>NC_049916.1:27142485-28480491 GCF_001411555.2 Juglans regia | reverse complement strand
AAAGAAAAATGATTAATAAATTATTTAATAAATTTTAGCAATGACTTAATGTTTAAAGTGCGTTTGCCACATTTATCTAATTAAAATAAAAATAAAAATATTCTTAAAAATAATGTGTCTAAATAACAAATAAAGTGTGACTAAATATAAAATCTTGAATAATTGAATTCAAACCCAGGACCATTTTTTCTTGTCTTTGTCTTGATCTTCTAGCTAGCACGCACTTGATAATTAAGAGACTTTCCTACCACTTTCGAATAAAATAATATTATTTTAAAATATTTTGTTTTAATTTTGTTTTCTTTCCCTCTTAGATTATGAGGACCACTTTTACCAAAAGCGAATTGGGTGGGGGAAGCTGTTATTAAATTCCGAAGCACGCGCGTACGGCTGTGAGACATCTTTACGCAGTTAGAATATTACCTTTGGGGTAATATACCTCACCTACAGGGCCGTGGCCACAAGATTAATATATGTTATCTAATTTTGCCCAACACTAAATATATATATATATATAGATGCTACTGTTTTGCATTTTGAGAGGCTAGGTTTAAATTAGTTATTTACGTATACAGACAATCTTCTAATCATTCCTATCAATATCCATCTCAATCCTCTTGCAACGGCGTACATAATACTTTCAGATACTGAATTTGACCGACTTTGAGGCTGAATGCATGAGTTCTACTATTAATGTTACAAAATGCATGGGATTAATTTAATTCAATTTGTTAGTAAAAGAAAATTAACAAACTTTGTAAGGGTATCTAATTTGACGGTCCATAATTGTGGCTGTAGGGAACATGTATGGCGTTTATGTCAAAAGCAGCCTGAGAGATAATATATATTTTACTAAAAATTATTATATTAATCAGACGTAGTGACAATAACAGCTAATCAATTAATATGAAAGTCTATTGCTGGCTTACCAGCTACACCAACATCATTAAATGAATGTTGATAGGTGAAGTTCAAATGATTGATTATTAGGCGATTCCAATGAGCATACAGTGGTGTATATATAAAAGTCTACAAACAAGCCTATCTAGCTAATATAAAGTAACAGGCATACTGAGATAACATTGTACTCATGAAAAAGACAATAACAGGCATACAAGCAAGCCTATCTAGCTAATATACTTGTCACCATATTGAGATTATATCGATGAAAGCAATCACTTGTAATGCAAAAGTGTTGAGAAATGCCCAAATAATAGTCAAGGCTGTGTACATGCATAAGAATTACCACTTTGGAGCAAGATATCATTCGTCCTTATTTGTTCTAGTGCCTAATAAAATGATGCCATGTGTGATCTGCATAAGCCTTCCAACAAGTTAAAAAGAAAAATAAAATCTTAATGCAATTTACCATAACAATAAATATTTTTAGTGTTGGGCAATCAATCTTTTTCAACCATAAAATAATTGATATATAATCACATCTTCTTCATTATGATCTTATTCTATATACTATTTAGGATTAGGTGATGATGAACTCATGACCATAATGGTATATTGCCCCAAATTCAATGGTAATAATCCTTCTTTTTCTTTTTGGTCGAATCTCAATCGACCAATAAGCAAGACAAATAAAATCCAGTACATTTCTCTTTTGTATTTTTTCATAAAAGAAAATTCAAATGGTCCATAAGTCAAAAAGGTATACATGATTAAGTTAATTATTAATCTATCAACCATGAAGCAAAAAAGTAAAGCATACCTGGATGAAGCAAAAACAAAATCACTTTGGAAAGAGAGCAGATCTCAGCCATCGCAAATCCAACAAACCATGTGAAGAACGATACTACCACCCAACCCCACACAAGACTTGCAGGACCTGCATATTGAAGGTTTGAACCATAAAGTGGAGTGGTGGAAATATTTTTAAAATAATATATATTATATTTATTATTAATAGTTTTATGGAGATTTATTTATGAAAGTTGTGAATTATTTTAAAAAAAGAGAAATTAAGAAAAGTTTATAAGCAATTTATAAAGTTATTGCTTATGGTATTAAAATGTTGTGTCCATTTGTGGTTGGTAAGTGACTCAGTGGTATTGAACACCACTATCTATGCTAATGGTAGAGGTTTGAGCCACACCCCACTCATAGAGGAGTTCTAATTTTTGTACAAAGGATGGGCCCTACCACGGGCCTGGGCCTGTGCGGCCCAGCTAGCACAAGGGCGCACAGCCTAGTCAGCCCAAGGTGTAGAGCAACTGCGGTTGGCAATTAAAATGGAAAAGTCACACCTATTGGGTTTCGAACCCATGCGAGATGGTTGGTAGGAAAGCAGCATGACCATTGGGTTAAGTCCAACTTATGTGTTGGTTGGCAGCAGACGTAATTCATATACATATTCGCATCAGATATTACAGAAAAATGAAAAGTTACAACTTTTCTTTCACATCATTTGCCCTTTATAAATAGACCCATTGGCCTATGAATTTAAATATAAAATCATAGAGTTCAAGAAGTCAATTTCTAAATTCTCTCTCTCAAAAGTTTTCATTTCTTAAAAACTTGTTATTAATATATGTTCATTCTGCAGAAAACAGATTTCTAATCTCTTAGCTGAATAGCAAAATCTGAGGGTATTCAGGGTCTAATTTCGTGTGTGCATAACGCAGTTAGACAAACAGACTTGTTCTGGACTTCATTATATCTTGGAGGCAAATCCGCTTATAATCCGTGTGCATACTGTTATTGGTGGGGGCGAATATTGTCTTAAAGAAAGCGACATTCGTAACGCGCCATGAAGCTCTCTCACTATTTTCTATTTTGCAGCCCTTTTGTACCAACATGGAGTAATCCTTGTAAAAAGGATCATCATGAAAACGATATTGCAAGTGTTTTGAACAAAGTCCGCATCAAATTAAATGATAAAGGAAATTTAAAAAAAAAAAAAAATTGTCAACAAGAAGCAAAAGTAGAGGATTTCTTAAAATCAAACAACGAGAAAGAATAAAATATATACAATGATACAAGAACATTGTGGAGGGAAACCAAAAACAGAGTAGCAGGAAATATTGAACAAAGAATAACCATTTATCTTTTAATTGTCTGCATTTTCGTTCTAAATAATATATATGCACTAATTTATATTTATATTCGTTTAATTAGAAGCTAGCTGCTAAACTCGATGTAGATTGTACATCGATCATGAGTTTCAATTGAATTCAATATGTCACCATTTTCTACTCTTTCTTAATTTTCAGGGATGTCAATTGTGAATACTTCAAAGACTCAAAAAAAGACTCAAACTACTTCAAACCTTGACTTTCTGATCTCAACTCACCCCTCAAATCCAACATTTTGCTGTGAGTAATAATTTCTAATCAATATATAAAGTTTTTATATGTCATGATCAATGTTATTCCCCCTGCATCCCTTATTCATAGCCTTGTTTACATACATAAGTTTTATCATAATATCATTTCTAGAAATGATAATATTAGTACTGATCTCGCGCACAGTACGTGCTGATCAATGTGTCCTTAAATTACAAACAGGACTGCATGCATATTCCTACCGGCCAAATCTTAATTTGTAAGATTTTCCATCTCTTTTCAAAGAAGAATCCAAAAGATATTATAAGTTTTGTCATGAACAGAGTTAACGATCATGTTGAGAATTATTCTAAGTCCTTCTTTATACATAACTCAAATAACAAAGTACGATAGTGAATATACACTGACAGAACCAAACAAGATTCGGAAATAATACAAATCGCAAAATAGAATAAGAAATAACAAGAATAAGAATCAATAATCAAAGAAACAACAAGAAAAAGAAAAAGAAAGAATCAACACAACCGATATACGTGGTTCGACCCTAATGGTCTACGTCCATGGCAGGAATGGCCTCAGAGCTTTATTGATAATCAATGTCCTTCATAGAGAAACCTCAGAACCACTTGTATTTACAAAGCCTTCACTCTCACACCAGAAAATCGCACTGATTTTTCCCTCCAAGTGAAACCCTAACAAACCCTAGGTTCGACCCTCTCTACTCTCTCTATCGAAGCCTCTCAAAACAACAGAATGTACAAAATGAATGAATTAGTGTTTACAAAATGGATAGCTATGAATATATAAGATGAAACAGATGCCAACACATGTAGTGATCCAGCGGCTTCAACACTTGATTCCTCAGATGCAGTGACGAGCTTCTCACGTGATCAAGTAGCTCAGTCTTATTAACTTCAAGGGTCCTGATTTTGCCACTTATCCCTCATCCATTTATTCAATTAAGAGAAAAACCATATTAGTAAAATAAAAAGTAACAGATAAATGTATTGACACATCTATTACAAATCTCCACCCTGGCAAAATATTTATTTGCCAAGTGTTCATCAACCCTCATCATTGGCTTATTCCTGCATTGTCTCCCTAATGGGGACAGACTCTAGACTTCATACCAACTAAGTTCAAACAGTATTTGAACTTAGAACAAGAGAGAGACTTGTTCTAAGTTAGATAAACCAAGATAAGTTATGCATGTCATAAACATACGTATGATTGATTTTGACTTCAATTCTCCACATAAAATATTTTATGAAAAACCTTATGTAAATATGTTTACATTATGATGGGTTTCTTATTGAGTCTTCAACTCATTTTGGTTGTTGTTTTATTTTTAAACCATCCAATGTTAGAATATTATGAAGGTAAAGTTGTAGAACGGGACTTTGTCCAAGGAGGTGTGATAGAGGCCTAGATCAAATGCAAAGATTTTAAATTATGGTTTTAATAGTATAAAGTTCAAGAAATTTTTTTATAAATGCTTCCGCACACTATCATTTATAACTTCAGTATTTTAATAAAAACAACTTATTTATTATAATGAATCTTTGTATCTGGCACTTCTTTAAGACAATTATCTTTAAATCAAAATCAGTAGTAGCACTCCAACTCTTATAGAAATAACGTCATTCTTAACATTGGGGGAGTGGGGTGTTACAAGTGGGCAGAGACCACTTAGAATCGAAGGTCAACCAATAACCACATAAGCATGCTTGGATCCCAATCTAAGTGTAAATTACTTTCCCATTAATCCCTTGGTCACCCCCACACTCGACTCGACTCAAGTCTCTCTCTCCAAATCTTCTTCCTCCTTTTTCTGCATGTCAACATCGTCAACTAGTCTCTTTGCACAAACACAACATGTAAAAACTCTAGTATTTACAAGTCGACAAGTAGATACAAAAAATTTAAAATTTTTACTACTTACAAATTAGATAATTCTTTCTTTTATGTTTGCCTGACAAATTTACCATTTGCTCGAATATTAGGCTATTTTTGGGTGTTGATCTCTCTCAGCATATCTCAAACCAATTATTGATGGGATCTCCTGCTTTTTCAACTTTCCATAAGAAAATATATCTTAATCTACTTTATACATTCAAATACATATCTTAACCTATTTCATACATTCAAACACATCTTAATAGAATCCATAAAACACTATTTTAGACATACCAACTCATATCATCTGATGATCACCTCAGCACCCAAACACAACCTTAGATTTCCTTCTGAATCCTAGTTCTATAAGGTTGGTTTTGGACAATAAGACTATCTCAGTAAGACTATCTCAGATCATCTGAGATAGTTTCATATAGATGGATATACTCCCCATCTAAACACACACAACTTATTTCATCTTAACTCAACGCTATTCATTGATGAGATTTTTATTTGTAAAACATATAAATAAAATAATTATTCCATCACTGCAACAACAAATAAATTATTAATGGGATCCACTACTTTTTTAACTTCTCATAAAATATTAAACAATATATCTCAACCTATTTAATTCATCTAAACACACTTTAATAAGACCTACATGAAAACATACTCAAATATCTTAATTCACAGATAAATTCGATCATTTGAAATACTTTTAGCATCCAAACCAGCCTCTTGGTCCTCAAATCCCCTAAAGTCTTTTCATCCCTTTCACCTCTTTGGAAATTTATGGGAAAGTCTTTTCATCCCTTTCACCTCTTTGGAAATTTATGGGATTAAAATCACCCCACAAATCATTATCCACGTTTGACGTATGGAGACACAGTTAATAACTTCTGGATAAGAATCCTCTCTATTCCAGTTTAAAATACATAACATCTATATATTGTAAAAGATGACATTTTGTAGTCATTTTCTTGTCAACATAATGTATAATAACCAAGATTATCCCATATAATTTTTTTTTTTTTTGAAGAAATCCCATATAATATTTAAAACTGAATGGAGAGAGAAACATTTTTCCTTGCAAGAAAAAACTTCTTTTTATGGATAGTTGATAGTTTGTTATGAACCCATTAGGTAGAACTCATCCTTGAAAGCTAACTTATAAGGGAATGATGCCTAGGAACTTATAAACCATCAACAAATCTCATACTTAGTCGATGTGGGATCGTAACAGCCACTGTTCACGACAATCCTGGCGCTCACACTGGCTGGCTGTGCGCTAGGTCTTTTCCTAGCACCTGATAAACACTATCATGCCGGCATCACCCACTGTGTCGTACGATTGCAACCGTCGCAACATGGCCTTAGACGTAGGGTGACTCTGATACCATTTGTTGTGAACCCATTAGGTAGAGCTCACCCTTGAAAACTAACTTACAAGGAAATTGTGCTTAGGGGCTTATAAACTATCAACCAATCTCATACTTAATCGATGTGAAATCGTAATATAGTTTATGGATCTAAAATTCAGACGATACCCGAGTACCGAGTAGGGTACTCGGCTAACCTTTCCAAATTTCCAATAATAATTTCAGTTTTTAAAACATTTAGAAAGCAATAAAAGGGATAATGATAAGGTTATTGATAATGATAAGCAATAATAATGATAAGCGTCCTTCTAAAAAAAATAAATAAATAATGATGATGATAAGCAATAATAATGCGTATGTTTGGGCATGCAAATTATTAAGTCCTAAAATCGAACAAGAACACTGTTTGGGAACAAAGAAGGCGTCAGATAGTAAAGTGCGCAGGGACTATATAAGGTCTCCCGTCACCTCCCAGCGCATTTTAGGGCAAGTCCCCGAAAACACCCGGCTTCTCAATCTACACATGGAATCCTTGACATGAATGGTAGCCTCTCTCTCTCTCTCTCTCTCTCTCTCTCTCTCTCTCTCTCTCTCTCTCTCTGTGTATGTAATTTTCATTATTTTTAATCTGGAGTAAAACGTGCAGACAGTGACTCTTTAATGAAAGGAAATCGTGTTCGAGTGATTTAATCGTAGCTGACGACAAAAACCCATTGTGAATTTTCCATTTTTCGATAATGGGCTATCCTCAATTTTGCAGTATGTTTGGGAAATGCAATTGAATTGAGCTGTTTATATATGCAAAGCATGTGGTTGTCTATATGTGTGTAGTTGTTTGCAATGAAATCATAAACAGGGAAAGAAGCTTAAAATGATTGAGATTCCGAGGTTGTTTGGAGAAATATGATTTGGGTGTATGATGCTTTGGATGAATATGATTGAATTTTAACACAAAATTACAAAATGGTTTGTACTTTGTAAGACTTTCATTGACTGGTAGAGATTATGCAAAATCAAACAATGCCTGTGAAAAAAAGAGCTAGTGATGTGATCTAATTAAATAGGAGGAAACGTGGAAAAGGATTTGATACTGGTTTTGTATTTTGGGACAGATAATCATGCATTTGAACTGCATTAGGTGTTTTCTTGAGAAAAACCTGGACATGCAACAAAATTTTTGAGATAGAATTGAACATAAATTAAAACACGGGAGTAGCATTCGTAATGATCATTTTGTATTATGGCCTTTCTTTCCAAATTCCAACATTTAACTATAAGGGGGAGTTTGACTTGAATTAAACCTGAGCTCTATAGTAACATTTACCAAAATTTTCAAATTTTGATAATCAACATAAACTCTATTTAGGGACCCATCTAAGCTACTTGGGAGATTCCTGTAAAATCCTTTCAGGAGCTGTATCAAAGCTTGTTTCATATCCCTGTAAAATCATCTAAACAACATTAATTTTGCTAACTTTTTTCTTCTACATTTTTATAGAATTTACAAATTTTATGTATTCGAAAATGATATTTGAGTTGATTATTAAATAATTATCCCCATGGTTGCTATTTTTTCAATTATTTTCTTTGTGCTAAGTTTTGACCAGCATTTAGACTAGTTTTTTTTTTTTTTGATAGGTAATCATAGAAATTTTATTAATAGAAAGACCCAAGGACACATGTAGTATACATGAAAAACACAAGAAAAAAAACTAGGTGGCATTTATTATTCTTACATTTATACTTGTGTCCTTTTAATTTGTTATGAAATTAAATTAATTTTATGCCCCTTTTGTTTTTGTTTTTGTTTTTGTTTTTTTTAATCTTTTGTGAAAAAATATATTCCATCTGTTGGGACTTAGTCCCCTAATGGTTTTTCTTTCTTTCTTTCTTTTTATTTTTTTATTTTTTTTATAGACATAGGGTCTTAGGTTGGCCTTGGGTGGGTTAATGAGAAAGTATGTCTGAAGAGGCTGGACCGATGTTGGTGGTGTATGATGATCCCTCAGATCAAAGATCTTTGTCCCTGGATGATAGCAGTAGCACAGAGGAATCACCTGATGAAACCAGGCTTTCCTTAGAAACCACTAATGATGCAATTCCATTCATTGGGCAAAGATTTGCTACTCATGATTCTGCTTATGAATTTTATAGTGAATTTGCAAAGCGATGCGGCTTCTCAATCCGGCGCCATCGTACAGAGGGAAAGGATGGGATTGGAAAAGGACTTACGAGACGCTACTTTGTGTGCCACCGTGCTGGCAACACCCCTATTAAAACCTCAAGTGAAAGTAAACCTCAAAGAAACCGTAAATCCTCAAGGTGTGGATGTCAAGCATACTTGCGGATAAGCAAGACAACAGAATTAGGGGCACCAGAATGGCGTGTCACAGGTTTTGCAAATCACCATAATCATGAGCTCTTAGAACCAAATCAAGTTCGTTTCCTTCCTGCATACCGGACCATATCAGATACAGACAAGGGCAGAATCCTTATGTTTGCCAAAACAGGCATCTCTGTGCACCAGATGATGAGACTTATGGAGCTTGAGAAGTGTGTAGAGCCTGGATATTTACCCTTCACTGAAAAGGATGTGAGGAATTTACTCCAATCGTTTAGGAAATTAGATCCAGAAGAGGAGAGCATAGACTTGTTAAGAATGTGCAGAAACATTAAGGAGAAAGACCCCAACTTCAGATTTGAGTATACGCTTGATTCAAACCACAGGTTAGAGAACATTGCATGGTCATATGCGTCATCGGTCCATTCATATGAGATATTTGGTGATGCGGTTGTGTTTGATACAACACATCGCCTGACTGCATTTGACATGCCTCTGGGGATTTGGGTCGGAATGAATAATTACGGTATGCCTTGCTTCTTTGGCTGCGTCCTTTTGCATGAGGAAAATCTGAGGTCGTTTTCGTGGGCATTGAAGGTAATGGCATGAAAAATAATTGTTTTTTTTCTCCAACTAATCTGTCAAGTTATATTGTACATTTGACTGCAATTAATCCGAATCAGACAACTCACTTGATTTCTTTTCTCTCATGTGACATAAACAAAAGCAAAAGAGACATTGATGCATAGAAACATAGGCATTGAAAATTATACATGTGGATGTTAAGATAGCATCAGGGAGTAGTTAATGTGGCAGATGATTAGATATTATTGGCCAGTCAGGTTCTGGACCTTGCACAAAATAATGTTCAGTTTCAATATGTTAATTGGGGGTTAATATTCTCGATGTTACAACCTTAAATGTTGGGAAACAGGCCAGACTTTCACTGAGAATGTACAAGTCAGATTTGTAGTAGTAAATTTGTATGAGATCAGGCTCTCTTTTTCCCCTGTAAATGCAGATGGAGCACCTCCTGGTATTGTTCAGGATTTTTTTTTCTATTGGTAAAAAAAAATTTATTAAACCAAGTAATTAGGCATAGCCCAAGTTCACACGGAGTATACAAGAGAGAACACCTAATTACCAGTTAGGAACTAGAAAAAGCAACAATGAAATCATGAAAACAGGCCCCATCAAGTACGATAGCAGATGCCCAAAGAAATATTGTATGGAAGAAAAAGTCTCTAACCTCTCCCAACAAGCATTCTCTATCTTCAAAACTACGGCCGTTCCAAAAAATTTATTTAGCACTCTCATCTGTTTATGAATAATCTATTGCACATTCACACATATTTTTCTTCTAAAATGCTGCACTGCTCTTAATTTGACATTGGCATTTTTGTTTTGTATTGTACATATGGAAGGCATTCTTGGGGTTCATGAATGGGAAGGCTCCACAAACAATTTTAACTGACCAAAATATGTGTCTCAAAGAAGCAATAACCATCGAAATGACTACGACTAAGCATGCTCTTTGCATATGGATGATTGTGGCAAAATTTCCATCCTGGTTCAATGCTGTACTGGGAGAACGGTACAACGAATGGAAGGCAGACTTCTTTCGACTCTATAATCTGGAGACAGTTGATGATTTTGACCTCGGGTGGAGGGACATGGTAAATTCTTTCGGGTTGCATACTAACAGGCATATAGCCAATTTGTATGGGTTACGCTCACTTTGGGCATTACCATTCTTGAGAAGCCATTTCTTTGCCGGAATGACTACAACTGGCCAGTCAAAGACGATTAATGCTTTCATTCAAAGATTTTTGAGTGCACAGACCCGGCTTGCACACTTTGTAGAACAAGTATGCCATTCTCGTTTACTATTTCTGTTCAATCAGATAAGCATATTATTATTTACTGTTTGTTTTTTATTATATCTTAAGTCATGATTTTTTTTATTTTTTTGTAAGTATTCTTTTTTGATAAGTAAACGGTAGTATAAATAAGAATAGGCAAAGCCCAGGTATACAAGGTGGTATACAAGAGATAAAACCTATCTAGTTGCTAAAAAAGAAAGAAGAAAATCATGTACATTTAGGCCATTAAAATCTACAGCAATAGCCCAAAGAAGTAAGGTACAGAAAAATAAAATTCTAAGATCCTCTATTGTCCACTCCTTATCTTCAAATGTCCGCTCATTACGCTCCCACCATATACACCACATAATACAAAGAGGAACTATTTTCCACACAGTTTTGATTTGTGGAGCACCACCCGGCAATATCCAGCTAGCCAATAACTCTACCACTGTAGCAGGCATCGCCCAATTTAACCCTAATTGAATGAACACATCGCTCTACAGTGCTCTAGCTGTCTCACAATGTAACAAAAGATGATCCATTGTCTCGCCAGCTTTCTTGCACGTACAACACCATTCTGGAATAATTACCCGGCGCTTCCGCAAATTATCAGTGGTCAGAATCTTACCCAGAGCCGCCGTCCAAGTGAAAAATAGTGCTTTTGGAGGTGCTTTATTCCTCCACAATCCTCTCCAAGGAAAATGTGTGTTTGGAAGCAAAGTAAGGGACTTATAGAAGGAGCGAACCGAAAAAACATCCTTACCTGCCGGATTCCACCACAGTTTATCTTCTCTCAATCCAGACATTCTCGTAGAGTACACTCGACTGAAAAACGCCTCGAAACTGTTTAGTTCCCAATCTTGAGCTGCTCTACTAAAGGTGACATTCCAATGGAGTTGATCCTCTAAACAAACCATGAGATCCGCCACTGAAGCCTCTTGATCACATGCCAAACGAAAAACGGAAGGAAAGGTGTCCGCTAGAGCCTTCTCCCCACACCAAATGTCCCTCCAAAATTTTATACGAGTGCCGTCCCCCACCAAGAATTTAGAATGACGAGAAAACAACCCCCAACCACGTTGTATGTGTTTCCAAACCCCCACCCCATAGGACCCATTCCCCTCTCTAGTACCCATCTTACCATATTTGCAAGTATTCCTAAGTGATGACCCATGATTGCTCAGTGTAATCAGTACCATGTTCTACATTTTAGTCAGTATCAATTAAAGATCTTGGGCTGCTAACAGTGAGGACTAGCCTCATAAGAATATTAGGATATAAAATTTCTTTGTTTTCTGTGTATATAAAATTTTTGGTGCTTGGCAGCCTGTTTCACTTTGGGCATGCTGAGAATGTGTTGGGGATTTTTCAAGACTGGCCTTTTTATGTTCAAAAGCTTCTGCCCCCACCCCTCCCTGTCTTTCTCTGTCACACCATAAAGAGAGAGGAAGGAAAAGTTATTAATACTAACCCAGCAAGCACTTAACTTTTCTGGTCCAGTAATCATTAATCTATGCCTTGTTTTGGTCAATTATTTTTGTGACTTCGTGTATCTGAAGATGCCAAAACATATAGACATGTTCTCTTCATAACCTGAATCATGTCAAACAGGCAGATTGTATTGGATACAGTATGGTGAGGAGTGGAAATACTCTGCCATTCACAGAAGGTTGTTAAATGGTGACTATTGAGATATGCAGGACATGATTACTGAAAATAAAATCACTGAAATAAAGGGCTTTTGATTTTATTTGATTTTTTTTTTTTTTTTATGTTCTTTTGGTTAAATATTTGCCCTAGTGCTGGTATTTGAAGGAAGAAAAGAGATACTGTTGACATGTGCCTGGACAAAAAGCCATATATAAAATTTGATGATAATGAGTCGTGCTAATAAGAAAAACTAATCACTTTAATATAGTATTGCAAAATGAAGAAAACTTGAGCACAATAAAGTCTTTGCCCAAAAATATTGAAAAAAGAAAAGTAACTAATGGGCAATTTGGACCTAGTACCTGTAAATAGTGCCTAATGCCTATCCCCTACCCGGCCTGGCGGGTACAGGTTTATTTCCTGGTCCTTGACTTGAAATGTTAGCCGTACCAAGACTGTCAGATTAAATTAAGAGTTGAATGGTCCTGGGAGCAGGAAAGCTTATGATGATTAAGATATGCATGCTAACATAATTAGGGACATATATATGTGCATATCGAAGAAAGAAAAGTAACTAATGTGCAGTTTACCCTAGTACCTGTAAAGAGTGCCTAATTCCCCACCCAATGTGGAGTGTCCAGGTTTATTTCCTGGTCCTTGACTTGAAATGTTAGCCCTACCAAGACTGTCAGACTAAATTTAACCTTGAAAAGTTCTGAGAGCTAGAAAGCTTGAGAGGATTAAGATATGCACATTAAAATAAAAATATGCCCTTATCGAAAAAATAATAACAGAAACAGCTTGACATGGCATAGCAAGTTTTTAACTTTTTTAATGTTGCTTTTACTATTATATTTCCATGTTTTGGATTATTTTTCTTTCAATCTTGATGAGGTTACTGGATATCAATCCGTACTTAATTCAGAACTTGATTCCAGTTCAACAGATTGACAGAAAACTGTCACGAAGAGTTTTTAGTTTTTACCCTTATGCATAGATTAATTAATTAGGATTAAGGCTCAGTTGAGTTGAGTAGAGCTTTTTCCTATGTTTTACTTTAATTTGCCCTGGCAGGTTGCAGTTGCCGTAGATTTTAAAGATCAAACTGGAGAACAACAAACAATGCAACAGAATCTCCAAAATATATGCCTGAAAACAGGGGCCCCCATGGAATCCCATGCTGCCACGATGCTGACTCCTTTTGCCTTCTCTAAGCTACAAGAACAACTTGTTCTGGCTGCCCACTATGCATCTTTTCACGTAGATGATGGTTTTCTAGTGAGACACCACACAAAAACTGAGGGTGGTCGGAAAGTGTATTGGGTTCCACGGGAAGGCATCATAAGTTGCAGTTGCCATCATTTCGAGTTCTCTGGAATTCTTTGTCGGCATGCCCTTCGAGTTCTCTCGACAGGAAATTGCTTTCAGATTCCAGATAGGTACCTTCCCATCCGTTGGCGCCGGATCAGCACACCTTCTGCAAAGCTCCTTCAGAGTACTCCAAGTGATCATGCTGAAAGAATACAGTTTCTGCAGAGTATGGTATCAACTCTGGTAACGGAATCTACCAAGTCCAAGGAGCGGCTAGATGTTGCAATTGAGCAAGTTTCCATTGTTTTATCACGTGTAAGAGAGCAGCCAGTTTCATTACAAGGTATGAGAGATGTTTCCTCCATTCACAGGAGCTTTTGAGTTAATACTATTCTGAAAAATATCATTCTTGAGTTCTCATGGAAAGGGGAAGGTAACATGCCAAAATTTGGCCCAAAAGAAAAGAGGAAAAAAGAGTCGGGGGGATTTCTAAAGGAAGATTATGGGAGGAAAACCACTTTCTACAAAGGCTTGGAGCTAGCGTGTGGAATGGCAGTCTTTGCATGACATTTTGGTAGTTTTGGTGCATGCAAGATATTTTATACTAGTTGTCCTCTTTTGTAGACATCATCATAAATGCCTGTCCATATGGATCATCTGTTTCGGTTGGGTTCCAATATGTACAAAAGTATATAGAAGTATAACTTTTTTTACTGTATGCATACTGATGTGTTTGCGATTGAGTAGATTAGATCATTTTGGCATTCAGGATGGGAGACGAGATGTTTGTAGAGGCAGTGGTATGCTTAGAAGCAAGTGGAGGATTAATTTGACGATAGCTCTGTGTCTTTCATAACGTGGCCATCATTCATTTATATATCTGTTTGTTGTCTTACGATGGTTCACAGTTGACTGAAACAATTGAGGGAAAAGGAAAGGCAAAACACGAGTAATTGGAACTCTGACTGCGGTGCGGGGGCATGGGGTTAGGAGTTATGCAATGGAGCTGGATGTTTCTTCCTTGAATTGAGTTGTTTCATTAATTTGACTGAGAGATGGGTTTCTCCCTTGAATTGAATTCCCTTGCACTTTCGATCGAGGTTTTGCTGCCGACAACGTATTTCACACAGGTTTTTTTGGCCATCTAGATTTTATTGCTTCTTTTGAATCATGATCAGAGGCTTTATCGCATAGAGTTGTGATTGAGTGAATGGTGGTTGTAAATTTGTTCTGCTTGCACCTGTTTCATATTTAGATTATCCGACTCCCAAAATCATGGGGCATGGTTCTGAGGGCTATCCTCTCGTAGGGCTGATTGTGGATGTTTTTCCAAATTAAGTAGGGAAAGGGAAAGGGTAGAACCCCAAAAAAAGAGGGGATGTCAGTTACTGAACTGAAGAGCGGAATCTGAAAGCAACGACGACATGACATCCGAAACTTCCACATATTAACTTTATCCGATTAAATGCGTTCCAAACCTGTCATTTGCATTGGCCAAAGATGATTTTACCTTTTCACTAATTAAATTGGCTGCACCGGTACTGCAGCTTCTGTTGGGCTGGAACGGAGAAAGAGAGAACTCTTGGAGCCAAATGAGTGGAATTGATTGCAACAATTAGAATCTCGGAAAGTTTTGACATGAGCTTTCCTAAAATGAGAAACTTGATGAGGGTGCAAAATTCAAAGCAAAAGCTTGATACTGTCCAAGGAAAAAATTAAAATGCTCTAGGAAAACAACTGACAAACTTGGTAACCTAGCTCTCTCTACTTTAGAGCTGTACATTCAAATCAGTCTACACTTTCACTCTCTATAAATCTACTTTTTTCTCCAAATGATCTGGCCCAAACTTCAACAAGTAACATGGGATCTAACAGTAATCCAAATCTCCGACGAAGCTAACTCACTCCTTGTCTGCTATCTTCTTACTGTTTTGTTTCTCTCACTACAACAACACAGAGACCATGAGAATGCATTTTTGCTTCGGAAAGCATCTGCATTACCGCTCTCTGAATCATAAATCCCAAAGTCGAAGATACTTGCTAGAGAGCATGCTGGTTCCGGCCTTGTATGTGTCCTCGTTGAATTCCTAGAAACAAATGGATGGTTAAGCAACTTCTCAGCTATCCACCTTCTTTCGGGCTCTCTCTCCAAGCACTTGGCCAAAAAATCCAACCCCTCCTTTGAGAATTGAGTTGGAAATTGAGGTGTCACATCGCTGCATGCAATCTTTAGAACTGCAGCCATTGGATTAAAGAGCTTATCATCCCAAGGAGGCCTGCCGATTGCCATTTCAATCACCGTGCATCCCAGTGACCAAATATCCGAAGCAAAATCCAATCCTTCATTTCTCAAAACTTCAGGAGCCATCCATAATGGAGTCCCAGACCCCTATTACCCATAAATCCCTCCAACCTCTTTGCACAACCAAAATCGGCCAATTTGATATCCCCGGATGAACCCAAAAGCACATTCTTGCTCTTAAGATCACAATGCACGATTCCACTCTCATGAAGATACTTAATACCAAGAAGAATCTCTCTTGTATACAACTTAATCACTTTTTCTTCTAGCACTCCACAAAATTTTTCTGCCACATCTGACAAACTACCCCCTACCATGTACTCCATAAAGACATTGAGTTTGTGTCCACCATTTGATCCCCTCATGAAATCCATCCCTATACATCGGACAATATACCTAGAATTCAAACTCTAGAGGATTTTAGCCTCATTCTCTAATGCCTCTAGTCCAACCCCAGACTGCGAAGATTTCCCAACAAAAAGTCCTCCAGTGGCTTTGCTCATGGCCAAGTGGACATTGCCAAAAGACCCTGATCCAACCAGCTTCCCCTGCACCCATTCATCAGAGTGAAGAGTAGTGCATTGACAATCTCTGCCCATCTTTTCTGCTCTTTTCATTATGAAAAAATGGAATGTGTAAATCTGCCTTTACAATTCTAAATCCGTTGTCAAAACCCAACTCATAATATGAAAATTCGAGTCCTTCAAGATGCATGCATAACCAAAAATATTTCCACTGTGAATTGAAGTGGAACGAAATGATGAGGGGTATTTACAAAGAACTCAAAATTACAATAAGCAAAAAGATAACACGCTGATCAAATTTTGTTTCCAGTAGCCGCAATGAAATCATATGAAAACAATGACATTTGCCAAGAATTGGGGGGTAAGGGTAGGGAGCGAATATAGGGTGTCACTAAAGAAACTAGAAAAATACCAAGTCTTGAGATTTCAGCATGGATGATTTGATGAGGCTGGGAATCTTGTATTAAAGCGGTTTTCCCATTAATCAGAAAACCGCCCTCACTACTACAAAATAGATCTCCTCACAAAACAGGAGGAGTCTTATGTTCTTTTGTTTATTTATAAATGTTTGGTCTTTTGCTGGGAAGAATTAAGTTTGAAAAAGGGGAAAGAGGGAGAGAGGGGGTAAGGGTAGGGGTTATAATAAGCAGAGGAGTTTATTTAGAGGAAGGAAACGGTTGGTGGTCCTATGCTTGTGGATGTCTTGGTTGGCTGAAATTCTCTTCTGTTAGTTTTAATTTGTGGTTGTAACCAAGCAGTAATTTTGTACTTTACTAATGATACAAACATCGTGGGCCTTCTATTTCTGAAATAGACGCGCAGTTGATAAGAATCAAAACAAGAAATAACTATTTTACAATAATGTCACTTTATAAATAAATATTAATATTTCTAAAATATTTTTCTTTAATTGCACCATTATAAGTCCGAGAAATTTTATAAGTTACATCTTACAACACATAAATTGATTTTCATAACCGTGATAATACGCTAGAGATAAAAGGACGAACAAAATTATAATAACTAATTAATTTAGAGATACAATTCTTTGTAAGGAGATAGGTTTCGAACTCGAGACCTTCATTTTGAAGATTAGAAGTTATGCCATCTAAAATGCTATTTTCCATTTTGAAGATTAGAAGTTATGTCATCTTAGACACTATTTTCTTTTAAGCTGCATTTGAATATTAAACTGAATTGAATTAATAAAATATTATTAAAATATTATTTTTTAATATTATTAATATTTTAATATTTAAAAAAATAAATTATTTATTATATTTTGTATTGAAATTTAAAAAAATTATAATAATGAATTGAGAAAGCAATCGAAGCTTAATCTCACGAACAGCAGCCAGATCATTCAACAAAATAGCTTTATCAGCACCAAAAATATTATTTATCATGATTAAAAAATAAAACATCAACAAAGAAAAGAAAGCAGAAAACATTATTTGAACCAACCAAGTTACGACCTAACATGGCCTTTATTAAGAGAGAGTCTGACCAAGAATGGAACCAAAATTTTTCTTATAGAAATGGTAAAAAGATAAAATAGAAACACGGATCATAAATTCCTCCCAAGGAAAACCATCATATCTAAAATTAGAAAACAAACCAAGAATTAATATCCTTATTTCAGCTACATCCTTTACAATCAGTTTTTCTTTAACACAAAATTGATATTCACTTAAGTACTCAAATTCTCCCTTGATTTTAGGGTGCAGGAACTTGTACAGAAGCACGCATTGGCCAGCCAGGATGTGGAGGCGATCCTAGTGGGGTTGCATCCCTACTATGAGAGAACAGACTCAGCTCTACGAATGCCCCTGTTGAAGTCCCATCTTTCTCAAAAGTCCGGAAAGATATAGATCCCCGCTTTGTTGACGCATCAGAATTTCTACTTGGACTAACTTGACTGCTTTCTTCAGGATGGCTATGGTTAGCGATAAGAGAGATGCCATCATTGTGATCATCATCAACCCTCCTAGCCTCTATGTCCTGTAGATTTCCCAGGGCTAAAGAATCTGCAACTGGGTAGTACACAAGCATGCATATACACAGCCCGGCACAACATAAAAGAGCAAGAAAAGCCAGCAAAACAAGAGTTTCAAACAGAAAATGCTCTGGTTTAGACAAAACAGATAAACCAAGGAAAAGAACCCTCAATGGTAGGAAACTTGAAACGGAGAATACCAATGTGTAAACTCTCTTCTGCAAACTCTTATTGATCACCAATTTCAATATCCGACTTCCAAGCCAAAACAAGTAGGCAGTGAGGATCATGGCAAAAATCCCTAGGAATATGGTACTCAGTAAGGGGTAAGTGCAGAGGGCCATATCATCAGTTATTCCCGTCCTAGAAGCGGCAGCCGTACTCAAAAAATAATGGGGCAGCTTTCTCAGGTAACTCTTATCCTTGTTTAACTGGGGTCCAATTAAAATAACGAAGAGCTGCAGAGTGAACACAGGAAGGCAGCAGAGAAGAACATAACCTGCTGTTTTCCCATTCCATCTTCCGTTTAGAATTCCCAGCTGTGTCTTCTGCAAGGGCGCTCTCAGGAGAAACACGAGGGTGAGAAAGAGGCAAGGTTCTGCAAACCCTAGATTTGAGACAATGTAGCCTTTGCAAACAGTTTCCTGCCATTTCAAGTTAAGAGCACGTCTCAACAAACTTAGCCGTATCACCTCACCAAAACCCCACCAAATTGCAAACAAGATGAATGTAATCCGGATGATCCAAGGACCACTAAAGTAACTGAGTTGAATACAACCTGAGCTACGAATACGAGACCGGAAGTAGACCGAGTAAATAATGCACAGCAAACCAAGTACAATTAAGAATGCAACTAGACAAATTGTCACCACACCGAATGCATCGGCAGAAAATCTCGTCAGGGGCATTACCCGAAGCACAGATTCCACGCATGCTCTCGGCCAGCATGGATACAAAAAATTCCTCTAGTAGAGTGTACTCTTCCTTCCCAGAATTAAGGAGAATAATAGAAATAGCTTCCAAAGTAATACCAGAGGATGCTCATTGACCTCAAATTAACTATAAACAATCAATTGCTCAGCATGATGATTCAGCAACCTTGCCAACAGCACCCATGCGGCACCTACCCTGAGTTCATATATATGAGAAACAAAACCATATATCAATATGTCAACAGCCTTGTCTGGGCTCTACAGTTGATCATCCAATCAAAATACCTACAATATATAAAAAGAAACCATGAGCCAACAAAGAAAATGAAAAGGGTAGTACATGTCTCAGGTTGCCAAATTTTTTTTATGCCAAATAAAACAGAAATAATCTGTCCTCGAGACAAAACATCAACTATGATAATGAAAAATATTCAGAGAACAAGAACAAAGGAATTCCACGCCACGTAAAAAGCATAACAAGATCTTCAGTCTTCAATCAAAAGATCTAACTTTCCCTCACCCGTATGTTGGCTTAATAAAATTGAATTGATAGGAGAGCAAACAGAAACAAGAAAAAAATAAAACAAACCCAGAAAATAGTCACTCTTCCGCAACTGTTGGTTTTAAACGTTCTGTAGTTCACAAAAAAAAAAAAAACGAGAAAATAGATTTTACATGCGTTCGAAGTAAAGATTCCTCTAAATATCAAAATTACCAATGTTACTTCATTAAGCATCTCAGCCAAACCTACTTGATTCGAGTGAAAAACAGAATTTCAAAACATCATTGCATCGACGTTACTTACTAGTTACCCAAACAATTCTCAAGAGAGCACAAGTTCAATGCAAGACTTTGCATGATAAGAAACAACTGGCCCCAGCACGGTGTACTGAACATCATATAAAAAATGAACCTTTAATACACTCATCTAAATGCCTTCTATTACTACTCCATGGACCCTGAACTTTGTCCTCCATTACACAATATTATTAGAATCAAATGGCCTATAACGTCAATTTAGATATCTCTTGAACTCGCGTCAACAAAATAAGATCCTACAAACTGAAGGCCCTGGCCCCTAGTTATCCTAATGCGGGAAAGTAAAACACTTTTTCAATTACTATTTCAGTTAATTTTTTAACAGTTCCACAAACTCTACAGTTGGGGTAAAATTCATGCAAATGAAAACTTTTCGGAAATGACGTTTTTAAAAATGCCGTCCGGAAGAGAAATAAGCTTCCAGATAGCTTCTCTAAAGACTGCAACCAGCCCCTACATCTTTATGGAAAAATAACATTTTTTCCTGATACAAACCAAGAAAAATCATATTTTTTTCAAACCAAAAGAAAAACTTAAATAGCTAACGTCATTTCATCCTATGTTCCGCCGCTTCACAGTAACAAAACAGATCGCAAGTATATCTATCATAAAAACAAAAACCACAGCCTCAAATCTAGGCATTTTAGACAGCAAACAAAAATAAGATATATGATAAATAAATAAATAACTCATATACGTCAGCATGACAACCACGTAAGCTACAAAATCAGCAAGAAACCGATTAGAAAGCATATAACAAAGCATGCCACGCATCGATTACAATATTGAAAGAAACCTCAATTAAAAAATTGGAATCTAGAAACAGTACCGGAATGAGCAAAACCTAGATCAATGGGGAGCAAACAGCGGGCAGAATCCTGATCTGGGGAACTCGAACCGCATAAACTAAGTATCGCAAAACGAGATCAGAGAAGCCCTATTCGCACAGAGAGGAGAGACAGCAGAGCGAGAGACAGAGGGAGAGGGACTCAGGGAGAGCCAACGTAGTTAGGGGGAATAGAGGTGTGAGTGGGACTTTGTTGGTGACAGGCTGTCTCCAGCTGTGTATCTCCGAGCCTGTAGGTTCGGAACTGAGGACCTCGTTTGATTCGAACCTACGTGGCAGTTTTCGTGACGGCGTTTATTTCGATAACAGGTGCTTTTGTTTTTGTTATATATATGAATGAATTTTATTTCATTTCATGTATCTCTCTTTCTCTTACATTAATACAAAGACAATATATCCGATTAGAAAAAGTCTATTGTTCTGCCCAAAACATACCGGCCAAATGTATCGTTAGGTAAATTTTTTTTTTTTATTTAATAATTTTAAGTGTATTGAATTATTTTTTTATTTTTTAAAAATATTTAAATATATTAAAAAATATGAATAACAAAATGACAAAAAAGTTGAAATTACACCAAGCAAAAAGTAGAACGGACTATTCTAAACAACAGAGTAATCCAACTCATCCGATTAATTACCAATTATTTTTTGTCATTTAGAAAAATGCTAGTCTAACGTACAGTTGGATCTCGTTTGGATCTTGATAATTTTTTTTAATAATTAAAATAATATTTTTTAATAATATTGTAAATTTTTTTTAAAATATTTAAAAATATAAAAAAAAAATTAAAAAAAAAAAGCTTTTTTACCCTTGTCAAGATGAGTCTCGTGCTACGCTACACCTACCACTGCATCCTCGATGGGTGCAGCACTATTTTTTTTAAGTCTTATTTAGATATTGAGTTAAATTGAAGTTTTTATAAATAATAGTGAGTTGAAATTGTGAAGTGAGTTTTATAAAGATCACTTAAGATAAATTTATATATGGTTGAATGTTAAAATGAATTTATATATATTTGTAGGAAGTTAACAAATATTATGGATTTCATGTGTAAATAAATTTTGAGTTGAAAAAAATTATGAATCTTATGTGTAAAGAGGTTTTAAATTTATATGAATTTAATAATTTTAGAATTGAGTGTTTAGATGTTAGATTAAATTTAAAATTAATTCGGATGCCTTAATCATATGATCTCACGATTATCTGAATTTTTTAATTTTTAACTTTTGGTTTTTAGTTTTTCAGTTATAACTTTCCGTCAGAGTTTCGTTAAGTTATCCGACATGACACATCACGAAAATCTGGCTTCCATATATACGTAGATAGATATTAAGAATGTGAATGAAGGAGGATCTTAGAATACAGCTGAGCTAAGCTAATTATTCTTGATCAACAATTAATTAAATAATTAATATTTAATTAATTGATGGGAGGGAGACTGGAGTTGAGATCCAAGAGATCTCCAACATGATGGTCATAATTTTACATGATAATAATAATAATAATGGAGAATCCGAATGTGGCTTATTCCGGTTCGACGGAGGCGGCGGCGGCAGCAGCAGCAGTAGAAGTAGTACTTGAGCGTTAAATAGCAGTGAAGAAACCGGACTAGTAGTAGTGGTGGTGTCCAATATGCGATTTCATGCACACTCCAATATAATAATAACCTCAATGGATATATCGATCGATGATATCATTGACGATGAAGTAGCCTCTGAAAATTGAGTAATTCTACCTACAACCGTGAAGTGCGTAACTGCCGTGTAATCGCTTTGAAAAAGAGTGGAGTCTACTATTAAAAAATTAATTTTTTTTATGTGGGTCCTATATTTTATTCATTTTTTTCAAAGCGATTACGCGACGGTTACGCAATTCACGATTGTAAATATATTTTCTCCTGAAAATTAGCATCAGTGGTCCCATACTTGCTGTGGATAGGCGGCCCCATTAATTCTTCATGCAGCATATATATATATATACTAGCAGTGGAACTACATGCATGTATTACTATAAAATAAATTATTTTAAAATATAAATATCTAGAGTAGAAGAATAAAAGTTAATGATAAGGACTACAAAAACAATATAGTTCATTCCATATAGAAACTTCTAATTCAAACAATAATAAGTTTAAATAAACTATAGGTCGAAACAAATTTGAAAATAGATGATCATGTTTTGAATTCATATTATAGTTTATTTCTTAAACGACCAAGGCTTCGTTTGGTTGATTAACTCATCTCAACTCATCTTAATTTATCATTATAGTTTTTTTAAATTCCAACACAAAATATAATAAACAATTTAATTTTTTCAAATCTTAAAATAATAATAATATTAAAAAATAATATTCTAATAATATTTTATTATCTCAACTCAACTCAACTCACTTCAATATCCAAACACAACCTAAATATCATAGAATTGTTTTTTCGTTATTGAAATGACAGTTAAAAAGTTTTGGAGGTTATGTATCTAGAGGTGGTGTGTTCTCCTTATTCACAGAATTTATAAAGAGAACACTGAAGTTTTTGTACTGGCGCTACTTTTAGAATTGATCTATATCTGCATCTAATTATATGATCCAACAAACAAGAACCAAAATCGTGACTGAAAGAATAAAAGAAATCATGGAAACGAACGAGGGACACCAAACACAAATTAATATTCAGTCGACAGAGTACTTTGCAAAGAAGAAATGAATAGAACTGGAGAAAAATCGATTAGGCATAGGATATAAGAGGCAAAAGTGTAATCAGCAGCTGAAACTAAAATACAAAAACAGGAGTAAAATTGTAAATATAGTAGCTAACAGAAGTACACACGCGAAAACTAAAACAAAAAAGCAAATAGAAGGTTGTAATAAGACCCAACCACTAGGGGCATTGATAGAAAAAAATTGTCAAACATAAATTACTATTCATTCGTATTCATATCATATAGATGTTTTTAAGATATAAGAGATATATATATATAATATAAAAAGGATTAACAGCCACATATATTATATCTGGAAATAATTTATAAGGTGCCTGGAAACGCTAGATTAATCGAGTTTATCTCTTCTAGATATATATAGTTAGGTTCTTGATCATTTGATCACTGAAATTCAAAGAAAATGGCTCCATCTGTGGGCCGTACGTTCACTGGGTTTCCATTGTTCAAGGGATCTGGGTCTGCGTATGGAGTATGTCAGTGTAACTGGACTAAATACGGGATTTTGCAGACAATTAATCATGTCTCATGCATGCCTTGAGGATCGAGATCATGTTTGAGGACGACGCTAAAGAGGCCCTAGCTCTAAATATTGCTTGCAGCTCATCGTGTGTGTGTGTATATATATTATATGTATGTATGTATGAATTATAAGAGATCCTTCACTTTTCAGTTGTAGTAATTACCACACACAAATCAGAGTTTTTCTATTTTTTTTCTCTGATGAATTCATATTGTACTATTTCTCAAGCGTAGGAAAAGGAAAATTAAGGGAACTAAAAAAATAGGACGGTGAGATACACACACACACGTACTCGATCGTAGACATGATGCATGCATGCTGTCTTACTCGAAAAGTCATGGTTGGCTTAACATGATGGCGATCCAAGTTCGTTTCTGCATATATAAGCTTCGCCAGAAGATCATATTAATATATAACCATGAATACATGAGCCAGCTGAGACGTTGTCTTATACGCAGAGTCTTCTAGCAATTGATTAACCAACAAATTTCAGATAAAGAACCGTCAGCAGATCGAACTCGATCGATCCACCTAACTTGCTGATTTATCAACCACAGTTTTGCTTCATCCAGAATTTGAGCAGATCTCTTGTCTACATCACCCATCCAATTAATATTGCTCCTAATTCCCTTCATGCCCAAGCATCACTGTACGTATAATCGCACTACCTTCACCTCTCTCCTCCCCATTTCAACCCCCACGATCTTCTTCCTACTCAAAATTGAAATACAACTCCATGTTCAATGTTCATTCCGCAGCCAGCGCTAGTCCCCAAAGCTCCATAGCCTATCCTTTCCTCCACTTCCAAAATCAGATACAGCAAAAACAAGTTCTTAGTTTCTCCTTGTATCTCTCTCCCCACCTTATCATTTAAAACAGCCATAAATAAAGATGAGGCCTAAATCCCATCCATTCGCCAACCTTAAGTTCCTGCTTCTTGGTGTATTTATTGCTTTCTTCCTCTTTTTTCTGCTAAGATCATGTTTCCCAACTTCCAACCAAAGCGAGTCCCTCATTTCATCAAATTTCATAACTAATGCTTCAGGTCGTGTAACCAAAGATGCAAAGGCAACAGAGTGCTCAACTTGCACCAAGATCCCACCCACCCTAGCCCAAGTACTCATTCACTACTCAACCTCAACCATCACCCCGCAACAAACATTCAAAGAGATCTCAGTGACAGCAAGAATTTTAGAAAAGAAATCACCATGCAATTTCTTAGTCTTTGGCCTAGGCCATGATAGCCTAATGTGGGCAGAACTCAACTATGGTGGCCGTACAATTTTCATCGAGGAAGACGAGGCATGGATTCAGCAAATCAAACGCCGGTTTCCCACTCTGGAGTCGTATCATCTGACATACGATAGCAAGGTGAAGCATGCGAATCAACTCATCGATGTTGGCAAGGGACCTGAGTGCACAGCACTTGGGGATCCAAGATACTCAATCTGTCAACTCGCCCTGAAAGGTTTGCCTACTGAAGTTTATGAAACAAAATGGGATCTGATTATGGTTGATGCACCCACAGGTTATTATGACGAGGCTCCGGGAAGGATGACTGCTATATATACAGCCGGGATGATGGCAAGGAATAGGGTGGATGGAGATCAAACTGATGTGTTTGTGCATGATGTGAATAGGGAGGTGGAGGATAAGTTCTCCAAGGCATTTCTCTGCGATGGGTACATGAGGAAACAAGTAGGCAGGTTAAGGCACTTCTCCATTCCCAGCCACAGAGATGGCTTGGACAGGCCGTTTTGCCCAGAATAATCCTAGCCCCGTGTGTTATTTACATATGCCATATTGTTGGTCCCATTTCCGGACATTTGAGTATCCTTTTTTGGCGGATCGAATATGTTTCAAGCACAAATTGGAAGATCAGGCGGGTTTTCTATGCAATCGGGTCAAACTATGGAAAACCTTTCGGATATATACACTTCTATTCTCTCTCGTTTTTTTGGGTCCTGATCGTGTCCACTTTCATCATTTTATTAAAATTTGTGAAGCCACAATAAGAGAAGCTGATGGGTGTACATTCTCAAGTGGCATGCACCAAAATCTGGTTTCTAGCATATATAGAAAATCCACTAGCTTTCCGACTTCAATATTTTAGTTAATTTTTCCCACTTCCTTTCTTTCTTTTATTTTTCCCCCTCCCTCATAAGCAATAATATCAATTTGCATCACAAATCCTAACACTTACAGGATTCAAAACCTTGAAGGTGAGAACCAACAGAAGAAAAGATTAGTGGTTTTAATTTTTATAAAGAACTAAGGTTATATGCCCAAAATCAAAATACATTACCTTCTGTTGAAAAGTACGTTATCCGAATTGTTAAGCCTTCTCTGTTTCTCGTATTCAGATTAATGGATCTCTAACCTTATGAGATTTGCATACAAAGCTTTTGGGTTTGCTTGAAATTTGCATCCTGACCAACAGAACTATTCCTCTGCCTCCAGTATCTCCCCATCTGGAGTAAAAGAATGAGTCTTGTTGTAAAATTTGCTTTCCAAAATCCTCAGGCACTCTGCTTTCCGTCCATCAAATTGCTCATTCACGTATATCAACCATTTCAGCTTGTTGTCTTCAGTCAATGATGTAACTAGAGCACCCTCTTAAATATTTGAATATGAAAATTAATAATTGTATCTTCGATATTCTATAATTCACGATAATAAAATAATAATATTTAAAAGACGAATCTTTATCTATTACAGATTGATGAAGAATCTAACTTGATTATGAGAGAATGATCACTCTAACAACTTAACCTCGCAAGTGTAAGGAAAATGGAAGGAATTCGAATAAGTTGAGAAAAAAAAAATACATGACAGGAATTTCATGCGGTGTAGATAAAATGGAGGCCGGGTAGCTTAATTCTTGAGACACAAAATTCTCATCTCATATCATTTCATCATTATAAATTTTTTAAATTCTCACACAAAATGTAATAAACAATTCATTTTTTTTCAAATCCCAAAATAATAATAATATTAAAAAATAATATTTTAAACTTTCATCTAAAATAAAAAATTTTCATATCACTCTCCAAACCTGCTGATGGGATTTTAGGAAAAATAAAATAAAAAATTCAATAAAAAATATTATAAAGTTAAAATATTATTATAATATTATTTTTTAATATTATTTTTGTTCAAAATTTTGAAAAAGTTGAATTATTTTTTATTTTTTGTTTATAAGTTTGAGAAATTTGTAATAATTAGTTTGAAAAAATTATAATGATTAGTTTAAAAGTATTTGTATTTGAATAATGTTTAGGAGAGAAATATGATGGGATGAAATAAGAATTTTGAAATGAAAACTTTTTCCAAACAAGTCCTAAACCTCCACACATTTAGACCATTAAACAATTTCCATATGATTCCTTTTTTTTTTTTTTGCTCACCTTTTCCCCATATATGCAAAACACTACAAATTCTGTAACTAACTTCCTAAAATGATAAACTGACATGACATACTAAAATAAAAATAATATTAATATAAGATGAATGTTATGCATCAGCTACTATTCACTTTCATACCTTACACCTATAACTTTTTTATAAGATATGAGTGTATTTTCTATGAAATAATATGGGGAGAAGCCACTGTTTGAGAGTAGTTACTTTTGCACACTATATGACATCATCTAGACTACACATCTCCTAAATTCGAAATTAATGGATTGAGATAACTGATGAGAGAGAGAAACGAAGAGAGAGAGAGAGCCGAGATGAGAGAGAGAGGAGCCTAGATGAGGGATGAGAGAGATCTGATGAGAGAGAGACGATGAGAGAGAGACGAGATGAGAGAGAGAGCTGATGAGAGAGAGAGTCGAGGAGAAAGAGAGCTGATGAGAGAGATGATGAGAGAGAGAGAGGAAGAGAGGGGGTTTGGTGCATTTTGCACAAGAAAAAAAAAAACGAAAGGATAAGAAGCATCCACGTAGTGTGTGCATTGTGTGCACCACTACAATGGATGCTATATAGAAGGACTCATTTTTTATAGGATGTAAGGTGTAGGATAGTAAATAGTAGAAGTGGCAATATGTGACACGACCTGTTAACCCAACACGAACACAACAATATAAAAGTGGGTTAGGGTTTAGCCTTAACTGGTTCGGGTCAAAACGGGTTGACCCGTTAAGACACGATTGCTTAACATGTTGATAACGGGTCAACCCGTTAAGAAATTTAAAGTTACAATTATACTTTTATACCTAAAACTAAAATTGTTAGGATTTTAATTTTGATACTTTTATTGTTTGGATTGTAATTTTGGACTTGTAGTTAGTTTTATATTCTTTTATAGATATTGTAATTTTAACATTTATATAAAATTATGCTAAATTTAATTAGGTCAAACAGGTTAATTCCATATCTGTTTATCCTATTTACATAAACGGGTCAAAACTGGTTGATACGACATAACCTGTTATGTTAATGAATCGTGTTAGGGTTTGAGATTTTGACACAATAAGTTTAACGGGTCGGGTTAGAGTTGACCCATATAGTATAATATATATATCCTGACACGATATGAACACGACCCGTTAACACAATTTAACAACTATAATAAATAGTGACTAATGAAAAGAATTTTTATTAACAATGCACAATTTTCTACGGACCTCAACTACTGATTAAAACGGTGCGTATTACACCCCATGAGACTTCAACCCAAAAGCTCCGTTTTATTTAACTTCAAAACGCTGTGCTTTACTTGATCTAGCAAAGATGCCGTTTCCAGTTCAAGACTTCCTCTTCACTTCAGTTCGTAGGATCTCATCTCCAGTTCTCACTTTCTCCTTCTCATCCTTCATCTTCACTTCTAGGGTTTACTCTTGCTGTTGGATCCCTAACAGATTTTGACGGAGGAGAGGAAAAGCCAGCGAGAGAGTATGGTTTTCTTGGAGACGAAACAACGTGTTAACTGTTACGTATACTTTTGCCTCTCTGCGCGTGGTATCAACCGCTTTTAGATGTAGAGCCGTAGACAGGGCGTGCGCTTTAAGTTCCAGACAACGCGCATAAATACTAAGAGTCACGTAACAGAAGAAGAAAAAGCAGAGAGGAAGAAGAAGCATAGGTGTTTACTGGTGGCTGGTTTCTATTGGAGCCAGGCTACTAATGATACGTGGACAAATTTTTTTAATAATTTTTTATATAATCATATTTTTAATTAAATTTTTTTATAAAAATTATGTTATTCATATTTTATAAAAATGAATTTAATTTAAAATATCATTAAAAAAAATAATTATATGTCTATTATTTTTTATTTTTTTAAATAATAATATTATAAAAAATATTATTTATATTTACAATTTCACTTATATAATCATTAATGCTAATGTATCGGTTATTGAAAATAATAAAAATTTTAAAATTCGAAATTTAAAACTTAAGCTAAAAAAATATTGATAAAACAGAATTATTACGTCTAATATTGTATGCATGTGTAGTAAGATTTTAATATTATTATAATATACATTAAGTATTTATTTTTTGAATCTTTGTAATAAATTAAGTTTCATTGTATTTTTATTTATATTTTTTTATCACGTACGTAGATTGCTTCGTGTAATGAAAGTTGTAACGTAATCCGTAGTTGCTTTGAGAAATTTGGACGCACGCAACCTTGCACGTCCAAACCACTTCTCGCATTGTTTTTATCTTTCTTCATTTTATTTATTTATTCGCCCTACCCTTTTGTCAAAGAGACAGGGAGCTGTTATTCGAGAGGGAGAGAGAGACAGGGAGCCCAGAGAATTTTCCATTTGCCGTTTCCATCCCCAACCCAACAAACAATCATCATGAGCAACGACTAGTATGTCCAATTTTCCTTCTCTCCCCCCCCACTTTCTCTTCGATCCCGCTCCACCTGCATTCCAAATACTAATTTAATTCCTTGGTTTTTTTTTCTTCTTCTTTTTCTTTTTTCTCAGCGATTATTTGTTCAAGCTTTTGCTAATCGGGGACTCCTCCGTCGGAAAATCCTGTTTGCTCCTCAGATTCGCGGTTAGTTGACTCTTTTGTACTTGCTATTTTTCCTTTTCCATATTTTTGTAAGTTATTATTTTCCCCTTTTATTTTAGGTTAACTTCAATTATTTGGACAAAAATGAAGAAAATTTACAAAAAAGTATTTGGTTTCAAGATCATTAGTGCCCCAAGATTATACGTTTAAATTCTGTTGTTCATTTTTAGGACGATTCCTATGTTGACAGCTACATAAGTACTATCGGAGTTGATTTTGTAAGTCCCTCTCTCTCTCTCTCTCTCTGTGTGAGTGTGTGTACATATTGTTTTTGCGTACGGGTGGGTCAGCACTAAATATTTTGTTGTGATGGACAGAAAATCAGAACTGTGGAACTGGATGGAAAGACAATCAAGCTGCAGATTGTGAGTTGAAATTCTTATCATTGTTATTATTTTTGACAGTTATTCTTTTGATTTGATTCAATCGTTAGGCAGCGAAGCAGAATTATTTTGATAGAAATTTATAAATCCAATCGTTCTACAAATTGTTCTCGTATACCAATTTGTACAGCGATAACAATTTCGGCAACTTAATAAGGGGAAAACAATTCTGCGGACATTTTTTGTGGGTGCAGTTACTACTATGTAAGTTCTGTGTCAGTGAATGAATGTATTATCCTTGATCAAGCAATAAGGATAAAATCAATCAGCTTCTATAGAACTATACCTCCCCTTTTTGGTTCACTAGTAGGCTGACTTTTGTATGTTAAGGGTAATTCAAGGATTACAGAACAAGAGCCATGCATCATTGTATGGTGTCTATGGAGCTTAAACTTCGTTCTGCATAATAATTAATATATTTCTTTTCTTGTACTTTTAGTGGGACACTGCTGGACAGGAGCGGTTCAGGACTATAACAAGCAGTTACTACCGAGGAGCACATGGAATAATTGTAAGGCATTTTTCCCCTTCTTGGATAAGATACTTTATGTTCAGTACATTCTTTCTATAGTAAAATGGGTGGGACTGCCAATTCATCATTCCAGGTGGCTATAAGTTTCATGATGGAAAGCATTAGATTTTTTTAGCTCACAGAGGTTGGATAAGTAACTATAATTGATGAGTCATTGATGTACAGTACTTGGCGCTTTAAAGAAAATTTCAATCTTGTACATTAATATCATATGTGCTCCTTGCTCTTGTTACATATTATATATATATATATATATATATATGCATATTTGGTTTTTTGGGCCAAAGATGTAGATTTCAATGGCCTCGATTTTCATGATTTTCTTATTTCTATTTCTTCTTCCTAAATAGGTGTTATCTCTTGTATACCCCTTGTGTACTTGGGCTATGCCTATTCGTATTAATATAATATAATCGTTTACCTATATATATATATGCATATATGTTTGCAAATGACCGTTTGATTTTAGCTCCACCTATGTCATATTATAGTGTCAAGACCCCTTTTTTCCCATCATTTCCTAAGCCCAGATAGAGGAGTGTTGTGGTAGGTTGATAGCCAGGCAGCCAGCAAAAAATCTTTGTCATGTCTTATACATGGCCCTATGGCCAAGTGGTTGGGATTAAGACTTGTTGAGTTGAATTGAGTGGAGTATGTTTATTAATATTTTTTTGACTGCTGACTATGTGATCATTCATCTTTTAGCATTTCTCATGTTCTGTTAATATCATGCTTGTTTCTGCACATCTTGCTGACTCTTCACTGGCACTCTTATTTCATTTTTTCCAGTACCCTAGAGCAAAGAATTTCGTGAACTTGGACATTTTCCATAATATTTTCGGTTAAAGGACAGTAAACTTTAAGAGAAGTCGAGTTGAGGCTATATTGTGAGCCTTTATTTTTCAATAGTTTCAAACTTAGCACCATTAAGGGCACTTCAGTATCCTGATTTGAGAAGTAGCATGAAATGGTTTATTTGGTTAACTTAGTTTTCCTTTCTAATTACTGTTATTATGTACTTGACTGCTAATTCTCACATGTGCGGGCTGCAACAGATTGTCTATGATGTTACCGAGATGGAAAGTTTCAATAATGTCAAGCAGTGGTTGAATGAAATCGATAGATATGCAAATGACAGTGTGTGCAAGCTTCTAGTTGGGAATAAGTGTGATTTGGTCGAGAACAAGGTCGTGGACACACAAACAGCAAAGGTATAGATTACGATAGTTGCCGTAATTCATTATTACTTCAAAAAAGTATCGACTGCATTGTTTTATGCTCAGTTTCAGCTTACCAAACAGAAAGTCTTGGTTAATTTATAAGCAAGTTGAGTTTTTGCAGAAAAATGCACGAAACATATCCCATAGGTCATATGTCATTGTTTTTATTTGCCCTCAATGTGACAGATCATATGTGTGTATTTTACAATGTATTTTCCATGTATTAGGCATGTTGAAAGGGTACAAATATCTTTTTCAGAAGATCTGAAAACAACAAACAAACTTAATTTCATCTTGCAGTTTATATGTTGGGCTCTTAATATGTCACGTTCTCTTCTTCGATGTTCTTTTATTTTTATCATCCATCCACATTGATTTCTTATTAGTGGCTCAGTTTTGTCCCTTTTGAGGTTGAAGCTTCCCTGTTGTACTTGTCTGGTCATATACAATACAAAATAATAATTGTATTGGTCTACACTTACATAGGTTTTGAAATCTGATCTTTGTGCTTTGAGTTCTAACTAGAAATTATTTGCAAATTGGTCTACATAATGCAATGTATTGGCAGATGGCAAATAAACAAAATATATTACGTTTAAAGAGCACGCCAAATCAAGGGCTTTTTTCTCTCTCTTCCCCAAAAAAAAAAAAAAAAAAAGATTCCTTGTTACTTAGTCAGGTTTAACTTCATTCTACCCTGTGGCTAAATGAACTGCAGGCATTTGCAGATGAGCTTGGGATCCCTTTCCTTGAGACAAGTGCTAAAGACTCTATCAATGTGGAACAAGCTTTCTTGACCATGGCTGGCGAGATCAAGAAGAAGTAAAACCAGGATCAACTTTTTCCTGCTTCCCTTATTCCAGATTTATTACTTTTTTACCAGCTAATGCAAAATCAGAAACATGAAACCTCCCTCTTTGTTTCTTATTTAACTCCCACTTTAAAATATTAATTTAAAGCATGCTGGTAAATATCTGGCTGGCAAATTAACTACAAACAACCCTGAAAGGAAATGTCATGGATGTGTGAAACTCTTGTTGTCAGATAGGGAGGTTTTTACAAGCTGTGGAATATTGTAGCTTTCCTAATTGTTTCTGGTTCCCTCCATCTTGTTATTGCCTTTTTAGTTCCTGACCTCCACTAAAATAGGATGATCTTTGGAAATCGTCATAGATTTTTTTTTTTTTTTTTTAATGATATAAAATTACTGCTACTGAGGTCATAGAGAAACAGTCTTTACAAATATCTTATGGTGATGTATTTTCCACTGCTGTATAGGATTCTTAGATTTATATACTGTGGATAATGGAGAGTCATTCTGAATAGTTTTTCTAGTTTTGTCGATTTTCTGATAGCTTTATATAATTAAATTGAACACAATGTCGTTATCTTCTCTTAATGTCTTGATTTTTTTTTTTTTTTTTTTTTTTTACAGAATGGGCAACCAACCAACTGCAAACAAGTCAACAGGAACTGTTCAAATGAAGGGGCAGCCAATCCAGCAGAACGGCAACTGTTGTGGATAAGCATGGCCATCGTAGATTTTAGTTTCTGTTACAAATATGTAAGACATTGAAACTTTGTTGACTGTACTCTTATGGATCTATCAGAATCTGTGAAATATGGCTGCTTAATTCAATCCTTGTGTTTGGTAAAATAATAATTTCTAACAATGGAATTTCGATAGCTGACCCACGACAAAGGCGAAAATTAAATCTGATTCCAGTTCACAAGTTCTCATAAAAATGGTGAAGGGTAAACCCTTATTTTTCTATAAGAAATCAAAACTTTAGTGCTCGTGAGATTCGTCGTCGGAGTTGCTCTCAATTGTACGGTTAATCAAATTGTCCTCCAAATGAATAGGAGTATAATCCACCCAAAAAGCACTGGAAACGGTAATACACCTCATCAAGCGCATCCATTAGGAAATCCGAATGAGTCTTGATAACAACAACAGAACGTAGTTCAAAATATATTTTGAAAGCCAAAAAATAAAAATAAAAACAAATGACAATGGATGCAACAACCGCCATCAAGATAGGGAAAAAATAAAATAAAAGGTAGCATGGAAAACTAAAAGAGAACAGATATAAGTAACAACCATCCTCATGACGAAGAGCAGCAAGGCTTCTTGGTAGGGGACTCCGATCCCCCAACTACAATAGTCTTCCCTTCTTTGATGTTCGCAGGTGCTGGCTCATCTGAAGAAAGCGACTTCTTACTAATTATCCGGTATATCTCAGCCAGAATTGTCTGGAAAGCCTTCTCGACATTTGTTGCTTCAAGAGCAGATGTTTCAATAAATGAAAGGCCTTCTTTTTCAGCATAACCCTGAGCATCCTCTGTTGCAACTGCTCGAAGATGCTTCAGATCAGTCTTGTTCCCAATGAGCATGATGACAATGTTGGAGTCCGCATGATCCCTTAGTTCCTTCAGCCACCGGCTCACATTTTCGAAGGTTGTTGGTTTTGTAACATCATACACAAGAAGTGCTCCAAGGGCACCCCTATAGTAGGCACTTGTTATTGCCCGGTACCGCTCCTGTCCTGCTGTATCCCATATCTGAGCTTTCACAGTTCTTCCCTCAACCTGAGAAAAAAGGGCAGATTTGTTTTATGCGAGTACATACCATTAAAGACAGTTTCTTTTTAGATTGGCACCGGGTGTTTAGGAACAGTGTCCCGACTAATCCCGGAAGGTGCACAGGCCCTCTGCAAGGAGTTTCCCGCAAGTGCACATCGGGTAATTTAAGGAAAAAATCCCCCAGTCCGATGGGCCCTATGGATTGTTTGCACCGAAGGAAATTTGAACCTTAGACCTAGGGGAACATACTCCCAAAACCGAGGCTTATACCACTTGAGCCAACCCTTGGGGGTTATTAAAAACAGTTTCTTATAAAACATAAAACACCTCACCAGATGCATCCAGTGGGATGGAGACATTTAAAAGCCTATGGCAAAATGTTTTTTTTTTTTTTTGCTTTTTTTAATCATTTTTTTAAACACTTTAAATATTTTTAAAAAATATAAAAAAAATCATAAATTCATTTAAAAATACTTTCTTTCATTAAGTAAAAAAATTAAAAATTAAAATAAAATGCAATTCAGCAAAAATTTTCGGTAGAAAGTTTCTGTGGGAATAGTATTTTCCATGATACAACTAGGAGTGAAAAAAAATGCAGGCACAGAGGTATCAGTTTAAATATACAGCTGCAAACCGAGCGCACCAAGTAGTGTGGTAAGGAGACAGTATACTTCAAGTGATGGGACTCGATGAGAGATGTTAAAATTGTGGAGCAAAAATCATGTAAAAGAAGTGCCACATTATTGGTATGCTGCACTGCAAGTTTCTCTCTCCTAAAAATATTGTTCTGAAATCCCAGCAAATCAGAAATCCATAAAAACCCAAGTCGCATTGCACTAGTGGTCATCAGAATGAAAGTTGTAGCTGCTACTTGTTTAATAATAGTTATCATGTGTGAATAAAAGTACAAACTTATTGAACTCTGAGTTGGTGTGTCGGGTGATGGAGAAGTTGAATTAAAGCAGAAAGGGTTCATTTCCAGAGATAGTATCATCTTTTTAGGAATGTGCATGATGATAAACACTCAGATGCGTTCCAATTGTTCAGTTTTAGGAAGCCTCTTTGGGAACCATATAATCTAATGGTAGGAAGGGTGTCTATCAGATGAACCCTTTTCAACGTATAAAAACAGGCTTAACATAGCATGTTCGTATTTTTTAGCCTTCGTGTTTCTCCAAATATACCCTTGTATCATCTTTTTTTATATGCTCGTCTATGGAAATTGAATCATTAAAATGCAGATTGAGAATTATAAGAGTTGCAAAATGTGCAGGACAAGCATGAAGAGAATATGCCATCTATTATCACATTATAACACATGTAATGATCCTTTGCTGAGGCAAAAAAGAAAGAAAAAAACCAACTTTAAGAGTTCAAAAATGTGTGTCGGTGTGTAAACACGCAAAATTGGAAGTGGAAACAGAAACAGGAACACACACGTGTCCCTCATTTAACGGATCCAAGACAATCTACTCAAATATTATGAATCTGTATAAACATAATTTAATATTAGGAAATAAATTAAGGTCTCTAGCATCTACCAAAACCCAAATCCCAAAAATAGATTCAAATCAAAATTTAAGAAAAACCTAATGAACCCAGCACTAATATCGCTCATCGAAGCAGATCCGCTATGGTTTTATTGGAAAAAAGTCCAAAATTCAATCAAACCCAGATCCAAAACATACATGTGCATCAACATATAGACCTACTTTATAGCAGTGTGTGTGTGTGTGTGTGTGTGAGAGAGAGAGAAAGAGAGAGAGTAAACCTGGAGGGTACGGGTGGCGAATTCGACGCCAATTGTGGACTTGGATTCCAAGCAGAACTCGTTGCGAGTGAATCGGGATAGGAGGTTCGATTTACCAACCCCCGAATCACCGATTAATACCACCTTGAACAAGTAATCGTATTCCTCGTCCGCTCTCCTCGCCATTTCCTTTTTAAGAAGATATCAAGATATGTACCAGAAAACTAACTTCAGAAAAGGGACAAAGAACTTCAGACTAGTCGAAAGGAATCGGTCTCTGAGGAAGAATAAGAATTAGAAGAGACAGCAGTAGGAGCAGCAGTTTGAACCGTAAAGTCTTGCACAAATCAAATGGTTTCGTTTTCACTTATATACCCAAATTACCATTGAAGGTTGGGGTCGATGTGACTAAAAGGCCCCTGGATTATTGCTTGGATTTGGAGGTGCTTTAATAATTTAAAAATGTTTTTACATTGTTTCGGTGGAAATCTCCAAGCGATCTGGCAAAGTATTACATAAATATTTGTGGTGCCTTAATTTAACATAAATATAAAGAGAGAAATTTATTACAATATGGAAATTGAGAGGATACTGTACCTAACAAATTGACAATAGATAATACCATGGCTAATGCTATGAGAAAACATATATAATTATTCTAAAAAAATAACATATCAATATCATCATTAAAATTTGCACAAGATCTGTTTCCATCGTCAAGTTAGAGGAGGGGTGGTGTACTAGAGAAGTTAGATAAGCATCTGGAATGGAGCTATGGAAACATATTAGAAGAAGATGGGAGGTCTTCTATCGTCACACTAGATTTTAATTAGGGACAGGCTCCAAAATCAGATTTTGGAAGGATGTTTGGTGTAGTAACAATGTTCTATAATATATGTTTCCGTCTCTTTTCTTGATTGCAAGTACCAAAGATGCCATAGTGGCGGAGGTTATGAAAGTCTTAGGTAGAAACATTCATTGGAACATCAATTTCAACCGAGCGGCACATGATTGGGAGATGGAGAGTTTTGTTGATTTTTATAGCCTCCTATATTCTGTTCGTCCAAACATCCAGTAGGAAGATGGGTTGTGGTGGTGTCCTGCAAGGAAATTGGTGTTTTCTGTTCGTTCTTTCTATAAGGTTCTCACACAAGTTCTAGAGATACAGTTTTCTTGGAGAAAACTTTGGCGTCATAAGGCTCCTCCCAAAGCTTATTTCTTTGTGTGGGCAACATCACTGGGCAAGATTCTCACTATGGATAATCTAAGAAATAGGAGGATAATTATTGCAGACTGGTGTTGTATGTGTCAAAGCGGGGGTGAGTCGGTAAATCATTTACTTTTACACTGTGAGATAGCCATGACTCTTTTGGGACAAAGTGTTTAAAAAAATGGAGTTAATGTGGGTTATGTCGGAAACAGTTCTAGATGTATTGGTTTGTTGGACTTCGATCTGTGGGGTGAGACAGATCAAAGCAATTTGGAAGATGATTCATATATGTATTATATGGTGTCTATGGCAGGAGCGCAATGAGAGGACATTTGAAGACAGAGATATTTGGAGGAGCTAAAACTGTTTTTCTTTAAGACTCTTTGTACTTGGGCCATTGCCATAGACTTTAATGGTATGGACTTTCATGATTTCTTAATTTCTAATGTGCCTACATAATTAAGATATTTTTTCTGTATTTTGTCACTTGGTGTTTTAATAAATTTTTATTTTACTTATCAAAAAAAAAAAAAATTGCACAAAATATGTGAAGTGTACAATGAAGTTGTTAAAAGCCTAGAAATACTACTCTATTCACCAAAATAAATTGCATAAAATTTTGCCTTAGAACTGTCTAGTCTTTGCGAGCTTGCCTTTCTGGTACTAGTCAATAATAAATAAATAAATAAAAGCATATTCTTTTTATTTTTCAATTAAATTTAAAGAGGACTAGTGAATGAGAAAAGTGCACATGAACTCGAGTTTTTTTCTTTTTTGTTTTTTTCAATATTCAGGAAAATTCTGTGATGTTCATTTTGTTAATAGGACATGTGAATTGTGTTTTCTGAGACAGACATAAATATATTATATAAAAATAAATTTATAAATTAATGTCATTTTATGTAATTTATTAAATCTATTATATAATAAAATTAATTTTATAATTTAATTTATTATAATAAATCATGTCAATTTATAAATTTATTTTTATAATTAAATTATTTCTCACCTTTTTATTCTAATTGCAACAGCATGTTATGAAATAAAATAAAATGAAAAATTCTTATTACAAGCAAGTTTGTACATCAATTCGTGCACCAATATTGATATGTAATATATATGTTTAACGAAACGATGTGAATTAAAGATGAAAATAATTTTTATGATATAGGAGATTTTCTTCTTCTCTCAAAATTTTTTTTTTCATTTTTTTTAAATAAAAAAAATTATCGGTATGTGATATAGTGCACAAACTCGCTTGTATCTAGTAAAATCCAAATAAAATATATATACTTTATGAATTAACAGATGCGATTAGCTGTTGTTAGGAATAGATTTTTTTTTTTTTTTTTTCCCCTTGTCGGGAGCTTCCGACCCGAAACGATGCCTACTCATTTTCATTTTCGGTGTTAATTTATTTCCGCCCTACAAAAACCCTAACTTTGTTTGTCAATTTCACCCTTCCTGTTGCTCTCGGAATAACGTTCTCTCTCACAGGTCTCTCTCTCTCTCTCTCTCTCTCTCAGGGGAATGTTTTCCTTTTTAATCAATCGCGTCGTTTCACACCGTTAGCTATTTCAAGGATTCAGTTTTGTATTCTTTTTATCAGATCCGAGATCGGTGGGGAAACGTTTTTCCGTGAAGCCATGGCTCTGGTGAGTTCAATTTTGTGTCTTCCTCTATCTTCTACTTGCATTTCCTGCTATTCATATGTCTTTTTTTTTGGATTCTCTGGCGAGACAGAGCTGATTATGAAGTTAGTAGCCTTTTGAATCTGAAAGCATGGATGCTATCTGCATAGTCATGATTTATTTTCTCTTCGAATTGTTAGCTACTAATCATACAAATTGGTCGCGAATTTGATTGCCTTTTTTCATATTGTTCTTTACGGTTATGCTATAATTGACTTCGTGGAGGTTTGTAACCATGCCGATCTACCTAACACCTCAAATTAAAATAGTAAGACACTGATTTTCTCTTTCTAGGGGAGCTCCTCCAAGAAAATGAGAGGGAAAATAAGAGAAAATGAGAAAAATACAAGAAGTTTCTGTATCATTCCAGATTAATTTCTTACACTATCCAGTTGAGTATATATATACTCCCATGAAGACCTTACAGAAAGCCAAGAAAAGGCCATGGGCCTTTTAAGTCCAAACTAACAGCAATTAAACCTAAGTGAGAATATATTTTTTTTTTGATAAGTAAAATAAGTATATATTCATCCAACCAAATGTCAATTACAAACAAATGTTCTAATGCTCACATCCTAATTAGGTGGGAGCATTAGAAACTAAAAACTCATGAAATTCCATGCCATTAAAGACCACAGCATTAGCCCAAGTACATAGGGTCCTAAAAAATAACAATTTTAGCTCCGCTATTGATCTCTCTTTGTCTTCAAAAATCCTCTCATTGCGCTCCTGCCATAAGCACCACCAAATACAGTTTGGAATCATCTTCCAAACCTCTTTAATCTGTCTCGCACCTCCAATTGAGGTCCAACAGGCCAAAGCATCCACCACAGTTTCTGGCATAACCCACGCTAAATCTACTTTGTTAAACACCGCATCCCAAATAGTCCTGGCTACTTCGCAATGTAAAACCTAAGTGAGAATATAAGCAATTGGGTTTAACTAACACAACCCTAGCCCATATTAAGAAATACAATAAAACTAAGCAAAAGACATTAGCTATCCAAGCCCATAGAAGCCGTTGAGCCCAACCCTCTAATTCTTTATTGCCCCAAACCAAAGACCACAAAGACTTCAGTCCATCCTTCCTTGTAGATATACTGACGGCGTGTGACAGGTTTCCTGGTGATGGCCTAGAGTTCGGGGTCGTTGGAATGAGAAGGTTCGGGATGGTCAACTGAAGAGATTTCATGTACTTGCTTCTGGAGTTGGTTCAACTGAGTTAAGGAGCACGTGATGGAAGATGGGCCCGGACCTGTGGGCCTTTAGGCAGCCAACTTTTACTTCATTGTTATTTGCTTTTCCAAAAGGGCCCCATGGCTAGACTATTGTTAGGGCTTGTTTGAAAATAGATCTCATCCCAAAATTCTCATCTCATATCATCTCATCCCATCTCCCTCCCAAACATAATTCAAATACAAAATTTTCAAACTAATCATTACAACTTTTTCCAACTAATTATTATAACTTTATCAAACTTTCAAACAAAAAATAAAAAGCGATTCAACTTTTTTAAATCTCCAAACAAAAATAATATTATAAAACTATATTCTAACAATATTTTAATTTTATAATATTTTTTATTCTACTTTTTCTCTCCTTTCCCAAAATCCAAAAAATACTCAACTCAAACCATCTCACGCATTGACGTTTCTTCACTTTTCTCTCCCTTTTCTTCTATGTTTACCCTTTCCTGGAGGCACTCCCCTCAAAGAGAGCAATCTGTCAAGTTTTTTTTATTACAAATATCAGGGTGTGTTGCAAGGTTTTGTATATTTGATGTGGATTTCGTAATTCGCATTATTTTTTATAAGCTTCTAAATGTTTATGATACTATTTAGCAGTTTATTTTTTCGACTTTCTGGTGCAATTTGTATCTGAGAAACCTTAATTTAATCCTAATTGTTTCGTTAATTTTTTTACTTACAAAAAATAAAAATAAAAGGTTGCTTCTTACATTAGTAGAGTGTTGTATATGTTCGTGACTGTTGGTTGCATTTCCATTGAGTGGTGTAAATGTTCTGACCCAATTAGGTTTGCACAACTCAAACTCATCCAGACCCTGTAGTGTTATGTTAACTTGCACATAAAACTGAGCTCTGCGTGTTAAGTGCCATCTATGGGTACTGTTGCTAGCATTTTCATTGAGTACAATTGAAATTCCTTTGTTTAGATTTTGCATAAAATTGCATTGGTTCCTTTTGATGATTATTGTGAATGGCCCCATGTGTGCGTATGCAATGACAGAAATCCCATTTGAATACAATCATCCATCACAAGTGCATAACCATTTTTGTTTCAAAATGGAATGTATTCGATAATATTTCTTTGTTAATAGGGCTGTTTTATATATGTTTCAGATCTTGCATACTGGGAACAGGAACAAAAATGCTTACAAGGCACTCATTGCTGCGGAGTACACTGGTGTGGAAGTGGAACTGGTCCCAGATTTTGAGATGGGTGTCTCTAATAAAACTAAAGAATTTCTCAAGATGAACCCTATCGGGAAGGTATACTCTATGATGCAGTATTTATAGTGATCTGTACATCAAGTTTGATAGAAGTTCCTGTCACTAAATCTTATATTCTTCTAGGTTCCTGTGCTGGAAACACCTGATGGTCCTGTCTTTGAGAGCAATGCTATAGCACGTTATGGTAATTCTGAAGACTTTTCTCCCATCCATCTGTTAAGCTTGGGGATCTTCTGAAGCTTGTTATATCAGAACTCATGGGATTTCTGTTTGTTGCTGCAGTTACTCGCCTGAAGGCTGACAATCCTCTATTTGGTTCTTCCCATATTGATTACGTGAGACTATTGTTGCTACTGCTGCTTTCTCTCATTTGTATTTTCTGCTTATTTTTATATGTGCTTGAATTTTCAGGGCCATATAGAGCAGTGGATTGATTTTGCATCATTGGAAATTGATGCTAATCTCTTGTCTTGGTTTAGACCTAGAATGGGGCGAGCTATATACCTCCCTCCGGTATGTCAGTTTTGATTTTTTACTCATTTGTTTATATGCTTTTTCACTCTTTTATTTTTATCTAAATTGCGCTTAAAAGTAAAGATGTTCATCATCCTCTCATAAAAATCCTCCCCTCTTATTAAAAAGAAATACTCTCCCTTATTTTATGTTTTAATTTCTGTTTTTGTAAAGGCCGAGGAAGCTGCAATATCTGCATTGAAGAGAGCACTTGGTGCTCTGAACACTCATCTTGCTTCCAATACATACCTCGTCGGGCATTCTGTGACCCTGGCTGATATTGTTACGACATGTAACTTATACTCTGGGTTCACCCAGCTCATGATTAAGAGCTTTACCGCTGAGTTCCCTCATGTGGAGAGATACTTCTGGACCTTGGTTAATCAGCCAAATTTCAAGAAGATTCTGGGTGAGGTGAAGCAGACCGAGTCTGTGCCACCTGTTGCATCTGCAAAAAAGCCTTCTCAACCAAAGGAATCTGCTAAGCCAAAGCCTAAGGATGAATCAAAGAAAGAAGCCAAAAAGATGGAGCAGCCAAAGCCCAAACCAGAAGCTGGCGAGGAAGAGGAGGCCCCAAAGCCCAAACCTAAGAACCCTCTAGATCTGCTGCCCCCGAGTAAGATGATCCTGGATGACTGGAAGAGGCTTTACTCAAACACCAAAACCAACTTCCGCGAGGTTGCTATTAAAGGTATACCACCAATAGTTAGACATTTCTCTAGATGAAATTGCATCTCTTTTGCAGTGTGAACAAGGTTAACTTCATTGTTTCATTTTTGTTGCAGGGTTTTGGGACATGTACGACCCTGAGGGATACTCTCTTTGGTTCTGTGATTACAAATACAATGATGAGAACACGGTTTCCTTTGTAACACTGAACAAGGTCGGTGGATTTCTTCAGAGGATGGATCTAGCCCGCAAATATGCTTTTGGAAAGATGCTAGTGATAGGTTCCGAGCCACCATTCAAGGTGAAGGGGCTGTGGCTTTTCCGTGGGCAAGAAATTCCACAATTTGTGCTCGATGAGTGCTATGACATGGAGCTCTATAACTGGAGGAAGGCAGATATTGCAGATGAAGCCCAGAAGGAGCGTGTCAATCAGATGATTGAAGATTATGAGCCTTTTGAGGGCGAGCCTCTTCTGGATGCCAAGTGTTTCAAGTGAATGATCCCAATCCTTGGCTAGAAAGTTGTGCATTTATTGTGTGCCTTTTTTTTTAGCTGGTAGAGTTTTTCTTCTTTCTATTTAAAACAGAGCGAAGTATGAGACTTTTTGTTTTTGAGTGGCCTATTATTTATAGAATAGTGTTACATGTATTTACAGTTTTACTTAAAATACTCATTTTGTTAGTTTTCTTTTGAAATTTTGAATTTCAAATTTTATGATTTTCAACGTATCAATAATTGATATGTAAAGAAGTAAATTTTTTTGAAGTACATTTAACATTTTTCTTATTTATTTGTAATCTTGTTTACGTTGTTTCTTTCGGTTTATGATTTATATGCCTGATTGAAGCTTCACAAAACGGGCGTTACTTGTACTTGCTATTTAACTTGGTTGAAAGGTTAACCCGAGCAGGGAAAAAGAAAAAGATGTTGAAAGGTAATGTACATGTCAGAAAGGATTGCCATCTCCCCCCGCGCTCGGGAGAACGGTTCCTAGAGAGTAGAGACACTCGTATCGATGTTTTAATGTGTAGCAAACCTGGTTGGTACTCGGTAAGTGGATCATCATATGTGAAACATAAATAACTCTTTAAGCTTGAGGCAGGGATTGCATAATTCAGGCGGCACATTAATTTTGACAAAAAAAAAAAAAACTTTTGAGACTTTTTTTTATCAGAAATTTGCCCCGTTGAGATACTCAATTTCATCTAAGTCACTGCTAACTCTACAGATGTCGCAATCTTACTGGAAAGGGTGTGAGCGCGTGTCAGTCGGTATAGACATGGACAAGTAAAACGTTTGTACTGGGGAACAAGTTCTTGTCATGCAACCAAAACCATCCGATTCAAAAAGAGGCCATGAAGACCTGATTTCAGCAGGTTAATGAACACTTTCGGAATTCATATTGAGCTTGCATACATCAGAATGCGCATGTAATGTAAAGATAAATGTAGATGTAAAAGAATCATCTGCAAGTACACTTGAGGAGATATAGGACTCAGAAACAAGCAGGATACAGGTAAACTGTTTTTTTTTTTTGGGGGGGGAGGGGGGGCGACTACAAGTTAAATAATAAAAATATTGTCCCCGGTGTTCAAAATTAGTGATACATGAAAGAATATAAATCATGGCAGACATGAAGCAAAATTTGAGAAATCATTGAAGCAGTCATCCATTTGTGATGCCGAACAATCACCGACCCCAAAAATTACCTCAGGAGTTCAAGTAGCCGGTCAGCTTCCCATCCCAAGGTTCTGCCATCAGGCCAATACCAATCGCATGCATTCACCAAACTAACTAAACAAGGTCACATCATCAATATATTTTATGGTTATCTTCCTGTCTTTGCTCTTTTCATTCCAGTACTGTTAAAAGGTGACATGCTTGGGCTCATGCTAGGGCTCATGCTAGGGCTTTCTTCTCTTAGAGTGCCATTCAACATAGCCAGCTCCCTTAATTGTTGCTTCTTGTAATGATCCAAGGACTCATCCTAGAGAGAGAGAGAGAGAGAGAGATTTAGCCAAGTGCAAAGAAATTCAGCTAGTTCCGATGTAAACAAGTGTGTTTCTGGTCATACCACAGGCTTCAAAAGTTTCTCTAATATTGTCACTGCATAATCCAAGCGGGCATTTATACTATCCTCTGGAAACTCAGCCTCCACCAACACATGCAGTGGCTCATTAAGGTGCTCGTACCCCGGTTTGTCCTTCAGTTTCTCTTCCTAAAGAAAAACAGAGGTCCATCATGAGAATGAGAGAGTATTAAACACATAAACCCAATGTGCATTACAAAAGATACAAGGCATTATCTGGAACCATGACAATCAAGAACAAAACTGGTTTCTTTTCACAATATTAACTTCCTCATTTGTGGTGCCACAAATTATTAACTAAAATCAACTCCACAGTCATTCAAAAAAGTGTCATGGCAAGTAAAAATAACAATGCATTATATCATGAATTCAACTCACTCTAATCGAGACAGTATAACTTAATGAAACAGTCAATACAAACATAACATCTCAAAATAGAACAGAGGATCGCCAAATATTTAATCACTCATAGTCATATAAAAGAGAGCAGCATTATGATTCCCCTACCCTAAAAGTATCCCCATGTCCTTTTTAGATGTGCATTTCACTTCGTTCATTACCACTTCAATGGAAAAGCAGCTTTGTCCATTTTGAAATACTTTTATTTTATAGCATCGTCAATTCTAACCTCTAGGAGTTGGCTCAAGTGGTAAAGGCCTTAGGCTTGGGGGTATGCTCCCCCCAGGTCTAAGGTTCAAATCCCCTTAGGTGCAAACAATCTCTAGAGGCCATTGGACTGGGGGATTTTTCCCTTAAATTACTAGAGATGCACGTGCAGGACACTCCTTGCCAAAGGCCTGTTCATCCCCGGGATTAGTCAAGATGATGTTCCCGGACACCCGGTACCAATAAAAAAAAGTATTGTCAATTCTGAAATACTCACAACATAGAATGTTCCTCGCCTACCGAACACTTCCTCCTCTTCCCTTTTTCCCATAGCAAGCCAGATATTGTCTTATCATGTCATTCGAGGATTGACACTCAACCATAACAATGGCAAGGGAAGTTTATGACCATTTTTTAATCAATAGTCACACCTGGAGGTAACATCTTTCAAATGTACGTGCATTTTTTCCCATTAAATGAGCTAGCCAAAAATAAAATCTTAAGAAAGCAAATACAAGTAGTGTCTAACTAAGGCTTTCTTAGATTGGAAATTAAAAATTAAGCTCCGAATGTTAAAATGTACAAAAGATTCTTTAACACTTGAGACCACCTGATATTACAGATAGCTATACTCGAATAAGTTCTTTATCTTTTCTTTTTGATCCATTGGAGGTCCATCAGACCTATGAACTACACAACTGCAGGTACTCACTTCCCAAGCCTTATTTCCCCCTTCCCTAGTATGGGTCTGATGCAACTGAAAGATGCAAAGCATTTAAGGAGCACTAACTGGTTGATGATGCTGGTTCATACCGTATTTATCACTTGGTTTTTGAGTTTGGCTGACAATCTTTGTCAAATAAAGTTCACGCCCACGAACATGGGTTACTGTTCTAAAATTCATTTGATGCTTCATTGAAGTCGATTTTTTAAGTTGAAAGTAAAATTGGAGTTAAACCATAAGCATAATTCGTTTTTAACTTGTATGAATCCAGGTCTTACTCCCTTCCCCTTCCCCCTCCCTCTCCCCACCACCCCAAGCCACCACCCCGGAAAAAAAAAACAAAAAATTAAATACGAGAATGAATCCAAAGGATAAATTTCGGATGTTTTGACATAGTGCGGAGGGAGACACACATCATTGCTAGATAAACGTGAAGGACCATTGGTGCATCACCTACAAATTAAGAAGTCCTTGTTTAGAAAATAGGAAGCAGAGGAAATTTGAACTAAAACTGGTAATCTACAAAGGGATTTGGTTGGCCCAGAAGGAGCAGAATGGATCACAAGGATGACCCCCCTCCAATCATTTCAACAGAGAACAATAGTGAATATATAGCAACATGAAATCTGTTGGGAAGCAAGGAGCAAGTCTAGACAGACAAAGTTCTATATTACAGTTCTATATACTTGACAAGTAAACTTCTATACCAAAGTAAGTTTTTTGATATATCTTTTATCAAACTATGTAGTAGGAGAAAAGGGAAGAAAAAAGAACATTTCATGATACCTTTAAAGAATCCTTAACAGAGCCCCTTCCTCTTATGTACACCCTACATTCTGTCATGGCTTCAACTCTTTTCAGTGAGTTCCCACGTGGTCCCAGAATTCGACCAACAAAATTATACTGCCAAGCTTTATTTTAGAAACTGCTACGTACTGGAAAGAAAAAAAAAGGAGTTAAAATCAACCACAATTTGTGGGACATGGTAACTTACGTTTGGATATTTCTCCACAGGAACATCAAGTCTAATAACTCTCTTCACAATAGGAGTGGTTGGAACTCCTTGCAACCCAGGCCAACTGATTGGAGAATTTTGAACTGGGGCCATTCTTTGAACTTGTCCATTTTCCTGAAGGAAGAAAAAAGTTAACATGATTAGATCACCAATCACAATTGTATACCACAAACTCTTTCCACCATGTTTCATGAAAGCTCAGCCTGTCGACTCCCCCATAAAAGAGAGTCTTATTCAGTTGTCACTAACAGAAGAACACAAAATAAATCAATCACAGCATATATACTAGTTGTACGCACAAAACGCTGATAGTCTATTTCTTACCAGAAAGCATGGGCTTAGGCTAAATGATATCATAAGAAATAGGTGCCTCAGTACACAAGTTAGGCTTACGCCGTGAACTAAACATCAATTAAAGGTAAAAAATCCCAGCAATAAAAACCCACCATATCAATAAGCTAGAATTACCTCCACGTGCATTGTGGGCCATCCTTCTAAATCCATTGCTCTACCATTAAGGGGTTGACCTATTGACCTAAGTGGGTTCTCATGCTCAAGTCTTTCATGACCTACAAAACTTTGATTGAAGCTGGAAATCCGTCTGATTTCTGCAGAGGGATGAAAGACAAAATTAAGTTGAGTACACCGAGCGAAATACCCAAAACTTTTAAATGTATGATTTATATATTGCCAAAAAAATCTAAGACAAATCAGCTTCCAAAAAAAATTGAATAAATACTTTTAAGGAAAAGAAAAGACAATATGCAGTTAATTTTGTGGTGAGCAGAAAACATGTCAGTATTGCACAAGCACATCTTTACCTTTCAATATCTTTTATAAGACCATCTCAGCACTTCATACATTAAAAATATGGCTGCAAATGAACAGAGCCGCTCGTTAATAGTTTGAGCCCGGCTCGTAAATATTCGGTTTGAACTCGGTTCATTTGATAAATGAGTTGTTCACGACCACTAATATTGGTTCGAATATTAAATGAGCCAAACTCGTATAATCTCGGCTCAAATCGGTTGAAGCTCGTGAACAAAACTTGTATAAGCTCGACTCGGCTCGTTTTAGGCTTGTTACAATAATTTTAATATGTCTATATATATTCTTACATATATTCTTTTATTGTGCATTGTATAAATAATATACTTTGTTACTTTATATATAACTAGGTTACAAAAGAATAATGTTGAGTATAATAATGAAGTAAGTTCACAAAAGAATTCTTGAGCCAAATGTTATATAAAGAGTAAGCTACTCTAATTTGATTACAACACTCTCTTATCCAATTCTATTTTGATTATTTGACCATATTTAGCATAATTAGTAACTTTATTATGTAATTTTCAAAATCACGATCAATAATTATTTATACAAGGGATTCTTGATGTAAGTCTAATATTAGTGCTCTTAGTTCCCACTATTAGCCTTGCAACTTTTTCTCAAGGCTTCACTTCCCAACACGTATGACATCACTTTAACACCATTTACATCAGTTCCCAACTTCCCGCCATGAGGCTTTTGACTTTTCCAATTTCTAGTTTTGCTCCAGACTTACTAATCACAATTTCTCTCTTCCTTCCCAAACACAGGACGACACCCTTCACTTCCAGTTTCTGCTTCGATCTTCTTCTTCTTCTTCATGTGCATTCCTGTCCAAGCTCCAAGCTTCTATTCAAAAGTTACAAACACTCCAAACCCTCACTCCGTAAGTCTTTGACTCTCTGCTCCTCTGGTGTTTATATTCTTCTAAATAATCCAAAATCTTAATTTTTTTTATTCTCTTGTCCAAGTCATAGGTTCAATTTTGGAAGCAAATTTTGTTACATTACCTCCTGCTTGAGTAAGAGTCTAACTTGATCAATTTATCTATTTCTCTAACAGATGTTTGCTTAAATGCAGCAAAATTTCATTCTGTAGTTTTGTGTTAGTGGCAAATTTTGTTAAGTTTAATTACTTAATTTCACTCATTCTTTAGTTTTGTGTTAGTTAAAATTAATTAAAAGACTTAACTCGAGCTCGTGATCAGAGGTCTTCAATTTTTCTCGAGCTCGAGCCGAGTTCAAGCTCATATATAGGCTAAGGTCGAGAACCCTCGTTTGAATTTGCTTCAACTCGGTTTGTTTGCAGCCCTAAGTGGTGAAGGCCTTGGTCTTGGGATATCACTCCCTTCAAGGTCCAAGGTTCAACACCTCATGGTTGCAAACAATCCTTTGGAGCCACACCTCCTAGTGAAAAGCCAGCGATTTAACCAGTTTCATGTAGGGAAACTTCCGAGGGGTGCGGTGCACGGGACCGGGGTTTACTCTGCAGGGGTGGGTCCGAAGGGCCTTGCCTTGGAGAGGTTCCCCCACATAAAAAATAAATAAAAATAAAAATAAAGATTTCTTGGCATTGGAATTTAAAGAAGACAAAATATGTGATGATGTAAACAAACAACCGATGATTGGAGCATACATTGTGGCAATGATAGAGTGCAGATTCGCTGACCTTGATTTAGAAGTCTGCTACACAAGGGAAGAACTTGCAAAAATGGTCCCAACTTTTGCTTCTCTGCCAGTAATTCAGCCAAGTATCTGCCATTGTGACACGGACGAAAATGTGTATTACATCTTCTCATACCCTCATAAACATCTTCCCATACCCTCATAAACATCTTATCACACCCTCACAAAGTAAAAGCCTGACTAGTTTCACCACAGTAAATAACAATCGACAATCACAAGATCTTTGGCCACCAAAAAATTGAGTCTTCATTTTTATCAGATTTTAAAGAGGAAAACACAGCCCTGAAATTTTTCAAGTTACTAAACTTCTCGAAGCAAAACAGTGACTGAATCAAAATTAATAAATAAAAAGATCCACAAAACAGCAGCATATAAAGAGGAATTCACCAGCAATGGTCCTGAAATAAGAGGCGGTTTTAATTCAAAATTATAAAATCTGTTTACTGCATCATCCTTTTCTTTTCTGTTTGTTTTTCTCTCTCTTTTTTTAGCCATATTACCGATTAGGCATTCAATGGTTTAGCATGAAATACGGTTCATATCCAAGCTTATAGTGCCATGCCAATGAGGCCTTTCCACCAAAGTTATGTGACCTTTGTTTTCAGAGTAGAACAAGTGTTTTTTTTTTTTTTATAGGTAATCAAAGATAAGAGTAGAACAAATTAAATACACTAATCTAAATAATAAAACTAGGCCATAAGAAAACCATAAAACCTACTGACCGAGACTGGGATATCAAATGTGAATGTATCAGCTTTTAAATGTATCGAAGATAGCCCGTTAAGAGAGGGCACAAAAATAACAAATCCCAGGGTAAAACAGAGAAAACGCAGAGCTCTAAGTTTTGAACGAACCTTTCTCGATCTGAAGGAAGGGTAGAAGACCTGATAGGAGAAGCAGGGAGTCCAGGAGGATACTGGAAGTAACTACCAGGTGGAATTCTATCTCCCATCACACGAGATGTACTGCATAGTTCAATAACAAGTAACAAAACCCAGCTAGAACCCAACACAACAAGTACATACACAAAACCCAGCAACACAAAAGGTTGGAACAATTAACAAATCAACAAATAAGCAAAGTTTATTTGATCGGCAGCAAACCCAGAAAGAAAAATCACCGAATAAACCAACACATAAGCAAAACTCCAATTACGATACAAAACCCAGTAAGCAACCAATATATGAAATAAGCAGCAGTGAAAAATAAATAAAAGAAAAGAAAGAAACGCCTCGTACACCAACACATACGCAATACCGGCAATATAACGCCAAAAGACACCAACACCGACATGTACTTTGATCACACACAAACATACTCAGAGAGAAAAGGAGGACTTACTTGATGGAAGCGGAGAGACAGAGAGAGAGAGAGAGAGAGAGAGAGAGAGAGGAGAGGGTGGAAGGTGTAGGGTGAAGACTGAAGAGGCAGAGAGATTCAAGTCTATTCTGTCGAATCTGTCCCTTATTGGGTGGAGTGAATGAATGGGGCAGGGAATGGAGAGAGAGACAAAAGCCCTACTCCAAATAGGAGGAGTAGTATGGATCCTTTGCTGTGCTGTATTTGTCGCAGATAAATGTTAATATACCGTTTGAGTTTGAGTTTGTCTTTTTTATTTTTTTACTTAATAATTAAGAAAATAATTTTTAATACATTGATATATTTTTTTATTTTTTAAAAATATTTAAATATGTTAAAAAATAAAAAAAATAAAATGGTAAATTTCCAGCGGTCATCTACTCTTTGTAGCGTGGTATTGTTTATTTTTATAACTATTCTCAATTCATTTCATCTCATCTTATTTAATTATTATAATTTTTTTAAATTTTTACATAAAATAAAATAAATAATTTTAAATTTTAAAATAAAAATAATATTAAAAATATATATTCTAATAATATTTTATTTAATTTTTAATTTTAATCTCAACTCATCTTATCTGTAAAAACAAGTTAAATCAATATCATTCTTGTTAATCATTCAAAGCATTACATCATATTATCGTGATTTAATTTGTTGATTTTTTTTTTGCTAAAATATTTATTTTATTTTTATCCGCAAACAAATAATTTTTTGAGTTAAGTGCATCCTAACACCTAAATTTTCAGGATTCTATATTTTATCCTTGGAAACATTTAAAATTGACACACTGTACGGTCTAAGTAGTAACAAATGGGAAATCTTACTTTTATTAATGGTTAAGGTGGAAGATTCATGGCGCATATAAGTAAAATGAAGGGGTTTTAATTGGAAATTAAACAAATAATTATTTTTGCTTTAAATTTAAAAAGTTTGTCAAAGAAAGAATAATCACAAAAGGAAGATAGGTGATCATCATAATTTGTGTTTAAGATCTCGTTTAGATGTTGAGATGAGATGAAATAAAATAAAATATCCGTGAATTATAATTAAAAATACGTAAATAATAGTGAAATAGTTTGCCTTAAAATATTTATAAGATTTTGAAAAATAACAAAAAAAGTTAAATAAAAAAATTATAAAATTATAAAAATATTATTTTGTTTTAGGATTTGAAAATTTTAAATTATTTTTTTATATTTTATTTGAAAATTTGAAAAATTATAATAATTAGATAATTATTGAAAATATTAAAAATTAAAAATTAAAAAATATTTATATTTAAGTGATGATTGAATATTAAAATCGAATAAGATGTTATAAAATGAGTCGAGATCTCGAAATAAATCATCGCAATATTTAATAAGCTTATAAAATCTGATTATATAATTAATTGAAACTTAAAAAATAATTTTAAAAAACGAAAACAAGCTTCCAGCACAAGTTTCAACACCACCACAACCCGACCCGAGAAGAACAACCCAAGTGCGCGCGCGCACACGCTTGAGTTTATATGGTTAACGTCTGTAAGCGCAAAAATGAAAAAACCCAACCACGTTTCTTCACTCTGGAAACACTCTTTTTTCATTACTCTCTCTCGCATGGCGTTTGGGAAAGAAATTGAGGAGTAGGGCACGGAATAGGCCTCGATTCTTGCGGTGAAGATGTAATCCAAGGAAGAATTTCTCTGTTCCGAAGCTATTTCAAGCGTACAGTTCGTAAAAGTTCGACTACATTTTTCTCTAGGGTTTTTTTTTTTCCTTTTTCCCTTCTGTGTTTGGTTGGGTGTGAAATGAAGGGCTTGTCAGATCGGACGAAGGTGGTTCTGCGGCACCTGCCTCCGGCGATTTCTCAGGCCACGCTGATGGACCAAATCGACGCCGCCTTCGCTGGTCGCTACCACTGGGTCGCTTTCCGTCCAGGGAAATCGAGGTTAGGGTTTGTTCTCTTTTTTTCTCAATTATGCTTTGGGTGAAATTTATATGTTCTGTATTTTTTTTTTGTCAATGAATTTGCTTTGAGACACTTCAGTTTCGGAAAATACGTCCAATTGGTAATGGGAATGCGCGCGGGTGTAGGTATATGCGTATCATGTCAGTTAACAACGCTCTCAATTTTCTTAGTTGTCCACTTTCTGATCTTTGGGTTTTTGATAGTTTTTGGACCATTGAATCTAATGTACGAGTAATTGCTTGATTTTCTGTGAATTGGTGAGATATGTATGCTTTTCTAGGGTTTATATGCCTGGGAATAAGTAGGATAGACTTTAAATTTTTCATTGATTGTACACTTTGGGGGCCATTAAGCTCGGGTTTATGGAGTATGAATCTGTGGCTTGAATGGGTTTTGAAATCTTTTTGGATTGAGTAAGCTTCGCATTTTTTCATACTTAATGGTTCTTTGAAACTGAGTAGGCTTAATATATTTCACGCACAAGACATGCAAATATGCATGTGGAAAATTATCTATAGGTCTGTTTTAAGTCTTGGGAAAAATGAGTAAATTAGCTGAATAGCTGCTGAGCTGGGTGGTATCAAGAGGTGGACTGAATGGAAGCAAATAATGAATGATTACTTTTGCTAGAATTATAAAAAAAAAAACTTACACCATCACCATAGGGCCTATTTATTTGTTTTTTTTAATATCAGTCATTGATCCAATTTTTATTGGATCATTGATAATTATCTAGTTATAGGTTCATGGTTAACAAATACTCAGATTCATGTTACTTGGAAGCATGAGGATGGTTATGCACCTTGCTACTTCATATGGATACGGGGTACTAGAACCCTTTTATGCTACTTAAGGTTTTCTTTCCACTTCAAGATACTTTAAAAGGACAAATTAGTCTCCATTTGGTGTTGCTGGATGAAAATAGATCCATTTGTGGAGATGATAGTGCCTTCTGGAAATGTTTCCGGGAGACAAAGGAAACTAGCTGCATGAAAATTGCCTACTGGACAGAGGGCTGTTAGCCCAGTTAATATATCATTGGTTCTTTCCGAAACACTTTGTTTTAGGTGGATCAGCTCCATCTTTTTTACAAGTAATGAAGGTTTTATGGATGAATAATGATAAGCATGGTCCATGTACACAAGAAGTATATGGATCAACTTTGCTTTTAAATTCATATATTAATACGGGTTTCTGTGGTCTAGTTTTTATGATTTAGTCAAGTCATTTGCTGCGCACCTTCTCATATTTTTATTGTTTTTTTAAACGGTTTTGCAGCATGAAGCATCAATTCTATACTAGAGCCTATATTGACTTCAAGAAACCTGAGGATGTTATTGAGTTTGCTGAGTTCTTTGATGGGCATTTGTTTGTTAGTGAGAAGGGTAAATCTTTGCTCATATCTTTTGAAGAGATTGATTGGCACATCAATCTTGTTGCCAGTGTTTCTGTGATTATCTTTTTATTCAATCCACAGTTTTGATTCAGATGGGTAATGAAGCCCTTTCTCTTCAGTTAGTAACAGCTTAGAAAATTATCGAGCTGCTGGGTGTCTTTTTGGAAAATAGATTTGGGGCTCCTCATGTCTATCTTTCTGTTTTATCCTTGTTTGAATAAGGAATTGCAGGATATAATATTGACACAAAGTTTTAACTAGACTGTCCCTTGCTTTTTCAGGCACTCAGTTTAAAACTATTGTTGAGTATGCTCCTTCTCAACGTGTTCCAAAACAGTGGTCTAAAAAAGATGGTCGTGAAGGAACAATATTAAAAGGTAATTGACAAAAAAAAAAATAACTGGAAATTTAAGGAGTATTTTCAAATGCGATCATTAACCTGTGACTTTTGTATGCAATCACTTGCTTTTTCATAAATACAAGTATTTCATTGATAAACATCTAGATCCCGAGTATCTGGAGTTTCTTGAATATCTTGCAAAGCCTGTCGAGAATCTTCCGAGTGCAGAGATACAATTGGAGAGAAGGGAAGCAGAAAGAGGTGGTAAGTCATAAAGATTTCATATTGTAGAGCGTGCTGTTGAAAATAGTAAGATAAAAGGTTAAAGAATACGGTAATACAAGTAGAATGAGAGAATTATCTTGCGCTGCTTGGGAGTTTCTAAGGATAAAGTGTGTCTTATAATGATTTCTGTTCACTATGATCTTGCAGGTGCTGCAAAAGAGGCTCTTGTGGTTACACCATTGATGGACTTTGTTCGTCAGAAAAGAGCTGCCAAGGGTGGTTCTCGGGTATCTTTCTAATTCACGAGTTTGTGAGGACAGATTTGTTTAAGAAATCTCGTTAAATAGATTTTATTCCATGTCCTATTATATTTAATTGGGTTGCAGAATTGATTTCTAGAGTTTCTGGTTATGAATAGCTGGAGTTATTGTCGTGCTTTATGTGCTATACATGCTTCAAGATTTACTTGGATACTCCTGTTTCATGGTTATATAGTAGTTTTCATTGCATAAAACATGATGCATTTCAAGTGGAGTGTTGGGAGTTCGAAATTTGAGGATCTTTAATAAGGCACTTCTTGGGAAATAGTTATGGCGGTACCGTCTTTGTGGAAGGCTATTATTGAGTATGGGATGGGAGCTCGTGTGTGTGTGTGTTGGGGGGGGGGGGGGGTTCTAATGAAGTGAGGGGTGCGCATTGTGTAGGTTTGTGGAAGAATATTGGAAATGAATGTGAGCTATTTGCTTGTTTTATTAGCTTCACAATTGAAGAGGGATCTAGGATCATATTCTGGCATGATACTGGGTGTGGTAATTCTGCCCTCAAGATTGTTTTTCCTTCTCTTTTCCGAATGGATCTTGATCAAGAGGCATCAGTGTCAGATCTTTTGGACAGCTCTAGTGGATCCTCATAGTGGAATGTTTGTTTTCTTAGAGCTGGCCATGATTGGGAAATTGGAGTTATTTCTTAATTTTTCATTTTGTTGTATGCTTCGAACATTGGTAGCATTGAGGAAGACATGATGCTTTGGATGAATACCGGGAATAGGAAGTTCACTGTATGATCTTTGTAAAAGGCTTTGTCATGTCAAAATCATATTTTTCCCTGGAAGTGCATGTGGAGAAGTAAGGTGCCGCCTAAAATTGCTTCTTTGATTGGACTGCATCTTTTGGGAAAATATTGACTATGGACAACTTGAGAAAGCGTGGACTCATTGTAATGGATTGGTACTACATGTCTAAAAAGAGTGGTGAATCTGCGAATCATCTTTTACTTCACTGTGAGCTGGCAATGATGTTATGGGCTAAGATCTTTAACTGGACCGGACTTGCATGGGTGATGCCTAAGAGGGTGGTGGACTTGTTTGCTAGTTGGAAAAGGCTTCGGGGCTATTCCCAAATTGCTTATGTATGGAGAATGACTCCTTTATGTCTCTTCTAGTGTATTTGGCTTGAAAGGAATGGCCTGAGCTTTGAAGATAGGGAATGTTTTCTGGATGAGCTTAAATTGTCTTCCTCCATACTTTATTTTCCCTGGGCTTCTGCTAGTGTTTTTAACGGAGCCATCTTACATGACTTTTTTGTATCACTTTCTAGCTCCTAACTTGTAACTAGGTGTTCTTTGTTGCACACTTCATGTTTACTTGGGCTATGCCTATTTACTTGTTTCGATAAAATTTTATTTTACTTATATATAAAAAAAGAACATTATTCGTCTTCCATTATAGTGTGTATTATACTCAAAGATCCATTTATCATTGAATCCTGAGTTCTTATCCATCTAATGACAGCGATCACTATCTAATGGGAAACTGAGTAGAAGAGCTGTCGGATCATCAACCAGAAATCGTGGTGCCTCGTCGAAGCGAGGTTCTGAGAGGAGAAGGATATCCTCCGCTATGGTACACATCTTTCTTTAAACGTTTGTATGCTGCCTAAAGCATGCAGCAACATGCCACAATTTTTTAAATGGTGTTTAACCTCACCAAGGTATGATTCTTCAGACTAACCCTTGAAAGTATACCTCTAGTATACAACCTGACCTCCCATAACTGTTTATTAGATAATTAAGGGCTACTTTTAGTGCAGAATCAAACCCAAGATGTTTGGGTTTACGTCTCATTTTAGGTCTGCCCTTTGATCACTAAGCTGCACCATAATGGGTATACTGCAATTTTAGAAACATAAATTTAAGTATGTTCCTGTCAAGATCAATGCTATTGATAGAACAATTATTCCTTGCTCCAAATTGTCTGAATTATACGTACTGGAACTGCACCCAAAATAACTTTTCTGATTTAATAATTACGGATATAAGAATCTGTTAAAACCTACACGTATTACATCCATTGTACTGATAGTCCGTCACAGTGTCACTACACCATTATAAGTACAAACATAAAAGTTAGTTACCAAAAAAAAAAAAAGTACAAACATTAAAGTTCCCACTTTGGGTTTGTCTAATAAAATTTCTATCATTTCCTGTGCCAGAAGCTGGTTTGACATCTAGATAGGGAGTGCACAATGACGGAAACAATGCTTTGGTTTTCAGCCATTGTACTTGATGGAAACAATGCTCATGACTTTTTGTCTTTAATTTAGAATGTATTTATGTGTTCTTTTGTATACTTCCTATGTACATGGGCTATGCCTATTTCATTCATATCAATATAATTTATTTCTTACGTATCAAAAAAAAAAAATGGTCATATTTATATTTTCTGTGTGATTCGTGTGTATAGGCCTGTTGAAACATTAGAAGGATACTATGACATGTTGCACATACAACCTTTTTTACAGCTCTTTATACAACCATGTTTTAAATTGAGGGTATATCTGTAAAATGATGTTACTTTTATTAGTTATTTTACAAAAATACCCCTCATTTAAAACAAGATTGTGTAAAGCGTTGTGGTGTATTTTGGGTTGGGGTGGGATTTTTGGGTAGAGTTTTAGTTCAACAGGAAGTAAGGGGTTGGGGTCGGGCTTGGTGTATTTTGGGTTGTTTTTCACGGGCTATTGGGTTATTAGGGGTTTTTCTATTATGGGCAAGGTGTTCTCTTGTATACATTCAGTGTACTTGGTTACTCCTTTTGATATATAAATATAATATTTTTACTTATAAAAAAAAAAAAAGAAGCATTGTATGTGTATCATTTTCCATACAGATGTTAATTTTGGTTTGTAGATCCAAAATCTGAATGATGAATTAAAGATTTTTTTTTATTACTGACCTTATTAGTAGGCCCAAGGCTGACTAGAGAGAGAAAGAACATAGATTTAAATAGAACATTTACGTGATTTTCCTGCTCCTGAAGCTTCTTATGTTAAGCATGGTTTTTGGATTACATTGTCGTACTTGTAGGGAATATGGATTGAGGTATATGCTATATAGTATTTGTTTTCCATCTTTGTTTGTGTTTGAGCATCTAGACATCCAGACTTGATTTCAAAGCAAGATGTTGGAAATTTAGGAGTTTATTAATACTATTTCCTCCCTGATGGGCAGTATGTTTTGAGGGACACTGTAAAGAACATGAGTGGCAAAGACAAGTCAATGCACCTTCTGGTTCCAAAGAGAGATGATGAGCGGCTTTCTCATAAGTCTGTTACTGTTGTTCCTGCTGCTAGGACTGAAGTATTGGCAGAGGAAAGTGGTATGGTTGGGAAATGGAATAATTAAGTGTTCAGTGATGATTTGATCCTTTTTTTTTTTTTTCCTGTCTTCTTTTAATGATATCTTGAGAAAAACATGTGCAGTTGCTGCGGGATTGCATGAAAATTTTGGATGTCTTTTGCCTTGCATTAGCCATTTTTTCTTTTCTCACTTCCATTTTTTCAGACTTGTTACGTTTGCAGTATTTAAATTTTCTCAAATGGGTTTAGCTCTTATGATGAGCTGAATTTTTTTTACACAAGGAAGAATGGTTTCTGGTAGTTCAAAGAGTTGTGTGGATGGGTTTGGTTCTTTTTTGTACATTTTCTGGTTTTAGAAACAAAGGAGTTGGAAGTTTTGTAGCAAGACTTAAAAAAAGAAACTATCTAAAAAACTTAGATAGTTTTTTCTCCAGTTTAATGCATTTATGTTGGCATTGTTTGAATCTATATCTTAGAGGTCGTCATGTGCTTGATTCCGTTTTCACTTTGATATATTTACCTTGCTCAGTTCTTATTAACATCACCTTCAAGTTTTTACTACCTACTGTGGGAACACTTGTTTTTTTTTTTTTTTTATAAGTAAAATAAGTCTTTATTCATCCAATCAACTGACAATTACGAATCAATATGCCCTATTTAAGTAGGAGCATTAGAAACTAAAAACTCATGGAGATCCATGCCATTAAAATAACACTTGTTTGTTAGACCACTTATTTTATCAACATGCCTACATATCATACCCTTCTTTTGCCAAAATGGATAGGGTTCCAGGTGAAAAAGGATTTATATATCCAAAACAAGTGGGTTGCACGTGTGTCTATTTATCTTTACCATTTATGTCTCTGATTTTGTGTGCTTGTTCTTTATTTATAAAAAAAAAAAAAACAAAATTTGTGTGCTTGTTCCTTGCAGTATCCTTGATTAAGATATATGTTCACATTGTCCAGTTTGGGGTTTATGGTACTGGAATATTCAGTGCAATACACAAGTTAATTTCTTTTAGATTGTTTCTTTTTGGATCAATTCATCTTTTTTGTGAATAGTTATTTCTTTCTCTGGGCATGTTAATATTATATCTATACTTCTAGGAGCTTGTTCACCTCTAATATAATTTTTCAGGAATTTCTGGAACTAACGAATCTGGGAAAAAGAAATTCCTGCTTCTGAAAGGGAAAGAGAGAGAGATTTTTCATGTAAGTTTTTTCAGTTCTTACCAACATATGTTACTTGGGGCACTTTTCAAAGCATATATATAATGTATGGTGTTGCTTTGTATGGATAAAATTTGTTTTCTTGTTCTGATGTGGATCATTTGAAAATGCATAGCAGAAAAAAAAGCAAATAATCACGGATTAATATACCCATTTACCCATCAACGTTCTAAGTTATTATGTTTTAAATGGACAGTGGCAATCTATACAATGGTCACATTTCTCCTGCTTACACTACTTGGAAAAAAAAAAAGTCCTGCTTAGACTGGAGCATGTGCTCAACTTGGACAGCTTGCCACCAGTGAGACAGTTTATGCTTCTTTATTTTTTGGGTGTGATTCTGATTATAGTCTGTCACTTTTCTAATGTTGGACACATTTCAAAGGCTTACTTGAACACTGGAGCTGTTCCATCTCCAAAAGTCGTTCTTCCTTATTGTGAATTGCAGTGTGAGCTCTGATCGATTATTTGCCTTCAGCATATTATCAAAGAAGGATATGTGTCTGTCCAATTAACTTGCTAGGCCTTATCGAATACCTTCTACATTCCCCAAGTAATGACTTTGGATGGTCCCACATTGTATTTGACTGTCCACTTGACTATGGAACCATTTGCCTTTCCACTGTATCTCTGATTAATAACCCAACATGATGTTACCATCTCCAGCTCTTAGCTTTCAGGATTTCCTAACCCTGTTTCCTTTTGATAGTTGGTGGATTATTTATATGTCCTTTGCATTATGTATCATCCCTTTTAGTCATTAATAAAATCCCTATCTTACTGATCAAAAAAGCTTTGGATGTTTAGTTTTGTGATTGTAACCCCAAGGGGTTGGCCCAAGTGGTGAAGGCCTTGGCCTTGGGGTATCACTCCCTTCAAGGTCCAAAGTTCAACACCTCATGGGTGCAAACAATCCTTTGGGGCCACACCTCCTGGTGCAAAGTCAGCGATTTAACCAGTTCCGTGCAGGGAAACGTCCGAGGGTGTGGTGCACGGGACGGGGGTTTACTCTACAAGGGTGGATCCGAAGGGCCCTGCCTTGAAGAGGTTCCCCGACATAAAAAAAAAAGTTGTGATTGTCCTATTTGTGACGGATTAAATAATCTAATTCTATTTGAAATACTTTCAAAATCCAGAGTTCTGTGCATCGGCTATCACATCAAATAACCTATTTTCCTTAAATAACTGCAGCACTGAACACAATTTGTTCTCATGTGTTGTGGCAGTGTAAATTGAGTTCCAAGTTTTATTCAGACAATGCCATTAATAATTGGTGTGTAAGGAGGGTTTTTTTAGGTGCATTCTTCACTCTTTAAGTATTTCTTCTCTTCAACCTTACCTTACTATGCATCGGCAATTTATTTATGCATCAGCAAGTTCTTTGCTTCATTTATGCATCGGCAATATTCCAAAAACCAGATTTTTTGTGATTCTGTGTGTGCTGATTACTTATTTGCCTCTTTGCAATTTCTAATAAGATTTGTCTCACTGCAGTGTGGTTTTCCCCATAATTTTGTTTTACAGGTAGAAATGTGGCTTTTTAGTTGAAGGGCTGCACAATGTTAAAATACTGTATTATACTCCTTTTGCAGGTGTCTGGCAGCTTGTCAAAGGGTATAACATCTTCAGTTGGAAACACAATCAGTTCAGCTGCTCTCAAGCAGAACCAGCAACACCAAGGTAGTGAAAGGATAGTCAAAAGAATACTTTTAAACAAGGATTCACGTCAAAGTCAGTCTTTTGTGGGCCTGTCTGAGCAGCAAATCCAGGCTACAAATTTAGAAAAGGACAAGAGACCTCCCCGTCCACCACATGCACAATTGGTTTTGAAGGACCCAATTCCAGCTCCAGATGACAAGGTTGCTGGTAATAACTCGCATGGATTTTGTAGTGAGAAGCAGGAAAAACGTTCAAGAAATAAAGATAAGCCTGATCGTGGTGTATGGACTTCTCTTCGTCGTTCAGATGGATCTCATACTAGTGATGAGTCTTTATCATCTTCAATTTCTCAACTTTCGCAGTCACCTGTAGATTCTTTTGAAGGTGTGTGCCATTTTCATAATGTAATTCTTGGGTTAATAATAAGAGGACTTGGTAGTCATCAGTGGTAGCACTATTAATTTGTAATCGTCATTTTACCTTTCCATCAAAACACTTCAGTTAATGTGTACAAACAAATACACTGAAGAGGGAGGGATCTTCTTACTGCCGGAAGCCTGAAAGTTCTTGTGTGGCCTATTTTTTTTAAGAAAATTTTAATGGCAAGGAATGTATTTTATTATTCTTCTGTTTGTCATCTTTCAGGATCCCTGGGAGATACGCAAGTTGACATGGCAAATGCTAGGTGTGGTGAGGTTAAAAACCTTGGAACTGGACGTACTAGTCATTCTTCCATGGATAATGGTAGATTTTGGTTTGGAGAGCCCGTAACTTCAATATTGCTTCTGAATATGGATGCCCTTTGTCTGTGTTTGGCATATGTTTTGTTTTCTAGCCACAACTTCAATGTTTGTATTACATGCAGGCTCCCACAAACATTTTGGTCGCCGTGGGCCAGCACATGTTGTGAAGGATACTGATGGCTCATCAATTGTTGGTGAGGGGAAGCACTCGAGGAAAGGCACTGGATATGTTTCCCATGAGGTGATTGGGCTTGAAACTTTGGATGGCTAATTTTGCTCATACTTTTTCTGTGTTTTCGATCATCATGTGCTAATTAGTTAAAGGTATTTTTCAATGAATCTGCAGAAACAAGTTTGGGTTCAAAAATCAAGTTCTGGTTGATTTTGTATCGAAAAGGTTTTGTGAATATCTTCTCCTTCACTTTTTTTTCATTTATTTATTTTAAGATCAATATCTGCCTTTTAACTTTTATATATGGATTGACCAAAATAGATTTAAAATTATAGTTTGATAGGCCCTGGTGCGTCTAAACCAGCATCACATCCATGAATTCATACAGAACCTCGAATTTTAAGTATCTTGCAATTTTTCTGCACTCCTACAAACCTGCCCTAATTTTCACTTACAAACTTGCCCTAGTCTATAATTTTGATTGACCCTTTGCTGTTGGAAGGTTAGTATGTTGGATTTAAAATAAAGGCAAGAAGAGATTTGCATCTTATCACTTGTCATTCATTTTTAAATATGCTGAAGAAGTTATATAGTCTCATATTTGACAGAAAATGTTGTTTAGTGCGAAACGTGCAAATGCCCTGTTATATTCTTTGTTACTGTAGGTTCTTCATGGAGTCCGTATCATTTTGACTCTGATGAAAGAAAATATTCTTTTTTGGGTACTTAAGAGAGATGAACAGTGAAGAGGGAAAAGCTCTTGGATGAAAATTGCCCACGTTAAATGCACTTTTAAGTAGTGTATCCCTTGGGCCTTGGCATGTTTACTATTTGTCACGATTGCCTTGAGCAGGCTTTTGTTTAGATTGTCGATTTTTATTATTGTTACCTATTTCATTACTGGGCAGTTTAAATGCTTGGTCACACAATTTTGGAACCTGCATTTGCTTGTGGCTGGAAGCTGTCTCCTCTTACTATACAGATGATCGGGTGTATATGAAGTCTCAGTAACAGCAATGATTCCTTTCGAGAAATCCCTAGGGGAAGGTACAGTTATCTGAATGATGCAGATACCGACATAATTAAAATTCGGTTGGTTGAAGATCCTGATTTTACTTGGGCAAAGCGGCAGCTCGGAATAGGAGAAAAGAAAGCATTAGATGGCATTGTTATGATTGTATTATTACACGGTTTTCATGGCAGTGCTCCCCTTTGGGGTTCTGCTTTTGTTGGAGCTAGGAAGTCCTCATGTTTGCTTTTGACTCGACTACGCATCGGGTTATTGTGGTTTTATGGGATGTCTCCAATTGGTATAGATGTATATATAATCCCGGAGTGATGATCTGTAACTCCAGCTTTCGTATGGCTATCTATCAAAGCATCTTAATGTGTTTCACACATATATTTCATTGCTGCAACTGTTACACCGGATGCATGGTGGTTTTTTGAGCACGGCAATAATGCCGACAATGCAGAGGAGGTTTCAAAAGGCTTAACTTACCGAAGGTTTTGGATATGTCTTCTTGTTTGCACAATAGATCTGATACTGGAAATAAAGGGGACAAATGATTCTTGGACATTGTAGGCATGGGTATATAGAACTTCTTCAAACTTTTTTGAGTACGTTACTACATTGCACTTCCTCATTCTTCTTTGTTATGTCTTCACCACCCAAATAGCTTATTATTGATATTGTTAGTTTTTCATGACTTGTAATAATCAAGAGTTCGTTGTGAAGAACCGTGTTCTTTGAATTTTCAGGAAGGTGACACAGATTTGATCACCATTTGAAGGGTTTTCTTTAGGGCTGAAAACAGAACTAGTCGGTTCAGTTTCGGTCTGACTAGTTACTTATTTGCCCAAAACCGGCCGAACTGACTGACTAGGGGAGAGAGAACCGGTTGAACTGATTTCTATCGGCGGTTTGTGAGTCGATTTTGGGCCTTATATTCCTGTTCTTTGGTCACATCCAAACAAATAGAGCTACATCTCCAACACAAGATAACATTGATATAATTCACAAAACTAAGATTCAAAGTAAATATCAAAGAATAACGTTTGAGGACATATTCGAGAATATCTTCTTTGCTTTGCTTCACGCACGTACCGAGAGGGTGAGAAGGTTTGAGAGATGAGACACAAGGGAGGGAAAGGTGGCATCGGGGCAACGAGTTAAGTCTTACTAGGGGACAGCTGTGCAATCCTGGAGGGAGAATCGAGAGAGCTCTAAGAGATGAGAGAAAGAAATGATGTTGGAGAGTGGAGATTAAAGAAATGAATAAAATGGGAGGGGCTTGAGTTAGGGCTTGAGTCCTAATTCAAATCAAGTCTTACAATTTAAAATTGTAATATAGATGATATACTCTATACACTAAATTGAAAATAAAATAACTCATATTACTATAATATGAAAAAGTAAGAAAAATTATAGAAGAAGGGATCAGGAATGTATTTTGTTGGTTAAAAAACAAGATTATTATTTAATTAAAAAACAAAAGAAGCGTTGCCCTTGATCTGAATTCTTATAATCTCGGATCACAATCGATGACTCATATTTAAATGATTTTCTATTTACATGAAGTTACTTAAAACGAATTTGACCTTTAATTTTAAAACAATTCGGCCAGATGAAAAGAGGGGATAAAAATGTGTATGACGTGGCTAGTTTTGGAACTGCAGAAGTCACGTTAGCCGGGGAAACACAAAAACACAGAGGGAACCGACATATTGCTTGGTGGCAGTCTTCAACTTCAATCTTGACAATCTCTCTCTCTCTGTTTCTTTCAAATACACAATTTTTGGGGGCTTCTCACTTCACCTTTTTTCTCTTTTTTAGAACGTATAAGCAATCCCATGGCATTGGGTCGTGTTTTCCCAAGTTTTACTCAGTTTCACCATACTCTTTGCCCCAGTCTCCAGTCCTCAACGGTCAGAAAAACCTTTTTGGCGCGAAGCTCCAATGGTCAGGGGCCCTCTTCCAATGGCTCTGTCTCTGTCCAAAAGAAGAAAACCTTTCCAGGTACACTCTCTCTATAATTGTTCGTGTGGCTTTTAAGTTTGATGTGTTGGAAACTTGAGGCTTGTGTATGAATTAGTTGCTGAGATATTACACCCCTTGCAACCCATTTTTCCACTGCATGAACTGAACTACTTGCATCAAAATATACCAGATTGTTTTAATAAGCACACTTGATGTGATAATTTTGCTTCTATGACGTCCTAACTTATGGAAGCCGAGATGCAAGATTATTTTTTAATTTTCTTTTTCTTTTTTCGGCTGTCCCCTAGTAAGCGAAGTTTGTTCAAGGTTCTGGCATATTGGTTATCATATTTTATATTCTTCAAGATCTTAATAACATTTTGTTCTTGCGTTAAGGGAAGCCAGAGGCTGATGTTGTTATAATTGGGAGTGGTATTGGTGGGTTGTGTTGCGCCGGGCTCTTGGCAAGGTATGGCCAAAACGTTCTTGTATTGGAAAGTCATGATCTACCTGGGGGTGCTGCTCACTCGTTTGAAATAAAAGGCTACAAATTTGACTCTGGTCCATCTTTGTTCTCTGGTTTTCAGTCAAGAGGTCCACAGGCGAATCCTCTTGCACAAGTAATTTTTTATTTTCTCTATTTTATTATTATTATATGATAGTGTGACCTAAGCCTGTGGGTTTTGACAGTCAAGTATTGGTTTGAATGTTAGTTGGATTTCTTGCCACTGATTGCAGACATTTAGCCTCCTTAAGAATCAGCATTTACTCTAGAATAAGTCCCTGCAGAAGAAGAAAAACACTCAATTTTTAAAATTTCGAATCTAGCTAACAGTCACTCTGATGGGATACAATTGTAACTGATGAATGCTTCATAATTTATCATTTTCCTCTAATTGCAAAAGGTGTGCTATTCACTTCTCCATTTTGATCAAAATAGGTGCTTTTGAGCAGTAGTTTAAGGTAGATGATACTAAAATCTAACTCTCATGATTTCTATTTCATGATTGCATGTAAAATGAGTCTAATGACCATATTCTGCATGATTTTTAGGTTCTCGATGCATTGGGTGAATCACTACCATGTGCCAAATATGATTCATGGAAGGTCTACATACCTGAAGGTGAATTCTTGTCACGCATTGGCCCCACAGAATTCTTCAAGGTGAAATCCGGTTCTTGGATATGTTATATTCTGGGGTTCATTATTTGGTACTTGTCTAGTTGATCTGTTTATCGTTTTTAAGTCTAGGATATCTATAATATGCATGCATCCTCTATTTGATCGGAGAAAGAGAGAATAAACAAAAATGAAGCTTTGCATAAGCCTAGACTGGACCAAGACTCCATGCTGTCCTTTTTGGTTCATCACAAGATGCCACGCTGGCTTAAGGTTAAAGAAATTCAGAGTCCTAGTATTTTTTTTTTTTTCTAATTTTTTTATAAAGAAAAAAGGGTAGGAGGGGGAGCAGCAGGTGGTTTTCTTACCTAGTAGCACTCTACCCACTGGGAACTAGGTAGTCTGTTTAGAGAATCACCTTTCTCACTTTAGTCTGTTTAGATAGGTGGTCAGCCAGTAGAGTCATGTCTGGAGATGGCTGAGCACTTTGATTGCTTTATACAGCCATCCTTTTTCTTGTGCATTTCTCTTCTCCCATGAAAAAATGTTAGAGGAGAAGTTTTTAGAATTTATGATTCAATTTATCCAAGTTTATTAATTTTTGGCTATTAGGGTTATCTTTGCTCGGCCTATCATATGGTGGGTCCTTTTTAATGTTAAATTGAATCATTCAATGTTTTGGTTTTGAGGAAGTTAGGAAGTAACATCATGGTTGAAGATTCTTCTTCAACTATGTTTTTTGAGTTCTTTGATATCAAATCAATGCAATGGTGAACTCGTTTTGAGATCCACTCCTGTCATATAAGAATTTGAGAAATCAGTATTAACTTGAAATTTTCAATGACAGACAAATTATTAAATTAATTTGTCAAAGAATTATCATGTGTTTGATGCCTTGTAACTTCTTCCAGGAAACAAATTCTCTTAACCATGATAATTCACAGGTGCTTGGAATAATCAAGAATATTTACTAGCTAACCTTAAATCAATAATCACGCATGTTGGTAGGCTTTTTGACATCTCAATTGGGCCAGAATGGACTATTTTTTCGATCATGTAGTTGTAAGTTATTATAGGACTTTACTCAGTGAGCTTTTGTTTTGTTTTGATTTTCTTTCAGGATCTTGAGAAGTATGCAAGTCCAGATGCAGTTCGGGAATGGCAAAAACTTCTTGTGTGTATCATTAGTTACTATTATTATTATTATTTTGGTTATATTTTCGAAGATATGTGTTATCATTCTGATTTTTATTTCCAAAATTGATAAAGAAGTTACCCTATTTTATCCCATTTTGTGATTGAGGAGCTTGACGACATTTTTATGTATAATGCTTGTTGAAAAAAAATGAAATAAAAAAGACCCTATTTTCCTTACATCACATGTGATGTTGACATTTCCTTGTTTCCACGGTTTCCTCTATTGTGTAATCATCTCTCATATGGAAAAATGCATTTTGCCTCCAGGATGCAGTTCTTCCATTGTCTGCTGCAGCAATGGCTCTGCCTCCTCTATCTATCAGAGGCGATTTTGGAGTTCTTTCTACTGCTGCAGTTAGATATGCCCCTTCTCTCTTTAAATCTTTTGCACAAATGGGACCCCAGGGAGCCCTTGGTGCTACAAAGCTTCTCAGACCTTTCTCAGAAATTATTGATTCATTGGAACTAAAAGACCCTTTTATTCGGAATTGGGTGGACCTATTGTCTTTCTTGCTTGCTGGGGTGAAAACTAATGGTATACTCTCAGCAGAGATGGTAACTATCATGTATTAAGTCTTACGGACATCCTTTCAGATTTTTCTTGGCACATACTTTCCTATATGCTTGTTTTAAATTATGTACTTGATATGCAACCAGTGATAAGTGAAAATAAGCAAAATAACAATATAAATAGTGCCAATAAATTACCTGATGATTTATAGTTTTTACCGTTTTGTGGTACAGCTAAAGTCTGAACATATGTCGCATTATTGTACTGGTACTGCAGTCTCTAAAGCTGTATAATCTGTAATATTCACATGGACAAGGAAAGTTAACCATTTGGAGGACAATCTGCGCTAGCCTAGTTAAAACTGTTTTTATTTAAAAGTATAATGTGTCATGAGAAAAATTTTGCATACTCTTTTTTTTTAATCATAATCAGGAAGATGATGTGTTCATTATAGCTTTGCTTATTCCATGATTATAATTTCATTATTAGCAGCCAAGACAACAAGCCTATGAGGTTGGAGATTAGCAGTTATGTAATTTCATGATTGGCAGTCGATTGAAAAATCCATGAAAATTTTGGTGTCAAAAAGTATAAATATACATCAAATTCTCCATCTTGCAATGCGATTATGCGATACTCTGTCATGTAATAATATATGGGTACTTCAATTCAAATTCAGTCATATGCTTTTTTCTTGTTAAACTTCTTTTTATGGATAACTTGATAATTTGTCTCCAATTTTTTCAGGTTTACATGTTTGCAGAATGGTACAAGCCGGGTTGCTGTCTCGAGTACCCCCTTCATGGAAGTGGGGCAATTGTTGACGCTCTTGTCCATGGAATGAAGAAGTTTGGTGGACGGCTTTCTCTTGGAAGTCATGTGGAGAAGATTGTCGTTGAAAATGGTTGTGCCACTGGAGTGAAGTTGAGAAGTGGACAAGTGAGTAACATGAAAGTTTATATGTACTTCTTATTTCGGTGGCTGAAGAAATTTTATGAATGCTGCAGTTTGTTCGAGCTAAAAAGGCTGTTGTGAGCAATGCAAGCATGTGGGACACCTTAAAGCTGTTACCTAAGGAAGTTGTTCCAAAGTCATACCTGGACAGGATCAACATGACCCCGCAATGTGAATCATTCATGCATCTCCATTTGGGATTTGCCTCGGAGGTGAATAGTGCCAAACTTATAGAATAATGTCTTCATGGATTTATATTGTGCCTTCTTGCGTTTGCCTGGTGCAGTCGTTCTTCCTTCTTTGTGCATGGCTATACATTAGCTGACTTTCTCTAATCTTGTCTGAGATCAGTGCTACTTAATTCGATTTTACTAGTTACGATCCCAGCTCGCGTTTATTGTTCTTGCCTCTTTCTTTCAACAGTCTCATTTTCAGCTCTGATGAAGTAAATGTCATGTTATGATCACTGAGCAAAAGGCTATTTTTAGAAGCTATAAAATTACCCAACTTTCTCTATATTCTGTGGGTGGTCTTCTAAGTGTAATATTTTCTCTTTAATTTCTTAAAAGGTTTGATTTACTGGAATATGTATTATCAACATGGTTAAAACTCACCCTTGTGCTTCACTTTAATGACAACTCCTCAAAATTTTCTTACTTCCTATGAATAAAAAAAAAGAACCAATAGTTGTTTTCATATATCATGTTTCAAATTCGTTCTGGTAAGTGAAGTTATGATATAAATATAAATAGTTGTGCCGTTATTAAAGGATAAATATTCAACAAATGTGCTTTTCTCTTAATACCACAATTTCAGTAACCTTTAAACCAGATGCCACTGTACACTGCTTCAGATATCATCGTCCTCAAAATAATTGTGTTCAATGTATGTCTTATTGACCAGGGCATAAGCAAGGACTTGGGAATACATCATATAGTTGTAAATGATTGGGAGAGAGGGGTTGATGCCGATCAGAATGTTGTTTTGATATCTGTACCTAGTGTACTTAGTCCAGATCTAGCACCCCCTAGTAAACATGTATTACATGCCTATATGCCAGGAACCGAACCTTTTGGACTGTGGGAAGGACTTGATCGCAGAAGCACTGAATACAAAAATCTCAAAGCAGAACGATCAGAGGTATTGCCGTCAATTATGATATTAACTTGATAACTTATTGCTGAAAATTGGAAGAACATTAATGACTAGTGATTCAATTCACTTGTATGTTCTATTTGTTTTTTGAATATTAATGTTTAGATATTTATATACATGAAGAGGGAAAACTAATAACCAAGAACAAACAATCTATTGAGGTTTCTTAAAACCGTATTAAACTGAATAACTGAACCTTAACTCGTTTGAACAAACTTGACCAAATCCCAAGTTTATTGATCAAGTTGCAGAACCAAATCACTGATGCCTTGTGTCAAGTATCTAACTCTTATATCATGTGATGGACAAGAAAATAACAACTAGTCCACTTCACTGATGTCAAAAAGAGTCAAGTCAGCTTACTCCAAAAAAATAAATACATAAAGTAGAATAAGCAGCAGTAATATGAATAAAATCATTTTTTTTTTTTTATCTTAGCTTACTCAACACTTGAGGCAATGCAGTGTTGTCTAAAAAACGAATCTTATTTCCCTTCATATTTTTTTGGGTAAAAATCAACTAATTTTCCTGACGTTTTATCTGGTTTTTGAAGTGTCAAATCATTTTTGTGTCTTGACCTAGTCTCTATATCTCTACGTTGCTACTATTGTTCACGTTGACAATTGAACTGTCTGATTCAGTTATTGCAAAGCATTTCGTATGATTCAGTGATATGTCAGGTTATGTGGAGAGCTGTGGAGCGTGCACTTGGTGCTGGCTTCAGCCGTGAGAAGTGTGAGGTCAAGTTAGTCGGAACTCCATTGACGCATCAAAGGTTTCTTAGGAGGCATAGAGGAACATATGGCCCGGCCATACAAGCTGGTAAAGACTCCTTTCCTGGGCATTCAACTCCCATCCCGCAGTTTTATTGTTGTGGAGATTCTACTTTTCCCGGCATTGGAGTCCCTGCAGTTGCTGCTAGTGGTGCTATTGTGGCCAATTCACTAGTTTCTGTGTCTCAACACTCCCAACTTCTTGATGCCATTGGTATTTGAACGTATAGGTGAGGCCAACCCCCCCTCCCCCCAAACAAAAAAAAAAATCCCCATTACTTGGTTGTATCTTCGTTGATATATATACTCCCTGAGTGGTTAAATGGTTCTTGTTTCCCAGCATTTTCCTTCAAATTCTCTAATGTCCTAGATATTACACATACCAACTCGATGAGTTTGGATATGTTACGTGTGAAAACAGGAAATACCAAAAAGGAGATATATTTATAAGAATTTAGTGCTGCAACAAAAACAAAAGTGGAATCCCAGTAAACTTTGTTAGTTTAAAGCATTTTAGCGAACATATCTATCTTGAATCTTGATTGACGTGGTGAAGAGCCCATCCATGAAATGTGACCATTTGACATCTTGAAGAGGCATCGTTAACATGCAGCAACCTGGCATGGGCCTTTTTTTAGCTTTACCATCATCATTTGATGTAGCTTTGAGTTTGTTATCTCGTTTGTATTTTCCTTATTTTCTTCTTCTTTTTCCATGTTTATGCATCTCTATAGACTATATATATGAATTCGATCCTTTGCTTTTCTTTGCTTTGTGGACGGACCCCTATATACATATACTTGATAGATACTAGCCAACTAGTCCTTGTTTTGAAATTGATGAGCACTGGTTTTATTGATTAAGACCATTCAATTGGAGGACCACCTTATGGCCTCCAATTCCCATACCTTTCAAGCTTTTTGCAAACATCACCTTACGCACACCAACATCAACTTTTCTTTGGAAATTCAAAATAAATAGCAAATGAGACTGAGATTAATGAAAAATTAATGCTAATTTCTAATGGTACTAGTTCCTGAATTATATCCTATTATATAAGAGCAATATTACGTATAGTCTCTATTTAGAGATTGCAATATAAGTTTAGGTAATTTTATCTTTAAAATTTGTTAAAATTATAAAAATATTCATCTTAAAATTATTATTTTTTTATTTGATAAAAGACCTGTATATATAATTTCTAAGTGGGATTGCAAATGAAATTTTTCATCATATAAATTATCTAGGTTTGAGATATTTTACTATTTTCAAATTTTAAGATAAAATTTATTTTATAAGGAGAGTTATGTAAATGCATTGTTGTATGCATCCATTCAATTATTAGATGAACAACTTCATAATTAAATTATCTTTTAATATAGGGCAAATAATTCAGGCCCATTTCTTTATTTATTTAAGGGAGAAAAAAGGTCAACCAAATGCTATGGATTTGTCCCATTATTGAAGATGTTGACCCGTCTGTACTGAATCATGACATTTTAGATGGGACCCATAGGGTGGAAGTGGTTTTGTATCACATTATCCGCCACGTGTCGAATTTTGAGCATAAGAACTCATGCATGATTGTTTGTAATTGCTTAGTATGGGTCTATGGGATGATGACGTGAGGTCAGGAACTGCCTCAAATTTTTTATTTTTTTTTAATATAGCCAAGGTGACGCCACGTGGCTGTGACTGTTTTTCCAACCATTAAAAAAGACAAGACAGGACACAACAGAATAAAAATGTCACCAATCAATTGAACACTACACTCACCCTTATCTATTTTTATTTCTTTTTCATTTTAATAATATATGCTAAAATGTCTAGCCGAGTCGAATCAGTTTTTTACTTGTTAAATCCAGCATTCAAAATATTCGAGCTATAATTTTTTATTTTTTATTTAAATTTGATTCGATAAATTAAATTCTTAATTTAAATTTAAATTTAAATTTATCCTATAAATGAATTTGAATTGAGATGAGTTCAAAAGTTCAAATTATTTATTTTTTAAATAATATTTAATATTTAATAATTAATAAATTAAATAAATAAAATAAAAGATATAATATTGAATTTATACTATTAACAAAATTTTAAAAAAAATTTAAATAATTAATACCTAATTAGTTAATATTTATCCAAAATAAAAATATATTAGATGCTAATATATATTATTAATATATACATTTAATATGATAGTATATATCTATTTCATATATAGTTTCCACGTATCAGTATATTAAATTATTAAATTTTATTAACTAATTATTATACAAATTATAAAATATACCTATGAAGTATATTCACTATATAGATATAAGTAATTAGATTACATATTATATATTTAATTATAAAAGTGGTATGCTTATATTATTAACTAATACATATATATGTATTTGTGTGTTTGTATATATACATGGGTGTATGTATATATTTATTAATATATGAATAAGTTTTAATCTAATCGAGCTAACGAGTCGACTCAAACATAAACGAGTAGGGCTGTACAAAAAACCGATAAACCGACCTAGACCGACTCAGACCGGCCGCCGGAGCCCGGAACCGGCCAAAACCGATGAAGAACCGGTCGGCGTGCGGCAGAAAATAGTATAAACCGATATCGGCCGGTTCGGCGTCGGTTCGAACCTGGTTCAAACCGCTGAACCGGCCGATTAAAGAAATGTTATTTTTTTTTATATATTCTGTATTCAAAACGACGCCGTTCCACTTAAGTTTAAGTGAAACGGCGTCGTTTTAAGTCTGCAGTTGTGTTTTAACATAACTGAAACGACGCCGTTTGGTATTAAACTAAACGGCGTCGTTTTATTCTTAACGTATTAAAAAAAAATTAAGTAGAACGACGCCGTTTGGTTTAGACCAAACGGCGTTGTTTTGAAATTAGGTCGTCTTCTTCCTCGGGCGTCTTCTTCCCAGTGACGCATCGCAGTCTGTCATCCCTGCTCTCTCTCCTCTGCGACACTCTCTCTCTCTCTACTCTCTCAGACGAAACTCGTCGATGAACCGACCGTGAACCGCCAGAGAATTGCCGGTGTCGAGACGGCCGGTGTTTTTCTCCCCATCGATCGGTTTCGGCCGGTTTCCTCTCCCAAAAATAAACTATCGGTTGGCGTCGGTTTTACTCCAAAATCGCACCGATACAGTTGGTTTTCACCCCTATAAACGAGCATGCCTTAACTAGTTTTAGTCGAGTTGAGTTTAATTTTATTAGATATATGTTATTTATAAATCAAGTGGGTATTTGTTTTCACAAATAAATTTTTTTTTTTTTTTTTTATAAGTCGAGTTCAATTCGAGTTTAATCAAGCAAATATCGAGCGGACTATTGAACAGACTGACTGATTCCTTTACAACCATAAATATCCTTAACGTAAGATTTTGATTAATAATTCAAAATTTGTTGGCATTGAGATTTTTTGGAGCAAAGCTAATCATTCATCATTAGCAAAGTTAATCATTCATGATTAACAGTTCCACGATAAAGGAAAACGGCATTTAATGAAATTACTTGAATATCCTTTCTGAGATCGTCTAATAAGCATGCTTATATTGTAACTCACTCGCGTATTTCTTTTGGAACTGAAGTAAGCGTTTGACAGAGAAACCGTAAAAGAAAAGCCATTGAAAACAGCAATGCCCAATTTTGCAGTACTATTCTTGTTTCTTCTCTTCCCATACTGACACTCTTTTATAGTTTTGGAGTGTGTGAGGAAAAACAAAAACGAAAATTACAAGAAAACTTTATTCAGAATTTGACATCGAAAAATCTTCCAAGTTCAAAAAAAAAAAACATGCCCGAGCTCCGATTCCAATTCTTCGCTCCGAGACGCTTGCAGGTCAGTATGCAATGGAACTAATTTAATTCCTTGTACAGCCATCTTCCTGGTTCTTTATATAATTTCGTGTCGAATCAGGGAAAATTTTTACGGATATTTGGAAAATAGGACCTGAGTTTTGAGTGTTTGATGCTTTTTCTTGGGAAATCTCATTGTTGATTTGGTTGGCACGATTTTTAGGTCTAGATCTGGTCGATTTTCTTGCGATTACGATTTGTTTTTTTAAATCTTAATCTGGCTTCAAAAATCTTCTTGTTAGACTATGCCATAAATCTCACTGCAAGTCCGATAGGAACTGACAAAGCTTTTGTGTTTGGTAATGTGGTGATGCAAATTGTAAGAACCAAGTGTGATTATTCTATCTAAACGACTCAATTGTTTGTCTGTCTTTGTTTATCTGTTTATCCACGTGCTTCATGCTTGGAGCTGCGCTTGCTGTAGGGTATGTAATTTAGTATGTAATTGAGCTGTCGCAGCGTTTTGTAACCATTGCCTTTTTATTCTTTAATCGGATGTGTTGGTTATGAGCTCTGAAATTGTAACATGGAAAAATTATAGCATGTTCATAATAAGGATTCGTAAAATTGCTGCGTTTTTTTTTTTTTTTTTTTTTTTGCAAGCTTCCTGCCATTATGCATTTCTTACTTGGTTTCATCCTCCTCTTCCATCTTCGGGGCTTAGCTGCATCATTATTGATGCATAACCTTCACCGTTACATGTATAAGGAGGAAAGGAGAATACTTTCTTTATGTTTTCCTCTTTAATAGTATTTTATGGTGATCACATATACTTTTGATGCATAAGAAAGAAAAATTCTGATAATGATACCATATTTTCACAGTCCTATGCCTCTTCCATGATAACACACTGATATGGTTGTATGATAGGTGATTGCTAATGTGTTCACATGATTATGTGATTGTTGGATCCTTGTCAGACGGTTGTAAATGTTAATTATTTTTTATGGTTTAGCCTTCTGTTGACAATAATGAGTTGCTTTGCACTTTTCATTTCTGTTTAACATGATTCTACCATATTGTTCACTTATCAGGAAAAATAAAGCATATTTTGTCTGGATTTTAAATTAGATGAAGTAATTTGGGACAGGATCGATTCACATATTTAGAGCTGTCAATAATGAACATAATTACATGTATCTACCGTGTTTTTATGCTTAACATCTGTTTCACATCTGTTTGTGGCTTTAAAATCTTGCAATTAATTCTTGTAGGAAGAAAGGTGCTTGGATGGTATGGGAGGCAGAACACCAGAGCATTACGAGGGTAGCACATACTAGCATCTTTACTATTTACCAGGCACATTTATGGCATCTGCCAGCCTAGGAAATGGTGGAGTAGGCAGTTCCAGGTCTGTTAATGGCTTCAAGGGTTCATCTAGTTCAGTTGACTGGCTGGGGAGAGAGATGCTCGAGATGAGACTGAGGGACAATGTTGACCATGATGAGGACAGAGTAAGCTTCTATAAAAAGTCATTTATGTTTTGGTATTTAAAGTTACTTGTCAATTCTTGCAAGTATCCAATAGTTTGCTTTTATTCCTTTTAAAAATCTGCTGCAATTAGCAACATGCTGGCAAAGTGGTAATGAAAAAGTTTGATGTTTGCAATGCCACTTCACACCATTGGAGAATTTATTGGTTCTTTTCTGCAAGCTATAAAAAAATTTTGAGATTAATTTAGTAGTTGCTGTCAGTCTGTCTATTAGTATTTTCTCTCTCTATTTTCTCTCCGTACGCATAACATTTGGAATGGTGGCTGGGGGCGTTTAACAGCGAGGTTACTATTTGACTGGAATTGTAAAATGGGATTCCAAAACCAGATAGTTATAGAATCAAAAGCTTTTGAGTTCACGAGGGATGGAAAAAATTTGCTCATCACTGAGAGGAGCTGGAGAGTTGTGAAGGAAATAAGGCTGGGGAGGTCCACGACATTCTAGTTTGCCAAACCCTTAGAGGATTGTTTGATGGGAGGAGGAAAAGAGTTCTATATGGCTCATCGTGAGGGAGATAGAGGGTTCATTGCACAGAGATGTTCTAACTCATGGGGTGGTTACATGGCTCTAGTGGAGTATGAAGGTGGTGGTAGAAGAAATTTCATCTTCATTTTAAAGGAGAGGGATGACAAGGGATGGAGGAAGATGGTGGATGCACTGAGGGAGGCTGGTAGAGAGGGTGGCTTTGTGGGTCGCAATAGAGGAGGGGCAGTTCAAGTGCCGTCGGTGGAGATGGTGGCAGTGAACCAATCCAACAAGCGGTCGTATAGAGAGGTCCTCCAACAGAAGGAGGGAAGGTCTGACATGCCTATTAGTCTGAGAGGAGGCACTGTGCAAAGGCAATATGGTGGTGGTAGCTGCGTTGTCGACTAGAGGTTGGCGTGTACTCTGCTCTGCTGGAAATGAAAAAGCATATGGATTTTCTGCAGGAAAGGATGGAATGTGTTTTAATGTGCATTGAGGAGAATCAGAAGGTGGGCTTGGGCTGTGTAGATAGTGAATTGGCTGAAGAAAAAGAGTAGGCGGCATGGGCTCATTTGGGCCAACTAATAGGGCCGAGGAAACCTTTACACTTAGTAAAGCTTCAATATATAGAGGAAAGGCCAAGATGGACTTGGGTTGACGTAACGGGCCTCAACCCATGGGCCAAAACACAGACATAACAGGGGTTGGCCCTGGTCACGTTTGGAGAAGACGGGGCCCTGGTGAGGCAGGCCCATCAACCGGCGAGATCCAGACCACGCCATCGGAGGTGGTTTTGATGGTCGCGATCGGTACGCCGGCTACACCTGAGTTGGTTTCCGACAGCACCTGTGCCAAGCAACGTGAGGTGGTACCAGCGGAGAGATAGTTGTGCACACTGTTGCCCTCTGGACTGAACGACAACTTGACGGATGGCTTTCCAGCCAGGGGGTGGCACAGACTCGAGTGTCGAAGCATTTTGGGATGCTTTCCGTCACCAAGGCGGTGAACCCGGTGACAGTGGTGGAGTAGATCCTATTGTCGCGCATAGAGGAAGAAGATACAGTAATGCCATCAAAATTTTTTTTCCCCGAGTCCTACACAGAAAATTCCGATCCTTAACATGGAATCAACACCTTCCCAGATGGAGGTTTCATCTACTGTGTTTGAGCTTAATGAGGTGTTATCGGAAGGTGGGGGCGAGAGAAGTTTGGATTTCATGGAGGATAGTGTCGTGGGGGAGGGAGATGGTGGGGACAGGGAACCATTCACACTGAACTGTCTGTTACCAAATGAGTTTGAGATCTCTGATTGGGTGCTCAAAAAAGTAAAGGACATTCAACACGTGGTGGGAATGGAGTGTGTGGGTTACGAAGAACAGTTTATGACCCTTCTCACAGCCATTGAGGTGGATCATTTTCAGTCCAAGAAAACTGGATCCAAGAAACAGAGGGAGCTTAAGAGACTTAATTGGTCTTTGAATAAGGGTAGCTCAAGCCGAGATAGGTCCAAAGGGAAGGGTACTGTGGTTTCTTTATGAAGCCGAAAATAGTATCATGGAACGTGTGTGGGCTGAATTAGGGTAATAAGCGCCTTCGCATAAAAAATTTGCTTCGGGAATGGAAGGCGGACATTGTTTGTTTACAAGAAACTAAGTTGAAATGGGTGACCAGAAAACTAGTGAGAAGTGTGTGGAGCTGCCCGTATCCAGATTGGGTTTATTTGGCTTCAAATGGGGCATTGGGTGGTATTTTTGTAATATGGGATAAAAGGGTGGTAGAGAAAATGGAGGAGTTTGTAGGGGAATACACAGTGGCTTGTTCCTTTAAGATGGTGGAGGATAATTTCTTGTAGGCGTTTGCAGGTATATATGGACCAAATGTTGACAACATCAGAAGGCATTTGTGGGAAGAACTTGCTGGAATATATAGCTGGTGGGATCTCCCTTGGTGCATAGGTGGTGATTTTAACGTACTAAGGTTCCCTAGTGAGAGATCTGGGGACAGTAAACCCCAAGGGGTTGGCTCAAGTGGTGAAGGCCTTGGTCTTGGGGTATCACTTCCTTCAAGGTCCAAGCTTCAACACCTCATGGGTGCAAACAATTCTTTGGGGCCACACCTCCTGGTGAAAAGCTAGCGATTTAACCAGTTCCATGTAGAGAAACTTCCGAGGGTGCGGTGCACGGGACCAGGATTTACTCTGTAGGAGTGGGTCCAAAGGGCCCTGCCTTGGAGAGGTTCCCCGACATAAAAAAAAAAAAAAAAAAAAAGAAAGATATGGGGACAGTCGTATATGCCCAACCATGGCAGATTTTTCAGAGTGCATTTTTTATTTGAACCTGGTGGATCTCCCATTAATAGGTGGTCCTTTTACCTGGTCTAATAGTTAGACGTGGTCTCGGCTGGACAGATTCCTAATATTGCCGGATTGAGAAAGTCATTATCTGGAGGTATGTCAGAAGAGATTGTCGCGTCTCTTCTCGGACTATTTTCCCATTTTGCTAGATGGAGGTGGTATTCAAGGAGGTCATCACTATTTTAAGTTCGAAAACATGTGACTTAAAAGCGAAGGCTTCATGGACAGGGTAAGGCTTTGGTGGTCATCTTATCAGTTTCATGGTACCCCCTCTCATATTCTTGCAGGCAAACTAAAAGTTTTAAAGAATGATTTAAAACTTTGGAATTCTCAAATATTTGGTGACATAGGGGAGCTAAAGCAAGCCATGATGGGAGAGAATCTTGAGAGGATTACTGAAGATAGAGTCCTCACCTCAGAGGAAGTCTCACGTAAGACCGAGCTAGTCTCAGAGTTGGAAAGAGTATTATCTCTAGAGAAGATCTCTTTGCGACAAAAGTCAAGAGCACTTTGGTTGAAAGAAGGGGATCGAAGCACAAAATTCTTCCATAGAGTGGCTAATTCTCACATGAGAAATAATACCATTGAGATGCTGAAAATTAATGGTAGAGAATGCATGGAGGCTCTTGTGATCTGGGAGCATGTGGTGAGTTTCTTTGAACATTTATTTACAGAAGGTGAGGGTTGGAGGCCAAAATTAGATGGACTTGGTTTTGATTTTGTGAAAGATAAAGTACCAGGTCCAGACAGATTTTCGATGGGCTTTTTCCAAACATGTTGGGAGGTAGTGAAAGGGGATATTATGAATGTGTTCTAGGAGTTATTCTTGGCTGGGAAGTTCAAGCAAAGTCTTAGGAGTCGTTTGGATTCAAAGATGGGTTGAGATGGGTTGAGATGGTTTGTGAATAGTAAAATAAAAGTTGAATTATTTATTATATTTTGTGTGGGAATTTGGGAAAGTTGTAATGATAGGATGAGATGAGTTGAGGTGAGTTTCGAATGCAAACAATGCCTTAATGTTACTTTTATTGCTTTGATCCCGAAGAAGATAGGAGTATCGGAAGTGAAGGACTTTACGCCCATTAGCATCATAAACGGGGTTTACAAAATCATTTCCAAGATGCTTGCAAATAGGCTAGGGGTGGTCATAGGTAAGATAATCTCAAAGCCACAAAATGCTTTTGTAAGGGGTCGCCAAATCCTGGATTCAGTCCTAATAGCCAATGAATTTCTGGATAGTAGATTAAAGTCTGGTATTGCAGGGATTATCTGTAAGCTAGACATGGAAAAAGCGTATAATCATGTAAATTGGGACTTTCTCCTTTATTTATTAAAGAGATGTAGCTTTGGAGAGAAATGGTGTTTGTGGATCAGATGGTGTATTTTAACGGCAAGATTCTCAGTTCTGATCAATAGCAACCCAGAGAGTTTCTTTAATAGCTCTCGAGGCCTAAGACAAGGAGATCCCCTGTCCCCTCTTCTTTTTGTTGTCATCATGGAGGCACTGAGTAGGATGCTATCGGCTATGGTTAGCAACGGTTTTATGGTTGGATTTTCAGTGGGTGATCCGAACATGAGCCTTATCTCGGTTTCACACTTACTATTTGTAGATGATATTCTTATTTTCTACGAGGTAGAGCAAGACCAACTTAGGGCACTGAAGGCGCTTCTTCTTTGCTTCGAAGCAGCGTTAGGTTTGAGAGTGAACTTTGATAAATCAGAATTAATGTCAGTTGGGAACGTCAGTACTACTCAGCAATTGGTTAGCACACTCGGGAGTAAGGTTGCTTCTTTTCCTATAACATATTTGGGATTACCGTTGGGGGCTGCATCACGGGCTTTTTCTATTTGGGACACAATTATGAGAAAATAGAACGAAGATTGGCAGGGTGGAAGATATTATATTTGTCGAAAGGAGGCCAGGTTACTCTTATCAAAAGTACCCTCTCTAACTTAACAACTTACTTTTTGTTTGTATTTCCAATTCCAGCTTGTATGGCGGCACGGATCGAAAAACTCTATCGTGATTTCTTATGGTGTGGGATGGGGGATGATTTCAAGTTTCACCTAGTCAGCTGGGACAAGGTATGCAGGCCAATTCCGTCAGGTGGGTTGGGATAAAGAACTTGAACGTTTAATCGGACACTTCTTGGGAAATGGCTTTGGAGATACAATATGGAACCGGAAACTCTCTGGAAATTAGTAGTAGATTGCAAACATGGCAGTCTATGGGGGGGTTGGTGTACTAGAGAGGGGAATGGGTCCTATGGTGTGGGGGTTCGGAAGCAAATAAAAAGAGGGTGGGGGGGGGGGGGCTTTACTCGCCATACAAAATTTATGGTGGGGGAGGGTACTTGTATAAAATTTTGGAGGGACATTTGGTGTGGAGAGGAGGCTCTAAAGGACTATTTCCCATCCGTTTTCCAAGTGGCATGTGATCAAGAAACTTCAGTGGCGGATCTCATGGTTCGTTAAGGGGACTAAGTCCAATGGAATGTCACTTTTAGTAGAGCAGCTCAAGATTGGAAAATAGACAGTTTTGAGGCTTTTTTTTTTCAGCTTAGTGTATTCTATGAAGCTGAATGGATTGGGGGAAGATAAGTTATGGTGGTCACTTGCAGGTAATGGTACTTCTCGATTCGCTCCTTTTATAAGTCCCTTACACTTCTACCAAATACTCATTTCCCATGGAGAAGTTTGTGGAGGAATAAGGCGCCTCCCAAAGCACTCTTCTTCTCTTGGACAACAGCCTTGGGTAAGATTTTGACTACCGATAATCTGTGAAAGCGCCGGGTAATTATCTCAGATTGATGTTGTATGTGATAGAAAACTGGCGAGACAATGGATCATCTCTTGCTACATTGTAAGATAGCGAGAGCCGTGTGGAGCGAAGTGTTTAGTCGAATAGGGTTAAACTGGGTGATGCCTGCCATAGTGGTTGAGTTATTAGCTAGTTGGGTGATGCTGGGTGGTGCTCCACAAATCAAAGCTTTGTGGAAGATGGTCCCTACCTGCATTATGTGGTGCATATGGTGAGAGTGTAACGAGCGGACATTAGAGGAGCTTCGAGCTTTATTTTTTCGCACCTTATTTCTTTGGGTGATAGCTGTAGATTTTAATGGCCTAAATGTACATGATTTTCTTTCTTCTATAGCGACCTAGATAGGTCTTATCTATTGTATATCTTCTTATGTACTTGGGCTAGGCCTATCCTTATTAATACTACCGTTTACCTATCAAAAAAAAAATTTATTAGTTGCTGTGCCTGCTGCTATTCTTTACTGTTTAATCTGTTGCAGGATAGTGAACCAGATATAATTGATGGTGTAGGTGCTGAAACGGGACATGTAATACGAACCACCATTGGTGGTCGAAATGGTCAATCTCGGCAGGTTGGAATAAATCTATTCATTGATTTTGAAAACTTAATGCAGTGATGTGATCAGTTGAGATTATCTTACATTTTCCACATGCTGTACTTGCATTGACAGACAGTCAGTTATATTGCAGAACATGTGGTTGGAACTGGTTCTTTCGGTGTCGTTTTCCAAGTAAGTTATGCTGTAGTATACTGTTGTTAATCTGCATTTTTCTCATTTTGATGGTATTCCGCATTTTTGAAATAATTATGTCGTCTTTGAGCAGGCAAAATGTAGAGAAACTGGAGAGATTGTTGCTATAAAGAAGGTTCTCCAAGACAAGCGCTATAAAAATAGGGAGTTACAGATAATGCAGATGTTGGATCATCCAAATATTGTTGCCCTTAAACATTGTTTCTTTTCAACTACAGACAAAGAAGAGCTTTACTTGAATCTTGTACTTGAATTTGTCCCTGAAACAGTTAACCGTATTGCAAGAAACTATAGCAGAATCAACCAACGAATGCCCTTAATATACGTTAAACTTTATACCTACCAGGTACATGAGATTTTTTTCTATTCCACTGTTCTTATTGTTTTGGTAAATTTTTTCTATTGTTATCTCTAAAATTTTTTGATCTTGTTTCCAACAACCAAAGCTTTAATTGCATGGATTTTGCCTTCGTTACAAAATATCCCTGCTGCAATTTTATGATATGAAGTAGAACAGTTATTTTGTTGAAGCATAACCTTTTATAGTATGAAGTGACATCTTTTATGGTGCTTGTGAAAGCAGGGATGTCTAACATAGCAAAACCACAAGTAAGGGTTCTTGAATGTAAAAGCTAATCTTTCAAATGATGCCATAACCTTTTGTTGAAAACTGGCGGTTATGGATTTTTTTTTTTTTTTGGGGACGTTTTCTTATCACTAAAGCATTTGTTGTACTCTATGGCTATAGTTTCTAAAACTAGGTGTAAGTGGTGTATATATCCTAGATGAAAATGGCAAACATGGAACGACCAACTGAAAGTTCAAGCCACATTCGGGTTTATACTCCAAAAGGACTAATCAAAGTTACAGTTGGAGTCCTCTTGAATCATAATAAGGAAGTAATTTCTTCCTCTCAAGCAATGTGAGATCCCATTTATCACCTTCTGTATTCAATTTGGGATATATTACTAAACATAGTCAGTTTAAGGTTATTAGAGATTTTGTTTTTTGCAACGACCAACCTTACTGCCATGTTGTGTTGTCCGTACACAAGTCTCCTCCCCCCTCTCTCCGTTCTGTGTGTAGTCTAATGTTTCTAGAGTTTCAAAGGAATCTTGTAATTGCTTGTTCTCTTGCTTTATGTCATAGGAGAGATTTTTTTAAGAGACATTAGATTTGTTTGTTGTAAATACAAATGTCATGTAGCCAATGAGCGTTAGTTCAAATGGCATTTCTTCCCTCTTAAGAATTGGGTTTATTGGGTTTTTTGAGCCCCCGAGGGGGGACAGGGAGTTCACGGTTTTATTGGCTTCTCATTATCAATAAATTTTTTGTTTACCTATAAAAAAAACCTAATATTATTTAACTGATCTGGGTGCAGATCTGCAGGGCGCTTGCCTATATACACAATTGTATCGGTATATGTCACCGTGACATCAAGCCTCAAAACTTACTAGTAAGATTCTTCTTTCTGAAAAATTCAGTGTTTGTATCTTGAGACTCATTTTGGATGTGACTGCATTGAGTTGCATGGATGCTAGCCTTTTTATATATTAAAAAAAAAAAAACTCATGTGAATGCACAATAGCTGTTATACTAATTCCATGGGTTTCTGACTAAGGCTGCTTAATCCCACCATTCGTTGACTACTAGCATTTTCAAGTCCTCTTGGGATGTATTGTTTTGGTCTAATCTTTAGCATATCTGGAGACATTATTGACAATCCTATATAAATGCCGAGAAGTGCTGTAGGGATAATATGGACATGTCACGATCACATGCTACCTTAATGATTATAGCCTAAGGAGTTTATATGGCTTCTTTGTTGGGATACGTTTATATGCAAATTAGTACCTGTATGTATATAAGCATGCAAACAGTGCCTCTTTATATGTGTCTCATGAATATAATGTCCATAATTTTCTAAGCTCATATGCACTCATTGATCTTGTCCTCTTCCTTGGAATCTTTTACATGGAATTGCTGGCATGGTGATCCTGCTTTCCTGTTATGCTAAAATAGTTTCAAATTGAGTCAATTGACCATTAATCGTCTGTGTGCCACACATATCGGTGTGCAATCTCCCCTTGACCCCACACACCTTTCCCAAAACCATCAACACCTTTTCACTTGATGAAAATTATGCCTCTGTTCAGCGCTGTCGGTTGCTTTTCATTTCAGAAGTGGCTATTTCACTAGTAATCAAGCCCCCCATCCCTGAAACATCCCTCAGAGATGATCGTTTGAGGAATTTCCTTCAGAACCTATGTTATAGTTATAAAGTTGTGTTCTCTCAGAATATTTGATAATCTCATGCTTGAGTTTTGATTTCTCACACTATAGTCGAAATGCTACCGACAAATACAGGCTCTAAATGCGCTTTTGAAATGGTTGAAGCAAGAGCCGCTCATGTTGCTGAAGGCAAGGAGGGTACTGGCAGATATTAGAGTTTTCTTTTTCTATGGACTTGGTTGACTCTAAACCTTCTTTTGGTCAACTTGGCTTTTGAGGAATATGATTATTTCCTATATTACCAACTATGAGTTCAGTTATATACTTAGCTGCATTTCATGAGTATCGAATGAGATGTCTCTTGGTGACTTTGAAATATTCATTTCAGGATAAATCTTTTCCTTTTGTTGTTCACACTTGAATGCTAATTGTTTGCTGTCCAGGTCAATCCCCATACGCATCAACTGAAACTTTGTGATTTTGGGAGTGCAAAAGTGTTGGTAAATTTTTCTTGTCACTCTTGCCAATGGTGGTTGCTTCTTGTTTATTTGCTTGAGTTTAGTCCCATTTGCATTTTATCAGGTGAAAGGAGAACCCAATGTTTCTTACATCTGTTCAAGATATTATCGCGCTCCAGAGCTCATATTTGGTGCCACTGAGTACACAACTGCTATAGATATATGGTCTACAGGCTGTGTGATGGCTGAATTACTTCTCGGACAGGTGGGTTGATACTTGAATCTGTATGTATACGAGGCCCTGTTTACCATTCCCTTGAATAATCTGCCATTAATGTTTTTAATCCAACTTTTCTTTCAGCCTTTGTTTCCTGGTGAAAGTGGAGTTGACCAACTGGTTGAGATCATTAAGGTGAACTTATTCTATTATTTTCCACCTGTGTACATGAATGTTCTTTTTTACTACGATTATTTTAGAAGAAGACTTTGGCCACTCTTCAGCATCTACATGAATGTTTAAGGATGCAGATGTTGACTACTATTCAATATAAAGTTTCCAAACTTTTCAAAAAAAAAAAAAAAAAGGCACAAGGAAAAAAGAAGGAAGAGGTGGAGGAGGAACGGCTTTGAGTTTTGAATATTTCTTTTGACTTTATATTTTGGTTGAATTTGGTTATCCTCGGATTGACTCTGTAAGTCTTTTTTTTTTTATATAAGTAATAAGAGATTTTATTAACGCAAGTAAATAGGCATAGCCCAAGTACACAAGAAGTATACAAGCAAAAACACCTAAATACAAGCTAGGGACTAGGAAAGTAGACTTACAGAAAGTCTAATTTTTTTTTTTTTGGTCTCTAGATACTTTTTGTTTTAACAAAACTTGTGGATGACTGTTGTGCACTGATGTAAAATCTTGCAATTTTAGCGGAATAGTTTTCACCTTTTGTTTTTTGGCAAACGGAAACAGGAAATGAGTACAATTGCTTTCACCATTGTGAGTCTATAGAATAGACTCTTTTGTTGTTAAAAAAAAGGTTCCAAATCACTTGTTTTCCTATGATCCATCACATATTATTTATCTTTTTAATGTAATTTTGCTGCTGTCAAGTATTACTAATAAAAAAAAAAAAAAATTGGCTGCTGTCAAGTATATCAAGAACCTCTAAGAAAGTGTTAAATAATCATTTCGTGGATTTAAAATTTTTGTATAAGGTTTTGGGAACTCCAACCAGGGAGGAGATAAAGTGCATGAATCCAAATTATACAGAATTTAAGTTCCCCCAGATAAAGCCTCATCCCTGGCACAAGGTATGTCCATTTTCTTTCCCTTTTCCCTACTCATACCATGCCCACAATGTCATCAGTTGTCTTCATCTGTTGGTGCTTTTATTGTGAACGAAGTTTCACAATAGTTGGAGTATGTTTTATTGATTAAAGTCTCAAGAGCAGACATTATATACTGGAGTGGACATGTCTGGCAAGTTCAGGATGTTTTGTATGACTGAGATCCTACATATGTAAAAAGTGACTGGGAAACCTTTACAGGTGGTACAATTGTGCCGGGCTCTGGCTCAGGAACCAGAGGTCTCAGTTTCAATTATTCTGAATTGCCACTGTGCGTGGTTTGTGGGTAATTAAGTGTGGTATAATTGGTAAAACAGAAAGAACAAGTGTATAGAAGGCGGGCTGCACCTGTTGAGAAGTCTAAGAGGTAGCATAATGGGGCTTGCTCATTGCCATGGGGATACACTCCCTATGCTAAAAAAAAAAAATGTTCAGGATGGCCACCCGGTGGTGGCTAGAAAATAGAAATGGCCAGTGGAGGCCAGGTTGGCCTTGACGCATGTGGAGGTGTCCAGGCACCATCGCACAAGGGTCAGCTGGTTCTAGCCACCCTTGTGGTACCCATCCTCAACTTTGTTTATAATATTATTTTCTATTTTTCTACTAAAAAACTGTTTTTTTATTATAATTTTTACTTTTTTTAATTTCTTTTAAAGCGTTTTAATTTTTTTTTTTTTAAATTAAGTTTTGCACATGGCAGCTTGTGATGGGTCATGTGTTTTCAATTAATGATGATGAACGGAAAAATTGACAGAGGGTCTAATTTCTAAATAACTTATACCACATGATGCTGATCCTAAGTGAGCCATGGCACGGAGAGTGTATGACCAAATTTGCCTTTTGGGTCACAGCATTTAACTATAGTTTTAGATAGTGTTTGACTGTTTTCTCTTTTCCCCTTATTTTCTTTTTTCTTTATTTACCTTCAAATAGTCCCATTGTTATATCCCTGTATGGGCATTGCTTGTTACAATTTTGTTTCTATTGTTTCACTTATTATGTGAATCTAGTAAGCAATCAGCATTTATGGACACCAAAGAAATCTGGACTGACATCATTCGCCTCCAACAGGTCTTCCAAAAACGTTTACCCCCGGAAGCGGTGGACCTTGTTTGTAGATTTTTTCAGTACTCTCCCAATTTGCGATGCACTGCTGTAAGTAAATTTCTATTGTTTTCTTTCCCCTTGGTCAGAAAGTATTGTTCAGTGCTCATGCTTTTTATGTTGTGGTACTGCAGTTGGAAGCTTGCATTCACCCTTTCTTCGATGAGCTGAGGGACCCGAACACACGTCTTCCTAATGGCCGTCCTCTTCCTCCTCTATTTAATTTTAAATCCCAGGGTAAATACCAAATAAATAAGCACATCATGCCATCATAGTGCCACTGTGTTTTCTGTGAAGAAAATTTAAATTCCTTCTCTGCGTAGTAAATGCTAAAATTCACCATTATGATGAATTGAGAATAATATTGAAGGAAAAAGTTGCTTGATTCTTCTTTAGTATTATCAAAGCAAAAGCTTTAGTTGAGGCAATTCACCAACATACAAGCCTGAAAACAGCATTATCGTAATTTATGATTTAAAAAGAAATAATAAAAGGAAGTAGATTAAAAAATGGCTCACTTTAGGGAAAAAGAGATTGGGTGGTAGAAACATAAATACTGAATTAGCGTTTTGCTTTTTTATCTTGCATTACTAATTCCTTTCCCCTTTGTGTGTTCATTAGGGTTTTAGTAGAAGTTTGGCTTATTATTGTTTTTTCTGTAATGCATTTCTCTCCCTTGTATCTGGGGATAGAAAATCCGGTCATAAAACTGCATACTTGATGCAAGTGATAGCTCTGAACAGAGTAGGAAAATGGTATCAACTTGAGGCATAGATGCTCTTCTTCCATGAACCATACATTATTACCATGCGAAGCATGCTCTTCTAAAATCATGTTTCAGAAGTGAACTTTTACAAGAATGCTTGCGTTTTTCTTGAGGAAAGGGATCTCTTTAAATTTTTTAAACCTATCAAATCAGATGTCATTTATGGATTATATATGTTATCAACAACTGAAAAATTTATTATGAAATAAACGGAGCTACATTATTTGAAAAGAAAAAGGAGCTGTATTTTTCTATTTTTCCTACTTTATGCCATGCATTGTTCTACCTAATTGGAGAGAAAAAAAAAAAGACAAGTCAATAGATAAATTTTAGTGGGAAACAAAATACACATCACATTTTTACCAAATTTTACAAAATAGGACTACATGTCTAAAAGCTCTATGTTGTAGTACTCGTGAATGCGTTCTTGAAACCTATTGTTAATATTTCGGTTTGGTTCTGCCCTATCTTATCATCCCTCTCAATGCTTTTCTTTTGTTCTTATTGCAGAGCTCTCAGGCATACCACCTGATATCATCAATAAACTAATTCCAGAACACTCTCGGAAGCAGAATTTGTTTATGGCTTTGCACACGTAGCTACTGTTATGTATCTTTCTCACTTCTGCTCGCTATTTTCACTTTACATAGAGTCTTTTATTGGCATCTGCCAATTCCGTCGCCCTTCTTATTTATGTGCCCTGTGAGAAAGTTGCAAAGGAGTTCCTAGGACAATATAGGAAACCTGAGGCTTTGAGTTTGCTTGTTGCTGATGGAGGTGCTTTTGAGTTTTAATTCCAAGACCGATATAATTTCATGTATATTTGTTGTGACCCTTCTTGCAGAGGAATTTAGTGAGACGAAAGTGTCAGCATATGTGTATTATGTATATACCCTGTGCTACAATGTTATTCTTCTAGCCACTCTTCTTCTCGAGCTCGTCGGTTCCTTTGTTCGCCATTTAGATTATGCATGCTGATGACTGATGAAGATTTGTTTGTGAAACAAATGGTAGCAGTCCACGGCTAGTTTGTGAGCACATTTCCAAGCAATGTTTCGCACAAAAATCTTAGAAAATTTGAAATCAAATGGTAGTGTTATAAAATGTAGTTAAAATGGTGGGTGAATACCAAATTCTAGCTGTTATATGTCTCTTTCTTTTCTTTTTCTTGTTGGATGAGTTATCATCTTCATATGCTTTTGTTTGTTTTTCATTTTCTTTCTACAATTCTTGTATTATAATAATCAATACAAATGCGTGATGTAAACCATGCCAAAATTCTCACAAATCCAAAAGTCGTTATTCTTTATAATCTTCCGTCATAGAAGGAAAGGAGGAAAAAATAAGAAAAGATTATGAAGGTGATGTTGTGACTGAGAACCCGTATCAAAGAATAGATTGGGGAATGAATTATCAATATAAAAATGAAAGAAAAAGAAACGCCTTTGTTGCATTTGCCATTAATCATGATTCATGGCTCACCAGCATGGCTGTCTGTCTATTATGTAGCTCGAGAGGGAAAAAAATAATTACAAAATGAAAGATAAAATAATGCCAAAGGATATTCTTGCACACACTTCAAGGTCATTTATTTTAGAATATAATAGGATTACCATTTTTGGTTTTTTTCCATTTTATTTTATGTACATACTTAATTAGATGTCATTTTTTTCTATGGTAATTAGAAGTCATTTACATGTGCGTTGCTTGACAAAAACTCATTTCTTTTTCAAAGTAGGAAATAATTAATTAAACTTATAATCGATACAACACAAAAATGATTTTCACACGGATAATTTATAGGAAAAAAAAATTATTATTATTATTATTGTTTTACTTTTCCCATCCGCGTGAGAATCACAATTCATCCTAAAATACCCAAAGGATCTTTCCTTCTTTCTCAGTCTTTTTAAGCTTAGTTTGGAATCTAAATTCATGTTAACTCATTTTAATTTATCATTATAATTTTTTCAAACAATAAACACCTAAAACATAATGTAAAACGCACGCACACTATGTCCCAGCCCCCAGAGTAATGCTAGAGAGAAGCTATTATAGCAGTGCATATTTTACATTCACTGTGTGGTTGATTTTAGTTGATTGTTCCTAACACTTATTTGAAAAGATATGTGATTTAGATGATGCCACATCATATATACAAAATAGATATACCTACTAGTAACTTATATCTATATTTATTCATGCCTGTCATTAGAAACGCACGCACACTGCCCAGACGAGACTCGACACCCAAAACGCACGCACACTGACTCTTCGTTTCTCTGCTCTATGGTTCATGCCCTTGTCCGAATGCCAGCCGCCGGATCCTTGACATTATCTTCGTCTTCTCTCTCACTCTCCCGTATACTCTAACCGAAACCCTCATTCGTTTTTGACCCTCGGATACCTTCTCAATGGCTTCCTCCACAGCCCAAATACATACCTTCCTCGATACCACCGCTTCCTTCCGGAGCAAACCCAATCGTCCCAATCTCTCCTCCTCCAAAGCCTTCTTCTTCGGCCAGACGCTTCGCGGTACGGCGTCTTTTCCCCGACTCAGAACCGCCGGTAAGGTGCGCTCGATTAAGGTGGTGAACGAGAAGATCGTGGGGATCGACCTGGGGACGACCAACTCAGCTGTTGCTGCTATGGAAGGAGACAAACCGACCATAGTAACCAACGCAGAGGGTCAGCAAACCGACCAAATTACTACATAGTTTTATTTGTTGTTTTCTCCGAATACAATTACTGTGTTTTCTTGGTCGGCTTGAATAGTTGATTGGCTTTGGTAATCGTAAGCTATTACATGTGTTTTTTCAAAACTTTTTGTTGGAGTCCAAAGCCCATTTGTAGTTGAATTTTCTTTTAAAACAAGCTTTATAGTGGTCTTTTTTTCTCTGAGGCAATGGTACCACTTGTTCACGGTCATGTCGCTGTTGTTATCACATTTTAGTGACTTATTATTACAACATATTTAAAAATACAACAACAAGATCCTAGCATTATTCTTGATCAAAGCAGTAGAGAATTTTTTTACAGGATAGTTTGAAAAATTGGAATAATAAGCAATGATATATTCGGATGTGTTTTCTTAAGTGCTCATTGTTAAGGAAAATGCCATGTACATCAACTAAGTGACTAGTAATTTATGCATCAAATTATTAGATATTATTGAAGATACAAAGCAATGGTTTAAAACATATAGTTTTTGGATTAGTATTCTTTAGATTCTTTTTTAAAACATATATTTTTTTCCAGAGCAAAAAGTATTCTTTAGATTCCTAGGATAACTCTGCGATGTTATTTTCAAAATCTTGTCATTATTTTGAACAAGTTTACTCCTCTGCATTTACCACCTCTAGAAGATCTGAAGATCGTTATGCTTCCTTAATATGTCGTATCTTGTTAATTTGTATGTTGTTGTCACAACCATTTAGAAAGTATAAAACTTTGCACCCTTTTTGTGTGGTCATTCACTGGCACTCTATGTTTACAAATGCTGCAGAAGAAGAGAGGGTGGTGGTTTTGGTCATTGGTGGAGGAGGAAGAGAACATGCACTTTGCTATGCCTTGCAGAGATCTTCCTCTGTTGATGCAATCTTCTGTGCGCCTGGTAATGCTGGGATTTCCAACTCGGGGAGTGCCACTTGTATTTCAGACCTTGATATCTTTGACAGCTCTGCTGTAATATCCTTCTGCTGCAAATGGGGTGTGGGACTGGTTGTTGTGGGACCGGAGGCCCCTCTTATTTCAGGCCTTGCAAATGATCTATCTAAGGCTGGAATCCCTACTTTTGGCCCTTCAGCAGAGGCTGCTGCCTTGGAAGGTTCCAAGAACTTCATGAAGATTTTGTGTGATAAGTATGGAATTCCTACTGCTAAGGTTGGTCTGCCCATTTTTCTTAGTTTTAGGCACTTCTTCATACCATCTCTTCAATTGATATTGTTACAACTTCGCTGCATATAGTCTCACACTCCATTATGATGTTTTCTTATACTCTTGGTCTTACTTTTAAGTAGCATTCCTATCTGCCCTTTTAAATTTTATGTGTACTTATTTTGGCTTTTTTTGGAAGCGAAGTTTGCAGCTTTACAATCTTTGCTTTCTCATTAGCATGTCACAATTTTCACACAATAATGCTGCTAATTCAGTAGTTAATTGTGCAGTACAAAACATTTACCGATCCATCTGCCGCAAAGCAATACATTCAAGAGCAAGGGTCCCCAATTGTTATCAAAGCAGATGGATTGGCATCTGGAAAGGGAGTTATTGTTGCTACGACTTTGGAGGAAGCATATGATGCTGTTGATTCAATGCTTGTTAAGGGTGTTTTTGGTTCTGCTGGTTGTCGTGTTATTGTTGAAGAATATTTGGAAGGAGAAGAAGTGTCCTTTTTTGCCTTGGTGGATGGAGAGAATGCGATTGCTCTAGAGTCTGCTCAGGACCATAAACGAGTTGGGGATGGTGATACAGGGCCCAATACAGGTGGGATGGGGGCATATTCCCCTGCACCAATGTTAACAAGAGAACTTCAGTCATTGGTCATGGAATCCATAATTCTCCCTACTGTAAAAGGAATGGCTGCAGAGGGGTGCAAGTTCGTTGGGGTTTTGTATGCGGGGCTCATGATTGAGAAGAAGTCTGGCTTACCGAAGCTAATTGAGTACAACGTGCGTTTTGGAGATCCAGAGTGTCAGGTCAGTTGACAGACTCTGAATTAATTTTATGATGTGTTCTTTCAAATAATCAAAATACCAATGGCCCAACTGACCTTCAAGAAGCACAATTATAAGTTATTTTCCCTTCAAAACTCACTATCAAATATCTAACTTCACAGCTTAGTTTGGTTTGGTGCTGTTATCATTTGGAAGTTGTTGAAGTTTGCTTTTCTTTTAAGTAGTCTTTGATAAAATTGATCTTCAATGAACTTTTATGATTTGCATTTTGAAAGAGCTGGTCGTGTCATGAGTTGATCTAAGACTACACATTAGCATAAATAGGTGTAGCATATCCCAATCCACTCTATATTATTGGTCCTCTAATAATTATTATTTAATTTGTGTGACTGTGTATATGCGTGTTACATGGTGTCTAAACTAGTATATTGATTTTTTCTTTTGGTTTTCTTTTATTTTTTTGGGGGTGGGTCTTATCTGACTTATCTGACGACAATGGTAAGCAGGTGTTGATGGTTCGGTTGGAGTCTGATCTGGCACAAGTTCTGCTTGCAGCCTGTAGAGGAGAGCTAAGCGGAGTATCCCTGAACTGGTCCCCAGGGTTTGCCATGGTGGTAGTGATGGCAAGTAAGGGCTACCCTGGGGTCTATGAAAAGGGAACTGTGATTAGAAACCTTGAAGAAGCAGAGCATGTTAGTTCGTGTGTTAAGATATTCCACGCAGGAACAAGCCAAGACTCGATGGGTAACTTCATTGCAGTTGGGGGACGTGTTCTTGGGGTCACCGCAAAAGGAAGAGATCTTGAAGAGGCACGGGATCGAGCTTACCAGGCTGTTGATGAAATTAACTGGTCAGGAGGATTCTGCAGGCGGGATATTGGTTGGAGGGCACTTCCCCGGAAACAATTTGCTACAAAAGGGTGAGAATCAAATGCTTTGTATTGTAACACAGCATGCATGGATGAATATTTAAAAAAAAATTGCTCATAGTATAAATTAACAACATCTTCCAAAGAGAGGAGAGAAAATGTGAGTTCTCTTGTGGGCCATGACCGTTTTAGCTTATTACTGATCTTCCATGTCACGAGACCCCCATCTGCTTTGTATCCATGGATTGAATGGCATTTAAGTTGAGGATTTCTCGTCCAAAATGGGAAGAGATATGTAAGCCAAAAAAAAAAAAAAGATGAGCATATTTGATTGTTGTGATTTAGGCCGTTCAAAATTCATATCAATTCATCTCATCTCATCATTACAACTTTTTAAAATTTACACATAAAATATAATAAATAATTTAATTTTTTTAAATTTCAAAATAAATTTTCTTAAATTTTCATATAAAATATAATAAATAATTTAACTTTTATTTTACTATTTACAACTCATTTCTTACTTTTTAATTGTTGGGCGTGGTTGGATTATTTGCAGCGTGGTCATGATGGAATGATTGGTGAATGTTAGTTTTCAAAGAAAAGAAAGTCGTGAGAAGATAAAAGTTAAAAAAAAATATTATTTTTTAATATTATTATTATTTTAAAATTTAAAAAAATTAAATTAAAATTCAAAAAAAGTAAATTGTTTGTTATATTTTATATAAAAATTTTTAAAAATTATAATAATAAAATTAAATAAGATGAGATAAAATATTTTCAGAATATAAATTGACTTACTAGGAGTGTAAGTTGAAATCGAAAAACTGAAAAATCGATCCGGACTGGATCGGACTGGATCGGTTTTACCGGTTTTGAATCGGTCCGGTTCGAGACCGGTTCTTAAAATGTAAAAACCGACCGGTTCCGGTTTAGGATTTTTCGGACCGAACCGGTTGATAAAAAAAATATTTATATTATTGTATATATAAGTTTTATAAAAAATATTATATATATATTAATATATATAAGTTTTATATATTATGTATAATTATAATTTTTTATGTGAAAGTTTTATATATGAAATAATTTCTTATTATAATTTATAAATTATTACATAAAATGTTAATACTAAATCACTAAAAATTTATAACTAATACTAATATTAAATATATAGTTTATAACTAATACTAATATATAACTTATAATAAAAATATAAAATAATATTTTTTAAATTAGTTTTTTTTTTTATAAGCAAATTTATAATGACAAATTATAAAATTTATATTTAAAAAAAATCAGAAAATCGGATTGAATCGGACTGAAAATTAATAAAATCGAAAGTATCAATTTAAGAGAATAAATAGTATGTAATCGATTTTAAAAAATATAAAATCGATACATATTAATTCGGTTTTAAATTTTATCAAACTAGACCTGATCGATTGCATCTCTATGACTTACTATTACAGGAAAAGTTGATAATACCATTTTTTATTTTTTTCGTACAAATATATTTATTATTATTTCTTTCCCGTTCATCTAAAGTCCACGTCGATGTTCTCACTTGGCTGGCCAAAGCTAGCTGTAACAGACAAAAAAAAAGTACAAACGTGAAACCAGTATCGAATCGAACGGCCAGCATTCTCTCATCCATCCGCAGCGGGAGTACTAGGTCATTCTCGAACTCTCCACGCGTCACATCACCTCTCCTTCCCTCGCTCATAAACCCTCATACAACCCTAACCCTCTTCTATCTTCCATTTTTCTATCTCCTCTTCTTTGTTCCGAGCAAAGTTGTCGGGAGTTTCGACTTCAACCCCACACTTCCTCTTCCTCCTTTCCTCCTCCGCTTTAGATTTTTTAGTGTTATCTTCGTCTTCTCTCTCACTCTCCCGTATACTCTAGCCGAAACCCTCATTCGTTTTTGACCCTCGGATACCTTCTCAATGGCTTCCTCCACAGCCCAAATACATACCCTCGATACCACCGCTTCCTTCTGGAGCAAACCCAATCGTCCCAATCTCTCCTCCTCCAAAGCCTTCTTCTTCGGCCAGACGCTTTGCGGTACGGCGTCTTTTCCCCGACTCAGAACCGCCGGTAAGGTGCGCCCGATTAAGGTGGTGAACGAGAAGGTCGTGGGGATCGACCTGGGGACGACCAACTCAGCTGTTGCTGCTATGGAAGGAGACAAACCGACCATAGTAACCAACGCAGAGGGTCAGCGCACCACGCCGTCTGTGGTCGCCTACACGAAGAGTGGGGAGAGGTTGGTGGGTCAAATTGCCAAGCGCCAGGCCGTCGTGAACCCGGAGAACACCTTCTTCTCCCTTCTCCGTCAAGAGGTTCATTGGGAGGAAGATGTCCGAAGTGGACGAGGAGAGCAAGCAGGTCTCCTACCGGGTCGTCAGGGACGAGAATGGAAATGTCAAGCTGGAGTGCCCAGCAATCTGAAAGAAGTTTGCTGCAGAAGAAATCTCTGCCCAGGTAACTCCCTTTTGGTGATGGCCTCGATAATCTTTTTTGCTTTGTTGTTGCTTTTCATATGATTTGTTGCCTCTTGGGCTTTGGAAAGGGGGAAATTGGGTTAAAATAGGGTTCACCAGGCGCAAAGTTGACATGGAATTGTAGTTTTTGGCACTGGGTTTTGATGTTTTTGTTGCTGGTTTTCTGTTATTGCTGTTTTCTGTTTTGTGGGAATGGGGAATTTTTGTGAAGGAAAAAAGAAAGTTATTGGGCGAAATGGGTTTGTGGTTTTTGGGCTTGATTTTTTTTTCTTCCCTCGTTTGTTTTTAAGACTAAAATCTAAAATTTTGAAAATTTTAAAAACCTCTTGACTCATCATTACAATTTTTCTGAATTCCAAAACAAAATAAAATAAATAATTTAACTTTTTCAGATTTCAAAACAAACATAATATTAAAAAATATATTCTAACAATATTTTATTCAAATTTTTAATTTTAATCTCAACTCATCTCAACTGTTTAACTTTAATTTTTGGTTTCCCGAATATGTTAAATTGTATGAAGTTCACAAGTGTTGTTTTTGTGTGTTGATCATCTTATGGCCTTTTTATGTTTTATGCTTGTGACAATGGAGGACTTCGTATTAAATGCGGTCAGTTGGGGCGCAATTTCGGATATGGTTTGTTGGTAATGCGCTCGTTTTAAAGTTTTGTGCATTTAGATGGTTTGATTGGCTAGAGGATGTTGAGGGAAGAAAATATGAAATTTGTTGTTCTTGTGTGTTTTGGAATCATTATGTTAAGTGACTTGTATGAGAAAAAAGAATCACCAAGTTAAGTGTGGACTGGATTGTTAACTGTTGCAATTAATGCGGCATGGCTACAAACTTATTTGAATTTTTCCCAAGGTTCTTCATATGTCCATGTACTTGGGCTATGCCTTTTGTCTTTATGAATAAAATTTGTATTACCAAAAAGAAAATTACAAGTTTCCAGAATTTTATTGATACTTGTTAAACGCACGTTTCTTGATATTGAACATTGGACTTGACGATACATATGCTTTTATCTCTATGTTTGGTAGAGCTTGTGGTATATGATGATTAATGTTTCATTCATGCAGATACATAGTGATTGTTTCTATGAATTTGGTTATTTGCATTTGCTTTTGGATTCTTTCGTAACTCGTATCCCTATCTTTAGGTTTTGAGGAAGCTTGTGGATGATGCTTCAAAGTTTCTGAATGATAAAGTTACCAAAGCTGTTGTGACAGTGCCCGCTTACTTTAATGATTCCCAACGGACAGCAACAAAGGATGCTGGTCGTATTGCTGGTTTAGAAGTTCTTAGAATAATCAATGAACCTACTGCTGCCTCATTAGCATATGGGTTTGAAAAGAAGAACAATGAGACCATCTTGGTATTTGACCTCGGTGGTGGTACTTTTGATGTTTCAGGTTAGATCATTGTTCATAAACCTGTTAAGTTATGTCCCCGTTTACATTAGCACCTTGCCACTATTCTAGTTCTTTTTGTTGGTATCTCTATAACGGACTTTGTTCCTGAAAGATGCCTTGTAATGACAAATGCATTTAGGAATCAATTTTCTTTTTCTCTTTCCATTGCAGTGCTTGACTTTGGGTGGTGATGATTTTGACAAGGTCAGGAACTTTTAGTTTTCCCCTTCTACTGGCTTGCTTATTTTTCTGCTCTTTTGGTTTCCTTCTCCTTTATTCCAGAAAGAGAAAAAGAAATACTAACTGTCAAAGAACCCTGCAGAGAATTGTCGATTGGCTTGCTGCAAACTTCAAGAGAGATGAAGGTATAGATCTTTTGAAGGATAAACAAGCTCTTCAGCGGCTAACGGAGACAGCTGAGAAAGCTAAGATGGAGCTTTCAACTTTAACCCAGACAAGCATTAGGTATTTCATTGTATCTAACTCTTTTGCTGATCAATCCCCCCCCCCCCCCCCCAAAAAAAAAAAAAAAAACCATCGAAAGAGTGAGGATATGTCTCTCTGAGGTTATACCGAAGTTTAATTTTTACTGTCTTCTTCCAGTTTGCCTTTCATTACTGCCACTGCAGATGGCCCCAAGCATATTGAAACCACCATCACTAGGGCCAAGTTTGAGGAATTGTGTTCTGACCTTCTTGACAGGTACCTGCCATTCTTTCGAAACTCCAAATGTGTCTTATTATTTTCAACATCACACACTGATCATCTTTGTTGATTACTCTCATATGTAGTCTATAGCTTTATTTGAAAATAGTAAGCTTTTAGCAAAGTTTTATTTTCGTTGGCTCTGTAAAACGACTAAAGTGTTGAGTTAAACATTTCAAACTGCCTGATTATGTTTTAGGCTTAGAACACCAGTTGAAAACTCCTTGAGGGATGCTAAACTCTCCTTCAAAGATCTAGATGAAGTGATCCTTGTTGGAGGATCAACTCGAATTCCAGCTATTCAAGAGCTTGTGAAGAAGTTGACTGGGAAAGATCCCAATGTGACAATAAGGGCAGGTTTGGGGGGTGAGATGAGAATTTTGTGTTTTGTTTTGAAGTTTAAAATATTATGTTTTAATATTATTATTGTTTTGAGATTTGAAAAAAATGTATTGAAATTTGAAAAAGTTGAATTGTTTATTATATTTTGTATAGATATTTGAAGAAGGTGTAATGATGTGATGAGATGAGATGAGATGAAAATTTTATGTTTTGTTTTGATTACCAAACCTGCCCTAAATCCTGATGAAGTTGTTGCCCTAGGGGTTGCAGTTCAGGTGAGCTACTCTATACTTTCACGTCTGAGTAATGTGTTGTGCCCATTGTTATCTGTGATGATTTCATTGATAACTGTTGGCCATTGGAATAGATTATGTAGTCGCACTATTTTGGCCTGGTTTGGATAGCAAGAGCCTCTCATCTCATCTTATCCCATTTTATTTCAATATTCAAACATCACAAACACAAATAATTTTCAATTTAAAATCTTCAACTTTTTCATATAATTATTACCTAATCATTACAATTTTTTCAAATTTCTCAATAAAATACAAAAATTAATTCAATTTTTTCAAATTCTAAAACAAAAATAATATTAAGAAATTATTTTCTAACTATATTTTAATTTTATAATATTTTTATTCAACTTTTTTTCTATCATTTTTCAAAACTCTATAAAACATCTCAACTCAAACTATTTCACTTCTATTTACAAATCATCTCATCTCACTATCTAAATCAAGAGTTCTTCTATATAGCATCCATTGTAGCGGGTGCACATAATGCACTCACTACATGGATGCTTGTGGTTTTTTGTATTTTTTTTTTTTTAAAATCAAAACGCACGTTTTGATCGAATTCGCAAATCTATAAGATTTTCATCCCATTCGAATTCATCCCGCGAAAGAGATGCTCCATCGCAACCCAGCTCCTCCCGGCGATGCCGTATTGAGCGGCGCTCCTCCGCTGCCCAACGCCTCCACTGTCCCGCGAGCTCGTTGAATGGAGCAAACAAGGTTTCAATCCCGCGAACCTCCTTCCTCGCCACAAACCCGCATTCGTCGGCTTCCTCTTGCCAGCGCCACCTTGCAACGACATCTCTCGGTTCAGGGCCAACTCGCGACGCTTGTTAGTCTGCCCAGCTCCACCGCTCCCCGCTAGCTGATTGAACGGACCGGACCAGAGACGGGACCGAGTGCTCTGTTTTGCCAAATGGTTTGCTAGGTAAATATTGTACTACCATTTTCCCATTTATACATGCTATGTTCTTCATGTGTACATCAAGATGTGATTTATGTGTGTTTCTAAGATGAGTATGCTTAGGGCATGGATAATTTTCCAGAAAATTAGGGTCCTTAATTGGTCTCTTCTCTCTCTCTTTCTCTCACCCTGAAACAGAGGAATCAGAGTCACTTAGAGAAGATTTTAATGTCACACCACCAGCTCTTCAAACGCCCTCCCCCTTCTCCCTCTCTTCAAGACTGTCCCTGGTTGTAGCAATTTGTTTGCTTTGTGTTTTGTTATGGACCTCATTGTAATTCCGTGTAACTTGTGAATTTTGTTGTAATGAAATGAGAAATGGGAAAAAGCTGCAATGTAATAAGGATTGCTGTAAAATGAAATGAGAGTTTGCGGAAGTAATAATAGGAGGAAGGTGTTTGATCTGTAATTTCAGGCAAATGCAGACAATCTATCTATCTCGCGGAGCAGAAGTGGTTCCATCTGTAATTTCAGCACAGTTTTAGGCCCATATTCCATTGACCTCTGGATGGTGATCCTTCATGAGGCAATCTTTGCTCATTGACCCCATTGTTGGGTTCTGAGGGAAGTTGTGAGGGTTAGAATTTCTTTTGTTCTTTAGAATCTCATCATCCATAATATTTGCATATCTATGAGTACCATTCAGTCAACCTGGCACTGATTAAATGCTTCAGTTGAGGTGCTTTTGATGATTGAATACAATGCACCTTTCTTTGAAGTTTGATTTTCCAACATCAGAAAATTAGCAATGTCTTTAGAAAAATTATAGACATAAGCCTCACATCTTGCACACCCATTTAAAAATGTATCATTTTACTTTTTTACCCATGTAATAAAAATGATTCCAAACATGTTTGTAAGTAAAATAGGATAAAAAGGTAAAATGACATGTTTTTAAGTGGGTGTGCAGGGTGTGAGGCTTATGGGTAGCACTGCTCAAGTCTTTAAACAAGACACCATATACTTTTTAAGGTGCATGTATTTCTAGTTTATTTTTTGCTTGAGATTCTGGGGTTTACATAAAAAAAAAAATGTTGCCTCAAAGTTTATTTTGATGGATGACTGTTTCTCATAGGATGAGAACTTCCTGCTCCTAATCTAATTTCTATACATAAGTAACTACCTGTCTCAGGAAAGAAATCTACTGGCAGCATGAATGAATGACATAAATGCTTATTTGATTTAACAACTGCATTCATACATACCCTTAATAAGTTAGGCCGCCCCTTTTCTTGTGAATATTCCCTAGCAAAGGTTCTCAGTACTCAGTGGCAAACTGGTTCCTTACTTTATGACGTGGTAGGTATAGTTTTCCAAGTGTCATTGGTTTAGTTTGAGTGGTCTAAAAAACAGAGGCAAGTATCCCAAGTCAGAGCATTCTGGAACTCTGAAGGTGGCCACATGTATCTTTTAACTTCACACTTAAAGATACAGAACCGTGACTGAATATAATCATGCACTGTGTTAATAACTAACACCTTTTCCCCAACAGTTCCAACACACATGCCAAAATCTCCTCCACAGCAAAATATTAGTCCTTTTTTAGTGCACTTTTCTTAGTTGATCTTATCTCTTTTGCTGCATTTGAAGTGAGTGAAAAGTGGAAAGATTCATTCTACTGCTGATCATTGCTTTAAAAGGCAAGGATAAGAAACCGTGATGAACATTTAATTAGCAAGACCGTTGAAGCCCAGACCTACACATTCTCAGAAGATTCAAGACCAAATAAACTGGTTTTAGTATGAGATTCTTGTTGGGTCCTCTCTGGATTCAGATCTGCATTCTTCTGGTACAGAGGCCTCTTTATCCCATTACACTAATTTACTTACAAATGAATGAAAAGAATAAAAGCAAACATCACAATAAAAAATGGAAAAAGAAAATGAAGTTGCTTCAGTTCCTTTTTGGATAGATGAATTGCCCTAGTTATGAAATTTTGGTGTCTTTGATATAGTGTTAATAAACTTTCTTCTTATTTGAGATCTGTTGTTATACTTCATTAGTCCAACTGTTAACCTTCTCAATATCTTATATATATCAAATAAGAACTTATATTAACTTATATAGAATAAATCATTTGAAAAAAAAAAAAGAAATAAAAAAGAATCCCGTTCCTCAATGTTACTGTCAGAGAAGATTGGCCCACTCTGCCATAATTACCTCCATATTCTTATAATTTTGTTTAATGATTTTCTTTGTTTGCTTTACAATATTCTGCAAGGTTGATGAGTAATAAAAAAATTTAATAGCTTAAGAATGAAAGGTCTGTTTGTTTCCGACTTCTATACCCTACAGAAGCATATGTTTTATACTTTGATAATCTATTTCTCTATATGCCTATGTTAGGATTCCTACATCAAATTGAATTTTGGCCTTAACTTTCACCTGCTAAAAATGAACAAGCATGCAGAATTACAAGGGTCTGACAATGTCCAAATAAAAAATAAAAACCTGTTTTTTTATTCTGATAGATAAATTCATTATAAAACACCTACAGAATTAACTCAAGTTCAGAATCTGTGTCCTTTGGTTAATGTGCTTAAAATACATAGATAATAACAAAGAAGGAAGGTAGTAGAAGAGCAATAGTGTTATTTTACAATATGTAGGATCACTTTAGGAAAAGTTAGTAATGGAGGCATCTAATAACTTAATATCTGTATGATCTTGTTCCAGTTTCCAACAATTGTTTGCAACAGTATGGTAAATATGACGTTAGTTTAGGTTGAATAAAAGGTGAAAACCTAAATTTGCACCCATAGTTTAGATGAATTATGACAGTGTTATTACATATTGGTATATGCATGGTTCCATCAACCACACTTTAAATTTTTCTATTGGCAACAAGTTGGTAATTTCCTTCCTAGCTTTTGTGTGTCCGTTTTTAACTCTGCTCAAACTTTGTTTCTTTTTGCTTTGCATTTGAATCTATGCCGGTGTAGCATGAGCTGGCCCTTTGTTTGTTTTGGGTACATTTTTAAATTTGCTCAGCCTTTTGTTTCCTTTTGCTTTTCATTTGAATCTATGCCGGTGTGGAATGAACTGGTGTTTACAAATTCAAGATTTACATCCTTTAATAGGGCTGGTGAGCTCCAGTTCCTTTCACTATGGTAACCAATAATTCATTCAAAAACAGTTAATTGTTGAAGAAATTTCTACTAGCCTGGAGCCTCCATGTTACACTTGTCATGTACAAAAAGGCATACGAATTTAGTATTTACCAATTTGCTGCTTATGTGGCCAAGGCATTTTCTGCACATGCTTTTAGGGCCTCTACCTTTTAAAAAAAATAAATGTTGTGAGGCCACTGTCATGAGAAGGTTATTATTGCCTTTTAAAATATTCTTTGGCCAGGAGCAAGTAGTGCCAATGGGTCATAAGCCAATTTTCTCCGAGCAAAAACTTCCCACCTTGGGCCAAAGTGGGTCCGCCACTCTTTCTATTAGATAACAGTACATTACCCATCTTTCTGACTCTCATTCAAGGATCCTACATTATTTAGAGTATGTTACTTTTTAATTGATGTGGTTTGGTATTGCCATTGTATGTTCTTTCTCTCTTTTTTAATATATGTATATATATATATATATATATATTGTGCTAACAGAAATCACAAGAAATGAGACATTGTGAAGGCAATCAACATTTGTCAAGTTTCATACTTCAAATCCTTGGGTCAGGAATAGTTTCCTTGTCTGGGTGGTAGGTAGATTTTTTTTTTTTCCTTCTCTTTTGTTGTACTGTATGATTATGCTAAGGCTAGAGTAGTCAATGATACAATTAGAGCCCATTGGAACCTTATAAAGAGCAAGAACTTTTCATTCCCAAGCAATGTGGGATCCCATACACCACCTACCATTATCCATATCATATGGGGTATCACAATCTACTCCCTTTAAATTCTCGACATCCTCGTCGGGCCTATCTATTGTAGGTGGCACGGCTCAAGTCCCACATTTCTGGTTGGGAAAGGCTCTGATACTATTTGTAACGTCCCAATTGAAGGCTCAAACCACATGGCCTATACTCTAAAAGGACTAGTCAATGATACAATTAGAGCCCATTGGAACCTTATAAAGAGCAAGAACTTCTCCTTCCCAAGCAATGTGAGATCCCATACACCACCTACCATTATCCATATCATATGGGGTATCACAATAAATTTGCTAAGTGTGTTTGGTTTGGGTTCCTTAACTTACCTACTTACTCATTGTATTTTTCCTTCTTTTAATCTTCAATGCTAGAGGGATTTAATTGGAGTGTCAGTGAAAGTGTATTGTGGAAATTCTAAGAACATATTTGGAAAAGTAAAATTCAAAAAATGTGGGGTTGTAAATGCAGTAATGGGTTAAGAGATTTGTGGGGTCCTTTCTTACTGTCTGCAAAAATTTCAGCAAATGTCTTTGTTTGCAATAAATGAACCACCATAGGGGATTATTAGAAGGATATAGGCAGTAATGGTAATATAGGTTCAATTCCGAGCATAATGAGGAGTTTAGATCCACTGCAATACTATTCTAGGATTTCAGATTGCAGTCAACTGGATTATTATTATTATTAAAAAAACCACCACAGGGCGATTATTAGAAGGATAATATACTCTCTTCTCCCCATATTCTGTTTTTAGATTCTTTTATTCTATCTGTTGATGTAATTGATTTTCCCCTGTAGTTATTTTTCTTACTTTTAATATTTTATGCACACGTATACTGCTTTGCAATGACTAGTGCCAGAAGTGTATGTGTGCTTTCTTTGTACTATTTCTTAACTTTGAATTTTTCCACACTTGTATACAATTTTTTTTTCCCTCCATGTATGTTTTTCTGCTTTTGTTGTGTTGGTATAATATTTGTGCTAAGCTGTATGGTTTATTGAAATTGCAGACATGTTTCTTCCGGCAATTTGGGCGTTCGGTGGTTCGTGCTGATTACCTTACACTCCGGAAGGGCTTCATCATGGTATGCAGTATTCTCACAAGATCAACAGATAACTTCAGTCTAGCATCCTCTGGTTTTACTGTCAGTAATACAGATTTTTGTTTTTTATTTTTTTAAATCTCCTATAGGCGTGGTCATCCACAGAATATGGCTTTGAGCTACTAATCAGTCGACATTAATATTGTTAACGGAGCTCACAGATCTGCTGTGCTTTGCAAAAATGAACTTTTTAAGTAGTGCAAAAGACTAACTTATGCAATGTTCCAATATTTGGCTGAGAAAACAGTTAGTTGAAGATTCTTCTGATAATAAAGATGAAGATGATATCCATCTATTGACTGCTAGGATAGTTTTGCGGGACAATCTTATATGATCACAATCATTTATCAAAAAAAAAATCTTCTTATATGATCACAATCTGTTTAACAGAAACTTCTGTTCATAGAAAACTGCAAATATTTGAATTATTTTAGCAGGTAGTTCATTCGATTTGAGGTTGTATGCCTTTTTAAAATATTCATGGTTTATCACTTAATTTCAAAAGATCACGCTTTTATGCCTACTGCTTTACGAATATTGATTTATGTTTCTCCTTATTCATTGCGGAACCACAATCTCACACTAAAATACGATTTTCATGCCTGCGAATTTCTATACAACAGCCTACTGTACATTGCACTCTCCACACACCTTACGCAGTTGTTTTTTTTTTTCAACCCAAAACGTTAGGTGTGTTGTGGCTTCCGCCAACTGTAGGCTGTCGAGAAGATTTTTTCATATTTTATTATAGGCTGGTGTTTTATCTGGGGATGTCAGTGATATCGTGCTTTTGGATGTTTCACTGTTGTCACTGGGCCTAGAAACCCAGGGTGGTGTGATGACAAAGATCATCCCAAGAAATACTACCCTGCCAGCATCCAAGTCCGAGGTGTTTTCTACATCTGCAGATGGGCAGACCAGTGTCGAGATTAGTGTTCTCCAAAGGCGAGCGAGAGTTTGTTAGGGACAACAAATCTCTTGGTAGCTTCCGTCTGGATGGTATCCCTCCCACCTGCACCTCGTGGGTTTCCTCAAATTGAAGTAAGATTTGACATTGATGCCAATGGTATCCTCTCAGTCACTGCGGTTGACAAGGGCACAGGGAAGAAGCAAGACAACAATTACTGGTGCTAGCACCTTACCCGGTGATGAGGTATGTTGTTGTTTCCAATGAAGATGAATAGGTATAGAATATAGTGGTTTATCTCATTTAATTTATGCTGTGCTTGGAACCTGACAGTAGACTTTATTGGGTTTTGTAGCATTAGGTCAAAAGCCGGAGAGTACCAAGGTAAAATGTGTGTGAAATATGCAGGTGGAGAGAATGGTCAAGGAGGCGGAGAAGTTTTCAAAGGAGGACAAGGAAAGGAGAGATGCGATTGACACTAAGAACCAAGCTGATTCTATTGTATACCAGACAGAGAAGCAACAACTCAAGGAGCTGGGAGATAAGGTTCCAGGCCCAGTGAAAGAGAAGGTGGAGGCAAAACTTGGAGAGCTCAAGGATGCAGTTTCAGGGGGTTCCACCCAAGCCATTAAGGACGCTATGGCGGCCCTAAATCAAGAAGTCATGCAGCTTGGCCAGTCCCTTTACAATCAACCAGGTGGTGCAGGTGCTGGTCCTGGGCCGGCACCTGGTGGTGAATTTGGGCCTTCAGAATCATCCGGCAAGGGGCCTGATGGAGATGTTATCGATGCAGATTTCACTGACAGCAAGTCAGAGCAAAAAGTGGATATTTTTTTGCCGCTCGTCGATTATTCTTTGCTAATGTGTATGAGAATTGATTTTGCGGGGATTGGATTAACTTGGTCAGGGTTACAGAGTCTTATTTTGCCTTCCGGGAAAAAGAATGCAATTGAAAATAGAGATATAAGACTATTTAAAGTTCCCCTCAGTAGCAAAATTTTGGGGCAATTGCCACTTTTTGAAGAAATATTACATAAATGCAACATGACGGATTTGAGGGAAGAAATTGTCGTGCATTTTGTCTCAGTGATGATTCTGCCGATGATTATCATGTATATATATAGAGGGGATAATTGCACAGGAGCTACTCATCTTTGCTTGTCGTTCAATGTTTGTTCTTTTATATGTACCTACCTGCCTGTAATATCTTCATATAGCTTACACGCATGAGCTTAATTGAGTATGATCTATTTTAAGTTTCAAACCTGCCCAATGGATATATATAATAATCTATAACAATATTTACAAGGTCTTCTCTACTCGCTTCTGATAGCCTGACCTCCATCTTCAAGCCTTTCTTCTCTCCCGAAATTTTATCTTGGACTCCGAGGAACACTCCTGGTACCTGATATCTCGAACCCGCCACACCCATAAAACCCGCATTCATATCCACACACATTGCAGCCTCCACCCTCTCTTCGATGCCTACTTGATGGGTAATAGTTGTTTATGCGATAACCCATCATGCTCCTCCCGATATCAGCCCTGCCTGATGACAAAGTTCGAGCTAACATTTCACCACCAACACCTTTATTATGAGGGTCGATTGGTGGTCTGGAATGATAATAGCCATGGTGATGTTGGTGTGGATGGTTTTGGTAGTGGTGGTGCTGACACAAGTGGTGGTTGCCAAGCCCATTGCTATGGTTCTGGAAGTTGTTGAGGCTGCAAAGGTTAGGGGAGCTGTGGACCTTATGCATAGAAACCAGACCATTCTGCCGGTAGCCATTTGACGAGATGGTGTCATACAAAGGATCAACATTTTGAGCTTTTGGGGAAGAACAGTGGGGAGAAGAGCAAGCAGAAGACATAGTAAGGTGACACGATTTGTATTTATAGAGGTGAGTGTAGAAGCAGTGGTTGTGCGGATAATGCCATTAATGGCATCAACATAACGCTGCTCCAGTGCATGGGGTTCAGGGTAGGTGGCTTGGTTGTCGACCGTGATGGGGTTGGATGGGAACAAGAAGGTTCGGAGCCTTGGAGTCGCTTCGCTTTCATGGCGGTCATATTCATCGAGCATATGCTTGAGGTCCTCGTCGGATCTAACAGACACCAAGGCATCAAGATCCTCTGGGATTACTTGGTACTTGAGGATCGTATCTACATCAAACACTGCAACCACCTTCTTCATTAGCTCTGTTAACAACAACCAGGCCGCCATTCATTGAGGAATAAGAGTACATTTATGTTATTCAATAACATAAGATAAATCTATACCGCTAACATGCGAATTTTATTTCCATATGAATTCCAAAAAGCAAATTGCTGCACACATTCATTTAGTTCATGAGATGCGTAAATAGATTGGATTCAGGTGATCGTGATGATATCACATTCGAAACCTGAGAATGAAATGTCGCGAGGAATGGCGATGACACGTGTCTCACCACCAACGTACTTGAGCTGACCGTCGGTGGGCCTAGGGAGGATCCTCCCGCCATGGCTACACAGGAACTTAACCCTGTTCTTAGGTGATGTCGTTTCGCTCAACCTTTCTCCATTATTATCAGTACAACCACCTTCATTTTCACCCGCCATTATTATGTGTATATTGAACTCGCTCTTGCTTACTGATCCCAAATCAGACCCCTTTTCGTATACCAAATCTGCAATTCCATTAAGAAAAAACACACACACAATCAATATTAAATTCTGAACAGAACGAAAATGCTTTAATTGAATTTGAGTTAAAAAAAGAAGAAATTCTCGAGTACGTACTTGAAGGCGTGAGAGTAAAGATCACTGATAAATATGAAAACAAAAAATGACAACAGAGAGGAAGAGAGAGTTTAAAGAAGAAGAAGATTAAAATCATGAAAGATATTATGTACATGGAAACGAAAAACAGCGGAGGAAAAAGAGAGATTTAAGGATGATTTTTAGGAGTCGAAAATAGGAAAGTTGGGTTTGTTTTGGTAGAACAATGTTTACTGTTTCCCCACGCATGCATGCACCCACGCCTCATGTTTCTAATTCCTGTTCTTCCTCTCTCTGTCTCTCTGCCACTGTATTTTCAATGGATGCCAATTGCAATGCCAACGTCTATCTCCGTCGACAGTATTTTTTTTTTTTTTTTTATACTGCTAAATGATATACACAATTTTTTATAATCTTATTTTTAAAATTATTATAAAATATGAAGTAATTACCTTAAATTCGAGTTTAAAAAAACTCCAATATCAACATATCAATCGTATTGGTTGAATCATTATTATTCGAAATCGTTACGATATAAATTAATGTTGAGAATTAACAAAACGACAATTGTTAAAAAAAAAAGAGAGAGAGAAGAAAAATAATTAAAAAAGTAAGATAATGAAGGTCGTTAAAAAGAAACTGCTAGAGCGAATTGAGCACCGCTACATATAGGCACTTTCGCGTACGAATTTGAGCACGAAGCTAACGTGGCATCTTTCTCGGACTACTTCTTTCTTTACATGTACATCACGTGATTTTAATACTAATTTGCCAAATGCCGCCCCCCTACACCCAATAAAGAAAATAGTAACGTTGGCATTAAGTTGTGATGTACATCACGCATCCTCTCTCACATACTATTTTAATGCTTTTCTGAAGGTTAAGTCCACCATAACCACACTGCGTCACCTTCATCTTTCTCTTTCTCCCTGTATTTTTCTCTAACCAGAGTAACTATTCATTCCATAAGTGTATACAAACCTTCTTCAAGATTCTCTGGATTTTGCTTCGAAAACAATATCGATTCAGAAGCGAGCTCTCGATGTGGCGGAGGATGATCCTACGCAAGATAACCCTAACAACCACCATGAACAACCAGAGAACACTGAGGGTGCAAGTTTTACTTTAGCTTCCCCAAAATCACCTCACAAAACCTTGAAGATTTCAACAACAAAAAGAACCTGTTTGCTTACATTTTATTTTCAAATTTTGACTCTTCGTTCAGGTCTCCCAATTGAAACACATTGTTTCAATTTAAAACATCTTATGTAAACACACCGTATCAATTTCCAACTGGCCATGCCAGATCTTTTTTGTGCGCAAACTCGCCTGCATCCAGCTTTTTTCTTATTTTTATAGCTTTATTAGAAGCTATGAATATTAACCTTTAATTTAAGAAAAATGCAAGTATATCTAATGAGTTTGCCTTTTTATTTTGACCGCTCATATATTTAATTTTTTATTTTTTTTAATGAAATAACTTTTAGGAGACGTTTGGATTCGAAGATGACTTGAAATTGATTGTGAATAGTAGTGAGATGAGTTGTGAATAGTAGTGAAATTTATGAGTTGAAGTTGATGAATAATAATGAATAATAGTGAAAAGAGTTGAGATGAACTGTGAATACAAACGTCTCTTTAGTGTGTTGGTAATGTTTTTATTTTTTAAAAATATATAAAGATGTTTAAAAAATAAAAAAACAAAAAACAAAATGTAAAATTTGTACCGGTTGTGACTAAAAAAAAAAACCAACAGCCCGGTGTCCTGCGGGTCTCACTTGTCCTGTTGTTTGTATTTGTTAGGCCTTAAGTGCCGCCCAACATCCCCTTCTTTTATTTTTTTTCCTATTTTTTAGGTAGCCGCCCAACATCTTATGGCCGTGCGTGATGCTCTCTCTCTCTCTCTTTTCTGGTTTTCTGGATCTGCCAATTGCCATAGATTTTTATTAGGTAAAATAATAAGGACGGTGCTACTCCCACAGAGTCCACCCGAAACCAACTATCGAATAGGTAAAAACTTTTTTATCTGTTTTTTTTTTTTTAAAATTCATTAAATATTTAAAAAAATAAAAGTAAAAATTCATTTTAAAATAATTACTTAACAATTAAGTAAAAAATAAAAAAATACAATTGGTGCCACCTTCTGTGGGAGAAGCATTTCCCAAATAATAATAATAAAGTTAGAACAAAATATAAAAAAATGAAAGTGATTGGATACCTTGTAAATAAGGACTCCATCATCGTTATAGTACCAATGATCGTAAGTAAATGAATTTCGTGCACATCCGCCCATTTTAAACGCAGATCGATGCATATTGCTATTAGGGGTGGCAATATGTGACACGACCCGTTAACCCAATACGAACACGACACGATAAAAGCGGGTTAGGGTTTAGCCTTAACGGGTTCGGGTCAAAACGGGTTGACCCGTTATGACACGATTGCTTAACGGGTCACTAACGGGTCAACCCGTTATAACCCGTTATGACCCGTTAAGAAAATTAAATTTACCTTTATACCCTTAGACCTAAAGGGCAATGAGGATGCTCCACTTTCTTCTTTAAATTCTAAATTTGTTTAGATCTGTATTTAAAATTTTTTATTATATTTGGGATTGTAATATTAATATATTAACATTATATGTTTTGTTTATTATATTTGATAATGAATATTATTATAAATTGTGTGGATCATATTTGTTTGGATTGTAATTTTAGACTTGTTGTTAGTTTTTTATTTTTTATAGATATTATTTATATTTAAATATTTATATAAAATCAATTAAGTCAAACGGGTCGTGTCGTGTCGTATCGTATTTATTCAACTCATTAACGTAAACGGGTTGAAACGGAACGGGTCGTGTCGTGTCATATCGTGTCAATTTATTTATTATTCATTAACGGGTCATAACGGGTCGTGTCGTGTCAACCCGTTATCTTACCGTGTCGTGTTTGGGTTTGGAATTTTGACACGAAATCCTTAACGGGTCGTGTTCGTGTTGACCCGTTAAGTGTAATGTACATGCCTTGACACGACACGAACACGACCCGTTAACACGATTTGACACCCCTAATTGCTATCTCACTAATTTGGATGATCATACGTTATTCGATCAAAATCTCTTTTACATTATCAATTAAAAGTAATTAGTATACTTGCAATAAAACATGCAACAATTCATTAATAATAATGCAAACCAAATTGATTACACTATTTGATCTAAATCTCTCTCTTTTTTTTTCTTATTTATCCAATAAGAATGCCGTACTCAACAATTTCACAATCGAAGTCCAATCATTTAGAATATATATATATATAAATATATATATCTGGAAAACAAAAAGCATAAAGGAAAATTCTTCCAAACATGAAACCATGCATACAAAACTCTCCCTAGCTAGAACTAGTCATACATTAATCCAAGTACAATAACTTCAAAAACAAAAACAAAAAGCACCTCATGATCATGATTTGGGCATAACAAAAAGGTTATCACGAAACCGTAGTATATATCAAGCTAGGCGCTGCAACAGATACAAGGTCGAGTTGATCCGCTAATTAATTAAATATTACCAAAAAAAAAAAAAAAAGCTACAGTCCAAAAAGGCGCTTACAGGCTTTAAGGATCTTGCCTCCCGGTCTGTGTTTCTTCGGATCCATTGATGATCTTCTTCTTCTTGACGCACTAGCTGTACTGTCCCCATCATCATCATCATCATCATCAGTAGGGGGGGATGCTAGGGTCATAGACTGGTCATGGATCCTACAGTACCTCTCGGAAACTGATGATGATGATCTTCTCATTGACAATGCCCTCTTAACTGCAGACTGGAATCCAGAGTTTGAGGAAACTGAGCAGTTCCTGCTCAGTACCGCGCCATACCTCTCCAGCTTATAGTTTCCGGCTTCGTCTTGATCAACTTGCTCATGATCTGGTAAACACTTTTGGTTGTTGGCCGTCATGTTCTTGCTGTTGCTGTCCTTGCTGATCTGATTGCTTTCTTGGGCTTCATATGAGTTAGTGATCATGTTTTTGGTGGGTTTTAAGGTTTGATCATGAGGAAATGAAATTGAAACATCCGAAAACTCCATGGATCTGGATTTCTGGGTGTGATCTATGACTTTGATCTTCGAATAACCCTTCATTTTTTTTTTTTTTTTTGGCTAAACGCGAGGGTTGAGCAGCATCAATTAGCTAGGTACTATGACGGCTAGTACAGAGAAGTCAGATCATGAACATCTTTGATCAAGGGTACTAATCTCTACTATTAACATATATGGGCGCGTGTATATATATATATATAATATTTATATATATAATGTTACGTACAGTTGTGGGATGCATAAATATTGTATAATTGTTTTGAAAAAAGTAAAATTTATTATTAAAAAATTAATTTTTTTTATATAGATCTCATATTCATTTACATTTATTTTTTTTAAAATGATTATATGATACTTGCGCACTCACTATTATAAATATCATTTATATATATATATATATGAAAGACATTTCTGATAAGGAGAGACCAACGGAAAGGCCTAGCTAGGATGGGCAATAAAAATTAAGATAAGAGGTTGTTGGAAACATGATAGAGACATGAGGAGGGTGAGAGCAACGTAGTAGATTTGGAGGTATATATTGATTTCATAATAATAATAGTGGGAGACTTCTTTTTTTTTTTTTATTTGGTTGTTTTTTTCAAGGAATATTTTTTTTAATCCAAGAAATAAGCACAGTATATATATAAATACATCATCAATTAAACTTATATATATATATTTATTGGTATTAATTCTTTAAATGAAAGCAAAATATGATTATAAGAAATATTATTTTGATGTTTTCTTAAGAAGTCTTTTTTTTTTTTTTGGTTGAAATAATATATAAACAAATATGGGACCCAGAGTTTGTGGATCTAGATCAATTCATTAATATTGTAACTAGTGGTGAATTAAAATGTGTCCTTTCGCATATGATGCATGCGCCCCGAATGAATTCACTTTATTAATAAGATTTTGCGTCACATCACATGTAGCAAGTTATAACACGTGTGACTTCCTCTATATATCATAGAAAAATGATAAATACACATCACTTTATACAATGAGTAATGTTACATATAGTTGTAGAATGCGCAAACGCCGTACAGTCATTTTAAAAAAGAATGAGATTCACTCATAAAAAATTAATTTATTTTCACATGAATCTCATATTTATTCACTTTTTTTAAAATAACTGCACGATACTTACACACTCATGATTGTAAATATCATTTTTCAAATAATAATACCCTTACCTCTTCTCCACCACCGCTCTACCAGCCAGCCCACGTGGCTCTCTTTTTTATTTTTCTTCGTCGTCTTTAGAGCATCCCCATCCCATTCCTCATACCACTATTATCCCTAAATTATAGGAAAAAATTTAGGGAAAAGCTCAAAAACCCCCTCCCATCACATTCCCTATTTTAGGATTCTGATTTAGAAAATGAACAGTAGTTACTATTCATCTCTTAAATCATTTTTTATTAATATTTTATTCAAATAAATAAAATAAATTCTTTTTTTAATCAACTACATTTTCTCTTATACTTATATTTATTATACTTTTAAATAATATTTTTAAAAATAATTTAAATAATTACCAAAATATAAAAATAATAATTTTAAAAATATTATTAAACCCTTAAAAAAAATTTAAATTTTTGTTTAAAATATTCACTATAATAATAGTCCAAAACATAAGAAAAAATATTAAGTAGTTAAGTTTGAAAATAGAAGTGAGAGAAAAAAGTTATAAAGAAATAATAGAAGAATATTATTTTAATAGAATAGAGAAAGGATAGGGAATGAGATGTAGAAGGTTTTTAAAAAATGAGTAAAATTTAGGATAAAATTATAGGGAGTGTCCTTTTTAGCTAAAATTTAGGAAAAAATTTAAGAAATCGGATGTGAATGCTCTTAGGAGATTAAAAACACTGTTAGAAAGCTCGGAATCTGTTCTTCCGCCCAAAAGCCACGCTTGCTCAGAAGCTCAAAACTCAACAGCCACTGTGAATAGGGGTGTAAACTTAAACCGGAAAACCAGAAAATCGGACCGGACCGGACCGGTTTTTAAAACATAAAAACCGGCCGGTTTCGGTTCTGGGATTTTTTGGACCGGACCGGACCGGTTAATTAAAAAAAATAAAAAATAATATTTTTATATATAAGTTTTATACAAAATATTTTTTATATATTAAATATTAATATATATAAGGTTTATATATAATGTATAATTATAAATTTTTATGTGAAAATTTATATATATCATATATATTCATATATGAAATAATTTCTTATTATAATTTATAAATTATTACATAAAATGTTAATACTAAATCACTAAAAGTTTATAACTAATACTAATATATAACTTGTAACTATACCAATAGTCTAATATTAATACTATTATATAGTCTAATATATTAATAAAAGTATAAAAAAAAAATTTTAAATCAATTTTTTTTTTTATAAATAAATTTTTAATGAAAAATTGTGAAATTTATATTTTAAAAATACTAAAAAATCGGACCGGAAACCGGTAAAATCGGAAGTACAGTTTAGGAGGATAACCGGTGCGTAATCGGTTTTGAAAAATACAAAATCGATACATATCGATTCGATCATAGATTTTATCTAAAATCGGACCGAATCGGACCGATTACACCCCTAACATTGAATAATTCAATATGTCGTTGGCATGATAACACTTTATTCGTAATAAATTCATTTCATATTATTTTATTATTATATAATAAATAAATAATTCAATATAAAAAAAAAAAATCAAAATCAAATTCATCACAAACTTAGGTTTGGCTTTGTATTCGGTGATTGGCTAAAGACTTCAAGCGTTATTAAAGTTGATAGGTGACTTTAGAATGGTCTGCGTTGAAACTTGGGACACTTTTGACTCTAATGCCTCTGTGAAAGTCACATCCTCGCACGTGTCAAACACACTCCATTCTCTCAAATTAAATTTGGTCAAACCAAACCAAACCAAAATCATGAATTTACCCTCTCAAATTCCCACGCACACAACACTCTCTCTCCGTCTCTACGTGACATTAGGGCTCTTTTTTCTCTTTAGACTCGCCTCGAAATTTCCAGTCCTCGAGCCAAGGGTCTCGATGCTTCGTAATGCCATTTGTGAGTGAACCGATTGAGGTTCCTGCTTCAATCTAATGCTTGAAAAAAAAAATGTCTTTGTTATATCTGATCTATGTGTTATAAATGTGTAAAATTTGCTTAGTTTGTGCTAAATATGCAATTACTGAACTATGCGTCGAGCTTGGAATTTTTTTTTTCTGAAATCTGCGTAATTTGAGTTGAACATGGAATATTGAACTTTTTTCTTCAGTTTGGATCCGCTTCATACAGAAACTTGTATGGTATATCCATAATTTCAGCTAAAATTGCATGTCTTCAACTCTTTCGTGCGGTTTGGATCTGCCTTTTTTTTAAAAAAAAATGTTTAACATTTGTGTAATTTGAGCTGACTTTTTTTTTTTTTTATCGGAACCGTATGTGCAGGTTGAATCTTGTTTAAGTGAAGAAGAATAGAAATGATAGAGTAAATGGCGCTAAAGCTTCCAGCTCCAAAAGCTGCTGAAATCGCAATTGGGTCGATCGGATGTGGATATGATATATCAGAAGACTTGAGGCTCAAGTACTGTAAAGGCGATTCGAAACGTTCACGGTTGATTGAGATTGATGAAGATGGGGGTAGTGAGATTGTTTTGCCTGGTGGAATTTTACTCCCAAATGTCTCCAAATCAATAAAATGTGACAAGGGGGAACGCACACGGTTCAGGTCTGACGTCCTCTCTTTCCAACAGGTATTGTTCCCTCACTAACTTCTTGATAAGTTACGCAGCACTATGGTTAAAACTGGTTGATTCGTGGTTTCTTAAGTCAGTTGTCTTTTTTGTTGCTTAGAATCTTTAGGCATATTCCCATAAAGTCTTGGCTAAAGTACAATTTGGTCTTTCAAGTTTATTTTTTTCCTGTGAATTTGGTCCCTGTGGTTCTTATTTGAAAGATTTAAACCCTGATATTCACTATGATAGCATGGAGTCGCCTGAGAAATATGTTGCTGAATCTACGTTTAAAACAAGTGATAAAGGGGACCAAATTTGTCTGCAATTGTAGGGTGTCTTGACACGTTTCTCTCCCTCTCTGACAGATGTCAGAGCAGTTCAACCAGGATATAAATTTGACTGGAAAAATTCCTTCGGGCCTCTTCAATGCCATGTTTGAATTCTCGGGTTGTTGGCAGAAAGATGCAGCCAACACTAAGACTCTTGCTTTTGATGGGGTGTTCATCACACTCTACACAGTTGCATTGGAAAAATCCCAGATGGTATTCTGTGATCATGTTATGAAAGCTGTCCCATCATCATGGGATCCATCTGCCTTGGCAAGGTGAGATTTTGATTTTACCTAATTTTGTTTTTAATCAAGCAATGGCATTGTTGTTGCTCCGATGCCAAGCTTACTCTTGAAAGCTTTCTGTCGCTGAATGCTAGTATTTGATTTCTCGATTATTGAGGAGGAAGTTTATTGTATAAGAGTCGTATGAAATGGTCGAATAAAATAGAACCATAGTTCAGAACGTGTGATTTTAATCCTTCTTTCCATTTTCTACCAATGTCAACCAGTGAAAGACATAAAAGTGTAGCAATATATTTTCCTTTGTTAGTAGAAATCTTAGCGAGGTTATTGATCGTTTCCCAGCTGGTAATAGGTGTTGCTTTTGTGACCACTTTATAATGTATGTGTTTGGCCAGCATTTATGCATTAATGTTAGAGCAAAATGCAGTAGCTCTCTCTTCCTCTGCAACAATGATTATAGAGGATTATTCTACTGACATTGTAATGGGTTGGTGTCACTGTGATTGGTTTTGATTAGTCTCAATAACATGGACTAATAATTAAATTAATTTTTGTGGATTTATCTCATCTTGCATAGTTCTTCTGAAATAATAAGAGCCAATGTGTATCCATATATATAAAATTTCCCAACTAATAATTAGGTTTGTTATCTGAGAAATTTAGTAACACTTTTTTACCATCTGAAGGCTGAATTCCTGCTTAAAACCTGTACAAACCAGTCTTCTTTTTAAGCTTTTTTTATTCCCTGATAAATATTTTTCTTTCCTTTACTTTTTCTAGTTACATCGAAAACCATCTATTTCTGGGAAAAAAAAAAAGATTCTTGGCTGTGTTTTAAAATTAAAGCTTTTATTTTCTGAATTAGTATCCAGAGCAGTTCTGATTTACTTTTTTTTTTCCTTTGAATTAAGGCCGTGATAGCCTGTGCTACTAGACGTTTTTCTACAAGTAAAAAAAAAAAAAAATCCAAAAAAAAAAAAAAAGCTGTCTACTACAATTAGCAGTTGCTTGCAAGCAAGAGGTTATGTTTGCTCTATAACCTTAAAGCTCATCATATTTTTACATGATGCTATCGGTAGGATAACAAGTTGAATAGCCAAGTTTTATCTTGCTGTTTGTTTGGTTCCGTATGGCAAATGGTAAAGTAGTGTAGTGTAACTGATTTAATAATTTCTTTCAAAGTAGTGAAATTGATTTAAGGAGAAGAAAAGTAAGATTATACAAGTGCAAGGGATGTAAATTTCATTTTAACTTTTGTTAATATTCAGTACACCATGATCTGTTTCATTTTTATTCCGATCTGTTTCTTTTTTATTTGATCTTAACGCACCATATACAAGTGTAAGAACTGGAATGCATTTTTGACATTTTCAATCATTCCAGGTTTATTGGCACATTTGGTACCCATGTTGTTGTTAGCATAAAGATGGGAGGGAAGGATGTAATATATGTGAAGCAGCAGCATTCATCAACTCTGCAACCTGCTGATGTACAGAAAAGATTGAAGGAGATGGCAGATAAAAGATTTTCAGATGCTAATGGACAAAATGGCATGGTTTCTGAACGAGTTTACCAGAATGAAAAGGTTTGTGATGAAATTCTAAAACCTCCTTTAGCCACCAAGATTCAATCTTTTCAAGCCCTAAATCAATGAATCCTAAAGGCTTTCTTTACCACGACAAACATCAAGATCATCACTTTCCCTATCATACCGCCCACTTTTTTCCCTCTTTCCTAGGCACCCCTGTGGCACAAACGCACACATGAATGATGCATATTTAAGATTGTAATACTCATCTTCATGACTGTAGTTTGGCCTTTCATAGTCTGTGCTCATGTATATTATAGTTGTGGCTAGAATTTCTTTCTTGTCCGACACTTAAGAACCTTCTAATGCTGATTCATATTGGTAATGCTGTCTGTTCTTTTGCAAACTACTTTTTCTGCCATATCAGTCCTATTTTGGAGATTTCTCCTTTCAGGTAACTCAGCTAATCACTTTTATTTTCAGTTTGAAATTAGGGAACAGCGTCTGAGGTTTGCAGATATCAGTCCATCGAGTACCTATTCACGCAAGGAGGTTTGTTACCATATAATGTTCTTGATAGCATAGTTGAAGAACTCTGCTAAAGAATTCTGAAACAATATTCCTCTTGGTATTGTTTATATTTGTATGTGTTTGTTTAATGAGTTTAATCACAGGATATTCTAAGCATTTGCAAGAGAAGAGGTGGAAGTGATAGTAGACACCTATCTCATAATGAGTGGTTACAAACTGTCCAGTCTGAGCCTGATGTCATCTCAATGTCCTTCATCCCAATCACCTCTCTATTGAATGGAGTCCCAGGGAGTGGATTCTTGAGCCATGCCATAAATCTTTACTTACGATGTAAACATGATCCTTCTAAAGTTTTCATCTATATATTGCATTTGTGTTTGCACTATTGCTTTCAAGAAACTGAGTCATATTATTCCATGCCATTTCTCTAGTGGTTTGGTCATCTTATTTCAGAGAAGTGTATATTTAGTTTATGATTTCTTAAATGATTGGAATTGTATCTCTTCCTGATAGCTCTTCAGACCCCCGTTTTCTTTGATAAATTGTTTAAGAAATTAAGTGACATATTGTTCTTCTTAAGATCTGATCCAGCCTTTATTTTCTTCTTCCAATATAAAACTCGGGTTATTTTCTATATTAGGTATTTTCAATCGATAAGCAATGCTTCAATAAACGTTCTGCCTGAAACAGTAGCTGGACAACTAGGAAAGCATTGTTCTTAGTTGTCTGTCTTATCAAAAAAAATAATTTGTATAGTTTTTCTATGTCTGGCTTTTGTTCTTGCAGATAAACCTCCAATTGAAGAGCTCCACCAATTTCTGGAGTTTCAGCTGCCAAGGCAATGGGCACCTCTGTTTAGTGACCTTCCACTTGGTCCACAACGGAGGCAGCAAAGCAGCCCATCTTTGCAGTTTAGCTTAATGGGCCCCAAGCTTTATGTGAACACCACTCCAGTAAAGCTTCTTCTCTTGTCAAATTTCTGTTTTTCCATTGGATGCACATACAAGTTTTATATAACTTTTTCCCCTTTAACTTGAGCGACTATACACATGTTATTAACTTACATTATCTTTAAATCCAAGAGAAGGAACAAATCTGAGTTGTTGTCTGGTTTGATGGAGTAACTGGAGACTGTTGTGGATAATCCATATTACACTGCACTCATAGACAAGTCCTAGAATTCTCCTAAAGAACAAACAATTCAAATTTAGTGTACAAAGTTCTGCACTCATTTCTTGTGTTGCTGAAAACCATAACTTGTTTGTATTTTTTTCCCTTTATTTCATGGAAGGTTGATGTGAGTAAGAGGCCAGTGACGGGTCTCCGGCTTTATCTAGAAGGTAAAAGGAGTAATCGCTTGGCTATCCACTTGCAGCACCTCTTGTCTCTTCCCAAAGTCTTCCAACTCGAGGATGATCTGAGTTCCAGCTTCCGCCAAGATTCCTTTAATCATAGATACTATGAGAAAGTTCAATGGAAGAGCTTCTCTCATGTCTGCACTGCTCCTGTGGAGTCTGACGAAGATCTATCAATAGTAACTGGGGCCCAATTACAGGTTGAAAACCATGGATTTAAAAATATTCTCTTCTTGAGACTCTGCTTCTCAACCGTTGTGGGAGCTATGATTGCAAAACGTCCAGAGTGGGATGGATCTCCAGGGTTAGCTCCAAAGTCAGGACTTATATCAACACTGATCAGCCATCATTTCACGACAGCTCAGAAGGCACTTCCGCGGCCAGCCGATGTGAACATAAACTCTGCTGTTTATCCTGGAGGACCTCCTTCGCCTGTTCAAGCTCCGAAGCTTCTGAAATTTGTTGATGCAACAGAAATGGTGAGGGGGCCGCAGGAAACTCCTGGTTATTGGATTGTCTCGGGGGCCAGACTTGTTGTTGAGAAAGGCAGGATTTCTCTCCGGGTTAAGTATTCTCTATTGACTGTAATATTACCGGACGAAGAAGTGGTTGAGGATCCATAGTGGACAAAAGAAGAAAAAAGATGTAGAGATGGGAGTTACAGTGAAACTTAGGTAGCATCCTCCATCTATCGTAGGAAATAGATGGAATTGAAGGAGACCGGAGGATAAGCTTTGAAGCCTAGAGGTGTCTGTTGTTCTTTATTTCCACCTACGATGTTTCTTTCTCTAGTGTAGATGCTAATTACAAAAAGGCAAGGCGGCATAAAATCACACGGGCAAGGGCTCAACGTCGAGTATTAGGTGTTGCAAAAGTTGGGGGCTATAAGTTTAAGTGATGGCCTGTGTGCAGCATGCTAGCTACCCCGGGTTGGGTGTTGAACATAGATGGGGGGTGATTAAAATGAAGGGGTCAGACACAATAGCCATTCAACAATGTGCATGAAATGCATTCTTTTTTTCTTTTTTTCTTTTCTTAAAAGAAAAAACTTGTTCTCTAAATTTACACTCGAGATGGTGGTACGTAGTGTAGCCGACTGGATGGTTCCTTTCTGTAGGTGCTTTTTCCCATGCTGTATTGACTGCGTTACTATAGGCTTTCGCTTTTAGAAAAATGTTAATGTATTTACAAAAAGTTTACTTCTCCACGTATCAGTCAGCTATTGATATGCTAAGATTATGATATTTGAAATTCAATTTTTGAATTTTAAAAAAGAACTAGTAGAATGAAGTTTTTTGTAAGTAAATGTAATACTACTTATCCATCCAAGTCATTTAATCAAATCTCACAAATCTTATACATCTATCTCTTTTAGAACAAACTAGTTGAAGACGTATGCTATGTGTATGAATTATTAAAGTCACGTGTTGTAAACCAAAAGACTAGTAATTTGAAATGAAAACTACCCAACTTAATTAGGGTTTTAATAATTTTTAAGTTTTCTTCTTTTAAAATCATATCTAAGGAGAGAGTGAATAATGTGGCTAAACAGGATCAAAACTTTGTGCTTCGAGAATCATATGTTGTGATCGAGAAGTAAGTTGTAATATTTATTTAGCCTTTGGCTTATGCTTGATATGTTAACTTGAATGAGGTTTTAAGAGGTAGACAAGAGGAGAAAGATCTGGAATGTTTACCAAAAAATCCCAACATGCTTCGCAATAAACAGACTTCATCAAGATATAATAACATCTCAACTTAGATGATCAAGGAATTGATTAAAGTTGTAAATATACATTGGAACTTTGTGATGCTTCACTTAAGCGCAGGTCAGGTATAATATATATACTAAGGATGTACAAAATTATGTTCATGGGGAGGCCAATAAATCCCTTCCCTTGTGCAGGGGAGAGGAGCAGGTTGTGCAATGTAGGTGGGACAATGCTGTCCTGGCATCAACACTGAGAAGTCAGATGCATACGATGCTGAAACCTGTTACAAAACTCACCAAAATTATTTTTATATATATATATATATATATACATGTGTGTGTGTGTGTGTGCATTCGTAGCTATCTAACCAATGGGAGGGAGAGCATACAAGATATGGATATCTTCCAATGACAAGTAATTTGATTGGACAATAGGAGAACTAATGCTATCTAAGCCAGAATTTATTTCATAAACTGCTAAATAGAACTAATCAATTCAAGGATTATTTAGAAAAGAGAAAAAATTCAACAAGACCTATTGGACTATGGATATATCATGAAAGAAAAGCCAACATAAAACGGCTTTGCATAAAAATTCATTGAAAGCATGACGGGATAGAGATAGACTCACTCTTTCTTTGCGAAGTTTCTCTACAGGTCTGGATTCAGGAGAACCGTCGGTCAGACTTTCAGGTGAAGAAAAAGGACCTGGCCTGAACAGATGTTCAAAAATGGCCATGATAAGAAACATTGATATCAAGATAGCAGTGGCAACAAAACCAAAAGAAATGGCATTCATGGATGTTCCAAAGCTTTTCCATGAAGCTTCCTGATTCCCTCCTGTTTGAGACGGGCTTGGGTCTGAACTTGTGTATATGTTCCAAGGCTTTGATCTTTCAGAACCAAATTCAGTCATAGTTTTACCGTGCTAGAATATCTGTTTCTTCTTCTCTCCTCTTTTGAAGAGGGCCAAAGGGGGCAGGAAATACAGCTAAGGAGCTAAATTGTTGGGACTGAAGCTAATTCAATCATGGCTGCAACTGTTGATTCTTTGATAAAAGTATCTTTGCTCATATGCAAATAGTCACTAGCCCTGAAACAAATGATAAAGCAAAAATATCAAGATTGACAGTAAAAAAAAAAAAAAAAAACAGAGAGAGATATCACATATGCTGGACAGAATTTCTAATCAAGAAGCAGAGAACCTTTAAGCATTTGTTATAAGAGATCACTCCAATGTCCCAATAAAATATAGAAATTTTCATATTAATTTCCACTTTTTTAAGTAGATAATTCATTATTGGACAATTTAAAACAACAACATTTCCCACAAGAGTAGCTGCTTTCACAAAATGATGATACCAATGTAAATGATGCAATCTAGCGAAACACTTGGGCTCACATTAACGCTTTGGGATTAGGTTGATCTCTGTTCATGTCAATATGCAATGTAGAAAAAAAATAAAGCAGAATTTATTTTCATGCAATGATAAAATTGTTATCAGATGAGGAGGATGATTAAAATGAATTATAATAAAAGTTATCAAAAAAGAAATAAAAGTTGCAGAAGATCAGAAAGTTTAACTGATTCCAAATAACAATAACTTTGAAAAGTACCATTTGCTCTACTTATCCCCAGTTTATTGTTCCAAGATGCTATGAACTGCGAGAGTACAATGGCAACTGATGTAACAGACTAATAAACTTGAATGGATAATATGAGGATCTAGCTTTAAATTCATCGGAAGCAAGAAATGAATAGCCAGTGGAAGGTAGACAAGAATACGACTGAGACAATGGATTACTTACCAAGAGTTTGCATCAAGATCCTTGATGGTAGTATTCTTTTGTTGCAATGACGTGTGGATTCACATATCACAACCCTTGCTGCAATGCAAGCTAACCTGTTAATAGAAAGGAAGCCTCTAATTTTGGTCCTGTGACAAAAGAGTGGCCATTATTTTAGTCTTCCGACTCTATAGCTTACCTGCCAAGACATCCACACTTCTCAATGCATTATTTAGAGAATGCAGTTCAACCCAGCTAGCTTTATACCCAATAGAAAATGTAAAGACAAAGTTATATGATAATCCCAGTGGCACTTCTCTTTTTTCGTTTTGATGTTCATGACCCTGATGCCTAACTTAATGAATACTATACCTTGTCTGAAGAAACAAACTTAAAGAAATCAAAAGAACGGACCTTGCTGTCTACGGAGCCAAAACAAGGTTGGCCTATTAGTGCTTTTAAAAGTAGCCACCTTTAGGTGCTAAATTTTGTTGAGGTGGTAATTTCCAGCCCAAACCAATCAACCAACATTAACCCATCTGGCTCTTGGTAGGGACTAATTTATGTGATGATTTTTAAACCTGCTCAATAATGAACAACACTTGCAAATAAATAGGGAAAACATTATTATATGCATTATTACTTTTTTAACAAAAAATATATGGTTATAATTATCTCTAAGTGGATTTTAATACATTTTATAAGGTACACACGAGTTACGTGGACAATGTTCGGGTTAAAGGTCTCGTTTATAGCATTAGGGCCTGGCCAATTCATATCCAACATAGCCATTCAGTTGTAATCATGGGAAAGGTGGCAGTATCTCACATAATCTCATAGAATCTACCACGAGAAAAGAAGCCACAAGGAAAGAAAAAGCCGCTACATAATGTTTAGACTAGGATAATCTCAAAGGCTGATGCAAGGTATACAGATCAGTGTAGACTAATATAGAATTCCTCGACAGAGGCACTCAATAGGTATTGGATTGATCCCTACACATGGAATTAGGTATTGTATTGATCCTTACACATCTGACAACAAGAAGAAATCAGCAATTCAAGAAAGAAAACATAGAATAATTATGAGAGAGAGAGAGAGAGAATAATGTAAGACGCCTTACAGCTATGCAGTAACAGAACAGCCATCATTCAAGAGAAGAAAGAAATGGGTCTACGGAGAAAGAACGTGGATAGAAAAGGGTTTGGTATAGACCACATTTATTCACATATTCCTTTTAAAATAACCTGTTCAGAGGAATACTTTTGTCAGAAACACTAAAGCCAGCAACTGTACTATTTGCGAAACTAAATTTCTAGCAAATTAACAATTAAACGCATGCTGCCTCTCTCTGTCTCTCACTCACACACACACTCACTCTGGCCAGCATTTCCAATAAGCCGGAATCCTTTACCATAAAAATCTGAGTAATCTAATAAAGAAACGGGCAATAATTACAATATGAATGATTAAAACCACCCTATAGGGAGAAAGAGAGAGAGGCTCCTTGCCTAAAATGCATCGAGTAAGATTCTTTATTCAACAAGACAATCACCGTGTCTCAGAATGATATGAAAGCTCATCTTGAACTACCCCGAAAAGAGTTACTTCTTAACGTCTGAAAGAAACATCATTTTCATCCAAGAATCATTTCATGTTACAGAACCCGTGTCTTTCTTCTATCGATCTTAGTATCGAGTGAGGAAATAACTCAAGTCCATAATGCTCAATTGATACCCTACATAGCCACCGCCACTAGAAAGAATACAAACACCAAAAAGAAATTTCCAAAGCCACAAAAGAAACAGATAAAATTGAGACTCTTCCTTCACGGCCTCAACTAAAGGATAAAAGGCAAACCCCAAATTCACTTCAAAAGGAGCATCTAAGAACATGCTCTGTTATAACAATAATGCATTTACAAGATATATGAACCTGTATTTATTTTCAATTTCGCATAAACAATACCCATTTCATACAAAAGGGTCACCTCAAAAAAGATTGTTGTTCCCCATTTCCATGTAAGACATTTTCTAAAAGAGAAGGGCCCCATGACAAGAAAGCACGCTAAAGAGGAGGTTGAAAATAGATTTGATTGAAGCATATATTTCTCCTCTCTCTTTTCTTTTTTTTAACCCAAGTCTCCACCCCAAGCAACCTTTTACTTTCCCAACAATTTAGCAAGCAAATTTCAAAGAGTTTCAAGCAAATTTAGTAAGCAAGTTGATGATATTGCATGGAAAAAAAAAAAAATGGTAGAAGTACTAAAACTCCATGCTTTTATTACCTCTTTACCACGTTCATGGCTTTGCCTTCTCTCTTTTTGGCTCACTTACGAGTGACCCTTTACTTTTTATGCATGTGCCCCCCTCCCTCTCTTTCTCTTCTCTCTCTCTGCTGGAAGAAATGATGGTTGTGGTTGAATAAAAGAAAATTGACAAGTTTAGACATAATTAATTATAGTTTTTCTTAAACAAAATATGAAAGAAATAGAAGATATTGGCTGATATAGCAATGATTACGGTAAATATATAGTTCTCAGATGATCTCAAGTACTCTTTTTTCCACCCTTGGTGCTCATTTGGAAAAGTGAATTCGAGTGCCCTTGATCATGTGTTGTCTGTCATATTTGGGTGTTGGTTTTTATGGGGTCCCATTCAGAATACGAAAATCTGTCACAGATTGTGATGTGCCGAACCAGTTTGATTTTAATAATTTTCACAAATAATTTAATTTTTTCAAATTATAAAACATTAATAATATTAAAAAATTATATTTTATTTAATTTTTAATTTTTATCTCACTTCATTATTTAAACATGCAGCTGGACAAAAAGATGAACAAATAAATAAAGGGAAAATGATAATCCACCGATCAGTAATTTTTTTCTTAAAACATTTGTGTATTTTTTTTTTAGTATTTTTTTTAAAAAAATTACTAATACAAATAACTTTTAAAAAAAAAAAAAAACATTATCTATACTTCATTCGGTGCCATCTAGGGCTGAAAAACCGACCAGTCGGTTCGGTTTTGGGCCCAAACCGAGACCGACCGGTCGGTTTGAGAGGGGTATCAAAACCGGCCGAACCCGACCGAAATAGTGCATGGAAACCGACCGGTTCGGTTATCGGCCGGTTCGGATTTGGGCCGGTTTGGGCCACTGTGTTTGGGCCGGTTTGGGCACTGTTTGGGCCATTTTAAGACCCAATTCAACCTCTTTTTAAGCTCATTTTGTTATTCAAAATCATCTACTACAAAGACTTTTTTTTGCAGAATTTTTAAAATTAATTAATTTAAACAATTTGTTTTTATTCATGCCAAGCATATATTATTAGTAACTAATAACTATTAACTAATAACTACTACATATGTACTACTTATATTTTATAGTCTTATTATTAATTACTAAATTATTAATTACTAGATAAATAAAAAAACTCCACTAGATGTTATTGTTTAATACACATTACAAACAAAATTAAATTGTCTTATGCAACAAATAACAATTGTTTTTAAATAAAACCCAAAAAATCTTCATTCTTCAGTCTGCAGTCTTCGACTCTTCAATCATCAATAGTTGTGATGTATGATGCTCCTAACTCTATAAGAAAACACCAAATAATCAAATTATCAATATTAATAAATTAGGATAATGAAAACAAATTAAATTAAATAATAAAAATAAATGAATATGGAATTGAATGAGAAAAAGTTAAAAACACATTACCAGATTCTACTACAAAGCTCTCAACATTATCCATAGAGTCTCGAATATCAATTGGCGTTGACGGATGTCGCAACCAATTCTGAGTACAAATAAGTGCCTCAACAGTTCTTGGAGCCAAGGAACTCCGAAAAGGATCAAGTACCCGACCTCCCGTACTAAATGCGGACTCTGATGCAACCGTGGAAACAGGCATGGCTAACACGTCTCGTGCAATTCTCGCAAGTATAGGATAGTTAGGCTCATTCACTTTCCACCAATTCAACAAATCAAAAGATTGACTGAATGCCTCACAAGCATTTGATAAATACCGATCAATCTCAGTTTTGGTAGATGTAGATCCAGAGGCAGTCGATGCTTGCAACCACTCATAAAAAAGTTGTGACTCAAGATTGTCTTCAACATCATCTGGAGGTGCAGATGACGGAGGGGAAACATGTTCTCTGCTACTCGAGAAAGAACCGAACGTAGCATTATACTCCTCATACATGTCTGATAATAATTGTCTCACCCTCGACAATAAATCTTCAGCCCAATTGTGATCATAAATTTTTTTCAAGTGAAAAGTAAGAAGCCCCAACTTACTACGTGGATCAAGGAGAACTGCAATCAACAACAACAAATTCAATCTATCCAATGAACCCCAATACTTATCAAATTTCATTCTCATGCTTATGGCCATGCTCATCAAACAAGTATTCTGACTCTCACACAGTCTAACCAACTCTTTTTGGAGCCTACAAATCTCCAAAAAACTTGTGTTTGCCGTGACATGTAAAGAACCAGAAAATCGACAAGTAGCATCATAAAACATCTTCAAAAATTTCACAAAAACCCGCACTGTCTCCCACTCGTCAGCTCTAGGAGGCCCAATGTTTCCATCCTTAAAGTAAGAAAGAAAATTGTAGTCCTCACTCTCCATTCGCCTAAAAGCCTTTTCAAATTTCTCAGCAGCCTCCAACATCATGTAAGTTGAATTCCATCGGGTTTGTACATCAAGGCACAACATTTTTTTACAATCAATTTTTTCCTTTTCTGCACATCTCTTAAACTTGTCTAATCTTGCAGGGGAGGAGCGAACATATCTAACCGCATTTCTAACCATTGTAATGGCATCATCACACTCCTTAAGACCCTCATTCACGACAAGATTCAGAATATGAGCACAACATCTCATGTGCATATACTTCCCTTGCAACATATTCTCCGTCAAAAAATGTCTCAAATATGCAATTGCAGTATCATTTGAGCTAGCATTATCAACAGTAACAGTAAATATCTTATCAATGCCCCAATGAAGGAGGCACGATTCAACATATTTTCCAATGGTATCCCCTCGATGATTAGGGATTAAACAAAAATTTATAATTTTCTTCTGTAATTTCCAATCACTATCAATGAAATGGGCAGTTAGACACATATAATTAAGATTTTGTACCGATGTCCACGTATCGGTAGTTAATGAAATCCTCATTCCCCCATCTTTGAATAACTTTTTAAGTTTGGCTTGTTCAGATGTAAATAGTTTCATACAATCTCTTGCAACCGTCACTCGACATGGCACTTTAAATCTAGGTTCAAGCAACCAAACCATCTTCTTAAATCCTTGCCCTTCAACAATTCTAAATGGTAATTCATCGAGAATTACCATCTCCGCAAGCGCCATCCTCACAGCCTCCTCACTATATTTATGAGTTACAAGATTTCTTAAAGAATTATCACTCTCTCCAAACCCCTCCGAGGATACCTCACCCGCCAATGTTGTTTGGTATTTATCTAAAGGCCCACGCTTATGAGGATTTTTGGGACATGAAGGTAGATGGTTTTGCATAGTTGAAGTTCCGTTCCTCTTCGAGTGGCAAGCGTATATCTTGCCACAATAATTGCACTTGGCCTTAGGATCATCTACGGAACAACCCTCAACTTTTGTAAAATGATCCCAAACAATTGACGGATCCTTCCCCTTCCGTTTCTTAGGAAGTGGACAATTACTACTATTAGGGCCACTTGAAGTCGGGGGTTTTGGTATTTGAGAGTTCGAATCAAGATCAATTAGACTTGATGAAGAATCCATCTAACATGTAAAACAAGAAAGAACAAAAAATCACCACAATTGATAATTACACAGCAGCTAGTTTGCAACGTGGCAAACATCACAAATCTAAGATTCTAATCTACATTTTAGATCGCTCATAAATCTCACAAATTATTTTACTTTCAATAAACATCACAAATTATTTATAACATAAACACATCATAAATTTTACTTTCAATAAACATCACAAATTATTTTTTTTTCAACAAAATTACATCAATCCGTGAATAAATTGCACACTGCCGAAAAAAATCACCACAATTCTTCCTCAAAATGATATTCACTATTTCAATCATCTCAAACAAAGCAAACACAATCCCTAACCCTAGATTGAAATACCAAATCAGAAATGATATATACTGAGTCTCTCGGGTTCTAAATAAAATCTCACAAAATACTATTAAATAAATAAATAAAAAACAAAATCATACCTAAAAACAACAATGGACGGTGGACCGCTGGGCGTCGTGCGTCGTTGAGCCGTGAGTGGCTGGAGGCGTGGACGGCGATGCGGCGTCATGGACTCACGGACTGAGTCACTGAAACGGCGCCGAATCCGATTGCTGAAATCGTCGGGACTCGGATTCGGAATGACTCAATGAGAGTCTGAGAGAGGGACTCGGATTCGGAATGACTCAATGAGAGTCTGAGTCTGAGAGAGGGACTGACTCGACTGAGGGAGGCGCCGAGGCGGAGAGGATTAGAGATGAGAAGTTGAGAACAGAGAAATGCTGAAATGGACCTGGGGACTCGGGGAGGGCCAGCTCGGGGACAATATGCCCTAGTTGGAACGGCGCCGTTTGGCATAAGCCAAACGGCGCCGTTCCCTTTAATTTTTTTTCTAACTTTAAAAAATAAAAACGACGTCGTTTCACTTATTTAAGTGAAACGGCGTCGTTTATCAAATGAATATATTCAAAAAATATATATATATACGGCGTCGGCCGGTTTTTCGGTTTTTGGTTGGTTCAAACCGTGACCGAACCGGCCGACGCCGGTTTTGATGATTTATCACCGACGGCCGACCGGTTCCCTACCGGTTTCGGCAGGTTCCGAGCTCCGGCGGTCGGTCTGAGTCGGCGGCGGTCGGTCCGGCCGGTTTGTGTACAGCCCTAGTGCCATCCTTGAGGTAGCACGGAGGTCACGTGAGTCCTACAATAGCTTGGAGGTAAATATCACGCCTGCCCAGTCCTTTGTTTCTTACCTGAACGAGATTTTCGGATTTAGATGTTTTAAATTTGAACCTTACAATGTAAAGTAAAAGAGACATAAATATGTGAGATTTATGTATCTGACATATTCACACTCCTTAAGCTCTAGACTTTGAACCTTACAATATCTGACATCTGAACCTTAAGCTCTAGACTTCGGTAGAGTACGATCTTTTGGAGAATTGATAGTTATTAATGCCTTTCTTTAGTTGTTTTTACCTAAATAATCTTCAATGATAACTCTTGATTTTTTTTTCTTTGTTGAAGAAATTGGAAACAATTCTTCGAATTGATCTAAAAAGATATAAAGAACTCAGATTCAAGGTTTATCCATCACTTGAGGTAATATGGGAGCCAACCAATGTTCTCAAGGTATCATTGTAAATAAGGACAGTCATACTAAAGACAGACCAAGTAGCATCATTAGCTTAATATCCATAAGAATTGCTGATAGGTGGTGGCAAAAAGCAAACTCACCGATTCCCAGTCATCATAGTCACAAAATCCCGATGCCTATAGGAGTTCAAACCAACGGGTAAGTGTCAAAGCCTACAGAAACTCATAATTTATGAATAACGGGTAAATAGATCTCTTTCTATTAGCCAGAAAATCAAGCCTTGACCCGCCCATAGAACTTGTCCTTCTCCTGAGTTGTCTGGAACCGACCATGCCCAAATTTGGAGGATGTATCGATAAACTTTAGCTTAATCTCCTCCATGGCAAGCCTAGATGTCTGCTTCAAGAGCGACTGCCTCAAGGTAACCACACGCTTCTTGGGGCCAACACAGCAGCCCTTTATCAGCAGATAGTCCTCCTTCACAACACCATAGTGGGGGAACCCTCCAATTGGTGTAATATCCTTCTCAGTCCTAAAAAGAAAATACGAAGACTAGATGTCACTAGAAGGGACGACCCAAATTGTCACTAGAAGGAACATGGAGCCAACAGCCATCAAGAAAAATATATAAATATAATGAAGGTCAGAACAAAATTTGGGCAGAGATTCTTTAAAATTGGATTTTGATATTTCAAGGAAATATGAGAAAAACCAATAGCCAACCTGTCAAACTCAGTCATGGCCAAGTGAGACTCTTGGCCTGCCTTCCCAAGCCTGTAAACTTTCTTGTTCATCTCGGTACGGTGATGGTAACCATTCTGTCCAGCCCTGGCAACCGTAAATGAAACCCTAGCAGGATGCCAAGCACCAATACAGGCTACTTTACGAAGCCCACGGTGAGTCTTACGGGGCAGACGGGTGACACCCCAACGGGTCACAACACCCTCATAACCTTTCCCCTTGGTCACTCCAATTATGTCAATCATCTCATCTTTCTGGAAAACAGCATCAACTGGAATCTGCTTCTCAAAGAAACCATAAGCATAATCAACCTTCTGGGCAACGGTTTCACCATTCACCTGGATCTCCATCAAATGAGCTTTCTTCTGCTTCAGTCCCTTCATTTTTCTTATCTAAAAAATCAAACATAAGAAAGGAAAGACAATGCATCCATGAGATTGACTTTGATAATTTGATGTAAATACTACTGAAAACAGAATAACTGGAGCTCAGGTAGCGTGTGGACTGTAAATGCCAAGGGGAAAAGATCGATTGCAATTTAACCGCATAAAATCAAATGAAAGAAATCCATCGACATCCAAAAACAAAAAGAACAAATATATAGGAGACTTATTTCTGAATGAGGTTTCTACGTGCGAATTGCATCAATGGAAAATAGGAGTAATTATTACGTACTTCCGGAGTGTGGACACGTGGTACTCCCACCGTATCATAGGAAAAGTCAATTACAATCAATGCTTAGATAGACAATTTTGATTACATGGCATATGTGCTAGGATGGGAGTACCACATTATCCGTACTCCAAGAGTACCTAATAATTCTTCGGAAAATAGAGATTAGTCAGATTAAGCCACTTGAGTCAAAGATTGTTTGAGACATCAACAGATGGGAAAAAAAATAAATGTACCTGTGTATGAGCCAAAGCACGAATCACAGTGCAGTACTTCTTCATTTTCTCCAACTGTGCCTGAATGTCTTTTTTACCATCTTCAGTTTCATACTTCTTGGAATACTTGATGAAAGCTTTCTTCTTGGACTTGCACCAGTTCTTGTAGAATCTCCTCTTAACCTCCTCACTAAGATGCTGGGCCCAAATGGTGCTTAGAGAACGAAGACCACGTGGTGTTCTGACATAACCGACAACACCAACTACAACCATGGGTGGTGTTTCTACAACAGTTACTGCTTCACACGTTTCCTTCTTGTGTAGCTCTGGGGAGAAAGGCATTCTTAAATGAATTTTTTCCACAAGAATAAATTGATCTTTTGACATTAGGAGATATACTAATAAAATGACTCAGGGGTCTGAGTTTACAAGTAAAATAGATATGAAATGTAAGCAAGAGAGGAGTGCAGGAATTTTTACTTGAAACAAAAGATAAAGAAAGCAAGCTACAATACAATGCAGATCATTAATGAAACAAAAAGCAATTCTAAAGAAAACAAATATATGGTATTATTTTGAAAAATGTTTGATGAAATTCTTAATTAGTCTCAAGTTGCTCAGACAAATTAAACATGGAGAACCAGCAAAATTCTAGACAGCAAAAACATGATATTTTGTCTTCTCAAAGTTTGACTGGAGTTTCAAAGCATTTCCAGTATACAAAAGAAAGTTAAAAAAGTGAAAAGAAAATTGGAAATAAAGATTTAAATATTATCATAGGTTTACATTTACTACATTGTCTCTACTGAAGTCTTAGTGGAATAAACACATTCTCCTTCTATTCTAGTAGATCTCCTTCTATTCTAGTAGAACCAAACAAACAACAGGGAAACTCACTAGATCCTGGTTTCTCGACTTCTCTGACAATATGAGTCATTCCAGCTTTGTAGCCTAGGAAAGCAGTCAATCTGCAAGGTTTAGTTGGATCATCTTTGGGGAAGGCCTTCACTGCAAAGAAACCAAGGGGCAATCAATTATTAGAACCCAATGGCATAGCTATTGACAACTCTGCAATGAAATGGAAAATTGGGACCAGGATTATATACTGGAAATGTAACATCCTGATTATTTGCCTGCAAGAGAGCCACAACTAAACGAAACACAAACTTTGGCTTAAAGTATACAAGTGTCATTATCAACAATTTGCCGCCTCAAGGACTCAAGGGACTAGAAATTATGAAGAAATGGTTAATTTCAGGTTGCAAACAATGTTAGAAGATAATCCCCAATGAAAAAATTCATTCAGAACAGCAACAGGTACAAAATTCCCACAACATTTTGACACCTAATAACTTCCAAATTTCATAAGTGGATCAATGGAGTAACGCATCAAATGAACACAAATTATATCTTGAATATCAAAGAAAACCTTTTCCTCTGTGGCGGGAGGCTCGTTTCCTTGGAAGAAAACCCAGAGAACCATGTCTTGGGTGTTCAAACTTGCGATGAGACATGATTTCTTTTTGGTATTACTATCTGCAAAGCTCAAGAAACTCAATTATATGTTTTCCAACAAAACAAAATTCAATCTATCACAAAAGGTCAAATAAAAATGATCGCACATGTGGATAAATTAATCTAGTTGGGACCAACTTAAAAAAACTAAGATATCCTCCAAACAAAATCTTCAGAAATGAATAAAAATAAATCATTTCCAAACTGAAAATAATCCAAACTTTTATATACTGAAAAAAAAAATCAAGCATCTTTTGTTGCATAACAATTCCAGAGTTCCAAAACTAAAGGCATGGAGTCACATTTGGTAGTTAAAATAATATTTTTTCATTGCCCCAGTTAACACACCTAAGTATATAGATCCCCTACAGATGCAAACACATGATATTACCACAAGCTCCGCAGATGAGTAGAAAAACTCCCCAACCAAAGGCCTATGGCATTAGAATATGCCAATTCTCGGGCTCATTGGTGTTTCTTTCCAAATTCCCACTGTAGGGTTTTGGCAAAAAGAACCCCTTTGAGACTCCAGCCTTGATTATTCAACGAGATCTTTTAGGGGTAGTCTTCAAATTCACATCATGGAGATGAGAAATATCACTATGCCCACAACGTGCGGGGCACCCAAAAACACAAATTCACTAACACCAATTAACCTTAATATAAGAGCACAAAAGAAATTGGTCCGATAAAATTCAAAAGTCAAAGCCAATTACATTGAACCTCAGATCCAACTCAGATACTAGATTAAACGTATTTCTTTGCTCAAATTGTTATACACATATGCGGTATACATACATGACCGCATATAAATGCTTGTATACGCTTAATTACACACACTCGCATATACTAATTCACATATATGTTGAAGGAGATTTATTTCCACGTGAGAGAATAAAATCATCAAATTTACACACTGACCTAAAGAATTTTCAATACAAACAACATGCGACTAAATAGTTCTTTTATTTTTCAGAATGGAATTTACATCTGAGAAATATAGATGTATAAAACTCACAGAAACTCAAAAGTCAGACACAAATGAGCACAGATCTATCTATATTAAACAAAATCAGAACGGTTTTAGAGCATCCTACATGGTGAAAGATCGACAAACGAACAAAGTTACCAATAGATCGACGAAAAAGGGAAATGACCTAGGAGGGGGTGTAGGGAAAGGTGGCACCGGCTTTGCTCTGATACAGTAACACTAGGGTTTAAAGCTCGTGGTTTTATAGAGGTTCTGAGAGGGAGGATTGCGTAGATATGAGCTGGAATGGGCCGGGCTGGCTCAAAGGCAGTCCGTGTTGGTATTTGGGCTGGGTTTAAAGAGCATCCGACGACGTCCAGTTTTAAGGTGCTCGTGGGCTCATCACAGCTATGGGGTTAGGTTTTGGACCAGTTAATATAAAATGGGTTTAATGAAGTCATATATATCAACCTGCAAAAAATTATGTTTTGATCCTTAATTACTAGAAAAACCAAAGGATATTGGGAAGCAAATTAAAACTGAAAACCTTATAAATTAATTAGTTTAGATGAATTAATTAATTAATTAGCAAGCAGTAGTACTGGTCATGATATGACATGGCCGGACTTATTCGCGCGATCGATCGATCGACATGAGTGATAATGATTATTATTATTATTATTTGGGTCAAGAAGTCAGCATGTGGGGATCATTGACCAAGAGCAAGCTAGGACATGATGTGGGTCTTGCATGCAACTTGACACGTAGGATATTTTATATATATATATATATATATATATATAATAATGAGTGACAATGATATCCACAAGACATGCACGAACAAGTGGACATAGAAACCCATCTAGATATGAGTTGGGTTTCCACGGCCATATATAACTATAGATATATATTTATATGTATATATATAATATAATATAATATATCAATAATGATCACATGCATATTATATATACCGATCTCTTATTATAATTTAAGGTATAATTGCATGATTATCAGCTATATATATCAACTATATATCCAGTTGTTCAATTATAACTAATTACTCTGACCTTGAATATATTCATGAATTACCAGATTCAACTGACAGTACTTGTACGTGTTTCCTTTTTTTGTGTAATTAATTATATATTCTTCAGGAAGCTGATCGATTAATCCAACTAATTTACTGATCAGGGAGTTGATCATCACGTTCAACGTACGTACGTACACCCCAATGATCTTATACAAGAATAATATTTTAGAGAACCTATATAATATATATAGATCACTAGGTTAAAGTAATGCGTAAAGCACGTTTGTCTAGTTAGATTAAACATTTATTTTATAAAAATAATATATTTTTTTATAAAATTTATAAAAATAATTGATGGCATATCTAACTTAGAAGACACTGCTTCAACTTTTATACGATTAATATAATTAATAGAATATTACAAATGAACTTTAACAAACAAATTAACTACTATAATCAGTACTTTAACAAGATGATTGAGTTTGCATCATCAAGATTATGGTATTCAATGTCATGTTTTGGGTCAAATGAGATTTATTTCTCTTTTTTCCTACATATTTTGGCTTTGTATTATATTTTGTTAAATAACTATATAATCTCGTTAAAGATATTTCACTGTTGTGGTTCTGTTTATAAAATTTTGATATTTATAATTACTAAGTAGTTGTGAAATTTATGATTTAAATAGTCAGATACTCTAATAATTTTTTATCTCATTTGTCAGATACTCTAATAATTTTTTATCTCATTTTATTTTATTGTTGTGCTTTAACCAAACGATCTTCAAAATGGTATTAAAAAACTTTGAAAAAGATATAAATATATATTAAAATGTTTAAAAGTTTTAATTAATAGTATTTCATTGTAAATATCTAAAGAAATACATCCTGCACCTTGAGATTATCATTTTTTTTAATAGAATTATATATATATATATTTATTTTGTATGCTTTTCCTGTAAAGCCATTATGCACACGCACGCACAATAAGTTGGTGAGCCATTATGCACACGCACGCACAATATATATTAATACACAACAGTCCATTAATAGAGTTATATATATTGCCATTAACTTTAACGAGAAAAAAAAAAGAGGTTAAAACAAGAAATTCCATCTCATACATACTTTATATATATATATATATATATAGAGATAGATAGATAGATAGATAGATAGATAGATATATGCAATCCCATTAATGCATTAATGAGAAACTAGCCAGCTAAGATATCATAATATCATGTGTGTACTCGCGTATACCTTTAAATTAATTAAATTAATTTCAAATAAAATCTTTTGACCGATGGACACAACTTTTCCACCACAGCATGCATTATGTTAAATTAAAACGTAAAGGTCAGATCATCATATATCGACATGAATCCACTAACTTAACCCACTAATGATCAATATTAAATTCCCCTTTTTTCCTACACTAATTATATATGGTAAATTAATATTTTATTCCTCCTATATATGCTGTGACACAGACCAGAAAAAGAAAAAAAGTAAAGTGTGTGCATATATATATATATATATAAATTAATTGGGTCATGAATGGATCAATTTCAGTCTATATATTTTTTTGAACAAATCCTCACTTTCACATAATTTAAATATATAAGTTTTATGTACTGGTCAAGATTTATGAACTTCGCTTTTATATATGCTTTTGACAAAATCATAATATATATATATATATATATATATATATATATATATATATATAGTGGTGTTGGAATTCCATTAGATTGTCAGATTTTTTGTGTGCCTTTGGGTCTGGTGCATGTGAAAGACAGAGACCTCAAACAAATAAATTTTCTCGCGGGTGTTGGGTATTGGGATGTCTTAATATTAATTAATAAAGCTGAAACAAAAGGTAGAATTATTAGTAATGAGAGTTTTAAAACCAAACGAAGACAAAACCTCACGTACTTGCATGAGAGGCTTCTTTTGCATGTATTTTGAGAAGAATATATATCCTACTCGACTAATGAATTATTCCCCTGCAACATACATTAATTATACAGCACTAGGTAGAAAAGTGTGTCATAATCCTTGATAATCTAGCTTCCTAGCTAGCTATGAGATACTGTTCTTGGAGGTATTTACAATGAAATGAAAGGTAATTAGATTTCAATATATTAATATAAACAAATTAAGCAATGAGGTTCGATTTGCTGACTGCATGCATGCGCGCATGATTCTATTAATCACATGTCTAAAGATCATCTATCCCCACTCACCTAATTAAATGTCTGTCTTTTATATCTGTTGTTGTTGGTGGCCATAGTTGGACAAACCTTGACACACATAGACCATACGTAAGAAATTAATAGCCTTAATTTAATTAAGTCCCAGTACTACACCCATCTCACAAATCATGGCATGCATGCGAAAGGTTGATAACTGGTTGTGTGTGTGTGTGTGAGAGAGAGAGACCCCACCTTTTCTCCTGCAACAGTTGTGGTACTTTGGACTGATATAATGAACATGCAATGTTCAAAGTGGGGGGTACCGGCCATGGAAGAGTCTTAAAACTCGAAGGGAGAAAATAATAATTGAAAGGAAAGTCAGCAACATATATGTCTTGGAGCATTGTATATTTTGGGTGCGATTCCAATGAGAACATGAACTAGTCACTGTTATGATACATACAGTAGCTAGCTAGGGAGCATTTTTCAATCAGCGCGGTGTGAGCTGGTCGCTTTGTCGAGTAGTTTGTGCACACAGTACGTACTTGAATCAAGGGGCTAACTTCAACAACCTTATAATTGTACTACAGAGTGAAACACTGATCACTTCTTTCTATATCAATTAAAGGTGTCACTTTTGATGGTGAATAATATATATATGCATGCATGGTGGTATATATTACAACACGCAGTACTAGTTATGCTTGGTTTCTTCATTCAAATGATCGTTTGAACTGAAACTTGCCGGCCAATCATATACGTATAGCACAGATCAAAAAGAAAACTGATCGCTTCCAGTAATCCTGTCTCTTTTCTCCCACGGAGATCAGGAAATGCGGAATAGTGATGTGTATGTGGTGCTTACTCTTAATATATGGTAATTGGTGGGGCTAGCTGAACCCCTTCTAGTTTTACTTAATTTGGAGCCTAATAATACAAGTCCTCCTAAACCAACCCCACGTACCGCCTCTCCCGGCCCTTTTCCCTTTTCCTTTTCATTTTTTTTTTTTAATTTTGTTTTATCTTTATAAACGGATGGATGAGAATAAGGAAGGACCATGGCCACCATCTTATAAAGATGCTTCGTTCCTTTGTCCTTTAAGTAAGTCAAGCCAGCCATCTTTTGAAGGAAAGCTACTTGGGGCATTGCCAAAGGTGTTCAAAGGTTTCAAGCGTGACTGTGGCCTGAATATCAGCTTTGTCTTTGATCTATAGCTGGACTCATTAATTCTTGGCGTTCATACCATGCAATGTTAATTGGATAATAATTTTGTTTTTTCCATTCTCGGCGTTCATACTAAGAAGGGATTATACAAAGTGATTACATAAAAACAATCTTACAAATTGATGTAGTTTTATATGATTCGTCAGATTGTAAAGTTACTTTTACTAGAAAATAAATTTAACGGATTACAGGAAGACATGTGAGTTTGTGAGATTTTTTTTATATAATTATTTTGTGAATGAAAGAGCACTTCTACCAGATGAACTGCCAGCTCTGCAGTATGAATTGCCACGTAAACTAAGCCTAACTAACTGATCAAGTACTGCGGCCTTTCCGCCAATAGAGAAGTTCCCTCTTTGGACTTTACCTACAATACATATAACAATACTCCTCAAGTGGTGCTATTACTAAGCTAAACAGTTTACCATCTGAGGGGTTTCCAGCGCAGGATAGAGCCAGACTGCAGACAGTGACCCTTCAAAATGGCAGGCCTAACCCTCAATAACACGGATAGAGACACCTCAAAAGTGCACTCCTTGCCCGAGTCACTTGCCAAGAGGGCATCGAGCATATGTGGAGCCAAACCACTATTCTATGACAAAGCCCACATGAGAGAGAGAGAGAGAGAGGGAGGGAGGGAGAGGGGGTCATGTTAACACAAGAGCGCTCTTTCCCATGTATGGGGGGAGGGGGGCATGGATTTTTCTTTTGAAGGAGAGATAAAGGTAGTGAATGAGTTCAGGTCAAAACAAGAGCACTCTTTTCCATGTGAGGAAGAGGTCATGGATTTTTCTTGTGTTTCTTTTGAAGTGGAAGATCATAGCAGATTATCTATGCTTTTACTTTTCAGCCCCTCCCTTTAAGACTATTCCATCTTCTAATAAAGCTCTCAAAATATGCCGCATTACATTGAGACTTGTCCCGGCCCTGTAGGGCACGGAAGGTGAAGGAAGAAAGTTGAAGAAAGAAAAGCTTCCACTGGTTCCTTCTTCCAAGCAACCCTTATTCAATCCAACACAATTATATATTGATCATTCAACACCATGGTAATGATATATTAATAATCATAATCTTTTACTTCTTACAACCTCTGTTTGTTGCAGGCACAAGTTTCCGACTCAAGATTTAAAAAAGGAGGAATGAGGAACTCTAGGCAGTAGAAATATGCCGGCCCCTCTTTTTCTCGCGTAAGTAGGATGAAAAATAAACTGTGTGAATGTATATACATACCTAAGCATACACAAACTGTGGAGAAATGATTGGACCATTTGATGAGGGAGGCATGTGATTATGACAGTGAGTCATATATAGACGACTACCGATGTAGGGTATACCATAATGTTTTTTCATAGGCCCTCCATGCATATAATCAAGATTCTCATATGCTTTTCATGCGTATAATAATACTATATGTCATGACAAAGATTACATTAATGTTAGCTCCATTACTGCTGCTTAGATCTTCTCTTCACTATATCAATATGTCGTTTTGATTATAATACTAAGTTCTTCCAAATAATTGATAATGATTCTTATTTTTTTTCAACTACGTTATTCGGAATGATGTTATATAGGAAGTGGGAAGCTAACCATTTTTGCAAGCTCTGCCTTAGACTAGGAAGAATTTATTCTGATCTTGCCTGCCAGTGAATCATGCCCTTTTATTACTACCCAAAAGAAAAGGAATGATGCTCTGTTTTCAAATGCATTTTCCAGTGAATCAAGCCTGCTAGAACGTATTGATTGACTTAAGGAGTCCACTCTTCTGCACCATAAGTTTAATCATGATTTAGGCTGAAGTTTTCTGCAAAATTGATTGTTTCAGGTAGTAAGAAGGCAGCATGCAAAATAAAGCTGAGATTTGAGTCACATTCTGGGGCAATACACAAAATGGCATTATATATAATAGGGGTAACATCGATTTCTTTTCTTTCTTTTTTCTCTATTCTGCATCATTTATTCATTGGAAAATAAGGACTGCATGATAGTCATTGCACAAAAGCATCAGGACATTTGAGCCATTCTGAATGATAGAAAGTGCAATTCCATTATCTCTCTCATTCAAATCAATAAAGAGCATCCTTTAATTAAAGCTAAAGGGCATTCTTGTCATATGAATAAAGAAAGAGAGCACCCAACATTACTTTTCTCCCTCTATAATCTGGACTTTAAATTTCTGTTATCCAACGGCTTTTCTACTCTACTTTAATTTACTTGAAAAAAATTGAACGATCCCTCTTCTCTCCCATTCGTTTTCTTCAGCTTTCTCTCCCATTAGCTTTTCTTAACAAAGAGAAATACAGATAGGAACCAAACCATTGCCAGCAGAATGTCATCTTCTTATCATCTTCTCCAGTCCTCTCAAATAAAGGAAAAGGAAAAGAAAAGAGAAGAGAGAAAAGGAGAGGCATAGCTTCTTCCATGTATTCGAAGGTTCCTTCTGGGAAAATGTTTGATTCCTTAATCCCATACTCACACCCAGCTCCTCCGATTCCCATTGCGTTCTCTTCCTTTTCAAAAAATCCTCTTTTTTCCCAAGCGCTTAAATCTTGTCCTCTTTGCTTCAAGTATATCAAAACTCAATCTTCTTGAAGACATTCTGAAAAAAATATGGTCCCTTTCATTGTTGTGGCACTTTTCTCTCTTCTTGGTACATCTACCGCTTCTTCCTTAGCTAGTGATTTCCAAGTCTTAGTCACACTTAAAAAAGGATTCGAGTTCTCTGACTCCGTTCTGAGTGCTTGGAATTCTTCGAATCCTAACTCAGTTTGTTCTTGGGCTGAAATTCAATGCTCAAGGGGACGTGTTATTTCATTAGACTTGACAGATATGAATCTGTATGGCTCTGTGTCATCTCTGATTTGGAAACTTGACCGACTTACCAACCTCTCTCTTGCTGGAAATAACTTCACAGGTACCATTGAGATTGCAAATTTGGACAGTCTTCGTTGGCTAAATATCTCAAACAATCGGTTTAATGGCGGCTTGGATTGGAACTACTCGAGCATTGCCAACTTGGAAGTGTTTGATGCTTATAACAACAACTTCACTGCCTTTCTTCCACTTGGGATTTTGAGCTTGAAGGACCTCCAGCACTTGGATCTTGGAGGCAATTTTTTCTTTGGCAGAATCCCAAAAAGCTATGGAAATCTTGCAGGCTTGGAGTATCTTTCGCTTGCTGGCAACGATCTTCACGGAGAAATCCCAGGCGAGTTGGGCAATCTCACTAACTTGAGAGAGATGTACTTGGGCTATTTCAATGTATTTGAAGGTGGGATCCCAGTGGAGTTTGGTAACTTGGCGAATCTGGTTCACATGGATTTTTCTAGCTGTGAATTGGACGGGCCAATTCCAAGCGAGCTGGGGAATTTGAAGGCGCTCGACACTCTCTACTTGCATAGCAATCTGCTTTCGGGTTCAATTCCAAAGCAGTTAGGCAACTTGACAAACCTGGTGAACCTAGATCTTTCCAACAATGCACTGACAGGTGAAATCCCGCCGGAGTTTGTCAATCTTAAACAGCTCAAGCTTTTTAATCTGTTCATGAACAGACTACATGGGTCTATACCGGAGTACGTCGCCGACTTTCCAAATTTGGAAACTCTTGAGCTGTGGATGAACAACTTCACCAGTGTGATTCCCGAGAATCTCGGCCAAAATGGAAAGCTTCAAGTGCTCGATTTGTCCACAAACAAGCTCACCGGTACAATCCCTCGGAACTTGTGTTTTTCAAATCAACTCAGAATACTAATTCTCTTAAAAAACTTCCTCTTTGGGCCGATTCCTGAAGGACTGGGGACATGTTCAAGCCTCACGCGAGTGAGACTGAGCAACAATTACTTGAATGGTAGCATTCCGAATGGGTTCCTATACTTGCCTCAGCTAAATTTTGTGGAATTGCAAAACAACTACCTATCAGGAACCTTTGCAGAGAACGCTAATAGTTCCTCAAAGCCGGCTAAATTAGGCCAACTTAATTTGTCAAACAATCTCCTGTCTGGTCCTTTACCCTATTCATTTTCAAATTTCTCTTCCATCCAAATCCTCTCACTTAGTGGAAACCAATTCTCTGGTCCAATCCCATCTTCTGTAGGACTCCTTCAGGTAGTAAAACTGGACTTGAGTCGAAATTCACTCTCCGCTTCAATCCCACCCGAAATTGGAAATTGTTACCATTTGACATTCCTCGACCTGAGTCAGAACAACCTCTCTGGCTCACTCCCACCAGAGATTTCCAACATCCGTATACTGAGTTACCTAAACCTGTCCAGAAACCACTTGAACCAAACAATACCCAGATCAATCGGAGCAATGAAAAGCCTCACAAACGCCGATTTCTCCTTCAATGATTTCTCCGGTAAATTACCGGAATTTGGCCAATTCACCTGCTTTAACGCTTCCTCTTTCGCGGGTAATTCTCAACTTTGCGGTTCCCTACTAAACAATCCTTGCAACTTCACTGCAATCACAAACACACCCAGTAAAGCCTCTGCAGATTTCAAGCTGGTATTCGCTCTTGGCCTTTTGATATGCTCTCTAGTATTCGCTGCTGCTGCCATGATCAAGGCCAAGTCATGGAAGAGAAATGGTCCGGATTCATGGAAGTTGACCGCATTCCAAAAGGTCGAATTCAAGGTATCTGACATCCTCCAATGCGTGAAAGATGGCAATGTGATTGGAAGAGGCGGAGCTGGGATTGTTTACCACGGAAAAATGCCCAATGGGGTCGAGATCGCGGTCAAAAAGCTTCTTGGGTTTGGCTCAAACAGCCATGACCATGGCTTTCGAGCTGAAATTCAAACGCTAGGAAACATTAGGCATCGAAACATTGTGAGACTGTTGGCATTCTGTTCCAACAAGGAGACTAATCTCCTCGTTTACGAGTACATGAGAAACGGGAGCTTGGGCGAGGCACTGCACGGCAAAAAAGGCGCATTCTTGGGTTGGAATTTGAGGTATAAAGTGGCAATTGAAGCAGCCAAAGGCCTATCCTATCTTCACCATGATTGTTCACCACTGATTGTTCACCGGGATGTGAAATCCAATAACATTTTGTTGGATTCGACCTTTGAAGCACACGTCGCCGATTTCGGGCTCGCCAAGTACTTGATCGACGGCGGCGCGTCGGAATGCATGTCAGCAATTGCAGGGTCTTACGGCTACATTGCGCCTGGTACGTGCCATTTTTGCTCTCCGCTTGTTATATGTCAAACTTATATTTTTGTTAATTGTCGAACTGTCAAATCTCTGCAATCTGCATACATATATATATATATATATATATCTATATAATATTATTATTATATATATCCGTTCGAAGATTATAGTATTCATCCATTCTAGCTTAGGAATATCCTGATGTATGCGCGTACACCACTAGGGTATCTATGGAAACCAAATACCCAAAATCTCAAGTTCAATTAGAGGCGGAGACGAGAAAGAGATGAGCCATTAAGAATTTTTAGGGGTAACCAAACTGCCGACTCTTCATTCTGTGCCGAGAGGGAGGGGTTGTGGGGACACACTCAGCTTACTCTGATATGAGTACCTGACATGTCAATCTCTGACACACACAACAACAATGATATTATAAGTGTGAGTGTGCCTCCTGCTGAGTCCGCCCTGACAGTGATGCTTTACGTAACAGAGCGTTGAGTGGCGTGAAAGGTAACCGACATGCAACCATGTTAGCACGACGTGTTTGTTTTGTTTTAGATTTCTTTCAGATTTTGGAGTCATCTTGTCGAGTAGTTTTTTGGTCTTACGTGGAAAGTCTTCCCACTCCCATTCTCTCTTTTGGCCTGCTCTGTTCTCTTTTGGCAAGTTGAATCTCCTTTTGTCTTACACCTAATGTGTTCTCTTTTTCTTTTCTGCAAACTTGAGATTATGTCGTTGATTTTTTAATAACTTTTTCATTATTAAGTGTGATGGTTGACTGTCCTTAGAATCTTAGGTCAAAAGTATATTTATCTTATTTTATTTTATTATTATAATTTTTTAAAATTATTATATAAAATATAATAAATAATTTAATTTTTTTAAATTTAAAAATAATAATAATATTAAAAAATAATATATTTTTTTTTAACATTCATCTCTCATCTAAAATCATTTCATCTCTTATCTGAATCCAAAATAGTCCTTAGACAATATTTTTTTATTTTTCTTAATCCAAGGACATATCATCTTATGGTTACCAAAACCAAATATCAATAAACGAATGAATGAATGATTTTCTTTTTTCGGCTTAGTTTTAATATATTAAAATGGACTATATATGTTGGGTTGGGCCTTGAAACCTCAACCCAATAAGTTTAATTATGTTGTACGTACGTGAAAATCTGACATTGTCTTCGTCTTGTTTATTTTGCAGAATATGCATACACATTGAGGGTTGATGAGAAGAGCGATGTATATAGTTTTGGGGTTGTTCTCCTGGAGCTCCTCACAGGGCATCGGCCAGTGGGAGATTTCGGCGAAGGAGTGGATATTGTACAATGGACCAAAAGGGTAACAAGGTGTCGAAAGGAAGAGGCCATGGGCATTGTTGATCCCAAGTTAAAAATGTTGGCCAAAGACGAAGTAATGCACTTGTTCTTTGTTGCAATGCTATGTACCCAAGAAAATAGCATTGAACGTCCCACCATGAGAGAGGTGGTACAAATGCTATCAGATCATGAGTTCCCTCGTCACTCATTGGACTACCAATCTTCATCGTCTTCCATTGATGTTCCTGATCAACAAACAAAGAAACAAGACACAGACAAAGATTGCCCTAAGTAGTTCAAGCAAGATCTTTGATTTTTTTTTGTTTTTTGTTTTTAATTCTAAAGTTCAAGTGGTGTCTTGAATTGGGATTTTATTCTCTGTACGTATTATATTATTATTATTATAGTTGTATGAATTTTACACATGGTGTTTTATTTGATTGCAGCCAATTTTTATACCCTGCCCTGGAGATCATGTGATCATTGCTGTTGCTCATGTCAAACTCGACACAACTTAAGTATTAAGTAGAAAGTAGTAGGAGAACATTCATATAAGATAGGTATTATTTTAGTTTTATTTTTATTTATATCAAAATGTATGGCGTCAAATTAATTAATGAGGAGTCTAATAAATATTTGTAGACATAAATATTAATCAGAGAAAATCAATTGTTTTATATTATTTGGTGGTTTTTGGGCATTTGATTGATCACGTGTAAATTATGATCCCTAAAAATCATCATGCTTGCCCATTTTTCTGCTCCTAATTCAACTACCATAACATCATGGGAGACCAACCAAATTCCAATTGCAAAACAACCAACCAAATGTTGAATTAGTAAGGAATAAACTTATACGAACTTATAAGGTGTAATTTGATGGAGCATTTAGAAAAAATAAAATAAAAAGTAAGCAGAAGAGAAAGGCGGATGAGTATCAATGTGCCGCTGCAGAGACAATTCCTGCTGTAAGTGCCGGCCAACACAAAATTTGGAATTCCTAGTATTTATTAACAAAATTTTAATGATATTTAATAATTTAATTTAAACAAATCAAATTTCTTTCAAGGGCGAAGTGAGATGAAAATTTTGTGAATAATAATAAAATAATTTGTAAATAATAATAAAATAGTTTAAATTGAGTATTTTTTTAGGTTTTGAGAAAGAAGAGAAAAAACATTGAATAAACAAATATTATAAAGTTAATATATTGTAATAATATAATTTTATAATATAATTTTTGTTTATAGATTTGAAACAGTTAGAATTGTTTTTTATTTGAAAGTTTGAAAAAATTATAATTATTAGTTGAAAAATTGTAATAATTAATTTGAAAATCTTAGATATAATTTTAGAGTGTGTAAGTTCACGCACTCTATTATTAAATAAATATTTTTTTTATGTATATTTTATATTTACTTAATTTTATTTTAAAAAGAATGTATAAGATTTACTCACTTTAAAACTGTAAATATAATTTTTTTTAATATTTATATTACTCAATATATAAATAATGAATATATCAGTAATTAGGCTATTTTTTTACTCTGAAAGCCGTTTTCGGTCCATACAAACTGAGCCCAGTCCCCAAAACATTGATCGGCCCTCGTTTAATTTGACCTCCTCATCCAACGCTCCAAATCCATCTTACACTAAAGTTTGAACAGATCCTAGCCGTCCAATTCACCGCTAAGGCGCTAAGGGTTTCTCTTTTCCTTCTCCTTAACACTGCCTCTCTCTCTCTCTCTCTCCGCACATCGGAAACTGCTTTTCGGACCAAAAAAGCGGTTTTCCGATTCATATCGTGCCGAGCCGTGTTGATCCTCGTTTTAGAGGTTCGTTTTAGTTATTACGTTCGCTTTCCTTTCCTTCCACCTTTTTTACTATTAAGTGTTACTGTGTGATAGAGATCCTCCTCGAGCTCTACTGTCCGTCTCGTTGATTGAAACGTTTCTCTCCCCCTCTTTCCCTCTCTCAAATTTGCAAATAAAGTTTTATTTTGTGATCTCTTTGACCGCTAATCAAAGATAACTCGGAATTTCTCTACATGTTAGGGTTGCGTTACTTTCATTTCTCTTATCATAGTTTCTCGCCAACTAAACAAAGGTTTTCTCACGAAAAAGATCGAAACTTTTGTGCTCCTTTGGGCTTACTTCTCAATAGTCGTTACGTAGCTTTAAAAATTTGGCCAAAGTTACGCCTGTCTCATAATATCTAAAATTTGGTGGATTTTTAAAATAGTTTTGTAAAAATTTGGAGAGTTATAAATAATATCTAAAAATAGTATATTTATTTATTATATCTGATACATTTCCTTGGTGCGAGAGTTTGGGGAATTTTAGAAATATAAACGCATATAATAAACCCTTGGGTTTTTATTTAGGTTGCCATTTTATGGGTTTATTCAAATTGTCATTTTAAGCGAGGAGATTTAAGTCTCCTTTCTGTGCGTACTGTTTTGATAGGTCTGCTGATGTGAGCCTCGTGCGTTAGATTAGATACATTATTATACGCGCGTTTTATTTTATTCAATTCATATTTTTATTTGATAAGGTCAGAATTTTTTAAAGTGAATTTTACTAGCTCTAACGTTGTAAGGTTAAAAATTAATGATTCTTTTGGGCGATTCCTCCGGTTTGAAGTCCACCGACAATTTTAGTAGGATTTCCTTTATTCGAAACAGTGTTCTGTTGGGAAACAAAGCTGTACTTCCTTAAAGACTTAGGCCGCTTGCTTTTTTCTAACTAACTTTTTTTTCTTCTTTGTTGTTTAATTGTAGGGGAATTCGAATTTTGAAGATAGACAATGGCTGGTGAAAAGAGTATCGAGGAATGTATCCTGTAGTCTTCTGTTTGATGATCTTAGCTTCTATGTCCAAGTATAAAATTGTATCTTTTAAGTCTCTGTATATACTTGCTATTAATTCAATAATAACTTCTGGGCTGTTTGTACTGCAATAGAATTGGCTTTATCTATCCAATCTGTCATTGGTATTGGAAGATTGAACCTTTGGACGTGTAAATTTGAAAATTGCATCAAACTTTGTGATCTTGATGGAAAAGAAGAATCCCTCCCTTACAAACAGTTGATATTCCAAGTGTAAGTCATTATCCAAGAGGTAGTGTGGATTTGCGAATACTTTTCAGATGTTAGACTAGCCACATACTGTGGATTTGATTTTTTGGATTGGGGGTGGGTTTAATTTTCTGAATTGACCTCATAACCACAGCCTGAATTGATCATGTTGCGACAGTCAATTTCATTTTTGTGGACGTATTTAAAAAGATCCTTGTTTTGGGGGTATGTCAAAAAATTCATTTAGGCTTTCACGATTTACTTAACTATATATTCCAGCTGAGCCTGGGGCTGCAGGAGGCTTGAAGTTGGAATCTGTTATAGAATTGCGCGAGCAAGAAGTGGTATGTCATATTTAGCTATTCGAATTTTTCCTCGTATTTTGTTTCTGTTTTAAATTCTGTTCGTTTACTTTTTTCTCAACTTAGAGTTTGGCTACAAATTTGAAAATCATTGAGGTTCAAAGCCTTTTGTCATGTCATATTTTTTGAAGTTAGTAGTTGGTACTTGTATCGGTTAAATTTATCCTTTTCTAATTTACTAGTTTTATAATGCAATGAGATTATTTTTTCTCTATATGATTAGACACTGCCCACTACAATACCTGCTTCTTTTCCTTTTTATAGACTCTGTGAATTCTTGTCCTACTTGTTTTTAATTAGGTGCTCCCCTTTATACTCTCTGTGTACTTGGGCTGTGCCCCTACCACTCTTTGATATAATTTGGCATATTTACTTATTAAAAAAAATGAGATTATGCTGTGTTAAAGTAAATGTATTTCTTGCAGATTTCTGGAAATGACGGGGTACCATCTAAGTTAACCTCCTCTATACCTTCTTCAGCAGATGCTACCTCTAGCACCAAAGGTGAGACTGATCGTGAGTCAGTTGGAGAGCAGGGTGTTTTCCATCCACCTACTAGCTGTTACAATTATTATTACTCAGGTTAGATGTCAAAATGGTTCTTTGTCCACAACATTAATCTTTAGAACTCGTGAAGTTTTTGGGAAAATCATATGTAACGGGGAATAATATAGCTGCATAGAACGCTTGGACTGATATTTTCTCTGTGTTATGTAATTGGTCTTACAAACCAAATCATGTGCTGCTCTGTGATGTAAAAGATCTATCATTATAATAATATTGTCTATCAAGTTAAACTCGTAAAAAAAACTTCTCTATCAGAATAAGCAAAAAAATGAATAAGTAATTTGTTTGCTTGTTTAGATATTTATATGCAGAATATATTCTAAAATAATTTTTTCTCTTGTTTTTTACTAAGAAATAGACGAGCCTCTTTTAGAAGATGAAAATAGGGTAACAGAAGGTAGTGCTTCCCCTACTTGTTCTATGCCTCTTGAGGGAGCAGTAGGGTTTGACAAAAAAAAAAAAAAAATATGCACTAAGTGTTAATGACTAACAACTCAACTTCGATCTAAATAATTAAAACCCAAATTCCAAACCATATTTCAGCAAATTAACGCAACTCAAACAGCCACATAATAAACCGGACAGCCCACACTTCAACCCAGAATACCATATTCCAATTTCAATATTGACCTATACATTCACCAAAACCAACGTCAAACTCAAATAACCAATATATCAACCCTGCCTCCTGCCTTCATGGACTCGTATGCTGGGATCCGCGCGCCTTCCTCCGCGTCAATCTACGCAGTCCTCCGACCGGCACGTCCAATTACGCTGGTCTTCTTCCCTCATTCTCTTTAGGGCATAGCAGTCTCGAGTGTTGTGCTGGTTATTCATGTGGAACTCGCAATACGGGTGGTTTTCCTCATCTCGGGGCTGTTCTCTTCGGGGGCTAGCAACAATGGACAACAACCATATAGTTGTTGAGGAGGTTCGGGATTTGTATGCTGGATATTTGTCGTTGGTGCCTTGTGAGGTGGAATGTCTAGGGTCGGGAGTGCAGTTGGGTACTATGTCTGGGGATAATGTTGTTTCCCTAGTTTCTCTTCCTCCGATAAACAATATAGCGGGTTCACTATCGGATTGGGTTTTGCACAAGGTTAACGAGATTCAGCATATTGTGGTGCTTTCACATGGAGGATGTGAAGACCAATTTAAAGTACTACTCACTGCAATTGAGGCGAGCCACTTGTTTGAAACCAAATCAAGTTTTAAGAAAAGCAGGGAGTTAAAGTGTCTTTCTTGGCAATCAACTACGACATTAAAGGTGGTAGCTCAAGTCAAGGAAAGATTAAAGAGAGGGCATTATGAAGACGTTGTCGTAGAGGGAGTTTTGGGTGGAGTATTAGTCTTACGGGAAACAAGGGGTTGTGGTTGGGGAGGTGTGTTCTATTCCAATTCGGGTTTGATGTATTTTGGGTAGTTTTTCACGGGCTTTTTGGGTCATTAGGAGCTCTCTAGTATGGGCTAGGGTGTTTTCTTGTATATGTCTAGTGTAATTAGTTACTCCTATTGATATATATAATATTTTTACTTATCAAAAAAATATCTTTACATACTAAAAAAAAAAGTACAGCTAGATGCTATTTTGCCTTTGACAAGATTTTGATACCTGAACTATCATCAATAATAGAAGGAAGGAGGGAGGGTAACTTGTAGATATGGGCTAGATTTTGAATTTGATAGTGTATCAATCATGCTTATGCAGTGGCAATCGTGGTGTCCAGCTGGTGTCAATGGTACTAGAACTTAACTGGCTCTGGTTGCACAAAGGTTAAGGATGACCTGGTTGAATTGATTCAGTTACATTGAAAGTTCTCTTTTGCTTAATTAACACTCCCTCCTGCCCCCCCTTCCCCTCATGAAAGAAAAAGAGCGGAAGTATAATCTGAATGTTCGAGAAAGACACTGGACCAGCATCAGCACTTTTGCATTATTACCATATCTAGCTATATACTTTACCCAAATATAACATCTGAGACAGCTCATTACTGATATATGTACAGAAAGGGTTTTATCCTATTTGTTCAGAATTCTCTAGCAAACGTGGAAAAGTTTCTGGGAAGTTCCAATTTGCTTGTTCAATTTGCAGATGATGTTGAACCTGTTAGTATTAAATATTATGATTCTGAATTATCAGCTCTTCTATTCATTTTTATAGGGGAATATTTTGTGTGTTCTGTCATTTTGCAGGATTTAATGGATCCTTTACTCAGTCAGATGATAATTATAATCTTAAAGGAGATGGTTCTCAGACAGTATGTTCTGCTACACATATTTTGTGAAATTTCTGATGAAACTGATTTATATACTGCAAGCATGGCATTAATAATTGAAATTAGTGGCTGTTTCCTTCTTCATTGGATTTTACACCAGGGTATTCAAGACAATGGTTCAGTGGTCTATTATCTGCCGGGCTATAACCAATTTGCTTCTGGATCTCTTGTGGGTGCTGGTGGCCAGTGTGCTGGTCAACAACAATATTTTCCTTCCTCGGGATATCTTCAGCAACCTGTTTCCTATGGATCAGAAGCTGTGCCTTGTTATTCATGGGACCCGACATTTGTTGGGGATGTTCCAAATGGAACCGCCGCTGGTGTTACAAATGTGAAATGTGCTTCAGGTTCTACTCCTCTTGCAAAGTCAAATGACTTTTACTCTATGAAATCAAATGGCAACACTGCTAGCAAAATTTCAAATTCTCTTCCTCATACACAACCTAACAGGATGCTAAACAAGGTACTTTATGTTTGAAAGAACCCTCTTAAAAATATGATACTAATTATGATGTTTCAGGGTATTATATCGGACCCTGCTTATTATTGTGAAGTGGTAAAAGTTCTGTGCGATCAGATTTTTGATAGGCTTGGTATTGCCTGAGTGATGCCTAGGAGGATGCTGGATCTATTGGCTTGTTGGAGAGGAATCCAGGGTAATTGCCAAATTGCGGCTGTTTGGAAGATGGTGCCATTATGTCTTATGTGGTGCATATGGAATGAGCGGAACGAACGTTGTTTTGAAAATAGAGAACGTTCATTGGGAGGAATTAGAGATTGTTTTCCCATACATTGTTACTTTGGGCGTCGGCTATTGTATTGGATGGGATTAGTTTTCATGATTTCTTTGCTGCTCTTTCCAGTGCCTATAACTTGTAATTAGGTGTTTTCTCTTGTATACTTCCTGTGTACTTGGGCTATGCCTAATTATGTGGTTTAATAAATATTCTTACTTATAAAAAAAAGATTATCGAATGCATAGCTGTTTCGTAAACTATAATTAAACTTTTAGCAAAATATTTAAGATTATTATTGCATTGCCTCTCTATCTATCCTATCCTTGGGGTTTAAGTTCTTTAAATTGGATGCTCCATCATTGATTGCAGTTAGAGAAGTCTATTGCATTCTACTTGCCCTACATCTGTTTCAGTCATCCCTATAAAAAAAACTTCGTCATTAAAGATTCTTTTTAATCTATCAGGAAGAATGCTTTTGTTGGAATTGATATGTGAAGGTGTTATCATTACCTTCAATCATGGATTCATTTATGTGATAGAATTGTTTTTTATTATTTGAACATTTAATGTTTCAGGTGCCTTATGTGGGTTCTGACTTCTCAAAAGGCCTTTTGAAGGATTACCATCCGATTGGAAAGTTTTCTTCATTTACTTACCCAAAACAAGGTCTGCTACCGCACAATGGTCAAATGAACTACAGACCAAATGGAAGAGCAGGGAATTTAAATGATAGGTATAAGTCAAGAGACAAATACAACTGGACTGGAGAACTTGAAGCCTTGACTGAACTAACTCGTGGTCCTAGGGCACACGCCAAGAGCTCTCCTTTAGACTCATCGGGTGAAAAGGAAGCATTTGGGTTCTCTGTCCGTAGAGATCAATACAACCTTGACGATTTTCAAACTGATTATGAAAATGCAAAGTTCTACATCATAAAGTCTTACAGTGAAGATGATATCCATAAGAGCATTAAGTACGATGTTTGGTCTAGTACCCCAAATGGAAATAAGAAGCTAGATGCAACATTCCGTGATGCTGAAGCAAAAGCCACTGAGAAAAGTAGCAGGTGTCCAATCTTTCTTTTCTTCTCGGTGAGTTGAAAATGTATTCTTTTGCAATAAATCTTGCCATTTTTTGTGTGACTATTAAGGTGCCGTTTAGATAATGAGTTGAAATGAGATTAGTTGAGATGAAAGTTGAATAAAATATTATTAAAATATTATTTTTTAATATTTTTATTGTATTGGAATTTAAAAAAGTTGAATTGTTTATTATATTTTGTATGAGAATTTGTGAAAGTTGTAATGATGAGATGAAACACTTTCACTATCCAAACATGACATAATTCTAAATTTTCCCGATTCTTTGATTTTGTAACTAGGATGCTTTAATAAGCTAGCTTCTGTGCTCTTGCTTCATCTCTATTTCATTGGAGACTTTTGTTGCTCAAGAGCTGGCTAGAAGATTATAGTATGGTCATTCTTTTGTTGATGCTTGGAGGAAGATAGAAGATAGAGTTAAGAAGGATAAAAAATTTGTTTGAATAGAAATAGTAGATGTTACTGTCATGGTTTGGGATTTTGTTGGGTGTTTCTTTGTTCTTTTTAAATTATGTGTAACTGTGAGCGTACATTGATTTTTGGAAGTGGGCAGATAGATGTAATCTATTAAAGATGACCATACATTACCTTGAAGTGTTGCCTGAAGTTGTGTATCTCTTGTATACTCTGTACTTGAGTTGCACTTTTTGCACTTATCAACTAAGATTTACTAGTTGTGAAAAAAAAAGGTGTTGCCTAAGGTTGTATAACCACTTCACCTTTCATTTTCCGTTTCTCTTCATTGTAGGTTAATGGAAGTGGACAGTTTGTGGGCGTTGCTGAGATGGTTGGGCAGGTGGACTTTAATAAAGACATGGACTTTTGGCAACTTGACAAGTGGAATGGGTTCTTCCCAGTGAAATGGCATATAATAAAAGATGTTCCTAATGGTCAGTTGCGGCACATTATCCTGGAGAACAATGATAATCGGCCTGTAACCTTTACCCGGGACACTCAAGAGGTATTACTCAATTTTCCTCGTTTATGGCACTCTACAAGTGCTTGCTGCTTTCAAAGTGTACCTGGTCTTTATTTTTTTTTGCCCATTTTTTTAATGGTGTTAAACTGGTGTCTCATGTCTTTAAAAAGAAGAAAACATGAGTCAGCTCCCTAGATTGGAAGGATTCAGCAATTTTTGATATGCAATATTCTTTTAATGTCACTTACTAGAAAAAAATGTTTTCATATCTCTTCCATTTTTTTTCTCTTGCTCAGTTTAAAATTGAGACACTATTAGGAACCGAAAGGACTAAAAGTTGGACACTAATTGCATGTACATACTTCTATATATTTTCTATAATTAAAATTTATGCATGAAACCTATCACCTTTTAATTCAGTTGACTGGGTTGCTTTATATCAAAATTTATTAAGAATTTCATTCTTGTGGTTTTTAACATGTAGAAAAACACTTGTGAGAAAGGCTGAGGAGAGAGGAGAGAGAAACACTTGTGAGAAAACCCCGTGTGAGAGTTACCATCTCGTCGCCGCCTTGGCCAGCGAGTGGTTGCTCACCGCCTGCTCAGACATCATCGTCGAGCCCCGGCGACCTCACAGAGGGTTGTCCATAGCTGGTCATCCCGCCGGCGAGAGATACTTCAGTGCGTAAGGTTATTACCCGTAAGAGAGAAATCCATTTTGCAGTCACCTAGGCCGGCGAGTGGCTCCCGGCGGCACAGAATAGACTGACGGACCACGGCGGCTACACCAAGGGTCTTTTGGCATTGGTAACCCTCTGGCGACCTGGTTTTCTTCTAGATCCGTTTCGGGCGTCCGTGTCGTTGGTTCTGTCTCCTAAGAAAACAGATCTGCCGCCACACACCCTTACAGGCGAGAGACAGCACGGTGGTCACAGACCACCCTCCGTCGTTCTAGCTCATTGGTCTTCAGCAGTGGTTCTTAGCCGTGTATCGAGTTCTGAACTGGTTTCAATGTGATGATGAATGGCTGTTGAAGGAGGGGAGTTGGTCAGTATGGGTTCTTCTATGGTGTTAGCCATAGAATCTAAATCTTTTACTCTGGTGAAAGAGGGGAGTATGTTGGCCATTACTGAAAGGGGTCGAAGGGTGATTTCTAAGTTGGTTTTGGGATCAACAATAGTGCAGTGGCTAGCTAAGGCTATGGAAGCGTGCACAAAGGATGAAAAACAAGATTTTTTCTCCACTGTTCGGGAAGGTAGATGCAGCTTCACGGCGCACCGCTGCTCAAATACTCGAGGACGTTATATGGCGGTAGAAGAATATGGTGGTGGTGGGAGGAGGAATTTTATCTTCATTCCTGAGGAGGGGGGCAGTGGTTGGAGAAGGATGGGGGAGGTGTTGCATGACTTTTCCTTTGGCAAGAGAGGGAGCGAAGGACAAGGTGCTGCAGGATGTGGCTCTGCTAGGGAAGTCGAGTAGCAGACATGTCGGTGGCGTGTTAGGGAAGGAAAACTTGGAGGTGCACAAAAATTCTAGTAAATTCTCAATGGTGAGGCGATCCTATGCAGCAGCTCTAAAGACGGGTCATGCTTCGGGAGTACAGAGTGAAGGAGATTCACAAATCACGTCTTGGGACCAACTTGTTGAGATGCACAATTCCTTAAAGGATATGGAAACCCAACTTGTCGAGTTGAAGGTATCGATAGCTTTCTTGTCTTCGAAAATAGACCGGCTTTCAGTTGGAGGCAACAGGGTTGTAAGAAACAAGAAGACCCCAAGCATTTAAACCTAGTTAAAGGAAAACGGAAGATCGGATTCGACTCTATCCCTATATCTAGATCCAGGAGAGTATGGTGGGTCAAAAAGAAATCTAGGTTGTTTGAAGCAGGGTCTACATCGGGTATCGGCGTAGAGACATCAATAATGGAATGTCATTCCCCTCATGTAACACAGGGTCCTCGATCCCTCATTAGAGTTGAAGGAAAATGGTGTACTACCAAGGTCTGAAGGAGATGTAGGAACCCCAGAGGTAAAGGGACTTGTTGTCACCCCAGAATCTCCAACGAAGACCATGATACCATTGGAGCGAACCAATGGAGTTGCTGGAGAACCAAAAGGTTTGGAGTTAGTGTCTCATGTAGATGAATGCCTAGAGTCGGGAGTGCATTTGGATACTGTGTCTGGGGATAACGTTGCTCCCTTGGTGTCTCTTCCACCAATAGCGGACTGGATTTTGCCTAAAGTTAACGAGATTCAACAGTTTGTGGGAATTTCACATGGAGGATGTGAAGACCAATTCAATGAACTAATCACTACATTTGAGGCAAGCCACGTACTTGAAATCAAAAGTTTCAAGAAAAGCAGGGAGTTACAGCCTCTTTCTTGGGCAATTAACTAGGACGCTAAGGGTGGTAGCTCAACTAGAGGGAAGTCTAAAGGGAGGACATTGTGAAGACGAGGGGAATCAAGGGTTTGGGGTTGGGTGTTAGGGTAGAGTTTTAGGTCTACAAGAAACAAGGGTTGGGGACCGGTTTGGTGTATTTTGGGTTATTTATTTCACGGGCTTTTTGTGTCATTTTGGGCAAGGTGTTTTCTTGTATACATTTTGTGTACTTGGTTTCTCATTTGATATATAATATTTTTTACTTATAGAAAAAAAACATGTAGAACTTACTGATAAAAAGAAAAAAGTAAACAAAATGTAGAACTTACCTGAGCAGAATGAAAGAATTGTATTAGGTGTTAATTACATGGACCTTTTAGTTACTGAATCTTCTTTTGTGTCAAGTGTCCCCCTTGTATCCTTTCATGTGTACTTTTGCAATGCCAATATTTTATTACTTACGAAAAAAATTTGAATCCCTTTTATGATATGTTATTATTTAAATCTTGAACTTTGTTTCTAAGCAACAAAACCTTGTATTAATGAAACTTTAACCCACCGATTGCCCAAGGAACCACTCTCAGAATTGTTAACATTTTATGCTTCTTATTTATTAGGACTGTTGTTTTTGTTATTATACTTTGCAGATCGGACTTAATCAAGGCTTGCAGATGCTTTGTATTTTTAAGAGCTACACAGCAAAGACATCTTTGTTAGATGATTTCAAATTTTATGAAAGTAGAGTGAGGTCTCTTCATTCCAAGAGCAGTAAGCCTGCAACTCTGCAAATGGATATGTACAGTAACGGAGATTTTTCTGTAAGTTGCTTTCCTTTTGAATAATGCTACAATTTTTCCCAGGGCAGAGGACTCCTTTTTTCATGAATGTTTTTACAAAATGGCAGCACTAATATGTTATTTTCAGTTGGTACATCATAGTGTACTTGCCAAAAAACAAAAAACAAAAAAAGGGACCAACCTTGTTTTAATTGGGACCTTGAGAATTTAAATAGTGTGTTTGCGTTAAATAGTTTTGATTTTTCTTTTATTGAGAATTTGAGACCTAGACGATATTTGTAGAGGAAGGTGGGTCTTGTGATTAATTTTTACATCAAATTACCGAGAAGGAAAAAAATAAATTTCAAGAATGTTTTTTTTATATATTCTAATGGAAACTTTCAGAAAAAAGGGAGAACTTCTGCTCATTTCGCCTCATTTGCATCTCATCTTCTCATCTGTATTCCTTTCTTCTCATTTGCATCTCATCTTCTCTTATGTTTCTGAACCATAGTTAATCTTTTAATTGCTTAACTCTTTTATATCATAAAATTTTACTTAAAAAAAGACTTTTATGTCATTTCCTGATAGTAAGGAATTTAGCTTGGAATTGTTGTGAAAGCTAAAGACTTCACCCAATCATGCATAATCATGTTAAGGTTAATGGCTGTCTTGTTTCTCTTACATGCATTAGAAAGGAAATCAAGGCGTTTTTATGTTCTCCGATTCCAAACCGTTTTTGCTCTTGCATTGAAATTTTATTGATGCTGTTCTCTCTTCTTTTTTTTTTCTCTCTCAACAGAACATTAAAACAGGAGAAAGGAATATTGAGGTGGAATCTGGAGGCATCAAGAGAACTACCAATCCCAGTTCTCTTATCAATCTCACAAAAAATCTTTCCCTCAGTGCCTGCCCTGCCCCTCAGAAGAGTATTTCTGTAAAGAATCCTCCTACAGATAATTGTATTCCTTTGGTCTGAGCAGCGTCGGCATTTTAGAGTTTTTAGGTGTAGTTGTCAAGATATAGGCTGAGCGCCACCCCCCCTTTTTCTCCCCTTCGTTTCCTGTTCAAATTTATTGTATTTTCAAGTTGGTGCGTGTTTAATTTTTTTCGCATATCCCAAATGTTAGTTGAGATATGGTTTGGGTAATTAGTTTGTAGTTTTGTGCTCGAATCCTGATTGCATCACAGAGATGATGTTAGCATTTTGTTTCTCTCCATGGAAATGCTTTCTTTATTCAACGTTTTGGATTTATTACGGTAATGAAATGGTGCAAATGAGACAAATACTCTTATGTTGTTACTTGAGATAGCAGCTCATTAATATAGATACTTGCTTATCTGATCATACTAGACCTCTTTATGCCCTTCATGACTTCACTCGTCCACTAGGATTTCCAGCAATCTTCCCGTTCACCCATGTATTTTTGTCTACATTCCTCGAATCTTTTTAAATATATCTTCACTTATTGTTTGTTTTGGCCAATTTTGAATGATAAGCATTGTACTTCTTTATTTTCAATGAAGGGACATCGTCAATCTGAAAAGTTGCTAAGTGCCATGATTATCTTTGGTTCTTCATAAAGAAAGAAACAATAGACTCAACTGTTGAAAATGTCAAAAAAATGAAATTGAAACCCCCCAAGAAAAGAAGTAAAGAACAGAAAAGGCACTCGACGTATCGGTTCGGAAACTAACAACACCGCGTCCAAAAAACAGCTAAAACCCTTAAACCCTGAGCCCCCCAACGTTCAGAATAAATAAAGAGAACCCCTTCTTTTTTAAAACAAATAAAGAAAACCCCTACTTGCAACTTCGGGGGCTGTTTAGATCCATGACGGCAAATCCCAAGCACTTGCTAGACATAAGCGCCGACGAAGAGGAACAACAGCAACGAGTATCTATGAGCCCGAACCCAGGAAATGGAATTCAACGCTACCTGGTCGCGATCGAGTATATTGGGACTCGTTTTTCTGGGTCTCAGCAGCAGCCTAATTTCCGTACGGTTGTTGGCGCTCTTGAGGTACGTTCCCATGCTTCCGTTTCTTTTGTTTTCTGGAAGTTCATTCCCATTTTTTGTTTTATTTGGCAAGTGAAAGTTTCATTTTTTGCTTCTTAGAAAGCAAAAAAGTACTTTCCAGATGATAGAGTTTTCTTGGTTTTCAAATAGTGAGATCCTCACGACTTCATATTTTTTTCCCTTTATCTTCTATTGTTTATAACATAAAAAATCTTATTTTTATTGCTTATTATCTGTTATTTTTATTTATTTATTTTGTTATCCCGGTTTTATTATCAAGTAAACGGAGAATATGTTATGGTATGTATCAGTACAGACCCTGCATTTTGTTTTCGTCGATGTTATTGGATGAAATTGCTAGTTACTGTTTCGTATTGACTGATTGGCTAATGTTGGGTGTCTTATGGTTGGTGCAGGAAGCTTTTCGTAAATTTATTGGCCAGCCAGTTTCAATTTGTTGTTCAAGTCGAACTGTAAGTTTATACTCTGCTACCCAATTCATATTATTTCTTACAGTAGGATATTTTCTTCATTGTAGGCTCGTGTTTCTTTCCTTTTGTATAACATGGAACCTCACCGAGACCCTTTGGACTCACTTAGAGAGTAAACCCCGGATGAATGCGCCCTCTAGAATTGTGTATCAGGTAATCTAGGAGAACTCCTAGGGAGGAATCGGACCCAAGATGTCTGGGCCTACAATTCATCTCAAGCCCGTCCTTTGACCATCAGGCTACACTCTGGAGGGTAGTAGGCATCATCTTTTTAATAGATTTAGAGACACATGTATTGTTGTTATTTTGTATCTGCATTGATGCAATCTTCCACCGATGGGATTAATGTGTTTGCGCGCAGCAAAAATAAGCTCCTTGTCCATGTCATATGTCTTTGTTATGCCCTACCATGTGGTACTTTTATATGACGTATGAGGTGCAGGGATGTCTACTTTCTTATTATTGCAGGATGCAGGAGTGCATGCCGTATCAAATGTTTGTCACATAGATGTTCAGCGCATAAGCAAAAGGAAGCCTGGGGAAGTGGTATGCAATCTATCAGTTATTATGTGAACGTATGCTGTGCACATGGATGCACAAGTAAGAATGTGTAATTTAAGTTGAAGGCACCAGTAGGAAAAGTGAAAAAAGGGTACCCCGCTACCAATCCAAGTGGTCTTATTATCTTTCTCTCTCTCTCTCTCTCTCACACACACACACACAAAACAGCTGATCTTGGAGGATTTTGATCTGTGGATGAGCTTTGCTGTTTCAGTTAAACTATCAGGGCTCCGGAATTATATGAATTTAGGACCAATTTCTGAACTGATCTTCATTTTTTTGAAATGCAGTTACCACCTCATGAGCCTAATGTGGTCAGAAGAGCTGTGAACCATTTCTTACAGGTGTGGCGTCAAGAATTCTATGACACAATGTTTTCATCAACATAAACATTTATGCTTGTTATGGCCATTACAATATATTTATTCATATTTTCTGGATGTCCTAATTCCATTGTCATTATGTTGGATGTTCTGTTAATTATGGTACAAAACATTGTTCACATTCAATCTGTTAGGATGTGGATGAGTCTGTTTTCAATAGGTGGTCTTTTCATTGAACTACCTCCATTTAGATGAAGGTTTTGATAGGGCAGTTGCAATACAGAGGGAAAACCATTTCATGCGCTTTGATGCAACCTTTTGCATCAGGCTCTATATATAAGTTGTCAAATTCCTATGGAACACGAGTGAAATTGTGGATTTGAAATGCTTCCAACTGGTGTACTTCAAAGTTCATTTATCAATTGGGATCATTCTACCAATCTACTGACATTTTTCTTTTTGGCCCCAGAGGAATGAAGGTGATATAATGGTGATTGATGTCCGATGCGTTCCAGCTGATTTTCATGCTAGATTCAAAGCTCAAGAACGCACGTAGGTACTCAGTTAATGTAAACTACGTTCATGGTAGTTGCAGCTTATATTGGTAGGCACTTTTGAGTTTTCGTCACTTTCAACCAAGTTTTAGATTATATAGTGGTCTGTTGGAAGTAAAACTGGGTAGCTGCTAATGCCATTTGGCACATTATGTTAGTATCGATCAGAGAGGAATTGCCAGGCCTGGGATTAATTTGGCTGTATATTTTCCAGCAGTGAAGTTCCAGTAATTTGTTATTAGGGTTTCCTGATTACTGATATTGAATTCTGGATCAATGTCAGACGCTCATTGTGGTTTGTTCTTGCCTAAATATAGGTTCTTATGTTTTAGTATTTGACTATTTTTAGTCATTGACATACGACTATGAATATTTGAATTTTCATTGAATACATCATTTAGGTATTTCTACCGCTTGCTATCTGGGCCAGAACCTTTGTCGATTTTTGAGAAGGACCGAGCGTGGCATGTTCCCGAGGAGTTAGATATTCTTTCTATGCAGGTCCTTGACAAATATCAATGAGTTTTGGTTGCCTAATTATAGTTAAATATCCTTTATTCGATTAAAAAAAACCATCAATCATGCAGGAAGCATGCAAAGTTCTTGTTGGCCATCATGATTTTAGCTCCTTTAGAGCAGCTGGTTGTCAGGTTGTTTCTGATCTATAAGATAGTTGGCAGATATTTTTTTTGTTTTGGGGGGGGGGGGGGGGGACATCACACTTTATACCACTCCTTTTGCAATATGACCACTGAAATGCCACAACTGTTATTTCCCCCCTTGGTAAGATATGACCGTTAAAATAGATAAAAAAAAAAAAATAGGTGACATGACACAAATCTAACAGTTGATCTTAAAGGAGGGGGCAAATTGCAAAAGGAGTGGGAATTTGAGGGTTAAAATGAAAACTTTTGCAATTAGGTGATCGTATTAAAAAGGGAGTGGTAGCTTGAGGGGGTAAAATATAAATTTCTTTTTATTTTTCTTTTTATTAATCCCACTGATGTTTCAGGATATCTCTCAAATTATTTCCTCTATCCTAATTGATATATGACTTCAATTTGCAGGCAAAATCGCCAATTAGAACTTTAGATGAACTCAATGTTACTGAGGTAGTTTCAACTCCATATTTTCCATCAATAATTGAGAGGAGACAAGAGAATTTAACCAAGGCAGATGTTTGCGCAAGCTCTAACAAGCCTGAGAATGACCTGCCTCTTAGATCCGTTGAGGGGGCAAGTGACTATAATGGTGGAACTGTTCTTGGATTTGGCGTAAGGAGAAGGCATCGTTGCTTTGTGATAACAGCACGGGCACGTTCTTTTCTTTACCACCAGGTCCTGTTCCTTTCCACATGTTTTCACATTTTTCTGCACTAGTTAGTTATTCTCTGTACATTTATTCTTTTTTAAAAATAGTTTAGCCTTATGGTCCTGTGGTTGATTCTGCATTGGAAGATATCCTTTGAAATAGGTTTCTATTCAAAAGCTAAAAATGGTCAAGGAACTTGGAACTTTGTTTTCTTGTCATGGGCTCTGTTCTTTTTCCACTTCTTGTAAGTTCTTATCTTTTGTAAGTGATTGGACAACTATATTCTTTTGCTTCTCTTTTTAAGCTTTAAATCCTAGTTAGGTGTTTCTCTTGTGTACACCCTCTCTACATAGGCTATGCCCGTTCTTTTATTAATAAAATTTGTGATAATAAAGAAAAAATCTCCACTTTTTTAGCTTTATTGCTTATTGTAACATACCAGCCTCACATTGGGAAGAAGAATAACTCATATAGAGCGGGTAAAAGTTATAAAGTGATCAATGTCGGATTTGTGACTACTTGCTATGGAAATTGAACTATAAGTGATTTTAGGAAAACTTCAAATTAATTAGTCTTTTTGGGGATATAATGCAGATCAGGTTAATGCTTTCCCTGTGTTACATATGACATGACCCTGATTTGTAAGGTTAGTCATATGATACTAGAGCACTGCAGACATGACCCTGATGAGGTCGACTAGAATTTAAGAGGGGGAGCATGTAATGGCCTAGTCCCACATTGCAAAAAGAATAACTCGCGTACAATGGGTAAAATTTTTTGAAAAGTAAAAGATTTTATTCAAGTGTGTAAAAGTTACAAAGGTGGTGTCATGCTGCTTTTTGCAGCACTTAGCTTGTAATTAGGCTTTCTCTGTATACTCCCTGTGTACTCGGACTTTATCTATTTACATGGATTAATAACATCTTTTCTTACTTATAAAAAAAAAAAAGTTACAAAGGTGGTGTCATACGCAAGTCTCACATTGACTACTTATTAGGAAAACTTGGCTTTATGAGTGATTATAAGGGAGCTTCAAATGACTAGTCTTTTTTGAAGTTGTAGCGCAGATGTAGCTAGCAATTATTTTTGGTTAAGTAGCTTAGTTTAGTTTATTCGTGACCAGCTGACCGAAGCTGTTCCAACTTACAGGTTAGACTGCTCGTTGGTGTTCTAAAAGCTGTTGGGACTGGAGGATTAGCAATCTCGGATGGTGATTTCACCTCTCTATGGCTTTCTCATTTTGCATATTTATATCTAATACAAAAGTGTTTGTTCGAAGTCTTACTTTGGACTGATTTCTGCATCTTTCATATACTTGGAGTAATTTCAGTTGAAAGAATCCTAAATGCAAAGACTGTGACTGCTGCTAGTCCCATGGCCCCTGCCTGTGGTCTCTACCTTGGGCTTGTAAAATATGATCTGCCAAGAGAGGAGTAAAAGGAGCCGTGGTTTTGACTGAACTGCAATTTCTCAAAAAAAAAAAAAAGAGGGGGGAGAGAGAGAGAGAGAGAGAGAGAGAAGAATGTACTGCAAAGTCTACCAGCTGCAATGATGCCCAAGACAGCCAGCATATTTCATTTCAATATGGCCCAGATGCACCGAGGCTTGAGAGATTGGTGATTGGGGCGTGGGAAGGAAGGGCAAAGTTATATTCTGCAACGTAATTGTCTGGAATTTGTAAGCACCTTGATCATGTGCAGCTTGCATCTCCAAAATTCGTGACGATTGAGAGTTCATTCTTGGGTAATCTTTAAATTAAGCTTTATATGACTTTCTTTATGGGCGGCCACCATACAGTACTTGTATTGTATTGCATGCAGGAGAAATTATGAATAAAATAAAAGTCCCCTTGTAGCCAAGGCACAATTAATTAATTAATTAATTAATGCTTGTAAATAAGATATAGAAAAAAGGCAAAACCAAGGAGAGTAGGCAGTACAATTTAATTAGATAATTTAAATATTCCTTGAAAGAGAAAAAAGAAGGGGAATATTGGTGGTCTTAATTCCCAGCTTTAACATTTATGGTACCTGATCCACATGATCATGCATGCTGTGCAGGCTCATGAATTCCTTTAGCCAACCCTAAAAGTTTCATGCATGTTTTTTAAGTAGTTAGGTTATGGCTTATAAATTTTTTTGAAAACATATATAATAATAAGAAGAAATTAACAATCTTGAAATTAGGTTTTATATAATATTAATATATATGGCAATTTGCAGTTTAAGTTTAAGCACATGGGTTAATTGTCTTACATTGGGGACAAATTAAAGAATTAATGTGCTGTTTGTCATTTAGAATCTTGTCTTTACATGCAGGGCGGCCTACGTACACATGCATTTATATACACAACTCAAATCTTTCCGCCAAATCATAAAATTTAAATGACATTTTATAATGTCATAAAAATGCTGATCAAGCTCAACATGACAATTCATTTCCAGATTTTCACTAACAACATTTTCAAAGATCTTTCAGTTTAATGAGGAATTCTTCTTCCAATTACTTGATCAACAACTTGTAATCCACATATTCAAAAGCTCGCATCCAGGAACTTTTAGGCTACGTTTGGATGTTGAGCTGAGTTGAGTTCTTTATAAATAGTAGTGAGTTGAGATGAAGAAGTGAGTTCTGTGGGGTCCACCTGAGATGAATTTAGATGTGTTTGGAGGTTAAGATGAATAGATGTATTTATGGGAAGTTGAAAAAAGTTGTGGATCATACGTGTAAAGAGATGTTGAGTTAAAATCAGGTTATGAGTCTCATGTGTAAAGAGACTTTAAGTTGAGATGAGTTTAGTGATTTGAGAATTAAGTATTTAGATGTTAGAAGATGTCTAAATGTGAACTAAATTCAGCTGAGCTGAATGCAGTCTAACAACCAAACGAGTCTCGCATTATTGTATTAAGGAATAATTCTGGGGTTTTAGGAATAGCCAAGATAAGGTTCAAGAAATAGGACTTATACCATATATATTTGTCAAGTGCTTCTGCAAAATTCGAAGTATTATCCTATATATACTTCCAAGTTAACAACGCGTGCAAGCATACGACTTCAAAATTCGAAGGAAGCTGCTTTAATTTATAATAACTAACGTGCTATATAAATTAATTATACAATATATATATATATATAGAGAGAGAGAGAGAGAGAGAGATCAGAGAGATTTGAAAATGTCTCCTTCGATCTTAGATGGACCTCACTATCATTAATGTATCATATTATATATGCTTAATCACGTGCAGATCATAACGTGACGTATCTGAAAACAGAACAATATTGGCATGATTGTACCTCAAAGAAACAGATAAAAAGTCATATGACTCATGATGAACATGGAATTAGTCGATCGTCAACTTGATAAAATTGTGAGAAACCTCCAAAGGAAACTATATATATACCTACGTACCTTCCAAGACAAGAAATTGATGGACCTAACCCTGATCTTATACGCTAAATCGCTAATGATTCACCACCCGTTATTTCGTCTGCTCCAAGCACCACTACTTCTACTTCCATACGACAATTACTGATCTCTCATTTCATGATAATAACCTAAATTTCTTCTCTATAGTTCCTGCATTCACCATAGCTTAATTACCGACGTACGTGCATGCTAGATCACTGCATAACCACCAGCTGTTTTTACTTGTTATATATCACACACACACACACACACACATATATACATCCAGAGTATAATCAATTCATTATATATATATATATATATATATATATATATATATATATCTGCATATATCTTCCTGGAGCTGGAACTAGAGCAAATATGTCTAATCTTCGACCAAGATCAACCACAGTACTACCCAAGAAGCAACCTTCATCATCCATAGCTGACAAACCCGCGGCTCCAACCACCTCCGATGCCATTCCCGACGGCACAGCGAAAGACCCTAATCTTCGACGCCAACGATCTTTCTCACAGCGTGCAATCTCCCAAACCCTAGAAGGCACAGCCAACCTAGCCAAGCGCTTGCCATCGGGCACCCTCTTAGCATTCCAACTTCTCATCCCCGTCTTCACCCAGAACGGTGCGTGTGACTCCGCCACTCGCCCCATCACCTTCATCCTCCTTGTCCTCCTCGCCGTCTCCTGCTTCCTCGCATGCTTCACCGACACTGTCAAGGCCTCGGACGGACAGGTCTACCGTGGCCTCGCCACCTTCAAAGGAATTTGGCTGTTTGACATTAATCCAGACGACTCTTCAAATTCAGGCTTATTCCCGGATTTGACCAAGTATAAAATAGGATTCATTGATTGGGTTCATGCAGCGTTGTCAATGCTAGTGTTTGGAGCTGTAGCTTTGAGAGATAAGAATGTGTTGAGGTGCTTTTATCCAACGCCAGGACATGAGACCCAGGAGGTTCTGGACATTGTTCCTGTGGGTGTTGGGCTCATTTGCAGCCTGTTGTTTATGGTCTTCCCCACCACAAGGCATGGCATTGGCTACCCCAGTGTCATGCCAGCTGGAAAATAACTCTTCTTCTTCTTCTTCTTCGTATTTTTAACTTAAACATTAATTTCTTTGGGAGGGAAGTATCATTAATTTACTTTTAAATTTTTCTTCCTTCTGTTAATTTGACTTTAATTTTGAAGAATTGTAAGAGACAGTACTCTATTTGCCTATATATATTTTTTACGATCGAGCCCCAGCAGGCCATGATCAACTCAAGGGTAGCCATTGATTAAAAAAAAAAAATATAATAATAATAATAATAATAATAATATTATTCATTCATAAATAATATATATTTTATTTAATTACTTAATTTTTTAAAAATGGTTAAAGATGTTTAAAACATATTTGAAAAAAAAAATGCAAATGTACTTGGAGACATGCCCAACAGTACATGATGCTAGTGGTTGAATAGTGATGTGCCTCGTGAAAATGTTAAGCAAACTAAGCCAAACTTCTTGCGATATAATCCTTATTCTAACAACGAAGCTATTAATTAATTTTCGTGCATGAGAATTTTATATACGGACATAGCCTCATTTGATTACGTAGTTAAGATGAGATGAGATATTTTGTTGAAAGTTGAATAAAATATTAATATAATATTATTTTTGTTTTTAGATTTGAAAAAGTTGAATTGTTTATTGTAATGATTATATGAGATGAGATTAAGGGTGTTCATCTGAGTTCCGACCCAAGAACCCAGGTATACCCAGACCGGGTTGACTAGGGTCAAACCAGGGCCGGAATCCGGATGGATCAAGGTTTTTGAAATCTGGGTTCTGGGTTGTACCAATTTTTTTTTTAAAGTAAAAGCCTTTATTTTATTAAAAAAAAATTCTAAGAAGTCAAGTTCATGAAACGCATAATATTTGTGTTCTAAAAATACTAAATGAATGTGAAACAAAAAAATAAATCCAATATTCATCTATGCATGCATGCATCACAATGCAATCCACTAGATATTACACTAATGTTATTTATAAATTACATTACCAAACACAAAATTACAAGAAATGAGTTACAAAATTAGCAGCACGTTCTTCCCATCAGCAATTTAATCTCACACCAAATAATAGTCCATTGTCAATTCCTGCAGCCAAGAAATCAAAAAGCTCATTAACTAGTTTTGCATATTATATTCAAATTGAATATTAAAAAAGAGTATAGAAAATGAGTATAAAAATTGATGGTTTTATGTATAAAGATTGCAGCAACTCAAAACGGTTTTGAAATTAATGACAATACATAAAAATAATGTCAAGAAATGCACCCAAACAGTCCTAGCTAGCTAAAGGGCAGTCATAGAAAATATGCATATCAGATTCAATATCACCCAAAATAGTCCATTGTATACTTGCAAATGAATGTGCTAGTGTTTGACAATAATGTTTTATAAGTACAATTGATTGGGTGCAGCAATAATGTTTGGCAAGAATCAAACATTTTATATGAGTTGAACTCATATTTTTCAATGAATAAAAGTATGTAACTAGATTTAAAAAAAAAAAAAAAAACTTCAACTAACAAATGCACAATTCAAGCAAATGCATATAATAATAAAATTTATTCTTTATTTCAACGTAGAACTTCCCAAGACTCTAGTTTTTCTTCTTATATTTATTTAATTTTTCACTATAGGAAGCAATTAATTATGATTATCCACCATTGCTCTTCAATTATGGCCATGAGATCTTACACTGTTTTAAAAGCTTCATTAGGTTACTTTCTTCATCACTCGGTTCATGCCAGTTTTTCAAGCAATAAGGGTTCAGTAACAAAAGAAATATTTCATTCCATCTACCTTGTAGTCAATTTTTTTATAAGTAAAGCAAATGAATCGAATAATCATGTTCCCTTCCCAAGGTTACTACATGAAAACCAGACCATTTCACCAGAAAGAATTGTGTTCCATCTACCAACTTGTAGTCATCATGCTTCGCAAAGAACATTTTCCATGAAAATGAGCAGAAACCCACCCTTTGCCTAATAGATTGCACCAGTTCTTTTATATATCAAGCCAAACAATACAGTAAGTACTAAATGATAAAAATCAGATATATGGGTAAATCTGAAAGGATCTACAACTACAATGAAATTAGTGACTTGGTGGAATACACAAAAGTGAACTTTTTGAAAAATACTTGAATTTTAACATAATCCTGAGTTATTATAGCTAGCAAGGACATAAACAGGCCAAGAAATTCTGGAGTGAACAACTCTAGACAGAGCATAATGGTAGAAAAGAGTTCAGATAGCAAAAATCCTATTATTTCAGATAAGCTTGTTTGGGTAAGCAAAATTAAAATGCATTTTAGGCCAAGTAATATTGAGATTAGAAAAAAGAAGCATGAGCTAAACATCATTATTAGGCCATAAATCATCTATAAAAAGCATTTGCTTTTGTCTGAAATAATCAAGCAAAACAAGTCTAAAAATCCTATTCACCACCAATCACAACTAACAAAATAATAACGACAAAGAATCTAAGCTAAACAAAAATCTAACAAATACCACCACACACCAATGTCCCAAACAATCCATGAGTTATAAAAGCTCAAGAGAGAGAGAGAGAGAGAGGGTTTCAAGTAACTGGTAGATCTGGCCAACCAAAACGGTAGCTCTACTAGTCATCGACAACGATGGCTAGGGTTTCGGCTTCCCTAGGACACTCTAGATACGAAAGAAACCTCCCCCTTAGAGAAGAGATCTAAACGCTCAAAACAGAGAGAGAGAGAGAGGAACATACCGAGAGTAGCGAAAATGCTTCTGTCTTCTGTGGACGGTGGCCTCTGATAGCACCGGAGGTGATGGTTGTGGTTTCGACGCTCGGTCGAGAGAGAGAAGTTGGAAAGAGAAGAAAAGAGAGCTAGGGTTTCGGTTTGGACTTTGGGAAAGAAAAGAGAGATCGAGAGCTAGGGTTTCTGTTTGACACTTTGGGTTAGAGAGAGAGATGGAGAGCTAGGGAGTCAGGGACGAGGGTTTGGAGTTAAACTTTGAGTGAGAGAGAGAGGACATCACACAAAAGAATGATGGGTTTTATATATATATATAACATGAGTACCGGATGTAAAATCTGGAACCCAGGTTTCATAATCAGATCCGGCCCGGATTAATCTAAATTTTGTAATGTGGGTTTCGGACTGGGCTAGAAAAAAATTTGGCCCAGATGAACAGCCTTAGATGAGATGAGATGAGATAGTTTGGTTTTGTATAACCAAACCAGCCTGAGTTTAGCATTGAGAAGCATTTTTCAAAAAAGTCGCGGTTTTGCTGAGCATTGATGAAGTTAATTACTTGGTTTTCAATCAAGATTGAGAACTACTCAACCTAAATCCAGTTTAGTGATTATTGCGTTTGCATGCATGTTCTTGCAGCTTGTAACATGTTAAAAGACTCCAAATTAGGTTGGCAGGAAGTTTCTCCAACTTGCTAGTTTATAGGGTTGCTACCCATACCTCGCCCCTGCATGGGGCCGGGGTGTTTGCCTCCTGGAATCCGGTCCTGCACTTGCTAGGTCTATCCGAACGTTGAGGGCAGATTGGACCTCCCCTGGTCCACCACTCACTCATGGCGAATAGACAACCAGAAAACACTAAAAAAATTAATTAAAACAACCGAAAAGTCACAACAAATTGAAAAAAAGAAGTCTTAAACTAGTAAACTTTTAACATATATGAGTTCAAACTCTAAAAAGAACCAAGGCCACTTGTGGTTCCCTTTGCAAACCCACGACCATTCTAACTTCGAGGAGGAGAAGAAGAAGAGGACGTGGCGGTGAGAAGGAGAGAGAGAGATAACGACGTGGGGGGGAGAGAATTAACCATAGAGGGAAAAAAAAGAAAGATTGGGGGGGGTTTAGGTTTAAGTTAAATTTAAAATAATGTTGTTTAAGTTGTTTAATTTAAAAATAAAAATAAAACTTAAGTTGAGACAACACATTATTTTAATAACTATTATATATGTATATATATATTTATATATATATATTATAAATATTTTAGGTTGGGCTGTAGGAATCGGCCGGGGTGTGGGGTATGGAGTATGGGAGGGAGCTCTGCCCACTCCCCAACCCCTGCCTTTCACGGATGCGAGTGGGGCACCCCGCCCCCTCATCTGAAGGGTAGGGTAACCCACGCTGCCCAGGTGGGGCAAAGCGGTGGAGGGCAAGCAGACGGGGTGCGATGCCCCACCACCCACCCGGCCCTACTAGTTTATATAAAAGTCGACAAGCATATATCTATTGAATGTATGAGAAATACGTGCTTTTTCAAAAATCTAATTTAAAAAATCATTACATGTCTATTTCTTTTCTTTACAAAAAAAAAAAAAAAAAAGACTGAAGAAAACCATGAAAAATTTACAACATGTTAGAAGAATTTTCTCAAACCTAATGAGGAAGAAAACTGCATTCGAATGTAATTAATTGTAGATTTTTTTTCCTGGTATTTTAGTTCTAACGACCCCTCCTATAAATGCATCGATTATATATATATATATATATATATATATATATATGATCTTCTATATATTGAGGTTGAAAAAGACACTGATGCAGGTCATCGATCATCAAAATGATAAGATCTAGAGAATAATTAATTTATAGTACTATTGATACAGGTTAAAAAAATTAAATAAAAACCTTTAATTGTTTTTCCATATTTCTGATCTATATATATATTTGAGTGAGTTAAACAGAAAAAAACACGAGAAGTCAGTACATTCTTTGAATTTTCCGACACGAATGACGAATTCCTTGCGTGTTTTTTTCTCGATTGGGATGAGTTAAACAGAAAAAAACAGTACATGAGATGACATTCTTTGAATTTCCCGATCGAAATCATGAATTCCTTCACGTGTACTGTCGTATCCGTATATCCGTATACGGCGATTAAAATACAGTTTAAGAAGGCGTCTTTCTCGTTGGCCCTGTTATGGTGGGACATGAAAAACACATGACAACACACATGAGAAACAAATCATTCATGCATGCGAATATATATATATATATATATCACATGCATATATATATATATGTTTTTTTTTTTTAATTCTTAATAATTTAAACAAACGAGAGTTGATCATCTAGCTCTAGCTCTAGCTCTAGCTCTGCTCAGTATATGTAGTACGTACCAATATTCATTATTGCCTCCCGAATTAAAGCTGCAGCTGCTAGATCTTCAACAGAAAATGACAATCTTATAATTGCTTTTCTCCCGGTGGCCGTACGTTCTTTTCAATATTGCCCTTAATTGGATCTCATGTGCTTTGGAGCTTTAACAATGCAAATTTGACATATATAACACAGCAGACAATTTCTACGTTTATATAATATATATATATATATATATATATTTCCCATTCTGCAAAACTAGCTATAAACTATAATTAATTCTTCTGCCAACACACCAAATTACATTATCAGTACTAAAATCGATTTAGAATGCATCGAAAGCATTCTCAACCCAACATATATAGCTCCTCAATCCTTGACGGTATTCCCAATCAACCCTTTCTCCCATCATATATACTTATACGTATATATTAATTGAGCTTGCATGACTTGATCTACTCTGCTACCACAGCCGATCGAAACAACTTGACCCCTCTCAACGCTTGTTCAGGTTCGCCCGCAGATCTCTCTCTCCAAACTCTTATCATTTCCTTTTAATTTCAAGTACTGCATGCTCTTAAAAAAACAATCATGTGTAGGTTCCATATATAGGTAGGAGAGCATTTTGAACATGATCATCGATATGCCTTGCATGGCCTTCTTCACCATTAATATAATATTAATGCTGTTAGACGTGCTAATTTCTTCGTTTTGTATTGCATATAGATCATTACAACTTTTCCTCTCTTGCATGGTTTATTGAGCATTCTCTCTCTCTCTCTCTCTCTCTCTCTCTCTCCTCCCATTATTCTCTGTTTTTTTTTTTAAGTTCGTCTATTTGTTTCCTGCATTCACAGGATTAAAAGTATCTCCCGGGTGTTTTTCTTGGTGGATAACCATGATGTCTTGCAGAACCGCTTTCTCACCAAAGAATTTCACGAAAACAGAAGATTCTAACTCGGATGTTCAATTTAGTAGCGAAAAAAACAAGACAAACTCATATGCATCCGATCACAGTAGTACGTCACAAACAGCTGTCTGCTTGTTTAAAAAATATCTTATTACAAGATCGCAGTATAACATGGGTAAAACCAATTACATGGATGGATCGCAAGTTATCGAGAGGAAAACTGCTGCCCGCCCTCTGTTGCCTCCTAAATCTTGTTGCAATTTGAATCGACCCCCTTCTTTCTTAGAGCAAGGATTACTTCCAGGACTTGGGTATATATACTTTACTCATTAATTCATTTATATATGAAATTAATTTGAATATATATTTTATTTATTTTCGTTAAAAATTGGTGTTCAACGAACGTGATCTCTTTAGCTTTTTGGTCGTGTAAATATATAGGTGTGATGCGTTACAACCAAATTTAACGGACGACAAGCCTTCAACCTCACAGCTTACAATATTCTACGCAGGGGCTATTTCTGTCTTCGACAATGTTCCTGCTGACAAGGTCTGCAACTTCATCATATATATATATATATATATATATATATATATATTTCATATTCACAAATATGCACTCTGGTTTGTAATTCATATATAATTAATTAATTTATGTGCCCCCATAAAACATTAGCTAGCTAGGTTCCTGATGGTGGCTTCATGTATATATATAAAAGATATTTATAATTATCAATTATGTAATTGTCTAATCATTTTAAATAAATAAATTTAATTTTTTTTAAAAATAATTATACAATAGTTATACAATTAACAAATATACGTAAAATTACTATATATATATATATATATATATATGTAGTTGAGCAGCTAGCGCTGAGTCCTATGACTATGATGTTAAAAGTGAGAATAATCAACTAGCATTGGGTTCTTAATTGCTATCTCTGTTTCCGTTTTCAGGCCCAAGCAATTATGCTTCTTGCAGGTGAAAGCTCTTTCTCAAAACCTGTTGTCACAGAAAAGCCGACTGCAGGTACTGTAAATTCTAGCAGAGTATTTTCCTTGTACAAATATATAAAGCCTGACCATTCAAGAAATTTTCGTCTATATGGTATATTTTATTTTATATAAAATAAATCATGGGAAAATCATATAGATTAACAAAGCAGTACCCACTTGACAGGCCTTCCAATGGCAAGAAGCTATTCTATCCAATGTTTTCTTGAAAAGCGCCGGGGCAGGTAATTTAAAATTACTTCATCTGCTTTGCTAATAATTTCATCACTAATATAATAATAATAATAATAAATACTTAATAGAATCCAATGTATACACATATATAGAAGATCAGTATTGTTCAGTACTTATATATCTAATGTGTATATATATATATATATGGCTTTTGTGTTTTGCAGGAAAATAAACAAATCTCCTTATGCTCCTCCCATTTTAAGAAATGATGATGAAGAAGACGAGCTGGAGGGAGCAATGGACAGTGGGTGCCACCAAACTAATAGCTTTATTCTTTCCCCTTTCCCTTCGCGTTTAGGTCATTTTTAATCACATGTATCGGTTGATCATGGGCGAGATAAGGAATACGTACGGATCATGTGCCCAAGATATATTCTTATTTTCACAACCCTGTCATGAAATGCAGTACTTTCAATGAGATTATTTATATCTATTCTGAATGGAGTTTCACTTTCTTAACAAATTAATGGCCGAAATGACTTCCTGATCCAGTACTCATATATGGTAGAACAGGTGCATGATCTCTGTTCACTAAACAAAGATTCTTCCTTAGATTTGATAATTGATTTACATTTTGTTTGTTCAATGTTAGTATATTTTCACTTCCATGCAGTAGCTTTCAAAATGATTCCAGCAAGATCTATCCAGGGATTGTTAAATATTATGGAAGGTACTCCACTGTCTGCCTTGCTATATTTTATTGGGTCCTCGGACTGCACTGGTAGAAACCTGGGAATTATACCCTGCACTGCTAGATGTGGTGGCATAATTTAATAGGCAGCGATGTCGTCCATGGAGTGCACTGATGGGCAACTAGCTAGCCTTGGTAAATCATTCATGACCAGATATACATAGCCAGCTCTACTAAAGAAAAAAATTTGATGAAATCAATCAATTCATGATCCAAGGTTTTTTTAACAAGGAATTGAAAATGCAACATTAACCCAACAAAGCTTACAAATACTTCATAACCAAAAGAAAGACTGTCTTTTTCGCAATTTAATAGCAGAAAGCTTTAACCCTTTCTTTACACATAAATTTACACAATAACAATTTCATTAAAAAATCTGGGAAGATTGCAACAATCATTCTCGAGAAATCATTCAGATCGAAATGGTCATCATGTCCACCACAAAATTCTCCATCATCAGCGCCTCAGATTCTCCATAGAATGACATCTTTGTGCTTGGTTTATCTGCATTCACTTCTTTAGTTACATAGGATCCTTAATTATAGTCACGAAATGAAACAACAAAAGCAGATCAACGGTTTCTAGAGTTATTATTGTAGAATTCTTGTAGATCTCAACTGTTATGTCCAGATTGTGAATGATTCAGATTTTGTTCCTCACTATTATTATTATTTTTTTTTTTTTCGCTTTATATTACTATTAATAATTGCTGAAATGGCCAAATCTGAATCGTTTAGCTTGAAAACAATTAACCAAATATGCATAGTTGGAAAACAAAGAAGCAAATGGTAAATCACAGAGAACTTACCATAAAACGATGAGGTCGTGTTGTTCCTGCTGGTATTGGGTAGCTTAAGAGGGCATGATATAAGTGGAAGAACAGGGAGATTTTGACAATTGCATATTTCAACCATGTACCCGTCAGGGTCATGGAAGAAAAGCTGATCAACTGTAATTCCACCTTCTTTCACCACTGCTGTAACATACTCTATGTTCATCTCCTCTAGTTTGCGAATAACCCTGTTCATGTCTGTGCACTGGAATGAAATGTGGTTGTCTTTTGGATTTATTGCGCCTTTCTTTGATGGGGCAGCGTCTGACTCCAGCAGATGTATGCCAATACCATAGTTGAACAACCTAAAGAAGAACCGTTCAGTTTTGGATAACAAAAGAAAGAGAAATCAAAAGAGATAAAACTGCATATTACTTGACATGATCTTGTAAAAGAGAAGAGAAAAAAGAACGGGGCTGAGATTGGTGTTTAGTGGGCATACCAAGCTCCTTCAAAGTCGAAGGAGGAAGGGCGTTTGATGAGTACAAAGCCCAAAACTTCCTCATAGAACCTGATGGACTTTCTCAGAGACTTGGAAACGAATGAGACATGATTCAGAGCTAGAAGAGGCATTGTTGTTGAAGAGGAAGACCACTCCTGCATTTTCTCGACTTCTTCTATCAACAAACCCTGCATTTCTTCGATCTCTCCCACGTTCCCCATCTCTCTCTCTCTCTCTCTCAGGATTTTTATCTCCTCAGAAGAACTAGAACTTTCGGCTGTGTTGATGTGTAGGCATTAACAATGGACTCATGAGCATTTTATAGAGCAGAAAAATTATGAGTGCATGTGTGAGCAGCGTGTCAGCGTGAGAGAGACAGCAGCCAGCCCACCAAGCAGGACCCAAAAACAGAGAAGAAAATGCCAGACTAAACAAGGAAAATATTTAAAACAAAAACAAAATGCTAGACTGCCTATTAAAAGTGACAGTATTTGATATGTTATATGAAGCATAAAATTATTTTTATTATAAAATCAATCTAATTTATGTTACGTAAAATTAAATTAATTTATAATATAAACTTCTTTTTAACGTGTGGCGATCTAATTTGCACTGAAACTGACATTTTTATAAATTCAAGCATGTGAGCCATATTGTTTTCTCAAGAATTCGAAGTTTTTGAGTGAGTTAGATACTAAAACAATGCGTGAGGTAAAGAAATTGTTACCTGATAGTATTAAATAATTAATAAATATGGTTGAATCCACGCCATTTGTTTATTTTATTCTTATTTAGTTATTAAAACTTTATAATTTCAAGACAATAATTTTATAAGATAAAGCATGTGAGGTGACATTAATGTAATATCAAGTCTTGTCATATCAATATAACAGATATATTTTCTCTTCCTGATTAAACGACGGAAAAGAAAAAGAAAAAGGTGACTGCCTCCTCCAAATGCCCTATCCACGTACGCATGCACACACAACAACTCATTATCATGGCCATTTAGTTGGTCAAAGGAAATGATCAAATAATTACTATATATATTCAATATTATTATGTCATGACTTGTGAAAGGAAACAATATATAATATGAATTATATATTTATGTAGGGTAATATTATCTATAATTATAGAAGGTATAAATATCGTATAATTATTTAAAAAAATAATAAAATTTATTATTAAAATATTAATTTATTTTCATGTGAATCTCATATTTATTTATTTTTTTTTAAATAATTATACAATATTTAAATATTCACGATTATAAGTATTATTTTTTATTTATATATATATATATGGATTAATTAATAGGGAGAGAATGAGATTAATCATGAGCTGCATGGCAAACGTTTCAAAATAAAATAAAAAATGAATGGTGTGGAGGGTATCTACAATCCATCATCATGTCTAGCTGTTCGATCGACAATATATATCTTATCTCTACAGCATTCACTCGCATGCATTGTATGACTCGGTCGTCTTGCTTGCCCTCTATCCATACTGTATGCCACTAATTAATAAAGCAATTTGCAGTCGGGTTCTCATGATGACATTAAGTAATAATATAAAAATATAAATAAAACCGCGGGATGCCAGCTCAGTTGATCATTTACTTGGATATATTTTTAAATATATATATATATAATATTTTCAAAGAATACAATTAGGTGGTTGCGTTAGTTTTAAAACTAGGACTAACAATTCGTACTACTAGCTAGTGTTGTTATATGACAGTTAAAATAGTATGCGAATCAATTAATTTAATATAACTTGTTTAATTAAATGAGTTAAATTACTTTCGCCTTTAATCCAATAATTTTGTATATGGTGGGTTAATCATGTCGAAGTACCACGTACGTACCTGTGAGTTGATGTCGATCGGATCTGTCATGAGTTTGTGATTAGTTGTGGAAATGAAAGCTGTTAATTATTCTAAATTAATAATAATGTTGCACGTACGTACGTAACAAGTCAATTAATTCATGTAACATATTATCTATGAGTTAATCTTAACACCATGCATCATTTTAATTAAATTAACCTTCTTAATTATTTTGTTAGGGTTTGCAGAAAGTTAACAACCTTAATCAACCTCTTTTAGTCAACGTCATTCAGAGTACGTAATGACAATTGAGACTTGTAAGAATATAAAAACATTTCGATTGCGTTACGCATGCATATATATTTTTTTAAATGTCTAGTCTTAATTTTCTTGTATCAATCTTCACGAATGTATTGAGGTTGTGATTGGTTTTTGAATTAAATTAAACTCATCTTAATTTATCATAAATCAATTATTGATGAGATCTATTATTTTTTTAACTTCTTAAAAAAAAAAATTAAATTCATCTCAACTTATTTTATATATTTTAATCTAAAAAATTAAATTTATCTCAACTTAAAAAAATTAAATACATTCCAATAAAATTTATAAAATATTATTACTCACAATTTAATTAACTACTGTTAAGGCACTATATGGACCACCTCATGCAGAACCACTCAAGGACCTCATGCAGAATCATGCAGAATAACCATCTATTATAGCAGGATCAAGAGCGCGCACACACATATTATTATTTTGTAATTTTGTGACACATGAATATTCCTCTTACATGTAACCTTTATATATTGAGGCTCTGCCTTTGTACATTCAATAGTGAAGAAATATAATACAGAAGGAAAAACTTCCTCTACATGGTATCAAAGAATAACTAATTAAGGACTAGTCGTCCACCATGTCTACATATTCGATCTTCGATCTTCTACTCACTCTTATTCCTCTTCTCGTACCTGTCTTCCCTTACTTAGCTTTTCACACATTATTTCTATTAAACTCATACTTGAAAACTTTCTCCTTTGGAAAGTGCAAATAGTCTCATACCTACGAGGTCAGAGACTCTTCAAATACGTAGATGGCTCATGTCCTGCCCCTCCCACCATCCTTTCCAATAACTCACCTAATCCAGCGCATGAACTTTGGCTTCAACAAGATCAGCTTGTAATGTCTGCACTGATCTCTTCCTTGTCCAAGGCTATTATTGCTCAAGTAGTTGGGTGCAAAACAGCACGTGATGTATGGCTTTCTATTGAATCAACGCATGCCTCTGCCTCCCAAGCCGATCTCATTCAAACACAATTTCAGCTAGCTAACCTTAAGAAAGGCACTGGTTCCATCTCAACTTATTACCAACACGCCAAAACACTTGCTAATACAATGGCTGCAGCTGGAAGACCCTTACCTTCAGCATAATTTGTTCCTTATTTACTACCTGGTTTAGGACCTGACTATGATGCATTAGTCTCATCAGTTATAACAAGAATAGATCATATTCCTACTGAGGTCCTCCTAGGGCATTTACTCACTCATGAAGCTTGCTTACAACACCATTCAACCAATGCATCCCTACTCTCTACACTTGAAGCATCTGTATACTTTACTACTCATTCTTCCTCATCTTGATGTGGCCATACTTCAGGAGGGCAAGGTTCAAGAGGACGTGGGGGCTGCTTCAATGCATCTTCTTCATGTGGTTCATCTTGATTCTCAAGAACATCTTCACCTCATTTTTCTTCATCAATGACTGACTCAAGACCCATTTGTCAAGTTTGCAACAGAATGGGACATTCGACCCTTACATGCATTTACAGATTTAATCAAGCATATACAGCAGCAGCTCATCCATATGCAAACTATAGCTCCTCCATTTATCCATCAAATGGACCCTGGTATTCCGACACAACAGCCACTAATCATGTCACAAGTGAGCTTGCCAACCTGAATTTGCATGCTGCTAAACATCATGGTGATGAACTTCGTGTTGGCAATGGCACTCCCATTCCTATTTCACACTCTGGTTCCGCCACTTTCCCTTCCAATTCTTCCAAATTCATCTTAACCAAATTGCTATGTGTCCCTTCTTTTACTAAAAATCTAATCTTTGTTAGACAGTTTTGCTTAGATAATAATGTGTTTTTTCAATTTTTCTCTCATCATTTCTTTGTTAAGGATTGCATCACGGGGAAAACTCTACTCCAAGGGAACACAATTAATGGCTTATACACCTTCTCCTCGCCACCTCAAGCTCATACAAGCTCACTGACTTCTCTACCACTTTGGCATTCAAGGCTTAATCACCCCTCTCTAAAGATAGTTAAATCAGTTCTTCACAAGCATAGCCTTCCTTTTGATCATTTTTCTTCTTTAAGTTTCTGTATTGCATGTGCAATGGCTAAACATCATAGACAACCAGCACATATGAGACCCCATAAATCAACTGAGCCTTTCTCTCTTATTTTTAGTGATCTTTGGGGTCCCTCTCCTTATGTTTCTAATGAAGGTTTCAAATATTACATATCCGTTGTCAATGACTACTCTCGCTACACATGGCTTTTTCCCTTACAAGCAAAGTCTCAAACATTGTCTACATTCCTAAAGTTCCATGCTTATGTTGATACCCAATTTAAAATCAAAATTAAACAGGTTCAAACAAATTGGGGAGTGGAGTTTAGACCATTCAAAGAAATCCTATCAAACTTTGACATTAAACATAGAATAACTTATCCTCAAGCACATACTCAAAATGGAATCATAGAAAGGAAACATAGACACATGGTGGAATCTAGCTTGGCATTGCTTGCACATGCCTCAATCCCCTTACAATTCTGGCCCTACGCATTTCAACATGCAGTTAGACTGATAAACATGCTCCCATCTCCAAGACTCCATAATTCCTCACCTTTCTCCACTTTGCATAAAAATGAACCTGACTTCAAGTCTCTTAGAATTTTCAGATCAGCCTGTTGGCCCCTCACAAGGACTTTTAATCACCACAAATTCGAATATAGAGCACTTGAATGTGTCTGCCTAGGTTTAAGTCCTACTCACAAACGATCCATTTGCTATCGCATTTCATCTCACCGTATTTATATCTCTAAGGATATTAAATACAATGAGGTTCACTTCCCTTTTTCTCTTCTTACAAAACCCACAATCACCAGTGAGCTAACACATGTGCATCTCCCAATCATTCAACCTATCATCACTCCTCTCCCTTAAACACAGTCAATACTTGGTCCACTTCCTCAATCTTCTTCAATCTTACCATTTTCAATCCCAAGTTCAACACCAAATGTACAACAGAAGCTGTATTCTGCCTTGACTCGCTCCCAAACTGGTTTTATAGGACCTCGCCAGTTCACAGATGGAACCATCAGGTGGCCACCACGAGCACATGTATCTGTCTTGCCTTCAATACCAAAAAACCCTTATTGCTTCTCAATTGCACAGAAATTTCCTGAATGGAGAGAAGCAATGACACGGGAATTTAATGCTCTCCTAGTAAACAGCACTTCGACACTTGTATTAGCTAATGAAGCTCCAAATATCATTTCATGTAAATGGGTCTTTCACACAAAAACACTTGCAGATGGTAGTATTGAGCGTAGGAAAGCTCGATTAGTGGCTAAGGGCTTCATTCAACAATCCGGACTAGGTTATGACCAAACTTTTAGTCCAGTTGTTAAAACTACAACCATAAGACTTGTTCTAGTCCTTGCAGTCACTAGAGGTTGGCATGTGCATCAATTCGATGTACAAAATGCTTTCCTTCATGGCCTTTGGATAGAAACTGTGTTCATGTCTCAACCACCAGGATTTACCCACCCTCAACATTCATCTCATGTATGCAAACTTAGGAAAGCCAATTATGGACTAAAGCAGTCACCGAGGGCTTGGTACTCGAGATTAAGTGACAAGCTAATTGATCTTGGTTTTCAAACATCATTTGCAGATAGTTCTTTATTTGTTAGCATTCACGACACAAATGTTCTCTATGTATTGGTCTATGTAGATGACCTTCTTATCACATGTTCGAATATGGGGCTAGTAAGTGAACTTGTTCATGCTTTTAAGTCTTGAATTCCCTATCACTGACCTTGGACAGCTTCACTATTTTTTGGGCATTGAGACAACATACACAGAGAAAGGACTCCTACTAACTCAAAAGAAATACATAGCAGTCTTAGCAGATCTTCTCCAACGCACCAACATGTCTCTAGCAAAACCAATCAAGACTCTCATGGCAACCTCTGAGAAACTCAACCTTCATTCTGGAAACCTCTTTGAAGATCCAACTCTTTAGTGAAGCACATTAGGTTCACTCTAATACTTATCCTTCACACGCCCTGATTTGGCTTTTGCAGTGAGCAAAGTATGCCAATACATGCACTCTCCCCGTATTCCACACTAGCAGGCAATGAAGAGGATCCTTAGATACCTCAAGCAAACACCCACCCTCGGATTATTTTTCTCCAAATCATCAATGAACTTAACAGCCTTTTCCGACACCGATTGGGCAGGCTTCCCAGACAACAGGAAATCTACGAGAGCCTACTGCATCTTTTCAGGATCTAACCTCATTTCATGGTCTTCAAAAAAACAATCAACAATAGCCAGATCTTCAACAGAAGCAGAATTCAAAGCAGTGGTCAATGCCACTGTCGAAGTCATCTGGATTCAACATTTATGTAGAGACCTTGGAATTCATCTCACAGAGGCACCAACACTCTATCGTGACAACATAAGATCAACCTACCTTTCCTCAAATCCTCTCTTTCATGCACGCACAAAATATGTGGAAATCGACTTCCATTTTGTGCGTAGCAGAGTTCTCAACAAGTCTTTATCATTGGCTTTTATCTCAGGGAAGGACCAGTTGGCTGATGTGCTTACAAAACCTTTGTTTGCTACATGTCTCCAACACCTCTATTCAAGTCTTCACTTGCGCTATTTATCGCTTGACTTGAGGGGGCTTGTTAAGGCACTACATGCAAATCATGCAGGCCATGCAACGCCTTCCACAACAGACTCATCCACTTATAGTGCAGGTGCAAAGCAACCACCAAAGCACTACATACAGGACCACTCAACACAGGACCACCTCACTTGCATTGCCTACGCCCATACTCACCTCCACTAACCATCTGTTATAGCAGGATCAAGAGCGCACACACACATACTACTATTTTGTAATTTTGTGATAGAGGAATATTCCTCTTACATGTAACCTCTATATATTGAGGCTTTGCCTTTGTACATTTAGTAGTGAAGAAATATAATACACAAGGAAAAATTTCCTCTACAACTACTCAAAGTAGATTACGAGTGTTGAGAGTATTTTCTAGTGTTCAAAGAGACGAGGTATTCAACCTTATTACTAATTCCCCTGTCACGTTCATGTTAATATTTTTAGGAAAATACTATACCCACAAAGAATTTTTATCGAAATGCTTAATCGAAATGCTTTATTGAAATTTTTTTAATTTTTTTTTATTTAGTAATTAAGTAAATATTTTTAAATAAATATGTAATTTTTTTATTTTTAAAAAATATTTAAACAGTTTAAAAAAAATAATAAAAGATTTAGGTTGCGTTTAGATGTTGAAATGAGTTGAGTTGAGTTGAGTTGAGATAATAAAATATTGTTAGAATATTATTTATTATTATTATTATTTTAGGATTTGAAAAAGTTGAATTATTTATTATATTTTATATTGAGATTTGAAAAAATTATAATGATGAGTTGAGATGAGTTTTAATTCCAAACGTATCTTGGATAGAAATCTTGTCTGGACGTAGCAACGTCAATATTTTTACTGACACCTGTCAAATCTACCCATCAATATCGCCTTTATTGGGTTCGAATTTTGTCGCAACACTCAATAATAATTCAGTACATGGTTGGGACCACTCAAAACATCATGCATGTATTGTTGCTCTAAAAATATCTTTGTTTTTACTTCGCACGTTTATTTATGACGTTTTTGTTTCCTACAAGAAAGGGAATAAAGTATTTTATAAGCGCGTGAATCACATATACTACTAGTCAATCAGATGACGACAAAGGCAGCAAAAAGTCCACAAAAGTTTTTATTCTTTTTTAAGTTAATATGAACAGAGAGAAACCCAATAAACAACATCAATTAATTAATTAAATTAAGTTTTATTGGAATTAAGGAATGAGACAAAGTTGGAATTAAGGAATAATTTAAAAGAGTCTAATCTTATAACATGGGCTTAATAATGCAACACTATCATCATCGGTTTTCCACTTTTCTTTTTAATTGTCCAGTTGAATTAGATAATTTTTTTATTTTTATTTTTATTTTTTAAAAAGGTTAGATATAATGTACGGATTTTTGTAATACTTATTACTATGCATATAGCATTATTGATCAATATATATTTATACTCCTGAACAAAAAAAATTAATATTAGAAATGCATGTGTGAATCGAAGCAGGGTAGTGTTGAGTTTGTGTAATGTATAAAAGGGGAGTGGATATGTATGTGATTTTAATAATAATAAAAAAATAATAAGGAATAGGCTATTAGACTTGATGTCTATAACAATATAATCATGTTCCTTCTTTGGGAAGAGTCACAGAGATAGTAATCCTTCTTTTTGGAATGATGAATACAGTACTTCTCTTCTTTTGAAAGAGGGAGGCGATTAGTTATGTTTTACAAAGCGTTCTTCTCTGTTAGTTTTAGAAGTTAAGATAATTTTTATCACAAAGAATTTTGTGTATGTGGGTGCCCTAGAGCAGATGCTTTAGTTTAGCTTGTAATTTGAGATTTTTTCTATATTGATAAGTCATAGCTGTAATTTCGATTCATTGAATGAAATGAAATCTATTTCTAAAAAAAAAAAAAAAGAGTGGTTGTAGAGAGGCAGCGAAAAAGTGGGGGGCCGGAGGGTGAGCAGCAGTTAAATAGGGGGGGACCATGTGTCATAAATAGTCTCAGAGCAGATGCGTTAATTTGGCTTGTAGTCTGAATTTTTTCTTATATTAATAAGTTAAAGTTGTAATTTCGATCTCGTTTGAATTTAAAATTTATTTCAACTCATCTCATTTTATTATTATAATTTTATCAAATTTTTACATAAAATATAATAAATAATTTAATTTTTTTAAATTTTAAAATAACTTTTTAAAAATATTATATAAAATATAATAAATAATTTAATTTTTATTTTATTATTTATAAATTATTTCAATTTAGAATGTAAACTACTTTGAAATATATTTCAAAAAAAAAAAAAAAGGATAAAAGGGGAGTGGATGCAGAGCGAGGGCGGAAAAGTGGGGGGGCCGGGGGTGTGGGCAGCAGCCGGGGGGGGGGGACCATGTGCCATAAATAAAGTAGCTAGCTAGGTAGGGTCAGGATGACAAATATGAACGTGGTGACGGATTAATTTGTCACGTTTTTTTTTTTTTTTTAAATCAAACATGACAAGATGTCCTCGTAGGTTACAGCATGAAGTAAGGGCTACCCATGTGACCACTGATGATCTGAACATGAGCTGGACGGTTGATCCCACCATTTTCATCCATTTATGCATGTATTTTGGCCCAACTTGAGAGTGAGTGAGAAAGACACAGAGAGCGCGCACTTATCAGTTATCATCACGAGTTTTTGTAACCATGTGACCACTGTAGTTATCAGGTAGAGTGTAAAATCGTGTTAAAGGATGTATTTGTATTCTATCGTATCGTATCGAAATATATATATTATATTATATGAATCAATTTTAATCCGATTCAATAAATTTATCATATCAAAATTTTAAATTTTAATGTCATCCATTAACATAAAGGGTCATATTGTATCAACACATTTTGACCCGTTTATATAAATAGGTTGAATAAATTCAAAATTAACTTATTTAACTTAGTTAAATATAGTATAATTTTATATAAATATTAAAATCATAATATATATAAAAAAAATATAAAATTAATTATAAGTCTAAAATTACAATCCAAACAATAAAAATATCGAAATTAAAATCTCAACAATTTTATTTTTAGATATAAATGTATAATTGTAATTTTAACTTTCTTAACGAGTCATAACTGGTTGACCCGTTATTAACCCGTTAAGCAATCATGTCTTAAAGGATCAATCCGTTTTGATCCGAACTTATTAAGGTTAAACCCTCATCTATTTTTATCGTATTGTGTTCATGTTAGATTAACGGGTTATGTCACGTATTGTCATTCCTAATATTGAGATGAGACCTGATGGGGTTAGAAATGTCTCTCCCTAGGAAGCTAATTTATATCATGTACTTCTCTCTCTCATTTATATCATGAAAAATGCTATTTTGTCTATTCTATTTGTTCCTTCATTTTGACACCTTAATAGTTAAAAGAAATGATTATTAGTTATTTATTTATTTTATTATTGTTTTAAATATTTTCAAATGATAAAAAATATAAAGAAAAAAAATTAAAGAAAAAAAAAATTAAAGTAGTAGTAAAATGTAGCACCGCTCTTATATCATTTACCTCAAAAAGATTATTTTAGGTTGTAGCTGATAATTATGTGCAAATTAGATGGTAAAGATTACACAGAAGAAAATGATTTGTATAATTTTAAAGGGTATAAAGTTTATATATATATATATATTTTTTAAAAAAATTCAAGTGAAAAAATCTGAGAAATTACATTTATTTAAAAAAAAAATATCACAAAATATGCAAACATTGAGATTATACGGAGTAGTAGTAATAGAGAATAGGAGAATATGAAAACAAAATGATAAGACCCGTGAGTTTGAAGTCCTGGAGGAAAAGCAGATGACATGGATATAGATTAAGCTAAGACGCATCTGGAAACAGATCATCGGGTAGGATAGCTAGCTTTGTTGGTTGAACAAGTAATTGGTGGCGAGCCCGTACGTCTCATTTTTACTCTTTTCTTTTCTTTCCTCAGGATCGTACATTTCAGTCCGGTCCGGTCCGGACTTGGATTGGATTGTCAATTGTGTAGAAAAAAAAAAGTAGTGGGACGATTAATCGAAAATAAATGGTCATTATTTAGCCACGTCAACAAAATTGACTAATCTTCAAGAAAACAGATCACAATCGCTAATTGTCTCTTAGCAAAACCAAAATGCAGAGATTGGGTGGCTACTCAAAGCCGAAAATGATAAGGTTACTATTTTTTTTTTAATTTATTTATTTTACTTAATAGTTGAGAAATTAATTATTATTAAATTATATATTTTTTTAATAATGAAAAATATAAAAAAAAAAATACTAAAAAAATGATAAAAAATATATATATACACTATAAATAATAACCTTATCACTACCCGGCTGCCTTTATCTGCTGTGGCTGTGTATCGTCGACACTCGTGATCAGCATCGATCGCTCGCTCCTCATCATCTTGACGTGGTTGCTTCTTTCTGAAACATTACCAATGTAGGAGACCAAATCAAAGCATCAGAAAAGTCGACGAAGTGGCGTGGAAAACGGTGCTCTACACTTTGGACTTTATCTCTTGATTTTTTTCTTGATTTTCTCTTTGGTCTATTTTCAAGCACACAGCCAAATGAGAGGATTTTATGAGATGGAGATATTGATAATGGTGGGGTAGTACCGTAGTAGTAGTAGTACATGTGCATGTACTGCTATTCAACCAACACAGACTTTAAATGCCAGATGAACTGAACAAGCATGCTTGCTTGCTTGCAGCATGTGAACGTACATGATGTCCATCTTTCTTCAATTTTTGTGGGCTTCATTAATTCTGAGCAGTTGTGGGCACCATTTGAAGTATAATTTAATGAGTTGTGCTACATAGAAGCTTCACACCTTGCACACCTATTTAAAAATATATGATTTTATTTTTTTATCCTCATATTTCATATTGAATCAATATGAAATATGAGGATAAAAAATTAAAATCACATATTTTTAAATGAGTGTGCAAGATGTGAGACTTATATTTAGAATTTTTCATAATTTAATAGATGGAGGCCTAAGAAGTAGGGTTGGGCTTTTGCTAAAGATCCTTGCTTTTTTTTTTTTTTTTTTTTACAGAGAATGAAAGCCAGCCAGCCAACCAAATTGACCTACCGACCAACTACAGTCTCACTTTATTCATTGTTTCTCACGTGGTCTTCAATTTCTAGTAAGGTTATAATTATAGGAGTACATTGGAAATGCATGGAGTCTTTCCTTTTAGATTTTTCAAAGGTTATTGCCAAGTTCTCCCATTTTTTATTCTCCAATCTTTTCCATACGTCCTGAACAACGATCAAGATTTGAGGACCCAGCCAGAAATATATCTTCAGATTATGGAATTTTTTTTTTTTTTTTACTTTGAGTTTGAGCTTAAATTAAAAACTCACCATTTGGATTTGAAACTCACCAGTCACCTCAACTCATCTCATTATTATAACTTTTTTAAATTCTCATACAATATATAATAAATAATTTAACTTTTTCAAATATCAAAACAATAATAATATTAAAAATAATATTCTAACAATATTTTTTCAACTCATTTCTGAATCCAAACAGAGTAGATAACTTGGAAATGGATTATTTTTTTTTTTAAATTATGTTTTAATATAGAAGGGATGGAAGAAACAGCCCTCTGTATATGCAGATTGAGTTTCGGAAAGGGGTCAGGTTAGAGTCATATTTCCCAGTTGCAGTTCAATCTGAATTGGATAGAAAGCCTTTATGGAATAGAAAGCCTTTGGATTGAGAAACTCCAAAGTGATTTGAGTCTGGTGAGCATTTGTTATGGCTTGATTTTCTCTTGGAAATTGGTTTTGAGGAAGAACAAACCTCTATATCTTTAACCCTCTTACTTAAGGGGATCACGAGCCTCTTTGCCAAGGATTTGACCATATGGCCTCGGTGCATTAATTTGGATGATGGCCCATTGATCATCATCTCATCTGGATGATAGAGTTACTGAGGGTAAGATAGTTTCTTCCCTCACCAATAAAGAGAAGTCAGTTTTTGAGATTATCAAAATGTGGTCTCGGTGTCACATAGATTATCAAAAAAATGACCTCGCTGTCCATCACGTTCAATCATACAAGTAACAATTGAATTGATATTTCGTTATAAAAATACTCTCATTTTATTTTAAAACATGTGTTATAAAATGCGTTAAGAAATATGTTGTGTGGATATCATTACTCTTTGGTTAAACGGGATAGTTATGTTGTTTAAACTCTTAGATACAAAGATTGTTGATATGGAAGCACTGAAGAGGTTGTATGCCTCATAATCTGTTTGGTTGTACTATTGCTTGCAACTACATGAATCGTTGGAGCTTTTGATTTTGCTGTTCAACATATACAACGTGATTGATTTTCTTAAGCTGCCAAGTGCAAATGCCAGATGCCAAACTTGACATCCGGCATAAATAATGCCGATTAATATTAAGGGGGTAGTAATTTCTTCTTTGATATAATGATATTTGAAAAGAAAATGGGAAATTAATGGCGGGGTATGGCTCAAGGTGGTAACATCTTCCACTAGAAAGGTTAAAACCGAGGAAGCTGCAGCGGCAATGGCGTTTGTGTGTGAACTTCCCAGCTATGACCAAACCCAACAATAAAAACAGAACCAAACAAAACTAATTAAGCAGCACATACCCTTCTTAAAGGATACAATTCAAACACAGTACGGGTCTATAAATATGGAAAAAGATGAATATCTAAAGCCTGATATGGTTATGCAGTTTAGATGATATGAGATGTTTTGTTGAAAATTGAATAAAATATTATTATAATATTATTTTTATTTTAGAATTTTAAAAAAATAAAATTATTTATTATATTTTATGTGGGAGTTTGATATAAGATGAGATGTGATGAGATTGTTAAGTTTTGTGTAACCAAACCAGTCCCAAGTCTTTAGAGTTTTGATTAGGGCATTTTACATCTAACAAGATTATATATAACATAATAACATTTGAGAAGCCTCACTTTTGGTTTGAGAGACATGTTTATATATCTAGTTTTGTAGGATTGGTGCCTCAAAGACGTATTTTAGACATAGAAGAGTTGTGTTGGTTGTAAGCTTATATGTAAACACACTACTTTTTCGATTGGTAAATAAAATATTGTTGATCAGGCAAAAGCCCATGTAATATAGGACACATTAACAAGAGCATCATCGCCTGAGTTGTAATTGTAATTGTAAACACACAAACTTACTATTAGACAACAGTTGAAAGAAAAGACAATGCAATTACCACGTGACGTGACAATGCTTTCACAGCAGCAATGTGCTTGGTTTCGCAATAGGTGGAATTTACAAATAGATTTTTTTCTAATTCCATAAATGATATCTAGTTGGGGATGATGCCATAACCTACCTTGGAAGTTACTCCAGGTCATGTAAAATGCAGCCAATAGCAGCTTGAAGAAAATTTCTGCAGCATTGAGTTCTGGTACATTCAAAAATCCACAAACATGTGGAATTGTTGGGACTAACTAAACATTGAATAAAACAACTCAAGTCCATGGCGATAAGGGTACAGAACCAAAACTTTTCAGAAGGAAAACTAAATGTAAATTTTAGGAAAATATGGGATGAGTTTAAATTCTAGGTACTTGTCTAGAGAATCCATTAACTAGTGTGCACGCGTCATCTTTACTTTTGGCATCCCCTTCTTCATCTGACGGGCACGCTCTTTTGCTTCTCTCTTCCGAACAGACTCTGCACTAAGCTTTGCCTCGGCTTCCTCCATCATCTTTTTCCTCTCTGCCTTCTTTTTCTGCAAGGCTTCTTGCCTAGCATTTTGAAGTTCTTTATATGCCTCTTGAGCAGCCTTTACTCTAGCTGCTTCTGTTTTCGATCGAGCCTGCAATTGCACAATTTGTAGTTAAACAAATCACTTACTTAGATGGCCAGTTTTGTTTAGTCAAATTGCAAAATATTGTCATCAGCTGACCCACCTGAGAACTAAGTTTGTAACGCCCGATCAAGTCAATATAATAAGGTACAAGAGCCACCAACCGAGTCATATCGGCCATATTATTCGCATCTGGGAGGGCAAACTTGAACAATAGCATCCTCTTGTGTGTGCCTGGGTGTTGATCAGAGAAATGCATCGAGATGAAATGTTTTCCGAATTTCTCAAAAGCTTTTTCTCCAAAAACCTGAAGAAAACAGGGTACGAGTAACATAAATGAAACCAGAATAACCAAACCTAAAGAGTGTAACAAGATAATAAAGGCTGGGAATGATATAAGAATCTGGGAACAGACCAACAGCTTACAAATAAAAAGAGCATTATTACGTTCACTACTGTTGGTGAAATTATGCAACATTAGTACTGGAGAAAGACTGTGAAACAATGATAAGAGTACTCCAATAAAGTTTGAAGCTCAAGCTAGATGACAAATGAAGATTCTTTTTTCTGATTGATCTGAGCATGCGATAGCATTGCATAGGAAGTTTTATTACCTATCAAAAAAAAAAGCATTGCATAGGAAGTGAAACAACACACAACAAGTTACACATCTTTTAGATGGGGCAGATCATGCAAAACACGTCTTCCTTAGATAAAGCCATGCGTGAGTGATCAAATAGGGGTTATCCAACAAATCCTGTACCTGACTACGAGTCTGACCAGATCACAGGAACATACTAAATGATCTTGTACAATGCAAACGTTAATTCACCCACCCCAGATACTTGTGATTAAGTTCAAATGATGCACCAGGCCATTTCTTTTCAAATCACGCCATCATTATCATTAACTTCAATGATTAACTCCGTAGTAATAAATGCCACTATTTATTAATCATGCATCACAATATTCATTCAAAAGTATTGCGGATGTGATATTCTGAGGGAATGTGGCGCACTATAGCTCCAAATCATGCAAAATGTGCATCTCTCCCCCCTTAATATGAGGGATAAAGAAAATTAAATCTCTCCTCGTGGAACAATAAGCTACCGAAAATAGGTTTACATATTCTTTAACTATTTTTCAATCAATTTTTAAAGTATATCAGTTTGTCTTTCAAGTGAAAGATCATACAGAATCAAGCACAATTCTAAATTTATACATGATAAACCACAGTTCGAAGCAATATAACAACTAAGACCTCAGTGTGCACCACACTCTAAAAACACAGCAAAACATCAAAAGTCGAAACCAAAAAAACAAAAAAAATTATTCTAAATTTCAGACACTATCCTAACTAACTCCTCGTAAAGTTCGTTATAGTTAATGTCTTTTACTTGTCAAAACTCCTCTAATTTATCAAAAAGTTCTTTTACTTGTGAAAAAAAGTAACAGTTGTTGTCAATATACGAGCAACTCTAAGCACAATAAGAGCTCTGTTTAGTTTTTTCAAAAAAAAAGAAAAAAAAAGGAGCTTTGTTTAGTAAAAAGAAGTAACTGAAAACTTAAATGTGCATATAGAAGTAACCAAATTCTCCGCAGTAAAGTTCTCCAAAACAGCACTTACCAAAAAAATGACAACTACAAAATATTATCCACTAAACCATTTAAATTCAAAAGAAAATCAACACGCAAACATAACCGTTGCTAGCAAGCAAAAATTCCTCACATTGAATTATCAAAATCTAAAACATACAACTGTTCGAAAACATACAACTGTTGAAACGCAACTATACACAATGCTACAATACACAAACATAAAAACATTCAAGGCCCTGGGATCTAAACTAAACAATATCCATTCACATGGAAAAACATCCTAAAAAAAATACTCAAAGCAAGCAAAAAGGTAATCCCATCAAACAAAACAAAATGTAACCGAATCCAACCTGATCAAGCACGGCCTCCGTGATCAAATCCGCCGCCACCTCCTTCGATTCCGAGATAACTGCCAACTCTTCGCTCACCCACTTCCTGCCACTCGTTGGCGGGGACACCGTCCCTGCGAACTTCTGCAAATCCCTGACCTCCTTCTGCATCGCCTTCGCCAACTTCTTCCTTGCCACCGCGAAAAGCACGTGATCCATGGCGTCGTCGTTCATATACACCTCGAAAGAAATCTCGTCCTTGCACGGCACCACCAAATTGTACAACCTCGATATCAAATCATGCCGGCTCTTCAGCTCCATCGTCGCCAGCAAACCCTGGCAGTACCTGCGCCCACTGGCATAGAACTTGAACACGGTCTGGCCCTCCTTCAGCAGCAACGGCGAGTCTTCCCCTTCGCCTACCCCCAATAGACTGAAATTCCGCTCGAAGATGGAGTCTTTGGTGGCGAACTTAGCGGCCCAAGCGAGGGCAAGATTCTCGTTCTCGCGCTTCCCGGTGAAGTAGTTGATCAAGAATATGATCAGGAAAGTCCCGCACACGATCTCGACGGTGAAGGACTTCGGAACTGGCTTCGCTTTAGGGGAGGCTGGGGGATTAGATTTTGGATCGGAAGGCGTGTCATTTTCGGTGATAGTCGGGGTCAGGAGGGGCTTATCTTGGAGAATCGGTAGGCCTTCGAATTCGTCCTCGTCCCAGTCCTCGAAGGTAGCGGAAGAAGGCTTGGGAGGATCCGACAAAGGCGGAGACCGAGATTGAGGACTGGGATCCGGGGGAGAAAGTGGGGAGGAGTGGGGATCCGAAAGGGTGAGAGGAGGGGATCGGAGGGAATTAGGGTAGAGGATATCGGGATCGGAGTCTATATCGGGATCTGCATCTTCGGAATCGAAGCCTTCGAAGTGGGAATCGGCGGCAAGGACGAGGGAGCGAGAGAGATGGGAAAGGAAGAGGTTGAGGAGAGAGAGGAAAGCGAGCAGATGCAAGAGAGAGGGAAAGAGGGGTCGACTCGCCATGGCAATCTCTCTCTCACTCTCTCTGTGGATGGAGATTTGTTGTTCCAACTTCCTTCGAGTGTGTACTGTTGATGTGTTCTGTAACATGAACATTTGTTAAAGAATTAAATCTTCTTCACACACTGTTGGGGTGAAAAAAGAAAAAAAAAATTTATGAAGGGTGTGCTGCGGTTTCTGGCAGCACAGCCCTTTGTTAAATTACAGGATTATAAATAAAAGAAAAAGAAAAATTCTACTTGTCAGACTATATAATAGATTAATTAATAATAATAATAATAATAATAATAATAATAAATCATATTCATTCATAATAGATATCACGTAGATTATAGTGTAACTTACGAAGAATGCGAGTTTCTCTTACATTTTATTATATTACTCACACTAATTAATATATCATGTTTTAATAGAATTTTTATTTATTTAATCTTTAAAATCATTTAAAATATTTTACATGAAAATAATTAAATTCATAAAACAAAAATACCTCTGCTTTCTTGTTCATTATATGGATTGATAAGACTGTTCATCCGGGCCGGATTTTTTTCCGGCCCGGTCCGGAACCCGGATAACCGGGTCCGGGTTCCGGTTACGGTTTTCGGCCCGGATTTGATCCGGGCCGAAACCCGCATTCTAATAACCGGATTCATCCGGTCCGGACCCGGGTATGAAACTCGGGTTCCATAAAACACCCGGTACCATCCGGGTTTATATAAAATCGAAGTGATGGATGTTGTAACCCTAGTGAGCCTTCATCTCTAACTCTCCCAGACTCCCGTCCATCTCTCTGTATCTCACATCCGTCTCCATGCCCTCTCCCCCCCCTCCCCCTATCTCTCGTCGCTCATGCTAAAACTGTAGTCTCTGCTTTGCAAAGCTCCGTCTATCATTGAAGAGAGCGAATCGAAGGTCTCTTTCGATGATTCCTTCTTCTTCTTCCTGTTTCTTTCGGGGCTCGAAGGTCTTCTCTCTGTGCCGATCGAAGAAACCCTAGCCTTCCTCCCTCAGTACCGATCGAAGAAACCCCGTCATCCTCGTGACCTCATCTTCCTAACCGACTCGCCGTCATCCTCTCGACCCCAAGGTTTGTTCTCTGTGATTTGGGTAACATTTGTGTAGAAAACGAAGAACCAAGGCAATATTTCTCTGTAACATTTGTGTAGAAAATTAATATCGACCCAGAATGGAGGTCTTGGCTTGCTTTCTCTGCAACAATTTTTTTAGGGTTTTCTCGTTTTATCACTTTGTTGATTTGGGTCTGTTCTTCTGAAAATATTTGAATGGAAAAATCTTTGATAGATCTGTGTTTTTTTTTGTTAAATATGGGTATAAAGTATATGCTGCTAAACATGGGTATAAACGTGGGTTTTTTTATTATTTTGCTATCTGAACTCTTTGGTGATGCCTCAAAGTATGATGCTCTTGTTATCCCTCAAAGTATGGAGCCAGTTGCATCCATGATCCATCTGTCATGGTCAGTAGATTTTAGCTGCTGCTAATGTTCTAAATGGATCATGGATCATGGATCCATTTGTCAGAAATGTTTTGTGCAGTGGAGTTGATATTTTGGTGAATTTTGTTGGTAAAATCATAGCTAGAAAATGGTTAAGAGAGTTGGAGTAATTCCAATCATGGATGGCTTTTTTGTTGTTATCAGGAATTGTCCTCCAGGATTACAATGCTGCCTAAATAACGACAAACAGATAAGTAATAAGATTGATTCAATACTTGTTAGGAGATGGCATTTGAGATTTTGTCAGAAATCAATGTGTACAGTATATTGATTATAAATATAATCCTTTATTTAATAAGTTAATCTCTCTTTGGTCTAAACAAAATTATAGTTTGTACAGTACATCCATGATCCAGCCGTGAAGCTCAATGAAGGAATGGTCATGTAGTCCCAGATTCAACTAATGCCAGAGAGTTGCAGTTTTGATATGTAATTTTATATATTGTAATTTTTGTTTTGTAATGTAATGTATAAATACTAAATAATGAAATATGTAGTGATTGCATTATGTTTTTTTAGATACATTTAGTTATAAAGTAATTAGTTTTATATATAAAAGAATATGAACATTTTTTTTTGAAAAATTTACAATAGAATATAAGAATAATAATAATAAAAAAAAAAAAGCATTTTGAAAAAAACTGAATAATATGGATTTTTGTTAAAAAAAAAAAAAAAAAATCCGGGTACAATACGGAACCCGGATTGCCGGGTTTCAAAAACCCGGATTCATCCGGGTTTCGGCCCGGGTCTAACCCGGATTAACCTGATCCGGGTTTTGGCCAGGGTTTGGAATCCGGGTTCCGGTCCGGGTCTACCCGGGTTCTCGGGTCGGAACCCGGATGAACACCCTTATGGATTGAACTCGTCTTTTTAGATATCCGACTCTCCCATAGATAAAAATATAAGTTCACTTTCACTGCATATTCTTAACTTTTTGAAGTTGTGGATCCAAGGCCATTCCAAATGATTCATACCTTTTTATACAATTATATTTTGAATGAGAGATATTTTGATAAAAATAATATCCATTTATAAAAATATCTTTATTTTAAAATATAATTGTATAAAAGATTGTAAATATATATATATATATATATATATATATATAAGTGTATCATTACTTGAATGGCATTAAAAAAAAAAAACAAATGTTCTTTTCAGGAAAAAACGTAGCATAAAAAGAACAAACACACTTGCTCTGAAATTAACTAACTAAAATACAATAAACAGAATTAGCAGGATGTAAAAATTATACCGCCAGTAAGCATAATCTGTAAGGATCAAATGAATTCCTCTGCTTATAATAAAGAAATAAAATAAAAATCCCGTTTCCTAGTAGTCAGCATTCTTCGAGCCAGATGTTCGTAATTAATGAACTGACACTTCACTTGTTTCGACATTTCTGAGAGAAAGGAACTACTGATCAAGGCCTGTTAGTAATTTGCAGTATGGAGTAGGCACACATGCAGTGAACACCACCAAGCCGAGATGGGGATCAGCAACATGCTTGGATAGTTTGAATGAGGCATGAATGGTAAGATCATCAAGTGCGAGAACCAACCCACCAACCTCGAGATCCCTAATTACTTGAGGGGTTTGTCTTCTTCTAACAACAATTGGATCATGGACCCGATAACCTCGTTATCAACAACTGTGGCATTCTGAGAAACGAAGAAAATAGTATGCATCATTTTGGGTTGAGGGCAGTTTCAGGGAAATGATAATACAAGTTAAAGTCCATATCACTAGGCAATGCCTTTTGATCATAAATATAGTTTAACTAGTAAAAAAAAATTACTATTTCAAGGAAAGTCCAAGTAATAGCTTGACCAAAAAAAAATAAAAATGGTAATAATGTTTATAAACCATCCAGATGGTCAGACTGGCCTAGGGCTGATTCTGAGCTGATCCACAAACGAGGAACTATAATATTTATAAAATGGTAGAATGTGCGTGTGATGATTGCCATATCTAATACATACATAATGCAGAATTCAAGCTTTGAATTCTTAGTACATAGACCACGTGTATGCTGAATGAAGGAAGATAAAAACTGTGCTAAGCATACACATCTACCAGTCAGAAAGAAAACATGTGACAATTTATAATAATAACATGATGAACTAATAAATCAAAGCAAAATAAATGGTACCACTGGCTTTCTAATTAGCTCCTTCAAAAGTGAATGAAGAGTTAACCGCAGTTCCTTGAACAGGACTGCAATTTGAGCTGCTGCTGTCAGTTTTAACCATCCATCTATGACCACCAGTCCAGTCTGCAATGTAGGAGCATCAATACACCGTCACAAAGGAAGACATTTAAAAAATGCTACAAAAGGAAATGATCACCAGACATATCCAACATTTAAGCTCCACTTATCTTTAGTCAGTTGTCATCACATTAAAATCTGGAACTTAATGATATCTAATAATGGGCATAATTTATTGGTTATCAAGCTAATGCAACATAAACAGGGTTGGACCCTGAGTTTGCATAGTATGGAAGCCAAATGAGGTAAAGAATGAACACAGAATATAACATTGGGAAGTCAAGTTTGTGTACATACATACATATATATATATATATATATATATTGAAGTTTTTTTTGGGATGATGCCATTTGGTCATGGAACTAATACATGTGCTGAACTTACGGTCTTACAGTTGGCTCTTCAATTTTGTGCTGATAATGGATAGACAGTGGTCATTATGGAATCGGATTCAGCTCTTATTCTTTGGTTTAACCATCTTAACCATCAGATTTGGGATGACATTTTAAATCTTCATTTTTCTGTGAGTATCACACTTGTACATATGGTAAGGGAAGGAAATATAGTTGTGGTTTGCCTCGCAAAACTGGGTGCTTCAGGTGTTAGTTCTTCCTTTAGATCAGTTTCTCAGTTACCAGTTGAGGCCCAGGGAGACCATATACGAGATTTGGCAGGTGTTCCTAGATTCAGGAACCACGAAACTTTTTGAAAACAAAAACAACATTTAGGATGAATGTGCCTTTTTTGCAGGGGGAAAAGTAAAATAGATACCTGATGCTGAATATTGATGGAGCCACCAAACAGCAAGATAGAGTAAGGAGAGATAACAGAAGAATCTCGAATAAAAATTCTTTTGGTTTCAACCTGAGAAAAAACCAGGGTGAAATTCTAAACCTAAAATAATGATACAGTGAATGCTCAGGAAAAAAAAAAAAAAAAGAAGGAAGAAGAAGAAGAGAGAGAGAATTATATAGGGTGAACAGTGGTTAACCAATTATTGCAATTGCAATGGCCTATCTCTTGACCATCCTTATATCAATATTATCCCAAAGTCCCCAAAGTATCATTGGAAGTTGAACCCCAATGTTGAGTTAAAACTTAATTGCATCTTCCCATATTGACTTAAGTAGCTTATGCGGCACAAAAAAAAGCATCTCATGGAATTTCAATTTACTACAGACAGAATTTTGATATAGTTGAAAGATCTCTCTCTCCTCTCTCTCTCTCTCTCTCTCTCAACCAAAACTATATTACTTGTACTTCAAGGGAAAGAACCAATTATTTTATTTTTGCCACCACACAGCATAAACAAACATTTATTTCCTTTCCTTGGCAAATCATTTCCAATCGGTCTTGTAGTTGTAAGATACAAAAAGTACCAAAATCTTGAGTTACTAGGAAGCTGGGTATATTTACATCAAGTACACACTAACCCCTTCCTCCGCAAGACTGCCACAAAAACAGACATGCAAGACAAAACTTGAGACAGACCAAAACAGACAATTGGGGCTCAAAAGCGAGCTTTGCACTTGCTAAACGAAGCTAGTGGCAAAAACCAAAACAGAAGCTGAAACAAGGTGGTTTTAAAGCTCAAACAAACAACCTCTTATGAAATATGAGGAAATGAATTGATTCCCACGCATGAACTGATACTAGAACAAGGAAATGACTAGAAAAAAAGAAATTGATTCATAGAATTAAAGTGGAAACCTTTTCAAGGAAGACAAGGAAGGGATATCGAAATGCTTTCAAATTACTGTTGATAGAAGAAGGGTGTATGTGAACTTCTCTTCTTCCATCATACCAAACAGGGCGACCCTGCGTTACTGGGCCAACAGACTGTTTAAGGTTGCCAAGAGCTGTGGCAGTAATGCCTTGTTCAGTGGCTGCCACATTAGGGTATAAACCTGCACATAATATAGCCTGCACGAGTACTCCATGAATGTTTACTTAGTAACAGGGAAAATGGTATTTTCAGTTCCAACTAAACATGAGATACACCTCGTTCTTCATTGTCAGATAGATTAGCCATCTACACAATCAAACTAATAACAATAAATTTTATTTCCTCGTACCCATTATATTAATGGAAGCCCAACATAACAAATTTAAGAAAGTGACAGAAAACAGCAGCAAAACTGCAAAATGTTGACAGCAATAAAATCATTAAAAGTTTGGTCCCTAGGAATTGGCTCTGGTGATGAAGGGGAAGGTTGAAGTTTGTTCTTGTTCAAGTTTGATACAAAAAAGAAAAACAGTCCAGACATCAAGGATGACACTAATTTAAAGTATAAAAAATGCGCCTCCTGGGTTGTGTAGAAAAAATGTTTCAGTTTATACCCTTTAAATTCTGTTGAATATAACTAAAAAGATGTACAGTCTAATCAGCCTAGTAAGAAATGTTTAATAATGTGCAGACTATGAGCTTATATTCCAGTTTTATGGTTTCTCTCGACTATATGTTTCATCTAGTGGAGAGACCATTAATGAGTGACTGGTCTAATCAAATACCAAATGTATTACTCCACTTAATACAAGGTAAACATTTTGCACTGCTAATGTAACTGAACGTGAATATTTTATCTCTGAGGGAAAAGTCAACTAAATACAAACAGCAGCCTTATTGGTCTGACCTTTACAACTGATGAATGACATGAATACTTATTGAATGGTTGTGATGCATCAGAAAACCAACTGTCAAAATCCTCTTTCTTTTGTCCTTGAACCTGACCATGAAAACATAGGAATCCCCAATTCAGGACATAAAGCTCCAGAAGCTCAGAATTTAAAATAGAAACTTTCATAAAAAAAACACTTTGGAAAAAAACTACAACAAGATTATATTGAAATGTAATTCAATCAATTCATAGCAATCCAGAGTAAATAGAATGATAAACTTTGCATTTTTCAAAACCCCCCTTATAACTCTTGTGATGGCATCCAATATTTATTTATCACTCATGAATAAGATTCAAAATATAAATTAGGCCTGCATGCAGATATGGACGGCAGAATTCTGTAAATCACATGATGAAGCCTGAGGCAACTAGTTGTATGCCGCCACAGATTGGTGGTTAATTATAATTAACGACCGGGCTTGTGACTGTGCATGCATTGTGGGCATTTGTGCGTGCCCGCGTGTGCATATTGGTGGGTACAGGACATGGCAATGATATCTTTGACAAGAAGTTCTGATGGACAAATTTTGCTGTATTTATTCAGAACAACATTGAAAATTGTTTCATACACAAAAACTGCATCGTGTAGATGACATCTCAGACAAGTAGTTTTGTTACGTGTCCTTTAATGCTGATAATTTTCAAGAACAGGCAAGAGTTGAGGCATGACATCAGGTCGCAGGCTAGAGGTAATGGCATAATGCCTAGATACCGTGGTTGAAAGCAGCACAACTATCGATTATAAATTACTCACGAGAAAGGCACTGTACCTGATACTTTTTTGGAAGGTTGATGAGGCCAATGTCAGCTAGCAACGATCCAAACTGTATTCTCATGTCTCTGAAATGTAAGCACATATATAAAAAACTGGGAAGAGTTCAGGTATTAATAAAGTTAAAAGACAAAATATTATTGTGCTAGCATGTTCTGAATACTGGTATGATACAAATTTTGTCCATCATACAAATTTTTTGGTCAGCTTAGTTACGAATTTGCATTGATAACAGGGAAAAAAACAATCAGCACCTTTACCAATTGCCTTTCTCTCTCATTGGGGACAAAATACAGCATACATATATACTTATCACAGTGTCCCTGCATCCTGACTGCTTCTTGCTCTGGGACATCTTTCTATGACCTAGAAGATTTCCTTTTACATCTCCCTGAGGTTGATAAGACAAAATGGGGCACTCTAGCCCATTTAATTCTCTAAATCGAGATATCAACATCATAGGTCGTACTGAAACAGATTTCAAAGACAGCAGGCTATCTTGCCACTCCTTGATTGGATTGCACGCGACTGTTTACGGCTCCATTGTGTGGGTTCAGGTTAAAATATTTGTATAAATGTATCGCCATGCTAATTTTGATGGAAAAAAAAAGAAGTGAAATACAATAACCTAGTTGAAGTGTAATGATCATGCACACTGGCTCCTCGGGCTCTGCAATTCATGTTTGTTATCTGCATTTCCTCTACTCCACCAGGAGCATCACCCCTTCTTCTATCTTAGCTACTGCCTTGCTCATCGATCCCAAAAGCTCTAGTCACTTGCTGCAATAGCAGGCTTATCATGTGGTTATACATCAAATAGATGCAAGTGAAGGTAATTCAGGAGCTCCTCATATGGACTGGTTAAGTTCCTCCCTTGGGAAGATTTTCTAGGGAAGTCGGGTGGACATCTACATGAGCATCACATGATTCCAATCGAAACACTGCAAGAAACATGTGTAGCTAGGTATACCTAATGAAAGCCTAGTGACCCTCTTGATGCTTATTGCAATCCCTTTAGAGATAACATGGGCTAACTAACAAAAGAAAAATGGAAGCAAACAAATTCTTCAAAACATGCTTAATATTTTAATCCAATATTAAATATGCTTGATGTTCTAGGCTGAACAAAGTAGAGGCAGCATTGGTGAAACCCACCATCAGAAATTTATGTTTGCATGACAGATGTTTCTTTGCACACAATGCGGTGCGCCTACGAGGTTTGCAGCTTTGTAATTCAAAAATTGAAACAAATATCATAGGACATATAAATATGCTCAAAAAGATATCATCACGTAGAAGCCAATAAATCATGTTCATAACAACATAAGTGATAGCATCCAACTTATGGAAAGGTAGTAAAGAAAACAGTGTGAACCTAATGCACAGGCATCTGCATATTCTCGTTAATCACTCAAGGAGAAGTACATTATTCCTTTACTGATAGGTAGAAAAGAAAGAAGTGTATTATTCTTTATCAAGCATAAGCTTTTTAAACAGGTTATTCTTTCTAGTAGCTATCAACCGTCACTGGACCTCAGGAAAGTCAAGTTCAATTAGCTTGCGCAAATAGAATCATATGATTCTGTGCATGGGAAGACGACATAAATAATTTTTTAACAAGCTTGGTTATCAAAATTATATGTGAGGAATTTATTTTTTTTTATATGTGAAAGACATGTAACGGGGACATACGAAAGGAACATAGAATCAAGAGAAAAGAAGCTACACCTTATCATGTACATAACTGAGCTGCTTAAAAAATTTGAATTGCAAAAATTTTGAGCAGCTTTAGCTCCTTTCTGCATGACCCAAGTTTATTGTATCAGTAAACAGTGTTCCAAGACTACACGGAATTATAATGATCAACTATGCAAATTATACATATGTTATCATACAGTCAATAACAGCAGAGATCTTCAATCCTAAATTATGGCTTATCTGATAAACAAAATGTGTCACAAGAAAGACGGGGCTATCTACTCTTTAGAAGGAAAGCAAGAAGTAATTTAGAATTTTGCTTTAAGACATATTGAAGGAAAGCACATTGGTTGCGGCATGACAGTACCAGTGATAGAATAACCAGTGTGAGAGCAACATAGTGGTCCTTGAACACTAAACCAAACTAATAGAGGCAGGGTAAACCTAACCTCGCGTAGACTCTTCTCCCATTTTCTGTATGCAGCCATCATCAACAGGTGGTCAGATTGCCTGTCAGCATCATCTGAATCACTAGAACCACCAATCTTATCATTCAAAAGCACCAATTTTGCTCTTTCAACATTTTGCCTCTGGAAACCAAAATTTTCATACATAATTCAAATTCTTCTAGTTTCAGAAAAGAGAACCATCAGTCAAAATTAGTGCAGCATTAATTGACAGACCTCATCTTTTGGATACACAAATGGAGATTTGTAGCTCAAAAATGCTGAAATTGAGAGAATGGGTGATAAGCAACCAAATATAGCACCATACAGCATCATCTGCAGTTTGAAAGGAAAACAAAATATGAAACTTTTACTAGAAAAAGGAAAACCAAAAACAAGGGTACACAGCAGTCTATCATGAAGATAAGTAGAAGACTTTTCTGTGTCTGAGAGAGACGAAGAAAGAGACGACTAATCTTCAAGAAAGGGAAAGCTGAAGTACTGAAAAATCAATGGGAAATTTTATCCAAGTACATTTCTAAGTACAGGCAGCACAATTCAAACAATACATCCAATCGAGACTGTCAATCTGGGAGGGCTGACACAGGACAAAGCTAGCCCCAGCTCTGGATAAACTATCCCTTCGCCAAGATGTCCAATCAAATTTCAGCTTCTGTTCTACAGCCTGACCTAAGCACCTTTTGTTGGCTGACTAGATTTAAATGCATAAAAAATGAGAACAAGTTCAATAAATGAGGGATAAACAAGAATGGTTCAATAGAAAGGAGACGTATGATGGGTGATGCCTAGGAGTTGAGAAGATTTCATCATACTGGAAATGGAATGGATCTTTGATCATCATGAGTGTACTAAGATTTGCCATGTTGTACGAGGGAGAAACTGGTGGTAGAGAGCCATTCCCGTTAACTTGTTTGTTTCCTAATGAGTTTGAAATCTCTAAATGGGTATTCAAAATGGTTAAGGATATTCAACGTGTGGTGGGAATGGAGAGTGTGGGTTATGAAGAACAGTTTATGGCCCTTCTCACGGCCATTGAGGTAGGCCATTCTCAGTCCAAGAAAACTGGTTCCAAGAAGCAGAGGGAACTTAACAGACTTAAATGGTCACTGAATGAGGGTAGCTCAAGTCATGATAGGAGCAAAGGGAAGGGTACACATGTTTCTTTATGAAGCCAAAAATTGTGTCTTGGAATGTATGCGGGTTGAATGAGATTAATAAACGCCATCATATAAAGAATTTGCCTCGGGACTGGAAAGCGAATATTATGTGTTTACAAGAAACCAAGTTGAAGCTGGTGTCTAGAAAAATAGTGAGAAGTGTGTGGTGTTGTCCATATGCGGATTGGGTATAGTTGGCTTCAAATGAGGCATCGGGTGGGATTCTAGTGATGTGGGATAAAAGGGTGGTGGAAAAAATAGAGGAGTTTGTTGAGGAACACACAGTAGCGTGTTCCTTTAAGATGGTGGAGGATAATTTCTTATGGGCGTTTGTCCGGAGATACAGTTCCCTGGAGAAGGATATGGCGACACAAAGCGCCTCCTAAAGCGTCTTTCTTTGTGTGGACAGCGTCACTAGGCAAGATTCTTACGACAAATCATCTGAGAAAGATGAGGATAATCATTGCAGACTGGTGTTGTATGTGTAAAAGAGAAGGTGAGTCGGTGAACCATTTACTGGTACATTGTGATGTAGCCAGAACTCTCTGGAATAAGGTGTTTAAAAGGATGGAACTAGCATGGGTTATGCCGGAATCTGTAGTGGATATATTGGTGTGTTGGACCTCTATCCGAGGTGTGTCTCAGATCAAAGTGATTTGGAAGATGATCCTTATTTGTATTATGTGGTGCTTGTGGCAGCAGAGAAATGAGAGGATGTTTGAAGACAAATAGAGATCTATGGAGGAGCTAAAAGTTTTTTTTTTCATAACGCTTTGTACTTGGGCCATTGCTGTGGACTTTAATGGCATGGACCTTCATGATTTCTTAGTTTCTAATGTGCCTACGTAGATAGGACATACTTACTTTGTAATTGGCAGTTGTTGCCCATTCTTGGATTAATAATACTTATTTTACTTATAAAAAAAAAATTATTATGAGCGTTTGAAGGTATATATGGACCAAATGCTGACAATATCAGACATTGTTTGTGGGAAGAACTTGCAGGAGTGTACAGCTGGTGGGACCTCCCCTGGTGCATAGGTGGTGATTTTAATGTGGTAAGATTTCCTAGTGAGAGGTCTGGTAATAGTCGGATTTGTCCTGCCATGATAGAATTTTCAGATTGCATCTTTGATTTGAATCTGGTGGATCTCCCACTGATAGGTGGGCCTTTTACCTGGTCGAATAGTCAGACGTGGTCTCAACTGGATAGATTCTTATTATCGCCGGGTTGGAAAATTCATTATCCGGAGGTATGTCAAAAGAGATTACCGCGACTATTCTCGGATCACTTCCCCATTTTATTGGATGGAGGTGGTATCCAAGGAGGTCGTCGTTATTTCAAGTTCGAAAACATGTGGCTCAAAAGCGAAGGCTTTGTGGAAAGGGTAAGGCAGTGGTGGTCCTCTTATCAGTTTTTTGGTACCCCCTCTCATATATTTGCAGGCAAACTAAAAGCTCTAAAGAATGATTTAAAGCTTTGGAATCTCCAATCTTTTGGAGATATAGGGGTACAAAAGAGATCCAGGATGGAGGAAGTACAGAACATTGAGAAGATCACTGAAGTTAGAGCTCTCACCGTAGAGGAAGTCTCACGTAAGGCAGAACTTGTCTCAAAGTTGGAAAGAGTATTATCCTTGGAGGAAATCTTATGGCGTCGGAAGTCTAGGGCATTTCGGTTGAAAGAATGGGATCGAAGCACAAAATTTTCTCATAGGAGAAATAATACCATTGAAATGCTTAAAATCAATGGTAGTGAAAGCACAGAGGCTTCAGAGATCTGGGAACATGTGGTGATTTTTTATGAAAATTTATTTAGAGAAGGCGAGGGGTGGAGGCCAAAATTAGATGGACTTGGTTTTGATTCTATTGATTCACAAATAGGGCTGCAACCCGAACTGAAACAGTCGGGTTTATACCTGACCCGACCCGAAATTTTCTGGTTCAGAACTCAACCCGATCCGACCCTACCCAGTCAACATAAAACCGGGTCAAACCCGTAAGACCCGATAAATCTACCCTTTTCACGGTACTATACCTTTCTCAGATGAAGAAAAGCCATGAAAGAAGCGAATTCCAGCAAACGCAGCACCAAACAATCTCCACTAGCCAAGCGTAGCCATTATCTCACTTTAGAAAGCTCGATCCTCAGTTGTCAGTAAAGGCCTTGAATAACCGTGTGAATTTGTATACATATCGAAACCAAAAACTTCTTCCCTAATCCCTAGCCTATATAATTGAAAGACCAATGACCTCGACGGCGATGAGATACGCACGAGGTACAAATTAGATTTCTTGGTGGAATCGGCAAAACAGTTCTTTGTGTGTGTGTGTGAGATGGGGCTTTTGATTTTCGAATCCATCCTCCAGTGGCAAGTAATGTAAACAATTACCTTCCGTAAGAAGCGATTGGCGACAAAGGCACGGAAAGATTCAAGAAATGCAGAAAATCTTACACTCGTCTTCCTTCTTCCCACCGGGCACCCTTGTAGAGATCGGCTCACACGAGGCCGGATTCGTGGGCTCCTGTTTCGCCGGCACAATCCACAGTCCTCAGATCTTGAGATACGCATGATGTGTTGGCAAAGGCACGGAAAGATTCAAGAAATCCCATTCGCAAGATGTTGAAGGTTCTCAAGAAAGTTGCATGTTTGTCGTCTCTCAGTGAACCCACATCGGACTCAATCCATGGAAAGTTGTACAAGGCTCAGAGACCATCACTCATAACTAAGCATGAATATCTGCGTTTTAGACTTTGGGCGGCATGAATATCTGCGTTTTAATTTGGGCGAGTTGGAGAACTGAAGATGAGAACGGTTTACGGACGGGTTGAAATAAAAATACAAACCCGTTAACTAGTCGGGTTGGAGACCCGATTATATAATAACCCAACAAAATGCGGGTCCGGTAGGGCCACTTTGAACAGGCCCATCGAACTGATGGATTATTTGCACATCCCTAGTCACAGACAGCATCATGGTTGGAAAGATCTTTTGAGGAAGAGGACATGTATGAAGTGGTCAGAGGAATGGCGAAAGATAAAGCATCAGGTCCAGACGGCTTTTCACTGGGTTTCTTCCAAACTTGTTGGAAGGTTGTGAAAGACAACATTATGAATGTGTTCTAGGAATTATTTATGGCGGGGAAGTTCAAGAAAAGTCTGAATGCTACATTTCTTGTTTTGATTCCGAAGAAGACTGGTGCATTGGAAGTGAAGGACTTTAGGCCAATTAGCCTTATAAATGGGGTATACAAAATTATTTCCAAGGTGCTTGCAAACAGGATAGGGATGGCCATTGGTAAGATAATCTCAAAGCCATAGAATGCTTTTGTAAGGGGTCGTCAAATTCTAGATTCTGTCCTAATTGCCAATGAATGTCTGGATAGTAGGTTAAAGTCTGGTATTGTAGGGATTATCTGTAAACTAGATATGAAGAAGGCATATGATCATGTAAACTGGGACTTTCTCTTGTATTTATTAAAGAGATGTGGCTTTGGGGAGAAATGGTGTAGGTGGATCAGATGGTGCATTTCAACGGCAAGATTTTCAGTTTTAATCAATGGCAACCCAGAGGGATTTTTCAACAGCTCACGAGATCTAAGACAGGGAGATCCCCTGTCCCCTCTTTTATTTGTTATCATCATAAAGGCTCTGAGTAGGATGTTATAGGCGGTGGTCAGTCATGGGTTTTTGTCCGGATTCTCAATGGGTGATTCGAATAGGGGCTTGATCTCAGGCTTTGAAGGCGCTTCTCTTTTGTTTTGAAGCAACGTCAGGGCTGAAAGTGAATTTTGATAAATCAAAGTTAATGGCAATTGGGAACATCAAGAATTCTCAGCATCTGGCTCACACTCTAGGGTGTAAGGTCGCTTCATTGCCTCTGACATATTTAGGGTTACCGTTGGGGGCTGTATCACGGGCTTCAACTATTTGGGATATAGTTATTGAGAAAATAGAATGGAGATTGGCAGGGTGGAAGAGACTGTATCTATCAAAAGGAGGCCGGGTGACCCTTATCTAGAGCACTCTTTCTAACTTACCAACATATTTTCTGTCTTTATTTCCAATTCCAGCTTGTGTGGCGGCGAGGATTGAAAAACTATATCGTGACTTTCTATGGAGTGGACTGGGAGAGGAATTCAAGTTCCACCTAATCAGTTGGGATAAGGTTTGCAGACCAATTTCCTCAGGTGGGTTGGGGATAAAGAATTTGAGAACATCTAATCGGGCACTTCTTGGGAAATGACTTTGGAGGTACAATATGGAACCGGAAACTCTCTGGAAACTTGTGGTTGATTGCAAATATGGCAGGATATGGGGGGGTTGGTGTTCTAGTGAAGGGAATGGGTCTTATGGTGTGGGGGTTTGGAAACACATAAGACGAGGGTGGGGGTGTTTTCTCAATATACTAAATTTAGCGTGGGGAAGGGTACTCGTATAAAGTTTTGGAGGGACATTTGGTGTGGGGAAGAGGCATTCATGGACTCGTTCCCTTTGGTTTTCCGAGTGGCACGTGACCAAGAAGCTTTGGTGGCGAACCTCATGGTTCGTTCAGGGGACTAAATCCATTGGAATATATTCTTTAATAGAGAAGCACAAGACTAGGAACTAGACAGTTTCGAGGTTTTTTTCAGTTTAGTGTATAATACGAAGCCGAATGGAAGGTGTGGTGATAAGCTGTGGTGGACACCAGCAGGTAAGGGTATCTTCTCGGTGCGTTCCTTCTATAAGTTCCTTACCGTACTTCCAAATACTCATTTCCCTTGGAGAAAACTATGGAGGAATAAGGCACCCCCCAAGGCACTCTTCTTCACTTGGACAGCGGCCCTGGGTAAGATATTGACTACCGACAATTTACGAAAGCGTAGGGTAATTATTCCTGATTGGTGTTGTATGTGCAAGAAATCTGGGGAGACAGTAGAGCATCTTCTGTTACATTGTAAGACAGCTAGTACCGTGTGGAGCGAAGTGTTCAGTCGTATAGGGTTAAACTAAGCGATGTCTGCTACAGTGGTGGAATTATTGGCTAGTTGGGTAATACCGGAGGGAGTTCCACAAATCAAAGCTGTGTGGAAGATGATTCCTAGCTGCATTATGTGGTGTATATGGTGAGAGCGTAACGAGCGGACATTCGAAGATAAGGAGCAGACCTTAGAGGAGCTTCGAGCTTTATTTTTCCGTACCTTAATTCTTTGGGCTATAGCTGTAGATTTTAATAGCCTAAATGTACATGATTTTCTTGTTTCTTTTACAGCAACTTAGATAGGCCTTACCTCTAGTATAACTTCTTGCGTACTTGGGCTATGCCTATTCTTATTTATACTATCATTTACCTATCAAAAAAAAAAAGATTTGCCATGTTGTACCACTTTGTCTTATGCAGATGCCATGAGAAAAAGGAACAACCCTACCATTAATGGAGTCAAGCAGAGTTTGAATAAGTTTAACTCTTGTTTTTAAAACATCATACAATTGGGCATTTTCATTAGCTAGCATCTAATGTTAAGTCATTTCCGATTTTATTGCTCCTTGTTTGAATTTTTTAGTTCCATTCCATTGGCGATATGAAGTTCTCATCTCGTGTACCATGTTCACTTTCCATTTCATACTTTCCATTTCATACAATTATTGATACTTCTCAACAGGGAAAAAATTGGTAGTGGCTTAATTTGAACCATGTGAACTTCAACATAATCTTAAAAAAAAATGGTAGTGCCTCAATGGCAGCAATTGTGTTTTTTGAGAGTATTTGTTTTTTGTTCTTGTAATGACTGGAGTTTTGTATCAGAGTTTCTACTTGTTTGCTGTTATCTAGTTCATGTTGCAACTGCTGCTTTGTGCTCTGCAAGTAGTTAGGTCAGGTTTGTTTAGGCTTGCCCCATTAGCATATACATTTCGTTTGTTTAAGTCTTGAAAGACTCGTGTGTTATGGGGTATGCCACCTTCCTCTTTAAATGTTTTTCTTCTTTAATAGACTTACTTACCCAAGGGAACATACGAGTGTTTTGCTGGTTGTAAGTTTAGGTGTCAGAATTGAGTAAATGATTCTCCACAAATTTTGGCTTCTACTGGCCATGTCGAAGTGTAGAATAATCATGTCAAGACAGTAATATGAGGTGAAGCAGAGGGGCAAGCTAACTATGGAAATAGAAAAGCAAAAGAAGCTCATCTTGAAAATGGGAAGATACTTTGTAGAATGAATTCATCAGACCAGAATTTAAATATTTAAGAACAAAATACTTCAATAAGGTAATAGAAAAATCTGGACTAGCCTCAAAATCAGGAAAAAAAAAAAGCCAAGTCTAAAAACATTACATTTGCATGAAATTTCCATATGCTACAATAACTCTCTGTCTAAAGAGAAGAATAAATGAATATTTAATGCACACCTTTCCTATCAGAACATCAACAGGAAGTTTTGCCAAATGATGCCCAAGAGGTGTCAACTCTTCATCACCTTCAAGTGCCCCAACCTAAAAAAAATTCCAGTTCTAGACTTTAAATGGAATGTTTTTTTGTTATGAAAATAAGTACTTTTCACAATGTGCATAGAAAGTAATTGTTTCGTATGAAGGCGAATGACAGATACAGACATCACTAATTTCATTTATTAAGTGCCATGATAGGCTTCTGCAAGAAGGGTAATGACAAAATGGAACATTTTCTTTTTCTTTTTTGATTGGAATTGATTAGAAGCACGGAGGGGTGAAACCTGGGTACACAGGAAGAATATAAGAGTAAGCACCCCGAGAGAGGATAAAAACAGGAATGCATAAAATCTTTTTTATTCCTATGATCAGTAAACAAAAGGAATGCATAAAATCTAAGAAAGTAAGAAAGTGCTAATGGAACATTTCCATATGACATGAAAAGCTCAAGGATTTAGATACAGACTCATTTCATTATTGTGGACGCATAGACTTAAGAATTCAAATAAAGAAATAAAATGGGTTAATTGCAAAAAAGGGGACAGAACAAAACACCACTAGCTTAAATATTTCCACAGAGAAGATAGGAGAAGACTATTTTCTGCCTGAACAAAGATAGAAGACTGTTTATACATGAATAAGTGACATATTTCATGTGCCCAGGAATTATAATTCCATGTGAAATTTTTCTCATGAGTTTTATTCAATGAAGGAACAACATGGTCACATGAGAAGTCTTCAAGAGGTGCACATACAAAGAAGAGAATCCTCCAGTTGCGCACAACATCCAATAAAAAGTGACAAAAAGAATTGTTTGACAATTAGGATCCTCTCATAGTAATGATACTTTTTGTATCTAATTGAACAATTAGATAGGTTATATCAACATGGATCAGAAACAAGCTGATTGTTTTGCTACTATTCATACATTCAGAATTAAATCAGAAGCATCACTCTCACAATGAAATCTACCTCGTATAACAATGAAAGTGCTGAGGTTATAGCGTCCTCCCTAGGAGGTTCTAAAGCCTGGAACAGAAGTTAACAAATAAAACCAGTTAAGACAGTCTATCAGTTTAAACATCTGTAATCAAAAGATAGCATTAATTACCTTGGATAAAAAAGGCTTTATGTAACCCAGAGAAAGTAACTTAATTTGTAAACACAACTCCACTAATGGCATCCGAAGCATCTCAGGAACCTTGGAATTGTGAACGGCGTGTGAGAGAAAATAGGTCAAAAAAGGCTATGCAACTTAAGAGCATTTTCTTTCTAGCAGAGTACCTGAAAATTGCGCATGAGTTTCTCAAATCTGTGGCGTGTATACAAGCTAAAGCAAGTTCCAGGTTTTACACGTCCAGCTCTTCCCCGCCTTTGCCTTGCATTTGCTTGGGAGATCCAATCTTCAACCATGCTAGACAATTTCTAAAAGTGACCAATTAAAAACAGTGAGACACCAGGACCGGTAAAGGCATGTAAGGTGCATATAGACAACTGAAGGGACCGGTCTGAATCAATACTTACCAACAAAGGACACATAGTCATATGGGGAAAGTCTTTAATTAGTGTCTAAGGTAATACAAGCTAACGCAAATTAGCCTTCTTACGACAATTTCTATCGACTTTCTATGCAGCTCCTTAAAGAGAGGGGAAAAAGGCATAGTTCTGTGAACCAAAGATATCACGTGCGACAGAACCATGCTCAGCTTATCCCTTGATTTATCTAGCAGAACACAGGTTATTTTTCACTCAATTCAAAAATTGCATGAGAGCCATGCACTATCTTTCTTACCGAGTGATCTTATCTAGCAGAACACAATTTAGTGTAAGAGTAACAATATTAAGAAAGATGTGACTCAATACTAGTATCCTTCTTACTGAGTATAGAAAAGCACACACCTTCTGAGGATTATAACGATTCTCCTTGTGCTTTCCACAGTCGATGACAAACACCACATCATCTATTGTAATACTGGTTTCTGCAATGTTCGTGGCTATAATGACCTGAGACACAAGATATTGAAGAAAATAAATCTCACATAAGAAGTCAAGAAAAGGGCAACAGAAGTTGAGAACTTTGGTACAAGCATAGGTCAAACAAATTACAAAATATGCTACAAAGTCAATGTTTCTTTGTCAAATAAAGTGTGTACAAAGAAACTACATAAGAAACTCAAAGGCAAATGATGAAAGAGAACAACTTAATTGGGGTTCTAGAACCATCATCACAATTTCAAATGTAATAATGAATTAGTCATAAGAATTCTTGATCGTCTCCAATAGAGATATTATTCTTCCAACGACAAAGGCTAAATTATTCTTGTATATCATTAGGATAACTTTTTTACACATTAAATGCACTTGAGAACTCACTTCCTTCTGGTAAAAAGCTTATTATTGATAAATAGTAGAGTCCGTCCTTTAATGACAATGGTCAATTGAGAAGTCACATGGTTTTTAAATTTTTATAAGTGGAAATTCAATTTTCCAGACTAAACACACATTTTTTATTCCAAGTCACATGAACAAGGACTTTCATCCACCAATAAAAGCACTGAAGCATACACCATATTTAAACGAAGACTTCAAGGACATACAAGATATATCATTAGCATAAACCAGTGATTCGAAAGTTTAATTGGAAGAAGCAACCGGCACAAGTGACAAAACTTGCCTTGCGTATATTTTCAGGAGGACGTAAAAACACTCTTTTTTGATCATTTGATGCAACGGATGAATGTAAAGGGAGAATCCAATCAGAAGAGGGTCCACCAAACCGGTAAGAAGCAGCTAGCTTATCGAGTAACAGGTAGATTTCAGACACCCCCTGTTATGCAGGACAGCAGTATTAAACTTGTTTAATGCGGGAAAATACAGACAATAAATGACCCAAGAAAAGGATTATAGAAAGGACATACAGGTAAAAACACAAGTATGGCACCCTCGCCGCAAGTTTCATCAACATGACAAACTAAGTCCTCAAGAAGATCGTAATCAATGACATCTTCATTCAAAGTTTTCTGCACCAAATATAAATAAAAGTGAATTTTCCAAATTATTTTTTTGCTAAGTAATTGAATTTGTCAATTATAAAGTCACCTTTGAAAGTGTGTCAGAATTTATGCCTTAAGAGGTATTTACCATATTCTGTCGTGTTTGTTCGCCGTATGACTCATACATGTTTGGCAAATAATACGGGTTAATACAGTCTTCTGAAAGCAGAGAATCATCTCCCCATGCAGACGAGACAAGATTCTTCTTACCCCTACGGATATTTACAGGACCACTCTGGAACTGTGGCAAAACAAGAGTTCACAACTTAGGATATGACTATCAAAATAGAACTACATAACCCACCCAATAATCATACTTGAAACTGTACGGAATTATCCAACCAAACGACAAGTACCATAAAATGGATGGAAAAACTGAAAAATCATTGTACATTCAAATAATTGATTAAAAAAATAGCCAAAAAAGCTCTCTTGGTGGTATGCTGTTTCAAGATTGTGAAGGATGGATTTGTGTGGGCTTTTGCAGGTATCTAAGCACAGAATTTGGATAGCAGCAGGTGAATTTTGTGGGATGAGATGGCTAGTTTGTACAGCTGGTGGGATAGCCCATGATGTATTGGTGCAGATTTCAATGTCACTTGGTTTTCAAGTGAAAGATTGAGGCATTCTTGTCTCATGACGGAATTTTCTGTTTTTATCTTCGAGTTGGACCTCCTAGATTTGCCCCTTGTGGAGGTGAATTTGCATGGTCTCATACTCGGGTTTGGTCAAGATTATATATTTTCCTGGCATCACATTCTTGGGAGGGTCATTTCCCAGAGGTATGGTAGAAGAGATTACCTCGGGTTTGTTCGAAACATTTTCCCATCATCTTGTGCGGGGGCATTAATGAGAGTCGTAGATAATTCAAGTTTGAAAATATGTGGTCAAAAGCCTAAGGGTTTGTGGACAAGGTGAGACAGTGGTGGTCATCCTATTAGCATTAATACTCTTAATATTCTAGAAATTATTACAGATAACCTAAAATGAATAATATGAATAACCTTTAACATGATGAATACTATAAAAAGCCCATTTTAATAGCACTCCATGATGCACTATTCCATATCAAACTATACCTAAGACAGATTTCCTTATCAATAAACAAAGGAGTCACATCAATATATTCATCTAATCATGCAAAGTGTAGGTATATTTGTTTAAGTAAAGGAGTCACATCAATATATTCATCTAATCATGCAAAGTGTAGGTATATTTGTTTAAGGGAAATGTTGGGAATGCTTGAGAATTTATTTAGAAACTATGTATTGTTTATTAGGTTTTGTGATAGTAGATAAGAAATTTTGAATAATTTTTTTTTTATATATATAATGTATTAGGGTTTGTGAAAGTGGATAGGTGGAGTTGAAAAGTTGTTTGAATATTATTTTTTTGCGTAGTTTTTGCTTTGAATTTTGTAAAAGTAATTTTGATTTTTGTGTTTTTACTTTTCACTAAAATCTAGGCAAATGATCGGATGAAAAGTTGAAATAGAATTTTTTTTTCAAGTTCAAAAAATGTTTGAACTTAAGTCTAAACATTTTTTAAAACATTGTTAACCAAACATGACCATAATATTTCGACATTTTCATGAGCAAGTGGAAAACATTAGGAAAAGCAAAAAGATGGACCTAAGAGAAACTTGTCCTAATTTAATACAACAGTGAAAAAGCAAGCAAAAATGTTCACAGAGTTCCATGACAAAGTAAGGATAGTCAAGGAATCAAAATCATGATACCTTCTCCTTGGTGGATTCATTCCTAATAGAAGCTGGAGAATCGGAAGGAAGGTGATAATTAATACTTTCATATATATCCTCAAGAAAGTAAGTTGTCACGGGATGAGTTCTGCCTTCTGCAGTAATTATTGGGCAATTCCCAAAGTATCTTGAAAACAAATTGGAATCTACAGTAGCAGACCTGAACATTCAAACTATATAAGCCCACAAAAATGAAGAAAGCTTAATATAGATCAAAATACAAATAAGATATGCATAATTATATCTACAAAAAAGTGGAAATTTGCATACATAAGAAGGACCTTCAATTTTGGTTTGCCATAAGAAGATTGCTTCTCTATCAGATTCTTCAAAACAATTAGTAGAAAATCACCCTGTTACGGAGAAAGAATCTTATCAAAATTCAGGTCAGAGTACATTACCTCTTATTACAACATCCACAGTCTTATCGAGGAATAGGTGTATAACTCAATGAAGTACCAATTACATGTGACCGTAAGTGATAAAGACACTAAAATTAAAACCCACCATACCACCTATAACAGGTTAAAATGAACCAGAGAGAATAGCTGGAAATAACAAGAGTTTTTATTTCAAGTAAATATTTGTGCATTTCATTGACTGTGAAAAAAATAGTGCAAATGAACTCATAATCACAAGACCCACTTAGAATATATCAACGAACCACCCATGGTAAAATTAACTCACCAACAAAGATCGTTCATGCACTTCATCAACTATGACATGAGTAACACCAGTCAAGTTTTTGTCCCCCTGAAAATTTGAAAAACACAACAATCAACAATGAAGGTTGGTGTGCTTTCAATGGGAAGAAAAAAGAAATTAGAGGTCCCAAAACAACTGACTATAATATATATCAAAGCCTACTTTTACTAAATTTGACCAGTTATTCCATTGTAAAAGAATAACTGTGGTAATTAAAATAGTCAAAACACAAGGGCATATGCACAGAAAATATTTAAAAAGAATTCACTTCAATTAAATAAAGATATGAAAAATATAGCACTGGTGCCAAAACAACTATCACAAAAACATAACGAGCAAAATTTAAATCTGATATGAAATTTAAAAAGAAAAAAAAAACTATCATAAGCATCATATTGATTACAACAGATTCAAAAAAACCACCCCACCAAAGACAAGTGCATACATTACAAAAAAGTAACAAACAAAATGTAACCCTGGTATGACATAAAAATCAGCATGAGTACCATATTGATTACAATAGATTCATAATAACCACCCAATTAGACAGGAGGGAATACCGAGAATTTTCTTAGAAGAATGCCTGTAGTACAAAAGAGAAGCTTTGTTTTTTCATTCCTGAGATTGTGAAATTAAGCAAAAGAAAAAGGCAAATATCAGTGACACATTTTTCATAGATGTATAAGAAGGTATGGCATATCAATTAGCACTGATGTGATCACTAAATCCATTATACTCTCAAGTTTTCAAATGGAAATTAGTAGCTCTCTTTGCTTGTTAACATTCATATATTAAATAAAACAGCACCTACTTGATTTCATGTACATTAAAAATATATCTCAACCAAACACTTGAAAATGTGCTTAGTAGATGAAGAAAAAACCTAAAACGAAGAAAAGAAAGAATTTTTGACAACCAAACTCCAAGATTAGAAATCCCAGAAAAACATTAGGAGAAATGAAACTGTGTAAACCTCTCAAACTCTTTTTTTTTATAAGAAATAACCTATTGAACAATAATATATAAAATTAAAAAAAAAAAAAAAACAGGCATGACATCAGATAAAATGATGCCTCTGTTATTCCATGCACTATTCAGAGTCAATTAGTGGAACAAGAATCTGAACACCTTGCACTATCAAGACGGACTTGGTAACCAACCAAAGAACCATCTGAACCTGGTGAAGGTTCACAGCGCTCATCAGCAACCCTTTCCGCCACAGAAATAGCCTGCAATACAATGCAGCAAAGACAAAAACTATGGTCAACAGGTAAGAAAGAATACCCCGTGTTACTTATCAAAAATAAAATAAAAAGAATACCCCGTGTTACAGTATAACAAAATCTTTAAATATATATACATGTATATAATTATCTGCTGAATACTGTGGAACAATGAATCTCAAGACAAAAGGGACAGTGCTTTTAAAAAAATATATAGCATCAACTCAACCAGGAGTAAATATGTCGGTCATGGATTAATAACACTTTTTCAAAAGTAATATGATCTTATTAACAATATGAAAGGGGCGCAACCTTAGTACAAAGGAGGTATACAAGAGAAACCATATTCGGGAGTAAAAGAATTAATAACACAAATTGCAAGCTTGATTGGCACCTTTGCTACCACCACAATCCTGAAATAATAACTAAATGTCCAGAAATCCAAGCGTGAAGCCAGTCAATAGAAGTTTCTATTAGATAGACATGCCAAAGGGCATAGGAAATCATCTCATGATTCACTCTGGACAGCATGAGAGAGAGATCATCTTTCAAAGGATGTACAACTGTTTGACTCTTTAAAGGAAATGGAGGAAAGTTGTTAGTCAAGGTGCTATCAGATCCCTGGATGTCCCAGAAGACCAGCTAGGGAACTTTGCAAGACATAAAGCCCACCATTCTTTGACAGACCAGAAGGATTTAAAGAGATCGTCAGATCGATAAGGAATCTGATTTGCAAGAACAACCTACTAAAAAACACATTCAAAACAAATTAACCAGCCAAGTGATGGTACATTAAAGACAAGATGATTTATGCTGGTGGCACTGATTTAATCTAATTCTTCACAACAAGACATTCATGAAATACACAAGTGAACTAAAGCTGTACAACATAAGGTACACATTACATTAATGTGAAAAAATTTGTACCCACCGCTATTCTCCTTGGTTGCGTGCATATGATGTTGCACTGTCCACCAAATCCGGATTCAACCATATCATCCAAAATAAATTGTGGAACCTACATAGAATGCAACTCATATAAGCTGTGGTGCTGTTCTACTAAGGGAGGATAATTGGAGCAGAGTAATAATAGCCATGCCAAAAACTCTGAATACTAGAGACATTCCATGACTAAACGGATAAAAAATGAACATTGAAAAATATAGAATGCTCGAAGCAAACTAAAAATGAATGTAAACCTGAGTTGTCTTCCCAGAGCCAGTTTCCCCACAAACAACAAGGACATTATTCTCCTTTAAAAGTTGCAATATTTCACCCTTCAAAGCAGCAATAGGAAGGGCAGCCCTAGTTTTCAACATCTCCTAAAGGAAATAACACGTGAAATGTAACAAACAGAAAAAAGAGAACACAAACTGGAAATGCACGAGGAAAAAAATTATAATGGAAAATGCTAGAGAAACTTGCAATTGCAAAGTGGAACCAGCATGAAATATATGAATATGCAGACTATTTAATGACTCTAGCTGACTCTAGCACACATTGCTTGACCACAAGTGAGAAATGATTTTAACATCATTGAAATTACCCAAATACTCCTGTACAGTAAAACTTCCAAAGGTCTACCAATTCTATCAATTACTTTGTTAATCAATATTCAGGCAATTATTCAATAAGAACAGCATTAACATAAAATAAATCAATTGCATAACACAAAAATTGATAACGAAGGGAAACCCTTTAAAGAACTCTTTAAAGGTAAAACCCTATGGGACAACCTACCCAGAAATGTCAATCCACTACTTGAAAATCTTTTACAAGCAAGTTTCCATTACAAAAAATTTGTCAATTGACACTCTTCCTTGACCAAACAAATGACCCGTTTGTCTCTACCACAATAGTAGCCAAAACCTCTAACGATCTTCAAATATTAACTTATCTATTGGAACTCCAGTAGCTGAAACGATCACACTATCTGAATCTCGGATCACAATCACAATCACATTCTTTGAGAGAAACAATATGAAAATTCTCAAAGGAATTTTCTCACCAAAATAAGCACTGGGAAGTGCTCTAAAAAATCTCCAAAATTGAATCTCTACATTTCCTAAATAGTAGGACAGTTTAAATGTATTTCTGGAAGCAGTTTCCAAGTCCCAGTGAAATTTTGCTGACAGATTGAATCTATCACGACGGTTTTGCTAACCGCAGAAAATTATCTCCACAGACTTGTAGCCGTTTCAAATTCAAACTCTTCAATGGATAAGATAAGAACCTTGAGACACAGAATTACATGTTTTCACTTATCTGAAATACTTAATTACAAACTCCAAACAAACTCAAAATATTTTACATTCAACAACTCACAAAATTTAAACTCAAGATGATGTATATTATCTTAGTCACATAATGCTAGCCAAACTCTTCAAATTCAATCATGAAACTCAAAGAATGGTAAGGAGGCAAATCCAAAGAACATGAACATAAAATAATTATTCTCTATATTGCCTACAAAAGATGAGGAAAATACCTAAAATCCAGCTAAAATATAAAAGAATGCACACAAGACTTTGGGAGTAACACAAGTAGACATTGCAAACTTGAAGGGAGTTCAGATTAAACAACCTTGTATCTCTTCATTTTCATTTTGATCTCTTGTTCTCGTCTCAAATATGCACTCTCCATCTCTTTCCTTTTGTCTACTCCTGCAATATAAGCTCAACATAAATTAGGGAAGATAAATCAACACCAATCAAAAACTCATATTTACTTTTCTTTTTTCGTTTAGAACATGTCAACTTACCCCGACTGAATTTCTCTTTTTCCTTTTCCTTTTTCCTAAAAATTTTGGACCTATGTTTATTAAATACATTATCAGTTGGATGAGCACAGAGCAAACTTGCAATCTCCCACCAAGTGCTAAAACCTTCAGTAATCAAAGCTTACAGGCTCTTATCAAACTGGCCGCTGAAATATCTTAAATATTTTCTCACATTTTTCTTCCTTTTAGTTATCTATTTGGCCGTGTTTGGTTTAGCATGCACCTGTGGGGGTGGGGTTGGGGGGCTTATAAAGGTAAAGAACTAGATTTCTTTATTGGCAAGTTACACACACACCAGATGGGTCTTGAACCCACAACCACACCTTTCCACCCCCTTATTACTTGGAAATAGGTGTTGTTTGAGCTACAGCATATTGGAACAAAAAGAACTAGATGTAAAAAAGGTCAATCCAGTATCAAAATAGAGCACCTCTACTAACAAGAAAGTCAGAGACAATGCAAACAAGCATAAGAGAAAGAACATACTGTCAATTAATGAATCAGAAGCAGCAACAGTTGAGTTCTTATAGTCTTCAACATGGAGCTTCTGAAAATTTTCTGGTAGAGAACAATCCACCACATCATCAGAAGCAGTTGAACTAGATTGATCAGCTTTCAATAACGAATCCACAAAACCAGCCCTTCGATCTTCCTCACTGTCTTCCATATTGGCCAATGACTCCCCTGTAAGTGTAAGCTTTCAAATGTTAAGCCAATAGCTAACTACTTTAACAAGTTGACATTTTTTACTATCCTGATAAACAATATCATCTCGCACTAAATGCGAAATGAATATATATACCCATATTGAAAAGGATATTAATCTACAAGAATTCAAAGATTTCCAAGAGTTTCAATTTTTCAGCTTTATGTCTTGGAGAGAAAAGAAAATGTCACCTTCCTTCCATTGCATGACAAGTGAGGCATAGGGCTCCATAACTAGCAGGTGAACTGGGAGATCAGGAAACAGATGACAAAGAGCAAATGCTGCCACTCTATTCTGTGCATCCTGTGATGAAAATGGTTCGTGTATTTATATTTACAAAGAGCCATCTATAATCCAATATGTAAATTTAAAAATCAAGGCACGACTTACCACTCGATGTACTAGTGTAATATGAAGAACCTCCCTTAAAATAATAACACCAGTGATGACAACATTGAAGTATCAAAGTACTAAAATAGGTGGTTTAGGGGAGAAGGTATGCCATCCTATCTCCAATGGTGGTTTGGGTATCAGAAATATGCGGCTGTTTAATCGGGCGTTACTTGGTAAATGGTTGTGGAGATATACCAAGGAGCCAGAAGCCCTATGGAGAATTGTGATAGAAAATAAATATGGTGGTTTAGGGGAAGGTTGGTGTACTAGAGAAGTTAGAGGGACACATGGAAGGGGGCTGTGGAAGTATATTAGAAAAGGGTGGGAGGTTTTTTATCGACACACGAGATTTCAGGTGGGGTCAGGTGCCAGGATCAGATTTTGGAAGGATACATGGTGTGGTAACAGTGCCCTAAAAGAGTTGTTTCCTATTCTTTTCCAGATAGCAAGTGCCAAAGAAGCTACAGTGGCGGAGGTCATGGGAATTTCAGAAAGAAGTATCCACTGGAATATTAATTTCAACCGGGCGGCACAGGATTGGGAGATGGAGATTTTTGCAGAATTTTATAGTTATCTATACTCTTTTAATCCTAATACCCAGCATGAGGATAGCCTTTGGTGGATTCCTGCAGGAAAAGGGGTTTTCACTGTTCGGTCCTATTATAAGGTCCTTACACAAGCGCCAGGGGCACAGTTTCCCTGGAAAAGGCTCTGACGACACAAGGCCCCTCCAAAAGCTTCTTTCTTTGTGTGGACAGCGGCATTAGGCAAGATTCTTACTACAGATAATCTGAGAAAGAAGAGGATAATTATCGTAGACTGGTGTTGTATGTGTAAAGGAGGAGGTGAGGCGGTAAATCATTTACTCTTGCATTGTGAGGTAGCTAGGGCGCTCTGGAATGAGGTTTTTCAAAGGATGGATCTTGCTTGGGTTATGCCGGAATCCGTGGTGGATATATTGGCGTGTTGGACATTTATTCGAGGTGTGCATCAAATCAAAGAGATTTGGAAGATGATTCCTATTTGTATCATGTGGTGCCTATGGCAAGAGCGAAATGAGAGGACGTTTGAAGACAAGGAGAGATCGATGGAAGAACTAAAAATTTTCTTTTTTAGGACTCTTTGTACTTGGGCCATTGCTGTGGACTTTAATGGCATGGAACTTCATGATTTCCTAGTTTCTAACATGCCTTTGTAAATAGGGCATACATTTTTGTAACTGGCAGTTGTTGCCTTTTTGTCAATAATACTTATCTTACTTATCAAAAAAAAAAAAAAAATAGGTGCACACATGAACACACACGCTTTCAATTTTAAAGAAAAAATGAAGAGTTAAAACTTGAGCGACCCAATTTGACATCTGGTAGAAAAAAGTTGAGTCCAATTGCGCATAGTTCATTTTCATTTCTAAAGAAACAATGATCAGACCAAACTCAAACTATGATGAGCCATGGGAGGCCCAAGCCACATCTGAGCTCGTTCTTCAAAAGAACTAGTCAATGATACAATTGGAACTCACTTGAATCATTATAAAAAGCAAAAACTTCTCCCTTCTAAGCAATATGGGATCTCATTCACCACTTATGCTCCCTCAATATAGAGTATCAGAATCTCCCCTATTAAATTCTCAACATCCTCGTCGAGTCATTCTATTATAAATGACACGACTCAAGTCCTACACTTCTTATTAAAATTGGCTCTGATACCATTTCTAGGGAAGCTTAAGCAACATTTGGGCCCATACTCCAAAAGGACCAGTCAATAAAATAATTGAAGCCCCTTTAAATCATTACAAAGAGCAATAACTTCACCCTCCCAAGCAATATTAGATCTCAATCACCACCTATACTCACTTGATATTGGGTATCCCACAAACACACCTATGTTTACATTAGCATGATACTTTCAAACACATAAATGAGTCTCTAATCTTCTCCACCTCCTTACCATTTGTGGTTAGCCAAAAAAATAATACAACTATTGATTTTCACAAGGTGTAACAGTTGTAGAGCCAAAAGCTATACACATTTCTAAAGAGAGTTATTATATTCTCAAACCGGTGTGTAGATCACAACATCCACATCACTTAAATAGTAAAATTTGATTTGTAAGATTTAAATTTTAAAATTTATATTCCAAATCAAATTATTCTATATAAGCACTTTAGATGGTGTGCTCTACACACCGGCTTGAGAATATAATTTTCCTTTCTAAAGTCCCATCTCCTTTCCAACCATGATTAGCAAAAAATGTAGATAGCCTGAAGGATCAATGCCTTAACTGATATATGATTGGGCAGATAGCCACTAGAGACCACTGAAATTTATCAACATACCTCAAGAATCCAGTGAATTGTCTTCAAATAGGTACAAAAAATAAAACTAAGTGAACAAACATCAAAGTACAAATGATAGATTGATAGCACACAAAGTATGCTGTCAAAACATGCATCAGCGATCTAGAAGTTCAGACTACTGCAGAAGATTCAGAGGAAAAAATTTCTTTAAGTAAATTAATATCATAATTATGCAGAATATAACAGGCATTAGCGGTTTTAGAGATTAATGAGCACCTCAGCGGATTCAAAGGTTCCATCCTGATCTGGAAGCTGAAGTGTGATCAGGCCCCCAGCTTTTCTGCTCTTACCTCTCCCACTAGATCTACGCAACACACTGACAGCATAAGAGAGACTACTTTCTTTGCCCGGCACTTTATTGAATTTTGGTGCTTCCCACCCTGATCTTTGACATAATTGGTGAAGAACAGCCTTGGGGATCTTTTTCGGGTCCCCCTGCCATCGGTTAAAAAATATTAGAGTAGCATGACAATCAGATAGAACTTGCAATAAATAGAAAATAAATAAATAGAAGGCATAGGAGCCACATGAAAACCAAAAAGAGACAAACATCAAGCATTTCAAAATGCAAATGTCAATCCACCATATAGAAAAATACAAGCTTTTTCTATGGTAAAACTTGTGGGTGCACAATTTATTATAATCAAGCATCAAACAGTTGATTTTCAGCAATCTTCTGACAGAAAAGTTGGATATCAAACTAATTGAATCATTTACTAATCACCATTAGTCCCAAAAGTTTAAGCTAATTCGAAATAATGTATTTAATCATTCAAATTATATCCTTTAACAATTACCAACTACATATGAGTAAAGCCAGACACATCAAATCCATATTCTAACCATCATTATAATTTTTTACAAATGCCATTTGACAAATTACCTTCTTCCATATGCCATCCAATTTTTCCAAACTCTTCTCATCATACAATTTTCTGATCTTTTCTCGCTTCTGAAGTTTCAAAACTTCAGGAGATAAACCATCATTAGATGGGGCATCTTCTAAAAAGAAACCACCAAGCTCTACATCTTCTGACTCTTCTTTTGCACCATGTTTTTCCTCAGTATATGAACTAGAAGAAGATTTCATTGGAAAATCCTTAGAGCTACAGCAATCCATATCTGCTTCCACAACAAAGGCTGACCCAGCTTCAACATTGCATAATGATTTTCCTTCGGAATGCTCATGAGGCATGGAACTAGTACTTGTGTCCTTAGAAGCTCGTTCATATTCAAATTCTGATGCCAAGATGTTATCTGATAATCCTGCAGATGAAAATTAAACGGCGCATGACAAGAGGTGCAGAAGAACACAATCCTTTACAAAAATCAGCAAAGAGTTTAAATTTTTTAACCTAGAGCAGACAATTCTTGTTTGAGTTTGCGGATAACATTGCCTGCACGCTCCTGGCTTTTCTTATCCCCTTTTTCCTTTGCTTTCGTTGCTTCCAACCGTGCAGCATGGTACTCTTTCGCGATAACATCGTACGACCTAGGTCCATGGACCTATTGCAATATTTTTTTTTTTTTTTTGTAAGATGAAATTTATTGAGTCAAAAAGGTTGTTAGCCCAATACACGGTGCATACAAGAGAAACATCTAGAAAGTCCTGAAAAGTAGCACAAGAAAAAATGGCTGGTGGGCCCCTATACAATGATATGAGGAGTATAGAGAGAATGACTTCAATTCTAACACTGGTTTTCACAATCATTTTTTCAATAAATCGGTGTTATTAAAACATAGAGGACGAAACCCATATACTCGACTCAAAAAACCCATTGCAAGACTCGACTGTTGAACCCAATACGTTCCAGAACTATGGGACTATCATGGAGAAAACTTCTGTGTAGCACATTGGTATCACCTCAACAGCCAGTGTTGCCACGACCCTCTGCAATTCTTTCATATGGGTGGCACCCCATGCTTATAGCATGCAAACAAATATTCAGAATCTTATGGCGCAGAGAAACATCACTTTAAATCACAAACTGAATAAACCTTGCAAGAGGCAATTACAAACCAAATAGAAGCTATATTCTCTTTATATAGAACTACTCTAAATTGCCTCTACCACACATATATGTATGAGGAAGACTTCATTGACACCAGTGTAAAGCTAAATTAGTTTTATTCAGTTCCATTGACTTCTTATAGGATTTTTGTACTAACAAACACATCAATGGACAGCATCAAGCCATTCAATAAATATTATTCACTTATTAGCATAGCTAATTATTTGAGAAAGGAGAGGGAGGGAGGGAGAGGGAGGGGGAGGGGGAGAGTACTTTAAGTTATTGTAACAAGACAAACTACAAAAGGAATGATGTTTCCCTGTTATGTTGAGACAGAAATAATTATCAGGTACCTAATAGTGGCAAACAATCAATTGTAAATACCTCCTCAAGGGAACCGTTATCAACCACATCATCTTCCCAATTTGTAGAATCATCCTGCAAATAATATCGAAGTGTTTTTAATTCCTCCACTGCATGAACTATCTCCCAAAACAGTTTTCTTCCAAATACATGCAGATATATATATATATATATATATATATTTATATATGTTATAATACTTATTCTTTAGAAATGCAGCCAGTTGATAGAAAGTGCTCAAATTTTCAACTTATTATTCAATTCAAGATGAAATGCAACTTATGATTTCTGATATATCTAATTCCAATAGTTCCTCGTGTATCTAGGGAAAGCAAATATCAATTTTTTGATCGGTAAAAAAAACCAAATATCAATTGTATTTAATCAACATATATTTAGCAATAAATAAAACTGAAACAAGAGAGAGAGAGAGAGAGAGAGAGAGAGAGAGAGAGAGAGAGATTTTGAGCATCTTATTAGGAGATATATATGCTTGGGGTAGTAAATATGCTAATGCAATATGTCTCCGTACCTCTTGCTGTTGCTCCACATATTGCCTGATCCAATTAGCTTGAGAAGGTTGACGTGAATCTAGAGTATCATCATCCCACCGGCCCTTGATCTTAATAGAAATTTCTGGAGGTTCCTCCTTAAACTCAGTAGATGGGTCCACCGAAGGCGTCCAACCTTCCCGTGAATTCAATATGACACCAACAGAACCTGGCATTGAAGTTTGGTGATATCAGTATACAAAAATCCAGCGCAGTTTCATTCAGTTACTGCAAAAAGTAAATAGCAAGCACCATCTACACTTAAGAAAAACAATAAGATCATAACGAATCCAAATATACCTCCACTTGTATGTAGAGAGTTCCCGCTAGCGAACTTCAATGGAAGCTCATTACCCGGCAAATTCAAGCATAACCAATCAAGGGCAGCCTCAAATGTAGCACCCTCCTACCCAATACAATGAAACACGAGACTTAATACTAACTACGCACAAGCTAATAAAAGCGTGGATACAAGGACAATCTTAAGAAGGTATAAGAACCAACCTGCGGTTTTAACAATCCATGCCGGATCGTATCAAAACGTAAATTTTATTTTCTCTTCTTTTGTTTTGTTCATAATTTTCTCGGTAGCCAAACATAGAGAAATGAATATGTAACAATGCTACCTTGAGAGCGGAGAGAGCGAGTTCGACTTGATCATTGGTAAATCCTTCGCAGGAGAGCTTCTCGTAAACGGTCTTAAGCTTCTTGGCCTTCTGGGCCTTGGAGAGAGTATCATCGACCGGAGCCGCGGACCGGGCAGAGTTGTTGTTGAGCAAAAGGCGGCGGAGCCGGTTCTCGTTCTCGGCCGAAATTTGGAGCCTGGGACCGGACGAGGACGAAGACGAAGACGAAGACGAAGCTTGTGGTGTGGCTCTGGACGAAGATTTTGAATGAGCCCTGTTGCTACTGTTGTGTTTCTTCTTGGGAGCCATTTCGCTTTGGTTTCCGACCGGGAGCTGATCGACTTGGACCACTTGGGAAATTCAATACCTATAACATAGCCAAGGAAATTCGAATCCGGTAATCTCAAAAAAAAAAAAAGAAAAAACGGAAATTAGAGAGCCGTGAACTATGAACTATCAGTGAATAATAGATAACTCAACATTAGACACAGTTAATATTATGATTACATTCTTCCGAATTACAAAATTTCCTTACATTAATAAATACTGATAAATAAATCAATAAAATCATTTTAAAAAACCTGATTCTACATCGTAAAAATTAAATAAATGAACGACAGTAAGCTTAGCTTATTCCCCCATTGTATGAATAAAAGAGGATTGAAAAGATAATTAAAGGGGAAAATAAAGCAATCTATCTATAATATTTTACAAATAAGAAATTTTATACATCAGTCACTATTTATTTTCATAATTTATATCTATTGTTGATACGGTAAAAATCGCTCAACAGGACGGAATGGGAGAAATAGTCATTCTCGGCCCACTGGACGACTTGGGCCTCGTTCAATGTTGTTTGGGGCCCCTGGCAGCATTCCGGTGTGGCTATACGGCAGTTGTGTGTACGTCTATGGCGGTGAATGAAAAACACAAATGTAGAAAAATAAAATATATAAACACATGGATGTACGTGGTTCGGCATAATGCATATGTCCACGGGCGTTTGAGAAGAAGAAATCCATTATAATATTATTGTTTACAGTTTCTCATGGTCTCTCATATCTCAATATACAATGGTGATGCCGTAAATAAATTCACTAGAGAAAGGCATTCGTTGGAGTTTTTTGCTCTCTAGTTGGAGGAGAAGTCGAAGAGGAAGAAGAAACACTGAAGAAGAAAAATAAGCCAAACTGGAAGAAGAAGAAGAGGGAACCTCTATTTATCCTGATTTCCTTTTTGCGCGTGCTCTCCTTGCAGGTAAGGCCACGCCTAGTGACTGCGCATTACTTCCTGACAACCCCACGTCCCTGTTGTCCCCTAGCCTTTACTCTCTGCATGCCTCTCCCATTGTCCCCCTATTGGGCCCAAGGCCAATAGCTTTATCCCCTCACAGTACCCCGCGAGTCTTAAGGGCGATTTGTTTCTATAAGAAAATCTTGAGAATCTCCAAAGGTAAAAATGCAACCGAATTATTCTATCCTAGTACTTTTGGAAAATGAGTTCTGGAGGCCAATCCTCATTTCCTTTGTCCTTCTAGTGCGAGCAATGAACACTTTTGGACTTAGGGTTAGGCAAGGAGGAGCTCGATTGCGTAGAATGCGAGATGGTCTCAATCGGATCACATATGGTGTGAGTGCAAAGCTCGGTTGTGGCGGGAGGTTGGCTCGACTGCATCTAGTGCGAGCGCGGAGCTCAGCTATTGCAGGAGATGGGCTCGACCGCTTATGGTGCGGGCTCGGAGCTCGGAGCTCGAATGTTTGTCGTTATTCATATAGTGTATGTTCGTTTGAGGTATTTATCTTGTTGTTGGCACTGGAGTTTGTGTGAGTTAACCCACACTAAGTGGTCAGAAGGCTCGTTGACCTCCTGGGTCCACGTTAGGCGGTTGTCGAGCCAGTCGGCTCGTTCCCAAAGGTTACATGCGCATGGTGGTTGTGGCTTGAGTCAAGGGACCCGTCTTCTTGCGAGTGTAAGGACTCGGCTTATCGAGTCAAGGGACCCGTCTTCTTGCGAGTGTAAGGACTCAGCTTTGTTGGAAGGGGGGTCGGTCCCAAGTCCGGGGACTTGGGACCTTACCCTGCAGCGAGCCAAAGGACTCGTCTTCTTGCGAGTGTAAGGACTCGGCTTATCGAGTCAAGGGACTCGTCTTCTTGCGAATGTACTCGACTTTTATCGAGTCAAGGGACCCGTCTTCTTGCGAGTGTAAAGACTCGGCTTTTATCGAGTCAAGAGACTCGTCTTCTTGCGAGTGTAAGGACTCGGTTTTGTTGGAAATGGGGTCGGTCCCAAGTCCGGAGACTTGGGACCTTACCCTGCAGAGAGTCAAAAGACTCGTCTTCTTGCGAATGTAAGGACTCGGCTTATCGAGTCAATGGACTCGTCTTCTTGCGAGTGTACTCGACTTTTATCGAGTCAAGGGACCCATATTCTTGCGAGTGTAAGGACTCGGCTTTGTTGGAAATGGGGTCGGTCCCAAATCCGGGGACTTGGGATCTTACCCCGCAGAGAGTCAAAAGACTCGTCTTCTTGCGAATGTAAAGACTCGACTTATAGAGTCAATGGACTCGTCTTCTTGCGAGTGTACTCGACTTTTATCAAGTCAAGGGACCCGTATTCTTGCGAGTGTAAGGACTCAGCTTTTATCGAGTCAAGAGACCCGTATTCTTGGGTAAGGTCCCAAGTCTAGGGACTTGGGACCTTACCCCGTAGCGAGTCGAGGGACTCGTCTTATTGATCTGCGTTCCATGCTACAGGAAGTAATTAGTAAAAATAAGTTCACACAAAATTTGGGACACAATACCGAAAAGTTTTTGCCACTGTAGTTGATCTTTTTTGCTTGACCAAAAAAATTGTCTGCTATTGGTTGTAATTCCTGCACGAGTGAGCTTCGAGCAGGTGGTTCCCGACCTGGTGGGCTGCCGAGCGGATGAAGCGAGTCTGAGCTATGTTTCCCATGTAGGGAATTCCCGAGTTGAGGTGACTTCCCGAGCTGAGGAGGTGTCATCCGAGCAAGTGAGGTATCGAGCTAGTACTGTTCCAAGCCAGCGGGCTGTCGTGTGGGTGTTGTCTCGTACAGATGACTCCCAAGCGAGAGAGGCCTTCCTGTGCAGATGAGTTGCAAGTGCTTCCCGAGCCGAGTTGCTCCAGTGCAAGTGGACTACCTAGTTGAGGAGCTCCCGAGCGAACTCGCTTCCGTGCGGATGGACCGCCGAGCTAAAGTTGTTTTTTAGCTCATCTTCCGTGCACGAGTGGTGATTTAAGAGTCGTGCATGGTGTCAGTTTCCTGAGCCGTGCATACGGTTGCTTCCCGAGCTGTTTCTTCTGAGCCGCGCATGCAGCTGTTTCCCAAGTGGTTGTCCCAGTTGGTGGTCTCGAGCTGTGACGGTGTCCGAGCTTTGCATCCAGGCTGGGTATCCGTGCAGTGGCCAAGCAATAGTGGCGAGTTGAGTGGCTAGGTCCGGCTGAGGAGATGTCGTGTGGTACTCCCAAACCCCAAGCCGTGTTCTCAAGCAAATGAGGTGGAGGATGTGGGGTGTTTGCTGAGCCAAAGGGCTGCTGTGGATCGTGAACTGGCGAGGGGCCCGCGCTGGATGGCTGCCGAACTGAGGGGTGGAGGAGCTACGAAGGACCCCGTGGGGTTAGTGCCCGAGCCGAAGGAGAGAGGTGGGGGAGCTGTGGAAGATCTCGTGTCGTGGTGCATCTGCCGGTCCAAATGGTGGAAAGGGACCGTGGAGATGTTTACCTAGCCAAGGAGGTAGAGGAGGACCGTGGGGGTGTGCCCCAGTCGTGGTGATTCTGCCAGTGGCTCTGCAATGCCTCCCCCACGGGTAGGCGGCCATGGATCGTCTCAAGGGGACAGAAGACGACGGTGGTTCGTATGGACACCGCCAGCATCGCCCCTGGCCCAGACACAGCGAGGTCGTGGCCTCTCCGTGCGTATGTGCACCATGGTGAGGGGATGAACCATCGGGAGCGACCTTGTTGGAGGGGGATCATGCTACCTAGGACAGAAACTCCTGGAGGCCCAAGTGGTGGCCGCCGAAGAGTCAGACGAGCTCACAGTGGTCAGTCGTGAGCCTTTCGAGGGCGTTGGGCAACGTTTACACGTTGCCCCGCCGTGCACGGCCAGCAACTATGGTGACCCCCGTGGTCACAACAGAGAATGTTGGCGGCCTTCACGGCAGCCCAGAGTGCCACAACATGGGCATGGCTGCCCATGGGTTGCCATGCATGGCACTGTTTCTACGTGGGCGGCACTGTGCCCACCAGGGTACTGTGCCCTGGCTCGTGGCTACTGTGTACTTTTAGATGCACAATATTTGGCCATTAATGACCCAGAAGTGCAAGTGTCCAAGCAATGTATATACATATATTTTTTGTGATAGAGCGATTCGAGTGCAAGGGCGAGAAGTTGATTGATTCTCTCGCCTGGACGAGAGATATTTAATCATTTCTCGTCCACGATCCTCCTATTTTTATAAATGTAAACGTTAAAGAAATCGAGAATACTTATCTGGGAGGGTGTCATCTATCAGTCCGGTGATTTATTCAGTGTGCAGAAAACTCATCCTTTTTCCACCTCCGACGAGGAGAGAAAATCATATCCCACAGACGGCGCCACTGTTAATACGGTAAAAATCGCTCAACAGGCCGGAATGAGAGAAAGAGTCATTCCCGGCCCACTGGGCGACTTGGGCCTCGTTCGGTGTTGTTTTGGGCCCATGTCAGTATTCCGGTGCTACTGTACGGTGGTTGTGTGTACGTCCATGGCGGTGAATGGAAAATACTAATGCAGAGAAATAAAATAGATGAACACATGGATGTACGTGATTTGACATAATGCTTACGTCCACGGGCGTTTGGGAATGAGAAATCCACTAGAATATTCTTGTTTACAGTCTCTCATGGTTTCTCATATCTCACTATATAATGGTGATGCCGTAAATAAATTCACTAGAGAAAGGCATTCGTTGGAGCTTTTTCTGGTTGGAGGAGAAGTCGAAGAGGAAGAAGAAGCACTGAAGAAGAAGAAGAAGAAGCCAACCCTGAAGAAGAAGAGGGAGCCTCTATTTATCCTCATTTCCTTTTCCCACGTGTTACCCCTGCAGGTAAGGCCACACCTATTGACTGCACATTACTTCCTGACAGCCCCACTTCCTTGTTGTCCCCTAGCCTTTACTCTCTGCATGCCTCTCTGCCCCCTTTGTCCCCTACTGGGCCCAAGGCCAATAGGTTTATCCCCTCACATCTATAGTTTTTTTTGTATAAGTGTTTTTTATAAGATGTAAAATAGTTAATAATGGTTTATGAGAATAATTTTTTTAAAAAAATTAATAAAATTAAGATGAAAAATTACATTTTTTGAAAATAATAAAAATAATAATCTCCAAAATTATTTTTAAACTTTTAGGCCTCGTTTGCATTCAAAATCCATCTTAACCCATCTCAACTCATCTCATCTCGTCTATTCATTACAATTTTCTTAAATTCTTACACAAAATATAAAAAATAATTCAACTTTTTCAAATCTCAAAACAAATTTATTAAATTCTCACACAAAATATAATAAATAATTTAATTTTTATTCTATTATTTATAAATTATCTCAATTCATCTTAATTCACCTCTAAATATAAATCACTCCTTAACCTTAATTTGATATTGCTCTAAGCCGTACGTGTGGTTAACCGGTCATCCTCATTCCTGATCAGGGACAGGGAGGGACACTCTGGTCTTGTCTTAACCTTGAAACAACAGTCTCCCTGCCATTTCACTTTTTACTCCTCTTCTTTTGAAGTATAAGCAAAGAAAACCCTAACCTAACCAATCATCAAATATCCATTCTCCTTTTTCATGTATACCATTCTTATTCCCAACCCAAGGTGAAGCACTACCAGTACCACCATGGAATCTCATCATTCGACCAATATCGATTGTAGTTCTAAGGTTGACGCGTCCCGTCCCTTCCGCTCCGTCAAAGAAGCCGTGGCCATCTACGACGAGCGGCTTCTTCTGGGAGAATTTTTCTCTCCAAAGCCTTGCGTGAACATCCCCAAGCAAGAAACTTCGTGGAACTTCTCACCAATTCCTACAGAGTCTAAACTTGAAGATCTTAATGATCACCGCTCTATTTTAGATACCCTGAAGAAGCTGGAGGCCGAGCTCAAGGAAACGAAGGTGGAGCTGAAGTTGTTGAAGGAGAGAGAGTCCGAAACTGAGGTCGCATTGGCTTCTCTGAACGCCGAGCTTCACAAGAACATGTCAAAGTTGGCCGAGGCCGAAGCCGCTGCGGCAGCAAAGGCAGTGGCTGCGAGAGAGATGATGAGTGTGGAGAGAGCAAGTAGTAGGATAAGAGAGGAAGATAGGAAGAGGGAGTTAATGTCTAGTATGGAGGACTCACCCACTCTGGCTCAAATATTAAGCTTTGGTAAGGAAGGATATTCTGGAATAGAGAAGAAGAGGATGAAGAAGAAGCCTATTATTCCTCTGTTGGGAGATTTATTTTCCAGGAAAAAACGTTCATCTACTGCTCTGCGTACGTAAACACACTCTGTTCGTCTCCCAACTTGTATAATTGATATCATTCCTTTTCCTTTTATCGTCTTCTTCTTCTTTTTTAATTAATCTTCTTTAAGATCTATAAGAACGTCTGTTTTGATCTCTGGGACTGGGTATTCATTCTACGTGCAAATTAGCTCATTTATGGCCACTGAAATTTCTGTTTTTTTTTTTTAATATTCTTGTTCATTTAGAATATGTATAAATCATTGCTCAGTTGATTTAGCAATGACCATTGCATGTACTCTTTTTTTTTTTTTTTTTAATCAACACCTCAATTCCCTCATTCACAATGTTGGGAGATTGAATTAATGACTTTTACGTATTTTTTTATGTACTTTGATTAATTAAAATAATTATTTTATATTAAAAAAATAACACAATCAATAATATTAATAAAATACAAAAAAAAAATATAAAAATGACTACACATAATATTTTTATGAATATTAATCCGCTTATTCATGCATGCATTGTGGGTGATCGATCTTTCTTGCCTAAATGAAAATCTAATTATCTATCTTTGAGCCCGTTTGTCGGGTAAATAGGTTGCAAAAAGCCCATTGGAATTTGGAGTCAAGCCCACCCAAAAACCGACATCGCTTGCGAAGGGCCTAGATAGCAAGGCATGCATGCGACACCATCCCACCGATGGCCAACCGCAACAAGATCAAAGAAAGAAGGTGATATCATGCCTCCAGATTACAGAAGGGGCATAATTAATACAATGATATAATAAATAATAAATTAAATATAACTAATACTATTATCTAATCGGTGCGTAAGCAGGCTTAATAAAGTGTTTATATTCTCTAATTCAATTTAAAAATTAAATTCTCAATTTTTAATTTTATAAATCAAATCTTACCAATTAAATAAGATAAAATGTGCACTTTATACACTGAATTAAAAATAAAATAATTCAATTATTATTAGAGGAGTGTGAGTCACAAGCATAAAACAAGACACGTCACGATATCACGGAAGATAAAATAATTGAGAAACATTCGATAAAGGTGTTCATGCAGCAAAATATACATATTTTGAAAAATTAGGATCCTCAATTAGGAGTTACGTTTCACAATTTTGTATTTTTAAACATTTTTTTAATTCAATAATTTTTAAAAATTATTTTGTTAATCTTGAGTTGACAATTGTCATTTTACACCGAATGGTAGTACTATTATGCTGTCCAGATTTGACCACAGGTTATGCCCCTAGTATAAATTATATATATTTTTCTTTTAAATATTTTTTAAAAATATTAATACACTAATAATCATTTTCTTAATCATTAAATAAAAAAAATAAAAAAATAAAATAAAATACATGAACGGTCAAATTGAAGGAGCAAACTCAAACGACGTAGTATCATTTTCCTACATCAAAAGCCGAAGCTATATTTGGATCTTTTTAAAATATATATATATATATATATATCTATATATATAAAGAGCCTATCAAACGGAAATTTCTTGTTTTAACAGTTTATGTTGTTTTCCGTTAAAAGTTAACGCCGTTCATTTGGTTGGCAGCCGCTGCATCATGCATGTATTTCAATTCATTATTAAGGACATCAATATCTGCGTGTGCTTGATTCTAGGATTCGATGTTTAAATATACAGCTAGCTGCTTCCGCATATGTGTGCGTGCATGCATTCACGTATATATCCAAAAAATCCAAAACAAAAGTAGTGCATGAATTTGTACGTACGTAGAGAATTTGTCGCTTCGGAATTGAGTAATCAGAATGGATGCCATCCAGATTCAACAGATCTTTTGTTCGCATTTAATAATTAGAAACCATTGGAATCATGCTCACTACTTAATTAATTATATAAATCTTCATTCACGAACTGGCAGCTGGCCTGCAAGGTATATCCTTAAGGGATTGCCAACAAAGGGACTCCGCCGTGGAGGAACTCTGTCACGCACGACGACCCGCACACCACGTCCACGCAGAACTGGACCCTCTGTCGAGCTTATGGACAGATGAAATCTAGGGTTCTTTACCCAACCTGAAATCTTGATTTTTCTGGTCCGTCTCTCTTTTTCCTCTTTTCTCGCTTTGGTTTCTCTGATTCTTGTTATCCTATTTTTGGTTTCCCGGAAAGTGGAGGGCTTTAAAAGTTAAAGAAGGAATCTTCATTGAGTTGGGAGTTGGTTTTTCTTTTGAGAATTGGATATTTTGGGTTCTTTTGTTTAGCCCTGTTTTCTTGGCAACCGGGCAGAGGGGGTTTTGGGTAGTCTTGTTCGAATCTCTGAATTGTAATTGAATTATTTGAATACCATTGTTTTGGAGCTGAATTGATGTTTTCTTTTTGTCGCTCATTGTTGCACTTTTGATTGGAATCTTATTCTTCTCTCAAAAGATGGTGTCGAGAGAGGGCAGATCTGATATTTAGTGGGAATTTGTTCCATTGTAGAAAGAATTCATGGCCGCCCGAGGAGTATATCAGCAGGAACACTTTGCAGTTGGTAAGCTTTTATGTCGCTTGCATTTTTTTTTTTCAAAAATTAATTTCTAATATTCATTGGACTCTATTTGGTTGCAGAGAAACTTTAAGAATGAAAAAAGAAAAGGCAGACTTTGAAAACTGAAAGTTGATTGTTGTAGTTAGGATATCTGGTTTTAATATTGTATGTTGACTAATTTGTCTTTTTCTATGAGTGTTTTTTGTAGTTTGATTTCGATAGTGCTGCCCCTCCGGAACAAGCCTGGAGGAGGAGATGAAATAGTGTCACATTTATTGACGCAATAAGGATGGTAAGAGATTGTTCTCTTTCTTATTAGTTCACTGATTGTGGAAACAGACGTGTGCAATATTTAATCTTGTGCATAGCTTATCCTATATTTATATAGATTTTCAATTTCCTTTCCCAGTTATGTCCTACTCACTATTTTTGAATTGCGAATTTTGAATTTCAAGGTTCGACTACGAATACGATTGTGGTCCTATGTCAGGGAAGAGGCTTCACATGGGAGGGTAATTTCTATTTTTCCTTAACGGAGAGGTCATTCATGTTAGATCTATTTGACCTCCTTAATGTTCAAATTCCAATGAACGAATAAAGAAATGTTTTTACATTAGTTTAGACCATTGAAACTTAGCTTCAGAAGCCTGAACTATGACTGGTATTATCTCTGCAGAAAGCACCTATTGATCCTTTCTCTCGAGAAAGTTGCAAGCCATCAGCATCTAAAGGGGTTTCGCTTGGAGGGATGGGTATGTGATGTATCAAAGTATAATGCTTCATTTCTTGTTTGTAATAACGTTTATTAATCATAGAGGATCTACTGTGTTTATGTCACAAGAGTGGCAGCATATCTAGAGGTTTTAGAGGGGACTTTAGGCAATGGCAAATTGTTCCTGGTATATGCGAACCTTCACCTGTCATGGAAAATCAATTCTCAGTAATGCTCTGACTTAGCCTCATCTACTTGCTATGAGGTTTCTATTTTCAAGATATTTTGACATTTCTGTGTTTTTGACATTCTCAACTTATCTGGTGTTATAAGCCATGGTTTTTTAGGTATTTTTTGCATGCCATCTCAGATAAGAATTGCATGCAGTAAACTCTTTATGTGAGCGTGTAACTGAAAATAGTAAGGTAGTTCATAGATCTTAGTCTACTGTGATATCAAGCATATTATGAGTTGAAGTGCTTTCGTAAAAACATTGTCACTAACTGTGAACTGAATCAAATGTGAAACGAGATATTTTCTGTTGAAAATTTAAATACTGAGAGCTATTATATGTAGATATATGATGAAGCAAAAAAGTTATGGTATTTATGACAGAAAGATGCTAAGCATGAACCAAAAGATCTTGTTTCTTCATAACCTCCCTCTCTTTCTCTCTGTGCCTCTCTCTTTGTGCATATGTGTGATCAAAGGCCTCATACTTCTCTTATTGGTGAAAGTTTACATTTTAAGAGTTTAGTATGCCATTTAATTATATTCTGAAGCAAAAGAAGAAAAGTGAAACAAGGTAAGTGAGATAGTTGCTGGATATTGAATACCGTTAGCAGTAAGCATGAGCAGCAACCGCTTATTCAATCTTGCACAAGGAACCAAGCAATTATTGTTGGCTTCAAAATGGGATATCACTGCTTCAAAGGAATGCAGGGCAGGCTGAGATCATCTGGAAACTATTCTGCCTTGTGATAAAATTACACAAAAAAAAAATCAGTCATGGGTCTCTTACCCCTCTTATTTTCATTGTCATAGATGTAACACCACTGGCGCAACAATCAGTTAAATAAGTCTTTTAGTTATGCAACCCAAGCCTAATAAGGGAAGCAGAAGGGTGGTGAAACCAGAAATCATCTTATCTTTTTGACGTCAATTATCACGAGACACTTTAGGCAAATTGAATGTGTTAAGGGCCTTCTCGTTTGTTCTATTTCCAACAAAGGGCCATGTTAGGATATTAAACATTAGGAGAGTGTAATGATTTCCCCATTCAGTTAGATAAAGAGAACCTTGATTTATGAAGACCGATATTTGTATGTCCTCTTAGTTGCTATGAAAGAAGCAAAAGATCCTTGTCCTACTGTGCAAAGTTGGCATGTGGATTTGGAACCATGAATTTACTTTTAATTTACTCTGTAGGGACCATATTATAGCTTCTATTAATGTTCTTTTTTTATAATATATCACATCGTGTAATTATTTATAAATTACATAAAACATTACATCGTTATTTAATTAACCAAAAACATTACATTCTTATTAATAAAAAATTAATTCTTAACAAATAAATAAATAAATATAAACTAAGCAAACGTGCATTGCACGTTGCTTTCACCTAGTATTACTCAATATCCCAATTAAAATCTCTTACTCAATATCCCAATTAAAATCTCTTCTTAATTATTATAAAGAGTTTAAATTTAGCTTTGTTATCAATTATAACGGTTTAATAAATATTTAAGCCACCTCTAATACAGTCAAGATTATAGTTGGATCCATTGAAATAATTATAGAAATAATGTTAAATCTTATCCATTAACTCGATATTAATCACAAAATATTGTTTGGCCTAGTTTGGATAGTAAAATAAGATGATATGAGATTGAAAATACGTGAATAATAATAAGATAGTTTGTAAATAGTAATAAAATAGTTTAAGTTCAGATTTTTATTAGGTATTGGAAAATAAGAGATATAAAATTGAATAAAAATATTATAAATTTTAAATATTGATAAAATATAATTTGTTAATATTACTTTTATTTTGAAATTTGAAAAATTTGAAGTATTTTTTATGTTTTATATGGAAGTTTAGGAAAATTGTAATTATTAGATGAAAAAATATGAAAGATAAATTGAAAATTGTTTATATTTGAATAATATTTTGATGTTAAGATGAGATGAAATTATAACTATAAGAGACCAACTGCTTATCCAAACGGGGCCTTAAGCCTTTGGTTTCACAAACCTTTTAAACTATCTCATCCTATTTCAACTCATGTAGTGTCAACATCTAAACATCAATCAAATAAAAATATTTTCTAATTTCTAATTTTCAATTTTTATATAATAATTATTTAATCATTATAATTTTTTCAAATTTTCAAACAAAACACAAAAAATATTTCAAAACAAAAATTATATTAACAAAATTATATTATAACTATTTTTTAACTTTATAATTTTTTATTCAACCTTTTATTTCTCATTTCCCAAAATCGTATAAAAATCTTGATTTAAATAGTTTTGGTACTATTCACAAATTATCTAATTACTATTCATAAAGTTTTAATTTCATTTAAGATATGTAACCAAATGTGGCCTTAAAGTAACGAAGTTAAGTTTTAGGGTCTATTTGGATATTTAGAATGAGTAATACTAAGTACAAGTCAAAATAAATAAGTCTCGTACAAGTTCTTTATAAAAAAATGGATCACGCTAATAAAAAATTGCCTTTTTACACATTATTGAAGTATGATCTACTTTTTTACAGTTAGGGTGAGTTTAGATCCCAAACTCATCTCAACTCATCTCAATTTATCATTACAATTTTTTTAAATCCCAATACAAAATATAATAAACAATTCAACTTTTTCAAATCCTAAAATAATAATAATATTAAAAAATAATATTCTAATAATATTTTATCATCTCAACTCAACTCAACTCAACTCACTTCAACATCCAAACACATCCTTAAAATACTTGAAAAAAGTTGTGTTGTCAATTGGACCCGTAGGCTATATTTGGATGTCAAGCATACTTCAACATATATCAAATTAATTATTGATGAACTTTATTATTTTTTTAATATTTTATAAAAAAATTAAATTTATTTCAACTTATTTTATATATTTAAAAAACATATCTCAACTTAGCAGCCTTGACATTTTCAACATCAATTTTAAAGACCGAAATTGTCTTGGAATATGTTGAGATGAAAATTGAAGTTTTTATTCAGAAGTCTGTCTATTCTTTTAGGTAAAAGATAAAAATTTAAAGAACATAGAAAAAATAAGAGCAACAATAATATATATGGCATACTGTCTATTATTGTTTATCAACAATAATAGACAGTAAAGAGTTTTTTTTTTTTTTTTTTTCATATCATATTACTGTTCTAGTATGATAAACAGTATGAATAATAAAGAGTTTTTTTTTTTTTTTTCATATCATATTATTGTTCATCAATAGTATGATAAACAGTATGAACAATAAAGAGTTTTTTTTTTTTGGGTTTGTGCGTGTGAATACCAATATGCGACATAATACCGCAATCGTGCGTAGGGAATGAGAGATAGGAAGAAAGAAAAAGTGGGAAAAATATTTATTTTTTAGTTTTAAATGAACAATAAAGAAACTATTTTTTTTTCGCATATCCTATTACTGTTTATTATATTATACACTAAAAATCAACTTTAATTTATAAAATACTAATTTTTCATCATTAAATAAATGATAAAATTTTACTGTACATTTTTAAGAGAAAAAAACTATCTAATTAATTTGAATTTTTAATATAATTTAAATTTCATAATAAATTATGAACATAAATAAATAATAATTTTATTCTTATACATTAGACTATTTTAATATTCGAAATTACATTTTATTTTTTTCTTCAATTTGACAGATGTGGCAAACGTGCTTTTTTTTTTATCAATTAGAAAATCTTATGCCATACAGGATTTTACACAAGTACCACTAATTTCAAAGTAACCAAGCCCATTATAGAGATCAGCACAATCACTGAATCAAATAAATAGCAAAAATAGAAAAAAAAAATAAAAAAATATGAACTAATTAATTACTGTCTTCTGGCCGATCTGACGCTTCTGTCATTACTGACCTTACTATACTAGGATGCCAATTAACCTTTTATATATGTGTGCGTATATATATATATCTCTTTATATTTAAAAGTGTGTATCGTCTGATGAACAGTAATGAACAAGGATAAACAGTATTCTTAGTTTACGCTTCCCTTTTTCGTCCATCTCTACATTCTCACAGCAATCCTCTTTACAAAATCACCACAAAATATCACAAAAATTATTACAAGAGAACTGCTACCGAAAAAGTAGTCCGAAAATATGTCCTGAATGTGTATTTCACTTTTTTATTTTTTTTATGTATTTTTTTAATCATCATAAACATTTAAAAAAAAATAAAAAATTCACAACATCATTAAAAAACAATTCCTTAATCACTAGGTAAAAAAAAAAAAAAAGGTCAGAGAGGGAGAAAGAGAAAGCGAGACGAAAACGAAATTTTTTAGGATTTAAATCTAACCTTTCATTATAACTCTATAAATTTGATCAAATGGTAAAAATTTAAATACTGATTTAAATTAATTTAAAATAGATAATTAACATATAAATATCATATCATAAATAAATTATCAAATTTAATTTATAAAATATTAATATTTCATCATTAAATAAATGATGAAATTTTGTTAAATATTTTTAAAAAATATAACTATATAAATAATTAGAGTTTTAACATAATTTAAATATGATAATATTCTTAATTAACTAAATAGAACTGATTCATACAACTAACGAAAAAATAGTCTAAAAATATGTCCTGAATGTGTATTTCATTTTTTTATTTTTTTTAATCATCATAAATATTTTTTAAAAAATAAAAAATTTACAATATCATTAAAAAAATACTTTCTCAATCACTAAGTTAAAAAAAAATAAAAAAAAAAATTAGGCAAACGTCCCACGTTACCTACTGCTATATATATATAATACTAGCGGTGAAGTGACGTGCGAGGCACGTTTGCCCTGTATTTAATTGTTCTAAAATATAAACATATAGTGTAGAAGAAGAGAATTTAATGATAAGGTCTATGAAGATAATATAATTAATTGTTTAAGCAAACTATAATTGTTTAAGGTTTTTAATAATAGATTTAAACAAACTATACGTTTAAGCAAGACTGGAAAGTGAATATTACATCAGATATTACATAACTGTTTCTTTTGTTACTGAAAGTAAAGTTTCCTGGTTATCGATTCAAAGTGGTGTGTTCTCCTCATTCACAGCATTTATGGAAAGAACATTGAAGTTTTTGTGGCGTTGTTTTTGGAGTTGATCTAAATCTGCACCCAATTGTATGATCCATTTTTTGCTTGAACATAATTTTGCCATATTTTGGATATATGGTAAATGTTCCTGCATGAAATAAATTTAGAGTATAAGCATGATTATCAAAGATTTATAGGCATGTTAATATAGAATATATAAAGTATAGTGAATAAATATAAATGTAGTGTTTGTGTCTAATTGTTATAATCTTGTGCAGTTCTGTCCATTAAACGGTCAGTTTTCAACCAAAAAAGTAGATTAAATGGGCCTCTTTGACTTTTGGTAATTAAGCCTTGATCTTATGCATATCTTGTATATATTTACTTACTGTTAGTGTTTTTACATCATTTTTACTGTACTGGATCATTTGATCAGAACATGAGCATCTATAGGAGATATTCTTTTGTTGTTAGAGATAAGGACAAGGTGCTGCTGCTATAAGATGTCGCTACCAAGGGAAGGAAACTCTATGGTTTGGCAGGAGACCAACCAATTGAGGCTCCCTTCATATTATTAGTGTATGAATGAAAAAACTTAATTAAACATATTGTTCAGTACTAACAATTGAAAAAAAAAATGCTAAAACATGGTGATGAGTCCTTCTCCATTTGGCTAGATTAGAGACTGCTGCTTGTATGCTTTTTTTTTTTGTGTGTGAGTGAGCAACTCTAAATGCTGGCTTTAAGCTAATATATATGTATATATATGGGTGATCTCTTTATATTAATCATGCTAAAGCAGTATTAAAGTAAGTTTGTTTTTATGGGTAGAAGCTGGCATTGCTTGAGCCAAAAGGGAGTGAGTTCCATTGACAATGCATTCGAAGAAAATATCCTAAATTAATCAAAGATTTTAGGTTCTCAAATTGTGGGGCAAAGGGGTCCAGTGACAGGTATTCAATTGTTTTTTTTGTTGTATAACTTTAGAGAATATCATTCGTAGACTACTCACACCTTCTCATGTACACCCCACCCCCTTACTTGGTATTGTTATGCTAACAAGATCAATAAAAGCTAATACAGTCCAATAAAAATAAAAATAAAAATTGTAGGCAAACAAGAATAATTTGACACCAGAATGGCGTCTTTTCCTGTTGCTCGAAGGCATCAGAAAATCTAGAGGAAGTAATAGGTGGCCTCCAACAAAAAAGCTACCAATAAATAAGTTAAGTACCACACAGTTTTAATTCTTCTAAGTACGTAGGTGCATGATTTCACAATTCAGTATAATATATATATATATAGACACAGTATCACACATTTTTAATTCTTTAAACATGGTCTGCATGCATAAATGATGTGATAATCTTTATATCATATTTATCAGAAGCTATATAACGTGCAGTAAAGAGACTTAGTTAAGGCATTTGTAGTTAAGAAAAAGCTAAATCTATCTTGGAAAATAAGATTGATTTTTACATATTAAAAACTTAGTTATTAAGTGAAAAGTTGGTTACCTCTCCGGTGTGTTCCATTAGTTCAATTGCTGTGCAACCTAGAGCTTCTTCTGCTATTTCACCAAAAATGACTGCTCCTAGTCGTCCATTGCCATCGTCAATGTCAATGTAGGCGCGACAGCTGTATAAACAAACTATATTTTTTAGTATAGATAACTAAACAATATTTTTAATATAACATAAAATTGATTAAACAAATTATATTCATGATGTAAAATTTGAATATAACATATATACCGTGGTTGTGCATTACTCATATATTTGCAATGGTAACACATGAATTTTTCATTTTGTTCATATCCTGTTCCCTTCTTACATCCAATGCAGGACATGTAGAAGAAAATTTGATGGAGATCAACTACACAGATAGTTGCTTTAATCCAAAATTTTGCCTTCTGCATAAAATTTTGAACAAACATATGTTTTTAAATGTTTGTAAATAGTAAATAGTATGTTTGTAAATAGTATGCATGTGTAGTATTTTTATTAGGCAATATATGTAAAGAGAAAAAAAGTTAAAGAAGACTGTAGAGACGTACCATCATTGGTTGTAATGTTTTAAGGAAGCCAGCAACATCATCAATCTTAATTATGTTTTTCATATCAACAGTTGATGTTGATGCCGATGTTGATGTGTGATGTAGATTTTTTTCGACGATTTCTTCAAGCAGTGCATGATTAAGCATCGTCCTTAATATTTTAGTAGAATTTAAAAGGAATGAGTTAAATCATGAATGGAAAGATATAAAAGAAAAAAAAAAATTAAAGCTAGTTGATGAATATGCATTTTGTGTATATATTTTGAAAATTTTGAATATAGTATAGAATGTCTAGATTTTTTTTATAATAGGTACAAATTATATATGTAACAAGGTAAGAAATAATTACCATTGGCATAATGGAGTTGCACCAGGGATGACAGGATTTAAGGTAAATACACTTGTCGGTTGAGAAGAAAGAGAGAGACCTATATTATAAAGAAATAAAAATAGTTAGTAAATAATGATATTTTATATTTAATATATGTTGATATTTTAAGTTGAGTAATATACCATTGTATGAACCGACTTTTAAACGTGTTGCAAGTAGAGTTGGTTTAGCTTCAATAATATGAGAGATTGTCTGACATTCACCATCCACAAACCGACCCCACATAGTCAACCATATAGGCATTAGGCTGAAAAGTTTAGGAGAGATTATTTAAAAGTATAATATGATAAAATAGTATTAGAATAAGGTAATTAAAGAGTTATAATGTTACATATGTAGTTGAGAAATTTTGTTTACCTTTGATCAATAACGTATATTTCTTGGATCTTTGTTGGCCCATGTATTGAGGTAATTTCTCTAGGAGGTTTCATATGTATTGCGACCGCCATAATAGCTGCTCAATTATGCAAAAAAATTTTCTCGTGAACTTTAAATAAGAGTATTAAGAATGAATTTTAAAATATTGTGATATTTACCTATTTCAGATCCAGTGTTTTTGTAGTCATGCAGATCGGTGAATGGGATAATATTGTATTCTGGTGGTTGTAATTCCTCTTCATCATTTGGAATGTCTTCGATGATTGTTCTGGAATTTAAGATCCACTGGTATTCGTGCGCTTCGATTTTATGTCTGGCATCCAAAGGTTTAACATAGGCATTGCTAATGTAGTATGATCGGAAGATGTGTAATGTGTCATTACGTAGGTCTATATCTTTGCCAAAAATTGTTGCTTGCAGTCGGTTGCCCTGCATAATATTATTTAAATGAATAGTTATATGCATTCAATTAATTGTAAAATAGTGTTTATTAAATATATACATGTAGGATTAACTGTGTAATGTAATCTAAATATTAAGTGTATTTTTGCAAGTATGATAATAATGTCAATGTGTTACCTCAGGGTCTATCAATGTCAGATTTTGATATTTTGTTGGTGAATGTTGTGCAGTACGTTTGGGAGATTTGTCTGAAACAATCATCTTGATACTCCAATTTCTTGTAGTTGGAGTAATATTTTTGATTGATGTATGGACAGTCCGCATGTTGAAAGCTACTCATGCATGAAGAGAAAAAGATATTAGTATAAATAATTGAATTTAAACAAAAAAATTTTAGTAAATAATAAAATAGGAAATTGAGGAAATTATATAATGGAAAAACAAATTCTATTCAATCAAGAGACATATATTAAAATTAGATTACTCACAGAAGTTTATGATGGATATGCTAGTGTTAGTAACTCTCTATAAACAATATTATTTGTTTCGGCATCTTCCCAATCATGAGTTGATACTGGTCTTATAAGAACTTTTACTGAAGCAGAAGTCTTGGCTCTTGACAATGCTACATATAGTTGACCATGACAGAATACGGGTTGAGGCAAGTATACACCAACAAAATCTAATGTCTGTCCTTGTGCTTTATTTATTGTCATCGCAAAACTTAATCTGATAGGAAATTGTGTTCTTTTGAATGGAAAACCACTCTTATCATCTGCATTTGGCAAGAAAGGAATTCTTGGTATGAAAACTCTTTTGCCAGTATGATGACCAACTGCAATTTCAGCATCAATGATATTTCGTTCAAAGTTGTGGCAAATAAGACGTGTCCCATTGCACAAACCTTCTGAAGGATTAACATTTCTGAGCAACATGATAGGACAATTTTTTTTTAGTAACAATTCATGGGGTGGAAGTCCATTTGGTGTTAATGTGTTTAAGAAATCCTCCATGATGCCTTGTTCTGATGTATCAATTGTTTCGTCAAAGCTATAATATTGTGTAACTTCACCAGGAAATCTTTGAATGAGCATTGCATTTATCTCATCGACCGAATTATTCTTTGGTGTCAAGATAGCTCGATTTGTCATTTCGGATAAATTTTCTGAATAACTGCCAATATCTTGGAAGACCGCATCGATCAAATTATCTAAGGACTCCACATCATTTTTGTAAGGAATAAGCATTTCTTTGGGAATTTCTGTCTTGTTCTCAATTGTGATTGGTGTTGTTCCATTTCCAACCTGAAGTAAATAATTTGAGAAATTTGGATCGAATCTTGCTCGCATATTTTCACTCAACCTAATCTTAGTTAGAGTGGACCACAAATATGACGATGCTAAACTGGCATCAACCTCTTCTTGTCTTGTGCCTTTACGAATCACGGGTAAGACTTGACGAAAATCTCCACCAAATACTATAACTTTTCCACCAAATGGTAATCTTGAATCAGTTATATCTCGTAACATTTTATCCAATGCTTGCATACATTCTTTTCTAGACATAGGTGCTTCATCCCATATGATTAACCTTGCAAGACGTAACAATTTTGCAAGAGCGCCTTGTTTGCTTACACTGCAAGTACTATTTTTGTCAAGATCTAATGGAATTTTGAAGCGAGAATGTGCTGTTCGACCCCCAGGTAAAATAGATGCTGCAACACCAGATGATGCAGTTGCAAGAGCAATAAAGTTTTTTGATCTCACTGTAGCGAGGAGTGCTTTATACAAGAATGTTTTACCTGTTCCACCAGGACCGTCAATGAAAAATGCAGCAGATTCATTTAGAAGGACTTTCTGCAAAATTGACTCGTATGCATGATGTTGTTCAGGATTAAGAGTCATTGAAGCCATAAGATCTTCTTCTGGTATCAAAACTGCAAATTCATCATTTATTTCTCGAAATTGAATTTCATTCTGATCCAAAGAAACATCTTGGTCTATTAAATGAAACCTGTTTATGTCTTTTCCCATCGATTCAAGAGTTGAAGAGATGCTTCGCAAGACTTTTGTCTTAATATCTGCCGATGTTGCATCATTTGTTTGGAAATCACTCGACATATCTTGTTCAAAACATTCCCAAAGTTCTCTAGGATTTGTTGGATTACAATATACTAAAATTGTTGCAAATAACCGTCTTAAACTGTTTGGTATTTGGTACAAGGAAGCCTCTTGCATACAGTCTTGTAAACTGGTATCTCTTTCTAACAAACCATGTAATGTAGCTGCTTCACGAAAGGTTGGTGCAGTGACATTGCCAATTGTTTTGATGTGGTCAAATGACAAAGGACCTCTTATATGATTTAACAATATTCGTAAGTAGTACCTTTCACCTTCGAATGGACTTGCTGTGACAATACGACCTATAACAGTTTTCTTCTTTCTTGGAGTCCATATTTTATGTTGTTGGCTCCAAACAAAAACCTCAGGAAACTCTTTGTACAATAACTTTCGAGCATTTTCATCAGCTTGATTTGTTGAAAAGAATTCAGTCAACATTGATTTTGCCGAGAAATTAGATCTTAGAACATTGTTCAGGTCGTCATGTGCATGAAAAGCTACCAAGTGTTGATCTTCAAGATGTAGATGTAAACTATAAACTGATGGATACATTTCATTAAGAGTAAAGCCATATATTCGCCACATAGCCTCTGGTGGAGCAATCCATCTAGCTGATTGAAATTGTTGGATTTCATCTATCTCTTGAATGTTTTGTCCAGGAATTAAATTGAAAGCAACACGATCATGACCTTTGTAAATGTACTTATAGAGGTATTTGACTGCTTTGATTGTTGAGCAAATTTCCACATTCATGTGACAATCGAATTTTGCAAGGAGGTATGGATTATGTGGAACAACCCAACGGTTATCTAAATCTTTACCTCTGACTTTGACAGTTATTCCATTATCACGACGTTTGTACTGTGGGAAACAATCGATTCCAACAATTGTGTTTGATGCAAAGCTTTTTGGATAGTGATTTTTGCAACTGCCATTTTTTTTCATACATACATTGATCGGATTCAATACTCCACAGGGGCCATGCATCATATGCTTTATTACTGTTTTGTGCAAATGCGAATTTCGATCTTTATCAGGTACTTCTGCTGATACAATTTCATCAAAAGATTCGGGAGCATAGATTTTCCAATCTCTTTGTAATATGATTAAGAAATGTGCATGTGGCAATCCTCTTTTCTGATGTTCAATGACATATACATATGCTGAAACTTTTCCAAACACCTCCCGTTTGAATAATTCATCCTTCAATTCTTCTAATTTTGCTCTAAAGATACGTGCAATTAAATCAGGACGATTTTGTGCTTCTTCTTGTGGTTCCAACTCATCCAAGATTTCTTTCCAACTTGGGTTGCACGTCATAGTTAAAAATATGTCAGGTTTTCCGAAACGTTGAACTAAAGCCATTGCTTCCATGTATCTTTTGCGCATATCTCTTGGACCTCCAATAAAAGAAGAAGGCAGAATAATGCGTTTACCAACTTTAGAAGCATTGTTTTGTCCAATTGAAATACTGTCAACTATTCCTTGATACACCTCAGATCGAATCTCTTGTTGCTTATTTCGGAAATAATCCAATCTTGACGTCTCAATTTTCACGTACATATCAACAACAAATTGCTGCAGTAAACGGCCCGAGAATAACAAAATAGATCTTATATTTTTCCTAATTTGAAGCTTGTAACAATAGTACTCGCGGCATGACACAACAGGTTCTTTTCTAATCTTTTTCAGCACTGTAAGTTGATAAATTTAACAAATCAGAAATATGAAACTGTTATATTAGAACAATTAAAAGTTAGAATAAGAATAATTATTTTAACCTTCTTGTTCCTTTGTAAGTAGTTGCTCTGCTGATATTGATTGTTGGGGGTCAATTGATGCTCTTGTTACTCGTTGTGGGAGTCTTTCCCCTTTCTTTACTTTTAATATTCCTTGGTGCCAACCAGTATCGCCAAAAGGAAATAACAATGGATATTGCAGTGGATCATAACAGCCAAAATAATATTGGACTATATGATTCCCACCTGCATGATTGAATACCACAATATTTCGTCCTCTCAATTGTTCTGAATCATCATCTTCAATCCAGATAACTGCTACTTGGGAAGCTGACGGTGCGTTAAAAACACGTTGATCCAAACCCACATCTGATCTAATATGAATTTTGTGATTTTCCAAATTGGGCAGATCCCCAAGAATTCGAAAGAATGTTGAGTATGGATTAACATGAAGTATATCCATGAGTTGAGCAATAATTGATGAATCCAACCTTCCAGTGTCATAAATACGATTGTCCAATTCATGTTCAGTATCATAAAAATACAATTGTAGATACGAAGGACGTCCATCCAGAGGAACCAAGTTGTTAATGTAATGATAAATTTGACCTTGAGCTCGGAATGTATAAATTCCTTTGTTCCTTCTACATAAATCTCTATCAAATTTAACTCCAAATGATGTAAAAGCAAATTTATTGTTATATGTACGCACATACGTAAGAAAATTGACAGATTCAACTGTGTTAGAAGTAAACAAATCGTAAAGTTGTTCTGGAACATCATTTGTAGTTAAAGAAATTGTTCCATCGGCACAACAAAAACCATTTGTTTCATGTTGAAATCTTTTTGCCTCACAATATCTACAGAATGGAACTGATGATAACAAAGTTGTCTCAAATGGCACTGTTTGTAATATTTTTCTAAGACCAGCCGATCGTTGATGCTGCTTTCCTATGAAGGAAAAATGAATAAAACAAATGAGGCAAACTCTTAAAGGTGATATGATTTTCAATAGAAGTATCATTGAATGAAGATGTGTATAAGGAAGAAAGAAAATGGAAAGAAGTACAATTTAATTTTATACATCTTTCTTACCACGAGAATTTGTTGATATTCTTGTTTCAAAGTTGGATTGGCATCGAGAAAAAGAACGAGCCTATTGAATAAAAAATTGAACATGTTGAATAAAGAAAAAAAAAAGAAGACTAATGGAAAAGTACGATAAGAACAAAGGATATACAATAAACCTGTTCGATCGGAAGTGGACCAGATGTATGTACATTTTCTGTACATGTATTTGTTGCCTCAAGTGGAAAAGACATTGTAGCATTGTCCAAACAGAGAGATTCTGTTGACACAATGTCAATTGTGTTTATTTGCTGATAGTGAACTCCGGAATTATCAATATTAGAATTATATTCGATTTGTTTAACGGAAGATACATCACTGGTCGAAGCATCAGCACGAGAAATGCGTTGTCTTTTTGTACATGGTCTGACATTTTCATTATTGTGCATAAATTCTATATCTCCTCCTAACACATTTGTTTCATTGTGAAGGATTGGTTGGGAGAGAAATTGTTCTTCGTCTTGAATAGTATCATTCGTAGAATTCCTTTGTTGAAGATATCTTTCTTTCTTTTTTCGTTGTATATGTTTTTCTTCTTCTAAAGAAAAAGCCTTATACAAATTGTTCATCCTAGATTGTTTTCCAATACCTTGGAAAATATTTTAAACAAAAACTGAAGTTATAAGAATAGAAAAGAACTAATTGATTATATAATGATAACTTTGTATTGATATATCAATGTAAGCTTATCACTTTTCATTTATATATGCAACAAAAATTTTTTCAATCTAAATATATGTTCGAACAAAATAAAACCAACAACTACTGAGGTTTACATTATAAAACCTTGGAGTAGGTTTGTAAAAGTTTGCAAAGTACCCTCATGAACCTCAATAGGTCATTTCCATGAGTCTAAAAATACAGAGTGAGCAAAAGCTGATGATAATATCTTTACATCATCATATCTTTACAATGACTGTCACAAGCTAAAGATAATATCATCTAACAGTCGAATGATTTTAAGAAATTGTTTATCTGAACAACGCTAGTGAGTTTGCTCAGAATACACGCATCATATCTTTCCAATGACTGTCACAAGCCAAAGATAATATTATCTAATCTCAAATTTGATATTTTATGTAACAATCAATGAAACCAATAGCAAACACAACCATATCATTTGACTATATCTGCCTAGCCATGAACGGAACAATAGCATAAAACTGAAAAATTATGCACAGAACACGATGAACCACAATAAAAACAAACTCCACATACATAAGAGTGAGAGATTCAACAAAGTTGACGGAAGGTACCTTAAAATGAACTCGGAGATTGGAACCTCTGGCTTTGCAGGCTGAAAAAAGGTCAGAAAAACATGTCAACTTTCTATTGCATTAAGAATAGTTGTTGAGGAAACTATAAGAAATAAAATAACATTTAGAATCTCATATGTTATATCTATGTTTAACAGATAATAAACAATAAACAAAAATTATATGATTTTTTTAGTATGAATTGTACACAAAAAATGTATAAATAAAAAACTTACAACCAAATCAACTATTTAAACAAATAAAAGGGAGCAACAAATTTTGAAATTTTTTATAATTTAATATTTTGTCTGCATACTCTTATATATGCACTACTATATGTTCATTTGAGTAATTAAATGCCTTCCAACAACATTCAGGATGAGGCCAGCTGTAACCCTTGTATATATGTAATGTTACTCTACTGATCAATTAGAATATTTCCATATTAATTTAGAGAGTAGTACTGCTTGGTTTTACCCATTATCTTTCAGCTGATCGTGAACTCATACGTACGTACGTACCATATATATAAACATTATGTATTAATAATAAATAATGAGATGTTTTTCAACATATATTATTTTTTTGTAGTGAATTTATAATGATTTTTAATATTGATGTTATTAGAGACATTAATGATTTTTTCATCTAGAGCTATTTTTTATCTAAATATTCCTACTTACATTATATTATATATTCAGTTTTATGGAAAGAAAAGAAAAATTTGACTATTATTTATTAATAATAAATAATTAGATATTTTTTAACTTATATTTTTTTTTTGTATTGAATTTATAATAATTTTTACTATGATATTGATCTTATCTATAACCTCGGTGATGGGTTCATTGTATCAAACAAATTAGCTGACTTATTCCTTATTTAAATACGATAATATAATTGGTTGTACCTACTCACTAAACATTAATTATCAGGCCTAATTTGTATTTTATTTTTATGAAATTTGCTTAATTTTTTCCCTTTTAATTCCCTCCAGCTTGTTGGTGTGGCTCATATATTTTCTATGTAAAATATATTTATGGATTAATTGTGTTGTTGGTGATATATTTTTTCTGCATCATGATATTAAGAGTTATTCTATTATTAAATATGTGTATAGAGGATATCATCTGCAGAATTTGATGTGTCACATTCACTGAAAGATTTTTTTTTCTAGACCTATATATAATTACCATTTCATTTGTAATTATTCAACTTAGGATTTTCAAGTTAAAATTCAAGATCTTGAATTTGATATTATCTCCATTTATTTGTTAAATAAGAAGTTTTATTACATAAAACATCATAGGTATAATAAAGTCCTATACATGCTTGAATTAAACCTCTAAAGTTATTTTCTATCTAAACATTCTTATGTACATTATATTATATATATTCAGTTTTATGCAAAAAAATAAAAAAGAAAAAGAAAAAGAAAGAATTGAGTATGTTATTAGTAACATAACTAATTTTTTCATCTAAATTATTTTCTATTGGAATATAAATCAATAGCCGTTCCCATTTCCAGTCTATAGGCTCACATATGCATACAGTTGGGGATACATGAAACGAACATGTTTTCAGCACTATAATGTGATCCAATATGCCAGTCAATCAAGAATCATGCCCTTGAATGAGCGTAACTACAGTTATGATAAAAGGGTCAATGTGTTTTAAAGGCAAGAATACAATGGAAGGTATGTTTTATTTATAAAAAGAATACAACCCTCACTAATGATTGGTCATAAGCAAAAACAAAATCAGTAAAGTACGTGATTCATTTCAACTTGAAGGTGCTGCATGAATAGGCAGCAATGACAGATGGTTATGGGTCCAAGCCCAAGCTATAGGAAACGCATAGAATAACCTCTGATTTAGCAAAACAAATGGACACGGATTGCATAAATTTTTAATACAGTAGAATGCCCAAATATTTGGTCAAGACCTTGTTAAGTAAATTGTGATCTATGCTTATAGAATGCAAAATTTGAATCAATGGTCATCAATAAATGATTTCATTCAACATATATTATTTTTTTTATTAAATTTATAATGATTTTTTTTTTCTTTTTCCTCAGGTTGTATCTCGGTCGCCCGAATCCTCCTCACCGTCGGTTTTGGTTCAGCCCAGCGCCGCGCCGCCGTGCGCCGGCCAGTCTCACCGCCACCACCGGGGAGTCCCTCTCACGCCGACGACCACCCGAGGCACCATGGATGTCCCCCACGCGCAGCCGGAGGTGTCCCCCGCGGAAACCCATCCGAAATGGGTTTTTCCTATTTCTCTCAACCGGCGCCGCCGTACGCGGCCAACTACCGTCACGACAACCACAGCCGACTCCGCCTCACGCCGGCGACCAACCCAGCCACCGACGATGTCCCCCACGCGCAGCCCTAGGTCTCCCCGCGGAAACACATCCGAAATGGGTTTCTCCCATTTATCTCAACCAGCGCCGCCGTAGGCGGCCACCCAGGCCACCAGACCTCCACCACCTCACCCCGGCGACGATCTCTACCAGACCCGGCGACCACGAACTTCCCTTTCCGTCTCCGTCGCCTACTACCATTAACACCCAGACGGAACTCTCTTCTCTCGTCAAACCAAAAACAAACACAGAGGAAACAAACATGCGAGAAAGATGAAAAACAACATGCAGAAGTGAAATTAAGAATTTTTGCATACCAAACGGTGAGAAGAAAACTCTCAAACTGCACAGAAATATTTCTTCTTCAACTCGAAACGTCTGCAGATAGAAAGTATCTTGCATTCTATCTATTTTATGAAGGCTAGATATTTTACGAAGGCGAGATATTTTGCAGTGTCGAAGAAAAGCTAACCAGATGTTTAACATTGAATTAAGATGTAAAAATGTGACTGAAACTAAAGGAAATGAACTGCAGAAGAGGACGATGGTGTTGAATCCTTTGAATTACTGTTTATTACTGTAGATCTTATACGCACTTTTAAGATATAAGGGGATATATATATACATAATAATAATAATAATAATATATAAATAGCGAGATTTGATTCCCTACTGTACTGTAGCGCTGTTTGTCTACCGAGAAACCGAGGAAAATAGAAAGAAAGAGGAGAAAAAGCGAAAGAGGATCGGAGTAGAGAGAGAGATGCAATCTGTGGTGAATACGCACTTATCCTGCGGCAGGCCCCAAGCAGCCCTAGAACCTCAGTCCTCAACCTCTTCTCGATCCTTTAAGGTCCTCTCTCTTTATTCACTGTTACTTTCTCTCATTTCAAATATATGGGATCGATTTTCTTACCGTCAAGAAAAATTACAGAGCTCGAGCTTGTTTGGCACTCATATTTTTCTCGCGAGGGGACATAATCCAGTGTGGCGGAATTCATGCCGTTCCGTTTCCGTTCGCTTCCATTCCCGTTCACGCAGTCCAGGTAACATTAAATTTCTCCTATGTATAATTTGGTTTGCATATTTGTATGATTTATATTCTTCCTTTGAGGATTGAATCTGAACGGAAATGGGTAAATTCATGACGTCGTTGATTGTTTCGTTGAGTTTGAGCTTTTCTTCGTAAGTACGCGTTGCAAAGAATTAATTTGTCGTATATGTCCCGTGTACGTGGCTTCGCCTATTTTCAATAAAATTACTGATAAAAAAAAGGAATTAATTTGTCGTTTTTCTAACACAAGCTTAGGTTCGAAAACATGGATTTGATCGTTCAGAATACTCTGTCTGAGCTTTCCTGTTGAATCCAAATCTGTCTTAGGATCGTGGAATTTGTAAAGCTTAAAAGGAAATTCCATTTCGTCGTTGCCAAGTGCTCGACCATGATTACGAGCATATCTGCGATTTGTATGTTTCTAAATGTGTTCTACTTATAAAAAAAAAAAAATGTTTCTAAATGTGTTCCAGACAGAAGTAATAAGTGACATTCATAAATCTTAACAGTTCTTTACCTGGATTGTTTGTTTCAAGCCTGTTTTGATTGTTTAGCGTGCTAAGTAATATTTTGTGAACAGCATTTAAAAAACATGTTTATGTATTCCTTTGTCCATTCAAATATGTGTGACCTCCACCCTGGGAACCTCGAAAAAGCCATTCTTGTATTCTCATTGCAATTTTGGTCTTGGAAACTTTTATACTAGTTGTTAATTGGTGATCATGGTTTTTAAGTATGTTGTTGTGAAAATCAGTAGCTGAAAGTGATCCCAGATCATAATTAGGTGGAAACTCAGCCATCAATAAAATCGTTACTTTGGCTGTACAAAATGAACTGTTGGAAGTTTTGGGAGATTGTCGTTAATTTTTACACATTAATTTACCTATCAAGAAAAAATCCACATATTAATTAGGGCTAATGATAGGCTTACTACTTTCTACCACTCTTTTACTACTCTCTTTATTTTTTTTTAAAATTTTATTATTATTATTTTTTTACTTAATAATTAAGAAAGTGACTATTAGTGAAGTTGCATATTTTTTTAAATTTTTTTAATGATTAAGGATATTAAAATAATAATAATAATAATAATAATAATAAAATTCAAATACACTATGGAATAGTAAGTGGGTGGTAGGAAGTAGTAAGCCTATCATTATTCATTAATTAGGCCTTGATTACTTCTTTTTTTTTATCAGTAAAGGCCTTGATTACTTATAAAATTTTGCAACCCTAACAAGCACATTTTCTTGGTCTGAGTCCTAGAACAAAAGAAGAATACCAAGTTATTCAGGTTATTTAGGGGCATAAAACTTAAAATTGAGTTGGGTTTTGTTTTGCATGTACTGCAACGTATAATGTATTCGTCATCTTTGTTGTGGAGGTGCTTGGGTCGTTTGTGAGTTGCCTGTGATCTCCCCTTTCCACTTTTAACCTACTGGATATTAAAAGGTTCTTAATTTTCATACTGTACAGTTGTGAAGGCTGTTGCTACTCCAAATTCAGCCGTTGAACTGCCATTAACTGCAGAGAATGTTGATAGCGTATTGGATGAAATCCGACCTTATCTAATTGCAGATGGGGGAAATGTGGCATTGCATGAGATTGACGGCAATGTTGTACGATTGAAGCTACAGGGAGCATGTGGCTCCTGTCCGAGCTCTGTTACAACAATGAAAATGGGTATTGAGCGCCGTTTGATGGAAAAGATCCCCGAAATAGTTGCAGTGGAACCCATAGCTGATGAAGAAACTGGCCTTGAGCTGAATGAGGAAAATATTGAGAAGGTAATTTTGCATTTCTAGTAACTACTCTAGTGTTAAACAAGTAATTATTGGGTAATCTTGGAATATGGACATGTGGTACTATCATCATAATATAGGATGGCAGGTCAATCAAAATTGGTATATATGAAAACAGCTTTAATTACATGGCATGTTGTGATAAGATGAGGGTTCCATGTTATCCATATTATGGGAGAACACAATAATTTGTCGTGTTAAACTTTTTTGATATGTACTTTCGTGTTAAACTACCAATGGTCTTAGTAGATAGTGTAATATGTACAAGATATGTTCATTTTTCTGTTTCTTCATTTATTTATTGGTACAACTCATTGAAGAGGGTGAGAGGGTAGTACATGGTGAATGATCTGAAAGAGGAGCCATATTCCACATAAGCTGAGCAAAGAGAATAGAGTTTAGGGAGGGCAAATAAAGAAGATGAGATAATTGAAATTGTTCCAAGTTCTGCATGAATTGGACATAATGGAAGTGACCCCATGTAAGAGGAAATTTGTCCTTTTAGGATTTTTGAAGACAATTAATGCAGCACAACAAAATCCTACATTTTTTCTTATGAAACTTCCTGTTTTGTTTAGCTTATCCCGATTTCTATTAGTGCATTAATTCAAATCTTTATTTTCTTTTCTGTTCTTGGAAAACAACAGTTGAGTTCCGTTTCGCTTAGTTTAAATTCTGGCTTTGGTGCTTCAAGGTAGAGTTGGCCTCTAAATCTGTAACGGTTTTTTTTTTTTCCTCTTTAAAAAAAAAGAGAGAAATGTATGAGGGCTCTCTGAAAAAGTCTTGTAATCGGTGTGTTGTAATTCTGATTTGCTTGTAGATCCAAGATCAGAATCTTAGATGCCAAGATTTGTCACACAGATTTGTTTAATGTTTGTAAACAGAATGCAGTAAACAAAATAACACAAGAATTACGTGGTTCGATCCTAGTGATCTACATCCACGGCAGCAACAGTCAAGATCTTTATTGATGATCAAAATACAATCTTGAGATTACAAGAACACTCTCTCATTTACACCTCACAAGTTCTTGGAGCCTTTTTCACAGATTGTTCTCTCTATTTCTCTCTTGTATTTCTCAGTACAAAAAGCAATACCTCAAGTACAAACTGAAGCCTCTATTTATAGCCTAAAGTAGTAACAAAGAAAATAAGTTTCTGCTTCCTATTAACAGGCCAGTACTCAAGTCTTCCCTCATGTGCAGTCATGTGCACATGTGCTTTCCTTTAAAAAAAAAAAATGATTGACACCTGGGTAGACTAGCTCCAAGTTTAATTGCATGGTAAGGTCCTTTCTGAAATAGGACAGATCTGCTTATTGCGTTTGCAGTTCAGCAGGAAACTGTCTGTCATTCGATGTGGCAGTTCCTTTAAAAATCAATACTCGGCAATTACCATCCCCCCTCCCTTCCAAAAAAAGTTAATATTTCTAGGTGCTTCATACTTTATAATCCATTTCAGGTACTCGAAGAAATAAGGCCATATCTAGTTGGGGCAGCTGGTGGGTCACTTGAACTTGTGGCAATTGAGGAGCCGATAGTCAAAATTCGTATAACAGGACCAGCAGCAGGGGTGATGACTGTTCGAGTGGCTGTTACACAGAAATTGCGAGAAAAAATTCCATCCATTGCAGCAGTTCAACTTCTGTAAAAACCCTAAAACAAAAGAAATACACCCCCCCCTCCCTTTTGTCTCTCTAATTGTATGCTTGCGATTTTCTTTCGCAAGTAATTTGCAAACAAAGTGTGTCAATAGAAGTCCATAAAAAATCTTTGTGGTAGTTCAATGGAATATGTACAGTTCGATATATAGAGGGCTGCAAAAGTTGAGCAAATTATTTTTTTTAACTGGAAATCTAAGAGCGGAAATAGGAAAGAGGACATATCTTGTTGTGTATGATTAAATTGGTTATCAAAGTTTTTTTATTTTATTATTATCTTATCCAGAGTTTTACCTAGCAATTAGCGTATGCGTTTGGGTTGATTTGGACGCAGACGTTGAACGAAAAAAAGAAACACACACGCACACACCCTTCGTTTCTAGCATACATTTTTCCAAGGAAAAAAAATAGCCCGGGAGCATATAAGTTTCAGGCCAAAGAACAAACAGGAAGCTTAAACTTGCTTCGAGGGTGATCAGATTCACACCTCCAAGAAAAGAGATACTGAGAAATGGACGGCATTAAACTTGCTTGAGGCTTGGGAAGATAGACAGGTCCATTTAAATAAAGGAAAAAGCTAGGGAATCAGGGATCCCGCTTCCTTTTTTATTTTATTTTATTTTAAATTTAATGATTAAGTAAGAAAGTGTTGTTTAATAATAATTTTTTAAAACTATTTAATATTAATGACACCTAGCAATCGCTATGTTGGCCAACTTGGCCTCTCTTGACCACGTGTATTGACCTCGTATAAACGCATTCAGACTTGTTTTTTTATTTTTCCAACAACCCGACAAAACGTGTGGTGCAACGTGTTAAGAAATAATAGAAATGATTAAATCTATATTGCGTATCAGCTTAAATATTTAGAATAAGTCTCATAGACGAATTTTCTAAATTTAAATCCTAACTCTATATTTCACCCACTTTAGGTTAGCAGATATCAAGCTTCCATATTAACTCATTTGAGAACGTACACGAACAGCATAATTCACCTGTCCTCGTATGGTTGTCAGCTTGCTAAAACCAGATTTACATGCTATATACAATACTGATGTGGATGAATTGCATTAGTATATATAGTTCGAGTAATGATACATACACAACATATTATATAATAATAGTATAAAATATTATTATTTTTATAAGATATTTTATAAAAATATATATCATTTAAAATATTATTGTATAAAATGCTGTAAAAAAGGTCGTGCGTAAATCATTTTTCAAAATGTTAAAGATCCAATAATTGGGCCATCTCGCAATATATTATAAGCAAACAAGTGGCAGCCGGCTCGACTCTGTCAAACTTCTAGAATTTAATTGTGAAGGGGTCTGCATTTTACTTTTCAGAGTTGGTACTTCAAACCACCAATTGGTTTGGATTCTAGAAAGATATGTATATTATATTCTCAGTATTTGACGTTTCTCTTTTTATTTCATCACTTTGATTCACTTGCATAGAAATTTCTAAACCGTAGACCGGTTGACAAATTCCACCAAATGACCCTTCTCAACATAAATATCAACTATCAAGCCCCATTCCTTGTTTATCAAGACACAACAAATCGGTAGCTTACCATAATCTTTGCTCGGTTACCCATAAAAATGTATCCTTCAGCTCCTCCTGAGTATGATAAACACGCAGCTGAACACTATCCAGGTGCTGTCCCGGTTTCAGGAACTCCAAATACTGCTCCCCCACAACTCTATGCTCCTCCATATATACACTACGGGAGGCCGGTTCATGGTGGTGCAGTGAAATGGTCAACTGGTCTTTGCCACTGTTGTGATGATCCTGCAAATTGTAAAGATTTCAAACCCCATCTTGCTCAATCACCAATTTCTAGAAATAAACATATCAAATCCTGTTTCATTTATTCACACTTTCACTTTTGTATTTTTAAGGTTTTACTACTTGCTGCTGCCCTTGCATCACATTTGGACAGATCGCTGAGATAGTAAACGAAGGTTCTCCATGTAAGCCTTGGAAAAATAACTTGCTCATCATTTAGTTTGATAATATGGAACGATTGTTAGAGTGGTTTCTTTGTATTGATTGATCGTATCTTACAGCTTGTGTTCTAAGTGCCGCGATCTATGCTCTTCTGGGTCTTACTGGTTTCGCCTGCTTGTACTCCTGCTGTAATCGCTCAAAACTGAGGGGGAAATATGACTTGGAAGAGGCACCTTGTGCAGACTGCTTAGTGCACTTCTGCTGTCCGGCTTGTGCTCTGTGCCAAGAATACAGAGAGCTCAAGCATAATCGTGGGTTTGATATGGGAATAGGTATGATAGCTTCTTGGTTATCAATTTTTTATTTCATTAATTTTTTTTTCTTTTTTAACAACAATCTCTAATCAACTTTGAAATCTTCTTTTTCTTCGTGATGGTCAGCAACTCAAACATGTTATACTTCTTATTTCCAAATTAATTGTTGAAGAAAACCGTTGGTTTCTCTTTGAAGATAGAGATATCTTTTTTAGGTCCTGTTTAAATAAAAAACGATTTCATCTCATATTATTATTACAATTTTTATAAATTTTCATACAAAATATAATAAACAATTTAATTTTTTCAAATTCTAAAATAATAATAATATTTAAAAATAATATTCTAATAATATTTATTCAACTTTTAACTTTCATCTAAAATTTTCATCTTATTTCACTATCCAAACGGGGCATATTCGTTTATTTTCACAACTTCTCTCATATTATCTTATTTAATCATTACAATTTTTTTAAATTCTTATACAAAATAAAATAAACAATTCAACTTTTTTAAATTTCAAAACAAAATTAATTTTAAAAATATATATTTTAATAATATTTTATTTAATTTTTAATTTTAATATCAACTCATCTTATTTTATCTATGAAAACAAACGAGGCTACTGGTTACACATGATGCAATCCTGATTTCTGAGATCATGATATTCCCCATCTACCATATGCATGCCAAATTGGAAAAACTATATTCTGTCATCACATCTTGATTTTGTTTACTCAGAAGATTGCGAAAGATTTTGTATGGATATGGAAAGTTGATATTTTTTTTTAGTTTTTCTATATTTTTGCCTTGACCTGATACTTTCTTTTATTCAATCCACTTTAATTCTTTCTCGGGGCTTCATTTATTTATTTTTATGGGAACTTATTTCTTGTGGGTGGTTGTTGGAAATGAAGGATGGAAAGCCAACGAGGACAGACGAAGGCGGGGAGTTACAATAGCTCCAACAATGGCACCAGGCATGACAAGGTGAAATGGAAAACCGAGACCCCTTTGCTGTTGATCCTCTCTGCTTCCTTGCTGCGTGCAGTTTCTTTTTTCAGTTGTATCGTTATTGTTGGGGGTGTTTGAATGGTTATTGGCATCAGAGAAGGAAAAACGTGAAATTTGTACTAATGTAGCAGCCTGTGTAAACAACATATATTATGTTTATGGTACTCTCATTTCTAAGCGTATTGGTGATGAAAAACTGTTGGAAGTATTTTCAATTTAAGTAATTATATATTATATTTATTAATAATATTTTTGAATTGATTTTAGAAGTTATGAATTATTTTGGAAAGAAAGAATATATAGAAAGTTTATAAAATTTATTATATTTTGGGTCTGTATTTGCATCATAAGCCAGGCTTAGTGGTATTAATGCCTTGGGTTTACCCAAAAGGCTTGGGTTTGAGTCACCCCAATGAAAATGAGAGTTTTGATTGATTTATGGAGAGAATGGCTCAAAAGAGTGATTGTATCCTTTGGGGCAAGAAGAAGTTGTTGATGGAGTTGCTTGTAGTTTTCTAGAGTAGACGATAATTCACGTCTTCTCTCTCTCTCTTTTTCCTGGCATACTCAACATCAATCTCGATGAAAAAAAAATAGAACTTGGTTGCGATTAGAGCCTGGTTCCCTAGCTTTTTTGGGGGGCGGAGGGCTAGACTAACTACATCTACATCTAGGCAGTACTTTTTCTATTATCACGACATGGACTCGGGGACTGTATTGATTACCAAGGTGATGATATTTCTTTCTGGACTGTGTTTGTCTTTAGTGTGGTCTTGTTACGACCAAACGGTAGAGTTTCTTTTTAGCTTTCTTTTAGATTTGGCCTGAACTGTTTGGCAGATTCCCACACGTTACGCACCCGTTCACCACTTTGTTCTCAACTGTTCCCACCTCTTGGGTGAGACAAGCTACCTTTAGTAGCTAGGAGCCTCTTTTCCTTCTGCCCAGCTCCCTGAAAACAACGTTCGACTTGCATGTGTTAAGAATATAGCTAGTGTTCCTTCTGAGCAAAGATCCCTTCGCCGCTTGAGCTGTATACGAGGGAACTCGCATGTGCGGTTCTTTGAGGGGGGGGGGGGCATCCTATCCCAATAGCGTATATTTGGAGCTCAATATGAAATCCTATTTTCTTGCAAGACTAGTTTGGATAAGGGAAAACTCTAGAGATTGCTTCGAAGTAAGATCCTTGCGTTGACCCTATCCTGAACCAGAATCGTGGGGCATTGTAACGCACATTGAAAGAAACTTTCTCTCATTAATTTTTGTTTTGCAACTCCTTTTGCACTAACAAAAACAAGTGTAGTTTGTGTTATCACTGTTCAACATGATCTATATATCCATCCAAATAGGTCCAAAAACTAGAAAAAAATGTGATTAACTTAGCATTTACAGCAGAGGCATTTTCCCGGTTAATTAGCATTGATCCATCCAGAAAATGCTAATAATTAAGGATAACACGAACCAATCGTACATCATGCAGCAGAGGGCACAAACATTCAAACTTGGGTAAAGTGATGAATAGTCCAAGCTTGTATTAATTTAATATATGCTGTCAAATAATAATCAATAATTATTTTATTTTTAAGTTAGTAAATGATAAAATTTGATTTGTAAAATTCAAATTCTCCACACCCAAAAAGCGCACCGCAATCAGCATATGCTTGATGGGAAGAATAGAATCGGTGAATTTCGAAACCCAGCTCTCTACGAGGATGATGAAAAGCTGAAGGCATCTATTGGGATGAAAGAAGCAGGTTAGGCATCCATTGGGACGAAAGAAGCAGGTTATGTACCGGACACGATATGTTCTTCATGACATCTATCAGGAGGCCAAGGAGCAGGCCATGCTCGATCTATCATAGTGAGCGCTTGTTTGACAATTGCATATGGTCTGATCAGTACTCCAACAAGGACGCCTCTTAGGATCATCACGAACCTCCGTATCTGCGACGACTGTCATAATGCCAAAGATCATGTTCAAGATCGTTGGGAGGGAAGTAATTGTTAGGGACAATAAACGGTTTCATCCAAGATCCAAGATCTATTATATTAATAATTAAGTAATTGTTATGTTCTTTACGTAGAAAATACGCACGGAAGTTTCTTATGACAAATTATGGCATGTTCCTTAGGACAAAATTGAAGCAAACAACGCGTTCACAAGCTTGGCATCGTTCTTAATTAGGTGTTTCTGTTATATAATTCTCTATTTTTCGGAAAATCTTTGGCACTTTTCCTATCATATTGCCCTTTCCAAATGCTCTCTGAGCATGGCCTGCTACTCCTGTTGAGAAATCTTCCAGCCTTTATTGAAATCAAATTTGTCAAATACTTGCTTCATCACATCCTTATTAACCTGCAAATTAGCAGTTTTCAAGCCGGATGAGATGGTTTCCTCAACAACTTCGTTTTAGAGAGATTGAATCGGAAATCGAGGAAGCTAATAGCCTAATATATGACGTTTTCAAAGTATTTATGGAAGAAATTAGCTGTCTTTAAATAAGCTTTAGGGGATACATGAAAGAGCATATCAAGGAACAAAAAAAAAAAAAAAAGGATGCATGAAAGATTATTTGGCTCCCACTGCTGGAGGATAAAGCAACCAAAAGGTAAGCATTTTAATGACATAACTATAGGCACACGCGGGACAAACCGACGTGGTTACAAAAGAATAGAATACATTCTTCGCAAAAAGTACATTTCTCTATGAGTTTTGCTACGTACAAGCAAGTTTGCGCACCAATCTGCGTACTAATATTGTTGCCTTCATATTCTAAATTTAAATTAGCATTGTTTTCAATAAAATCTACTTTCTGACCAATCATATTGAATTGGTGCACGTATTAGTGTGCAGAATCGCTTACAGTTAGATTTTTCATTTCTTCTATTGGCTTGTTCTGCATAGTCTCCTTCCCAATTCAAGGAAGTTATCTTTCCCGGTATAGAAACCCAAAGGTGGTTAGTCTACATGCAAACTGTATTGAACAAGAGGATAAACAATATCAAAATGATTGTATGGTATAGTTCCCGGAATCCTTAAAAAGAATCAAAACTATATTTGTTTTAATCATGGTGGTCTTCCATTATCTAAATCCTCCATTACTTCAATGTCCTTGCGAGCTGTTATCTTCTGCACATATCCTGCAATCATGAAAACTATCTGTGTGAACTCCAGAACGCCCACGCAGCTACTCTAATCAAGCACCAATAATTTTCTTTGGCCGTTTAAACACCTAATAATTCACTTGACCAGTTTTCATAAGGAAATATGCTTGATATTTGATAATAATCATAGTTTGAGAAAGGCAAGCTATATATTCAATAGGTGCCCATCAACATGCAAGTAAACACAAGAAGTAACCACACCAAGATCAGAACATAACTTTAAGGGAATCTATTACACCTGCAGAACATAAAATTCTTTAAACTGTTTAAGCATAATAAAAAAACCTAAATACAAAGTAAAACTCAAACTTGAACTTGGAACCTTATGTCCAAACTTATTTTCCCTGCTTTCTAATGCGTCAAAATTGAGAATGTAGAGCCCCCTTGCCAAACTTTTTTTCTTAGCCTTAGCTTTGCCAATACCAACCACCTAAGAACAAGTTACTGGCAAGTGAAGGGACACCCCAACAAAAAGAAAGAAGACCAAAGACCAGATATCATTGACTACGCAAAACAATAGTGGAGATAGTGCACGTTATAGTTAATCTAATTCTGAGATAACGGAATTTGTTTACTGAGGAGCTCCCATATCCATCTGGTATGTTGACTGACCTACCAAAAGCTACATTAAACTCATCCAAAAAGCAACAGAGGCTCGACCCTACTGCAAGAATAGCCAAGTAACACCAAACAGATTACCCATTACTGTGTGATCAGAACCAAGACTAACATCATACATCAAAGAAGACCCTTCATGATCCAAAGAACATGCTATCTAACCATGCACCTGAAAACCATCCCCATTTTAAAGATAACATGTTTCATGCACAGTTCATTATGGATATTTTCTTTGTAAAGTTTCATGAATCCTGTAGATCTCTCTTGCTTTGTAACCTACACGTTGAACATATAGCACCACTGGATCATCATTATAACTAAAAATAGAAAATGGTAAGATAAGCAGGTGCTTAAAGTCATAACAGGTAAGCACCACTTCTAGCCTTTGAACATGTTATAAAAATCCTCATTCAATGTAATAAATTATAAATTCCTCAGAAGTACTCGATAAGAAGAAGAATACCAATTCCCGCACAAGGTAAGCATTTGCAGATGATCTCTTTTCCTCTTTTATTATAATAGCTGGCAAATCCGGATCCTTGGCAACTTCGACATTTTCCTGTCCATTCGTACACGACTTCCTTGCAATCCTGTAAACCCAAAATGAATCAGACTCCAATGATTCATGTTTCTAGGTTTTATTTTCCTGCTTTGTGAATGTGAGGGAGGAACAGGGGGAACTGCCATAGTGGTGATCTTTTGGTTCTAAAAGTTTGGACACCAAGTTTTAAAGGTTCAAAACCGTCACACACAAAGACGATGCTCCTTTGGCATATTTCATATGCGATTCTTCCAGGATGTGAATTGCCAATCATATGGGAAAAATAGAAACTTTGAACAAGAACAAAAAAAGAAATAAAGAGGAAGCCACAACAGGCCCACATGTGACGATGAAGAAGTATTAAACCTTAGCATACTCAATGTGGCTCCTAATATACCTCACCTTTACTACTGTAGTTTGGTTTTAGGCTTTATTAAATTGAATTGTTCGCTCATGAAATTGAAATGAGTCATTGTTTTAGATTCTCCGTCTTGGAACCAAGCCAATTTTGGAGCAGCTGTGGGGTAATGGAACCAACCAGCAAAAAGCTCCTAATCCAGTCGTATACCACCACCGATAAACACCAGAATAAGCCGTCCAGTGTGTGCTCTTGATCACAATCACTAAATGGGCGGACTGGCTGGCTACCCTTTTATCAATCTCGGGCCGCTCAGTGCCACTATTGATGCAAGTTGTAAGGAGTCTTGGTCTCGAGTTGAGCTGGGCTGAAAACGCCTTTTCTACCTTATTAGAAAATAACAAGGGCTGCAATCTTTCTAAAGCGGTAACGTAGCAAGAAAACGGATGCGCTCACGCGCAACGTTTTTCTAAAGCTCATTGCTTGTTGCATGATAATTCAATAAAAGTTTGAGCGAAAAATGTGAAGACTCAGAACCTCTTCGTCTCAAATTTCTTTTTAAACATTTTACAATTGGAAAGTGGAGGAATTGCAAGCACTAGTAAGCTATATCTGCAATTCAAGTTCAACCCCCCAAACCAAAAGGCCTCCTAACATTAGAAAAGAGTAACAATAAAAAAGAATAAAAAAGTTGAATGCAAGATTTAGATAAATTTGGAAGAGATAATATAAAACCTGAACTTGGGGATCGCACCGGAGGCGTCGATCGATCTCTTCGGGTGGGACCGGAGAAGAATCCGGATAGGTCATTGGAAGCGGAAGAGCGTCGCTATCGTCATCCAAGTAGCTATCTCCCCAACGAGACCATTTCTTCTTCTCTCTGGCATTAACTTTCACGCTGTTGTTACCGGCTGCGCCGCTCCTAGACGAGCCGTCCTTGGCGGCTGCGTCAACGTCGTGGCCGATACGGACGCCGGATATTTCGGCCGAGGAGGGGAAGTGGAACCACCGGGGGAACGAGGGGCCCACCGGGATGTCCCCGGTGGCGCGGCAGCGGAGGGCGGAAGGCTTAGCTGGGAAGAAGAGAGAGGTAGGGTATAAAGCAAACATTCGGTTTGAGACTACCGTTATAAGGAGAAACAGAGAGAGGAACTTGGAAATGGTGGTGCGAGCTAGGTGGCCGTTGGTTTTTGACAGTTTGCAGTTATTTTTTTCACACTGGCTTCCCTTCTCTTCCCTTCCCTTCCCTTCTGTGAATTTTGTGAAGTGGAAGTTTGGGTGTAGTTCGTCGGTGACGGGGTCCACGTTTTGGTAGTACCATTCTAATAACGGCGACTTCTACGACAAAAGTTTGCTTAGGCCACGTTTTCAATTTTTCCTTTTAAGGCCACAATGTCGCCATGATAAGTCTAGATAAGAGCTTGTTTAGGCAGTGATATGAAATCATAATTTTATGAAAAGTGTAAAATAATTTGTAAATAGTAGTGAGATAGTTTGAGTTGATTATTTTTTGAGCTTTGAATAAAGAGAAGAAAAAGTTGAATAAAACATATTATAAATTTAAAATATTGTAATAATATAATTTTATAATATTATTTTTTTTATAGATTTAAAAAAATTAGAATTATTTTTTATATAAAATGAGATCCGATGATAATTTTGTATCTCATCTTAACCCCAAACCTGCCCTAATATCAAATATTACCTCATAATATGGCCCAACCATGCATTTAGGCGAAATTGCACAAAAGCTCCCATAATCTCACATGATTAATTACATATAATATAGATCACGAAACATAAACATGATATATAAACTGGAGAAAGTCAAACGCAATAACGTACGGACAATAATTAAGTTTCATATATATATATATATATTGGTTTACTCATGAAACTGATGTTGCAGGCATGTTTTAGTTTGTTGATTTAGCATCAATGATCATGATGCATGCTGACCCTGAATAATAGTGAAGTAGTGAGAAGCAAGACACAAACATGTAGACCTTCATGATCTTAGACCAATGCCAATCAATCTCGACACACCCTCTGCCTTCCTCGGCCGGCTGCAGCTACAATGGTAGAACTTGTTTCTGTTTGATCATCACCCTAGCTAGGCTTGTACTAATTAATTAAGTGGTGCGCAGAATTATCTGTTAGCACTGATCTCCTGATCTCTCATGCATCCATCTCTATCATATATAGTCTTGCTTATTTCTGCATATCCCTACAACCTGCAGATCAATTAATAAACCAGAATTTTAATGTCAGGACTCGAAGTCAATATATAATAGGACCTGCAATTAGCTAAATTAAATTAATTAGACAAAAAATTAAGAACCAAGACGATGTTTAATTTGTGCTTACCGAATATTAATGTCTTTTCTCTTTTGTAGTGAAGGTGGAATTTTACCATCAAGATTGTTATTTTGGACGAATCTGTTAACAAATCATTTCATCAAACTAGTTACCAGCTCTCCTTATTAACAGTAAAAAGGAGGGTTACAACGTCATTTGGCCGTAGCTTTTCTGATCATGGCAGTAGTAGTACTACTTACATCTCATGTAGTTTAGCCAGTTGGCCTAATGATTGAGGAATTTGTCCTTCCAACTTGTTGTTCTCCAAATGGCTTCACCAGATTCACAAGGAAACGGGGGGGAAAAAGAAGCAAGAAAGAAAAATCAACATGAGATCGATCACGATGTTACGTACTATGTATAAAAGAAAAGCTAAGAAATGACAAGCATTAATGAAGCATGAAGGTAGCAGCTAGCATACAGAGTTTGTAGTACTTTCAATGAGCCCATTTCTGGGATGGTGCCGGAGAGCTTGTTCCCCCCAAGCCAACTGCATGCATGCAAGCAAATAATTCCAATCAACAGGCATCATGAATATGAAGCTAGGTGATCATGTGATATTATCATGAGATGGAAGCCTCCAGCTGGTACGGATGGAGTGGGACATACAGCATAATTATGAGGAGGAGGAGTACTAGATCATTACTTACAGATGGGCGAGTCCAGTTAACTTGGAAATGCTTGATGGCAGTGAGCCGGACAGCCCAGCATTTGTTAAATTCCTTCATATTATAAAAAACAACAAAAATTAGTTCTTGATTACCGTATAATCAATAAAAAGCTGGATAAATGTAACATTAACTACTATACGTATGAAAGCTTACAGAGTGACAATGCGAGCAAATTGTCCCTTGGAACATGCAACTCCAGTCCATGAATTCTCTCTAGGTAAGCAAGGATCACCCCTCCAATCGGAAGGTGGGCTGTCCAAGTTTCTGGCGAACTCATCCATGGCCATCACTGAAGAAAATTACAAGAAATTTAATGACTAAAGCAACGCAAAAAAGTAATAAATCTGTAGTATAAAAAATATATGGTGCAGGTATATATATGTAATGGCTTAAGGGGGCAATTACCATCTCTAGAGATAGTCCTTCCACCAAGAGGAAGAATCTGAAATAATTCACCAGCACTGATGACAGGTCCAACGGGTATCCCAGTTGCAGGAGTCAATACAATTTTGGTCTGCCCAGAAAGAGGCCATTGCGTAGCGTAGACGGTGACTCCACTGGCCGTGACATTAAGATCGGTGTAGAAAATCCGGCCATTGAGAGAAACATTGAAGACTCTCCAGCTGTATGGACTCGGGTTCCGATTGTCCTGAAAATAGAGTGAGATGTAGTAGCTAGTGCTAGGGAGGGCCAAAGGTGGCCACTGGATTTGGAGTTCCTTTCCTCGGCTTGTTGTGATTGAAGTTTGGAAAGCCTTTGCTGGTGGGAGGTTCCAAAAGTCTGAAGAAGTTACATTGGAGTGGCTTATGACAACTGGGTTGATCCCGTCATTGAATGGTTGCCATAACCGGTTGAATTCGTCGTCTGGATAACTAGGAAACATATATGTTTGCATTTTCACCATCAGAACTTTCTCAAGCTTCTATTCCACATTCTTTTTCTTCATTATTCTATATATAGATAGATAGATAGATAGATCAACAAGAAGTTGATTTCCGGTCATACCTTATCATGTCATCCTTATCACTTCCAAAGGTACTCCTCGCAACCGTGATGAGCGCATACTTGCTAAAATCCGTGGTGTTATACATGGAATCCTCCAAGTACTCGAGCTCAAGAGCCGAGATAAAGGGGCTGGAAACAGTCTTCTGGTTCCTCGCCAAGCACACACTCAGCGTCTTCCCCATGGCCATAACCACCACCTCATAATAAGAACTAAGTCCGTTCGCATAGTCCTCGGTGGTGTTGACTGTGCTCCACTTAGTCCCGTCCACAATCTGGTCGAACACCGGCGGCTCCTTCCCTCCATCGAAACCTCCGTAATAGTACGTCGTCCTCAACAGGTACTTCCCTCCTTTGGTCACAGGAATCACATAGCAATATTTACGTGCGCTCGTGTCGGGAAAATACCGCAAGGTGGATAGTACGGGCAACAGGCCGTCTGGGGTTTTGAGGGTGGTTATGTTGCCGACTGATATGAAACCCTCGTCCGTGATGTACTTTAGGCTGCCCGAGGTTACCTCACCAGACGAGCCCGCAGTACCGCAGTTTAGGAGATAACCTATACGCGCGTTTACGTACGCATTCATCCAACAAAAGAAAAATTATAGGAAAAAGAAGGAGAAAATTATTGATTGATATTTAGTATAGTTCTTCAAAGTAAATGTATGATAAGCTATTTATATTATACGTTACCGAGCATATATAATAGATTTACCCTGGAGAATACATAGTTGATCGTAGGCATGCAGTACTTTTTGTATCATCAATGAATGAACATCATGTTATGATTTAATTTTCTATTGTCTTCTTCTCTTGAGCAAAAGTGTGATCTATGAATCACTTACCCAAAAAATGAAAAAAAAAAAAAAACTTGGGAGAGAGAGAGAGAGAGAGGAATGCAGTACCTCTAATGTCAGGAACTCTAATGTCAGGAACTGGGATAGAGTGGACGAGGAGAGGGATGCTGACAAGCCATAGGAGGAATACGGAGAGTTTCATATTCTGGGTATTAATGGCACCCAGAAATGAATGCAGACCGGGAAGTTTTTGGATTATTTGTTTTTTTGAAAGAAAGAGAGAAAGGTGGGGTGGGGAGCATCGTCAAGTTCGGGATTCACAGGCGGGCTCCACGGGTCGAGGACAGCGCTTGAAGAGAGTGGTGGGATTTTGAGAACATGTTGACCAGGTCAGTTCAGTTATCATTACAATTTTATAATTCTAAATATTAAAATTAGAAACGATAATAGAAACAAAAGCGCCTGTAGCTCAGTGGATAGAGCGTCCGTTTCCTAAGCGGAAGGTCATAGGTTCGACCCCTATCTGGCGCGATGGGCCCTTTTTAGTAGAAATAGCACAGCCGATTGACATGTCGTTTTTAAGAGTATTGGATTAGTTAAAGTATATTTTTAATGAATACAAGATGAATTTAACATTTAACTATTACATTCACATAAATTTCTACATTAAAATAGTTATTTTTTCATTATATGATAATAAAATAATATAAGATAAATTTAACTTTGACTATTCATACCAAATCTCTAAATTGGATTATCCATTTATTCATTATATAGTAATAAATAATTAATAATTTTGAAAATTTTTTAATTATGAATTTATTTTATTTTATCATATTTTACTATTTATAATATTATATATTAATTAGTAATTGTATTCTAATTATATTTTTTCAATTGTCATTTAAAATGGAGAGAGAAATAATTGATATTAAAAGGAGAGATAAATAAATAATATAAAAAGGATTTGATGAATGAATAGTGTGTTCTAAATTTAGAAATTAATTTGGATATTACTGTAGCTATATTTCAAATAATTCAATGTGAGCAATTTACTGACCTAATAGCTAAATTTTCATTAGATTTAACTTTTAACTAATTCAATGAAAATGCTCTAAGAAGTATGAGATATATGATTTGGAACTGGATATAAAAATAATATATTAAATCATATCAATTTATGAATTGAATTTTATCATCATTCACACCTAATTTTTATTTTTTTTCTTATTAAATATGTAGTGTATTAATAATGAATAGAATAAATCTATATAATAACAATAATTTTGTAATTTAAAATAACATATTAAATCGTATCAATTTATGAATTGAATTTTATTCATCATTCACATGTCACACATAATTTTTTATTTATTTTTATTAAATATGTGGTGTATTAATGATGAATAAAAGAAATTAATTAGTTTAAAAAAGAATAAAAATATATATGTAATGTGTGAAAATGAAAAATAGCAAAACTCAAATGAATTTACTTGATTACATTTTTGTATCTAAAGTATTTATCTCTCTTTAATGTCCACTTAGAAGTACTAAATATCATGAGGAACACGTGGGATTTCATTAACAAAGCAGGATGAAATAGCTTAAAGATGAAAGAAGTAAAAGATAGAAAAACCCCCTTCTTCATAAATATTTTCCATTATAGTCTAGATAATATATTTTTTTAAAGACGTTACAGATTATTACATATTTGTTCTATTTTCATCTGATCACGAACATGGTAATACTAAAAGTACACCATCTATTAATATATGAACATAGTTTATGGTAGAACATTACATTAAAAAAAAAAACCTTTTTCTTAAAAAGAAATTAAAAAAACAATTAATGAAACCAGTTATAGGCGGGGGACACATTCCGTATCGCCAGGTCCCAAACTAACTGCTCCTGAGATCGCCAAGTTCAAACATTTCTGAAATTCCGCACTCAAATCATTTCTTATAAGCTTTCGACGATCTTATCGACATTTTCACTCTCTATCTCTGGCTACGATGGGTACCTCTCAGAGCCGCGACGGCTTCGACTTGGCTGACTCCGATTCGGACCAATACACTGAAGAGGAAGAGGAAGCGGATGAGCAGGAGCAATACGACGACAGCGAGGACCAACAAAAGCCCCAAATCTCGCCGGCGACCCAAGCTAATTCCAAATCCCTAGCCGAGGTCGACGCCAAGCTCAAATCCCTGAAGCTCAAGTACGGTGCCTCTTTCTCTCCTTCCTCATCGCAAAACCTTTATTCGACGAATTCCGTCAAGCTTTACCTCCACATCGGTGGCAACACCCCCAAAGCCAAGTGGATCGTCTCGGACAAGCACGCGTCTTATTCCTTTGTCAGAACCTCCAAAATCGACGGTGAGGATGATGAAGATGAACCGGACGACGCTATGGGACAGTCTTGGTGGGTACTGAAAGTGGGGTCCAAGGTTCGTGCTAGGGTTTCGACGGAGATGCAATTGAAGTTGTTCGGCGATCAGCGCCGCGTCGATTTTGTATCCAACGGCGTGTGGGCCTTGAAGTTCCCCACCGACCAGGCGTTTAGGAAATTCGTCTCTGAATTTCAGGATTATTTGTTTGAGAATGTGCACGGGCTCAAAGCGACTGAGGAAAACAAGATTAAGGTTTACGGGAAAGAGTTCATTGGGTGGCTGAAGCCCGAGGCGGCGGACGATTCGATGTGGGAGGATACAGACGATGGCGGCGAGCCGGAAACACCTATTCGGGCGAGCCAGGACTTACTAGAGGAGTTTGAGGAGGCGGCGAATGGTGGTGTACAGAGCTTGACACTGGGAGCACTGGATAACAGCTTCTTGGTGAACGATATAGGTGTGCAGGTTTACAGGAATTTTAATCGTGGAATCCATGGGAAAGGTGTTTCTGTCAAATTCGATGCTGGGAACTCGAGTTCCGGCCGATTGTCTACCCCGAAAAAGGCGTTGCTGATGAGGGCCGAGACGAATATGCTCCTTATGAGTCCATTGAATGAAGGGAAGCCCCACGCCACCGGGCTGCAACAGCTTGATATTGAGACAGGCAAGATTGTTACGGAGTGGAAGTTTGAGAAGGATGGGGCTGATATTACAATGAGAGATATCACCAACGATACTAAGGGGTCCCAATTAGATCCGTCGGAGTCGACCTTTTTGGGGTTGGATGATAATAAGTTATGTCAGTGGGATATGCGTGATCGTAGAGGAATGGTTCAGAACATTGCGATGGCAAATTCACCAGTGTTGCATTGGACGCAGGGGCATCAGTTCTCGAGAGGGACGAATTTTCAGTGCTTTGCGACGACCGGGGACGGGTCGATTGTTGTTGGTTCTCTTGATGGGAAAATAAGGTTGTATTCGAAGTCATCGATGAGGCAGGCCAAGACAGCTTTTCCTGGGCTCGGCTCACCGGTTACAAATGTGGATGTTACGTACGATGGGAAGTGGATTTTAGGCACGACTGACACCCATTTGATCCTCATCTGCACTCTGTTTACCGACAAAGATGGGAGGACAAAGACTGGATTTAGTGGTCGAATGGGGAACAAGATTCCTGCTCCTAGGTTGTTGAAGCTGACTCCTCTGGATTCGCATTTGGCTGGGACAAATAATAAATTTCACGGCGGCCATTTCTCGTGGGTAGGCATACTATATCCCCTTTATACGTTTCAACCCTTAATTGTTCTGTAATATATCTACATAAGACCGTAGTTTGTTATATGTTTTTAAGTGGCAACTGACGACTGGCGAAGTTGTTCATTGCCCTGTCAGTTCGAATGGAATTCACATACAAGCTTGCACTATTAATTTTAAGATTTTGGACAAATAACTGGAGAGTGCTATTTTGTATTTGCTGAGAACTCGCATGCACTAAGTAAAGGTTCTGATCTGGTGCTAAGTTGTGATGGACATCTTGCATAATAGAAAGGTAGTGTGCTCATAATTAATAGCTTCTTGAGGTTTGTTCTTTATATATGGTTGTTGTCTTATCTATCCTTTTTTTTAAATCTGATCCGGAAGAAGGAAATGGTAAAGAAGAACATTTCTATCTTGTGGAGACAGCACACAATTTTCTGTTTTCGGGAGGGGAGATATTTGGTTTAGAGAAATGATTTGTACTAGTCCCAATTAGATAAGCCTCCCAATTAGATAAGCCTTAAATAGACAAGTCTCGCGTAGGCTTTAGTGTGATCCACTTTTTTACAAAGGATATGCTTGTCTATTTGGGACTTATACCTGGCTAGGATGCACTGTTACCATCCGAGATTGGACCATGCATAGACACTGAAATGATGGGTGATGATCTTCAGTCATAAAGAATGAATCCTGAAATATCTGATGGCGAAAAACGAATGGAAATATAATTTTCTGTAAACTCCGTAGATAACTTTTACTGTTGTTTGTGCATATGATTTGACTTTTAGTTAACAGTGCTTAGGTTTATAGTTTCATTTTGTGTGCTCAAAGTTGGGGCCTAGGGGGGTTCTGTTAAACTACCTATTTCCAGTTGAATTAGATTAATTATTTGCCGTTTACTCAGGGTGTTTTTTGGAACTTATGATAAATACTGCTTTTTTTATCATTTAGTTGGTGAAAAAATATTACCCAAAACTTATGGATTTGTTTCATGTGCAATATTGGCTTTTAGGTAACTGAAAATGGAAAACAAGAGCGCCACCTGGTTGCAACGGTGGGCAAGTTCAGCGTGATATGGGACTTCCAGCAGGTGAAGAACAGTGCTCACGAGTGCTACAGGAATCAGCAAGGCCTTAAAAGCTGTTATTGTTACAAGATTGTGTTGAAGGATGAGTCCATTGTTGAGAGCCGTTTCATGCACGACAAGTTTGGTGTTAGCAGTGATTCTCCAGAAGCTCCACTGGTGGTGGCAACCCCTTTGAAAGTTAGCTCTATTAGTCTCTCTGGTAAGCGACAAGATTGACAACTAATCTTTGTTTACCTAAAGTTGCATTCTTGTTCTTGTCCGATTTGTGTGCATTCATTCAGGCTTGCTCTCATCTGTATTTAGATCTCTCTCTCTCTCTCTCTCTCTCTCTCCCTGCTTATCTTGCCTGTTGCTTGTATTTACATGAATTCTTTGTTACACTTATACTACGTGACAAAAACGTTGGGATTGAAAATCATTGGTGGTGTGGATATTACGCAAGAGTGATGAGGGTTGTCATAGATAGGGATATTGAGTGTCTCACCACTTTAAATTTTGGCATATATATCGAACCAATCGACCCATCCCTCTCCCTTCTGGCACCATACCTTTCTCAGGGTGAACCTCTTTTTCAAATCAACTTGTTTGTTTCGCATTTTATCCCTCTTGTACACAATCAACTACGGACGTGCGGAATCCATGTTACCACTCCATCTCAATAAATAAATGATTGATAAATATTTTAACTACAAAGATATCCTACAACAGTAAACTCACAAACTGAAATATATAAACAACAACAAAAATCCCTCCCCCGAGGCCCCAGGCGTGAAGGAGCCAAGGAGGAGGAAGGGACCCCTTCCTCACCCCCCATATTTGGTGACTTCAATCACACCACCTAGGAGACTACTTCTCAAACGCGGGCCACCTTGTGGCTACTCGGAGAAATATCACCTCTAGGATGAGATTCAGACCACCCCTCGGTTGCTTGTGCAGAGAGAGGGATGTTCTTTTTATTTTTAATTATTTTGATTTTAAATTGTTAATATTGTCTTAATATTTTGGTACTTGTTTTGTTTTTGTTTTTAAAGTTTTTTTTAAAAATAATTTCTCAAAATCATTATATATTTTATTAATAAATATTTTTAAATCCACTTATTATCTATATATTTTTTGGATGATAAAATATATTTTGCACAAGAAACTTACAATCATTGTCCAAAAAAATACTCGACTTTGAGTTTGAACCCCACATTTCCTCTCTCTTACTTTTATTTCAAATGATAGTGTTGAAGTCGTGTTTCACAGCCTGAGTAACTCCACGTTGTTGGGCTCAGTCTGGGTCTTGTTGAAATAGAGAGTGGGGGCTCGGGACGCCGTGGTACTTCCGATACCTAAGTCAGTCATTGAAATAGAGTGATGAAACAAGTGAAAGAAGAGAGTACTCAATTAGAGAGAGTAATACGTTTAAGTGTGAAAAAGTCTGAACCCCTCCCCTAGCTGAGGGATGGGGTATTTATACCTGGCCGGGGCGACCCCCGAGATGGAGGTGGTGCGTGTGTCACTTCGTACTGGGTTGGGTGTCCCTGTCATCTCTCTGTTGCACAACAGACTCGCCAGACCTGATTGTGGCTGTCATTGACATCCCAGGAGGTACGTTGTGGCGTTCTGAGCTCCGGAATGCATTAAATGTAGCATGACTTTCTGTCATGGTGTGCCTGTTTTCGACGTTCCATTCCATTAAATGCGACGTGGTTTAGGTCAGGTACGTCCATCCCTCTGACTTGTCCCAACACCAGGGTTCAAGGACATGGGGTGTCCCTAAATGTCGGCTAGTAATGGTGTCAGACAATCCTATCTTCTATCCTTTAATTAGGGGTGCTACCCGCCCCCTACGGGGCGGGGTCACCCCTATCCCTCCCCCCGCCCCCGCATTGGGGGGGGGGGGTTTGGATTTTTCCCCCGCGCTCCGACCCCGTCCATGTGGGTGCGAGGTACCCTATCCGTTGATTGGGGTGTGGGGGTGGACCTCCAACCGTCCGCCCATTCAATCTCGATAACAAATTCAATTTAGTGATTCACAATTTCACTGCACATTGAGCACAATCAAGCAATTCACAAAACCACATACACAATTAAATCCTCTACAATTCACAATCTCATTCTCATTTAATTTCATCCTCCAATCTCCATCCACAAATAATAAAAAATATGGGGCGATTTATGAAGAGATTTGGGAGTGAGCCATTGATCCCTACTTACATTCGCCCGGCGCTAAGACTGAGACGGCAATGGAAATTTGCGACAGTGACTCGAGATGACGATGGTGATTGGTGAGGCATACGGCGAATTGGAGAGAATCGAGAGGCGACAATCGCAGAGAGAGATAGAAAGGAGAAGATGAATCGCGAGGAAGAAGAGAATCAGGGGCTGGGGGGCTCTTTGATTGGATATTAACCCATAATCAAAAAACGCCGTGATTATGGGCAGGGGTATTAAAAAAAATACCCAGGCACAAAACGTGCTTGGGTATTTCTTTTTATATGAGACGTATTATATATAATTTATATATGAGAAAACCTGCACACCGGTCGGGCTGATTATTTGGAGATAATAGCCCACCAATCAGGTGGTGACACGTAAGCGGTTATATGGATGAATTGCTGAGCTGAATAGCATTAGATCCTCTCTGGTTTGCATCCCCATTTTCAAGCCTCATAAGCTCAAGGAGCTTAAAACCATCCATGTCTGGCATATTCACCTCACTGATAACCAGGTCAAACTTGTTTCTGTTCTCGCTCAACATTTTCAATGCCATAACAACCTGATTGGTCGTTGTAACTACACAAACCAGAAATCACATTAAGAAGCCAAATTTGAAAACATATGAAATTCAAAACCCAGACACTAATGAAAAGTGAAGCATTTTCCCTTATCCTACGATAGAAAACAAAGTCTACATAACTGGAAGAGTATACAACAGTACTTAAACCATTGCTCATTAAAATCAAAGAAAAATCATAATTATACCAAAATGCTCAAAGAGCAAAAGCAAATCCCATTTACGATTTCTAGTCTTTTCTTATAGTACAAGATGGATTCTAATATGGCATTACCTTTCGGATTAAAAAAAAAATGATATGCACAACACCAAATACGAACGCGTTTCAATAAAACACGTACAAAGCTTCATAGAAAAACACGAATTTTGTAAAATTAGAAAACCAACAACAGTTCAAGCACCATCCAAATGCTCCAGAAATCAAGCCAACTCCATAAAAACAAAAAAACAATTAAAACAGAAAGAGAACAGACCTTGATACTGGCATTTTCGAAGCAAGGTGTTCAAAAGTTTTAGGCAAGTTGGATTGTCATCCACAACAAGAACACGTGTACCCGCCGGGAATTTGTCCTGGTCCATATCTTCACCCACCACACCAGCTCTACGGTTCTCCACAGTCATTTTGAATTAACAACAACGGAAAGACTCAGACGAGAAACAGAACACCAAACAGAGAGCACAGATAAAAGTTTCAATTTTGAATGTTGGGACTCAAATTTTCAAGCTTTTTTACCAAACCCAGAAGATAAAAGAATGTGAACAAGAGACTCAGAGAGAGAGAGATCAGACGGAGCTACTGTGAGAGAGAGAGAGAGAGAGAGAGAGAGGAGATGGGTATGGAGAGTGAGTAAAGGCTGTACGAGATGCACAATGATGGTGATGGCTAGAACAGAGTGAAGGGATTCAACCCAACAAAACAGAAGAAGCCTAGGGTGGGCAACTGACCAGTTGCGGTGGAGTGGGGCGGTCTACGCTTGTGTAGTGGGCAAAGAACTCGTGGGCCGAAATCGGGAGAAATCGAGTTGGGTGAAATCAGCTAAGGAGGACACTGGTGGCGGTTGCCTCTGGACGTGGTGGTGGACTGGTGGCGGTGGAGGCCTCCTCGGCATGGAAGCACACGGTCGCGAATTTTGACGGAAGCACAAATGTGTATGCTGAGTTGAAGTTTTTGCCCCTTCTATCCCATGCGCACGAGTCTATCGTGAGATTACTGCATTTGCTGAGGTGTCAAGAGCTGAGTGGAGGGCTGTTATACAAGAGTTATCGGACTAACCGCTTAGAAGCGGTTCTGTTTATATACATATATATTATAAACGGAGAGGGGTGGGGTTCCACCCAATCCTGCTCTCGCCTCCACTTGAAGCCTCATATGCGGGTGGGGTCCCCCTGCAGCGACGGACGGGGTAATCTGCCCCGCCTCATGGGGGCGGAGCGGTCGGGGACGGGTCAGCGAGGGCCCCCGTTGCCCACCCATACCTTTAATCAGTGTGCATTGCCTGATTGCTTCCCTTCCTGGACCCTCTTAGCCCGGCCCGGCCCGGCCCGGCCCGGCTCGGCCATAGGGATTACTCCTCACATATAGTTTCTTTTTCTAATGAGAAATAATTTGTACAAGCTCCAAATAGACAAGCTTCATACAAGCTTTTGTAAAAAAGTGGACCTCGCCTTAAATAAGTGTAAAAAAAACTATTCTTTATTAGTGAGACTCATTATTTTATAAAAGACTTATATAAAATTTGTCTATTTAAGATTTGTATTTAGCATTACTCTTTTACAATTGATCTTATATCTTTTAACATCTCAAATACACACGTGATATACTTGAAACGTGATAACAGATTTTATAAAAGGGAAATGCTTTGGTGTCCCGAATTCGGGACCCAAAGTGTCCCGAAAGGTTTTTTTTTTACTGAATGATTAAAAATATATTTTTTAATGATGTTGTGATTTTTTTATTTTTTAAAAAAATATTTATGATGATTAAAAAAATACATAAAAAAAATAAAAAAACAAAAAAAATAAAAAGCTTATTCGGGACACAAAATGGGTCCCGAATTCGGGACCCATAGCAGTGCCCTTTATAAAATAAAAACAGACATGATGAATACACGTGGCCAGAGCCAACCTGCTTTGGTACTGGTGACAAGAGGGACACACGTTCCTTACTTTGTGGGACCCGATCGATCTTTTTACAGCTGAAGAGATTGTGGCCCGTGTGGGTCCCCTTCCAGATTTTCCCGACAGCCAAACATGCTAACTGAAGCTACAGTAAAGTAATAAACATATTTAGAATTTCTTTTTGTTGGCGGTACCAGATTCTGGAATTGTCATTGCAGAATATATAGCTCCTGATAAGAACTTTTTTTTTTTTTGAGTATGGTTTTGCCTCTCAAGGAAAGTCGGACTAATTAGGAGCATTCAGTCCCAGTAGCAGCAGAATCTGAAGAATTCTCAGAAAAATCCATCATCATCCACCGCTGAAACTCGTCCTCACTAATAGGTTCACACAACTCATTTTCCTTTGATCTATTTTCAATTCCTGCTGAGGAATAGGAATTTGAATGATGTTGTTCTGATGATGTCACGCACGACTCTGAAACCTGATCCCTATGCGTCGTATATTCCGAAAAGGGAAAGTTAAGCTTTGCCCGTGGCCCTCGAAAGTCGATAGCCGCCTTGTCATAAGCTCGGGCGGCCTCCTCTGCTGTGTTGAAAGTGCCAAGCCAAACTCGAATTGCACGCTTTGGGTCTCGGATCTCCGCTGCCCATTTGCCCCACGGTCTCTGCCTGACGCCCCTGTAGTACTTCTTTGCTCGCCTCTTCGTCGCTTCTGCGGGTAATTTCCCTTTCTTCTTCTTGTTGTCTTCTACCTCTTCCTCTTCCTCTTCCTGAAACTTATCCATGGGAGGGAAGAAAAAGTTGCAGCCGAGACAACCGTCAATGTTGCACACATGACAAGTGTCCAAATTAGTGAAAGATGGTGTGTGAAAGAGGAGGGAGTTCGTAGAATAGTCAGGATTAGCAGAAGTAACAGCAGAAGTGCCGGAGACAACATTGGTGAGAGCGACAACCATGATGGAGAATTCCTGCTCAGTTGTGAGCCGATACGGATGTTGATTGCTCGACGAAGCCTCATCTAGCGTTGGTGCATTGAACGACTTGCCCTGCATCTCGGTTGGCGTTGCTGGAGCTGCGGAATTTGGTTTGAAGATTTTCTCTGTTGTCTGGAATGGTCAGTCTGTCTGGTCTATATGTGTTGGGGGAAGAGATGTGGGGGGATTTATATGTTGTGGGTGTAGTGTAATTGCAGCCAACTGGCACACTTCTCTCACACGGGTTTAATAAGGATTAAAATATTAGTAGGAGGGGAAGCACGTGGGGTACTAGTTGTTGAGCGTTAAAAGAGACAGATAATGGCGGTTGATGACGTGGGAAATGGTGGTTTGAGGTTGAGGTTGACGTAGGAGAGAGGTGGTGGGGTACATCTTTCGTGGGAGACAGTCGCACTCTGTGACTCACAGACGCGGAGTGTTTGACGGCTTTGTGAGTGGGTGAAGAGGCATGTTTTGGAGCTGTACTCGCTCCGCTTTGGTCTCATGGGTGAACACGCGTGCTATTTTATTTATATATTTATACATCCTTGCACTAAAAGTTGCCTTTGCAGCCTATCAAAAAACAAAAAAAAAAAAAAAACAAAAAACAAAAAGGTTGCCTTTTCAGTAACTGTACTACTTTTTGTCACTTTTTTTTTGGTATATAAAATATATTTCTTTTGAATTTCTCGTATTTAAAAGTGATGGGATTTGTTCGATTCCTGTTGTATAATGTATTTGAAGTCATTATTTTCACCGAGTAAAAGAAAGGGTGTGGGGTCCTGGACAGCGGAAAAACAAGCGGACCGCACACAATCAGTTCAGTTCAGATAGCGAATCTAACAAAAAAAATGAGAAAAAGCGTCCGCGGTTGACAGAACGTAACTCTTAATACTTCTTGAAGAGTATCGGAACAAAACAGGCTGTGAAAGCCGTTGTCACAACAAATGTTCTCCACTATGCGATTGGCAGTGCATTTTTCAGGTTTATAACCTAATTGTTACTATTGTGGATCTTAGTCATATATCCTACCTATTATGGTCTAAAAGAAGGAATTTCCTATTGTGTGTACACCTGAAAGATATCAGGAAAAGAAATGCTTAACAGTCCTACCTCCTCCTCCTTAGGGGTGTGCAAAATTCCGAAAATTCCGACTCCGTCCGACTTCCGCTCCGACTCCGACTTCGTTCATCGGAATTCGGAGTCGGAATTCGGAGTAGCTCCGAATATCTATTTGGAGTCGGAGTCGGAGTCGGAGCTCCAAGAAGCTCCGATTCCGACTCCGAAATTTTTTTTTACTGTACACTTGCGCTCGAGCGAGGTGTCGAGCGCAAGTCGAGCACACGTTGTATTGAACATTGGCTCGAGCGACATGTCGAGCGGAAGTCAAGCGAACCTCTCTGGAAGAGTTCTGCTCGAACGACAGGTCGAGCGGAAGTCGAGCGAACCTCTTCCAGAGAGGTTCGCTTGAGCTAAAGTCGAGCGAACCTCTCTGAAAGAGTTCCGCTCGAGCGCTACGTCGAGCGCACGTCGAGCTCCGATCTTATGTCGGAGCTCCTATAGGAGGTCGGAGCTCCGATAGGAGGTCGGAGCTCCGATAGGAGGTCGGAGCTCTGACCTCCGATCGGAGTTGGACTCCGAACTCCAGTTCGGAGTCGGAGTCGGAGCTCCAATTTGGCTCCGACTCTTGTCGGAGTCGGAGGTCGGAAACGAGCACTCCGACTTCGTCGGAGTCGGAGCCCAGCCCTACTCCTCCTCCTCATCTATTATACCCTAAAAAGGATCAAAGGAAAATTAGAAATCAAAGAAAGTTTCCACCCCCTCCAAATTTTACAATTGGTCACAACCACTTGATATCAGCTGCAAACCAACAAACACAGGAATCATCAGTGAGAGCATCAAAACTAACTTGAACAAAAATCTTCCACCTATTATTCATCGTCCTCTGAATCTGTATTAAACAGAGATAATTGCTACTTCAGATTATAATGTCAAATCGTGATTGTTATGCGCAAACATGAGGGTACTATGAGTTTCTTGAGAGCTTCATTTTTATGGGTTCCATATAGATATTCATCGGAAACCTCATATGCACAGGGCATGAACTGAATGATAATAAATAAGCAGTGAATGGCTTACCAGATCTTATATCTTCTCCAACCTTTCCTCTGTTTTTCAACTGTCTCTGGATCATTGAGCATATGAGTACCCACCAGTATATGTGAAACACGAGTAGCATCAGCAACATTGTATTGAAAACATAGTACAGTAATGTAGGATAGGCCTCTGATATAACTTCAAGAACTCACAAATATCGTAGTTGGAAAATGCCAATAGCATGAACAGACAAGTAAAAGGAGCACTAATGCCACATCTGGTGAATTAAAATCAATTACCCTGAGGGCAAACCTTGATGCTTTTATAACCCAAAGAGGGAAGAATACTAGCCGCAGAATGAGCCATGAAACGGCAAAGAATCCAAAAAAGACACTTGCAGCAAGCTCCTTCTCAGAGTATTTAAAAACTTCAGCAGCTTCCATGAATATATCACTAGCATCATGCAGGGCAAGAATAACTGAACCAATTCGAAAAAAGCTGTAAAAGGAAAATGTCAATGATTCTTCCATTGCATATTTCCATGTTAGCATTAATCTAAATATTGCTCAGTTAAATCAACCTACTCCTATACAAAAACACAGAAAAAAAGTAGACAAAACTCTCAAGGGTAATGATTTTTACATGTAACTTGTAAGAGTTCTCTTACACAAACTTTATTGATGTAGACCTATTTACCTAAAAGACCCAACCAGAGAACCCCTGAAGAGTTCACAAAGCTACACGAGTGCTTTCCGCTTTGTGATGCTATATTTGCAATATTAAAATGATTCATGGACGTGATGCCAAATAGAAACAGTTAAAAAAAAATTCTAAAATAAAATATTACAAGATTTTTTTTTTTTGACAAGTTACAACACTGTTAAATATTAACAATCCAAAAGCCCCAAAAGTTTTAAGAATATAAGCATTGATGATCTTTATAATGGGTAGCAGCTACCAAGCTGTTGCAATACTGTCTAACATGGCAAACAACAACGAATTATGAGAAAGATGCAAGTGACCAGAACATGGCTAATCTTTATTCTTTCCACTAACAACAAATGTCAGAAACACAAAATAAAAGACTGTAAAAAACATGAAAATGGCTGATGCAATTCAAAGGACATGAACAACAGACATAAAAGGATCTCTGCATGCTCAGGCTGGTTTGCCTGAGCAGAATCAAAACAATGGAACACCAATGAAATAGGACTTGGCTAACTTCCTCTCCAGAGTGCAGTGAATGTCCCCAGAAACTTAACACTCCATGCACAAATTATAAGAGCACTATCCCACCACTTTTAGCATGCCCTGCTGAAAAAAATCTCAGTCCAGTAATGAAAATGTAACCAAGTACCATCAGCTGTTAACAACTCTTAGCACGACCATATATCTAATCACCATAGCAGCAGAGTTTTAACTATATCTTCGTACTAGACAGCAAAGTTGCAAAATATCCCTTATTGCTAAATGGTCTAAAAGCATCTTCATTATCACTCAGCAAACGGTCCATTCAAATTAAATATTTGTATCTGTGTGTGTAAAAGGCTGAAGCTAATCGCCATCACCTATACAGGTTAACTAACATATCAAACCATGAATATTTTATTATTCAAATATTTTTGTTGGGAGCAATGAAACTGATAAGAAAAAGTCCTCTGATTTTAAAATAACATCTCAATTATTATGTTTTATCATCATATAATTAAAAAACTCCACCTGGTAATCTATTAGAGCTCGCATCAACCAAACTTTCCATCTTCAAATGAAGCAAAGGCCCATTGTTCAACAGTGTAAACTCTTAATATATATTTTGTTGAACTTGTGCAAGTACACAGGTGTTCTGCAGCAATTTTCTCAAACCTTTATTGTCAATTTTGAAACTAGAAAATGAGGACAGCTCTATGCCAACAAAAAGGGTATGAAAGCTCCCACACAAATCAACCAAAAAACAATTTGCACGTACAACTGACTGCTAATCCATTGTACCGAGACAAAAACGGAAGTAATACCTTGTAATATATGAGTACCCAATCAAGGCAATGGTAATTACATGATGGGACATCATTACTGAGAAATCCTTCCTTCGAGTCTCCCACGTAAGGAGGGCAGCAATGCTGTAGACGTAGAATCCACATTGGCACATGTAGAAAAGCTTTAAGGGAAGACTGAAATGAGAATTAAACGATTAGTTTAAACAACGTATAACAACTCATTGCAACCATCCTAGAAAAGGACAGAATTTTAAACATTTAAGACGTTGCAAGATATATCCTGATCCCAAGCCCAACCTACGTTGCCCCCTCTATGTTCCCACCCAAAGAAAGAGAGCATAAACAAAAGAAAATGTCCCTATACAGTTATGTTGTATGACTTAAACAACTGAGATGCTGGCTAGAAAAAGTAATATTATACCAATCAAATGCATTCAGAAAAGGAGGGTCAAATTTAAACCTAGGGAAAAAACCCCATGCCAAAATTAGATGCATAGTTACAACAAAGCGGAATGAGCCAAATCATTTGCACGTTTCTGTATGTACTATAGTCTACGAGGAATTATGCTTATCTATTATGGACAAAAGTAAACAAACCTTAAAATTGTTATGGAGGTTGGGAGGGCAGGTGTTATAAGCAAGAAAACTATTGCTGATCCTCCTTTACAGATTACTTTTGAAAAGAGGTTTGACATTCTGTTCAGTGTGAAATGGCCAAATCTTCAATCTTGTCCACAGCTGGGTCATCATCCATTCAATTCCCTAATATATAGGCTTTAACCTTTCTAACAAAGTTGCAAGACAACTTTCATTTCATATATTTTTCGGTTCCCACACAAGGAATCTACAGTAACTTGACCATCTTTGTGATACCCCATATGATATGGATAAGGGTAGGTGGTGTACGAGATCCCATATTGATTGGGAATGAAAAGCTTATAAGATAAATGAACACTCAATGTTTATTATAAAAATCTGTCACAATTGTATTACAGTGGGAGTACCTATTTATACATGTCTACCTATATGGACAAGAATGGAAAGGGCAATTAATTTGCTCTGTTGTACAAAATTAATTACATGAGCTAAAATTAAGGAAAGACACGGAAAGTGATTTACTGCCCAGCATTGCTAGACTGAGATCAAGGAGAAACAGATCTTGAGTTGCTGTGATCAAGGCTTTGCTGTGATTAAGGCTGATTTGTTGTGTTCATCTATTACGCCCCCGCAAGATGGTGCTCCCATCAGTGACACCAATCTTGGAACGGAGAAGCTGGAATCGTGTACGAGACAAGGCCTTAGTCATTAAGTCAGCAAGTTGGTCCTGAGTGGATACATGTGCAACTTGAAGCAAACCTTTGTTGACATAGTCTCGGACAAAATGAAGGTCGATGGCAATATGTTTCATCCGAGAGTGAAGAATTGGATTCAAGCTTAACTGAGTTGCACCAACGTTGTCACATAAAATTTTTGGAGTGGAGTGAAGGAGGACACCAATCTCACGGAAGAGAGAATTCAGCCATGCAATTTCAGAAGTGGCACTCGCAAGTGCCCTGTATTCTGCTTCGGTGGAAGAGCGAGCAACAGCCCTCTGTTTTCTAGTACACCAAGAGATGGGATTGACTCCAAGAAAGATTATGTAGGCTGAGGTAGAAGTTCGGTCATCAAGGTTCCCTCCTCAATCAGCATCTGAGTAGGCAAGGAGCTGAGGAGTGGATGCACGACGAAGGTAAATACCATGATAGAGAGTATTTTTAAGATACCTGAGGAGCCTCTTTACAGTAGCCCAGTGTGTTTCAGACGGCGCATGCATGAATTGAGCAAGCTTATTTACAGGGAAAGCAATATCTGGCCTTGTGAGAGACAGGTACTGTAAAGCACCAATGTCACTTCGATAGGTAGTGCTGACCGCAGCATTTGAACCATCATCCAGTTGAAGTCGACTTGAGGTTGCCAAAGGAGTGGTAACATCTTTAGCTCCATCCATACCTGTTTTGAGAAGCAGCTCACGCACATATTTGTGTTGTGTGAGGAATAATCCTTCAGTGGTGGGAATTACTTCAACACCCAGGAAAAAATGGAGAGGCCCAAGATCTTTTAGTGAGAACTGAAGGCCAAGCTGATGGATGACTTGAGAGAGAAACTTAGTGTCATTTCCAGTGAGAATAAGGTCATCAACGTAAACAAGAAAATATGCCACTGTGCTTTGTTTATTGTAAATGAACAAGGAAGAGTTGGATGCAGATTTTATAAAGCCAAAGTTGCAGAGGCAGTCATGAAGAGCACGGTACCAGGCCCGCGGCGCTTGTTTCAGTCCATATATGGACTTTTGAAGATGGCAAACGTGCCGAGGATGAGAAGAATCAATAAAACCTGCAGGTTGCACCATAAACACATCTTCATTGAGGGAACCATGCAAGAAGGCGTTATTCACGTCGAGTTGGCGAATGGACCAGCCATTCATCACAGCAAGTGAGAGGATGATGCGTATGGTGGCAGGTTTGACAACCGGGAGAAGGTTTCTGTGTAGTCAATTCCCGGTCGTTGATGAAATCCCTTAGCAACTAAGCGTGCTTTATAGCGGTCAATGGAGCCATCAGATTTTCTTTTGATGCGAAAGACCCATTTTGAGCCAACTAAGTTCTGTCGAGGATGAGGAGGAACCAGCTTCCAGCTGCCATGCCGAACAAGTGCTGTGAATTCATCGCTCATAGCTTGACGCCAGTAAGAATCTTTAAGAGCTTGGTGAATTCCAGTAGGTTCTAGAGCTGGAGGTAAAGGATGTTTGGAAGCCATGAAGACCTTCTTGGGTTTATGAATGTTATTCATGGAGCGTGTAACCATGCGAGAAGGCTGAGTTGGCTCAGGTGCAACATCCTGTTCAGTAGCTAAATTGGAAGAAGCCTGCAAAGGTGGAGCTGTTTCATGTGCAGAGGAGATACTATCACAAGGAGGTGACAGCATCTGCTGACTAGGGGCTTCCAACAATGAACCTGAGGCAGCGTGATCACTGAATGTATTCTTGGACTGAATTGGCATATGAGTCTTGAGAATTAAAAGCTTAGAAGAGGAGGGCTCAGACCGAGAAGGTGAAGTCGTAGAAGGTTTGGAGGTAAGTGGAAAAACAGTTTCATTAAATCGAACATGACGAGATAGGAAAATGCGGTTAGTATCGGGATCTAAGCACTTGTACGCACTTTGTGAAGTGGAATAGCCAACAAAAATGCAAGCACGAGACTTGGGATCCAGTTTATGTTGAGAATATGGTTTGAGCCATGGAAAGCACTGGCACCCAAAGGTTCGAAGTTTGTGGTAATTTGGACTGGAGTTAAACAAGACCTCGAAGGGAGATTTGAGAGAGTGTAAGGGAGTTGGCATTCGATTTATCAAGTAAACCGAGGCTTGAAAAGCTAGATTCCAGTATGAGGGTGGAAGGTTTGCTTGATGGATTAAGGACATGCCAGTTTCCACTATATGGCGGTGGCGACGTTCAACCACGCCATTTTGTTCTGGCGTGTGAGGAGCCGTTGTTAGGTGACTAATTCCATGTTGGCTAAGATAGCCTTTAAGAGCAACAAATTCCCCTCCATTATCGGAATAAAGATTTTTAAGAGGTAAGGAAAATTGTTTTTCAAGAATGGCTTTGAGTTGTGGGAAGATTATTGAGACTTCATATTTTAATTTCATGGGAAAATACCAGCAGTATTTTGTAAAGTGATCCACAAAAAGGACATAATAGCGATATCCTTCAAGACTTGTGTGGGGGGCAGGACCCCAGACGTCTGTGAACAAATATTCAAGAGGTAAGGAGCTGGAAATGGTTGACGCATGAAAAGGAAGTTTATGACTTTTATTGATAGAACATGCAGAACATAAAGATTCAGAGAGGCGATTATTAGAAGGTAAATGAAACTTGTTGATTAAATGATGAACAAGAGGCCGAGAGGGATGACCCAAACGGTTATGCCAAATCTCTGAAGAAACACATTCAGTTGAAAAAGCTGCCTTCGAAGTGCCAGTGTTGCAAGTCGATAGTTTATAGATACCATTGTCACAGTGTCCTTGCATGAGTATCTCCCCCGACTTCGGATCCTTCACAAAAAAATGATAAGGGTGAAATTCAAGAGCAAGATTATTAGTCTTGGTGAATTGATGGACAGAGAGCAGATTTTTGTGAATGGTTGGAACACATAGTGTGTTGGTGAGAGTGACATTTCTGGTTGGTAATTGAAAATTCACAATGCCAACATGAGAGATTTTTAAACCTGAGCCGTCGCCTATTATGACCTCATCGGTGCCATCGTATTCGGAATGGATAGACAGCTTAGACATATCAGAGGTGATATGATGCGAGGCGCCAGAGTCAACAATCCAGGACTTGTCCATCGAGGAGCCAGTGGCAGCACAATTGACATTTGGTGAAGAGGGAGTCCAGAACTTCTTGCATTGTCGAGCTGTGTGACCAGTTATAGAACAAAATTGACAGACCACTGAATTCTTATTGAAGGACTGAGGGGAATGCTGTGACTGAGAGGACCGTTGGTTGGGCTTTGAGTGATTTCCATTGCGATTGAACTTGCTGCGATTGGAAGGAGTAGCAGACTTTTTCTGATGGTAGTTTGTCGTGGCAATAGTATTTTGCTGCAGCGTCTCAAGTCGTTTGATATAGGTTTCATGGCTAACAAGTAGGTCATGAAGTTCTTCAAACGTGAGAGGAGTTTCACGAGTACGAATTGGACCCGCAATATCACGAAAATCAGATCCAAGGCCATTGAGAATATAGAGCGTTAGATCATCATTTGTGAGAGGAGAATCAACCAATGCAAGTTCATCAGCAGTGGTTTTTATTTGCTGGAGATATTCAGTGACACTTTTGGAGCCACGAGTCAAGGAGGTAAGTGTATTCTTGAGTTGCATCACTCTCGTACGAGAGCGATTTGCGTAGAGACGGGTCAATTTGAGCCAAGCTTCTCTTGAAGTGCTAGAGGCAGCAATCAGGGGCATGATGCTTTCAGAGACGGAAGCAAAAATGCCATTAAGGAGAAGTTTGTCTTGACGAATCCAGCGACTGCGAGCAACACAAGCTTCAGCAGTTGGGGTAGTCCCAAGTATAGGACACGGATTTGAGCCATCAATAAAGCCCTGAAGATCATACCCAATGACAAGGCTGTCAAGTTGGGCACGCCATGCAGGAAAGTTAGAGGAGTTGAGCTTGTATGGAAGCTGGGCATGGGCGTTAATGGCAACAATATTATTGTCGGATGGAGTGTTGAAATTAGGAGAGGTGGTGACAGAGGGAGGAGATTGAGACATAGCGGAAGAAGTGGAAAAGGATCAAACTAGTTTGAGAAGAAGGTCTCGTGATACCATATAAGATAAATGAACACTCAATGTTTATTATAAAAATCTGTCACAATTGTATTACAGTGGGAGTACCTATTTATACATGTCTACCTATATGGACAAGAATGGAAAGGGCAATTAATTTGCTCTGCTGTACAAAATTAATTACATGAGCTAAAATTAAGGAAAGACACGGAAAGTGATTTACTGCCCAGCATTGCTGGACTGAGATCAAGGAGAAACAGATCTTGAGTTGCTGTGATCAAGGCTTTGCTGTGATTAAGGCTGATTTGTTGTGTTCATCTATTAAAGCTCTTGCTCAAGGTTCCAATGAGGCTCCAATTGTATCATTGACTAGTCCTTTTGGAGTATAGGCCATGTGGTTTGGGCCTTCCATTGGGACGTTACAAATGGTATCAGAGTCTATCTCAACCAGAAATGTAGGACTTGAACCATGCCACCTACAATGGACAGGTCCGACGAGGACGTCGGGAGTTTAAGGGGGGTAGATTGTGATACCCCATATGATATGGATAAGGGTAGGTGGTGTATGAGATCTCACATTGCTTGGGAAGGAGAAGTTCTTGCTCTTTATAAGGTTCCAATATGGCTCCAATTGTATCATTGACTAGTCCTTTTGAAGTATAGGCTATGTAGTTTGGGCCTTCCATTGGGGCGTTACGGTCTTCTATTGCAAATACATAAATAATCTCTTCTATTATGATTATAGTTTCAAAAGGAGATATGCCAACATGCAAATATATTTTTTTTTTCTCCTTCACACATTTAAACAATTTTGAACAAAAATACAAGCAAATAGTCAGATAAAGTGCATGGTAACAACAGTAGCTCACAGCAGCTCTTGATTTGGCCAGCCTCTAAAGTATCCTTTTCTATCCATGAGCCATGGTTCGTTGTATGTAATTTTGAGAATACATGCTTCAACAGCTGCATAGTATGTTAGTTTCCACATTGACTCTGAGCATTTTACAAACTTTACTCGTGTTGCTTCATCAGTCTTCAATGGAACAGTTCCATTACTCAACAACCGGATGGCCAACCTCTGAAAGAAATAGGAAAAGAATAACTAATTAAGAAAATATTAATGAGAAATCAGTGTGGAAATGCCTTGTCCTTTTGTTTTTCTTGTCCATTTATCCATACACTGTAACAAGAAACCTGAAAATTCATACTTAGAAAGAGCATAGGATATTTTCAATTCCCATTAAATCTATGTCAACATTTGGATTATAGTAATAAACAAAGAAGTTTACTCAGTACGAGATTCATGTAGAAGTATCATTTCTTAAAAGAGTGGAAAATTTCACAGGATAATGATTTTAATCTCTCTTATTGTTGAAAATAGAGCCATTGTTCTATCGCAAAGGAAAACAGGGAGTTTCAATTGAGATGCGAGATTTATCACTTACCAAATAAAATATAAATGAAGAAAAAGACACTGAAAAAAACTTGTATAACATCAGCGAACACAAGAATGCTCATGAGCAAAGACTTTTTTAGATGTGGAAATATAAATGGAAGATGTAGGGGGAAAGATAGCTAGGGAGGGAAAAGTATGCAGTTTACGTTTTGTGAAAATTCAAGAAAGCGCATTAATTACCCAGAACTTGACTTGTTATGTATTAAACTAGGAAATAAGTAACGTGAACCGTTAAAATAATACATGAATGACATTAATTTTTTTATCAGTATGAATGACGTTAATTATAACCCCTAAGCAGAAATTTTCTTCATGAATGAGATAGGACGTGTCACATCTCAATTAAATCGATAGAGACGGAGAAACTTGAGCTGTAACTGACGATTCTGCACTATGGTACATATTCTTTCACAGTTAGATTTCATGGACTCAAAATCCTAGAGCAGCTCATACATGCTTGTTATAATGCATTGAAGAAGTCTAGCATTTAAATTAAAAGCTTCCGATAAATATAAGAAACTGTAAATCATGCATTTAAGAAGCTGCAACCTAAGAAAACAAGAAAGTTCGCTCAACCAAACCTAATAAATCACAATGCTGCTCATTGATGATGAAAATTACTAAAAACAAATTAATCGAATACAACATATATAGTTCAAAACGCAACTTCTCCCTCCCAAGATTTTCTCGTACACCGTAGAAAGAAGTCGAAAATTGTAAAGCTACGAAAAATGCTCTAAGGCAATGAAGATATTAAGGCAAGAACCTTACGCGAAAGATGAGTTTGTCAAGGGAGAACCTGGCGACGACGAAGCCGAGAGCAAAGAAGACAGCGACGACGAAATGGCACGGGTGCGGCGCGCCATTGTGGCTCCAGATCGAGTCCATGTAAGTGTCAGCGTCCGAAGCAGAGTATCAAGGAGAAGCATCAATCAGCAAGTAAATTATCAAAAAATACGAAATCAGTGAACGAAATGAAAGAATCAGGTGCAAAGAACTTCCATTCAGCGGATAGTCTCCGATATCCAAGAAATTGATCTGCCTTAATTTTCAGAGCAAAGAGAGATTGAAAAGGATTTTGCTAAATGAGAGAAAGAGAGGGAACGGAGAGAGAGAGGGAGAGAGTAGAGGCTACAACCGAAACTGAAATGGGAGATAGGTGGTTTCAGTTTCGGTTGACGATCTTTGTGCTTTCTTTTTTTCCTTCTCGTTTCTTTTTACCTCTCTTTTTTCTCCTCTTGTTGGGTTAAAAAGCCACCGTTGAGCCTGGCCCATAAGAGGGGTTGGGTTCTCCTTTCTTTCTGCGATTTTTAGTTACTTAACTAAAAATATGATAAAATTAAATAAATTAATAATTAAAAAATATTTTTTTAAATTAATATTATTTTATTACTATATAATGAATAAATAAATAATTCAATATAAGAATATGTGAATGAAATAGTTAAAATTAAATTTATCTCATATTATTTTATTATTATATAATAAAAAAATAACTATTCTAATATAAAGATTTGATGTGAATAAAATAATCAAAATTAAATTAATCTCATATTAGTTAAAAGAGTAATGCTAGATATATAGAGATGTTTCACTTAGTCATGAAACGTTTTTTTTTTTTTTTCATTTTTCATTTTTATGGATGTCGAAAGTAGTGGTTGTATTGCCAATTAAAACGACCTGTCATATATAGAAGAAAAAAATAATAATAATTTGAGAGAAAAAATGTACTTTGCCTCATGAAAATAATTTTCGTTTTTAATTTATACTGTTTCATTAAATGGATGCCTTACATGTCAGTATCAATGCATAATTTGATACACAAATTCACTTGCAAGAAGACTTTTCTTTATAAATTAATCTTTTTTAACTAATGATCTCCTAATACATGAATGATCAGGTTAGGAATGACTGGTTTTTACAGTTCGATTATAGGGAAAAAAAATTTTGTTGCTCACAATTTGGCAAAAGCTGTCTTAGACTTAGCTTTCGTTTGGTTACTAAACATCTCTCAACTCATCTCAACTCATCATTACAACTTTTTCAAATCCTAACATAAAATATAATAAACAATTCAACTTTTTCAAATCCTAAAATAATAATAATATTAAAAAATAATATTCTAACAATATTTTATCATCTCAACTCAACTCAACTCAACTCACTTCAACATCCAAACTCAACCTTAGAGCACTCTCAATGGATTTTGTAAAATCTATTTTTATGTAAAATTTGAAAAAAGTAGTTTAAAACTACCTCCAACTGATCATTTATTTTCAAATGTATTTTACATTTTGCTACAATGTTCAGTTAAATATAGTGTGAACTGTTCACACATTTAAAAATATTTTATTCATTTATTCTCTTTTCATTTATTTTATCTCTCACAATAGTTTCTCTCTCTTTGTACTTTTTTTCTAATAAACTATTAAATAATATAACATAAAGAAAAAATAGATAAGTTGATGTATGGTATATTGTAAAAGTTAGTATGTAAAATAGAAAAAGTAAATTTTGATGATGTATTTTAAAAGATAAGATACATAAACTATTGAGAGTGTTCTTAGTTAAGGAAAAAGTATGGATAAAAGAAGTTCCAGATTTCATTGTTAATGGTCTGAAAAATGATAGAAAATGTATACAAGAAGTTCATATATGAAATACAGAGGTATCTTTAAAAAAAAAAAAAAAAAAAAAAAAAAAAGCTCAACATATATTGTCAAGCTTTCTACCCTGGTGAGGTTTGCATACTGATTGAGTGCCCTCCAGCCAAGGGCACCTGATCTATTTTCATTCAGATTATCAAATTGATAACACGTGGCTATTTTGAGACCACCTCTGTTGACGACCCCCCTCCCCTTAAACCATTTAGACAATGCCACGTGGAAATTGTTGAATTTATGATCCTCGCTCAATATTGACCAAAACAATACATCATGTCCTTTGGGCTTAGACAAGATTCAGTACTTCGTGCTCTTAAAATTACAATATTAGATATCATAGATAACTGGGGAAAAAAATCTTTCCCATTCAAATTCTCTCTCTCTCTCTCTCTCTCTCTCTCTCTCTAACTCTGATCTCTCTGTTTATTGCACTAGTCAAAGTCAAGTTACCAGATAATTGGTAACATGAGGAATAAGATAGATTAGATAGAAACCCCGTTACATATGAAACAGAAGGCTTTTGGGTGGGATTAGGCCTCATGTGAAAGCAAGGCATCTTGTTTGGGACTGCTGGGTTGTTTCCAAAATATGGCTGGGAGTCCATTCATGGGAATAGGGAATGGGCCATACTGAATCCCACTTTGAGATCCCACCACCTCCCACCTGCAAACATTAATAACCCCATCAAACATCAACATATATAGGACCTTTTCTCTAATCATTTCACAAATATATATACAAAAAAGATTTTTATTTTCATTTCTGGGTACCTGAACCTGGTTACTAGATGGTGGATCAAAACGAACATCTCTAGCTTGGCAAGCTCATTGCCGGGACAAGCGTGCTCTCCGTTGCCAAATGGCATGAAAGTATGGGGTTTTGGAGCAACCTGCAGCCACATGTATATAAACAAAATAGTTAAAGGTTGTCTGGACACATAATTGTTCTTAGATATTCTCAAATTATTTACTATTATTTTCTTATTATTTCACTATTATTCACCTATATTTATCCAAACATCCCTGAAAAGGGAGAGTTTAATTAAATGGAAACTTGTCCTGATCTCCTAGTATTTGACTAAACACCAACTGATCTTCTGTTTGTGACCCCACATACCTCAAATCTAGAGGCATCAAACTTATGAGGATCTGGGAAATATTCTGGGTTGTGATGAATATTCCTGAACAGTGGCAGTACTTTCCAACCCTTTGGTATGAGATATCCTGATCAGAATATTAAAAGGAAACTAGTAAGAAACAAAAGCCTCGCAAACTTGAATATTGCTCAAGCCTCAAGATAGAGAATCTACTAGTTTGAATCCTTACCCTTGTACTCTACATCAACCACCGCTTCCCTAAAGGTAAATGATACGATGCTTGCCATCCTCAAGCTCTCTTGGATAACCTGAAAGTAATAAGAATATCCAGCTGTATATTTAGAAGTCCCACTTTATTGAAATTGTTATCTAGACTAGTACTGCTAGTAAAATAGCACATACCCTATATGTAAGTGGCATACTCCTAGTCTGAGCCCATGTCAAGGGCCTCTTCCCTCCATCATTCTCTCCATATATTGCATTTTGCTCGGCCTGCAGTAACATACAAGCAATTACTACGTCCTTGTCCACAAACATGAAGATTTACTACTCGAAAGTTTCTGGAACCTTAAGGTAATTATATATTCTTACCTTTACAGCTTCGAGAAGTTCCTGGTCATCATGGAGGTACTTGAGAATCCATGTTAGGATACTAGCTGTTGTGTCCTGAGCTGCAAACAACACTCCGATGATATTATCAGCGATTTGATCCCTAGTTAAACTTTGCCCCTTTTGATCTTTGAAGTTCATCAAATAACCCAAGAGATCCTTCTCCAGCAGTTTTTTCTCCTCTCTTTCACAAATTATCTTGCTTACAATCTGACTAAGCCTTTTCCTTGCCTTCAAGATTTCATTGAGTAGGGAAGAGGAAGAGGGTAAAAAAAAAGGATCAGATTATTAAGAGCGCTCCAGTAAGAGGTTGTCAGGGATTTACAGGGTGATGTTGCTTAATTACCGAGAGTGCTTTCGCATATGCAGTACCAGGCATTTTTGTTGGAAAAGAATTGTAGCCCTTATCAACTATGCAGTAGTTCTCCCCCAACTTTTCTCTATATTTGCCTTCTAACTGACCAAAGATAGAAAGAATGCCGACATCGAAAGAGAACTGCATGCGAAGGATCAAGGAGATCAATATATTAGGAAAACATGATCCAAAAATAATGGCCACCCATTAACGATGAATCATTATAAAAAAATAAAAAAATCTCCAAGGACCACCATTATGAAACGTTAGGAATAAAACAATAAAAAACAACAACTTCGTCAGTTTCCCAAGAAAAAGTGTCCACAACCTCAAGGTAGATAAGCTAAAGCCACCCGGCCATAGAATCAAATTAGAAACATGTTTGATAAATATGATTAGTACTATCTATAAATTGTCGCGCCAAACCAACCTTCTTCAGCTCGTGAAACGTATTAATGATCACTTGCCCCCCTGCCCACGACTCCAAGGCAGAAATGGCTATGACTTCGATATCAGGAACTAGTTTCCGGATTGTCTCGGGGGATAAAGAACTTTGAACCAACTTCCTAAGGTGAGCGTGGTAGTTTCCTTGGTGAAAGAAGAGTGCGGAAGGGCCAATCATCCTCTCTTTGCTTTTGGGGTACGTGGGCTTGAACAAATGAGCATGAGTCACTAGCACAAATCGCGCCGCCTCAGGGCTAGCCAGCATGACGCTAGGACAGCCAAGTATGTGGGTTTTGAATATTTCTCCATATCTAAAACATGACCGAAAAAAGAAGATCAGCACCATCAAGTTGAAGACCATGCATGCAAAAGGAAAGATTTAAAGAAGAAATTAAGAATAACATCAAGCACAGATTTTAAGAACCTGTTTTGCTTCTTAGCAAAGAATATGTTTGGGTCTTGAGAGTAGAGTTGGAGGGTATCTCCTATGTAAGGCCACCCCATTGAACCAGGAGGAAGTTCAGATATGCTCCCAGTTTTCTTCTTTTTTTTCCTCATTAAGGGATACGAGGAAAGAGTTGTGAGAAAGAGAAATATGTATATCAGAATTGAAATAGTAGTGTCCATTCGAACGTAGCGCCTCTCTCTGATCTCTCTCTGAATTCTAGCCTATTGCTGTAGTGGTGTTCTTTTTTCAGAGTGAAAGAAGTGCATGTATATGGTGTATTATGCTGCTGGTATCAAACCACTCATGAGAAGTGATGGGAGGTGCCTTGGGGTTTATATAATGTGATGAAGTGGTAGCTAGGGAAGAGCAGAGAGATCACAAATCTGATAACGGGGGAAGATTCGCCCACAATATATATATATATATAAAAGTGGAAATTCAACTTTAGCAGAATCAAATCTGCTAATAGAGATCAAGTTAAGAATGGAAGAATATCTGTGACTACTACAATTCTTCACGTTATGATATAGGTGAAGATCGAGATAGTTTGGATCGTGAGATAAGATGAGATGATTTTAGATAAAAGTTGAAAGTTGAATAAAATATTATTTTTTAATATTATTATTATTTTAAGATTTGAAAAAATTAAATTATTTATTATATTTTGTATAAAAAAAATTTAAAAAAATTATAATAATAAAATTAAATGAAATGAAATGAGATGAATTGAATTGAATTGAATTGAAGTGATTCTTAAATCCAGACGGAGCCACATGAAAGTGACCTAGAAATTGAGGCTTCTCTCTCTAAAAACAAATAAATAATTAAAATAAATAAATAATTTCAGGCACGAGGACGAGATAAACCATAAACGGTCAGTCCTGGGTTGGGTGCATGGAGGGAGGAGCGCTGCTTGCTCTTTCCCTCTCTCTCTCCCGTGGACTGCCCAATCCAACTAGAATCTCCCTCGCTCCCTCCCATAGTCTTTTAAACTTAATTTATTGCCTATTTTTCAGGTTTTGCTCTCATTTTTTGTTGGAAAGTACAGTTCTTCATATCTATAGCCGCTTTTCCCTCATCGAGTTACATGTCCCGTATCATCATAATTGCCTCCTCCACATCGATCTGCCAATGAACATGTTGCCGGCCTCCAGGAGTCCAGCGTTTCGATCCACTGGCACGTAGCTCCGTACGGCCCCTCCGTTGGCACGTTTTTAGCTATCTCTGTCAATCATTTTTTTGTGCTCGATCCTTATTTGCATTTTTCTTGTCGTTATTTTATTTCATAGTTTTAGCAAGTTTTTTTTGTTTTTGTTTTTTTATGTCATGTATTAAAGTTAAATTCATTGCTGCTGTCCTCCAACAGTCACATCTCCACCGTCTAGTTAGCAGTTATCTTTTCACTTTCCGCTTGATCAAATGATAGAGATACAATTTTTTTATAATTATTTATATAATTATATTTTAAATCATGAATATTTTTATAAAATAATATCACTTTATATAAATATACACATTTTATATAATAATTATATAAAAAATTATACGTTCATCATTACTCATTTTCGCTAACATGTTAGTGTTATCACCTTTTACTGTAAAATGACTTTTGCCTATTTATCATTTTTAAAAGAAAAATGTTATTTATTATCTTAATAGCACACAAATATATGATCTGTTATTTTTATTTTGTTATTTAAATAAATATATTTATACTATATGTGTTTAAATAAAAGAATGTAAATATGTGTTTAAATAAAAGAATAAAATAAATAAATTATATATTAATGTGTAGTATAAGAGATGAATAAAATATATAATTAATAGAAATTTTAAACACCTTATTGTGGGTCAACACCTACTACGGTAGTAGGTTATATGTTTCCTAGATTAATATAATATTCATCATAAATAGAGAGGAAAACAATTTTTTTTTTTCATCTTACAGTAGTTACATATTTACTTGTGATCTCTTTGGCTTCACGTGATCAGTACTTACCTCTTTTATCATTTTATTATTATTTTTTCAATAAATAAAAAAGACTATACAATTTTATTATAGCTATTTACTTTCGTTACTTACTCTTTTACGTTATAAGAAATTTTAGTTTTAAGGATGAAAATCACTCATAAAAGTAATTATTAGAGACAAAATTCAAAAAATTGATGACTTTATAAAAGCGTTTGAACCAAATCTTCTGAGGTAAATGAGGTCGTCTCAAAATGTCAAAATCGTTCGAACGGTAAAAAATACGTTCAAACTTAGAATTGATGTTTGTTCGAATGGTTTATAATTTGTTCAAATGGTAATCTTGACATGGAAGTAATTTATTTTGGCGGAGAAAGTTCAAATCTGTTCGAACCAAAATATGTTCATTTGAACGGAAAAGATTTGGTGGGAAAAATAGGCGGGAAGGTTGCAAGCTCTTCGGACACACAATTTATGCATTCAAACGGAACATTTGGGGGAAAATTAAATTAAAATTTGCGGGAATTTTTTTGAAACCTTGTTCGAATGAAACATAAAATATTTTCAAATTTATAAATTAATTTTATGTAATTAATGTAAAAACTCTTTTGTGATTTATTTTATATTAAATAAATATTACTTATAGTGTCATTTTTTATATTATTGTGAACGGTAAGTAAAATGAAAAAAAAACATAATTAACAATAAACAAGTTAGCAAACACTAAAATTAAAAACTATACATTAATTTCATCCCAAAAAAATAATATATGGCGGGAATATAATGTTTGACTATTTGAATATTTAAATTAATTATACAAAATACAAATAGTTATGATTATCCATACAAAAAAGCACATTTAATATAAATAAAAGATATACAGTACTACTGGGCTAGATCGTGTAGCACCGCCTCGACTCCAGCAATGTGTGCCTCAATATCAGACACTCGAAACATTATCTTCAACTCAGTCTCTACTAGGGCGACCTAGGCTACATCAATGATCTCTGATGTCTCTGCGCGCATCTCTACACGCATGATATCTGCAATCTCCTCACGAGTAGCACTATGTGATGCACTCTGTGTAGATGTCTTACCATATACGCCCTGTGCACCTCCCTGAGTGTCGACCACCTCTGTAATGGGTGCAGGAATACAAAATTTGGAGTGTTCAGTGCTACGAGACAAGATTGTTGAGTTGATTGGTCCAATCGGCTCTTGAACACGCTCAAACTCATCTGGCTTGACTCATTTTGCTAAAAGGAATCATGTGATCATGACTTCAAACGACAATATATCTGTCATAATTTTTTTTTATAAGTACAAGTATTATATATATATATCAAAATGAGTAATCAAATACACTGAATAAAATAAAACTCTACATGTTGTAATATAGGTGGCCTATGATAGAATCCTAGCGAATATATATCTCGCTAAGTCAATAAGCACCCCACGAGCAACCCATAACATAAATCGTGTTTGGTCCATGCTCACCTCAGTCTTGTGCAGTCGAGGATCGATGTTGTTGGCTATTATAATGATCATGATCTTGAAAAAACTAGATAGGTCCACCAGTTTGATGCTCTTGCTCCCATCATAGGAATGAACATCTAGACCTATAACCAACTCACCAACCTCATGATCAGCGAGACCATCGATCTCATCAGGCATCACAGTATCCTCCTCCTCCGCAGTCTCTCCATCACCTGTAGGTGTGGACTGATCTTTAGGCACCATGTTAGGATATGTAGAGGGTAGTCAATAGATACCTAGAAAATCAACAACTGCATCAACTGAAAATCGTATCGAGATGTATGCTTTAGACGGAGAAAGTGTATGCCTCATCCTCCTGGCTGGCATGACCAAGTTCTCAATAGAACTCAGATACAATATTGATGTACAAAACTATCTTGTTTGTGCCTTCGTCCTTTTGATTGATAATCGGTGTCTAATCACGATCGAGAAAGACAGATGCGAGAGAATGTATCTCCCACAAAAGATCCCTAAAATCATCTATCTTCACCTGCCTCTTCAATAAAATAGTCATCTCTTGGACTTATTCGCTAGATGATTGCCCTGGCACAACCCACTTCTTTTCTCGAGAAACTTTTGGAATGACGCTAAATTGATGATATAAAATTAAGGACAATAATTACAAAATATCATAATTATAATTAGATCAAGATAATTATATCTAAAACAAAATAAAAATAAAAATGTATTGTTCGAATGCTTAATAACACGTTCGAACGATATTATAGTGTGTTCAACCAGTAATAAAATATACGTTCGAAAGCTCATAGATTGTCATTCGAACCGTATAATTGTGGTTCAAATGAAAACCATTCGTATGCCATTCGAACAACTTATACACATTCAAACGACGATTTTTGGTTCGAAGTCGTCAATGGCTGAGTCGACTCAATCATTGCCAAAATTGTAAATAATCGGTTTAAACATTTGTTTTTCCTCCCACAACAACAATGAGAGGCCGAGATGACTATAGAGCCATCCCATCCTCCATTTTGAGCCAACTACAGGATCAAAATGAGGTTTTTTTTTTTTTTTTCAAAAACCCAATTTTCAAACCATTTAAAACAAGTTTTAAGAGAAATTAATCGGTAAAAACATTGGGAGAAAGAACATACCTGTTGCGGGTTGGTGAGTGGTGGTGGACAGTGGCTTCGACGGCAGTGCTTGGCAGTTGGTGGCACTGGAGCGGTGGAGTGGCAACGAGAGTGGGTTTGGTGCATTTTAACGGCGTTGTGTCTAGACACAATCCCTAATATTTATTTTTTTTCCGTTCGAACGTCATTAATATCCTTTCGAACGCATTCATTTTATCGGTTCGAACGTTTACGAATACCATTCCAACATAGAAAAAATATTGCATAGGTTATTATTATATTTGTTATATAATATAGTATATATACTTATACTACTTATATATAATACTTATACTTAATTATTATACACTTATATTTATACTAATACTTATATATACTTATATACTACAATATATTATACTTCAAACATACAACTATATAATTATATACTACTATAGTCATAATATATTTATATAGTTATATATATTTGTTAACTTATATTATAGTTAGATACACTAATATAATATATAATATAGTTATATATATTATAACTATCATTTAATATACTTATATATAATACATACTTAGACTAATAAGAAGATATATCATTTATTTACTTATATATAGTTATACATATACTACTATATAATTATATACTACTATATATATAATATACTTACATAGTTATACTACTATATATTTAATTCCACTGTCTAGTAATATTTTTGTTACTTATACTAATTTTAATGTTTTATTTTTGTAGGAAAATATGATATCTCTTAAGAAAACTGCTGCGAATCTGACTAATGAATCATCTCATGTCAACAATGCTCGGATCATTTCTCAAGTTCTTGAATCACGTTTTGGATATTTGAGGGGCCTAGGACGTTGCATGAAATCATCATCAACATCATCATCCTCTTCTCGAGCCAAATTAAATGACGACAAAACTAAGAAATTAGAGGAAGCAAAACTTGAGATAGAACGATTGAGATCCAAAGAAAAAGAGTTGCTGATCCGATTAGATCAAGTTGCGGATTTAGAGGCGAGGTTTGAAGAGAGAATGCGGTTAAATAACCAAAAAATGTTTGAATAGTTTCAGTCAATAATGTCCCAAAATTCTATGCCACCACCGTAATCTTAGAATTTATTTTTTCGTTAATTACCTTTATATTATGATGTTTCAAAACAGTTGAAGAATTGATATTTGAATTACATTTTGTGTAGTATTAATATAGTATTTTTAATTAAATTCTGATATGTATGATTAATAACATTCGAACGGTAAATAACCAGTTCGAACGGTAAATTACCATTTATAAATCCATTCGAACAAAAATAGACCAATTTAAACAAAAACTAATTCATTCGAACGACAATTAAGAAATATGGACGTTCGAACAATAGAATATTTGTTTGAACTACATTAATATGCAAAACCTCATTCAAACGAATATAATTTTTGGAGGTACAAAGGTTCTGTTCGAACAGACATAATTTATGTTTGAACACAAATCATTTGAAAAATTTATTAGTTTGAACTCATAAAATCTGTTCGAACACTCCGTTCGTTCTAATATGATCAAATATGGTCATTAGTTCGAATAGACGTGTTGGTTCAAATGGGAAAATATTTCATTTGAATAATGTATTGAGACGAAATCGGTTCGTCTAAAAGAAAAAAGTTCCGATCGAATGGTTTCAACTGGTTCTGCCTAATTTCGTCTCTAAAAATAATTTTTTGAGACAAAATTTAATTTTTATCTTCAAAAACTTTTTGAAACAGTCTTTTCGAGACAAAAATTTTTTCATTTTCAAATACAATTCGGGACAAAATTTAGAGTTTGAGACAAATCTGTTGTCTAAAAAACCCCAATCTCTTGTAATATTATTAGCTTCTAATTAAAGTTCCTGCAGGTATGTGAATATTTAGGAAGATATATTACTTGGCTTTAACTAGTTGATGATAAGTTTTAATGTGCATCATATATGTAAATAAGATAATGGTGTGGCAGACAAATTAGTTAATTTTGGAGTTTCAGGTATTACTTTGTATTTTTCTTCTATTTTACAATTAGCTAGAAATTTGTATAGAATTTTTATTATTGATAAATTTTTCCAAATTTTGGATAGAAATAATTCTTTTGGACATTTGTTTTATTTCTGTTATAAATACTTTGGGACACACGTAAGTAGTAGTCTTTTTCTTAAAATGCAAGGTTTTTACAATAGTTTTGATTTTGAGATCTATGTAACCCCCAAAACTCTTATAAAAGGGTATTTCTCTCCTATAAAAGAGGTCTGTTAATAAAATTAAGAGTACTGTCTATCTTTTAAAAAAATAATTAATTAGCTTCTAATTCATCTGTTTAAAAAAATAATTAATTTGATGTTCATTAAGATATATATTAAAACTGTTATTTCCTCGAGAGTTAAGATTATAATTAAAAATATTCTTAATACATGATATATATAGTCAGCAAATTCATGTTCACGTGAATTGCACGACTAATTTGTATAATATATATAGTCTACTAGTATATTCACATGACAAATTGAAGAATATATATATCTAATATTTAGTAGACGAATTGATCCATATCAACTATGGCGAAAAATTAAAAAAAGAAGAAGAAGAAGAACTAACATTATTGTATCAACATGAGTCTATTTCGTCCAATGACTCCAATTTATCCCATGATCAGTACAGGACGGTGCCAACCTTACGTCCTATTTATCTCATGCACAGTACTAGTACTGTGTGCGAAGGGCATGCAACAGTATCAATCAATAATTTGTTCGTGTTCTTCATCGTCATTCACTTTGTGGGGCATTAATATCGTGTATGGACTTGCCGGCCTGACCATTAATTGCCCCTCATTTTCATGCCTCGATCGAGTCTTGACCGTCGACTGACCCTACAATTTTCTGACTTTTGGGTTGAACACGAAATTAATTTGTGAAAGGTCGAAAGAAGTTGAAATTTAGAGTAAATCCAAATTCAGAAGTTGAAATTTAGCCCAAGTACTGCAACCAAATTTGATTATTTATGGCTGAGCTGATCTCAAGCAATTAACGTGTCTAATTAAACCAGTACCAGAGAGCCTCAGAACAGTCGAGAGATCGAGAGAGAGAGATGGGCCGAGAGGAATCTAGTTTTGGCCGGCACGGCATTCTTCAGCTTGCAGAGCGAGGGGACCCAGTTGATACGGCGGTGCATTACAGCTCACGCAATCGTCAAGCGGTTTTGATTCTTTTGAACAGACACATCCCCGATATCGTAATGGCGATTGGCGAATGCTGTCTCGTTCTTATCCACCGGTCGGTGATGTTTGTACGGACATATATTTTTTTTAAAAAACTGGAATTTTCGAGAGCTTCTCGCGGGAGATAGAGGCACGACTGACGTCATTCTCCAGGAAGCGCACGTCAGATGGTACCGTCGCTATCGGAAACTCATTGGACAACACGTGTCGATACGCGGTGGTCCAGTGCCTGTAGAAGGAACTGGTAGGTGCGCGCCCGTCTCCATGTACCACAAAAAATTATAAAAAAATATAATTACACATTTATTTTTTACAATATTTTATATAATAATATTTTAAAATTTTGAATATTTTTATAGAAGATTTTATAAAAATAACATCATTTTTTTAAAATATTTTATTTTATAATATATATTATTGAATGTATTGTATGGATTGAAAATAATTTAAAAAATAGTATAAAGAAAATATTATTTACATATATAAATTTACTTACATAATCTTACATGTTGATGTATCAACTATTAAAAATGAAGAAAATTTTAAATTTTAAATTTAAATTAAAAAAATACTAATAAAATGGGGCTACGTATAATATTGTGCATACATGTAACATTACTCAAAGTGTAATTCATCATTAATTAATTAATAAGTAAATTTTTTTATACATATCTTAAATTTATCTATTTTTTTCAAATAAATGTACGAGATGCATATAAAATAATGAGCAACTAAATATATAAGCGGGACTATTGTATATAGTGAAATGGAAAATGAAAAATAATTTATTATTTTAAATGTTCTCGTAAAATACATGATCCATCGAGAGTGCTAGCTATAAGATTGAATTGATCTGCGTTCTTCTCGATCGGTACCCACATGCTTTTATAGTGCGCATTCATTTTGCTTCAGTGGAGGGAGTAGTACTCAGTTTGTTAGCAATTAGCAAAATCAATCATCTTTTATACTAATTGCTTGGCTTTTGATGGTTCAAGGCATTATTAATAGAAAAAATCTAATTATAAGCGATTTTATGTACTAATACGCGTATTCATTCAATATGATTGGTCAAAAAGTAAATTTTATTGAAAATAATACTAATTTAAATTTAGAATATGAAGATAATAATATTAATACGCAGATTAATACGTAAACTTATTTGTATATAACAAAACTCTTATTAATGAGACATTTCCGTATCCAATCCCATCCCATCGACCCAATGAGTTACAACTCGCAATAATTATATTTTGAACTTATATATATATATATATATATATTTAAAATATGCAAGTTTAATTAAAATCACTAATCAATAATGTTATAATTAATATAGTGAAATAATTAATTGATAGCTAGCTAGCTAGCGATTTTATGTTAGCAAGTACTTATATATAAGAAAGCTTTAATTTGGAGAACTCTTTTAATTCGTGTCTAGCTTGGCGATCGACTCTAAATTATTAGATACTGCCTCCCCCCTCCTCAATATGCGCATGTACCAACGAATCATATAAGATTTTGTTTTGAAATTTGAGGACAGAAACACCAGAGTCTATCATCTCAAGGGTCCTACGTAAGTACGCGGTACTCAAAGTGAATAGGAATCTTGATCATCAGATCGATAAATATACACACACACATACATATAATATGCAGCAAATTAATTTAGAGATTGGTAGGATAAAGGCAGGCCAATGCGGTACGACACTTGATGATTGATCAGCCATCGATCGCTAGCTCTTCCTTTGGATGGATGGCCTCGGCGTCACTTCTCCACGTATGTATGAATGTGACCTAACCCAGACATGTATGCAATTTGTTTCCAACACATGCAAGATGATGAGTTTTGCTATATATATATATAAATGTAGTCCAGCCTGTGCTTACGTCAGTACTGATCTTCCACTAATATATAATTAATTAGTTGATGAAGAAGGACTTAATTGGATTAATTCAAAGTTATATATCTAGAATACTCTTACTGCTGGCTATAAATGCAAGCTTATAAAAAAGCTGCAAATTAACTCAGCGTATATATGATATACCTAGCTAGCTACTGATATAAATTAGGTCTTGAAATCATGTAAAGCTAGTTAGCAAAGAAGAAAAAGAAGAGGTCGGTCGTGAGTAATTATAATTGAAAAAAAGGCATATATCGACAAGATGATGATCCAAAATTCAAAGTAATTTAGGTATATATAGCACGCACGCCTCTTCTTGTGGTCACGTTCTGAGAACTAGAGAAATTCTTGCCAACATTTCGTACGTGTCTCATCACTATTAGTACGTACTGTTCAAAGCCAAGCTGACAAGAGTACTGGCTTTCAGTAGTACTGTTGCATTCGTCTATATATCCCTTTTTAGTTGGTTACATTTGCATGCATGGCAGCTTGGAGACGCTCAGATCATTAGCATGCATGTCTATCGCCTTGATCATATATAAGCATATTATATATATTATATATATATATGGATAAGTTTACTGTGGAATATTTGCTGCATGCGTCGGATAAGATCATGAAAGCAAGATTTCAATAATTTCAATACTGCATCAAGGCAGCCATGCATGCATATATATATAGTATGGTGGTATGATTTTGACTTATCTTCGGCCAAGTTCTCTGTTACAAATATAAAAAACTGCCCCACAATTAATAATGGATGGCACTTAAAAGTAGTCAGAGCAATTCTCAAAAGCCAAAACTCTTGCAAGAACCCTGAAGAATCTTAAAAGGCCAGCATCGAAGATCTATTGCAAATTAGACCGACCTACTATATATATCCACCACAAGGCCGGAATCAGACTTGCCTACATTGCATTTGCTCGCCTCGCAAAACATGATTTGACCTTCAAACTCATGATCTTATAAGGGTCCAAAGTGGGATTGTTTGCTTCAGTGAGGCCAAATGTGGCAGAGGTTTCTGTGAAAGGGGGAAAAGAAGATATGGGGATCAAAATCCACAGGACCTTCTGGAATTATCCCAGGAAACAAACAGAAAAGGATATCCTTCCAATTAATTCCATATACCCAGAACGATTCGCCATATCCACCTAAATTAGCCAAACAAATCTGCTGTAAAAGCTGACCTCAGCCTAGCCTTTGGCCGGGGGCCTTCTAAGTATTGATCATTCTATATTTGGAACATACGGCGGATAGTGATCCATCCTATTTCTAAATGCCTAACCCACTCAATGCTCCCTATGATGTTGACCATGATGCGTGTGTGTGTGTGATACAGAGACAGCCTGAGAGGTACACCACGCGCGATTCTTGTGAATGTGGAATAAAGTTCCTGCTATAGAGGAACAAGTGCCCCAATGAAATGAAGGTGGTGCTGGCTGCAGTGTAAGCATTCCATCCAGTCAAATCTTTCTCTTCTACAGCCATCATATAGAGATAAATATAGATCGATTAATCATACGAATTAGCTAGTGATCACCTTTAATAAAGACAGCACCATGGCCGAAAAAGGCGTAAATGAATTGAAGTTGCTCTTTTCTCGAGTAGTCGGATCATTTTCTAATTGTAACCAAGCAATTCTCAATTAGGAGTTATGCTCTCCATGCAAAGTCTGGCCACATATTTATTTGTACATTGTTCCTAGGCTTTACTCTTGTTGTGAAAACGATGACAGAAAAAGTAAAATAAGAACAAGAAAACAATCATGCGCCATAAAGATTTATGTGGTTTGATAACCTCCTTACTTTTACGAAATTGTAGATAATTTTATTATCTTGAGAAATCACAAAATATACTGTTCCGAACGACCATATTATTCATAATAAACATATATATATATATATATCAAGTTGAACGGCAGAAACCCTAATTTTACAAAAACTAGGTTATTCGATCAAGTGAACTTTCTGTCCAAGCAAACTTTCTGTCTAAATTTCGCTAGAGCGACATGTCGTGCAAATGTCAATTGAGCTTTTTGTCTAACGATTCTCGAGTCACAAACAGGATCAAAACATTTTTATCAACCCATACCTTATTGAAAATTCACAAAAAAAGTAGTAGGGAATTTTTGTCGAGTCTGATCATCAAATTGGACCACTATAAAAATAAACTAAATTTCACAAACCCAACAAAATCTCACATACCACCATTCTATTTCTTTTTTAAACTCTTGCCACGACTCTCTCCATATGACAATTTATCTTACGAGGGATGCTACAAATTTTAAATATTTAAATATTATTTTTTATTTTTTTAAAATTAATTGAGTTATACTATTTATTATTTATATATCACATATTTATTATAAAAAAATTAAATAAATATAATATATAGTGTATGAAGATATAAATAAAATAATTCTTATTTTACACATCAAGATGTGCACGAAAAAGCAAATTTTCATTTGGAGCACAATAAAGTTATATATATATATTATGATTTCAAAATGGCTCATCTCTGCTTTTGTTTGTCCATATACCCCATCATTATGCTTTGAAAACCAGTACGGATTGGAAGTGCATAAATATATTGTTGATTGATGGAGAAAATCTCGGAACAATGATATCCAACATGATTCTAATTACAGCTAGCAACCCACCTCCAATCAGATTAAAACGCTCGTCGAGGGGGGGGGCACCCTCCTCTACTTATCATACTCTCTGGAGGATCTACAAAAGTGCACTTTTTTTTTCCTTTTTTTAATCTGGCAGACCTTCAACGTGGAATTCACAGGATCAACCAGATTTACTCTTAGATCTTGGCATGCAGCGCACCATGACCTTTTGCCAGTAAAGGGTCCCCCACTCATCCTTGATTTGCTTCAAACTGCATATCATTTTGATTCCTTTTGTTCCCATTTTGGAACTCGGTGGATCATTGTTCAGATTAACCAAAAATATTATCATTTTATTTTCATTCTATTAAATAAGATGAGATATTTTTATTATTATTAAATAATTATTTATTATATATAAAAAGTATAATATATAACATTTTTTTTTTTTATCTAATTTTCGCGTTCTCTAATAATTTTTCCTTTATATCTTTTTTTTCAGACCACATCTAGTCATTTAATCCTTTTTTCTACACGTGGTTGTCTGGAATTTCTACACATGTGGTTGTCTGCAATTGTCACAATCACGGGTAGGCTGGTTTTGGAGCCACAAGTCTCGCGGATCTTAAGGTTGTTATATATGGATTTTTTGAATTTTCTGTCTTGCTTAAGTACCATCACTGCAGAAAGTTAACTGCAACCAGACATTGGCTAATTAATTGCTTGCGGTTTTGATTATTATATATATATATATATATATATATATATATAGCAATGTTAGGTACAGTCCCCACTTGAAGACTGTATGTGCAGGTTTAGGTTATTTTAATTTTAAAGTTTTTTAAAATTACAAAATTATCCCTCATAAAATAATATTTTCTCTCATTTAATAATGTGTCTGCACATGCAGTCCTCACTTGAAGACTACAAATAGAATTTCTCATATATATATATATAATATATATATATATATATATATATGGTCAAATATTACATGGTCCAAAATGTTTGTTGAGTCCCAGACATTGGTTGATTTTTTTTCTGGTCATGTCTCCGTCTTATTAGTTTTTCTCCTACATTTATTAATTTATTGTTGATCGTGATTTAAACTACTCATGCAAGTTGTTCAATTAAACACAATATTGTCATTGGCATTATCGCGGGGGCAAGTTAGCTAACTGTCCCAATTGAGAAGAAAATCTTCCCTTTGATTTTCGATCTTTTTCTTGTTTGCAATCGACAATAAATAAAGGGATAAAAAAACTTCTGAAACTCAAGAGTACTGTTGATTAAAATGTTGGATTATTTAAAAAATTTCCTCCAATTTGATTTTGACTTCTTTAGAAATTTCCCTCCAATGTGCGTGATTTTTTGTTAGTCCCACGTTGACAAGACAAGGAATCTTTTTAGTGATTTATAAGTGAATGAGTTTCACAATAGTAGTCACTCAGTGTTCACACTGACCACATGCGCTCGCTCAACACTATGATGTTTTAGATGCACTTAACACTTACGCATCATCGCAAGCGACGAAATTATTTTTTTAATGAAATGATATGCTTTTTCCTTTCTTAATCACAATTATTATTAACTATCAATGATAGTTATTTTTACACATTTTGAACAAAACTATTTTATTTAAAATTTAAATGAAATAATTCAACTGCTGCTATTACATCTTTTCGAAGTTCTAAGATTAGTGTTCAGAATTTGCAATTTACACATTATATAAACAATGTTGTATCTTGAGAACAAAATTACTAGATTCTCCTTTGCAAAACTCAATTTAGTGAGTGAGTGGCAATATTTGTCTAAGAGATAAATTAAAAATTGCCTCATTGTTTGCTATTTTCAACATCTGTTTGCCATCATTTCTTACATATAGCTAGCCAGTCCCCCAATCAGACTCGATCAAAATATACAAAATCCAAGAGTTGAGACCCTATTTATAACTTGTTTCTTGTTTCTCAAAACAATTTTCCATTTTCAGATTCATTAAAAAAAAAATGAAACATTGCAAGAAGTTTATTAGCAAATATGCTCTTAAAAACTATTTTTTAAATTTAAAATAGCCTGTTTGCAGATAATCAAAATGAGATTTCCTGAAATGATTCAGTATCTCTAATTAGGAAAAACAAACTACTGAAAAAATCCAGATAATCAAATGTGATTTTTTTTTTTAAAAAAAATCTAAAAATAATTTGCAAAAACTATTTCTTAAAGCATATATGCCAGTACCAAAACTAGGGTTAAATTCCTGATAAAGTTGGTTTCATGCAATCCTGCAGACCGGCCCTAATTGTGCATTCAAAACCCATACACAAACAACTCATAATTTAGGACCTGTAGAATTGCATGAAGGGTAAATTTGGTGAGACAAGGGACTCAAGCCCCCCAGCATATATATTTGTTTAGAGAAAGAGAAATAATGGATATTAGTTAGTGTAATTAGAGAGAGAAATAAATTGATGATCACTTTCTTAGGGAAAAAAATCAAGCAGCTTACGTACAAGTGAAAAGCAGAAGCATATATGCAGTGTTTCAGGCAGAAGGCAATCTCCTATTGGTTGCATCCTCGGACCTTGGAGGAAAGTATATAGCTAAAGCTAGCCATGCTTGGTGGATGTAGCCGTAAGCATAAAACATTATCATATAACTGGGTTTAGACCAACTTAATTCCATAATTTTTTAGCTCTAGTATCACTACATTAATGGCCGGGTTTTACAGGTAATCACCAAAGCTTTTATGTACTCTAGTCTCTCTTTAAACCTATATATAGAACGCCACGTCGTTGATGGAAAATCTTACATCTGCTGCTAAAAACACACACACAGAGGGAGGGAGAGAGAGAGAGAGAGAGAGAGAGAGTACCAAGAGTTGTGTAGCAAATACTTCACACCATATCGTTCAGGAATCATTTCACTGAGTTTGGGCGGGCCGTGCAATTTTAAGCTTTCCCAGGTTTATGACGAGTCACCATTATAAAGGCTCCAGCTTGTAGATAGTATTATCGAGTGGAAACATGCATGCACAAGATCTCAAGTCCTATGGATGAAGTCGTGATGTATGATAGGAAATCTTTAAATGAAAATTTGGGGCCTGCCCGTGGACTTAGCTCGGGCTATACGAGATTTACAAACTGCGTGCACAACCGAAGTTCCTTCCATTGGCAGTCCAAAACAGGCAAGATTGATGCTAATTAAATAGAGCCTTAATTGCGAAATTGGGGTGGCCCACTTTCTTCTCTAGCTGGGTTGCAAGGAAAATTCGAAGATGTGCTAACAGCATGGTCTGCATGACTTGAGAATGGTTTATGAAAAAAAAAAATATTCCTTTTCTTTTATTCCTCTTAACAAGACCATTGAACTCATGGCTGTTATTTTGATACACCAGACAATTCAACCAGACTCGTACCATTTCCAAAACCAACCCTATTAAATGCTGGGTATAGCACTAAAATGTGCCTCCCCCAAATCTCAGTCCATTTAAAGAGCAGCCCATGTTAGTCCCACCATGATGCATCATTCATATTTCATGACCCATCTCCCTGAACAAATATTTGCAGGGACTCATCCAAACAGCTTAACGAGCTCCATGGAAGTTATCTCGCTGTTTGAATCAGTCCTCCTCGTCTTCCCTCTCCCTCGGTACGGCTCCAAAATGTTTAACCAGAATGTCCACAACTAATGGCACCAAGTCCTTGCAAGGAACACCCTTCTTGTAAAGATCTCCCAAATGTGAGTCGCTACCAATTTTGCCTCCCAAAAAAACATCAACACCTTCGCAAGGCTTCCTATTCTCATCCCTTGCCATGCACCCCATGAAACCAATATCAGCCACTTGTACCTGCCCACAAGTGTTTGGACAGCCAGTCCAGTGCATCCTAATTGGCCGAGTCACTGCCACTAGCCTTTCAACTTCCTCAGTCACCTTCAAGGCCCTGGCCTTTGTCTCTATAATGGCCTGCCCACAGAATTGGTTGCCAGTGCATGCCACCAACCCTTTCATAAGAATAGGCGGTTCTGGTGAAAACCTGTCTTTCAATAGAGGCTCTTCAAGTAACTCGTTGAGTTTTGAGTTCTCAATGTTTGGAATTATGATGTTTTGCTCCACAGTCAGCCGGAGTTCACCTGAACCATATGAGTCTGCCAAACGAGCTAGTTCATCCATGTCATCTGCCTGGACTCGACCTACAGGAATGTGAAGACCCGCATAACTAAAACCTTCTTGCTTCTGTGGATGGACACCAAGATAATCTCTCCTTTCCCATTGCTTCTGAATCAGGTCTTCAGGAGAAGCTCTCTCCAGCTGGTTTTGGGGCATTCTTTTGACTACCTCTGACCTGAATCCTTCAATACCCTGCATTTAGTTTAATTACATAGATTAATCAAGTGAATAGCATTAACAAATAAAAAACTCTGCACGCTAGAAATAAGATATCGCTAATTCAGCTACGTCCACATTTTTATAATGTTATCCCAAATGCTGGAATTGTAAATTATATTTCTGAATCTCATGCCATTAAATCAGGTAGCTTCTGCTTAAGAAATATATATATACATATATGTGTGTGAGTGTATGTGCGCGCGTGCATGTGTGATCGATAATTCTGGATGAGACACATTGGCCACAAGAGACCGTTATCAATAAAATCCAGGGAACTGTCCCTCTTCTGAAAAAAATAAAGGATGAGACACATTGCATAATAAAGAGAATGATTGCTCACAAGTTCATCAATCAACCACATCATTCTTGTTTTTTGCCGGTTCCCTCTGTTGCCGAGATCCCTATAAGCCTCTAGTATGGCTTCGCACACTGGGATCACATCATCTGCCGGGACCCAGGCATCAAGAGGTACTGCCTCTGCACATCGCTTGGGACTAAAGAAGCCTCCAACCAGCAGATTGAAACCAAACCGTTCATCCTTTACAGCAGGCATGTAAGCAAGATCATTGATGTGAGGATGCTCAAAGAGATCATGAGAACCCACCACGCACACATTCCACTTCCTTGGCCTATTCAGACAGAAATTAACAAGAAACCTTTATTTACAAAAAAAAAAAAAAAAACTCAATTTCATGTCTATTTTGAACATATACACACTCCTCTGACTTAATGAGATCCTCTGGACTGACTATCAAAATTTGTTATGCATGGAACATGACTTAAAAAATAAATACCAAAGCTGTTGCAACCCCATATTACCTCCCCAACCTTTGTGAACCAGTAACTAACTTCCTCATAAACCACAAGGCAGTTTCACATTACAAAATTATTACTACACAAAAAGCTTGATTTTCCCTTGCATGTTTGAAGAAGAAGAAGAAACTTAAAAGTAGCAAAATAATTAGAATTTATAATCCCGGTGTCCAATCATAGCATATTTGGGCTTTCCCCTTCCCAGAAATTCCAATCTCCTTTCTATGCCTACTAAGGCTGTGAACAAACAATGAGGTTAAACCAAATACACACATTATAGACCAGTGATACACTCGGAACATTCGGCATAATTTGAAAACTCTTAACTGGAGCAAACAAAAAATAAAATAAAAAATAAAAATTATTTCCGGTGTTTAGGGGCCAAAGACTTACAAGTTAGTGACCGCCGGGTTACCAAATGAATTGGCAGTGAGAAACTGTGATAACAAGTTGGAGTAAGGCCGTGTATCAACAATCTCGTGTGGATCAATCCCTGCAAGAGGGTTCCCAACAGGGTTTCTCACATTGTCCATTCCACTCTGCAGGCTTGTCAAGCCAACTTCTGCTAGACCTTTAAGTATTTCCGGCACATCAGGCAGTACCACTCCACGAATTTGCCAATTTTGCCTGGTTGTCACATCGGCGCACCCATCCTTACCATATTTCCTAATCACACTCGCCAAGTATCGAGTTTGTGCACTTGTTGTCACCCCATTAGGTAGCTTCAGTCGCATCATAAATCTACCATCTGATCATCACCAACAACAGCAGATTTCATCAAGACCAAAGGGAGACGTCAAAATGGTTTATCCGTTATAGTATAATATCACTAGACTTTCACTGGTTATCAATTATGTAGTCTACAATTTATCAAAATATTTTATCTCTTCCCTCAAAATTTACCTAGCAATAGTGAAGATAAAAGGGCTCTAACCCATTAACTTAATCTAAGTCGCACAATTGTTTTTTCTTTCTCATTAATCAAAATATGAAATTCTTATTTCCAGTTGCAGAAAGAATCAAAACTTGCCACAACTTACATTGATGCTTTCTCCTATGGAAGAGACCAAGCCACTTAAGCCTCACATCAATATCGTCCTTAGTAACTTTACTGTTCTCAATCTCCTCCAGCGACATCTTGGCCAGCTCTTCTATCCCATTTTCCATGAAAAGCTTCATGGGCTCTTTTTGAAGCTTCACCTTCTCCGAAGGGTTTATGCCTTCCCTGAACTTCTCCTTCAACACCCAGTACCCTTCTCTCTCTTCCACTCTCGGCTCCAGCCTCTCCACCTCCACCTCCACCTCCTCCGTAACAGGTGCCACCGATTGAGTGGATGAGGACCTTGTCCTTGGCCATGCAGAGGTGGAAGAGGACAGGGGAGGTGAAAGAAAGCGCACTGAGAGCGACGACATGGGACACAACTGAAGAGCTTGTAATTGTAGTTTCGGTGGTGGTGGTGGCAATTGTAGTGGGGTGAGAACGGAGGGTGAGCATTTTGTAGGGGGTGTTGGGGGACCTTAGGAGATGAGAAGAGGTTCTTCTGAGGAATTTCGTCTCCTTGTTGCTGCATTGAGGACCTTTGGGAGGTACCAAGGGCCAAGCATGACCTTCTATCTGTTTGTCCCCAACCAAATATCTCGCTGTATTATTGTTTTTTTAATAGAGAATAAATTGATGGCATTATGACTCGGAGAAGTTGGAATTGACTTTATCAGCATCATTTTCAACAATTTTTCACGTCTATGGCATCTTGTTTCATATTTTTTTTAATAAATTAATTACTTTCTTGTGAGTTTAAAATCGTGTAGACAGCATTCTATCTATCTGTTAATGTAAAATATTTTGTTACTATAATCTTAAATAAAAATTTAATCTACTTGAACTGTAATATTCATTATAATTGAATTAGGAGAGAGTTTGTATGGAGATAGAATTAAGAAAAAAAAATGAAGAACATATTTTAGACAAATGCAATAATAGTCTAGTTTCGACTGTTGAGTTTTGAGAACGCTTGCAGTGGTAAATAAAACCGAATCTTTAATGGTGATTATTAGGATCGAAAGTACAAATACAATAATAAGTTGCAGGTCAATTACATAAAGATCTCCATTAGCAGCTAGTCAGTAAAAATGATTAGGCAAGAGTCCTACATGGAAAATTTTCATGTTAAAACCTTCAAATCCATGTAGGACGAACTGAAAAAGGAAAAAAGCTGGAGTCTGTCGTTATACGCGCTGGACTATTCTTTTTCATATCTATCAAATAAAGACACAAAAAAGAGTACAGAGACCTCAGCTGCCTTTATTCTTCTAGCCACTAACGGCAGCCAGGAACTTCCTCTTGTTTATGGGTTCTTCATGCAACTCCACCACATCGCTCACTTTCTCAAGCAGTTCCTCTAGCTGATTCACACCTAATTTTTTATATTCAAGAGGTTTCTTGTACCGTTGCTGGTATATCGCCTCAAAGCTACCGAGAAAAATTGGACAAGAATAGCTGACTAGAATCTCTTGCAACTCATACTTGAACTGCTCAAGACTGCGGTCATCAATTTCACAACGGGCTGCTGTTCCCTGATTATAATATCGGCTCTTGCTCACATCATTTTCTTCGATAACCACTCTCTCTTCATCTAAGAATTCATCTGAAGAGCCACCACCTGTGACATTATTATCAATACACTCTTCCTGGGTCCCCTTTCCCTTCTTATCCTTCCTTGTCAAAACCAAAGGTGGAGCACTGGGGCCAGACTTTCGAAGATGGACAAATTTCTGACGGCCCTTCCCCTCTACAACCATTGTGTCACCCATCTTCCTGAAAAGATTTACCAGCTTCAATGCTCCATACTCTGATACATAAAGAGGCCGCCCAAAACACTTGTGGTACTCGGCTGGAACTCGGGTCAGAAGCAGGCATCCTCCTGAAAGTTCCAGCAATTTTACCAACTGGCTTTTTAGTCCATTTAGATCTCCAGGCTGTACCCACAAAGTAGATTCCATCTGATCACCAGAAGAAACACCACCTCCTGAAACTTCATTCAAACCAGAAGGAAGACTTTGTGATCTCAAAGTCGTAGGAAGACAAGGCAAGGTTGAAGAAATATTGTTGTATTCAGATAAAGATTGTGACCATAATGAGAGATCCCTCAAATTGCAATAACTTTCTGAGATTCCCCTATATACAATTGCCTCCTCATCATTTTGGGCATTGGGGTTGTCATTGATATGACATCCCATGAGATACACTGCAGTGTCAGCTACACCTCCACGAGGGGGCATTAAAACCTTGGTGGGGGGAACAAAGCCTTCCCCACGAACCACACTAGGCCAGTCCCAAACAAACTTACCAGCATTAGTGAGTGCTGAGGAAACGGCAACGCAAGCGGGGATAACAAGGATCACTGTATATCCACGTTGGCCAAGAATGTGAAGTGCTGGAGCAAAATCTACATCCCCAGAGATCAACATGATGGAAGAAGGTGGAGGGTTATCAAGGGCAAACAGAAACATGTCAACCAAGATTGCCTTGTCAGCAGCATCCTTTCTCCCGTTTGGGACATCTATAAGCTTGACACCGGTTCTCTGACAGCCTTCTCTGAGTCGCCTAGGGAATGCATTAAAATCTCCGTAGGCAGAAAACATCACAACCGCTCCTTTAATTACAGGGTGAACCTGCAAAGCCATTCTAATATTACCAGCTGCATCTTCAGGGCGGACATCACTTGGGACAGGGCAATTCTCAATGTCCCAAAGGATAGCAATAGGACCATCTGAGGAGGTTCGACTTTGATGGCTTGAAGAAGGTTGAAGCATGTTTATGTTTGAATCTGCCAAATGTGTGGCCTTTTTTCCAGAGGATTCCGAAGATGCTATCAATGTCGATGCATCTGGATTAGCCATCATTGTTCATTAACAAAATCAAGGATTCCTGCACATGGCAGAGAGCAGAAAATGTAATTAAATTCCATGGGGAAGCACCTCAAAACATCTCTAGGCCGCAGTTGTACATATGTGAAAGGTAAAATGTTCCAGAAGTACCCAGTGATGGGATGAAAACAGCCTAAATCCAGTACTTACTGATAGAAATGCATAAACCTGATTCACAGTTGATCATAACATGATCGAACATGAAACCCACTTCACGCTACATGATTTTGCCACAGGTTCGTTCACACAGCCAGGATAATTAAATAAACACCTAAGAGACCATTTGCAGGGCATTTCAGCACAGTTTGCTGGGAAAAAATTATTAAACCAGGACGGCCTTCGAATCCCCGTCCCCTTACGGCTAAAAGGAATGAGTAACCTAAATATTTTTTTCATTACCGTTTACAAAATAGGAATACTGTTCTCTTTTACACTTTCAAATAACACCTAAAGTTCCAGCCTTATTCTTTGATTTCTTATTACAAACTAGCAAATAAAGTCCAATAAGATATGATTATTTCAGAAATATTAGATTGGAGAGACTGTCTGAGAGCGTAGAATCTCGCACAATATAAAAGACAACATATAAATTTCAAAGCTTTACGGGTGACGTCTATTTTACCGACGATAATGGCAAGGAGACATTTTTATTCGACCCAGGTCGGCGAAAATTTCAATCACTCGAACACCATACCAACAAAAGTTGAAATACTAAAATTTCGTTTATGTATTTGTTATTGTGTTTTCTTAGCTACCAAAACAATCCTACAACACCTTTTTTTTCGTTATTGCGTTTCCTCAGAACGAAAGCAATCCCACAAAACCAGATCGTTTATGATTCCAAATACTGATCTCCCAACTGACAATTAGATTGGGAAAATAACATCAAATAGTACCTCATATTTGTCCAGAGCTCCTCTCTGACTTCCGGTTCGATCCCAATAAAACCAAGATTCTTAGATCCTGAAAAAGAAGCAAAAGGTAAGCGATTTAATCAAAGAGAGATCTAAATAGATGAAAAAGTGAGGGAAAGAAATCCACAAAACAACTGTAAAAATAGCCGAGCCAGAGAGGGAGAGAGAAAACCTAGGCATCAAAGGTAGAAGGCTATGGTCATGGGATTTTCCAGAAAACAACTCGAGTTCAGGAACTAAACGATTTACTAGATTAGGAAGGACTTGAAAAGGGAGGGGTGTGTGTGTGAGTGTGTGTTGGTGGGGCCAGCCCGACAACGGTAGAAAAAGTTGTATTATACATGAGTTCACACTCTGCATACTTGAAAGTATATAATTTTATTTTTATATTTTCATATTTTATAAAATATAAAAATTAAAAAAAAAAAATTACATATTTTTAAATAATTTATATTTAAAATTTTTCGATAAAAAAAACGTGGGCACACTACCGTCCACGTATACAAACCGACCACGACAAAAGACGCCGACAAAATAAGTTCTCATTTTCTTCCAGAGTTGGTAAAATACACACAACAAAAAACTGCATTTTATTTAGAAATATCATCTAGGTTTTAAGGAAAGAGACGTTCTTATATACTCCACCACCAAATTTAGATTTAAAAGAAGTAATGAAATAAGTTATATTTTTGAAAAATACGTGAAAATGTAATTAAAAAAAAAGCATAACAACTCATTTTTAATGAGCAAAAATAATTTTGAAAAAAATTAAAAAATAATAAAAGCTTAACACGCCCGGTGGGACTCGAACCCACAATCGCCTGATTAGAAGTCAGACGCCTTATCCATTAGGCCACGGGCGCTTCTTGCAAGTCAAGCTGATAATCTATTTAATTATTAAACTGAATTGAAATAATTGAAAAATCTGTGCACGTCTTTGCGTCTTCGGAGCACAAGAATTGTTGCTGATGACAAAGTTAGTTGGTGACGCTGCTGGCTGACTCCAAAGAAAAATAATAATTGTAGTCGTAAATATAAAATCATCACATAATTATTTTTAAAATAAATAAATAAACGTGAGATTTATAAAAAAAAATTAATTATTAATAATAAATTATATTTTTTTTCTAAAGCAACTAAACGACGTAACATTACTCAGACTCCAAATATATGAAAACTAATCATTCTTCCATTAATAGCATGAAAGGACTTATTTATTTTAGTAGTTGGGAGAGCCGAATCAGGCCCACTTTTGGATTGAAGATAATTTCTACAGCCACGTACTCACTCACTCGGCCGATGGGCCCTACTTCAGACTTGGGTGTCTCTTCTGCAGAATTGCTTGCCTCCGCAGTGCATATATATATATGTATGAAAAAAAAAAATCTATATATAATATAATATATCACAGTATTGATGTTCAATCTAGCTTTATGCAGCAAAAACATTCCGTTGCCGGGACTCGAACCCGGGTCTCTCGGGTGAGAGCCGAGTATCCTGACCAACTAGACTACAACGGATTCCTGGCAGCTGTAATGCAATAAATAATATTTTTCTTAAATTTATGGAATTCTTCTACTCATCTATATCACACCTTTAGTAAGTTAAAAAAAAAAAAAAAAAAGATGATGAATAGAATTTTTCTATGATATTACTCAAAGTTAAAAAGGGAAAAATACACGTTGAAAGTAAATTTTGTGGATCTAGACGCTTGGCCTTTTTTATCCGAAAATAAATAAATAAAGTGCATCAGTGCGTGAGAAAATGATAAGAAAATGCATGATAAATAAATTTTTTTCTTTAATTAATATTTCAATATCATTCACATGTATTCAACTCTAAATTAAACGTGGGAGGAATTCGTATCATCTGAATTTCACAATCAATTAAAAAAATCTGGTTGGTAAGAAAGGAAAGAAATTTCAACTATTCTTATCCTACTTGAAGGTTCCGTCTACGCATTGCTTTATATGGCACTAAATAAAATCCTCCAGTGGGAACAAAAGATAAAACGAGGAACTCCGAAAGAAAAGGCACTCAGATATAGAAATGAGTTGCGTGCAGATATAGGAAGAGCTTTAATTCCCAGAAGGGGAAAAAACCAAACAAGCCATGAGAAATCACAAACAACAAAAGCTTTAATAATTTTACAGGATAAAACTCTTTATCTCAGTTCATAATTTACAACTCAAAACTGTATGTGCTCCTTCTCTTATAATGCTTACTATATACAGCTATATACCTAAACTAAACTGTAGTATGAGGACCTGGAATGGGATAGCATCAACACCTACATCAGCGTACTCAAAGCACTAGTTCTACTTATATCCATGCACCCTCGAATTCATCATCACTACCAAGGGCCCGTCAGTGTCCTTTTCAAGCACTGTCTTTTGCTTCCCCACTGCTGATTCATTTGATCTAATACCTGCCACAACAGACAGAGAGAAGGAGTTGTTCAATCTCTAGTTTAGAGTTAGAACACTTTCTTTTATACGGATTACACCAAGAACCTATTAAAGGAACAAGATATATAAAATCTTGCTCTACTCGTTAAATCGACAAAGAACTGAACTGAGTTCAAAATAATGTGTTTCTCTGTACATGTGTGTGGCGTGTGTGAGCATAAGAGACTGCAACTTCTTCCGAAACCCCTTTAACCAGCTATTTCCAGGCTTGAGTGACTACAGTTGAGATTTCTTAACCTTTGCACGTTGAAGAAGATGTCAGATCTAAGTATGTGAACACGTATTTGTTTTTTGACTGAATGCTCTGTAATCAGTATCTATATAAAAGCGTACCTTATAAGAAATATCTAAGGGGACATCTACCTGGTTATTCTGCATCTCCATAATTTCTTCCTGAAGCAAATAAAATGAGTTCAAAGAGGGTTTTTCACATACAAAATTAACAAATCAACCGACCAAGATTTTGCCGTAATAAAAGACATACCTGTTTTTCCTGTAATTCTTGGTTCATTTCTTTGAGTTTTGCAACTTCTGCTTCCAGTTCCAAGGTATATGCCTGGCACAAAACCAAAAGCAAAAGGAACACTAATCAACCATCATTCTTCCGTACACAAAATCAAAAAAAATAACTAAGCAAGCAGAGTATCATAGAAAGATTGCCAATGTATTCACATCCAAAAGTTCCTTTCAAGAGCCATGTGTCAAAAGTGAAGACTTGAAATTTTTTATCTTGTGCCACATTGCAGATGCACACATGTTTATGTCATCGCCTCATTTTGGAGTAATTTAAAGCTTCTAATATTATCTCCTCAAACCCTCTTATAATTGCAACCCACCTCAACATTAGATGGAGTTAAGTTGGTGTTAGCTAAGGCCCCTTTTTTTTCTTATGGAAGTGGAGAGGTCCATCACGCTGTGGCATGTTCATAGATGACACCAGAAAGTTCACAAGAAAGAGGATTCACCAAACCAAACGTTTATGAAGTAACATCTTCCCTTGTTTTTCCTTCTTCAATTTACATCAATGGGCATATAAAATTGTCTTTTAAGGGAAATAAGTTGCTGCTTAGTCAAATTAAGCACCATGATTGTTTAATTGACAGAAACACATACATTCAAATTATAGTATTTAGTCAAGGCATACAGAAAGCAGTTACGTGCAGAGATACTGCAGTTTGCAATAAGATGCCTAGTATGACGTCAAGTTTATCCACAAAATCAATTGCTAACAAAGGGTAATTTCAATGACAATTCAAACAAAGCGAGGTGAGGTTTTTTTCAATTCAAATCTAGCAACTGTGAGGATTTTCCTGTTATTTTATTTCAAAGGGAGGGGAATATTGTAGGAATGTGCACAAACATCATGACTCTGTGCATTTATATGGCTAAACTTGATTTCAAACGTTGAATTCACAAAATACCGTTAACCAAACATTAAGTCCTCTAAAACTATAATCCCGATTTGACAAAGAAGCAAAGCAACATAATAAATGTACTATTATCCAGCTAACTGCTAAATAAAATACACTTGAAAACACATGATTACCTGCTTACGAGCCCGTGATCTTGCAGCTGACTCTCTGTTCTTGATCATTCTCCTTTGCCTTCTCTCAACTACTTTCTCATTAACCCCGCATCTCCTTTCCTGGCCAAATACATATGAAACTGGTGGCAATGAAGCCGTATGTACACCATTCTTTGCAATCACATTTGATAATATCTGACTTGCAGCGGATCCAGCCACACTAGAGATAGCCCCAGGACCCAAACCAACCTTGCTAATTCGTCCATTCTGGACTAAACCAGTATTCACAGTAGGCTTTGCAACTCCAACGACTGTACTCCTACTTTGCGGGCAAGCAAGCTGAGCATTGTTTACTAGATGTATGGGAGAGGCAAAAGGCACAGTCGAAGGTTTGGGGAAGAGTGGTTGTTGCTGCTGCTGCTGAATTTGTTGGCGAGGAGACCTAACTCGACCTGCATTCAGTGCTAAACTAGCAGGTTGAGTAGGAATTGAATTATTGTTCTCTGTTATCTGATTGACAAAGACACCATTACTTCGACTTGGCTGTTGAAACTCAAAAGCTAAACTGGTATTATCATTTGGTTGAGATAGTTCACCATAGAATCCAGTAAGCCTTCTAGTTAGTTCGATATCTTCTCCCAGCGCTCCCGCTCTCATCAAAAACTCTTCTAAAGTCATCTCTCCCAGAGTTTGTTGCCTCTGCGGCAAATTTGATCCCCCAGTGACGCTCCCATCTAGAGCACCGTACCAACTACTTTCCCTAATCAAGTCTCTCCAAACTTCATCAACAGTTTTCTGACCAAGTGTCCATGGCAATGTCAAAGATCCTTGCCTCTGCAAATTCCCACCCAGGACATTTCCATCCCTTCCACCAGCCAAAGATGTCATGGCTTGAGTCTCCTCAGCAGTCCATATATTTTTCAAAAGTTCATCCATATTCATGGATCCGAAATCCTTTCCTTGGTCACCCAAGGTGTTCTGGAACTCATCAAATGTCAAGGAGTATATAGAAGGCTGCTGAGTCAACGCATAATCTCCTTGTGGCTTCTCATTACTTCCATCCCCAGGTGATGCATCATCGATTTTCTTGAAATCCAAATCCACATAAGACCCCATATTTTTGTTTAGAAACTTCTAGCAGTGGCAACAGCTCAACTTATGCAAGTGTCTTAATATCTAGCATCCTCTGGAAGTAGATCAAGTGCAATATTCAGTTGGCTTTGTATTGGTTTCTTTAGATTTAGATCCAGAGTTCACCAACACAAGAAATGATGGATCAGTGAAGAAGAAAATTCACACTCAACTCTATCAAGGGACTAGATAGGTGTAAAACCCAAAATAGAAAAACCATAAACATTTTTTTTATAAGTAGAAAACCCATAAACATCACACTGCCTACATAATAATCCTACAATTCATTTGACCCAAAGTCAAGTAAAATAGTACCCTTGAAAAACCCATATAAGTAAACAAAGTAAGTCCGAAATTAAGAATTACAAGTATTGGAACCATGAAGGGCCAGATTTACACATAAAAGTCAGATAATTAAGAACCTAGAGTAGTAGGAACTAGAAAGAACCACAAGTATCAAAACTGACAATTATTAAGAGTACCAAGTCAGAAAACAAGCTCAGATACTGCTTGAGGTAGTTGAAACCCTTGAAAACCCAGACAATTGGTTTAACAAAAAATTTCAAACTGTTTTCTAAAACCAAGCCAAACATCTTTAAAACTAAAAAAAATATATATTAGCAGCAATCAGCACATCATCCACATAAAGCAATAAAAAAAATAAAACCATCCAATCATGCTAGGCAATATGTCTATGTTGTTCTTGGTGTTTCAGTGAGTGAATATCTCTAATTATTAGTTAATCATTATCTAAACACAAGAATCAACAGAGCTTTTACAAACTTCAAAATAAAAAATATTTTTAAAAAATTATATTAAAAGAACTTTTCGATTCCACTAGTTTACTTTCACAAATTCCAATATAAAATATATTTTTAAAAAAAAATTATCTTTTTCCAAAACTCGATCTCAAAATAATTCTCAAATATTCTTAAGATTTTTCAGAGCCAAACTTTACTTTCGAATACAACCCATGCACGTTGCTCAGAAAACAAAACAAAAAACAAAAACATCCCACGTTGAAGAATCTGAAGTAATACAATCAGAAATGACTAGAACCAAACAATCTGAACACCCATGGCCCATCAAATAATTCAGATCAGATGAAAGACTTGAACACTTTTGTCCCGCAGATGCTCCAACTTCATTCAGATCCAAAATAAACTAACATGTGTATCAACAAAATTACACAACTATTAATTAGCAGATATAGCCAAACCAAATGATAAACACCACGACAGAACCCCAAAACCATCTTTAGCCTGGGGGAAAATGGAGAAAAGGGTGGAAAACCACTACCCATTTCTGCTACAGAGTTTCACAAGCAACAACCATAAAAATATGAACTGTTTTTCTAAACTTAGTATAGAAAATGAGTAAATGTTCCATAAATCACGCCAACAAGTTTTTTAAAAAATAAAATAAATCTTGGAATATTGACAGAAAAGGAAAAAAAAAAAAAAAGACATAAACGGAGCATAAAACAAATAGATCGAATGTGAGTGAAGAAAAGGATTTTGTTTTTACCTTCTTTTTTTTTTTAAGCGGAAGTCGGCTGTAGAATCGTGTCGGAGGGAAGCCAGAGCAGAGCTAGGGGTGCGTGGTGGAAGTGACAGGTGTCTTTGCCGCCTCGACCCGAGTCGTTATTTAAGGAGGGATTTGGGGGGTGGGTGCCCAGACTTTAGGATTTTTATTTTTTATTTTTAATAGTGTGGAGACCTGCTCAACCAACGAGATCTCGCAACGTGGCCCGTTGAAATTGACGTGACACAAAGCCAGTGGGCTTGGCGACGGCTGGGAGTGGGAATATCTGGACCGTTCCTTATAGCTTTAGTAGGATTAGTGATTTTAATTTCTAATGATCTTATCCTCATAGAAGAAATAGATTTCCACAATAATTTTACTAATACATAAAAGCTTTATAATTTGAGGCTATGCATTAAGCTAGTTTTATTTTTTGTGAGATTTTTATGTACGTTTGTAGTTTAATTAGTATTTTTTGACCTTTTGTAGTAACAAATAAATAATCATAATGTTTTATTATGTGCCGACGGTACCTGCTTTATGGAATGAATACATCATCTTTGACCATGAGACCAGACGAGATATTTTAGCCTTGTCCCTCCCTAATTAATGAAAGTCTTTCTTCCCCTGATTAGTAATAAACAAAAAAAACAAAACAAGTGATAGAAATTTTATGAAGTTCTTATCCGAAATGTTTGTTGCACACATTTTTTTATTAAAGCAACCTCAATAAATTTTTTATCTTATTTTTTAAAATATATCTTTAAAATTTATTTTTTTTATTTTACATATTTACTTTTACAATAAAAATTATTATTTGAGCAAAACTCTGTGCCTATGGGTATTATTTGAAAGAAACCTAGAATCTTTGACGCCAAACTAAAAAGAAAGCGTAGGAAAAAGAGAGAGGGGATTTGAAATGTAGATAAAAGATTTTGAAAAAATAGAGAAAATTATACAAGGAGAGAAAAATAAATTAAAAATATTTTACATGGGTGAATAGTTCTCTCTATAAGCAGCGGGATCATTATAGCAAAATGGAAAATGAAGATGAAATATAACATCCATTGTAGATCATTTTTGAATAAATTTCTTCGTATTTTAAAGAAAAATGTATTATAAAACATCTATTGAGAGTGTTCTAAGAAAAAATGTTAGGTTTATACACAAATTTTATTCACAAAAGTTATTTAATTTTATTATCTAATAGATCACACATATGCCCTTCGGTTTGTAAATTTATAAAAAATGATGCTAAGTAGTCTCCTCAAAGTTATCACTTAAAGTTGTTATCGTTAGTTATTTATTTATTTTTTATACTCAAAAGTATCCCGAGTGCATTTGTGTTTTTTTTTAATATTTAAAGAAAATACGTAAAAAATAAAAATGAACTAACGATAGACTATATCATTTTATTAATTTATTTTTGAATGATAATTACTCGGTTGTAGTCCTTCAACCGAGTTTTAGCACGACTTCTACGATCAATCTCAAATTCTATCCAGATCGTGATTCAATTTATATGATTATCAATTCCTTTGAAAATAAATCAAAGGATCTACTTAACTTCAAATTGATTCATTGTCTGGGAAAATAATCATTTGAGATTGATGGTAATACAAGATATTTTTGTGAAGACTTTTTTTTTTTTTTTAACCAAATTAGATAATGAAATTTAAACTAAATTAGGTAATAGACTTTAAAAACGCAAGGATCACGGAAAATATAACTTTTTCCTTTTATAAAATGGAAAATATAAATTTGATACCTTTGAAATTGTAACAATAAATCTGAAGAGAGCTAGAGGTTTTTAAGTAAACAATTATATTAGATAAGTTTTAAAATTTAAATTTTATGAAAAAAATCTTAATATTTAGGAGAGATTTAGATAGTAAATTAATATGAAAGTTGAATAAAATATTATTAGAATATTTTTTTTAATTAAAAAATAAATTATTTATTATATTTTATATAAAAAATTTTAAAAAATATAATATTTAAATAAAATGAGTTAAGAGGAGTAGCTAATTTTGTATCATATCCAAGATGAATAATTCTAATATGTTATCTCATTTTGTCAGTTTAATTTTTTTTATTTACTGATTAAAAAAGTTATTATTAATGTATTGATTATTTTTTATATTTTTTAAAAATATTTAAATATATTAAAAAAATAAAAAATAAAAAAATTATCTAGACCGCACGTCCAGCCGTCAATGCTGGACAGCTAACATCACTCTACCCCGGAGATATTTGTATGGCGTTTACTGACACGATAAGAAAAGAAAAAATATCTTGGCCGACGCTGGCCGAAGATATTTATCGTCCTGCCATTGTCGCTGACACGTGTAAAAGCGACGCCACGTGGAGTCTCCATTGGCCCCAACGTTATCAACGACGCCACCGACGCCGCTCTCTTTCTCACGCACGCGGTTTCTGCTGAATTCCCCTTCAAATTAACGATTTCCTGATTTTCTTCTTTAATTAGCATTTTCTGTCGGTGCAAGAGGAATGGGAGAGGGACTCCGGCCTAGTATTCGGTCAGTACTGTCTCCCGATCCCGAGGCAACGGGGAGATTCCGGAGCGACTTGACAGAATGGACAGACGAAAAGCACAGTCTGTATATTGATTCTCTAGAGGCATCATTCGTTACCAAGCTGCAGCAATCCATGCATATGCATGCTTGGCACTCCCAAGCAAACACCTGGGGATCATATTCAGCTGAAGAACCTCGATCCAAAAGTACTGGCAATTCTTCTGACCTGGTTCGGAAGTGAATGGTCGCATATGTTAATATATCCAGTCTTTCCGTGTTGTTCTTGTCTTGTTCAAACTCCTGATGCAGTAGTCTTATTTACTGTTATTAATTTTCAGTTTGTGGTTCTACGAGATGGCAGCTGGCAGAAGATCAACTTTGAAAGAAATGTTCCTTTGTTGGACAGCACTGCTTATTCTCAGGTTGTTCTAAGAAGTCCATGGATACGCCATTTTACATCTTCAGGAAAGCGGCGCTGTGTAAGATCTCCAAATGTCCAAGAACACTGCGTTCTTTACGATGAAGGAACTTACGTAAAAGGGCATTTATTCTGTGGATCATCGTGATGTTTGGAGCAAAATTTGGAATTGGCAGCTGTACAGTTAATTAATTTGGATTAGATGTTTGCTTTTTTCTGCATTACTCATAGCTTACCTTGTATTTATACCGTAGTTTTTCTTTATGGGTTTCAATCCCAAATGGCAAATCTCATTTAGAATGTGTATACACATGCTACCCCCTCCTCTCCAACACACTCAAATGTCGGTTTGAGTGTGGATGCAAGCTTATCCCATCTGCACTTTGTGCTCATCGATCTAATATAATGATAGCAGTACAATCATCACATAAATATACGTATAGAAAGACTCCCTAATTAAAACTTACACAAAGAACATCGTAGTAAATAGAAAAATTTTATATACCATATTTTTATTTCATTTTAGTAAGATGTGACACATTTATTATTATTAGATGATACCATAAATGTGTTATATCTTATATAACGGAATGATATTTTGGTGTATATCATTACTAATTAACTGCAATCATCCCAACTACCAACATAAATATATCAAAAGACTTGACTTGGTAAAACATAATTGCTGATAATATCAAAAAGATGCATCCTTTGTCACGATAATTGCTGATTTCTCCACTTTGCTAAAAACATAGAACTTGTCAGTAAAGACCAAAGGATAATACAGGTTATAATTTATGGAATTTTTCTGTTGTATTATGTAAAACGGTCACTTGTTTCATTAAACAATACTAAAGTTTGACAGCTTTAAATGGCTTGTGAGAATGATTCAGTTGAGATAGCCCTACAACATCACTCTTTAATTTTCATAGCCAGATAATTGAGGACTCCAGAGTATGTGATCATCGTAGATACTCTCTTTTTGCTAGTTTTTTTTTTGTGTAAATATGTTTATTCTTATGATATTGCTTCAGATATATGCTTCTTCTTAGGCATTTTTCGGTTTCTTTGCAGAGGCTTCAGATCAGAATTTTGCGGATGAAGACCAAGGAGAGAAGTCAAGCTGTGCATCCATGATGAAGAGGTTGAAGATAACTGCAGCTGATGCTGTAAGCAATGATCGAGTAATAACATTTAAAGAAAATTCGTAACGGCCATTTGTCTTACGTACCAAGCAGACATAAATTTAAGATTATGTAATTGGTTAAGAGTCCTCATTATTTGGAGATCAAATTTTATCCACTTGTTATCATTCTGTTTTTCAGGTTGTGCCCTGCAGAAAGGGAACTGTCAATAATGCGCTTCCTCAGAGAGGGAACAACAAGGACATTGCGAACTGCAGTCACAGCACCCTTGAGATCCTTGTCTGCCCACAATCCGATCTACATCATTTTCTTTGGTGACTATTTCTTATGGATGGTTGGTGCTGGGGTTAGTGAAGTTCGTTAGCTATTGGAGAGAGACTCTTCGTCTTACCTATTCTTTCTCTGAGCCTCCTTTCTTTCCCTGTTCATTTCCTCAATTTATTTCCGAGAGAAGTTCGAACTCCTATTAGACCTAAAAATCAGGAAATGCAGTTGATGCATATTGTAAATGTATTGATTGAAAGGTTGAGATCCTTAATTCATAGTAAGCATCTGAACCATGTATATTTTGAAAGTCCATCAACGAAGTGAATTCTTTTTTTCTTGGCATGACAAAGATCCATGCTTTCAAGAATCTCCCTCCAACTCGTAATACACAGCGTATATACCATCTGCAAAGCTGAGCAGATGGCGTTATGTGCTATAGCAGTTTTGTCAGTATATATTTATATTCAAGGCGGTCGTCGAAGTACAGTTTCTAAAAGCAGAGATTGCTTTGCGTCAAGGGGAACGAACATCACCCTTTTCATTTCTCTCACCATTCTCCGTTCGTTCATAGCTTGGGTAAGGTGGCTGTGGAGCGTTCTCGGAAAGGGTATTACGGAACGGTGTATTTAGTATAATGAGGCTCTGTGCCTCCGATCGACGTCAAAGCATGTACTCTTCCATCGTTTTCCGCTCTCCAGTTGGAGGAGAGTTTAGTCACCCGCTTGCAATGCTGTCCCGGCATTGTTGTGTTGGGAGCGACCTTGGTGTCCAGATAAAAGCGCTGCCTTGCGCTATACCACGGTTTGATCCTCCACGCTGATCTTTGTTCTTTACTTGCGTTTGGCATTGTTTGTTGTAATCTAACACAAAGTAACATCGTTTCCCTGGAACATCCAACTTGCTGACTTGTCCTTCAAGCTACAAGTTGGAACTATGGAGAAGTCACCGATAACTGCATCAATTCAAGACAAACATTACATATACCAAAAATATTTTTTCAGTCAAAATGATGGGTATTGATATGAAGAAACTTTACAATTTCATGCCGTATGTATACTATCGGTAATAAAAGAGAAGCAATACATTCATTTCTCCCAAAATTTATTGAACCTAAAACAAAAAACCGTGTAATGTGATTACTCTTGCAATTTCATTCTTTAACTTCAACCAAAGCCAGTAATAATCTTTGACGTGCCTCCAGAAGGTGAAAGACTTTGCTGTGAGAATGGAAACCGAGCATACATGCAACCTATTTCAAGCCCCTCTTATCCAATCTTTCAACCGGACTTGGTCCATGTGCCAAATGATAGGCATCAAACAGAGAGTATATTGTTCGGAGACTGCGGAGAGCCAGTTTCAAGAAAAAAGCTCCTACTACAATATGACCTAGATGTGCTTGAGGAAGAAGCAAGATATCTACCATCTCCACTGTGAGAAATTGCATCATGCCGACCTGTTTTGCCCTTGCTTCTCCTTCCTCTCTCTTCAATTCCTTCATACTCTTCATCTTCCAGTGCTTCTAAAAGGCCATTTTGCATTGGGTCAGAACTCTCATACAGAAGCCTAAGAACCTGTTTAATTGAAGGCCTATCTCTGCCTTCTCTCTGGGTACACCATCTCACAATAGAGATTACTATTTGAAGCTGGTCTAAGTCAAAATAATCCCTGATACTAGTATCCACAAGTTCGTGCTGCCTTGATTCTGATGCCATATATATTTGGGACCATTCCACTATATTCTTGTTGTCTTGTATTGCTTGCCTTGCAGTCACTATCTCCAAAAGTAGCACGCCATAGCTGTAAACATCGCTTTTCTCAGTGAATTCTTGACTGACAACATATTCAGGATCCATATAACCTGAAAGCCATCCAACATTTATCTCTCTTTAGCACAAAAAGAAAATAATTCATACTCAAGCAGTCATGGATTTTCCCTGACCTGGAGTTCCCCGGATATTAGTATTTACTGGCTCAAAGCAAACAGAACCATCTTTTGAAGCATGTGCAAGGCCAAAGTCTGCAACCTAGAAAACAAAACAGCAACGTTGGTACACAATACAAAGCTTTTAAGATGGTTTTGGAAGTGCATTTTTAAATGTAAAACTCTAACAAAAGAAAAAGAAAGGAAGGAATTATGGACACATGATCCCATAAAAAAGAATTCGTTCGAGTTATTATGTGCAAACTCGTCCCTCATCCCTGAAAGTAGTCTAATTAAGAGAGAATCTCATCTCCTGAACTCTATTAAGTGAAAAATCTAATCTCTTCCACAAAAGTAATGACGGACTCAGAATTATGTACAAGAGCTATGTGTGCATCTGACAGGTACACTACCTTAGCCACGAGGTTCTCATCCAGTAAAATGTTGCTGGACTTAATATCTCTGTGGCACAGAGGAGGGTCACAGTAGAAATGGAGGTACTCCTGCATATGACAATGGCAAATAAGAAAAAGCAATTCCACGCGATATTAGTGAAGGTTTCAGTAGATCTAACATTAACAGAATCAAAACCCAGCCAAAGTGATGAGCATGATTTAGTAGATTACCAGCGCATTAGCCACATCTATTGCAATCTGCATCCTAGTTCGCCAACTGAGAGGGGTTCTACCAGGAGCTGTGCATACATGAGATCAAATTCAATTAGAATACAGCCATCAAAGAAGGGTGCTTTAGACGGGAAAGTGTGATACCCCATATGATAAGGATAATGGTAGGTAGTGTATGAGATCTCACATTACTTGAGAATAAGAAGTTCTTGCTTTTCATAAGGTTCCGATGGGGCTCCAATTATATCATTGACTAGTCCTTTTGGAGTATAGGCCATGTGATTTGGGTCTTCCATTGGGGTGTTACAAATGGTATGAGAGCCTATCCCAATCAGAAATGTGAGATTTGAGCCGTGCCACCTACGACGGATTGGCCCTACGAGGACGTCAGGAATTTAAGAGAGGTAGATTGTGATACCCCATATGATAAGGAAGGTAGTGTATGGGATCCCACATTGTTTAAGAATGAGAAGTTTTTGCTATTTATAAGGTTTCAATGGGGCTCCAATTATATCATTGACTAGTCATTCTGAAGTATATGCCATGTGGTTTGAACCTTCTATTGAGGCGTTACAAAAAGTTTAGCTACGAAAAATAGATAGGATAAGAAGGAACAAGTTATGTTGTAAAAAAATTCAACTTCAGTAAAAGTTAGAAACATAGACATTTTTTTTTTGGGGTGAAGAAGCAAGAATCATACCATGAAGATGATCCTTTAAGCTTCCATTTGCCATATACTCATACATGAGAAACCTGCCATGATGCGATCAAAAGTTTTCAGTGTTGCTAATATATGAGGTGCGTCACTCGAGTGCATGCATGACCAAACTACCAACTACCTCTCACGTTTTGCAATGCAAAAGCCCCTTAGAGCAACAAGATGGCGATGATGCAATCTAGCAAGAAGCTCGATCTCTCTGCAGAAGTCATCCTCCCTCTGCCCTGAAACTTTGTTCATACATTTTACTGCTGCCACTAAGCCATCACTAAGTTGAGCCTTGTATACTGTTCCGAATCCTCCTCGCCCAATGATAGTGTTAAAACCGTCGGTTGCCTTCTTTATCTCCTTGTAGCTGAATTTATGGAACGTAGACGAAGGGCCTGCACCTTAAGTCCAAATGACGCCGCCATCCCCCAAAAGTAAAGAACATATAAATAAATAGGATGTCTGATATATGGGAATGTGAGAGAGAATGTGACAATAAAAGATCCAGGGTCATACCTTCATGGAATTTCCACAGGGGCCAAGGAGGAGGAAAAGTTTTTGAAGATGTCTTATCTATATTTCCAGTATCCTCCAGCTCTCTGCTTTTTCTACGAATAAGAAATATCAAGACAACAAGCATTAGAACAGCAACTGCAGTAACTGCAAGTCCAACACCTGGAATCAATGTCAGTCGATAGGGATGGCGCTTTCTAGACAAGGGTATGCCCAACATTAGTTGGCTTGGGCTTGCAGCAACCAGTGGACTTGGAGAAGCCTCAGGCGTGAGTGAAGATGGGGACAGCTCTGAAATCAGAATCACAATTGCAACAAATGATCATTAGTGACAAATACACCATCATAAAGAACACGGGAAAAATGAATAAAAAAGCCCCAAAAATGTAAAAACATTCAGATATAGATAGACTCTAGTTGGCATTTCAGGATTATTTTTTTTTCAATTTCAAGAGCACAAATGCCAAATCCACTATGATAAGATTAGGCACACAAGATGTGAAAGACAGTTGAACTGAGTTGAGCGTTGATGCCTGGAAGAATGCCAAGACCTTGAACTCCAAAGAAACAGCTTGCAATTTCAACAGCTGAAGTGCCATCAACTTGGCTTCCAATCGCAGCAAAAGTTGCATCACGGCACGTACTCAGTGTCGTATTATTTTCTGCTCCTACCAGATGATGAAGGTACATGATACCAGCGTTTATACATTTCCTGCAATTAGTTTCCTCTGAAAGTGGCATTTTGCAATTTTCAGAGACATCCACAAAATCTGGAGACTGCAGCATCTGGGTGACAGTTTTCCGACCCGTACACTCATAATTAACTGAGATTTTGGTTCCAAACCCGCAAAACACTGTTGCATTTCGTGGAACTCCGTACAGTTCCAAGGTTTCTGATATGGAACGTTTGCAGATTTCAGACAAATCCGTGGTAACCCCAAGGTTGCCTGTGGTATTTGCATAGCGAGCAATGGAAACTGCAACAGCAGCATTAATGTAGCGGCAACACTTTCCTCTGTCATCGTTAGCGGAGCAGATCGAGCCCACTAGAGTGATATTAGCTCCACTCAAATCTAAGGGGCAATCTGCAGAAGTAGTAAGAGTAATTATTAATCAATGAGCCATTCTCTGATTAACAAGTGATGAATGCAAAGAATTAATCTGAATTTTGGAATGCAAAGAATTTCAATTAAACAAAGCAGGCAAAACATTAATCTGATTTAAAACAACTTTCTAAAAATTAAAAATCAAACTTGATAGTTCCTATGAGAAGTTGTAGGCTTTCTAACTAGTAAAATCCTAATCTTTTCAGCCCCCAAAGGGTAGCGCGATAGACCAGAATCATGCCTCGTGCGTCTCTTCCCTTTCCCTCCCCACTCCAGGAAATTCACTCAAACAATACCATGTTTCACAAACAACCACCTGCAGCATATGGGTCATAAAACCAAATATAGGAATAACTTGAATCGTTCAAACTACAAATCAAAACCAGTTCACAGAATCACCACTTGAACAAAACAGGCCACAAAAACCAACGCCATAAGAGGGAATAAAGAATAACGAAAGCAGATAAAACAAAATAAACGCAACTTCTTTAAATAGTAATCCTAACAAAGAGCGGACAAAAGATGAAGCTTAGAAACCAAGTGGATAGGATTATATGGAACTGACCCGACGACATTATCACTGGAAGCTTCATTGCAATAATTGCTATCAAACACAGCAAAAAGAGCGTCGCGTAAATTCCCATGGTCGAGAAGAAGAGGGAAAGATCCTCCCACAGAGACGAGAGAAAGAGAGAGAGAGAGAGAGAGCAATGTAAGCATGCGGGGGGTAATGGAAGCGGGTCTTGACTCTCTGTGGAACACTGCCCCACTCTCTCTCTCTCTCAGACTTTCTCGAGTTCTGAAACTAATCCTTAAAGGCAATTTAATGCACACTCGTGGGCTCCATTGGATCACCACTGTTTCCTATTTTAATTTCGAAGTTAGCCAAGTAAGGTTGTAACGTAATTTTACTATGCTTATATGATCTAAAATCATGAAAAACCCACTGTAATTCCTTTTTTTTTTTGTTTGTTTGTTTACTCATGAGTTATATTACACGAGACTTAAACGTCTTAAATTTATATATAATATTACTATTTAAAAGCCTTATATGTGAAATATATGCTTTTAAGTTCTGATGTAAGCAAATTACAAAATTATAACCAATCATGAGTATTTATTTATTTATCCAATGGGTCGAAAAATAGGCAAGAAATATAGATTGAGAAATTTCAAAGGAGATAGGGGATTGAGATCAGTAGGATGTAGAAGGGGCCCAAAATGGTTGATTAGCGTGAGAGACAGCAAGCAAAGGACACGGATTTTTGGAACATTAGGATTATTTAAAGATTTAATATTTTCTATTTATAAATAATTAATAGTTAACAGTGGGTTTCTGAGAGTACAGATTATTATTATTATTATTATTATTAAATCTATATTCGTTTTTATCATAAGCAAGATTCAATTTTCATCATAAGAAAAAAAAAACAATATCGTAGATAGGAATAAAAACAAAAGAAATGATAATAAAAGAGTAAGACAAGACATGCATAAATTATTGTCCAAATAAGAAAACAAATGATAACATTCGAACGGGGCATTTCCTTATTAATAGGCACGAGTGAGTGGGTGGGCCCATTTAAACACCAACCTCTCAAACTTAAGTGGCCCACTTTATTCTTAAATTCTCTTCGCATGAATCCATGTGTAAAAAGACTGGATGATGTTGGTCTTTATACATGGGCCAAGGGAGGTTGGTCTTTATCAATGGGCCGGGGCTATGCTAAGAGACAATGACGTTTTCCTGAACCTCATATTCCCCGTTATCACCCACAAGACTCTCATCTGAGGCTGTGATAATTTCTTAACTAATAAATATCGTAAAAATAAATATCTTAAAAATAAATATTATATAAACGAATAAAAATATTAATATACGTCATATTTACTCGAGTCGTGATAGATAATTAATTCCCAGTACGCCAACATGTTAATGCCATCGATCCATTTCAAAAATTTTGCCCGATAAAGAGTGGAAAGACAACCTGGACTCGCACATTCCTTTGTAGTGTAATCTGTTCTCCTTTGACCTTTGACTACCCACTTCCTTAATTAACAGCAGACAATTCAAACCTTATTAAATCATGCTGGCAGGCCACTTTGCACCTCTGACACTTTACCCTTTTTTTTTTTTCTATTTTGAATATATACTTTTACCCATCTTTTCTCAATTCCTCTTCCTTACAAAGTTGCCATGAGAAAAAGAAAAAAATATTAATCATTTTATATGTTTAAAAATGATAACATTTAAAATTAAGAAATCATGATTATAAAACCAAGGGAGGGCACCCAAGCAAAGGAAAGGATTATGAAGGAATATGTAGGGCCCAGTCCACTGGTCTCGCATTTGCTTTGACCATCTCCTTTTCCCTAACCGAACCAGGGTTAGGTCCCCAAGTTAAAAGCGACCACACGTGTGGGTAGAGTCAGTCAGATAAGGGCAGGCGGGCAATGTCAGGTTCAGGGTCAGTCCCTCCAGCTGTTAGGGCGTGTCCCTCTGTTTCATCATTCTCGTATATAAGACAAAGCAAAGCACAACCAAGTTCATTCGAGTTGAAAACAAAAATTTGCAGACCGAGAGTTGTCAGATTTAAGCTTTACTACTTTCAGACTCACTACTTCCTCTCTCCCTCCCTCAAACCAATCCAGGACTTTGTTTCGATTACAAACTACAGAGAGGATAAGCGAAGACATACAACCAGAGAGAGAGAGAGAGAGAGAGAATGCCTGGGAGTTTAGAGCCTTTGGACTTGAGGGTTCAGATTCCTTATCATTTCATGTGTCCGATCTCGCTCGAGCTCATGCGTGACCCGGTGACCCTCCACACCGGTCAGACATACGACCGAGCCAGCATCGAGTCTTGGGTCGCCACTGGTAACACCACGTGCCCCGTCACCCGGACCCCACTTTCCGACTTCACTCTAGTCCCGAACCACACACTTCGTCGCTTCATACAAGACTGGTGCGTTGCCAACCGTTCTCTAGGTATTGAGCGGATCCCCACTCCCAAGCAATCCGCCGACACCAATCTGGTACGTTCGCTGCTGATCCAGGCCTCTTCCGAGTCGAACCGCGCCCATTCCCGCCTCTCCGCGCTTCGTCGACTCAAAGGACTCGCCCGTGAATCGGACAAGAACCGCTCCGTCTTTTCCTCGCTCAACGCAGAAGAAGTCCTCAGCAACATCATCTTCTCCGGCATAGGTTCCGACTTCCCCGAGTTAAACCAAGAGGCGCTTGCACTCCTCGTAATATTCCCTCTCACAGACTCGGAGTGCACCTCGGTAGCCTCGGATGGGGTCCGTGTTGCCTTCCTATCACACCTACTTCGCCATTCTTCGATCGAAGTCCGAGTCAACTCCGCTGCACTCATTGAAACCGTCGTGTCTGGAACTCGTTTTCCGGAACTCCGAGCTCAAGTTTGTAATGTGGACGAGATCTTCGAAGGAGTAATAGAGATCATGAAGAAACCTATCGCCACTTATCCGCGAGCTCTAAAGGTAGGAGTAAAGGCCTTGTTCGCGTTGTGCCTGGTGACGCAGACCAGGCACAAGGCGGTGTCCGCCGGAGCGGCCGAAACTCTTATTGATCGGTTGACCGATTTCGAGAAGTGCGATGCGGAGCGAGCGCTGGCTACAGTCGAGCTGCTCTGCAGAGTCCCGGAAGGATGTTCAGCTTTTGCAGCCCACGCACTCACCGTGCCTCTGCTCGTAAATATAATCCTGAAGATCTCAGAACGGGCGACCGAATACGCTGTGGGAGCGCTTCTCTCGGTCTGCTCGGCGTCGGAGGAGAGTCAGAAAGATGTGGTAGCCGCGGGGGTACTGACTCAGCTGCTATTGTTGGTGCAGAGCATATGTACGGACAGGGCCAAGAGGAAGGCACAGCTGTTGCTGAAGCTTCTTCGGGATTCGTGGCCAGAAGATTCCATCGGAAATTCCGACGATTTTTATTGTAACGAGGTTGTGATACGGTCGTACTGATGCTTGAGTTCTTCAATCCGTTCTCAAATTGTTTTTCTTATTTTATCATTAAATTAAAAAAAAAAAAGGAAGAAAAGAAAATTGAGGTTGTAGGAAGTTGATGTATAGAGAATTGTAATTTATGTACGTAAGAATTTTTGTTGAAAAGCAAATGAAAAGATAGAGATCATCTGCGCATGACTAATTTTGGTTTACCTATATTATATGCATATATTTATTTATTTGGGGCGAGGCATTTGGTTTGTTTGATATAATAATAATAATAATGGCGATTGATTTTTGGTGGTAGAATTGTTACGTGGAATCTTGATGCATAATGGGGAGAGTCGCATAAAATTGTTGACTGTATTACATTTTATATTCATTGTACAACTCAGCTGCCTAGGTGGCACTAGTTAGTTAGTCATTTAGTCAGTTAGTCATTTTCTTTACTTGTCCATATAAATAAGAGGACTGTTACATCTATAAAAGAATTATATAAAAATAATTTTAAAAATTGATATGATTTCATCTAATCTGTTATATTTATTTTATAATAAAAATAATTTTATAATCTGACAAATCAGATCACATCAATTTGTGATATTACTTTTGTGTAATTACTTTGTGGCTAGAGTATTTTCCTATAAATAATATTGAGTGTAATCCTTCATATTAGACTGAATAAGATCAATTTTCAGTTTTTCCAAGTTTTGGAAGTTTCATCTCTAGGTTTGTAATATGGTATCAGTTGAATTTTAGGGTTTTCTCGATGTCTTCCTCTATTTCTCATTCCTCCACAATGGAAGACAATTCTGCAAGTCTGTATCATCTCCAAAGTGGTAATTCTCCTGGATCTCTTCTAGTTACGCAACCATTGCTGGGAGATAATTACCATATCTGGTCTCGTTCTATGGAAATGGCACTGATTGCCAAGAACAAGATCGGTTTTGTGAATGGTTCAACTTTGCAACCTCGGGATACTTCTTATCGTTGTTACCATGCTTGGCTCCATTGCAATAACATGGTTTTATCTTGGACCATCAACTCTGTGTCTAAAGATATCGCATCTAGTATCATTTATGCCACTATTGCATAGGAGATGTGGCATGATTTTCATGAGCCTTTTTCACAGAGCAATGGACCACGAATTTATCAGCTTGAAAATGATCTTTCATCTATTTCATAAGAAAATCATTCGTTTAGTGCATATTATACACGATTTAAAGGTCTTTGGGATGAGCTCATGCACTATAATCTTGTCCCTTCTTGTTCATGTGGTGTTTTACTAGTTTTACTTGAAAATCAGCAACGCCAACATGTTATGCATTTTCTTATGGGGTTAAATGAAGGTTTTTCCCATGTACGTGGACAAACCTTACTCATGGATCCTTTTCCATCCATCAATAAGGTTTTTTCTTTAGTTTTACAAGAAGAAAAACAATTGGAAATTGAATCTGCTCGTTCTTCAACTATTGACACTACTGTTTTTCTTGCCAAGAAAGCTGATGACTCTAACTTGAACAAACAACCTTGTCGTAAAAATAGGCCTGTTTGTACACATTGTGGGCTTGCAAATCATATAGTGGATAAATGTTACAAGCTTCAAGGCTTTCCACCTGGGTACAAGATGAGAGGAAAAAAGCCTTCAGCTAATCAAGTGTCTTCTCTGACACTTCTTGCTAGTACTCCCTTAGATCTGAATACATAATTGTCTATTCTTCAAGAACAATGTCAGAAGTTATTAGCATTGCGCAATATTAAGCCCTCTGCCTCTGATGACAGTTTTTCTCATCATGTTGCCAATATTCTCACTCAATCATCTCAATTAATTGATTTTTCATGTAATCATTTTCCTTATAATATTTCTTCCGTATGTCATAATCATTTTGTGTGTTCATCTAACACACTTGCCCATTATTCAATTTCTAAAGATTCTTGGATCATAGGCACAGGTTCTACTGATCACATTGACCATTCTGTTAATCTTTGGCATAATCTTTTGGGACATCCCAGTCATTCCATTTTACAGCTTGTAGCACCTACTATTCCCAATGTTTCTTTTCAATCCAATAAAGATCCTCATTGCATAGTTTTTCCATTAGCCAAACAAAGGCATTTGCCTTTTCCACATAGTTCTCATATTTCTAATATTTCATTTAGCTTGATTCATTGTGACATTTAGTTTGATTCATCAAGTGGCAGATTTATTGACTAAATCTTTAAGTTTTCCTTTGTTTTCTGCTTTGTTATCCAAAATGGGTATTTTGAACATCTATACTCTATCTTGAGGGGGACTATTGCATTTTATATTCATTGTACAGCTCAGCTGCCTAGCTGGCTCTAGTTAATTAATCATTTAGTCATTTCTTTACTTGTTTATATAAATAATGTTGTGTGTAATCCTTCAGATTAGACTGAATAATATCAATTTTCAATTTTTCCAAGTTCTAGAAGTTTCATCTCTCCGGTTTGTAATAGACTGCACACACTTTCTGCTAACTCTTTCTCTCGCTCAATCAATGTCTCAGTACCGTAGATTGGAGTATCGAGGAAAACACTACTCCCACCTATAAAATCCATCGACAAAACCCACCGATTGAGTTGTTTTGTTTTTTTTTTTTTTACTCAATGGTTAATGAAATGTAATTTTTTGTATATTTTTAAAAATGTTTAAAGTATTTAAAAAATGTTTGAAAAAAAAAAGAAGATTTTTGCTATTCGGTGAGGATATTTTTCGTGAGAATCCTATGTGCGTGTAGCATCACCCGTACTCTTGTTTGACTGCATGTGTGGGGCTAATTATATATTAATTATGGCATTGAGCTAAGTGATCAATATATGTATGTGTGTGTATGTGTGTATTGTATATCCGTTTAAAATAAATGAAGATGGATGTGATTATCTAATTAATAATAATATGATCTACAGATCCATTAACACTAAAATTTTATAAAACACATGAAGCTAGCGGCATAATATGGAACATATAAGGCTACATGCAGATTCAATTTTATAATCCATACGCTTTGTTAATTAATGAGGTTTACTAAACGACGTGCGTTAATTGGAACAGATCGATGACATTTGAAGGCCGTAATTTGAAGGTACGTTCGGTACTGGATCTAAATTTGAAGATAATTGGCTCCTATGATCTTATGCGACATAATTAGCTAATTAATGCTAGCTATCCAAGAATTACATGATCTGACCATGATCCATCTCCAGTACTGTCTATTATATCTATCCATCAGCTAGCTTTTTAGCATTATATTTATTTTGTATGAGGCTCGATGGGGTACTGTTTGTTATGACTCAATGATCACCAGTTGAGACAGGAAATTCCCCCCCGTATATATACTAGTACTCATGCTACCCATGAGAATTATGAAAAGAAGACAAAAGACAGAACCATGCTGCATGCATATATATATATATATATAGAAGTTACAAATAATCGCAAGCTAACTAGCTTGGATTAATTCATTTCAGCAGATTTCTATCTCTAGCTAGTATATGTTCTGGGTAAAGATTTAGTTAGGGAATGCATGTTCGATCTGTTACAATGATTTTCACATTTGGACTCGAGCCTGATCATCAGATTATATGTACATATATACATGTGGAGGTTTTGAGTATCTTTGACAATATTAAGCTGATACCTACATGCAGCTAGCTTGCCGCGCGTGCATACTGCTTAATTTGGGTCTTACAAAAGGATTTATGTTATGGAAGATATACATATATATATGTGTGTGTGTGTGTGTGTTAATTACAAGGTGCATGACCGTACGTGGGGTTTTATTTTTTTATTTTTTAAAGAGCCGAGAATCACCTGTCCACGAGTGATCCCGTCCCAAATTTTATTAATAAACCCTCACGTATGGCGGAGGAAAACCGTGGTTACAAAGCAGAAGCCTGGGGGTTACACATATTCAAAAAAGACCCAAAACCCAGGCCTCAAAAACCTAGGCATCAAACTAAAAGACAAAACACAAAACTCAAGACAAACAACCTAAACCACCACCTGCAAGACAATGTCAGCACAACAAATAATAGAATAGTAAGAAAGACAAACTGTGATAGAAGAGTACCTCACTACGATATACGCATGTAGGGAAGACCAATTATGTCCATGCGCAGAAGGCCTCTTAACTTGCCAGGCAACGTCCCACGATCCTCAACCTAATCCATATTCAATCCCTCAGCTCCAAGTTTAGCAAGAAAATCAGCAACAGCATTACCTTCACGAAAGACATGACTCACTCTATAGTCCAGGCATTGAAGATAACCTTGAAGTTCATCCCAATAATCCTCAAGATACCAAAGGTCACATTTACCCTTTTTAATCCAATTAACCAGAATTTGAGAATCAGTCTCTATATCCACCCGGAAAAAACCACGTTGGCAACATCTTCTGACACCTTCAAGTAAACTTCTCAGCTCAGCAAAATTATTAGAACCCTGACCTAAAGAAACAACATAACCAGCACACATCTTACCATTATCATCACGAATGACACCCTCAGCCCCAGCTGAACCAGGGTTCCCCAAACTACTCCCATCAGTATTAAGCTTAACCCTGTCCCGTTGGGGCGGGTTCCATTTCACCACAGTGATTTTCTTAGCTCTAGGAATCCAAGCTGGGATATCCAAACGCTTCAATATGGCAATATCATGACTATGAAGTCTCATATAATTCTGATTAAGATGCATGATTCTACAAATCCAACTTTTAATAGCACTCCACACAGTCTCAATGTTGTCCAGATGGCCATCATACCTAGCTTTACAACGCCTCTCCCAAAGCTTCCAAGAAACAATGGAAGGAAGCAACCCAAAAATCGTCTTAACTTGAGAGGACTTACCAGCTCGACGGAACCTGAATTCAATTTGATCCTTCCAAGTACGAAAAGCGCCCATATGCACCCCTAACTGAACAGCCGCCATACGCCAAAGTTGTCTAGCAAAATCCCCAGTACAAAGAACATGATTAAGATCCTCCATATTTTCAAAAACACAACAATTACACTTAGACACCATCGGAATCCCAACCATTTAAAAGTAAGAGGGCCGACCTACTTACTTTTAAAGAATTTGTGGGAATTGGAGAGTTACGTACGTGGCTTGAAATACGGAGGGATCACAGACCACACAAGATGTTTGTGGCATGAATAATTAAAACTGTGGAATCACATGTGATGTATTGGTTCTTATTCTTCCAATATTATGTGATGGCAGCTAGCTAGTGCTCACAGATCTGTCACATGCATGCCCAACCCATCTTTGTTCTTGCTCTCGGCAGCTTACTCGTCACGAGAACTCAACAACTTCTTAACTTGGTTTGTCTTTTGGAATGCATGATATCCAGCATTTGGGACCCAAAATGTCTATCTTTTAACTTTTTTTTTTTGAATTTGGCATTGTTGTTTAGTTGATTTTTCAAACGTTAGGATAATTTGTAATATGAATGAGGCTAAAGCTAGCATAAGTTACCATCTTTCATTCTTTCGAAACTCGTGATATATCGGCCAGCATCTGGGGCCCAAAATGTCTCGCTTTAACCTTTTTGAATTTGACAGCATGTTGTTGATCGTTCTTCACAAGGCACCACTAAGTTTTTCAAACCTAAAGAGTTGTCATGATCTGAGTAAGGGTAAAGTGTGATCGATGGAAGTAAAAGACTTACCTCTAGGGCTTTGGGGAATGAAGATGGTAAATTATAAGAAAACTCTCAGTGGCAGCCTTATTTTTTATGATTTGTTTTATTAATTTATCAATTTTGGCTTTGTGTTGAAAACCATCTTCATCTAAAGGCCGATCGTAAGAAACCCTGGCGAGGTTCGATCGTTCTTCTTCACAAAGGTTGTTAAGGTAGTCACCACTGCTGCCTTTGACCAAGACCAACACTCTGGATGTGCTACGTACCTCCAGTGCACCATCAACAGGAGAATCTTCCACCAGTTGCCAGAAGGCTCTAGAATAGAAATTTCTAACAAACTGAAATGCTAAGGTGTACCAATCATGTGTGTTGGTTTGTTATACAGTTTGCCTATAAATCTGTAATGATTTCTTTTGCATTGAATTGAGGAAAGAACAACAGATATGAAATATCGAATGAGAGGAATTTTCTTTCTGACCTTTTGTCAAACATTCTATATACATCACTCTATTCCTTGGTTTATCATGGTATCCAGAGCCTGGTAAGGCTCACGCCAATCTTCTTTCTTTTTCTGTTTTTCTTCTTACTTTACTTCTTCACTTCCATGGAGTCTCCCGATAATTCCCAAGAAACCATACCGTCGGTTATCCACCCACCCCCTCTCAATTCCTCCATTGTTAACACTGCTACTCACTTCATCACCTTGAAACTTTCCATAGACAATCACTTGCCACGGAAAGCCTAGATCGTCCCCTTTCTCAAAGGTCACCAACTCTTTAGCTATGTCAATGGTTCCATCCCACCTCTTCCCTCCACCTTTGATGGCAACCCAAACCCAAACTGCACTTGATGGACCCTTCAAGATCAATTAATCATATTATCTATAAATCCATCCTTGTCCGATATGGTTTTAGCCCAGGTCCTCGACTGTAATACCTCTCTCGTGAAGTCTAGTCCTCCCTCCACAACCTCTATGCCACCCAGTCCTCTGCCCATGTCATCCAAACTTAGTTCCAATTAGCCATTCTAAAAAAGGGTTTCGAGGCCATCACGAAATATTTCCACAAAGCTAAAACTCTAGTTGTCTCCCTTAGTGTGGCTTGTCACCCGTTGTCCCCCTCTCAATTTTCAGTTTATCTCCTTGTTGGCCTCGACACAGATTATAAGTCGATCATCATTTCCATTACAACTCGTCCTGAACCACTATCTTCCCATCAAATCTATAGTTATCTCTTGAATCAGAAATCTAGATTGGCTCATCAAACTCATTCCTTCCTTTTGGGTAGTAACATTACCGCCCATGCTACCACGCGACCACCCATAGCCTCTAACAGTTTTCATAGAGGTAGAAATAATTTTCACTGTGGAGGGCGTCGTGGACGAGGGACTAGCCAAGGCCACCACTCTGCTCTTTCTCCCAATTATTTATCTTCTCGTTCTGATAATTGGCTTGTTTGTCAAGTTTGTCAAAAGGCTAGCCATACGACCTTCTCGTGTTATCATTGTTTCAATCAATCCTACCAGTCCCCTACTCTATCTTCCCTCACAGCTAATTTTACTTATCTTCCCATTACTAGCTCTCATTCACATACTTGGTTTCCTAATACTGCGGCTACTAATCACTTTACCTCTGATTTTGTAAATTTGAACCTGGACTCTACGCCATATCACGACACTGAACAAGTTAGCATTGGAGATGGCTCGACGCTTCTTATCCAGAATATTGGCTCCGCTTAGCTTCATACTTCTTTGGGCAATTATATTCTTAACAAACTTTTGCATGTTCCTTTAATTACAAAAATCTACTTTCTGTTTGTTTGTTTTGTCTTGATAATTTTGTATTTTTTGAGTTTCACTCATCTTGTTTCTTTGTGAAGGATTTGCAAACCTGGGCGGCGCTTCTTTAGGGACCCGTTAGGGATGGTCTATATGTCCTTCCATTGGATGCTGCAAATCCATCTGTCTCATCCACCACTCTTCTCTCACCTCCTCAAGCATTCCTGGGTGAACGCACCTATGCTCAAATCTGGCACTCTCGACTTGGTAATCCAACACCATGGATCACCTCCTTACTCTTCACAGATTTTAGCTTCCTATCAATAATAAGACCAACACACAGACTTGTTCGGCTTGCTCTCAAGTCAAAGCACATGCTCCACCCCATCCATCCTCACCATCCCGATCTCACAAGCCCTTTCAACTCCTCTTTCTTGATGTTTGGGGACCGGCACCTATGCTCTCCACAAATGGTTGTCACTTTTATTTTTCAATTGTAGATGACTTTTCGAAATATATTTGGCTTTTTCCACTTCAATCAAAGTCTAATGTCTCATCTATCTTTTAAGCTTTTTTACGTTATGTCAGTAACACTTTTTCCACTAACGTCCTATCTGTTCAATCTGACTGGGGTCCCCTTCATTCAATGCTTCAGTCTTTTGGCATAACACTTCATCTCACTTGCCCATACTCACATGCACAAAATGACAATGTTAAGCGACGTCATCATCATATAGTTGAGACAGGGGTCTTGCTTCTAGCTCATGCATCAATTCCAAATAAATATTGGTCTGAAACTTTCCAGACGGTCGCTTTTCTCATTAACAGAATGTCCACACTTGTTCTTAATAATAAATCCCCTTTTGAAACTCTTTTTCATCAATTTCCTAATTATAAATTTTTGTAAATTTTTTGTGCTGCATGCTGGCTTAATATTTGGCCCTTTAATAGACATAAATGGACCTTCGTTCCCAACTCTATGTTTTCATGGCATATAGCCCATATCACAAAGGCTATTCTAGGGATGTAAAATTTGATGAACTCCAATACCCCTTCTAGGTTTAGCCCAGACCAAAAAATCAAGTCTCCACCATGCCTGGGCTTCCTCTATTACATCTGAACCCTCCCAACCACACAATTTTCCTGCCCAATGGCCCAACAAATCTACCTCGCCCATCCTCCAACTTCCGTGGCCATCACTTATCCTCTCTGCCCTCTCTCAGCCCATCCAATCCTCAGCCCACCAGCACATTCCCATCTACCTCTATAAGCCCGATACCCACTCATAACTTAAGTCTAGCATCCACTGCTCTCTCAAACTCTACCATCTCTTCATCTTCTTCGCCGCCTTCACTTTCTTCAGAATCTCCCTCAAACCATAGCCCATCATCCTCTTCCTCTCCTCCCTTTTCTTTGGTTGTATCACACCATCCAATGGTCACCCGTGCCTAAAATAACATCCATCGCCCCTAGTCCACCACGATGGTATTGTTTATTGGCCCTCTGTCAAACTTTCCCTTTCTCTTACACTCTCCTCAAATACAGTTCCTAAAGAACCTTCTTCCTACATAGAAGCCTCCAAGTTTCCCGAGTGGTGTGCCGCCTTGGCCACTGAGTTTCAAGCCCTCTTACAAAATCAAACATAAGACTTCGTTCCCGTTTCATCCACCTTCAATATTCTTGGTTTGAAATGGGTCCTTAAGTCGAAACGACTGGTCGATGGCACCCTTAAGCGCTGTAAGGCTCGCCTTGTGGCCTAGGGATTTCATCAACAATTTGGCCTCGACTATACCGAGACCTTTAGTCTGGTTGTAAAGCTTGTTACCATTTGTTTGCTTCTTTCTCTTGATGTTTCATGCAGATGGCCTTTGCACCAGTTGGACGTTTAGAATGCATTTCTACAAGGGATCTCAAGGAAGACGTTTACATGCAGCAGCCTCCCGAATTTGTTAATCCGAATCTCCCTCATCACGTTTGTAAGTTGAAAATATCTTTATAGATTGAAGCAAGCCCCTAGGGCTTGGTTGTCAAAACTCACTTATCGATTATTATCTCTCAGTTTCCATGGCTCTCGCTCTGATACATCACTGTTTATTCTTCATAATAATTCTACTTTCATTTATGTCTTAATCTATGTAGATGATATTATTGTTAGTAGTTCTAGCTCTCTGTTTATAACTGATTTTATTTATTCATTAAGCTTTTTCTTTTTTCCTAGTTAAGGACCTTGGGCCCTTACAATACTTCTTGGGTATCGAGGTCTCTAGAAATCCTTCAAGTCTTTACTTGTCTCAGTCCAAATACATTTCTGACCTACTTTTTCGATCCAACATGCATCAATCAAAACCCATCTCAATTCCCTTATCTGCCTCCATTAAACTCACTGCACTTGATGGACACTCCTTTAAGGATCCTCAATTTTACCGTAGTATCATTGGTCGTTTTCAATACCTAGCGGTTACTCAGCCAGATATTTCATTTGCAGTAAACAAAGTGTGCCAGTTTATGCATTATCCAAGGCTGCCTCATTGGCATGCTGTCAAAAGAATCCTTTGATACCTCAATCTCACTAAAAATTTTTATCTTTACTTCTCTTCATCTTCATCCATTAAGTTGTCTGTCATCTCTGATGCTGACTGGGCAGCTTGCCATGATGACCATAAGTCTACAGTTGGGTTTTGCATTTATTTTGGCCCTCATCTCATTTCTTAGGGCTCTAAGAAATAGCCTCCATAGCTTGATCTTCTACCGAAGCCAAGTACAAGGCCGTGGCAAATACTACATGTGAAATTCTTTGGTTACAATCTCTTCTTAAAGAGCTCGGGATTTTTCTCACCGAACCACCAACTTTATGGTGTGATAATTTAAGTGCTACTTATCTTTCAATTAATCATGTGTTACATTCTTGCACTAAACATGTTGATCTTGACTATGATCATTTTGTTCGAGATCGTGTGTCAGCTAAAACTTTTCAAGTTTCATTTGTTTCTAGTAAGGATCAACTAGCTGACATTTTTACCAAGCCTTTGTCGTCGGCTCGATTTTCACAATTACGATCAAGTCTCACGCACCATTTGTCCAGTGCTGCTTGACTCTCGGGGGGATGTTATATATTAAGGCAGTCACCACTGCTACCTTAGACCAAGACCAACACTCTGGACGTGCTACCTCCAATGCACCATCAACAGAAGAATCTTCCACCAGTAGCTAGAAGGCTCTAGAATAGAAATTTCTAACAAACTGAAATGCTGAGGTGTACTAATCATGTGTGTTGGTTTGTTATACATTCTGTCTATAAATCTGTAATGATTTATTTTGCATTGAATTGAGGAAAGAACAACAGATATGAAATATCGAATGAGAGGAATTTTCTTTCTGACCTTTTGTCAAACATTCTATATGCATCACTCTGTTCCTTAGTTTATCAAGGGCCATCAATGGAACCTATATATTCACTGAATGCCACAATTAATTAAAGAGCCTTTAATCAATTATAATGCACTCCTACGTACGTAGTATCGATCTTCCAATGAAAATTGAGAATTTTATAATATTTGGATTCTGAATCTAACTTGTCTTGCGCCAGTTAATGCAAAACGCCAACTAGTGGCCCAAATTTTCAAGCCTTCCTAGTGATCAGTGGTTACGATCGTAGCGCTAACAAATTAACCTCAAGGGGACAGTTTATACTTTATATATGTGATCAGCTGGGCTTCTTACATCAATGTCTTTTGAATGCGATTCATTTACACCAATTTTAATTAGGACAATCAAAGAAGCAGTCAATTCGGAAACAAATTAATTAAAGGGATATATTGGAGTAATGCTAGGTACAAACTCATGATAGGCAAGCTCTCCAAAAGTCCATTGTAAATAGGTAGGTCATACTAAAAAAGAATAATTTTTGGGTGTGTCTACTTTTTTACAAAGACTTGTGCGGATCGAAACTTGTAACTTTACAAATCATTTCTCTCTTCTCATACGTAAGAAACTTTTTTCTGGTTTTATATATGTTTGGTACGTAAGAGCACTTTTACTAACACACACACACACATATATATATATATATATATATATAGAATTCATATTTCCTGAAAGCCCCAAGACAATATATGAACTTACTTCATGTGTACTTTAAGAAAAGCAGCTTACAAAATGATAGTTGGAAATTACATACAGCTAATTGTACGTACGGAGCTTATATGGCTACAAATATACGCCAGAAATTAGCTATATATCATGACCATGAAGGCTATTTGGCGGCTGGAAGTACATAGCCGTATATATAGCCGTCCCCACCAAATTAATGAAAAGCTTTCTGATCTCTGTTAAGTCTGATCCTGGATGCATGATCACGCAGATCATGATACCCACAACATTATCTCTCCCGCAGCTAGCTTGTATATTTCCTCCACAGGAAATGCCGCCGGCTCTTGGAACTGATGATTGGAAGCTCCGCTTACCTGCTCAATACACATAAAGCACCATCCACCTGACATTACTTAGCTTGATGTCAGAAATCTCTTGAAACATGCGAGTAAATTAAAGCAGCAGTTAAGTGAAAATGAAAGGTCAAGTACTAGAATATATATAACATATGCATGACTTACACGTGCATGAATATTGTACATGCTCCGATTAGAATCGGAGTTAATATGAGCAGATACCACCTCTATTCTATGCTTCTCCAACACATAGCAGATGGTGGTCAAGAGGCCAGGCTTCGTAGACGAGCACACACTAATCTGTGCTTCCTCACCGCATATATTCAAGACGACATTTGAAGAAGTCCAGGTTTCAAAGTTTACGGGATACCGCAAGCTGGCTGAAAGTGGATTTGAATAAGAATTATTTGCTGTAACGGCGCCCAGGTTGTTTGAAGATCCTTGATCGGCTAAGAATGCTTCCCTCGAGTCGCTTGATAGTCTTTGCGAGATCAATATGGGTGACTCAAAGCCGAAAGTCGACGCTGCGCCGCCTTGAAGTCTTTCTAGCTTCTGCTTTTGTAGCTTCTGGAGAGTGTGGTGTAGGGTTTTGATGTAGCTTACCGCTTCATCCACGATGGTGGACTTGTCCGCCTAATTAATTAATAAGGTCAAATGAAATATATTATGTGATAACTTTTTGTTTGAGAAATTGGCAATAAATTGCTAGTGTTCGAGAAAGTATAGAAATGTTATCTTGATGAAATTAAATGAAATTAGAACAGTACTGATAATTAATCAAGTTATAAGTAACTAATTAGCTAAAACATGATTATGCGACAGAAGTTTCTTTAAGGTTGTTTGTCCCCTGCACATATAGGGTACTAATTAATGAAAGAATATTTTAGGTGGTATAGTAGATTTTAATTGCAGACCGTAGCAGCTCAGCTAAAATATATTGATTTCTGTTTAAAACCTGAAATAAAACTTACCAGCAAGCCAGTCAAACGTTAAAGCTGTCGTTGAAATACATGTCCACATGATTGATTAAGTAAAAGGAAAAGGAACTACATGTACGTACATGCCATATTATTCCTTTTTAGATAAGAAATGCACTGAATTTATAGAATGCAAGGGTAAGTACTTCAAGATAAAATGACCTCAATCGAGCTCATGCATGCCTATAGAACCTTTAATTTCTATCTGTAATCTTAGGATCAATTGAGTAGCAGCTTTACAAAATAACAAGATCAGGGATACCAGCTTTGGATCGACAATATGCATGCAGCTTAAATATTTCAGACTGGCCTATACCAAATGTTACATCAAGGTTGAATTCTTGGTTTTGATGGATATCTAGTACTGCCTTTAAGAATTATCCTCGTATAGTAGTAAACTGAGGAAAAGACAAAAATAGAGATTGACAGATCGAGACCCACCTTTTCTTTTTCATCTCTAACTCCCATGAAGCAAAAGAAACCAAAAAGTTAAGAACTTGATATGTATAAATATCGAAAGGGAAATTTAGATCAAAAAGAGTACATTCTCTTTTTAAAATGATATAAAACTAATTAATAGCTAGCTAGCGAGGGACCCATCAATCAGAAACCAATATCTATGAACCTCCACCCTCGAAGAATCTACAATACTTTTACCTTGGGAGGAAGTTGGGGAAGCAAAGCATGCAGATTAGCGAACATATTCCTCATCTTCTTCCTCCTCTCTCTCTCCGTCCATATATGTATATCATGATCAGATTCACCGCCTCCTTTTCCTTCTCCCTTCCCTTGATCACCACCAGTACTCGCATTCCCATTTTTGCCCACACTGCCTCGGCCCCGCTTCTTCTTACTGGGTGGCAGCGCCACCTCTTTTGCTCCTATCTCTATCTGGCTATTCGAGCTCGACACTGGCAACTTCTTGCTCGATTTCCCTTCACTGCCAGCTGAATTGTCCGAATTCGAGAAGGCCCACGACTGGTTTTCCCATAAGAAACTTTCATGGCCTATTCCTTCTCCTCCTTCTGACATGGCTAGCTACAGAGAGAGAGAGAGAGTGAGCGACTGAGAAAGAGCCCAAGAGATAGAGATGGAGTCGAGGAGGGAGAATGGGGGCCGAGGAGGCGTTTAAAAAAGATGGCAAAGGCTTGGGTGTGTGTGAGAGAGGGATGATTCGGCCGGCACGAAAGCACCCAAAATACAATCATAAGCCGATGCCGTTACTGGGCTTAGATAGAAACAAAAACGTATAGCCTAAAGCATTCGAGGGTCCCACAAAGCAAAGCATCATGATGGCCCCACTTGGCCAAACCAAATACTAACTTTCATTTTCAGTACTACGATTTTATATATATATATATATATATATATATATATTATATAACATCATACGTAGATTGCCTCAACTGGAAACAAACATGCCTAGTCTTCGATCTGGCTAGGGTTTAAGGTTAAATGAGTTCTTCCTTCCAGATAGATAAATATTATTCGTCCTAAAACTTGACATTCAATCATTATATATATATATATATAACAACATTTCTTTAAGGAAACAGCTTGAACAAGATCAAAATATGTATATATATATAAGGTGGAATATGAATGCATGGATCAAATATTCATTATAATCAACATATATATATATATATATATATATATATATATATGTGTGTGTGTGTGTGTGTTGTAATATATCTATATATATATATATATATAATTGGCTCGATCGGTAGTGAAATTAATAAACAAAGTCTTATTTGATATTCTTACCTAGTTTTGGATTCTTAAGATTATGAAATTGAGCTTAAAATTAATTAATCTCATGATCTGGATTCTACATATATATATATATATTGTAATTAAATTTTTTCGATTTTCCTTTGTCAGCAGGAAACGCGTAGTAGTTTTCTTAATTGAGTAGATGATGATCTACCCCATGCATGCATGCATGCAACCCGTTAGAATTCATGGTTGGAAAATGCTAGATGTCCCGCTGGGGCCTCCCGTAGCATTCTCATTGGATTAACTAAAAGCTAAATCCAATGAGAATTTAGCTATTAGGTCAATAAATTGCTCACATTGAATTAGCTATATTCCAAATATTTGGAATATAGCTACAGTAATATCCAAACTAATTTTCAAATTTGGAACACACTATTCATTCATCAAATCCTTTTTATATTATTTATTTCTCTCTCCTTTTAATATTAATTATTTATCTCTCTATTTTAAATGACAATTGAAAAAATATAATTAGAATACAATTACAAATTAATATATAATATTATAAATAGTAAAATATGATAAAATAAAATAAATTTATAATTAAAAAAATTAAAAAATTTTCAAAATTATTAATTATTCATTACTATATAATGAATAAATGGATAATTCAATTTGAAAATTTGATGTGAATAGTCAAAATTAAATTCATCTTATATTATTTTATTGTCATATAATAAAAAAATGGCTATTCCAATGTGGAGATTTATAAAAATGGAATAGCTAAAAGTTAAATTCATCTTACATTCATAAAAAATGTACTTTAATTTAGCCATTCCAATGAGAGTGCTCTAATTGGGAGCTCCCGCTGGGCTCTAACATTTTTTTATGTGTTTTTTTTTAATTTTTTTTATATAGATATTTTTAATAATTTTAAATATTTTTAAAAAATAAAATAAAAATTATAATATTATTAAAAAATAATTTTTTAATTACGAAGTATAATAAAAAATAATATTTATTCTATTTCGTGATTAAGGAAGTATTTTTTAATGATTTTTTTTTTTTTACTTTCTGATTAAATTTTTTAATGATATTTTAAATTTATTTTATTTTTTAAAAATATTTAAAAGTGTAAAAAAAAATCTATATAAAAAATAAATTAAAAAAATACACATAAAAAAATACATATTAAATCCAACGGGAGCTCCCAACGGGGCTGTAGAATGACCATTTTAAATATTTGTTTTTTTTAAATATAATATTATTAAAAAATATTTTTTTAATCATGAAGTAAAATATAAAATTATAAAAAATATTTTATAATTTTTTATTTTATTTTGTGATTAAGAAAATATTTTTTAATATATTTTTTTTTACTTTCTGATTAAGAAAATATTTTTTTAATAATATTTTAAATTTATTTTATTTTTTAAAATATTAAAAAATTATATAAAAAATTATTTAAATAAAATACATATAAAATAATATTACATCCCAACAATAGCTGTAACATCATCCTTCATGGTTTTCATGATCACATTAAAGCAAAAAGACAATATTGTCTTTAATCATTAGATATTCCGAGTAACACGCGAGCTATTTTATTTATTTTTTCATCAGGAAAAAGATGCGAGCGTTTCGTCATATGTGATGATTAGATGTCAGGATATTATATGTTTATTACTACATATTTTTGGGTTGGCAACAATTGACACGTAATAAAAAAAAAATTATAAATACATGAATTAGTATACATTAATTCTTAACCAACTATTTAATAAAATATTAATTTTTTAAAATTTATTTGAATTTTATTTTATTTTAGAAGTTTGAATTAAAAACAAAAAAAAGTAATAATAATTTTATTGAAAAGTTAAGTAACTGTTGTACTGTAACAGTTGTATTTGCATCATTTTATTATTTCCTATAAAGAATTAAGAGGCTTGAGGGCAACCTCATAATACATCATCATGTAAGCATGCATGCATGCATGATCTAGCTTTTTCAGAAAGATATGCAAATTGTATCAATTTTAATTACTATTAATGATCAACTCTTTGTCTCTTAATTGAATTTCAATCCTATTTCTGAAGGCTAAAGAATTTTAGAACCAAAAAAAAAAATCATGTGGTACCATATATATATATATATATATATATATATATATGTAATATGATATGCTGGAAGTGGATTAATTAATTTGGGTTCTCCTTGGCCACTTAGACCGAACATGTCTATTTTGTAAAAGATGAGGAGACCGTCGGCAAAGCACAAGTGACAACTTTTTATCTTTATTGGGGGGGATCATGAGACTCAAAGACATGAAATTAACATCCGAATACATATATATATATATATATATAACTCTTTAAATCTATGGGACTATGAACAAGATGCAGCGTATCTTATACCAAAACCGAATAAGTTCTAAAGAAATTATACGATAAAATTATCTTCGAAATTCAATTCCGAGAAGGAGATCATCAGTGATCACACCATATAATGAGACGAGCCAAATTAAAATCTAACCAATCTGATAGGTATAACGAAAAAAGTTAAATTCTTATTTCCAGCACCATTTTCAATGCTTCGTAATGTGACAAATATACTTTTAATGTGTGTGTATATATATATATAATTCGCATGAAGATATGAACGTATTCGTTGCAAAGTTATAGACAAATCCTTTATGACTTAATTAAGTAGCATTTTTTTTTTCCCTCTTACAGATAACTACACCTTTTCGTCTTCGTGAACCCATGCAGTTCGTGAACAAGATAACTGCGTTCAGAAAGAAAGGTATGTTTAAGTTATTATCAACCCAATTATGGGTTTGTTGATTCATCTGTGCAAGGAAATAATCATTTCACGATTAGACAATGTCATCATCCCTCTCATGTCAACAGGGCTGTCGTTTTACAAATGGGGCATAAATTCTTCTGCATTAGCCACTGTTTGATGCAATCGGTGTGGAAATCATGCCCACAATCTAGTGTCCCAAGACCATCCCCATCGACATATTCCTCCTGCCACAAAGGTTCAAGCAGTGTAAACAAAGTTATATACGGCAATCCAAGACGGCAGTCTACTAGAGAGATGAAAAGGAAAACAGAAGGTAGAAACTAGAAATATAGCAGAAAAAATACATGCACAGAGTACAGATGGAGATAGCTCATACCTGACAGATACAGCACGGTTCCAAGTCTGGAGGATTTGGTGCAACAGTTAAATGTTTTCGCTGTTTCATTAACTTGAAAATGCTATCCTCACTCAGTCCAGTGTTCACATCTCCAATGCGTTCTTCCAATGCCAGCAGTTCCTAATATCCAAACCGTTTGTATCAAGAGAACAATTTCTACTAGAAATGCTGATGGAAAATAATTTTTCTTTTCATACCTCATAAGACATGTTATCAACATCAAGCCGCATATCCCTGTGCATGTCGTGCACATCAGCCATGCCATGATATATGAACGGGTCAAAAAACATATAGTCCTGGCATATCACCAATATGAAGTTTAAATGTTAGCCAAAGCCATAGCATGTGTCAAATGGCAAGTACGTAGTACGCATTTTTCTGGATCAACAGAGCATCTTAGTGAGTCCTAACAAGGTGGGTGCCTAAAGAGCCATCATGTCAAGGTCTTGCTCACAAGTGCAAGGATCTGCTGGCAGCTTGAGTATGCTGAATCATAAGGAAAAAAATTTTAAGTGTAAATGAAAGGTACACAGAGCATGTGGTCCAATATGCTTCTTCTCAAGTTCATAGAGTTGATCAAACAAAAGGATAAGAAGGAGAATTTTAAGTGTCAAGGGGATGGGAGGCAGGGAGCTCGCAAAACTAAATGTATGAGAGCATCTTGCGTATATGTCATCCATAAGAAAGTACTCTACATGTGCTACACATGATACCCAAACAGTGAACCATATACCATAGTCATAAAAGGTAGTTCACGGTTCACCTAGTCAAGCCACCGGCTTTACAACAAAAGCATATCAAAGTAAGAATACAATGAGATAATCATCCATTCCGGTATAATCACACACTGATCATCCATGCACCAACACCATACTCGTAATTCTTTTTTTGTCTACCATTAGTTGCACCGCATAACTGGTGAAGGAGATTATTCATTTTTTTTTCTGATAAGATAAATTGTATTAAAGACAACGGGTGTTACCCCAGTGTGGACCACCAGCTATTGGTAAAGAGTGTTTAGAAAGAACATCTTCAAATACACCACAGACTTCTCACTCCCTTGTAAAATACTTGTTAAGACCCCAGAGCTAAAAGTTGAAACACGTATTTTATAAATTTCAATTAGTTACCTGAACAAGCAAGCCAATAGCTCAAATGTTTGATTATACAGACAAAGACTGAATAAATTCAATACTCACGATTTCAACCAAACTTTGATGAACCATGCAGCAAGCTTTTCTTTAAAAATGTGTGTTGGCAAATAAAAAATTACAAGATAATCCAGCCCAATTTCTTAAGACGTTGGGCCAGTTTCAGGGGTGTTTGGACTATGGATACAAGATGATGGCTCCAGGTGCTCCTCACCCAACATCCAAAGGGCACAACCAAAGTGATGGGTAATCCAAGGGTAGGTCTGCTTTGTCCTAGATTAACTATAGTTAAATGGAGTCTGTCTTGCTTTGATATGCTTAAATTATCAATTGAGAAAACTTGCACTGAATTGGGATGTATAATATCCTACATCTGTGTGGATCAATGTTCACTTTTTTACTAATTTAAAACTATAAAACTAAACTAAAAAGCTTTAAACCCATCTACAGTGGTTCAACCCAAGGCCGTAAGTTGCAGATAAAAGCTAGTTATGAAGATGGCAATTCTTAGTTTACTTTTCTAGGCCAACATAATATCAAGATGAATAAAATTTCCTGTAGAACGTCCAAACATTATCTTGAGATATATTGAAACAAGGGAAAAAACTCTTAGGGAGTTCAAACATATGCAACTGTACCATTACTACTAGGCACATTACCAATGCAAAGATCCACACACACACTGAGAGTGCGAGAGAGATTAACAGCTAGTATAAGAGAATATTATACATCAAAAAATACTTTGTGCATTTCATGAGCACACCAGTAATAGTTGATACATGAATACAAAACATGGTAAAAGATTGAACACAAGAACATAGCCTCTAAGCACTTGTAAAAAAAGCATAGCCTCTAAGCAATATAGACACCAAAAAAGTTAACATGGAGAGGGGAGAGAAATATATATATTTTTTTTTATAAGTGGAGAGGGGAGAGAAATATTAGAATGCAAACCTCAGATATTAGTCGTCGTCTCCCTTCAATGTCAACAGCCAAAGCTCGCAAAGAATGGGGCATACCAAGAATATCATCAGTTTGTCTTTCCATAAGAAATGCAGACCTCGGATATTGTTGGTGATGGCCCTGGCCATTAGATCCAGATGACCTCGCTGCATCTTGTGAAGAAGAAGAAGGGCCTGAAGGTAATGAGGTAAAATGACCACTACGACCTCCAGATTCTGAGTCAATGGGGGGAAACAAAGACCATGGGGATTCGGATGGTCTTAGCTGATTTTGTGCCGGGGGATTGTGGTGAGGAATCCAGGTAGAATTAGGCCACATATGGATGCTTGAACTGGGGCCAGCTCTAGTAGTGGAAGTAACTCCACCAGAATTGCCGATATTTCTAGAAGCCAAACTCCAACTTGTTGGATCATTTACAGAATTTCTCACATCAGTTGCAGGTACAAACATGGGATGCACTGTAGCATTTCTTGTGATGCTTCTTAAGTTTGGTTCTTCTCTTAATGAAGGGCCTCTTTCTCTAGAGTTGAGAGAATTTGAAAAGCCACTCACTCTTGAAGTGGAAGCCCCATTCCAATGGAAAGGATGTGTGTTTCCTGACAAACCGGGATCATGCATAGCATGAGACTGGCTTTGGGGACCACCCGAACTTGCTGATGTTACTGCTGCGGGTCTCTGGTCCAGAGAATCACCAAATGGAGCAGATCTAGGTGATTCATGAGAGGAGAAAATATGAGAACGCCTATTACTCCCTGTTGAAGATAAATTCAGTGGTAAAGCTTCCTGCTGATTTCCAGGACTTGGTCTCCTACCAAAATTTCTGAAGGGGATTTCTGCATTACCCATAATACTTGAAGAAGGAAAGGCATCAGAAGCCCCTCCTCTTATACCAATCCCAATGCTTAGGTTCTGCTGTTCTGGAGGACTAACATCAGAAGAATCCTGGGAGAGTATAAATAGACTGTTAGAAGAACTATAACCAGCAGAGCCACCACGCCATCCAGCATTTTCAGCCTGTGGAAAGGAGTTAGAACTTCCACCAGGATAAGACTGCCCAGAAGTACCTTCAAGGGCCTTTCGCTTGCAGGATAAACCCCAAGTCCCCAAAGAAGAGCCTGAGCCACCAGTACTGTCCTCCACCATGTAGCTGGAGCTTCCAGACGAAGTCTCAACATAATTAGATGAACCACAAGCAGAAGATGTCTGCTCTATTTCTACTCCACTTGACTTGTTACGATGAGGGCCTAGACCAGATTCCATGCCCCCACCACTATTCCCACTATTACCCGCATATCCTTCATTTAGATTCACATTCTGAGGGACATTATTAGGGCTGAAGCCTTCCATGAACAAAGGCCCACTTCTAATCCGACTGCCACCAAGGCCAATATTAACTCTCCCAGGAAAAAGGATATTATTTACTTCAAGTCACCCTTCCTCCAACCTTGGGCTGGCCCCAGAATGTACATTTAGCGAAGAAGACTACCTGTGTTCAATTTTAAACACATCATCATTCACTTGATTTTGTTGATTCAGTCTAGAGCTGGGTTCACCTGTATTCCAGCCACTAAAGCTCAGAACATCATGAGTACTTGCGTTCACAAATGTTGTCTCACCAGAAGATAGTATACCCTATAATTTGACAACGCCCATTCTACAGGATCTAGCTTGTTATTCAGAGAAGTCCGATGACTCATACCGGTGCTCTACGAAACAAAACCCTGCCTAATATCAACTTCAGTGTACTAAAAGGTAATCCCTGTCCTTTAGGGGTGTAACCGGTCCGGTCCGGTCCGGTTTTAGATAAAATCTAGGACCGAACCGGTATGTACCGGTTTTATATTTTTCAAAACCGATTACGCACCGGTTACCCTCCTAAACCGGTACTTCCGGTTTTACCGGTTTCCGGTCCGGTCCGGTCCGGTTTTCCGATTTTTTAAAAATATAAATTTCACAATTTGTCATTAAAAATTTGTTTATAAAAAAAAAAAAAAATTGATTCAAAAAAAACTGTTTTATACTTTTATTAATATATTAGACTATATAATAGTATTAATATTAGACTATTAGTATAGTTATAAGTTATATATTAGTATTAGTTATAAACTTTTAGTGATTTAGTATTAACATTTTATGTAATAATTTATAAATTATAATAAGAAATTATTTCATATATGAATATATATGTTATATATAAAATTTCACATAAAAATTTATAATTATACATTATATATAAAACTTATATATATTAATATTTAATATATATAAAATATTTTGTATAAAACTTATATATAAAAATATTATTTTTTATTTTTTTTAATCAACCGGTCCGGTCCGGTTCGGTCCGGTCCAAAAAATTCCGAAACCGGAACCGGCCGGTTTTTACGTTTTAAAAACCGGTTCCGGACCGGACCGGTTCAAAACCGGTAAAACCGGTCCGGTTCGGTCCGGTCCGGTCCGGTTTTCCGGTTTTCCGGTTTGAGTTTACACCCCTACTGTCCTTGCATCAGGGTGAATTTATTCCACCAGTAAAGTTTCTAGGATGCTAAACAAAATTCCAGTTTCCGATGCAAATGCTGGTTTATGTCAAACACTTCTTGGGCACATATGGAAGGAATCCTACCAGTAGCAAAAAGATACAAACCAAACCCAAGTTTGTGTCTAAAACTAGGGACCAAAGAAGGTCAATATAGCTGTATATATTTGGAATTTTGGGTATCAAATAATGAAAGAAAGTAGCTGAACCAGATAGGGAAATAGCACGACAGGGAATGTAAAAAAGGCAACCAAAAGATGCAGCAACATAAGGTGAAGCTGCCATCGCAAGGACTCAACCATGGATTTTTTAGTGACAGGAAAAAACAACTCACGCACCCATACAACATTGAACCTGAGACAACTCCACCATTATAGTTACCCAAGACTAAAACACATTCCAAAGCCACAGAGAGACGGGCAGAAAGTGAGATAGATAGAGAGATCTTTAAATGCCAGAAAAAACGAATTGCTAGGACATATTACACTTTGAAATAGTTATTGTATTCCTAAATGGGGAGAAATAACAGGGCATTGTACAATAATGGTTCTAATAGTAGAGTCAAAGACAATTTTTTTTTTTTTTCTGATAAGTAACTAGAGCCCCAGACAATAATATGATAACAAAAATTCAAACTTTTCTACCCTAACATTTTAATTTTTTTTTTAAAGACAGAGCATGAAAGAGTAGTCATCTGCATGATCAAATCACAAATCTTATAATATGATAACAAAAAAATAAAAATAAAAAAACGCTTTGTAAAGATCGCCTGCACTTGCAGCACTCCTTCAACTAGCAAAGCTCCAAATAAGCCCACTTCAACATAGCATCAGCAATAAAATTACCAGATTCAGCATAAATCTCAACAACTGCAAAAAAGTTTTTTTTTTATTTTTTTTTTTGGGGACATAAATTTACGAAAAAAACGAAATTTTCAAATATAAATGGAATAAACAAAATTAGATGGGTCAATCGGATCCCTTCAAACAAACGAATAAAACCCAAAAGTCAAAACATAATACAAGAAAAAACTATAATGGTAACCGTAAGAAGAATTACATGGATGAGGAAAAAGAACCTGAGGCCCCGAGAGAGAAAAACAAGAGGATGCGCGCTCAAATTGGGGTTCCGGACAAAGAGAAAAAGGTCGCAGTTTGAGCCAGATTTGGAAACGTTTGTGACTCGTTTCTAATCTCCCTCACTCCTTCTCCCTGATTCTGAGTCTTCATCTTCGTTCAGTTACTATATCTTGTATCAGAGAGAGAATAGGTTCATAGAAGAAACTCGACAAAGGCACGGGAGCAATGGATGAGGGAGGGAGAGAGCACGAGCAGAGGCACAGTGATCTGTGGTATGTGATCTGAAAGTGCCTATGGGGAGGTTGGATTGGGTTGGTCTCTTTTTTGGGTCTGGCTCTGATACTCCGACACAGCCACATGCACTTGAGATCCAACAGGTCTTGCGTGGGCTAATGGGCTGATGCTGTTGGTGTCTAATTTAGTTTTTTTTTTTTTTTTTTTTTTTCAGAACAGAACAAATTGTATTCGTAATGTAAACCAATTACAACGTCAATGCAATTACAAATGATAAATGATTTGTATAAATTTTAAATATATAAATCTTATATAAATCTTTATAAAAAAGTAAACTTCACTTTAAAAAGTGTAAAAAAAATTATTTTTTATTAGTGTGATTCATTATTTTACAAAAGACTTATATAGAATTTATCTATTTGAGACTTGTATCTAGTATTACTAATTACAAATTAATATATAACAAGATTTTAGGTGGAATAAAATATGGACATTGACGTCTCTATTGATTAGTGTCATCCACAAAACGAACATGTCTTGTGAGTAAGTGAGCTGCTTTATTTCTTGCCTATAAACATAGACAATGTCTAATTTAGTTGACTGATGTTGTTGTGTCTAATTTAATTGAAATTAAACTTACTTATTAGATGATAAACACCAGTCACTTATGTATAGGCCATTTACGACAACCTAAACCCAAGACACTCCCCGCTTCAATTGATGTAATATGTCTATAGAAAAGGAAAAAAATAAAAGCCCTAACTAACCTAAATTAATAAAAAGAGAGAATAAATTTTTATCTCTTCATCCTCTCAGAGTCAACACTGCAAAAAACAAACTTACAATTTTAGAGTTTAGATATTGAAAAATGAAAAGCAATGGCATACAACATTTTTCATAATATTTTATACACAAGATTGGTTTAATAAGGTTAAAAAATCAAGTCCTTTAACTTCACTGGAACAACTGCGACAAAATGAAAAAAAAAAGGAAGTTGACCAATCAAACCTTCCAAAACAGTCGCACGTTATACGTGTCGGTGTCCCCGACCCCGGAATGAAGATTTTTATTGCAGCTAAAAAAGACAAGAAGAAGAATAAGGGACCGCACGATCTGCCTCTACACCCAGATGAGATGTGCCGTTTGTTTCACGTCCATTTGCCCGCACTCAACCCTTCACACGACAACACAAAACCTCGATTCCCGAGAAAATCAAATCTCCCCCCAACCAAATTTTCCTAAAAATGGAGTCCCGGAAATTGGCAGCTTTACTCTCCTCCTTGATCTCCGAACTCCTCCTGCTCCTTCTACTCCTCTTCCCTTGCTCCAATCCCCTCTCCCTTACGTCCCATGACAATTCCAATTCCCATCGTAATTTCTATTCCAATTCCAATGCAAATTTTTTACCTCTCATCCACCACTTCCTCTTCTCCCAAGAAATCTCCGCTTCTCTCACCCTCCTATCTACTTCCCGAAAACGCAAGCGAATCCATTTACCTGAAAGAGACTCTAGACCTACAGATGACAAAGAAAACCTAGGACTCGGTGAAGTCCGGGTTGAATTCGGGCCGAGTCGTAGCCCCGACTCGTTCAAGAACTGCTTCAGAATGACCTCCTCAACCTTCGAATGGCTCTCCGGCTTGCTCGAACCTTTACTGGAGTGCCGTGATCCCTCCGATTCACCCTTAAACCTCTCTGCAGAGCTTCGGCTCGGTCTCGGCCTGTTTCGCATAGCCACCGGCTCCGATTACCGCCAGCTTTCCAAGCAGTTCGGTGTCTCGGAGTCCGTAGCAAAATTCTGCACCAAGCAATTGTGCCGTGTCTTATGCACTGATTTTCGATTCTGGGTCACTTTCCCGGCGCCAAACGAGCTCGAATCCGTGGCCACAGCGTTCCAAAGCCTTACCGGATTGCCAAATTGCTGTGGAGTACTTGATTGCGCAAGGTTCAAGATTGTTCCAAAAAACCATGTGCCCAAGTCACCAAACGATGAAGTTCAAGAAGACAGAATTGCTGCTCAAATAGTGGTAGATTCGTCATCGAAAATTTTGAGCATTGTAGCCGGATTTCGAGGCAATAAGGGTGATTATGAGGTTCTAAAGTCATCAACTTTGTACAAGGATATTGAAGACGAAATGTTACTAAATTCACTTTCAGTGACTATAAATGAGGTGGCTGTGAATCAGTATTTGGTTGGAAGTGGTGGGTACCCTTTGCTTCCTTGGTTAATGGTACCATATGTGGACGCTTTGCCGGGTACTTGCGAAGAGAATTTCAATAAGGCGCATGGTTTGATGCGTGTTCCGGCACTTAAAACCATTGCTAGTTTGAAGAATTGGGGCGTTTTGAGCCGGCCTATAGAGGAGGAGTTTAAGAATGCTGTTGCTTATATTGGTGCTTGTTCGATGCTTCATAATGCGTTGCTAATGAGAGAGGACTATACGGCATTGTGGGATGGGTCGGGGGATTGTGATCAGAGCACTCGCTGCTATAAAGATAGTGGGTTGGAGGAGAATTTGATTGAAAGCAAGGCCTATGTTATCAGAACTGCATTGGCTAGGAGAGCAAAAGAGTCAAGTGATTAAGCTTGTTCTCTGTTGGTCTCCGTGGTTTGGTGCTATTTAAAAACCAATCATGAGTCAGCTTCTTGTGAATTTTGGAAGGACGTGGGTGACCCCTATTCTGATCAACATTTTTTAGATAGGTAATTAAGATTTTTTAGAAAACAAGATTATAGAACTTTTCTTGTCTGTAGCTCCAATTGTTCCATTTTTAAGATACATACACTTCAGAATCTCTAGCAATGCAGAGGAATTTTTTTCTCTCTCATTACTGTAAAATTAACATGTACTGGACATGGGTAGGTAATTCTCAACTTTTTTTGGGGGAAAAAAGCTCGTCTATCTAATTTTCTAGTTCTGATATGGGTGTTACAAAATCTCTCTCAGCTTTTCAGTGACGAGAACATACGGATATTAAAATGCCGTTAAGAAATGAGAACTTCAATATGCATGGTTTCTCTTCATGCTTTACCATCTCCATAATGACAGAATGTATTTGGTTCCAGGATCTCACTAGATTGGCACGTCTTGTTAACTTTATGTACTCTTTTTGATCGATTAGGTCTCACCTAAGAACATTTCGTGTTCTTCTTGCTTATGTTCCTTTGTGGGCAATAAACCATGGGATATCTAAAATGTAAGATCATCGAAGACCATTATGTCCACTGACTTCGTTGACGCGCGAGAAGGATTGAAAATATTTTTTCGATTAAAGCTTTATGAGAATGTTTTTGTAGTGTGGTGTAACCATCTTATTTTGTGTAATGGAATACAGTAAATTAGGTCATAATTGCTGCTGAATTGAAAAGTGGCTGTAGATGACAATATTGTTTAGATTGCTGCGAGTAGCTTTTGCTTGGTTTTGGTAGTTGTCATTGAAGTTCTATATACTAGCAACAGTACAGTAGTGTCTTTGGATTCAAACTTTTAAGGAAAGATTACTTTAAACCAGATTTTCATAGACGTGTGAATTTCTTTCAGTTACCTGCAATCTATGAAAATGGTGATAAGTGAGAGTTTGATGAATGGGATTTCACATTGTCTAGGTAATAAGTTTTTTTTTTTTTTTAACCTTTATAATGATTCTAATTTATAGTGTCAGCGGTGATTTTGGTTATTTCTTTTATAATATAACCTCATATTTGATCTTTATGTTGAAACTCCAAATCCTTATTTTTTCCAGAGGAGAAAAGAAGGGAAAAAAAAAACAGTACATACTGAGTAATGATACAAGTAGCAGGTGTGCAAGGCTGAAAGTGTATAGAGAACTTGCATACTTGATACAAGCGGAACTCTATATTGTGACCTAAGTTCAACTCCCCAACCATTGTTGAAATTCCAATTTCTTCATACTTTTTTTTTTAAAAAAAGATGACGGTACTTCAATTTTATTGATAGCTCTTATTTTTTGCGGAGGAAAACTGTCGTTACAACCAGACACCTAGGAGTTACAAATAAGCATAAGGACCCAAAATCCAGATATCAAAAACCAAAAGATCCAACCACAAATTAAGAAAACCAAAAAATTACAAATTAAATAGAAAGAACAACCCTAAGAAACCAACCTGCAAGAAAATGAACATATCACACATATAAGGAAAAAAACAGAGAAGCGAGAAGCAAAGACCCAGTACCTTACTTTAATAACCTCAAATAAGGAAAATCAATTATGTCTATGCGAAGAATGCCTCTTAACTGAATAGGTAAAGTATCTCTATCATCACTCCAGTCTGTATTTAATCCCCCAACACCCTACTTAGTAAGAAAATCAGCTACAACATTATCTTCGCAGTAGATATGAGTAATTTTATAGTCCATGCAATGAAGGCAAGCTTGGATCTCATATAAAAAATCCTCAAGATTCCAGTTGACTAGAAGTTGAGACTCTGTCTCAATATGAATTTGATAAAAGTCAAGCAGACAACGCCTCCTAACTCCTTCTAGTAAACTTCCCATTTAGGCAAAATTATTAAAGCTTTGGCCTATGAACACAGAGTAAGCCCCACACACCTTACCACTATCATCCCTAACGACACCCTCGGCACCAGCCGTACCTGGATTTCCCAATCTACCGCAATCAGTATTCAGGTTCACCCAATCTTGTTGAGATCAAATCCACTTCATCAAGGTAATCTTCTTAGCTTTAGGAGTTAAAATTGGAATATCCAGTCTCTTTAAAATAACAACATCCTGCTTTAGGAGCCTTAAAGATTTCATAGACCCTTGCATAACACAACGGATCTAGACTTTAATAACATGTCAAACCGACTCAACCATATTAGTCTTACCCTCATATCGGGCTTTGCAACATCTATCCTATAGCTTCCAAGAAACAATAGACAGGAGGAGACCAAAGACAGCTCGAATGTGAGAGGAGTGCCCAACACGACGAAACCAAAAATTAACTTGCTCATGCTAAGTGCGGAAAAGACCCATATGCCCACCTAATTAAACCAACGCCAAACGTCATATTTGTCTAGCAAAATCATTCATACAAAGAATATGATTAAGATCTTCAAGGTGACCCACAGAGTAACAATTACATTTAGAAACCGTATGAATGCCAGTCATTTTAATCTTCTCATCCACACTCAAACAATAAGTGATAGCTTTCCACATTATAATAGAGATTTTCTTGGGGAGGTTAGCATGCCAAATCCATTAGGCCCAAGGTAAAGAAGGTGCCCGAACCCTAGTACAATCCCAAGCACTTTTAATATTAAAATAACTATCATTTTCACTCTTCCAAATACGAACATCATGCCTCTCTTTGCGCCTAACTAAGAATTGAACCAAATCATTAGCTTTTTGGACACCCACGAGCCTTTCCAAGAGTGGAATGTCTCAGTCATTCCCAATCTGACACTCTTTTACCTTCAACAAAGGCTTCTCAATCATTGAGTACTGGACATGAAGAGGATCACCTCCATCCCAATTATCATACTAGAAAGAGATGTTTCCATCTCTCACTAACCACTTTTAATTATTTTGGGCTCCGGCATACTATTAATAATAGCCTTCCAAAATCGAGTATTCTTAGATAGATCCATAAGGGATAAATAATTACCTCTAACATAATTACCTCTAAAATAATCCGCTCACAAAAATGGCCCGAAATCAATCTCCAATTTAACAATGGCCTTCCAATTTATTCATACACATGCAGCTTGCTCTTCATTATCTGTTCTTATATTTTCTCTTTCTCGGGATGACTTTTATATTTTGCCTTTTTTCTATTCCCACTGACCTTCAGCCTTTCACTATTTTCAATTAATTTGACTCCAATGAAGAAACCTTTTCTTTCCTCTGGATAAATGAGTGGGCATCCATAGGTTTCGTGGCGTAATATTTTGTTCTAATTTCTACCCAACACAGATATGGATTGCACATAACATCAATCTGCTGACTTTTCATGCATGAATAGATATGAAAAACACTGCATGCATTAGACGTGCAGTAAACACGACGTCCTCAACAAATAAATCACGAAATAATGGGAAAAAGAAAAAAAGTTTTCTTCCAACTGTTCTGACAATAAACTAACTTCTCGCGTGCATCTTAAATTTGTGAGAAACAATTTATGTTTTTTTTTTTTTTTAAATTAAACTTTTAAAAATGGGTAGTGATAGTGTGCCGCGCAGCTTTGACCGTTGAGCGTGCCCACTACTATAATTTTTATTTTTATTTTTTTCTTTACATTGTTTTTAATATATTTAAATATTTTTAAAAAAATAAAAAAATATATCAATACACTAACAGTCACTTCTTTAATTAGTAAGTAAAAAAAAATTTAAAAAATAAAATGCATGAGCGGTCAAAATGAAAAGGCAAAATGAGGCGGCATAATAGCATAGGGGTGGACAGTGGGGCCCTGTACCCTGCTGTCCCACCTCTGTTTGCCCAACATTTGGCCCCCTAGCGGGGGCGGGTAGGGCCTAATCCCACCCTACACTTTTTTATTATTATTAATATAAATATATAAATCTTTATTATTTTTACTATATATAAATATAGTAATATGTATTAAGTATAACTTTTACTTAATACTTTATATAAGTTGTTATGTAGTAGAGTGACCGTTTTATAGATTGTTTTAACAATACAAGTCTCACACTTAAGCAGCGTGTGACTCTTGTATTACACTACAACTTACACAAGATATATGTACTAGCAAATTTAAAAATTATATAATTTTTTAATTATAGTTATATTTACAAATTTAAATTTACAATTTAAGTCTTTAAATATGTTTTTGATCATTTTTAAATCTAAGAATAATTTTTTAACATAGTAAAATGTAATTCATTATTGAAGTGAGTGGAGGCGAGAGTAAAACCCCATCCTCGGCCCATGCGAGGGGGCGGGGCGGGACGGGGCGGTGCAATGCGGATAGCACCCCAGTAGCATCATTCTTTAAAAATATATGTATCTCTCACATGTTCAGTTAAATTTATAAAATGAATTGAAGCAGGAAACTTCCTCCCAAGAAAACTCTATGAAAAGTCAATGAAGCTGCAAATCACTCGAGGCAAGTTTATGCCCTATGTGTTCCCCTCACAACCACCCCCCCATTTCTGTAGGTTTTAGTGGTGGCGGCTTGTTTTGTTTGCCTATTTGCTTTGACTTCAAGCATATGGCCTCTCGCCCTTATACCTCCTCACCTAACAATGAACCAACCTTGATTTAGATATTTTCTTGTAATTTTTTTTTTTTTTAAATCGATATTTCACCACTGGCATTGGTGTGAAGTAGTACGCTGTAAGGTCATTTTCTACGTATAGATGAAGTGGAATTTTCAGAAAAGTTCGTGATGACCTACAAAATAATCTATCTTAATTAATTACTGTCTAGTTCGTGCTTTGAACTCACTCTCAAAACCATTTAACAAAAAAAGAAAAATCACCACAAATATTATTAATAAAAAAAAAAAGATATTTACAATGATATGTCAGGTACTAATTTTTAAAAAATTAAATAAATATAAATTTTTTTTTTAAAAATACACAACATTTGTACAATCACAGTACTTTTTTCCACGTAAACTGCAGTAAAATTTTAGAGAAATTGAGGACAAGACTTTTTAATTAATTTCATTTAATTATTATAACTTTTTTAAATTTTTTTATAAAATAAAATAAATATTTTAAAATTTTAAAATATAAAAAATATAAAAAAAAACTATTTTATTTAATTTTTAATTTTAATTTTAATTTTAATCTCAATTTATTCCAATCACGCCTACCAACTCTTACTTTGAAAAACGCCTAGTTTTCTCCACCAACCGCACTTCAATTTAAAATTGCCACGTGTATTATTCCACCAAAAAGCTTGCGGGGCCGGTTGGGCAAAAGAACAGGTTTTTTTTTTTTTTTTAAGCAAACGAACAGGTTATTAAAATTTCTCAAGTAGCAGTATTATATTTATTTATCTATTACTATTATACACACTTACATAATTTTATTTGGGGAAATGCTTTGGGTCCCAAAGTGTGTCCCGAAATTTTTTTTTTTTTTTGTTTTTTTTTTTTTTACTGAATGATTAAAAAAATATTTTTTAATAATGTTGTAATTTTTTTATTTTTTTAAAAATTATTTATGATGATTAAAAAAATACATAAAAAAAAATAAAAAACTTATTCGGGACACAAAATGGATCCCGAATTCGGGACCCATAGCAGTGCCCTTTTATTTGTTAACAGATCAGACACTGACTGACACCTTGAGTTCTGATTCCTGATTATCTATTTATGGATAATGCTACGGTTACCGCTCATTTACACTGCTTTCCTTCTCCGCTTGAGGTGGCCTGTTGTGTGTTTTATTAATTTAAAAAAAAATAGAAAAAAAGTCTCCCCCCAAATTCTCATAAGTCCAAAATCCCCAATCACAATAAGCCTTCCTTCGGCTCCTCCGTCAGATCTCCACCGGCATCTAGTCCGTGCGGCAAGAGATCCATTTTAATTGTGAAACGACGATAGTTAAGAAGATAAAATTTCAATTCGTGAAATTCATAGCAACCTCAAATTTTCTGATTTCTTTTCCTTTATTTTCTTAGGCACCGAACATAGGGTTATGAAATCATTCGAATCTGTGTGCAAATTTGTAACTCCTAGAATTTCCAGTTGATTTCTTTTATGGTTTATATAAGAAGTTGTATCATGTGAGTTTGAGTGGTATGGATGACTGTTTCGTTTTGCGTAGAGTTTCCGTTGCAACTTGTAAGTGTTTCTTCTTCCATAGTCTGTTTTGTATTGGTGACATAATGTGTTGTTTTTTATTTATATGGAAAGAGAAGTTTTTGTGAAAATGACATGTTTTTTCCATTTTCTTTTTCCCAAATTTGAGAGAAATTTGTATATCTAGGTCATACTAGCAATCATTTACTGCTTTTCTGGATTTGCATTATGTCTCCAACTCCATTACGATGTGGAGTTGGGATGAGTGATTCGAAAAATGCAAGAACAAGGCTGGGGAAGATTTTTACAATGTGAAGTTGGGATTTATTATTTGTGAGCAATTTTTTTTTTTTTTTTGAGTTGGGATGGAAGATTCAAATAAGGCAAGCTACGAAGTGGAGAGTGGAGTTAGAGTTTATTATTTGGGAGAGAAGGATGGAAAAAAATAAAAAATAAAAAAGCCAACTGATTCAGAAATTTTTTTTAATATTTAAAATTGATACCACGGGGCATGTACATCAAGCGGGAGGACGCAGCGCGAGCACTAAGCGGTGTGCATAGCATTATTCTTAGAGCTGTGTTGCGCATCAGTCGGAAGCTGCAGTATATTATAGATAAATTTTTTTTTTTTTCACTCAATACATTAAGTGTGCGGCGGCTGATATATACAGTAGGTTGCTATTTATATTTTCTCTTATTCTTATTGAAAAAATCTTCTTCACACTCTACTATTGGTATAAGCCCCAGCACACCTAACATGCTGGGTTGAAAAAAAAAAAAATTATGTAAGGTGTGTGGAGAGTGCAATGTACAGTATGTTGATCTCTAGCATTTCTCATTCTTATTTTTATCAAGCATTTAAATAGAAAACTTGAATTCTTATTCTATATTTTATTTCAGTTAGTCTACATATAGTCCATACAAATCTATACAATTATATTTAAAAAAAATTAAAATTATAATAATATTTTTTAAAATAATATTTTTTTTTATCTTAATTTATCAATAAAATTGGACATACAATCTTCTGCTAAAATTGCAAATATAATTTCTGATTTTGTTTTATTTTACAGCGGAACAGATAAAGCCTCAAATTTGGCATTACACAAAATATGTTAAAAAAGAGACCCCAACCGAGACCACTGGTCTACACTCCACAGACGATGAATCGATCATTACCAATTCTATACTGGCCCCAGCGAGTGGGACGTCAAGCAAGACTCATGGGTACATTTGCAGTCTCACCCACCCCCGACCGGTTTGGCGGGCGGTCCAAACACCCGCCATCTGGTTCAAACCGGATTCCTCTTTCCCCATATATACCCCCCCTCTTTCCTCTTCTTAGCTCAGGCTCAACTGTTAATCGGTGAGCAAAAGTCCAGAGATCAAAAGGCCAGATAAGAGAAAGAAGAACAAGAACAAGAACAACAAAAGGTATTACAGCAATGGCTTCCAAGGGAGAAGTAAATCAAAACGAAGCCGGGAGGCACCAGGAGGTTGGTCACAAGAGCCTTTTGCAGAGTGATGCTCTTTATCAGGTAGATGTGTTTCCATCAATGCTTTCATGTATTAACGCCCCCAACGGATGAAAACATTGAAAAGGGAAAAGAAAGAGAATTTATTTAAACCATCAGCGGGCTTTTGTAGCTTTTTTTGTTTTATTATTTCAATTATATATCGATCTTCCATTTCTGGTTTTAAAACATTGTTTCTGGTTTTTGGGTATGGTTTTGTAGTATATATTGGAGACCAGTGTCTACCCGAGAGAGCCTGAACCCATGAAGGAGCTTAGAGAGGTGACTGCCAAGCATCCATGGTGAGTTTCGTGATTAAGATTCCTTTTCTCTCTTTTATGTTTTTTCCTTTCCAACTCAGATCAATTCTGGTACCAGGACCCTCAAAAGCTCAATTTAGTAAGAAACAATGAATTTAACTGATTAATAAATATTGTATATGTCTTTTTAATGTCAGTTTGGTTTGAATGGTAAAACAGGAACATCATGACCACCTCAGCCGATGAAGGCCAGTTCTTGAACATGCTACTCAAACTCATCAATGCCAAGAACACCATGGAGATCGGTGTCTACACCGGCTACTCCCTTCTCGCTACAGCCTTAGCGATTCCCGACGATGGAAAGGTAAGAAATTTCATAAATTTCCAATCACCGATACTTACAATAAGATGGTCTCTCAAACTCAACCATAACAGCCCAAAAAAGTTTGTTTAAAAAAAAAAAAGTAATAATAATATTCTATTTTTGATTGTCACAGATCCTGGCCATGGACATCAACAGAGAAAACTACGAGCTAGGCCTGCCCATCATCGAAAAAGCCGGTGTTGCCCACAAGATCGAATTCAGAGAGGGCCCCGCTCTCCCAGTCCTTGACCTTTTGGTTGAAGATGTAAATTTCTCGAGCCCAATTACTTTCACTGTTTGTAAACATTTTATTTTTAACTTATAAAAAAATCATAAATTGTTTGCAAAAATTAGAACAAGAGAGGCACAAATACCGCCTTCCAGATATTTTAGGGATGGCCTTGGGCCGCGGGGACTTCGCCTCTCTCAAAACTTTAATAATTAATTAATTTTTAAGACTTATATGAGAAGAAGATCCGTGATTATGGACTTGCTTGTTTTCAGAAATTATTTTATTTTATTTAATTATTATATATTATTTAAAATTTTATATAAAATATAATAAAAAATTTAAAATAAAAATTAATATATAATAATATTTTATTAAACTTTCATTTAATCTCCTCATTTTAAACAAATGAGACCTAAATTTTATAAAACCATTTATTTAATAAGGTAAAATAGAATAATTCTACTTAGCATCTTATACATCATATTTTTTTTATTTTTTTTATAAAAAGTATATGATATATGGATAATGAGTAGAATAACTCAATTAGCTTAACGAGAATAAAATCAAAAGAAAATTAAAATAAAAATATATATAATGTGTAGGGTGGAATGTTGAATAGTATAACCTAATAAAATAACGACGTCGTACCTTAAATTATGATAAAGTCTTGAAAGCTAAGCTATTTGTTTGGTGAACCACAGGAAAAGAACCATGGAGCTTATGATTTCATATTCGTGGACGCGGACAAGGACAACTACATCAACTATCACAAGAGGCTAATTGACCTCGTGAAGGTCGGGGGATTGATCGGCTACGATAACACCCTCTGGAACGGCTCTGTCGTGGCGCCTGCTGATGCGCCACTTCGCAAGTACGTTAGGTACTACAGGGACTTCGTCTTGGAGCTCAACAAGGCCCTTGCTGCCGACCCTAGGATTGAGATCTGCATGCTTCCTGTTGGTGATGGGATCACTCTCTGCCGTCGGATCAAATGACCGACCAACACACCACCCCCCCAAAAAAAAACTGCCCGTTAAACTTCAACTCACCGTCTAATTATTTTCTTATAATTCATTTCTAATTTGTCTTTGTATTATGTGATGGACGGTGAGTGATGGAAGATGACCACATTCCGATGGTGCTGATTTCATTTGTTGCCATAAAAATATCATTATTGTATTTTAGTGATGGTAATATGGTCGTCTATACCTGTTTGTGTTCGAAATTCAAGTCAATAAGATACAAGGGCTAACTGCATACAAAAGAAAAATAAAATATTAGCCTTTGATAGCGTATGATCATAACTCAATGAACGGTCTTACGTCCTTTTCCATGGACAACTCAATAAGCCTCTGGGTTTTTGGAGTGTAGATTAATGGGTGATCAGCTGTCTAGGTCTTAACATTCTTCAAAATACAACCCGCTTTCGTACGTAATCATGTCATGTCATCGAGCTGGCTTCACAAAATTCTATTTTTTTGACAATAAGATTCGTAAAAGTATTGCGTGATCAGTTTTTATAGGTTATGATAATGTGTTTTAGAATGATATTGATCAGATAATCAACATATATTGTTTGGTTTCTGTATGCTAAAATGTTTGAAAGAAGCGGTCACTCATTTTTTGTCAATGTCTATCAAATATCCCTTATATCTTAAAAGCGGCTATACTCAGATGAACAAGAATGAACAGTCACTTTATTTTTCTTCCATCCGTGCCATTTGTGGTTGGGTCTTATTACGGTTTTGTTATTGTTTTTGTGATTTACTTTCCGCGTGTTCCACGTAACACCATCTCTACATCTTCTTCTTCTTCTTTTGGTTTTCTCTTCACTTGGTGGTGCAGGGACAGAGGCAATAGCTAAGGGAGGTGGGCTTGGACATGGGTCGTCATGGTCTAAGGTAGTTTGTGGCTGCACCGGGAGGGTTGGAGGCCGCAGGTTAAGAGATAGAGAATGGGAGAGGGACGCTGGGCTGGAGCAGTGGAGGATCGGGGTGGCTCGAGAGGAGGCTCACGGTGCCTCGTGGTGGCACTGCCAACGGCTGTGGGTGGCGGGGCTAGGCGTGGTGGCAGGGTGGCATTGAGGCCGACGAGGCTGGGCCCAGAGGGTGGCACATGGCGGCGATACAAGGATCTAACAAGATCCGAGAGATAGAAAGAGGGCTTCGGGAAATGACAGAGAGAAGGACCTAAATTTTTTTCCTTAGTTCTACTTTTGTCCTTGTGTGGTTGTGCTTTGTGTTTCTTTTTGCTCACTTCGTTCGATTTCGTCCCTGTTTGAGCAAAATATATTTCTCTCTCTGATTTTTGCAAGAACCCAGAAAACCTAGAAAGCACGAGGAGGTAGAAAGTCTACAACTAAACCAAAAAAAGGAGTTTTCCTATTCAGAAATGAAGCAATAACCCCTCATTTATTTTTGCTCAAAACATCGATTTGAAGTTTTTATTGTTGTTGCATTTGGTTGGACTTTCTTTCTCGATTACCCATTGGTTAAGGTACGGACGCAAGGATTTTCTTTAGTTTTGTATTTTCTGCTTCTTTCTTATTCTCTTATTTTCAGATCTAAGCTGGGTGTAGCATTTGAAATTAATGATCTTCGTCGGCTCTATGTGTGCTTTCAGAGAAAGCGGAGATAATGGGAAGGGAATGAGGGTTTGGTACTTTGAATGTTATGTTGTCATTTTGCTGGGATTTTAGATGACGAGAGATGTGGATTTCGAATTCAAAACTTCTCTGACTTTTTCTTGGCAGCCAAACACACCGTGAAATTTTAGTTATATTTTTCGAACACCCTAATTTCTTTACACCTTTTTTTATGTATATTGCGAGGTGCATTAGTTTCTCGATATATTAACAAGATGAGATGAAAGGTTTTGGATTTTGCTTTTTGTGTGCTATAGTTTTCGGGTCAGATCCTACTGCATATACACAAATGATACTGTATTAGATAATGTTAAGGATCGTATGTTTCAAATTATTATTTTCCTTCCAAAAAAGTTTCCCTTTGAGGTTCTTTTTTTTTTTCTTTTTTTTCTCCCTTCTTATGGCTTTGAATTTGGTCCTTTAGTTCTAGGAATGCTAAGAGAAAGAAATAGAAATGCCCTAAATGCTAAAATATTGAACTCTGGCTTTTTTTTTTTTTTTTGTTCAAAGAGAATTCCTTTCCAGAAATCAAATGTTTTATTATTTATGTTTAAAAATAGAGAAAAGTTTTGGTTAGTCAAAAGGGTTTTTTTGATAGGCTCCTGGATTATTATTTATAGTAGTCTGCTATTTTTTTTCCCCTCTCAACGCTTCTGTAATTATATAATCATCACCAGCTTGCTCATAAGATCTGAATTGATGTGCAGTTCCCTGGGGAAGATGATATATGGCTGTGGTGATTTGATTTTTTCATCACACATTATTTTTACGTTATTATTTGTTCTGACATGGAAGAAATAAGGCACAATAAGGTAAATAGTCATTCTCAATTGCTTCTTATGCTTGTTCATGACAATTGTCTTTATTGTTTCTCAATTGCATATATAGGTGGAGACAAAGGGACTGACTTTATCAGGCATATGAGATTGTTTTTTTTTTTTTCAGAAGTTTAACATTATGAAAATAATTTTTTGGTTCTATGTAGCCGTACCTTTTTTATAACTATTGTGGGATTATCCTTGTAGCTACCTTAAGTAGTTTGCTTGGCTACTTCCCATTATTTCGAGCCTCCTGATTATAGCCTCTCACAAACATTACATAGTTGACATTGTTGTCACTTGGTAAACAAAAGAAGGATTCTGTTATGTTATTGAATAGACTAATTGGTATTGTTTTAGTGGTTGTGAACTGTTATATTCTTTTCCTGGTATACTGTAAATTTGACAGTGTTCTTCCTTGACAAGAAATTGCCAAGTTAACTTTAGCATTAGCATATTCTTTTTAACTTTTTCACACATTAGTGTGTCTAATATGGATAGTAATGTTGTGTGTTTAACATGGATATTAATGTTGTTTTGGCAAATGTTACTGGGGTTCTATGCGAGCTCCAGCTAATTATAAAGAAGGTGAATGTGTCCCCTTGACAAGGTTCTATGTTCTTCTACAATCTATCAGAATTCAGAAATCCACATCTTGTGTTTTCTTTTTCTAAGATTTCTTCTATTTAATCTATTGCAAGTTTATTGTTGCAGTTACTAAGTGGTAGTTGTTGGATGCTAAAAATTCATTTCTCATCTCATTTGAAATTGTGCTAATATTTCCATACAAACTTGATACTGCCTCATTTAGAAATTATATGAAAAAGAGACTTATGCAGTCCAAGTAGTTGGCTAAAAATCATATTTTATCTTAAGTCTTTAAACGTTAAGAGTCGTTTAAACAAATCTGCCATTACGATATAAAAAATGACTTGTTGGAAATGAGGAGCTGGCAATTAAATCAGGTTAGAATAGAAATAAATAAATAAAAGATATGTGGTGTTCTACATACCTCCTATTGTTAATTTTATATAATTATCCATTGTATTTCCTTTCTGGTGAGAGGAGCCCGAGTTTGCTCACACACACACCCTAATATCTGTACAGAGAGCTTGTTCTGACATACAAGGAATACTACACAATAAGTCATTCTCAATTGCTTCTTATGCTTGTGCATGACAATTGTCTTTCTTGTTTCTCATTTGCAGGTATAGGTGGAGGCCGAGGGGCTGACTTCATTAGGTATACAAGATTTTTTCAGATGGCATTATGAAAATAAGTTATTGGTTCTATTTAGCACCAACTTTGTTTTTACTACTGTGGGCTTATACTGTAAATTTTTGTGAACTAACAGGTAACTGTGGGCTTTATATTGATGGACTTGAAATAATTATGCACGAAATCATTTGCTATGTTCTAAGCTCTTGCAGCTTTAATACCATTACCTTTGTTTTCTATGTAATGAACATATTTCTTAAGAAATTTGTATTGTTATCTGCTTTTACAAAGGGTTTTTATATATATTTTTGGTAAAACTTTTTTTTTCTTCCAACAGGGCTAACGTGCCTAGCACGTTGAACCACTGCTAGTATATATATATATATGCAAGTTGTGAATTATCACCTAACTTGTACTAATTAAATCCTTCGGAAACGACAAACTATAAAATGTTAATCCACTTTTACGATCGATCGTCTCCATGGTTATCATGATGTTTTACACAATAAAGAAATGAATTGGTTGGAACATTGATAATTGGTGGACAGCGGGGGCCTCCACCCACCCATCCACCAAACCCAAACATGTCAAAGATAGTAAGTAACATTCATGAGCTGTACTATACTTAACAAGTAAAATAGAATTAACTCTGAATATTATGTCCCCTGGCTAATCTAGTAGTTGAGCTTTGGCGACCAACTTTGTTTTGAAAAGTGGAGACTTGGTGTTCAGTTTAACTGCGAGAAATTTCAACATAGATTGTCATGGAATTCCTCTTCCTAAATGGCTGTCCGCATCAGTGCATTATTTTATAGGAAAAAGAGGGTGAGATCAAGTTCTAATTAATTGAAGGTCCCTGCAGAAGTGTGGTCCGTCTGTATAATCTAGTGGGCAAGACTGCTAGTTTGAACGGAAAAGTGTCACCTTCTGTTCCACGGTTCGGTCTTGTCTGAGGCTGGTCTATAGTTTAGCTAATCGGGGTCTTTATTTTTCAATTCATTCACATGGCAAATTAAAGCTTAATACATGGGGTAAGAAGGTAACCATTGTGTAAATTAAAGACATCTCAAGTTTTTTCTATTTTTCATTCGCTCTGAAAGATACAAAAAGAAGGAAGTAATTAAGTAATTAATCCTCAAGCATATTTAACACGCGCGTGGCATATGCATGCAAAAAATATATATATATATATATATATATATATATATATATATATATCAAAAGCAGCGCGACTTTAGAGTTTAGGCCATTTGGCAAGTTGTGGATAAGGTTTATTGGGTCGCGACTAGGGGAAAATGAGCTTGCGCATTATAGGCGATGATAGGTACTTGGAAGAAGAAGTGGGAGTTGATAACTTGATTTTTTGGAGTTTGGCTTAAAACATCCAGTAAAGAAAATTACTGAAAGTAATGGGATGTAAGCGCAAGAATCATCAAAATTCTCAAGTAGCAACCCCACCAACTTGCGTAGAAATATCAGAACTATGATGTTAGTTTCCAAAGATCTGGTTGCTTGCTCTCCCTATCTATCCTCTGCAACGTTATTTTGAATTTGATAGCACCTTCAGTGTGGTTGGTCTGTCGATCATTATTTTTTATGGTAACATGGAGAATTGATGGTCGCATCCGCACCAGGCGGGGCATATTGTCTTTCTACTATTTCCATGTGGTCTCGCTTTGTTACTTGGATTGTTTATTGTGGTGGTTTCCAACACGTTTTTTTCCCTGGCTATTCATTATCCTTCTTAATTGGGCTCGACCTGTTCTCAGGTTTGATGTTTTGCTCTCCTAAAAACCTTTGAAAATAAAAAAATATTGGCAGCTGTTTCTCCTCCTTTTGAAGTCTCTCGTTTTGCGCCAGAGAAAAAGAAATAGACCAAGAAACAAAAAAACAATGAAGCCGATCACTTCTCTTGTATCAGCCGGTCTACTTTGTCGAGCTCAGCTTCCCAATTGCCGTGTACTTGGACGTGGGTTAGGATCAAACTTTATTATTTAATGACATAACTGGTTGTCTTTTTTTTCTTTTTCTTTTTCTTTTTTCTAATCGAAGCTTCTGCTATCATAGTAATTGTGGTTTAGATTTTTGAGATCTTTATCTCTAATATTTTTCCGTTATGGTCCCTCCATACAACTGAGATTGCTGAGAATGATTATCTAACTGCGGCATCAAAGGAGAAACTCCATTGGTTGTGAAGGGGAGGCTTCCATGCTTCTGTTTGTTTTTTTTTTTGTTTTTCTTCCCATGCGTATCTATTGGCTTGATAAATCTAGTTCAGCTGATCTTTTGCTATCCAAAGAGAGAAATTTGTGTGATTGTGGACTATATCATTTCTTTGTCTCCAAATGAAATTCATAATGATGACCGCAAATAGTTGAAAGGGATATTTTTCTAAGTCGTTTAGTCTTAATTCCTTCTCGGGATTTAGAATCATTTGTATCCAATCTGACATAGAGTGTATCAGCAATGTAGCGAGATTTAGTTGCCAAGAGCTTTGCTGCCACAAGATCCGATTAATGGGGCATTCTGTGAAGAGGTGGAGTGAAATTTATTCTGCTTCATTACACAATGGACAATCTTCTGAGTGGATCTAAGGAATGACATCACTCAATCTTTTTCTGGTAGGGAGAATGCTTCATAATATTTTCCAAAGCAGCAGCTCATAAAAATCATGAATTTTTAAACGACAGAGACTCAGAGAGGGCTAAAAATAGATATCGGGAACTGGAAGCTTTGTTGAGTCATGCCTAGGTTGATTTGCTAGGCTTCAATTCAATTTCAATTCTTCATTTGCCATTTTCTAATCTAAAGCTAAGATTCTAGAAATAGAAATTGCTTCAACCAACTTATCTATCACTAGAGTGGTCAAGTTGGGCTCGTGATTACCAAAAATTATGGTTTATCATGCTGCAATCCATTTTAAATTTTGGGCCACGCTTTCTCTTACGATAGAACACTCTTTATGGCACATGATGTTGGGTATGTTGCTAGTTTACCATCAGGAGTTCCTTCGCTTTGATTTTCGGCCTAAGAGGCATAGTCTGTCCATTCTCTCCAATGTTGGGGGGCTCGTCTGTATATTGTAACGGACGACTAGTTTTGAGGAGCTTCTTTGTGAATGCTTCAAGGTCTAAGAACCTCGGTACATGTTTTGAACTTGCACCTCTCATGAGACAACTCTATTATAATTCAAATAGTTTTGAGAATCTTAGGCATCCCCTTATACAATAAGTGTAGGCTGTAATTGTAGCAAACAATTTATAGATATCCAATAACCTACCTACCTCCATTTCTGCCAACCAATTCGGAACATCATAAGCGACAGTTCCCTTAAGGGAAGAATGTTAATATGTCAAGTGTGCATCAACAACTAAGGCAAAACGTTCCACTGATAAGTCTCAGGCTTAATTGATCAGTGAAAATGCTCATTCTCTTGTCAGATCACATATTTTGCATTGATAAATACCCATAGCTAAAGAAAACTAACTTTGCATAGTGTCATGACACAAAGGTTAAACCAGACTAACAAAATTGTCTGTGGACCAAGCACATTGAGAAACTCTTATGGCATAGGAGAAAAACAACCATAAATTTTTATCGGAATGGCTCAAATTACCTAAGAGAAAGAAACCCACAAACGTACTAGCCTTCACTGGCACCCGAATGCACAACTAGAACAAGAAACAAATTTGAGAACTGTAACAATAAGAATAATAGGGTAACCTGTAATGAACGGGAAAAAACAGATACTTAGAGACGGAAAGTTTAAACTGAATCAAGCATGCGTTTGAGCACCAATTCAATCAGCTGTAACCAAACCCCATGAACACGCCACAGCAAAATGGCTCCGAACAAGATAATTAGGCAAAGGATTCCAAATATTTTATCTAAAACCTCCACATTCAAATCAACTGAAAGCGATTCCCAAAAGACAGTTCCCAGATTATGAATGAAATAGAAAACAAAAGAAGACCAACATTCATTCAAGTGCTTAGTATCATAAGTAGAATTTCAATACAACAAAAAACAAAAATTTTGCCTTTTGATTATGGGATTTTAGACTCCTCAACGGTAGGACTTTTGGAACCTAGCCCTTGCACTGCGACCACTGAACTTCTTGGGCTCGCAGCGCCTGGGGTCAGCGACAAGCAGGGTCTGGTCGTACCTAACGAGGATATCCTTGATCTCCTTCTTGCTCTGCTCGTCGACGTACTTTTGGTAGTATGCAACGAGGGCCTTGGCTATGCTCTGGCGGATGGTGTAGATCTGGGAAGTGTGGCCCCCACCTTTGACACGGATCCGCATATCGACACCGATGAAACGATGCCGTCCCAGCAAGAGTATCGGTTCGTACGCCTTGAACCTCAGGATCTCCGGCTCCACCAACTCTATCAGGCACCCATTGATCTTGATCAGCCCACATCCCCGCTTGTAGTAGGTCTGTTAGGGACCTCGGACTTGTCCCTAACACTAAGGGTCCACGGCTAGTCTTGGTGATGATGGTGACCGAGTGTTCGTGCCGCTTGTTTGGCCTTTCCATAAAAGGATGGTGTTTGAGTGATGGAATGAAAATGTGTTTGGGTAGGCTAAGGCAAATCGACGTGGGTGACTAGACTTGATCTTGAGTGAGATGCCAAGATGATGGAGGCAATGGTTGAATGGATGAGATGAGGTTAGGGTTCGGGTTAGAGGCAACTTGGGTTTTGTGGGCTATGGTAGAATGAGGGTTGGTGTGGTCTTGGAAGATTGGCTTAGGATTATAGGTGTTTGATGCGATGAGAATGGCTTAAGGGTTACCCTTAATGTTTGGGCTACTTGGATAATGATTAGGGTAGGTAAGGTGAAGTCTAGCTAGGGTTTTGTGAGGTGGCTAGGATGGATTTCAAGATTGACTTAGAGTTGGAGTTTAGGATGATGCTAGGGTTTGGGAATGAGTTGGAAGAGTGAGGCTAGGGTTTGGTTAGCTTAGGAATGGTTATGGAAATTTTGTAAGATGGAAGGAATCTTTGAGTGAAGATGGAAGTTTGAATTTTGAATTAGGATGACAAGTCAATAATTGACTTGGAAAGATTGTAGGAAGAGTGATTTAAGGAATTGAATAGGATTTGCAATTCCTTAAATTAAGGGATTGGAATTTGAATTTGAATTGGAGAAAGTCAAGACTCCTAGAAGAAATGGGTTTCCTTATAAAGCTTTGAGGTGGGTGGCTAGGCCTTATGTGGATGATGGGGCTATTTATGGAAGGTGACAAAGAAGGTAAGATGGGATCACTAGGGTTAGCGCCACTTGTGTTTAGGGTTTGGTGTTGGATAGTGATGATGGGCCGCTAGGGTTAAGGATATGATGGATGAAGGACAATTATGGGAAGGTGAGCTTATATGAAAAGTGGGGCAACATTAGGGTTGGCCGAATGGTGTGTGTGGAAGTGTGATTATGTGGGTTTCGGCTAGGGCAAAGTGTATGGATGAGGCAATTTATGGTAAGTGGACTAACTTATGGAAATTATGACAAACACTATGGTGGTCGAGTATATGGAATGGAATGAATCAAATGAGCAATGGAATGGATGAACACTATGAACAACTCAAGAACAATGCACATAAAATAATAAAATCAAAGATAGAAAATGGAAGACAAGAGATGGGATGGAAAATACTTATAAGATTTAGGAGTGTAAACTCAAACCGGAAAACCGGAAAACTGGAAAACTGGTCCGGACCGGACCGGTTTTACTGGTTTTGAACCGGTCCAGTCCGAAACCGATTTTTAAAATGTAAAAACCGGCTAGTTCTGGTCCGGTTCCTGTTTTGGAATTGTTTGGACCGGACCAGTTGATTAAAAAAAATAAAAAATAATATTTTTATATATAAGTTTTATACATAATATTTTAAATATATATTAAATATTAATATAAATAATTTTTATATATAATGTATAATTATAAATTTATACATTAAATGTTAATTTATAATTTCATATATATATATACATATATATGAAATAATTTCATATTATAATTTATAAATTATTACATTAAATGTTAATACTAATATATAAGTTTATAAATAATACTAATAGTCTAATATAGACTATAGATTATAGTTATAATTAATACTAAAAGTTTTTACTAAAAGATTATAACTAATACTAATACTTATAATTAATACTAAAAGTTTTTTTTTTTTTTTTTTTATAAACAAAATTTTAATGACAAATTGTGAAATTTACATTTTAAAAAAATCGGAAAACCGGACCGGACCGGACTGGAAATCGGTAAAACCAGAAATACCGGTTTAGGAGGGTAACCGTTGCGTAATCGGTTTTGAAAAATACAAAACCGGTACATACTGGTTCGGACTTAGATTTTATCCAAAATCGGACCGGACCGGACCGGTTACACCCCTAATAAGATTAATGATTCTTTAGGGATTCACGAATTGCACCCTAAAGATGAAATGAACAAGATAGATAGATTGAATCACACTTATTCACGAATTGCAAGGTGTGATCCTATCTTTGGATTCACGAATTGCACCCAAAAAGTCCAAGTGCCTAGTACCGAAAGATGATCTCAAGAACTAGTCTACCCACTTAGGGAATTTGCCAAAGGTTCAAAAGATATGAAAGCAAAGCCTAAGGGTCCTATTTATAAGAGTTACAAGTTAGAAACTCCCAATAGGTCCCTTGAAAAATAAATAATTAAATAAAAATAAATAATAAAAAATAACATAGTTGACATGGGTCAAATTGACCCATGGCATGCATGAGCCCATTGATGGGCTAGGTTGGCTGATGGCATGTGGCTGGCAGAGCCCTGGGCTGGTCTGGGTGTGTGCAGGCTAGCATGGCCCAGGCAGGTTGCCTGGGCGCTGGGCACTGGGGCAATGGGCCTGCTGGGGCGCGCGCGCGCTGGGCTTGTCTGCGGGCGAGGCGTGCGTGGGTGCTGGGCATGCGGGCTGCATGCTGAATGGGTTGGTTTGGTCACCAGCCCCCTTGGGCACCCTGGGCATGTCAAGACAAGCCCCATGGCATGCCCCTAAGGTTGTTTTGGAGTTGTCTAGCCTTGTCCCCACATGACTAATGGCTTGGCCATGAGCCACAAAACAGGGGTTCCTACCAAGGTCACTGCTACTGCCGTCTTCTTGCGCCCGAAGCACTGCACCGACTCCAACGGACCGGTCGCCATTGTTGCCTTGAAATGCTAATTTGGTGAGCGTGAGGAACGGAGGCGAGAATATGTATTTCCAAATTTATATGGGCATGTCATGCGGACGCGCTTGGGTTGTCGCCACCAATGTAAACGGCAAAATGCCCTTGTATTGGGCCCTCTCTCACGAATAGAGTTCCCTTTGTTCAAAAACTGCTCTTGATCTGAGATTTGTTTTTTTATCTTACAAAATATAGAATGAGACTTGTATCAACTTTTTATCACTGTGTTCGGTAAAATTGATAGAAATTCTGAAAATTTAGAAGTAGAATACTTAACTTCATGAGATAAGTATAAATATAAAGTGTCAGTTTTTACTTCTTTAAATATAATGCATCAGTTTTAGTAATGCAAAAAATTATATTATTACATGAACTTATAATTTAATAGGATTTATCTTCTTTGCAAATGAAGATGATAGGACAATTGAGGTCATACATAGATATTTAGATTTATCCCATATTATTATTCTAGTACGTAGTTGGGATTTCTTGTACGTAGTTGTCGATGTATTATTCTAGTAATAATAGGCGGAATATGTCGTTAAACTTATTAACTGTTGCATTCTATCTTCTTTAAACTGCCGTGCCATGCAATCATGACCAGAATACTCAATAAATGATAGCCACTGGTCAATGCCATCATGATCAACTACAACGTCCTTTCTATGTATATGTTTATGGCGGCTCTCAAATTTCTTCAAACCCAGATGTATTTGTACATCAGCAACAGCAACACTTGGAACAACCAGAAAAACCCCTCCAATGAGAAAAAAGAAAGATGAGAGAAAAGAAGCCCAAACTTCCATTCTCTTCATTCGAAAAGGTCGAACAGTTCAAATACAATTAATAATAAACAGTAACGGTGAACATTGCGTTTAATTGCTTTTCAGCCTTAGTTCTTCGTCTACAACAGATCTGGATTTCTTGATGTTTCCTTTCTTCCTTCTCAGCAGAAGTTTCCTTAGCAAACCGAATCCTCCCTGTTTTTTATTTGGGACAATAGTTAGAGAACCAGCGGGACTTTTATCTCCTTCATGGCTCGAACCGAAACATGCTCCCGGAGCATGTACCAGGGCGTTTGGAGCACATGAAGCATTATAGCTACTAGAGTGGAGAACAAGTTGTTTCTCTGCGTCTGCAGTGCTGCTTGTAGTTTCTTTAGCTTTTGGAGACTTAAGGATCTCTGCCTTAGCATCATCCTCAGCTAGCATTCGATCACGGAGGGAAGCACGCTTGCTCAATTTCTTATTATCAATGGCAGAAACTGCAGTGCTGGTGTTGCAGAAAACCTTGTCAAACAGTGCCGCTTCCCTAGGTGAAGCAAGAGCCTTCAGCTGTTTTCCCAGGTGTAGGATGGTTTCTTGGCACTCTGCCAACTTTAGGGAAGCTGTTGTGATCTCCCAACCCTGAAAAACATTCGACAAAATTAATTTTATATGATAGAATATAGTAATTTGCTTTGTTACAAATGCATTGAATAATTATATCTCACAAGATTGAACCCCATGTAAAACAAACTACCATGCAAAAAATTATGTGAAGTATCACAATATCTCAACACAATAATTGTTTGCTGTGTATATTATCTGATGTTAACAATAATTTCCCTCTTATTTAAAATACTGAATATTGAATACGATTGGTTTTTATGATACCATTAGCTCGACTCATCAAACATATCTATTTTCAGTTAAATACAAAGTTTGGGTAGCCAAAACATGGGTCTCTTCCCAAACACAAAAGATGTCAAAAACATACATTTTGGGATTGCTTTCCCTCTTGATTCATGCTGTACTTCGGAGTTTCCTTTGCAACACTGTGAGTTACATTGAAGAAATCAGAATCCCCCATAAAGTAGAAATGCTTTTGTTTAGTTAGTAAATAAGGTAGAACTATGCAATCAGTAGTTACCTTTCTAGCTGAAGTTGAAGCTCAAGACATGTTGCCTCTAATTCTTCACAGCAGTTACTTTTATCCTCTAATTCAACTTCCAAAGATGAGAACTTCTGGAAAACTTCATTCACTTTAGCTTTGGCAACAGTAAGTTGAGTATCAAGATCTTCGTTTATCAACTTTTGATTTTCAATCTGATCTTCAATCACCCCCTTTGATTGCTTTAAAGTTTCCACTTCTGCTTGTAAGTTTCCAAGGCTTTTCTCCGAGTCTCCAAGTTGTATCATCAAGGCCTCACTCATATCAATTGCTGATTGTAACCTTGCTTCCATGTCTTTCTTTAAGGCTTCCTTCTTCTTCAATTCCTCCTTTAATGTACTGTTTTCTTCTTGCAGTTTACACTGAATGTCCTCCATTTGGAGCAAAACATCTTGGTCATGTGAAGAAGCAATCAATGGCAAACACGATGACTCTTTGGATGTCTGAACTCCATGTTGATTTTCAGTTCCGGATTCCATCCAACCAAAATGCTTCTTGATCTTATTTCTTAAGCTTAAAGCATCTTTAGGGGTCACATGGTTGTTAATAATCCATTCTAAAGCAAACATCACTTCCGTGGCAAATTTTTCAAGATCTGCTTTTCCATTTAAGAGATCAGTACAAGTACAAATGAATTGTTGTAGAACAGCACTTAGCTCCGAACTTTTCCACTGGAAAACGTGGACAAAGTAGTCTGCCGATGTTGCTGAATGAAATGGTTTGGGATTTTGAATTTGATCCCCCTTAGACTCTTCTGGAGTATTACTGCTGACATACGACATCAGTTTGATCCCTTCAACCAGCTTGATGATTTGATGGATCGACTTACTCAGATTAGATAGGTTAAGTTGTTTTCCCTCTTCTTCCACTAGGGTGTCAATTGTCGAAACTATGTTCAAAGAATCTACAAGTGGGGATGTCTTGGGAGATTTTGGGGTTATATTACCTCTAACGTGGAGAGGGGTAGACTCTCCAGAATGCCCTGAGGTTGCAGTTGCATCAGCTTCATGTGCTGTTGGATGGTTTATATAACCCAAAGCAATCTTGATGTCCTCAAAAAGTTCATAAAGGCTTCTTTTCGAAATACGCTTTTGCTCCAGCATTGCTTTTAAAACAATTTGAAGCCAGTCAAAAGTTTTTTCAGTAGGCATGTTTTTTGATTGCATCTCTTGTTTTCTGTCACTGAAACCAGAATGAGTTGAAACTGGACCTGGATCCTTACCAGCCAAATTGGGGAGAGACGCATTTCCAGGTGTAACCACAGAAACTATCGCAAGTTTCTCCATCGTGGCAAAATCATCCATTAAACACATGTCTGAAGCTTCGATTGCTTTGTGTACCGTTGGATCTTTGAGTTTCACATTTCGGAAATGCTCCAATCCTAAAAGTAGTGCATTAGCCCAAGATCCAGAAGAACTAACACCATCATCACTGCCGATTTCAGACTCTGACAGTAGAGAAAGTTCATTTGACATGGGACTACACCTCAATGGCTCCATGGATTTATGATCTTTAGAAAGCTCTCTAGCATGAGCCTCCATCTGCGATAATTTGGAAGCTGTATGAGCATACATGATCCTTGAAGAATAAAGTTCAGAGTTCTTCTTGGTTATAATTTCTTTAAGAGCCTTGTTTTCTTCTTCCACATCACGTACTTTTTCGATCAGGAAATTCATCTTCTTACTGGGAATTTCAGGACCGGTGGTGGCTTCTCGGAGTCGGTCAACCAGATCTCTTGTAGGACTATGCTTTTTTCTTCTAATATCTTTGCGATCCCTTCCCAACATATCAGCTTCACTCTTCACATTTGCCAAAGCAGCAGGACCTGGCAGCCGCTTTTGCGTGAGGAGACGGAGTCGTTGACACTCTGCTTCCAATTCAACAATTTTCTTTGTACTTTCCAAATTTTGGTTGTGTGCTGCATCAGCTGATCGACGACGATATTCAATCTCCTCATTTCGAATCTCAAGCTCCTTCTCAAGTATGTGAAACTCATACTTTACATAAGTGTTTTCCTTTTCTACAGAATCTAATCTAACCATAAGGACATTGAATTCTGCATCTGCCCGAGACTTGTGTTTTTGTAAATCTTCGACAACTTTCTCTGTGGCTATCAAGGCCTTACTCAGATGGGCATTCTCAATAGCCAATTTCGCGAGCTGTTTGCTTGTCTCCTCCAACTCATCCACCAATTTCTTCTGGGCTTTCTCGTATTCTCTTGATGTTTTCATGGTGGCATCACGTATCCTCTGCTCCTGTTCTTCACGAACAGTGCATAATTGCTGAATACATTCCTTCAATGCAGCATTTGAGCAAGCCACTTGTTCATTTGCAGTTGTTCCCTGCATCAAAGCTTCATCCGGTTCTTGTTTTTGGCATACTGCTGCTTCTTTCTCCCACCCTAAAAAGAAAATTTCTGTTTATTGAGTCGGCGGAAAGCCAAAGAGAGCAGATGATTTGCATAAACCAATACAACTAATCTCCACTGGAAGCATCATTGAAGGTGGGGGGAAAAGAGAACAGGTAAGGATATCAGTGAATAACCTGTTTCAGCTTCTTGAGCCCCTTTTGCATGTTTTGTCACAAGGTTGTCTTTGGCATGACAATCAAGGAGGACTGAAGCTAACTTCTCGTTGAGATTTTTCACAGGTCTTTCTGGCCCTCCTTCATGTGGTGTTGGAAGTATACATATCTAATAAAAGAAACATGACTGATGTATTATAATCATATTTAACACCTCCTCCACCAATTAAAATGCCATGGGCTATGAGGTGCTCACATCAAGTGGTCAGACAATGGGGAAGAAAAAAATAAGTCAGAAAATAGAAAAGGCATGCGCAAGATAGAAAAAGTAGATGTGGAATCTTCCATGATAAATTGAAGAACAGAAGATGAAAAGTGAGACAACATGAAAGAAATTTGTTAATAGAACATAAGGTAGATGATCAAGAGAAGCCTCCATTACCTCTTTTTCAGTTCTCCTCAAGGGAACAGCAACTCTTTCAGCTGAAACAATTGTCTTGTCTAAAGATTTTTTCCTCCATAGCCAAGACTTGTGGTCCATGATTTCGGTTTCTATTCAACTAGGGGGGCGGAACTCAATCCTGATGTACAAAAACCATCTATCAACAAGAATCTTTCTTAGGAAAATATCAGATAAAAAATTAGAAAAGAAAGCAAGTCCATTTAACTAGACACAAGGTAAGATCTTTTGGTAGTTGAGGCATTCAGCTCTGCGATTTACAATCTTAGCCATATCAACACACTATAAGAAAAATCAATGCTTTGCTAATCCATCTTTTGCCTTCCGCCATTACAAGCATATGTTACTGATAATTGCAATCAAGGTCCCTTTAAGATGACTTAATTTCGATCTAAATAACAATAACTTGATTAGTGAATCTAGTTTTTCATCAGTAAGCAAAACCAAACAATTCAGTAACCATCCTTATTCAGCAGCAAGTACAAATTGCAGCTGAAAGGGGACACCTTTTGGTAAATTGTTCCATTAATGTCAATAACTTGCCTATATATTGAGTAAGAAAACAAAACAATACAAAGAAACCAACTTATGGAGATTTGGGGTAAATTTTTCCTGACAATAATTGATGGTTATGAAGTAAGTCTAGTGGAAATTGTAGTGTATACAACACTTATCTCTTTGCCAAGACAACAAACTCCAGATAACTAATTGCAACTGATTCACTTTCATCGAGGGAAGGTGCGAAGGGGGAAAACATTAAGGAAAATTAGGGAATATTGTGTTCTAGCTATGATAATAATTGTGACAAGGTGGATTGAGATCCACCATAATTTTTTTTAACAACTACAGCATTATACACATGTTGATTGACTGAGTAGAATTCTTAATTGGGGTACAGACATAAATGCAGTTTGTCCCTAAAAAAAAAGATCCCCCATAATTCATCCATACCCCAAGTTCTAGAGCCTAGACTGGAAAAAAATACTCGCAATCTGTGGACTCCACAACATTTACCGTAGGGCCAACACACCGTATTTATCTCTCTCAATCTAAGAGCAGGACAATATAAGTAGATTTCTACATTTGGTGCTCAATCCGTTCCTCTTCAATCAGAAAATATCAAAATAGTGTTTACATAGAGGATCAGAAAATGGAAACACAAATGGTGTCAAAAATAATATTCTAAGCTTCTGAAACCAAAACAATGAACAAGAAGGTCTTGTGCTAACTAATGCCACACCAGTGGTCTTACAAAATGAACAGTCATTCCGAATGACTCTATTGTAGACTGCCATGAAGGCAAAGAATTGAGTCCAAAAAATAATTAAATATAAGACTGAAAGTAGTAGTGTGAGTTTGAGCTACAGTACGGTAGTAGCACTCACCTGACAAGAGCAGCATCAGAGAGATGACTATCAGTTCAAGAATCATCCACCATTTCTGGTGTAAAACTGAGAGGGAGGTGAAAGACACAAGCTGGAGTCATGAATGCACCAGAAAAGACACTTCATCGTCTGGAAATGAAAGTGAAAGAGAACTATTAACTATATATTGCAAAACTGGGAGAAGAAAAACATCATAGGATGCTTGCTCTCCACCGACACATGCCTGAGTATAAAGATAGAGAGAGGTAGAGAGAGAGAGAGAACCTTGGCCCCACAAAGAAAATATAACGTAAAGATGGAAAAGCTAAAAGAAAAAGGATTCAAAGACAATGGCCCAAAGTAGAAGAGTCATAAAGAGACAAAGCGGTGACAAAAGTGAAGAAAGAGATAGGTGATCGATCGGCCATGAGTGGGGATCCCAGTGAAATTAATACTGGGCGGGGTCTAATGAAATTATTGATTAAACCCTTCCTTCAGTTTCTTATCACACTCGCCTGTAGCTGTTCTTCCGAGCTTCTTAATTTCCTTTTTATAATCCGAAGATACCTACTTACGCTGACACAAAACGAGGAACAGTAAGTAAGCTTGCGACAAAGCAAAGCATTGAATTTCTGGGACCAAGTGCCGGACACAGACCCAAGTCAGGCTGGGAATAAAGTATGAACAGTCAGCAAAATCTTCTTGTGCCATTTATGACATCCCGAGATGGAAAGAAAGTATGGACTATGGCCAACTGCCAAGTCAGGTGTTAAATTCAAAGTTGGAACATTTCACCCTATTCAGGTTTCAAAGTCATCTTTTGGATTTGTCTCTCCATGCCAACTTAAAAATTACTTCCTTTGTTTACCCGGACTTCAATCATGATCATTCCCTTCATTATCATAAAGGCAACTAAAGAATCAAAGGGCAATACAGATTACAGGGTTGAACAGTAAGCTCTGACTTTCATAATCATTTCGCGAGGAAATTAAAAGGGATTCATTGCTCTTTAAAAAAAAAAAGTAACAAAGCAAGTGCTATAACGGCTAAAAATATCTTTCACGATCTTCGTGAAACAAAAAAAAGTCAGCAGTCATATCTGTCTGCTTATGATATCGATGATCAGTAGATCCTTCCCGTGTCTCAAATGTACCAGTGTTTGGATCATGATTCAACGAAAGTAATGATAATACATCAAACTAATTGTGCTACATCCGCTAAAAATATGTTTTAACTATAATTAAATTAGATCAAGATAAATATATAAATTAAGTGATTTAATATGATATATTAAATTATAAAATTATTTTTATTATAAAATAAAAATAATTTATTATATAAAATTATGTTAGTTGATGAATTTATGTTTTTGATACTCTTTATACTATAATACTTCTCTTTCACTCTTTTTGTGTGACTTTCGAACATCATTGTATATAAATAGTCATTATAAAACTTATTTCATATATCAATATCTCCTAATTTAGGTTCAGTTTGAATAGTAAAATAAGATTGAGATAATTTTAGATATAAAAATTAAAAATTAAATAAACTATTATTTATTAATATTATTATTATTTTATAATTAAAAAAATTATATTATATTTTACGTAAAAATTTAAAAAAATTATAATTATGAGACAAAACACTCCTACTACTATAATCTTAAAATCTCAATAAAAATTAATAAAGAATCTGAACCTAGAAAGCTTCACCACACGTGTGGTCAAATCTAGGTTATACAGTTGATAAATTTTGAAGTGATCAAAATCTATTTAATATAAAATGGATAGTGTTACAGCTCCCGTCAGGGCTACAAGTATGTATTTATTATTTATATTTATTTATTTTTTAAATTATTTTTTATATAATTTTTTTTAATATTTTTTAAATATAAAATAAATTTAAAACATCAGTAAAAATGTTTTTCTAATCAAAAAGTTAAAAAAAATTATTAAAAAATACTTCCTTAATCACGAAGTAAAATAAAAATTATAAAAAATATTGTTATTTTATAAATGATGATGCTAGAGCTATCGCTGGGGCTCTCGTTGGGCTCCCGCAGGCTCTAACATAGTGTTTTTTCATGTATTTTTTAAATTATTTTTTATATAGATGTTTTTAATACTTTTAAATATTTTTAAAAAATAAAATAAATTTCAAAACATCATTAAAAAATACTTTCTTAACCAAAAAGTAAAAAAAAAAATTATTAAAAAATATTTCCTTAATTACGAAGTAAAATAAAAATTATAAAAAATATTTTAATATTTTACTTCATAATTAAGAAAGTATTTTTCAATAATTTAATAAATTTTTTATTTTTTAAAAATATTTAAAATTATTAAAAAAAATCTATATAAAAAAAAATTTTAAAAAAATCATATAAAAAAATACAGAGCCCGAGCGCCCGCTCTAGCATTATTCATATAAAATATAATCTTCTGATTGACTGACTTTGTTTTTTTTCCTTCTGATTGACTGACTTGTTTATTAAAAATATAATGATAAAAAATCTATCAACATAAATGATATTTACGATAATAAAATAGAGTACTGATACACCTACAACACTTTATACAACATATTGTACAACAATGTGTTGTATAAGGGGTATTATTGTAAAATCATCTTATTTTATAAGATGATTTTACAATAATACCCCTTATACAACACATTGTTGTACAACACTTTACAATAATACCCCTTATATGTACAATGTGTTGTATAAGGTGTTGTAGGTAAATCATTTTCTAATAAAATATACAGTGTTGTGGACTCATTTTTTAAAAAATAATTAAATATTGAATTTATATAATAAAATTAATTTTTTAATAATATATATTTTTTAATAAATGAAATTATCACGGTATTAGCATTATTCCAGTATCAAACGTAAGTTCGGACTTTTCAAAGCACTCTGCGACGGACCTATCACCCACGTCCACGTCATCAGATTACGCGGAGTCAGTGGAACCGACATCCACGTAATTAATAGAAACCTATCGGGACGCAACAGTAATATAAAACCGCCCACGAGGGGCAAACTCGGAACACTGAGAAAAGCTTCTCTTCCATCCTTGGGCTCCATCTCTCCTCGCGATCCATCATCTCGTTGAAACCGTCGACATGGAGATCTACCCGGATGCGCCGCCGATCCGAGGCGGCGATGGCGTCAAACCGTCGTCTTCTTCTGCCACTTCGTCGACACCTGGAGGCATGAAGGAGAAAGAAGTGCCAACGAAAGTGGCAGCAAGGTACGAGGAGGAAGAGGAGGAGGAAGAGGAGGACGTGTGCCGGATCTGCCGGAACCCGGGTGACTCCGATAACCCACTTCGTTTCCCGTGTGCGTGTAGCGGAAGCATTAAGTACGTCCACCAGGATTGCCTTTTGCAGTGGCTCAATCACAGCAACGCTCGCCAGTGCGAGGTTCTCTCTCTCTCTCTCTGTTCGACGTTAATTTTTTCAAATTGTGCTGGTCTTGTTTCCTTTCTAATGAAATTTATGAATATTTTATGTGGAAGGTTGAAATATCGATTAAAGAGGGCGGGATTAGGGTTTTAGGTTTTTTTTCGTTGGATTGGTAGTTTGATTGAGAGAAATGTTGAAACATCGATTAAAGAGGCTGTAATTAGGGTTTTAGGTTTTGCCTTCAGTGTAGCAATTAGTGTTAAGCAATGTAACTTACAACGATGAGAATAGCATGACCAATCTTTGAAATGGTTTTAGCCTTATTTTCGTACTTATGTTTTGGTGAACATTTAAAAGGGAATAAAAGACCGTCAACTTTGAACTTTACGTTTAAGGAACTATGATTTAGTTTTCCTAGTCTTTAAAATGTAAAATTTAACGTTTTTATGGTTTTATTAGGAAGATGACAATAAAAGAATATAATTAGGCAAATCCTAAGCCACTGAATCGCAAATGGTCTGCTTGATGTCATGCAAGCTGAAGCACAATGGTGGCTTACGTTTCTCCTTGTGGGTTTGAGTAGCATTGCGTTTCAACAGGAAGCATAGGTTTATGGTTAACATGATTTGGGTTTGGGTAGAGTTGTGTTTCTCCGGGAAGCATAGGTTTGTGGTTAAAATGATTTTAGCTCTCTGCTTGGAGATTAGTTTATGTCATTATTAAATATACTCCCTTTGTGTTACAGGTCTGCAAACATGCATTTTCCTTCTCCCCTGTTTATGCTGAGAATGCTCCAGCGAGGCTCCCTTTCCAGGAGTTTGTAGTTGGGATGACAATGAAAGCTTGCCATGTTCTGCAATTCTTTCTGCGCCTTGGTTTTGTCCTTTCTGTTTGGCTCCTCATTATACCTTTCATTACATTCTGGATATGGAGGCTGGCTTTTGTGAGGAGTTTTGGTGAAGCCCAGAGATTATTCCTAAGTCATTTGTCCATAACACTCATCCTTACTGATTGCCTACATGGGTTTCTACTTTCTGCCAGCATCGTGTTTATTTTTCTGTGTGCAACTTCTTTGAGGGATTACTTCAGGCATTTACGGGAACTTGGAGGACAGGATGCTGAGAGAGAAGATGAAGGGGACAGAAATGGTGCTCGTGCTGCAAGAAGACCTCCTGGGCAAGCTAATAGGAATAATGCCGGTGATGGAAACGTTGAAGATGTGGGTGGAGGACAAGGGATTGCAGGTGCTGGTCAAATACTCAGGAGAAATGCAGAAAATGTTGCTGCTCGGTGGGAGATGCAGGCAGCTCGTCTTGAAGCTCATGTTGAACAGATGTTTGATGGTTTGGATGATGCTGATGGTGCAGAGGATGTGCCTTTTGATGAGCTTGTTGGCATGCAGGGCCCTGTCTTTCATTTGGTTGAAAATGCATTCACTGTGAGTTTGCTATTTCCCTCATGTTTTTACTCTGTTTCTGGTCATTTCTGGTTATAATATCCATTCTATCAGTTGGTTTCACATGCTATCATGCTTTCACAACACCCTTGGTTTTTTACTTTATTTTTATGGGAGAATTATCCGTACCATCAATTACTATAGAAGGGTAGTCTGCAATTTCTGTTGGTTAGTATGAGGTTCAACTTTAAGTTTGCTGTTTTACATCTTTATTTTATTTATTTCTTTTTTATTTGTATACAAATATAGGCATTCTAGCACATTTAAGACCCCTTTTAACTGGGTAAACAGATCATTACAGCACTATCACCATGCATGCTGATGCAACTTGGTAGAAGTGCACGCAGCATGGCAACTAAGTAGGATGTAATTAGATAAGTATGCTGATGGGGGAGGTGTGGCTCTACTAATTGGTCTGGTACAATCAACCACCATATAATGCATGTGGGTCACATATTACCGATTTAGTCCCGCTGATATGCATGGTGGGTGATTGTACTGGAAGAAGTAGAGGAATGAAGTCAGATGCATACAAGTCGGATGCTGCCCCTTATTCATTTAGAGCTGGGTCATATCTATGAAACAGTTGGAAAGCAGGGAAAATATAATGTTTGGTGGGCTCCTCCATCCACACAGATGAGATGTTAAACACTTCAAATATATTCCACTGCACTCAATTGACAGAGGGTAGCAAAATAAAAGGAGAAAGACATACTAAATAAGATTTTAAAGTGTTCTATCTTTGTTGTGGCCTATGTCATTGGTATTGGATCATCTGCCTTATTTTCTACATGAATATTTCAGCTGCCTGACATAATAATGTTGCAATCTATCTGTTCTAACTTACTGTGTTGCTCCAATGTCAAAAAAAAAAAAACTGTTAGTGTCAATTTTTACTCTTGCTCTGATTGGTCTATAAATTGGTCCTATGTCTCTGCAGGTTCTGGCCAGCAATATGATATTCCTTGGTGTTGTGATCTTTGTGCCTTTTTCGTTCGGCCGGATTATACTTTTTTATGTATCTTGGCTTTCCTTTGTTGCTAGTGGTCCAGTTTTGTCAACGGTTCTGCCAATTACAGAGACAGCCCTCTCCTTAGCAAATATTACATTGAAGAATGCATTAACTGCGATAACAAATCTATCATCTGAGAATCAAGAAAATGGTGTGCTTGGTCAGGTTGCGGAAATGTTGAAGGGTAACTATAGTGGTCTAAATGAGGCCTCAAACAACATTAGTTCACCACTTTCGACAGATCTTTTGAAAGGGGAAACTGTTGCAACATCACGGCTTTCTGATGTTACAACTCTTGCCATTGGATATATTTTTATTTTTTCTCTAGTTTTCCTCTATCTTGGCATTGTTGCACTGATTCGATACACCAAGGGTGAGTCTTTGACGTTGGGGAGATTCTATGGTATTGCTTCTATAGCAGAGACAATTCCATCTCTCTTCAGGCAGTTTTTGGCAGCAATGAGGCATTTGATGACTATGATAAAAGTTGCTTTCCTTCTTGTCATTGAACTTGGGGTGTTCCCTTTGATGTGTGGATGGTGGCTAGATGTCTGTACGATAAGGATGTTTGGGAAGTCAATGTCTCAAAGAGTTCAATTCTTATCAGCTTCTCCTTTAGCGAGCTCATTAGTTCATTGGGTTGTAGGAATTGTGTACATGCTGCAAATAAGCATTTTCGTTAGCCTTCTCAGAGGGGTATTATTCTTTGCCATTGTATCATATTGATTCTATCATTTCTGGACCACTTATCCTGTTATGTTTTGATCTGAAAGACTCTTTTCTTGCACTGTCAGGTTTTGCGTAATGGAGTGCTGTACTTTCTTCGAGATCCTGCTGATCCAAACTACAATCCGTTCCGTGATTTGATTGATGACCCTGTGCACAAGCATGCTCGCAGGGTTCTGTTATCAGTTGCTGTTTATGGAAGTTTGATTGTGATGCTGGTGTTCTTACCGGTTAAACTTGCAATGAGAATGGCTCCCTCCGTTTTCCCACTTGATATTTCGTACGTTGGTTGATGTTATTGTGGCTACTATTGTTGATTGATTAACCCATGTTATTTCCACGTTGGTATGTCACCTCTGTTTGCTAACTTATGGATCTTATCTTTTTATTTGCAGGGTGTCTGACCCATTTACCGAAATTCCAGCTGACATGCTTCTCTTTCAAATTTGTATTCCATTTGCCATTGAGCATTTTAAATTACGGACAACAATTAAATCCCTTCTAAGGTACTGGTTTACAGCGGTTGGCTGGGCACTTGGCTTAACAGATTTCTTATTGCCCAGACCTGAGGACAATGGTGGTCAGGAAAATGGTAATGGGTATCCAGGAAGGCAAGATAGACTACAGGCAGTACAAGTAGGAGTACAGGATAGGGCCCTGGTGGTGCTTGCTGGTGCTGATGATCCAAACACAGTGATTCTTGCATCAGAGGACTCAAATGTTTCGGAAGAGTACATTGGTGATGACCAGTCTGATTCAGAGTAAGTTTTTGGATGTTCACAGTTTTAAAATCGTTAGCAGATCCTAATTACTTCAATGGAAGAAAGAACTGTCGAATAATCTTAGCTATCGAGTTTTGTCCTTTTTAATAATACTGTTTTCTATCCTAGTTTGTATGTTACTGCCTTAACCTGCCATTATAGGTTTGCATTCTGACTGCAACTTTATGAGTTGAGTAAAACTGTTGTTAATTTGTGACTTCAAATCAGATTGATGTAGATGCCACCTAGACTTCTCGTCTATGTGATTGTGCTTGACGTTTTTGTTTATTGGTTCTAGACTTCTCTGGCTACCGTATAAAATTTGCTCCTATTGTCTTTTAGCAGGTATGGCTTTGTTCTCCGCATTGTCCTATTGTTGGTGGTGGCTTGGATGACTCTACTTATCTTCAACTCTACCTTGATAGTTGTGCCAGTTTCACTTGGAAGGGCTATTTTCAACGCAATTCCTCTTCTCCCAATGACTCACGGCATCAAGTGTAATGGTAAAATGGTCTGACTGAATCTATTTTCTACCTATTCATACTTCTGGATGAGAATGTTAATATGGTGTTCTATAATTATTAGATCTATATGCTTTCATCATTGGAAGCTATGTAATTTGGACTGCCGTAGCTGGTGCTAGATACTCCATTGAGCATATTAGAACTAAGAGGGCTACAGTTTTGTTGAGCCGAATCTGCAAGTGGTGTGGTATTGTTTTTAAGAGTTCTGCACTTTTGTCAATATGGGTAAGAATTGATTATGGTTATTTCTCGCAGAAGTCGGTTTCTTTTTGTTATGCGTAGTTATTGTTTTTTAACTATACCAGGTTTTCAAAATGCCTTGACTCACGTACTATTGTGATCCAGATTTTTGTTATCCCCGTGTTGATTGGGCTACTATTTGAGCTTTTGGTAATTGTGCCAATGCGAGTGCCTGTGGATGAAAGCCCGGTTTTCCTACTGTATCAGGATTGGGCATTGGGCCTCATCTTTCTTAAGATCTGGACTAGACTGGTTAGTGTTAAATCACATTCTATTCAATTTATGTTGGCATCAAATAAATAAACAAGTTGTTAGGATTGTCCTGGATATATTTGCTGTTGCAATTATGAAGTCAATTTAACTATTTACTGGGTTATTAGTGATGCTAGAGCACTGAGACGTAGGCCCTGATGAGGACGTTGGGAGTTTTGTAAAGGGGGGTTTTTAACACCCTAAATTATAACGGGGAATACAATTGTTGTAGAAACTTATTTGTGGGGACAAGTGAGTCTTTTACATGTGTAGATGAGGAACAAATTGTAGTTATTGAGCTCTTTTAAGACTAGGTTGCTTCTATTACAGTTGACTTATCATTTATTTTCTCGAGTTTGTTGTGGTTTCTGAACAGGTTATGTTGGATCACATGATGCCACTGGTAGATGAAAGTTGGCGAATAAAATTTGAGAGAGTGAGAGAAGACGGCTTCTCTAGGCTGCAGGGCCTTTGGGTGTTGCGTGAGATCGTGTTCCCAATCATAATGAAGCTGTTGACAGCATTATGTGTACCTTATGTTTTAGCCAGAGGGGTGTTTCCTGTGCTGGGGTATCCGTTAATAGTAAACTCTGCAGTCTACCGGTTTGCCTGGCTGGGATGCCTCTGCATCAGCTTATTGTTCTTCTGTGCCAAGAGGTTTCATGTCTGGTTCACCAATCTTCACAATTCCATACGTGATGATCGCTATTTGATTGGCCGTAGGCTTCATAACTTTGGGGAAGACACTGGAGAGAAGCAAATTGAGGCCGGGACTTCCTCTGAAATGCCAGATTCTAATCTGCATGGCACTGATTTAATTCCACATGACGAAGAAGTCGATGTGGGGTTGCGGCTGAGGCGAGCTCACCAACATGACGCATGAGGAATGTGTTGTCAGTTTTGGCAATCGTTGAGCCTGCAGGATGTATACACTTTTTTTCTGGGTCTTCAAAAATGCTCTGTTAAGTTCAGGGTTATGTGCGGTTTGTGCATATTGTACTTGTTAAGTTAGTTGACGAAAACAATATACTTATAGTGTCTATAAAATTGCATGTATCTTATATTTTTCATGTTTATTTTCCTTTCTACATGCATATGATATTTGTATGGATATTTGTGGAAACTTGTCTTTTATGCGTTTGCATGGGGAGAGAGAGAGAGAGAGGTCAAGACATTTTTCGTTCTATCATAAGTATTATCAAACTTTTGCCTGCCATCTGAAAAGGAGCTGGTACTTGTCGTTGTTGGGATGTGCTGCACCTTGTATAGATTTGATCTGCAGGAGCCGATTAAAGTTCCTTCTTCCCCTCCCCTGCGAATACGACTGTTAATTTAATTGGATTCCATGAGCACGGGTATGAAGTTTGTATAGCAATGGATTTTGTTGATGCATTGGCCCTCAATGGTCGAATGATCATCTCCTCTCACGCGATTGTTCTTGATGACAATGTGTTTGAAGTGTTCATTCATGCCTTCCTTAATAATAAATAAATGGCAGGAAATAAGGAAATCCAATAATATTTACATGATTCAGCCTCGTCAACGGGTTTTGGGTGCAAGTTTATTCTAATATTGAATTTGTTACAAGCTCTTCATCCTTATTCACCTCTCTGGTCATCAAGTACTCTGATGCTCTCTGTCTTGGTTTCCTTCTTCTTAAAGTCTCGAACATCTCTTCTAGCAAGCCAAATCCCTGTTTATGTCCCATCTTTTTTGTTTTATGTCACATTTCTTTGGAAAATGCTTGTGGTTAAAGAAGTATTTATTAGTGAATTGATGTATTTTTAAATTAAAGATATTTAAATATATATATATATATATAAAGCAAAAACAAAAACAAAAATTACAATGAACGGTCTAAACTTTTGGTACCAGTTGCACGATCCCATCTCTTTTGGGCCCCCAACAAATTTAAATGCAGTGAGGCTGATTTTGCCGTGGGCTGCATTGCCGTATCGGATTGGTTTTCCGATCTAATTATGTCTCCATCAACATACGTATGGTCTATCGATAGGGATGTCCCCCAAACTTTCCCATGGAAACCAATCGTATAGATGACACGGGAAAAAGAGCTCTGGAGTTTGTTTTTTGAAAATCATCTCAAGCTATGTCATCCATGACGTTAGCATTGTTCTAAACCTATGCTTCTATAAATCTCTTCCACAGAACTGGAACACATAAACATTCATCAGTCAGTTCCTTAAATTCTAGGGGCTGCCTACTGTCCAGTCCAAATCTCTTCCACCTCCTGCATCATGGACTCGGAACAAGTTCGTAGAGTTGAAATGTTCTTCTTCCCATTCGTGGGCGGAGGCCACCAGATCCCAATGATAGACACGGCCAGAGTGTTCGCATCCCATGGAGCTAAATCCACCATCATAGCCACACCCACCAACGTCCTCCAATTCCAAAACTCCATCCTCCGCGACCAACATTCCGGCCGCTCAATCTCAATCCATTCCCTCCCATTGCCAGACGACGCCGTTTCTCCGGACATCGACATGTCCGCCACCCCTTTCACTGATACTTCAGTCCTCCGAGAGCCTCTCAGGCTCTTCCTACTTGAACACCGACCCGATTGCATTGTCTTTGACGGGTTTCACCGCTGGGCGGCTGATCTCTTCGACGGACTCCAGATTAGAAGGATTGTCTTCACAGGAAATGGGTGCTTCTCTCGCTGTGTCACAGAGAATATTCGACGGTATGTGCCGCACGAGAGGGTGGGTTCGGACTATGAGCCTTTTGTTGTGCCGGGTGTTCCTGATCGGATTGAATTGACGAGGTCTCAGCTCCCGCCTTTTGCTAGAGAGAAATCTGGTGTTTTTGATAAGATGTTTAAGACCGAGGAGAAAAGCTTTGGGATAGTGATTAATAGTTTCTGCGAGTTGGAGCCAGCTTACGTTGAGTACTTTAGGAACCAGATGGGAAAGAAGGCTTGGGTTATAGGACCAGTGTCTTTATGCAATGGAAATGTTGCAGATAAGGCTGAGAGAGGCAAACAAGCCTCAATCGACGATCAAACCTGCTTGAGTTGGTTGGCTGATAAAGAACCAGGCTCTGTTCTTTATATCAGTTTCGGGAGCTTGGCTCGCTTGTCACCTCAACAGCTCCTTGAGATCGCTCATGGTCTCGAGGCTTCCAAGCATCCATTCATTTGGGTGGTTGGGAAAATCTTCTCCAAATCGAGGGGAGAAGGTGAAGGAGGAGGAGAAGAAAATTGGCTTCCCAGCGGATTCGAAGAGCGGATTAGGGAATCCAACAGGGGATTGATAATAAGAGGGTGGGCACCGCAATTATTGATATTGGAGCATGCTGCGGTGGGTGGATTCATGACTCATTGTGGCTGGAACTCAACCTTGGAGGGAGTGAGTTGTGGAGTGCCCATGATTACATGGCCTGTCTCGGCGGAGCAGTTCTACAATGAGAAACTGATAACCGATGTGTTGGGGGTTGGGGTTCGAGTCGGAAGCTTGGAGTGGATGTCGTTTAATGTTGAGAAGGCGGCGTTGGTGGGGAGGGAGAAGGTGGAGGAGGCAGTGAAAAGATTGATGGGTGGTGGTGAAGCAGTAGTGGAGATGAGACTGCGAGCTGGGGAACTTGCAGAGAAAGCCAAGAGAGCCGTGGAACAAGGTGGATCTTCGTTTAAGGATGCTGATGATTTAATTGTGGAGCTCGTAAAAGTCAGACTTTGAAAGAGGATTTGATTGGAGATCGAAATATCTGATGATCCCTCGTTCGAAATTCATTATTATAAAAGATCAAATGGTTATCGTCCAAAATTTTAGATATAAATCTTACACTTTGTACATCTATGAATAAAAAAATAAAATGAAATATTTTTAAATAGGTATACAAACTTTATAAGTATTACTAAGTATCACTGCTCGTCCACAAAATCACTCTCGACAGTGACTTTCAAGGCCTGGCACAGTACTCTTTCTCCATATATTATATCATTAAATACTTTGATGTAAGCGTATTTTCCTTGACTATCGTAACAAAGTCTGGCTGGGTGCTGCGCAAGATTCATTATTATAAAACGACGACAACATTTATTATTATAAAGAGTAATATTAAATATAAATTTCAAATAGATAAATTTATTATTATAAAAGATCAAATAGTTATTGTCCAAAATTTTAGATATAAATCTTACACCTATAAATAAAAAAATAAAATGATATATTTTTAAATAAATATAGATTTATAAGTAATACTGCTCATCCACAAAATACTCTCGACAGTGACTTTCAAGGCCTGGCACAGTACTCTTTCTCCATATATTATATCATTAAATACTTTGACGTAAGCGTATTTTCCTTGACTATCATGACAAAGTCTGGCTGGGTGCCGCGCAAGATTCCTTTTCCCCCGACGCAAGTGCTTATGTTAGCAAAGAAAATTATTAGATTTTTTGCCTGCCTCTCATTTTCCTCTTGGACCTAGCTACTTTATTTATACCTTCTCTCTCAATGAGAAATTTATAGCCCAAGTGAATTCTCTCTAATCAGGAATCATCAATACGCGTCATCTACAAGAAAGGCAACATGGGTAGTACTGAAACCCATCGTCCACTTCATATTTTCTTCTTCCCATTTATGGCTCAAGGTCATACTATACCAGTAGTAGACATAGCCAGGCAATATGCTTCGCGAGGTGTGAAAGCAACCATAGTCACCACCCCTTTCAACGTGCCACTCTTCTCCAAGACAATCGACAAAATCAAGAGTTTAGGTATCGAAATTGGAGTTCTTACCATCAAATTCCCAGCTAAAGAGGTAGGATTGCCCGAAGGATGCGAAAGTGCTCACTTGGTTGTGCCCGAGATGCGCCAGAAGTTCATCAAGGCCAGCAACATGCTTGAGCAACCACTTGAGCAACTGCTCCAAAAACATCGTCCCGATTGCCTCGTCTCTGACCTGTTCTTTCCTTGGTCTAACGATGTTGCTAGTAGATGTGGGATTCCCCGGCTTGTCTTCCACGGAACCTGTTTCTTCTCTCTCTGTGCTTCAGAGAGTGTGATATCATATGAGCCTTACAAGAAGGTGTCATCTGATTCAGAGCCTTTTGTCATCCCTACTCTTCCCGATGAGATCAAGCTGACAAAAAAGCAGCTACCCGATTTTGTCACAAGTAGTGTAGAAACAGAATTTGGAAAGCTTTTTAAAGCACTCAAAGAAGCCGACCGGAAGAGTTTCGGGGTTATTGTGAATAGCTTCTATGAGCTTGAGACGGCTTATGCTGATCATTACAGGAAAGTTCTTGGAAGAAAGGCCTGGCATATAGGACCAGTATCGCTATGCAATAAGGACGCTGAAGAGAAAGCGTTGAGAGGATCGAAGGAAGCCTTCACCGATCAACATGAAAGCTTGAAGTGGCTTGACTCAAGGCAACCCAATTCCGTTGTTTATGTATGTTTTGGGAGTGTGGCAAACTTCAGTGATTCTCAATTAATGGAGATAGCAATGGGTCTTGAAGCTTCAGGTCAGCAGTTCATTTGGGTTGTGAAGAAAGGAATGAACAGTGGAGGGAAAGAAGAGTGGTTGCCCGAAGGATTTGAGAAGAGAATGCAAGATAAGGGTCTAATTATAAGAGATTGGGCACCCCAAGTGTTGATTCTCGATCATGAAGCAGTTGGAGGATTTGTGACTCATTGTGGGTGGAATTCTACGTTGGAAGGAGTGGCTGCTGGGGTGACAATGGTTACGTGGCCTGTTTCGGCGGAGCAATTTTACAATGAGAAGTTGGTGACTCAGATACTTAAAATAGGGGTTGCTGTTGGTGTTCAGCAATGGATTAGAGTGGTGGGAGATAGCATAAAGAAGGAAGCAATAGAGAAGGCAGTGAGGCAAATTATGGTGGGTGAAGAAGCAGAGGAAATGAGAAGAAGAGCAAAGGCACTTGCGGAGATGGCGAGGATAGCCGTTGACGAAGGTGGATCGTCTTACTCCGATTTGAATGCTTCAATTGAAGAATTGAAGTCCCTCAGACTTTGATGCCATAAACAAAACATCTGGGAACAAGCTCGTGATAAGAGCAAGCATTGAAAAAGGAAGGCTCTTTCTTTCTTTCTTTAAAACTTGATCCAAGTGTGAAAAGGAATGTTTTTTTCTTTCTTTCTTAGACAGTTTTGTGGATGATGTTGAAATTCCATTCAAACTTCGGTGGCCTCTGAAGTCTTCCATTAGTAATGCTACAATTCAACCATTTGCAAAATTCTCATGAATTAAATGCCAATCCAAGGGTAGATATGCTCCGTTTGATCAGGTGAGTTTGAATGTTGAAGTAAGTTGAGTTGAGTTGAGTTGAGTTGAGTTGAGATGATAAAATATTGATAAAAGATTATTTTTTAATATTATTATTATTTTGAGTTTTGAAAAAATTGAATTGTTTATTATATTTTGTGTTGGAATTTGAAAAAGTTGTAATGATGATTTAAGATGAGTTGAGAGTAATTTACAAACCAAACGCAGCCTTATGTTTGGCTAAAGTGAAATAGCGCCCCCCTCCCCGTTTCTCATATCGTTGAACAAGAAGACTATCGCATACTCTGACAGAGATGAAGCACACAATTTCGAAATTTTTTTCTCATCAGTATTCATTATCTCATATTTTACATCTTATAAAAAAAATACTCTCACTTCTCATAAAAAAAAATTATAAATAGATTTAAGTAGAACCTATCCACAGTGACAGCGATATTGCGGCTATGATTCTCGGAGACGACACTACGAAACATAAATGTCAAGTTTTTAAGACAAACTATTCTTTAACTGCACTATCTGTGTGACGCAGGGCGTTACGTTACCAGTGAAAGCAAAGGCCGAGTTTTTTTTATGATTATTATTATTATTATTAGTAGGGAAGACTGAAAAGCAGACGCCTTGGTGTGCACACCAAGCAAACTCTATTGAAAAAATTCAATGAACTTAATAAGAATAAAATAAAATAAAATAAAAATAAATGTGAGCTGAAGTATATGGAACGATGAGTATAAAGCTCATCCATTTAAGTACGGTGCAACGATCATCCTAAATCCAATGCCTTGCTACTGTTAGCCGGGCTTTCTTTCTTCTTCTTGCTCTTCTTCGTCACCAGTACTTATCTTCTGCCACAAAAAGTTTTCTACTAACTCCGTATGGAGAGTGAAAAGCGCCAGCTTCACCTGTTTATCTTCCCATACATGGCCGCAGGCCACATGATCCCGGCCATAGACATGGCCAAGCTATTTGCTTCCCGAGGTTTGAGAATAACCATAATCACTACTCCTCTCAATGCCTCCTCGATCTTAAAAACAGTCGAAAAAAGCAAAATTCTGGGTTTAAAAATGGACATGTTAATCATCGAGTTCCCTGCTGAACAGGTTGGATTGCCCAAAGGAAGCGAGAGCTACCACTTAGCCACTGCACCTGATTTGCGGATGAAATTCCTGGAGGCCATAACCTTGCTGAGGCAACCTCTCGAAGAACTTGTTCAAGATTATTGTCCTGATTGCCTTATAACCAGCGCGCTGTTCCCATGGACCACCGATGTTGCTAGGAGATTTGGCATACCGAGGCTTATTTTCCATGCCACAAGTTCTTTCTCTATATGCGCCTCAGAATGTCTTAGGCTATACGAGCCTTACAAAAAAGTTTCGTCAGATTCAGAACCGTTCATCCTCCCCAACTTCCCCGACGAGATCAAGTTGACAAGAAACCAACTTCCAGATTTTGTTACACAAGACATCGAGACCGATGTCGGGAAGTTGATTAGACAAGTCATAAAAGCGGAGCTAACGAGTGATGGGGCTGTTTTCAATAGCTTCTACGATCTTGAGCCAGCTTATGCAGATTATTACAAGAAGGTCCTTGGAAGGAAGGCATGGCATATAGGCCCGGTTTCATTATGCAATAAGGAGTCTGAGGATAAAGCACGAAGGGGGAAGGAAGCTTCCGTTCATGGCCATGAGTGCTTGAAGTGGCTTGATTCGAAGAAACCCGATTCTGTTGTTTACGTATGTTTTGGGAGTATGGCTAACTTCAATGATTCTCAGCTCATGGAGATTGCAATGGGTCTTGAGGCTTCTCAGCAGCAGTTCATTTGGGTTGTGAAGAGAGAAAAAACTCAAGGAACAAAAGACGAGTGGCTGCCCGAAGAGTTTGAGAAAAGAGTAGAAGGAAAGGGTCTAATCATAAGAGGGTGGGCACCCCAACTGTTGATTCTAGATCACGAAGCAGTTGGTGGATTTGTGACTCATTGTGGGTGGAACTCCACGTTGGAAGGAGTGGTTGCAGGGGTGCCCATGGTAACATGGCCGGTGTCTGCTGAGCAATTCTACAATGAGAAGTTGGTCACCCAGATCCTGAAAATTGGAGTTGGTGTTGGTGCTCAACAATGGGTCAGATTTTTGGGCGACAGCATTGGGAAGGAAGCCATAGAGAAGGCGTTAATTCGAGTAATGGTTGGGGAAGAAGCAGAGGAAATGAGAAGCAGAGCAAGAGAGCTTATGAAGATGGCAAAGAGCTCTGCTGAAGGAGGAGGATCCTCTTACTCTGATTTGAATGCCTTGATTGAAGATCTGAGCTCGCATGCCATTGCTGGTGAAGCTACCGAGAACAACTAGTTTAGTTTTTCACTTTGTGCTTGTTGCAACTGAGACACTACTCTGAGCATTTTCGTTTTCCTTAGAAATTTCTACAGAGATTTTGGCGTAGCGCCATAAAGCTGAAACAAGAGTTTCGGCTTAAAAAAAAAAAAGAATCAGACTGTCTCAGTTCATAAATAAATTTCTTTAGGGATAGAAACTCAACATATTTCTTAGACACAAAATAAGATATTCCATTTCAAATCCAAATTAAGGATTAAATAATTAAATCAAAATACAAAAAAAAAATTTTAAGTAGAAAAGTCTTATTGTAAGCGAGTTCACGCACCAATTCACGTACTAATAGGGGTGTAACCAATCCGGTCCGATCCGGTTTTAGACAAAATCTAAAACTGAACCGATATGTACCGGTTTTGTATTTTTCAAAACCGATTACACACCGATTACCCTCCTAAACTGGTACTTCCAGTTTCCGGTCCAGTTTTTCGATTTTTTTAAAATGTAAATTTCACAATTTGTTATTAAAAATTTGTTTATAAAAAAAAAAACTTTTAGTATTAATTATAAGTATTAGTATTAGTTATAATCTTTTAGTAAAAACTTTTAGTATTAATTATAAGTATAATTATAATCTATAGTCTATATTAGACTATTAGTATTATTTATAAACTTATATATTAGCATTAACATTTAATGTAATAATTTATAAATTATAATATGAAATTATTTCATATATATGTATGTATATACATATGAAATTATAAATTGACATTTAATGTATAAATTTATAATTATACATTATATATAAAACTTATTTATATTAATATTTAATATATTTTGTATAAAACTTATATATAAAAATTTTATTTTTTATTTTTTTTTAATCAATAGGTCATGTTCGGTCCGGTCCAAAAATCCCAAAACCGGAACCGGCCGGTTTTTACATTTTAAAAATTGGTTCCGGACTGGACCGGTTTTGTCCAATCCAGTCCGAACCGGTTTTCCGGTTTAAGTTTACACCCCTACGCACAAATATTGACATGTAAGACAAATGTTTAATGAAATAATGTGAATCGAAGACAAAAATAATTTTTGCAAGATAAAAAACAAAATTTAAAAATTTAAAAAAATGTGGTGTGTGGAAGTTGAGGAGGTTGTGTAGCATTGCTCTGCAAAAAATAGATTGAAATATTTGATAATTTCTTGAAAGGATTTTAATAACCGACATTTATAGGAGCCACATGAACTCCTACAGGTGAAAGACCATAACCCACTTGAAAGTAAAATCATTCTTCGGATCGATCGAGATCTTATTTATTACCACTACTCAATACTAACAAACAGAGTTCCGTTAATTAACAACAAAGTTTTATCTCAGAATCAAGGCCCATATAGAATGGGTTTTGTCAGGCCCATCTCACTATAAATGGGCTTTTATCTTGAACTTAGCTGTCTTCGGCTTTAGATATAGGGTATAATGCCTCATGAGTCATGCGGTCTTGTAATTAGAGATTGAGACCTCCTCCGGCTCCAGTTGAGGTAGGTTTCTGTCGTGGGGTACCGAACTCCTCAAAGTCCGAAGCAATTTACTTTTCGAATGTGAGCCCATGATGATATTCTTGAATCCGTATCAACTTCTACTTTCTTGGCTTTTGCTCCTTAGTTCCTGTATTCAAGCTTGGATTCGGAGCAGCACGGCCTCACTGCTACTTTGCATGCATGGGAGCATTATAATTGTCCATATCATATCAATAATCATAAATTTATATCATCTAGAGATTCCCTCCATCATGATTCTGTCCAATCATGAGTTCAGCATCATACAATAACTTCGCCAGGAATAATAAAGAGCGAAGTGTTTGGGAAAAAGTATTAGCGTAAACAACTGAAATTATAGAGTTTAGTGGGTAGGCAAGTTTCAACTTTTGAAAAAGTATCGCCTTAATGGAAGGCACTTTCATGTGTACCGCTCAATCATTTCAAACTTTTGTAGCAGCTAGCAATCAGTAGCTAGCGACGTAGCGTATGGATTCGTTCAAAAGATCAGCCTCAAGCATCAATGTACCAAAAGGTTAACATACTCTCTATCACGTTAATCACAAGGTTTAGGTTGGGATTGTGACATGAGAAATATATCATGTTACTGTTTTTTTCTCAAATGTAAGATAACTTGATTTAACACAGTTTGGGTCAAAGGTCATATGATCTAGGCATGATAAACAGACGTTGCATTATTTAGGAGATAAAGCTGATGCCATGCCAGTCACTGATCATTCACTCGGACCAAAAAAGTTTTATCATAGACTTAAGAACATAAACGACAGAATTTTTGAAAATTAAGGTCTGTAAATTTGTCAATCAACGTGGAAAAAAATTCCTTTCTAGGTTTCAAAAATCAAAAGGATGCAAAGAACTTCTTCAACGTTCTTACTGTACTTTTTCTTCAACGGTCTAGGAAAAAAAGGCCGATAAATGCGGAGTCATCATTTCCATAGCTAACAAAAAAAGGAACTTTGAAGCTCTTGTTGGGCAGCCTCCCTTTACATTATTCAATACCAACATTGATTGAAACATCTAATTAACCTTAATTAGGACCTGATCTACTGTCCCATAACTTCTGGTAACTTTCCTCGTTTATTTTTCACAGTGCGCGCTCAAGCTTAAAGTTTGTGGCACCCCAACCTCAACCGTAGGAACATTTTATAGTTCCCTTGTTAGCTAGCCGAGTGCTTATGATCTATATCATGTTTCGAAGATTCCTAATTAAGGTTGTGCAGATCATTCAAAATAGTGAAGGATTTCATGACTTGTGTTGTACTGTTTTTACCGAGATATATCCAAAATGTGAATGCTGTTAAATATATTGTATATATTTGTGTGAACTCTGTAAAGATAGACATCATTTATTGCATGGGCTTTACGTGGATCTTCTTTAAATTTGCTGTCGATTCTGTGGGGGCGCAGAAACAACAAACAAACAAGGTGGCATCTCTCTGCATCATTCTTCTCACTTGGACTCATCCACTCCATGTAAAATAAAACCATTTCTTTCTTCATGTCTTTAGATTGTGCAAACGACAAACCATAATAAATAGTCGGGCTTGACTGATCAACTCCCGTTTACATGATCTTTTGATAATAGCACATGATCATGTACATAATAAATACTCACAAATCTTGTGAGAATAGCACATGAAACACGTACGAGACATGTAAATACATTGGGGGCAAAACAGAAAGTGAAGTTATTATTCGCCACAACTACTCTTTCTTCTTTCCTATCTAGCTAGATCACAATATTTGACCAATAACTATAGCTAGCTCAAGCCCTCAAACAAAGACTCTAATTTTTAACTTTTTCCATATCCATCCCTCCAACGGACCCTAAACTTCAATACCTACAATATGACCCTTCCATATCCCTAAAATTTATGCCCGATTTCTTGCGGATTATGCAGGTATCACTACAAAAAAATATATATATTTGTGACAGATTATTTACGATGAGAATGACCATTTAAGATAAAAATAGACTCATTTTAACAAAAAATAATAATTTTGATAAGAAATAACTGACAGTAAATAAACAAGTTTTTTGTAGTGTATTCAGTGAGCTCCGCGAAAGGTTCCATAACTTTTCCTCATCAATTTCAAATATGTTTAGTTTGAAATTAACACATTAAACTCTTCAGGTTATAAAAATTGCATTTTTCACTCATCTCAATTATCTTAATTAATATAATTAAATTAGAGTATCAAGTTTCAGTTTTTAGCATTTTAAAGATCATGAACAATTCTTATACTCAGCATTTCACATAACATATATCATATTATTTTAATTTTTTTTTATAATAAATATGTGATATGTGGATGATGAATATAATAATTTAATAAAAAAATTAAAATATAGAAAATATATAGAATGAGATGATAGGTATCATTCCACTTAATTAAAACTAATGCAATATTTAGTGCCTACTAAAAGCCGTCGGTCATCCATCCCCTTTCCTTTCCTTCCCTTGCCTTCTTGAATATCAGTGCTATATTCAGAGGGCACGTCATCTCCACCACTCACATCCTCTTCATCCCTCGGTCTTCGTGAAATCTCATCGCTCTTTTTGAATCTCCTCCGCGATGACTCTGGCCCCCCTCCCCTCTCTCTCTCTCTCTCAATCAAACGAGTAATCAATCCGGCCATTGCTCAACCAAATGAGTCATTAACAAAATGAAAGATCTTCAAGTCTCCGGTTCCTCACGCCTCACTCTATCCCTCTTCCCCGCAAAAACAAAAATGAAGAGCAGCAAGCTCATTCTAATTCACAGACAGAACGGCGCCGTTGCCTCCTCCTTTTCAAACTCCCACCGTCTCTGGCTCCTTTTCCTCACCACGTTCTTCGCCTTAACCTTCACCCTCACCCTCATCAACTCCGCCTTCCCTTACTCTTCCGCCAGATCCCCAAGCTTAACCTCTGCCTCCGTTTCCACTCCACTCCCTTTCTCCATCTCCGACGCTCTCCTCCACTACGCCTCCACGATCCCGAACTCGACCAACTCTCCTCACATGTCTTCCGCCGAGCTCACTTCCATAGCCAACGCTCTTAGCCTCTGCTCTCCCCGCTGCAACTTTTTGGCGTTTGGTCTCACCCACGAGTCCCTCCTCTGGCACGCCCTCAACTTCAACGGCCGCACAGTCTATTTGGACGAGAGCGAGTTCCTGGTCTCCAGGTTCGAACAGTCTCACCCGGGAATCGAAGCCTACGACGTGTGTTACTCCACCAAGGTCTCCGACATGACGGAGCTCATCAAAGAAACCAAATCCCTGGTCCGCAACGAGTGCAGACCTGTGCAGAACCTCTTGTTCTCGGAATGCATTCTCGGAATCAACGACCTTCCCAACCACATTTACGACGTGCCTTGGGACGTTATTCTGGTCGATGGCCCACGTGGGTACTTCCCAAATGCTCCCGGTAGGATGTCTGCTATATTCACGGCGAGCGTGCTGGCGAGGAGCAGAAGCGACGGTCGGTCCCGCACCCATGTGTTCGTGCACGACTTCGACCGAGAGGTCGAACGGAATTGCAGCGATGAATTCTTGTGCGAAGAGAATATGGTTGAAACTGTGGATTTGTTGGGGCATTTTGTGGTGGCGAGAATGGAGGAGAACAGCTTTCAGTTCTGTACAAATTCGAATTCTTCCTCATCAACATTAATGCCATCGTCGGTTTAGCTTCTTTATCATTAGGAGATGACGATTGACGAAGACGATCATTGAGAGATGGGGCTTGTGATTAATATTTGTTTCGTTTTTTATGATTATCCCTTTAACATATAAAATGTAATATAATTTTATAGGTGCTCAGTTTTTCAGCATCCAAGTGTTTCAAAAACAAAGATAAAGATTGCGTACTGGGTATCTGAAAGTATGCATTGCCGAGAAACGGTGGGAAAAGAGCAGAATTTGATCGATGATAGTGATTGAATCTCCAACGGAATAGCTGAGAAAAAAAAAAATCTGAACGGGGATTCTATTAATTATTTACTCTGCTGAAGAGTCGGTCATAACAACAGATTAAAATTTAAAATGATAAATCAATACGTAAATAATTAAAATTTTCATTTCATTAAACCCAAAAACACGTAAACCGGTAAACGAAACGGATTCGATCCCGTTTCTAAAACGGTTTCGTTAAAAAATTAGTTTCATTCATTTCTGGAGAAAAGGGCCCTACAGGGCCCTGTGCTGTATCATCAGGATACGTAGATTGTCGGTAACGGACTAACGGTGATTGGGATTGTTTGAATTTCGGACCTTAGAACTGTAGAAGAGACAGACTAGGGTGGCAAATCGAGATTCGATCGTGTTATGTTATGTCAATTCATGAAATTTTATAAGTTAATCTTAATCTACTTGTTAAACTAAATATATCAAATTTTTAAATTTTAATTCAACCCAATTAAAAAAAGTCATGTATTTATTTTGATCTGTTTAATAATTAATTAAAAATATGTTAATAGAATATAACACATTTAAATCCGTTTATTTTATATAAATGAGTCGAATTAAAATGCATAATTTATTTGAGTTGATTAATATAATTTCACATAAAAATTAAAATCTATATTTATTAATAACCACAATATTTTAAAAAATATATACCAATATTTTTCAATTTTTAACATATAATAAAATCAATATTATAAATCATACAATAACAAATATGAGTGTTAACGTCGTGTTTTGCACGACTATGGGCCAAGTTCTAGTAACTCAGTTCCCCAGAAGTTGGGCCTGCGAAAACAAAGAAGAATGCAATCAGGAGAGGGTGGCCTTTGGGCTGGGTAGTTTCCGATACCAAAGTCGATAAATTCTCTTGGAAGTTTGTAAATAGGTGACAGAGTCTGGCGATCAGAGAGAGTTTCTCATACTTAAGACTTACTATTTATACCATGACTCTGGAGGGATAGATTGTGTTTGCTCTCATGAAGTTTGTGTCATTCGTATTGTTCTTTTGTCAAAGTCATTTAATGCGGCATGACTCTACAACAGCGTCATTAATGTGGCATGTAGCTCAGGTAGTGGTGCAATTAATGCGACAAGGTTCCCCGATTTGCCTCACCCCGTTGGTGTCCTCAATGGTCCATTGATGCCTCCCATGTGAGAAGATCAAGGGTTCCCCATACTTTCCACCCATTACGTAGACAAGCACTCAAAGCTATACACTATTCGATGAGTCTCCTGGTCGGCGAGTCTCATCCCCCTGCAGCAGGTTTCCTCTGCAACTTCATGTTGTAACTTGTGATGATTAATGATATTACCCTTTATTGATTAAGTCTGGCTATTTGCTTTTGCGTGTTTTCCTATGGTGTCAAGCTGGGGGTGTTGTCGCCATACAGGGCTTTACGATCCACCCCGCTAGCGCCTAGCCTATTCTCGAAGACCCCACAGGCCGACGGCTCTCCTGCCCGTATTTTTTTTGTCCACCTTTGGCAAGTAGTCATTCTCCTGAGTTTTTTAGTGACTTTGTTTTACGAGGCCAATGTCCCTCCCCTTTAACCCCAAGGAAGGTACGCTGTCCGGACAGTTTGAGATTGAACATGCTCCCTCTCATTGATATTGCAAGAAATGTAAGTGTTGGGTTAAGGTAGCGTTGATCCCCCAGAACAGGATGTCGACAGAACTCCCATTATAAATGAGGATTCTGTGAGTGGTGAAGTTGGCAACCAGCATAGTCACCACTAGCACATCATCATACGGGTACAAGACCCCTTTCTCGTTAGCCTCCACAAAGGAGATGGCCGAGGTTGGTTCATCCCTTCGGTGCTTGGCGGGATGGTAATTTGCCAAGAGTACACCTCGTGGTACCGGTCTCGCCTAACGTGTGCTTTCTTACTTAATGAGGAAGTGTTCCCACCCGTGAATCCTTCCACTATGGTTCATATTTCTCAGAGTAGAGGTCCCTCCCGTGGTGGCGAATGAGGGTGATCTTGTTGCAGTCCCCGCGCTGGTGGTCGTCTCTAGGGGCTTTCTTCATTTCTGCGCCGGTTGATTCGACCTTCCCCTCCTTTCCCTCGACTTTTCCCTTCTCTCATGCTTCAATCTTCCAGTCGGGGGATAGCGTTGTCTCGTCCGCTCTGCATATTCATTTCTCCCTTGCTGGGAGAAGCAATTCTCGGTATAATGCGAGGTGGACCTGTGGTATATGCAGTAGTGGCGTGCAAGATCTCAGTCATCATCTTCGCAGGCGGCAGAGGTGTTGACCTTGTGGATGGTGAATGTAGGCCGGTCAAACCGAGGTCTCAGTCCCCTTGTCGGAGCTTCCTCTCTCTTTTTGTCTTGGGAACTCTTCTCCGGCTTCTCGTGGACCTTAGCCCTAGTCAAGGCCTTCATATTCATTTCTGCTCACTCTAGCTCATTCTTTATTGGCTCTGTCAAGGCCTGAAAAATATCCTCAACGTTGATGAAGTTTTCAGCTTGATCCATGAACTCTTACAGTGACACGGGGGTGCTTCTTATCAACTCAGCCATAAACTAGAATCGTGGCCAGACCCCTCCTAAAAGTGCCGCCAATGTTATTTTCTCATTATGGTCATCAGTGGTCATGCGTTCCTTGTTGAACCGAGTCATATAGGACTTTAGCCTCTTCTCATCTCCCTGCTTGATGGTGGGGATGTCCGTTACTGAGCACCGCCTTCTCCGCCTCGACATGAACTGGGTCAGAAAAAGTCTAGCCAATTCGCCAAAACTATCTACGGATCTAGGTGCCAGAGACCTGAAACACACTCATGCCGGCCCCTTCAAGGTCAGCGGGAACGCTCTTCATGCCACCTCGCCCAGTAAGCCATGTAGCGTCATGTGAGCCCTAAAGGTTTGTAGGTGCTTGAGGGGGTCTCTACTTCCATTGTACCTCTCCATGGCTGTGATTTTGAGCTTTGGCAGTAAGTACACGAATATCACTTCTTCCGTGTAGGGTTGACCAGTGCTCGTGAGCAGTTGGTCCATCAATGACAACGTACCCACCTTCATTGCAATCTCCTCGTACTTTCCTATGAGATTGTGATGCTCGTCGTGCATATTCTTCCTCTCTTCCTCCTTGTTTGCTTCAGCTCCTGTGTTCCAAGACTCCATGTACTCGATGTCGCTAGACTTTGCCTCCTCGTCATGTCCTCATTAAGGCTTCACGAGCTCCTCATTCTCTTTGCGAAGCATATGCTCCTCGTCGGTCAGTTTCGTCACTCATTCCTCCATAGTTTACAGCCTTGCCTACATGTCCTCCTCAGTATCTCTTCTAAGTTGTCCAGAACGGGTTGTCGCAGGCATACAAAGTTCACGTAAGATCTAAAAAAATCTCACATACAGTACCACTGTTAACGTCGCGTTTTGCACACTTTTGAGCCAAGTTCCAGCAACTTAAGTCTTCAGAACTTGGGCTAGCAAAAATAGAGAACAAGAAAATTAGGAGAGGGTGGCCTTAGGGTCGGGGAGTCTCCAATACTGAAGTCAATAAATTATCCTAGAAGTTTGTTAATAAGTGAGAGAGTTTACAAATCAGAGAAAGAGTTTCTTGTACTTGGGAGTTACTATTTATGCTATGAGTCTGGGGGGACAGATCGTGTGTGCCCTCATTGAGTCCGTGTCCTAGTATTGTTCATTTTGTCATAGTCATTTAATGCGACGTGGCTTTGCGACAGCGTCATTAATGTGGCGTGATTCTCCGATTTGCCTCACCTTGTTGGCGTCTTCTGTGGTCTGTTGATGCCTCTCATGTCGGAGGATCGAGGGTCTCCCTTACTTTCCGCCCATTATACAGACAAGTACTCAAAAGTTGGACACTATTCAAAGGGTCACCAGGTCGGCGAGTCTCATCTTCCTGCAGTACGTTCCCTCATGCAGGTAGCGTCCAAATGAGGCTACCCGTGGTTTGGGTCAAAGATTCTACTTGTTTTGGGCTAAACTTTGGTTCGTGTCCTCTTAGTTACCATTTTCAGGCCCGCTAAGATAGATGGGGGAAAATTTGTTATAATGAGCATAGGTTTAAAATTACAATAAAAACCAGTGTTTTAAATTTCGTACCGTATCGGTCGGTAAGGTCAAAATTTTTCGTTTCAACCATTCGGCCGGTACAGGTACTATATCTATTCCGTACCAGCTAAAATACCGGCCGATACCGGCCATATCGGACTAAATTTCGGCCTGTACCGACCTATATTTCGGCCAGTACCGGCCGATATTTCGGCCTGTATTTTTTTTTTCATTTTTTCAAACTACAAACTTATTTTTTTACTCCTAATTCAGACTAAACTATTTATAATTTATATATATATGTATTTATATATAATTTATTTATATATAGACTATTATTTTGGAATATAATTTATATATAATTTATTTATATATTGACTATTCCGAAACGTTATCCCGAAATGCTATCCCAAAACGGTATCGGTATCGAAATATTTCGTTCCAGTGCCTTGACCGGTACGACGTCCGGTACGACGTCCGGTACGGTATTCATAACATTGATAAAAATAATCAAAATATAAGTATATTGAGAATCAACAATATTATAAATTAACAATAATAAAAATTTAATTTTAAAATAAATTCAAAACGAGTTGTGATTTTATATTAAGTAAATTGATCTATTTATAAATTGTGTCAGAACGAATCAATTTATTTTAATTTAAATTTATTAATTTTATAACATTTTCGTGTTGGATTTGAGAATAATGTCACGTGCTAAGAGTAATATTATGTGATTGGAAACGCGTACCTTGGTTGGTCAGTTGCGGCGCGTGAAGGTTAGAAACTTCGCGTTTTGTACGATTGATGAGGCAATTGCTACGACAGGACATGGACTTCTTTGTGACGTTGTAAATTGTAATAGTGGGATTGTCAGGCGGTGCACGTGAGTAAAGCGTAAGTTACGGCGGAGGAAAAGAGAGCCATTATTTGTGATTTGTCGGTGTGTCAAATTTGACACTCGGATATATGAGATCTTATTTGTGGCGATACTGCAAGTGAAGACCGAAGTACTCGCAGTCTCGCACAATATCCATATCCATAGGACCATATCCTGCATAAAAATTAAATTTGAGATTTTTTTTTTAAATTAAAAACTTTTTAGAACTGATTTATGACTCGCGGTGTACTATGATTGTTTTATGAGCTTTTTCTTGTTTTATTAATGAGAAATGCTGCTACGAGGGATTCGGATGGTTCTGGACTGATTTTATTATTATTTAATAATAGTGAATTATTTTTTAATAATATTATAATTATTTTTAAATATATTTAAAAATATTAAAAATATACATACAAAAAATACTGTAGAAGCCCCATGTGTGGCTGAAGTGCCGCTTTTTATTTATACCACGTACCAACACCTTATAACACTAGTATTGAATTATACATTTACATATTTATCTATATATTTATATAATGACTTTAAATTAAGTTGTATTAGATTATGCAGATTTACAAATTTATATATTTATGAATAATATTTTTATAAATTTAAAGATTTACTCTTCATTCTTTAAATCTTATTTTATTAATTTCACTCTCTCGCCTCCTTTCATTCTCTCTCCACCAATTGATAGAATTTTAAGAAAAGAATTCTAATTGGTGCTAAATGATAAAATTTACAATAATGTTAATAGTAAAATATAAAAAAATAATCATTTTAGAAAAATAATAAAATAATAATTTTTTTATTTGACTCAAAGATAAATAATTCAATATAAAAATTTTTCTTCATATATAAAATCATATTTTAAATTTTAGATATACATATAAAAAAAAAAAAAAGTAATACTAGTGCTCTTACGTCATCGTCATCTTTTTTCGTTTCTTTTTAAATCAGCGTGGACTGAAAAAAGACTACGTAAGCTTCTTTGTTTTTTTTTTTGGTTTGTTGTTCGGCTCGCCTTTCAACGACCGAATTCTGAAAAAAGGACCCAACCATGGGCCAAAAAATGGGCCGGTCTTTCAAACAAAAAACAAGAAACGATAATACTAATTTAACGCACACCGTTTTGAAAAGAAATCTCTCTCTCTCTCTCTTGTGGATGAGATATTGTGGATAAGATATTGTAAGCACATTTATGCAACCTTATCCATTGTGTATTTAAGTTCCGGTTTTATAGTTGAAAACTGTAGAGCCTAATAAAGAGAGAGCCTAATTGTGTATTTTACTATTATATTAAGATTGTTATATTATAGATTATTAAATTGTGAAAATAAAAATAATTATTAGAGATTATGAAAATAAAATATAAAAATAATTAAAGAAATATAAAAATTATAAAATAATAATATTTTATTATTATAGAGAGTGTGAAGGTTAATCCAATATAGATTTCAATCTTTAAATGATTAGCTAAAAGGAAAAAAGTTACATATTAGTTAAATTTTAAAGAATGAGATGACCTATCTAATGCTAATGCTCTGCGTGATAGAAAAAAAAAATATAAAAGAAGACGGAGAAATGAGAAAGAGGGAAAGATACTTTTGAGGGCTATATTTTTACTTTCTCGATTATTATTAAATACAAGACATACATCTCTATTTATAAAAAAATTACATCGAGATAAGATAAGATAAATATTATGAAAATAAAATCAAAATAATATCAAATTAAACTGATTTGATAATTATGAAAATAAAATCAATATAATATCTAATCAAAATAATATCAAATTAAAGTAATTTAATAATTATAAAAAATTAAATTAATATAATATTAATTATTGATTTGATATTACCTTAAAAAAAAAGAAAAAAAAAAGACCATAAGCGAAATATTTAAAAAATAAATGTGAGTCGTGGCCACTTCTTCGGTTAGTGTGACAGAACCGAGTACGACAGCCAAAATTGAATGCAATTCAGCGTGGATGTGCCATGAAAATGAAAATGAACGATAATTGAGGAGGGAGGGAGACAGCGAATGAAGATCGAGACTGGGAGACGTTGCATTAACCCCAAGTCATTTTCCTACCTAACATAGTACTCGATCTTTATTTTTTAAAGCATTCGCTTATATTCCTACTTAATGGAGAAAATTAGAAATGATAATGATACCTTACCTCACAATGCTCTGATCGTACAATATTTTATTAATGAATAATGTTATATATAAGTTCTAAATAGATAAATCTCATATAAAGTTTTTGTAACCAAATGGATCCCACTAATAAAGAATATTTTTTTTACAAATCATTTATCTTTATTAATCATTTAAGGTATTGGGAGATTCCATGTCGTGTTTATTATTTATTATCTTTACTTAATGATTAAGTAAATATTTTTTATTGATATTGAATTTTTTTTTGTTATAAAAGAATATTTAAAAATGATAAAAAAAAGGAATGAAAAAAGCATAAAAAAAAAAAAAAACACAATGGGCAGATCCCATGTGTGGGTCTAAAATCACTATTTGATAAAGGAATGGGTTTTACTAATAATTGAGTAATAATTATAAATATATTAAAAAAAATTAATATTTATGAATAATTAAAAAAACTATCATAAATAAATTTATATCTCAAGATATATTGGAAAGTTGTTAGTCGAAATTACTTTATAATTTCAAAAAATAATTTCTCTTTTTTAAAGATATTATTCTTAAAAATATTATTATTCTGAAAGATAATTTAAATCCCAAAATATATTGAAAAGTTGTTGACTGAAATTCATAATTTCTCTTTTTTAAAAGATATTTTTATCTATTATATGAATTATGTTGTAGATTTGTTTTAAATAATTTATTAATTTCTAATTTTCTAATAAAACCCCAAAATGCACTTCTATTTGATACTCACAAAATTATCAATTTCTTTGTAAAAATATATTATTCTAATAATGACTTATTGATTATTCTATTTTAATCACAAATGAATTTTTATTACCGTGTGAGATTCTTTTTACTGTTTATGACAAAAAGTAATAAGATAAGTTTGAAAACTTAAAGATGAAATAGAGATGTGAAATTAACTATTTGGTAGACAAAACTATCTCATCCGTACATACTAATTTCATCTCATCTGGCAAACCAAACCTAGCCTAAGTGTTTCCTCATATTTGAAGATGTACTATTTATCTTCAAAAATAATATTTTATTCTAAAATATTAGTCCCAACTACTTTAATATTTCTCAATTTTATTCTAAAATGTGTTTTTTGAATAATTATGTTAAGGAAAAAAAATTGTTGGGAAATAATAATTTAAATAATATTTAGTGATTATTAATTAATATATTGTTAGTGTAGGAAAAAAATTAAAATAATATTATTAAAAAATTAATATTATATTATCATTTTGATTAATCCGAGTGAAATTATGACTTGAATGATTTTAGATTTATAAAAAATATATACTTTTAACTAAATTTTATAGATGACTTTCATAAAATCAATGATAATGCTATTCATTCTGCTGAATAGTCTTGTGATCAGCTGCCATGTGACTTGTGGGTGATAGAAAATAAAATATAACATAAAAGAATATGGAGGAAGGAAAAAGACGGGGCATTATTTTTTAGTGCTATATTTTTATTTTTTCAATTGTTATTGAATACAAGACATATATTTTTATTTATAAGAAAATTATATTGAGATGAGATAAGATAAGGTAAATATTATGAAAATCAAATAAAAATAAATTTGATAATTGTAAAAATCAAATTATTGATTTGATAATAATTAATATAATAGTAATTATTAATTTAATATTATTTTAAAAAATGTACTAAAAGGGGGGAATATCTAGAAAATGAATAAGCGTGTGTCGTGACCACTTCTTCGGTTGTTGTGACGTAACTGAGTACGATTGCCGAAATTGAATGCAATTCAGCGTGCATGTGGCATGAAAATGAACGATAATTGAGGAGAGAGATAGAGCGCATGAAAATGAGAGAGTGGGAGACGTGCCAAGTCATTTTCCTACGTACCTTTGATCTTTTATTTTTTCAAGCATTCGCTTACTTTCCTACTTAATGGAGAAAATTAATTAGAAATGATAATGATACCTTACCTCATAATAATCTGATCGTACAATATTTTATTAAGCATTTAAAGTATTGGGAGATTCCATATCGTGTTTATTATTTATTGGATATCATCTGTATGTCGGCCAGGCTCTTTAAATTTCTATCTCATCTTTTATCAAAAGCACGACAGAACCGGGGCCTAAAATATTCCAAGGGGGAGGAGTATAAAGCAACCACAAAAAGTAAATACACACACTTCAAATAAATAAAGTAAACAAAAAATAAAAGAGGCTATTTCCATGGCAGTGGGCCAGCCTACCGACACCTATATTCAAATTTCATGACAGATATTTCATTTTTTATTTTCTGATTTGGATAAAAGGATTGTTACGACATTTTTATGTTTCATTGTCATCTCTTCAAAATATGTTCCCAAAACTTCAACGTAAGTTTTATGTATTTTAAATAGATGAAAGCTATGTAAAGATAAAATTGTTAATTTTTAACCTAACGAAATAAGTAGTAGCGTCAGCATTAAATGTATGTACATTATTATCTAGCTAGCTAGCAGAGTCAAGGATAAGTTAACGGACAAGAAGCAAGCTTTCCCTAACAGCAATGGCAATACTCAGGGGTACAGGATTTGCATTAACATCTTTTCAAGATAATGGGTGCTTGTACATAAAAAAACAATTTTAGACGTAAAATAAATAAAGACACCCCGATGACCCATCTGTCAATGAGTCAACTTCGGGCATGAAAATCACAACTTATGCGGTGTAAGAGCATCATAGGACAATGGCGAAGTGGCTGCAACCGTTGGTTGATGATCGGAACCTGAATAATGCTTATTCTTGCATGGAATGTGGTGAGAATACATCTTTTCGTTGGGGCAGGTGTGGTACTCGTTCTTTTCAAAAAATTTAGCACATTCCTCCTTTGATCTCTGATTTGGAAGATCTATAATGCAATTCATTCGAACATCAAGAATTCCCTTTCCTATCAACTTCCTGCATTCGGGGCCTACTTCGGTGATGTAGTTGTATGATAACGTGAATTTAGACAAGTCAGGTAGCTTGCAGATGGCCTCCGGGATCGCCCCATAGAATTGGTTCTGAGCCAAATTAAGCAATGCTATTTTGGTCAGGCACTGAAATGACTGGGGTATTGGACCTGTCAACCAGTTAATGCTCACATCAAACACGGTTGCCCGTTTCAAGCGGCCAATCTCGGGTGGCAAGCATCCCGAGAGGTGGTTGTTCAAGAAGAGCACCTCAATTAGATTTTCTGAAGTGTTGCCAGTGCCAATGCTTCGTGGGATTTGCCCCGTGAACTTGTTGTTGGCAAAAGTGAGATAAAGAGCTGGCGTGGAGCCAAGATTGTCAGGAAGCTTTTGCACAAAGTTGTTGTTATTGATGAAGATCACGTCCACGTCTAGGTTGAACACTCCAGGTGGAACTGTTCCGCACAAGGAGTTAAACCGGAGGTCCAAGAACGTCAATTGTGTGGCTCCAAGAACTTCCATTGGAAACTGGCCGGATAACTTGTTGTTGCTTAGATCAAGCTCAAAGAAGTACTTTAGGGTCATGACCTTCTTGGGAACGCTTCCGGTGAAATTGTTGGAGTTTGCGTGGAACACGGTTATATCTGGTAACTCGTCAATGAAGCCATAGAGAGGGAGGCTGCCGCCGTCCTTACGGCCAAGTTTGAAGCCATTGAAGTCCACTGCAGCAAGAGCTTGTTGATTGAAGTCCGGATGTGCGTCACAAAATAAGCCCTTCCAGCTGTATCCCGTCCACGTCCTGAAAACCTGTAACTGATGCGCTACCGCCGCAACCTCACAACCCGGCACACAGTCTGCCCATTTACGGGAGTGATGCGTAAAGTGGCGGTATGCGATGCGGAGGTAAAAGTAAAGGGGTGTGGGCATGATGCGATGCGGGGTAAAAGCAGGGAGGTGATGCGATAAAGTGGTGGGGCGGCGGCAGGCATCATGCGGGCCCGATGCGAGGAGGTGGGGGGCGGAGGTGGCGGTGGTGGTGGCGGCGGGTGGCGGTATTACGGGTCGATTGGAGGTGATGTGTGTGGGACAGCATCAGTTCGGGATAGCGGAGAGGCAGGAGTACGGCAGTGGTGAGTGATGATGATGAGTGAGGCCGGTGCAGTGTGGTGCAAATGGGTTTAGGAGGGGGAGGAGGAGGAGGAGGACAATGCTCCGGGGGTGGAGGTGAAGCAGGGTAATAGCCGCCACCATAACCACCTGTGGTTATTTCTAATGCTTTCCTATCGGACCCAATAATTTGATCACCGGAAGCCACCTCATAGTACAAACATAGATGAAGCAGTAAAGTAGATAGCAAGAATGAAACACAGAAGGTGATGCTCCTCATCTCTGATCTCTTCCTGCTAAGGACTCTACTCTTTAATGGCACATAGATCAAGGAAAGGGCTGTTAAATAGAGGGAGCGTAAGCGACAATCCTACATACATGCAGAAGAAAAGTCAACAGAGGTCTTCCACTCAGATTTATTTAAGAGAAATATTGAGAAATTCTCTGTCCAATTTGCCACACGACAAGTTCACGACAATTACCAGGAAAGTCTAACATTGGTATAAAAAATATTTATAATTTTGTTTTTTCTGATATTAGTATTATCATATTAGTATCGTTCTGATCTACTACGTACGCTAAGATTACCCACCAATCTGGCATGTGAATCTTATAACTTACTTCTTAAATATTCCTTAAATGTAAAATTTTTTTAAACTCTCAATCAACACACAAAAAATAATATTATTTTTTCAAAATTTAAGATAAAAATAATAGCAAAAAAATATTTCAAATAATTTTTTAATTTTATAATATTTATATTCAATTTATTCTTTTTTATTTTCAAAAATTAAATTAAATATTTTAATTTAAATAATTTTACTATTAATTATAGATATATTAAAATATTGAGAAATACTTTAAATCTCGAATTCAAGATCTAAAAAGTATCTCGAATGAGTTTTTTTTTTTTTTTATTAAGTGATTAAAGAAATATTTTTAATGATATTGTGCATTTTTTTAATATTTATGATAATTAAAAAAATATATAAAAAGAAAATGTGTTTTTCGAAACAACTATTCTAAACATTTTTAATATCTAGACGTTATAATACTCTTCGCTAAATAAATGGCTGTTGAGGGGTTGCCATCTCACTTTTAAATAAATGGTTTTTATTTAAAATATTTCAAATATCCAGACTGCCTGCCCTCTCACTTTCGGAGACAAGTAGCCGTAGAGGGGTTGGGTTGCCCTCGCACGTCATGCCTTAAAACGTTCTCACTCAATTATGATTGAACAAACAAGGGAGGCCGTACGGGACGGGACGGGAGGACCAAACGTCGTCCCATATATCACGGAAAACGGTTGAGTACTATAGTTGTGTATGAAAATTGTTTGGATATCAAAATCATTTCGATTAATTTAATTTAATTTAATTATTATAATAAATATAATAAATAAATTAATTTTAATTTTTTAAAGTCTTAAAATAATAATATTATTAAAAAAATATTCTAATAATATTTTATTCAACTTTCAACTTTTATATAAAATAATCTAATTTTATCTCACTATTTAAATTCCATCTAAATTGAATCATTGTATTTTTACAGCCACCAATAGCCTCATTTAATTTTAAAGTCAAGATAAGTTGAAATTAAATTTAAAATATTAATAAAATACTTTTATTTTATTCACGAGGAATGCCACGTAGCATGCCAAGTGAATTTCTTTTAAAAAAAAATTGCAATCCAGCTGAGTTGAAGCATACCCATTGCCCAAAGCCATACCGACGCAGGAACCCATATTTTCATTCCGAAAAATTTTAGATATAATCACCGCATTTTATACACTATTTAAAAATATATAATTTTATTATTTTACTCTTATATAAATTATAAAGATTAAAAAATAAAATTATATATATTTTAAGTAATATACAAAATATGAAACTTCAGTGTAGCATACTCTTCCATTCCTATTGCAATGTATAGCCGGCAATTTTGTTGTAAAAGACAAGTATCGACGGAGAGATACTTCTGAGAGATTTTTCCTTACTTTTTTTTAGAATGGGAGGTATATGTTTGGAAACTAAACCAAATTTAATTCATTTTAATTTATTATTATAATTTATTTAAATTTTAATATAAAATATAATAAATAATTCAATTATTTTAAATTTTAAAATAATAATAATATTTTATTATTTCAATTCAATACAATTTAACTGAATTTAATTTAATTTAATATTTAAATACAGTTTAAAATTAAAAATAGGATAGTTTTGAAATTATAAATCTGCCGGGAGCGCAAACTCCAAGACTTTATTTAAGATAGAGGAATATAGCATTGAAATCGCGTCTAATAATTGTACTTATCATTAAATTCCAAAAAATGGAAAGGAGCATTTCTTTGTACAGGCGATCATGTTGACAGGGGCGGCTCAAAGGCAAGGCGACTAAGGCGCTTGCCTAAGGCCCCATTCCTTAATTAAGCTCCCAATGACTAATGTTGTTTGTTTAAAAAAATCGACATAAGTTATTTATATTTTTTAAAAAAATAAAATTGATAGAAAATAGATATTAAAAAAAAATTAGTAGTGTAATCAATATATCTCAGATATTCTTTTAATATTTTGCTATGAGTTATAAATAAATTAATAATTAATATTTTTAATCAACATCTTATAACATAAAAATATAGTTATTTTAGATATATAGTAATTAAGAATAGAATATAAAATTTAGTTTATAATCTCAACTTTAAATAATATTAATTATGATCTAAAAAAGAAAATTTTTATGATCTTATTTTTTTTGATTTGGGGAGATGGTTTTGAATTTCATATCTCTATTTTAGAAGCTGAATGTTATGATAATCCAGTCATATGCCTTTAATTAAAAAAAAAATTCTGATCTTAAAACTTACACAAAGAAAAAAATGATATATTTTACAATCGAAATGTTTATTAATTTATATTATATTTAATTAAAAAATTGATTGAATTATTATATTAAAAATTTATAAAAATAATCTCACCTTAAATTTTGGTCTTAGACTACCGTATGCATTGAGCCACCCCTGCATGTTGAATTTAATCTGCGTAGTTGCAGGCCGTTTATTATGTTTTGACGTCTGTGTTCGTTTCTTCTTTGTCAGGCCTTCTTTAATCCCAACAAACAACGTTTTAGGCCTGACCCATCTAGAACAAGATGTTCAGGCGTTATGTGCCCCAGCCCACCACTTTTGTATCTGCACTCTATTTAATGCGGACCACTGAGTAAATAATATTAATGATTATCTTTTTCCCCGACAAAAGTGAAGATGAATTGGTCTGCATGCAATAATTAATATGAAGGAAAAATAAAAAAAGGAGTAACGTGAGCAAGGGGTCAATTATTTATCTAAGTTTAGTATTAGAGAGTTTAATATAATTATTGGTTTAGTTCCTTTTAAAAGAAGAGACATTAATGATTGAACCCATTTCTTCAAACAAATTAAGGTTGAAACTGTCACTAACCCAATCAGGAAGGACAAACCAAGTACTAACTTAACTAGTCAATATTGATCAAAAGGCAACGCCTTCTTTATTACTGTTTTATTATTTGGATTTTTTTTTATCTTTTTGTTTTTTAGTTGTTTTTTGAATTTGAATTTTCTTAGAACATTCTCAATAGATTAAATAAAATTAAAGGATATTTTTTATAAATGTAAAAAAAATTTAACTTTTTACTATTCCATTTACATAAATCTCTATATTGAAATAACTGTTTTTTCATTATATAACAATAAATTAATATAAGATGAATTTGATTTTAGTTATTCACATCAAATCTCTACATTAAATTATCTATTTATTCATTATATAGTAATGAATAATTAATAATTTTAAAAATATTTATTTATTTTAATTATTATTATTTTTAATTTTATTATATTTTACTATTCTACCTATTGTATATTAATTAATAATCATATTATAATTAAATTAATATATCAATTGTGATAAAATATGTGATAAAACGAAAGGGAGAGAAAAATAATTGATAAAATATGTATTTGATATATATCTAGTAACCTTCAAGTTGGAAAAAACTTTTGAAATTACTGTAGTTAAATTCTAATTATTTGAAATTTAGCTAATCTATTGTGAGCATATTTTACTCTCTAATAACTAAATATTCAATAGATTTAACTTTTAGTTAATCCATTGATGATGCTCTCAGAACATGATCTTTTTGTATAATCTAAAAAATATATATTTAATCAACTAATATAATCATGTAATTTTTATAAAATTGAATTTATTTTTAATTAAATTATATAATTTTATTGGTTGATTAAATTTGTTTTTTTTTTAAATTATGTAAGAATGTTATGTTTTAAGATTTGAAGTACAAATTTAAAGAGCAAAATGAAAAAAAAAAAAAAAAACTCAATAATAAAACAGCAATAGAGAATGTGGAAGGGTATCATCCCATCAGCCCGCAATTAACTTTTGTTAGTGGTAGGATAAACGTGCAACAGACAGACCTTACAAAACTTAACGTGCACACCGCGTTGAAAACCCATGATTAACAGATGTGAAATGACAACGATATCCTTCAAAAGCTGGGACCTAGACATAAATGCACTGACCTTCGTGGCACGCACGTCTCAGACAGTCCAAGCGCAATGATCTTCGTATTTAATAATCTATCCTACTTTTTTTTTTTTTGTTGTTGGTTTTTTTTTAGGAACAAATGCAAACTAAGGTTGCCTTTTACTATTATCTCAATTTATTATTATAATTTTTTTAAATTTTAATATAAAATATAATAATTAATTTTATTTTTTTAAATTTTAAAATAATAATAATATTAAAAAATTATAATAATAATATTTTATCATTTCAATTTAACTCAACTCAATTCAATATTTAAATACAATCTAAATATGAGTTTGGATCTTAAACTCATTTCAATTCATCTTTAAAATTTTTTTAAATTTTAACACAAAATATAATAAATAATTTAAATTTTTTAAATTTTTAAATAATAATAATATTAAAAAATAATATTATATTATCTCAATTTAATTTAAATTAACCTTCAAACGCAATTTAAATATATACTTAAAAAAGGGAAAGAAATGAATTTGATAGTCAGTGCCAGATTAGACGCTGTCTAAATCCCTTTCAACACTGTCAACCTACTTCCATGACCCACCTTCCTTTCTTTCTCCCCCCTCTTTCCTGCCCTAAAGTGCCCTTCCTCGAAGTTTCTTTTTCCGACTACTTGCTTTCAATTGTCTTAAAAAATAAATCAACTCCCATAATAAAGAAATTAGAAACGTATAAAAAGCTTCGTTGAAATTTAAGATTCACATTGATTCATCTAAATTTATCATTTTAATTTTTTTTCACATATAAAATATAATAAATAATTTAATTTTTTAATTTTTTAATTTTTTAAAATTTTAAAATAACTTTATCAAATTTTTATACAAAATATAATAAACAATTTAATTTTTATTTTATTATTCATAAATTATCTCAACTCATCTCTAAATCTAAATCACTCCTAAAGAGAACTAAAATAAAAGAGGTGAGGATCATATATATGGATAATATTATGATGACTATAAGCCTATTTGGATTTAGAGATGAGTTAAAATGATTCAAGATAAATTAAATAAAATATTATTAGAATATTATTTTTTAATAATATTATTATTTTATAATTTGAAATAATTAAATTGTTTATTATATTTTACATAAAAATTTAAAAAAATTATAATAATAATATGAAATAAGATGAATTAAGATAAATTTTTAATCTAAATCGGAGTTAAATGTATCTATCAAATATGCCCTTAGCGCAATTGTATTTTATTTATTTATAAAGATATATTTTTAAATGTATTTAAATATTTTAAAAAATACATAAATTTATTGATAATCATTTTTCAATCATTGATGGAGAGTCCCCCAAACATTTCCTGTGTACATTTGCATGGGCAGTGGGCCATCCAGTACAGTCTATGCCCGTGTGATTTCATAAGTGTCATATAATTAATATTTAAAAAATAAATAAATATAAAAATTATATAAAAATAAATTAATTTTTAATAATTATTTATTTTTTTTCTAAAATGATTATACCACGTTACACCTTTCATGATTATATATAGTTATTATTTTTTTTATACAGTGAAATCTTTCATTTTCTTATCCCTATCTACTAGATATTTTCATTATGGAGAAGAAAAGTCGTTGTCCCACTCGATCGCCTGAGACGACTTTGGCGGAGAAGCAAAGGAATCGTAACCATGGCATTTACCAGCTAATTATATCACATTCATACATTATCGGAAAACATTGCTCACGAGGAATACAATTTAGCATCTGCTCATGATCAAGATGCCAAATAATTATGATACGTAATTAAAGTAGTACTGCTTATTCATGAACTTATTGTTTTTTAATTACTGACAATGATATAATATATATATATATAGACACACATAATTACTAAAGAGCAAAGCTGGCCCCCCGATGACGGATGACCCCCATCTTCGACGTTAATCGAGCTAGTCAATTTAAAGAGCATGAAAATCACGACCCATGCGGCGTAAGAGCGTCATAGGACAATGGCGAAGTGGCTGCAACCGTTGGTTGATGATCCGAACCTGAATAATACTTATTCTTGCATGGAATGTAAGACAGGTACATCTTATCGTTGGGGCAGGTGTGGAACTTGGCCGTCTTGGTGAAAAAAATAGCACATTCCTTCTTTGATTTCTGATTTGGAAGATCTATAATGCAATTCATTCGAACATCAAGAATGCCCTTTCCTATCAACTTCCTGCATTCGGGGCCGACTTCGGTGATGTAGTTGTATGATAACGTGAATTTAGACAAGTCAGGTAGCTTGCAGATGGCCTCCGGGATCGCCCCATAGAATTGGTTCTGAGCCAAATTAAGCAATGCTATTTTGGTCAGGCACTGAAATGACTGGGGTATTGGACCTGTCAACCGGTTAATGCTCACATCAAACACGGTTGCCCGTTTCAAGCGGCCAATCTCGGGTGGCAAGCATCCCGAGAGCTGGTTGTTCAAGAAGAGCACCTCAATGAGGTTTTCTGAAGTTTTGCCAGTGCCAATGCTTCGTGGGATTTGCCCCGTGAACTTGTTGTTGGCAAAAGTGAGATAAAGAGCTGGTGTGGAGCCAAGATTGTCAGGAAGCGTTTGCACAAAAAAGTTGTTATTGATGAAGATCACGTCCACGTCTAGGTTGAACACTCCAGGTGGCACTGTGCCATACAAGGAGTTAAACCGGAGGTCCAGGAACGTCAATTTTTTGGCTGCAAGAACTTCCATTGGAAACTCGCCGGATAACTTGTTGTTGCTAAGATCAAGCTCAAAGAAGTACTTTAGGTTCATGATCTTCTTGGGGACGCCGCCGGTGAAATTGTTGGAGTTTGCATGGAACACGGTTATATCTGGTAACTTCTCCATGAAGTCATAGAGAGGGAGCCCGCCGCCGTCCTTACGGCCAAGCAGGAAGCCATTGAAGTCCACTGCAGCAAGAGCTCGTTGATTGATGTCCGGACGTTTGTCACAAAATAAGCCCTTCCACTTGCATATATCGTTGCCCTTCCATGTCTTGAAAATGCCCTTTGGGTCTGAGGTAGCAAGTCTTTGGAATCTTCGAAGAACGGGTTTGACTAGTTCAAGTCGCGATTGCGGTGGTGGTGGAGATGGTGGCGGTGGCGATGGAGGAGGTGGCGATGGTGGCGGTGGCGATGGAGATGGAGGAGGTGGCGATGGAGGGGGTGGCGGTGGCGGTGGAGATGGGGGCGGCGGTGGCGATGGTGGTGGGGGGCAAACGGGTTCAGGAGGGGGAGGAGGACAGTCTACATATTCAGGAGAAGGAGCAGGAGAATTGCCACCTCCACCACCACCTATGATTATCTCCAATGCTTCTCTATTGGACCCAACAAGAGGATCAGCAGCAGCCACCTCGTAGTGCAAACATTGATGAAGTAAGCATGTCGATAGCAAAAGAAATGGAACACAAAACGAGAGGCCGGTGACCATCTCTGATATCTCTGTGCAAGTTAGCTAGGGACTCTCAAGATCAGTAGATTAGTTCAAGGTAATGTTATATAGAGGGAGCGTAGATTGCATGGAGAAAAGTCAGAGAGGTATTCTCTTCCATTCACGGGCAATACAGATAACACTGCTGGAAAAGTTTGTCCGGGGTTAGAGGCCGTGTATTGCCCTGTCATTTTCACGAGTGTAACACTTTCTTGTAATTGCTGTTCCCCCCACATACTTTTTCAGTACAGTTTTTCACGGATTCCATCCTTCCTCCTTGTTTTTTTTTTTTTTTTTTTTTAAAAATAATAATTTTGGTAGGTCCTGGATTTTGGCGTGGAACGCCACTTGCTGCTGATCGCATGGATTGCAGTTCAATATTTCACAGGAATTGGAGTACTAAACATAAGTAAAATTCTTCAATTAACTTGGTGCACCGGCAAAATTTTGATACTTTTTGTACTTGCAATCATAAAAGTCTATGCCCAATGGCCCCCTCCCTCCAACAATGGTCTGCAATTTGATTGCAGAGGCTAAAAGACAAATCTAGAACTTTATCTGCCGTATTTAATTTTTTATATACTTTTTTTCTAATTTTTTAAAATTTTATAAAACATTTCAATTCAAATTATTTTATTATCCATTCATAAATTATTTTACTAATTTTTCTCATTTTAATATCTAAACAAAACCTAACATAATTGAAGATCGGCACGGCTAAGCAAAACATATATATATATATATATATATATATATATATATATACTAGCAGTAGATAACGTCCAAGGGACGTTTGTCTAATTTTTTTTATCTAGTGATTGAGGAAGTATTATTTTAATGATGTTGTAAATTTTTTATCTTTTTAAAAATATTTATGATGATTAAAAAAATACATGAAAAAAAGAAAAGAAAAATAAAAAAATAAAATACACACTCAGGACATATTTCCGGGCTACTTTTTCATTAGTTGTAGCAGTTCTTTTTAGTTAATTAAGAATATTATCATATTTAAATTATGTTAAAACTCTAATTATTTATATAGTTATACTTTTTTAAAAATATTTAACAAACTTTCATCATTTTGTTAATTATCATTTTTTAAATTTGATAATTTATTTATGATATGATATCTATATGTTAATTATCTATTTTAAATTAATTTAAATCAATATTTAAATTTTTACCATTTGATCAAATTTAAAGAGTTATGATGAAGGGTTAGATTTAAATCCTAAAAAATTTCATTTTTGTCTCGCTTTCTCTTTCTCCTTCTCTCACCTTTTTTTTTTTTACCTAGTGATTAAGGAATTGCTTTTTAATGATGTTGTGAATTTTTTATTTTTTTAAAAATGTTTAGGATGATTAAAAAAATACATGAAAAAATAAAAATAAAAAAGTGAAATATACATTCAGGACATATTTTCGGACTACTTTTTCGGTAGCAGTTCTCTTGTAATAATTTTTGTGATATTTTATGGTGATTTTGTAAAGAGGATTGCTGTGAGGATGTTGAGATGGACGAAGAAGGGAAGCGTAAAATAAGAATACTGTTTATCATTGTTTATTACTGTTTATCTTACTATTCATCAGACGATACACACTTTTAAATATAAGGAGATATATATACGCACACATATATAAAAGGCATCCTAGTATAGTAAGGTCGGCAATGATAGAAGTGTTAGATCGGCTAGACGACAGTAATTAATTAGTTCATATTTTTTTATTTTTTTTATTTTTTTCTGTTTTTGCTATTTATTTGATTCAGTAATTGCACTGATTTGTAGAATGAGCTTGGTTACTTTGAAATTATTGGTACTTGTGTAAAATCCTGTATGACATAAAATTTTCTAATTGATAAAAAAAAACACGTTTGCCACATCTGTCAAATTGAAGAAAAAAATAAAGTGTAATTTCTAATATTAAAATAGTCTAATATATAAGAATAAAATTATTATTTATTTATGTTCATAATTTATTATGAAATTTAAATTATATTAAAAATTTAAATTAATTAGATAGTTTTTACTTTTAAAAATGTATATTAAAATTTCATCATTTATTTAATGATGAAAAATTAGTATTTTATAAGTTAAAGGAAATTTTTAGTATATAATATAATAAACAGTAATAGGATATGCGAAAAAAACATTCGAAGAAAAAAAATAGCTTCTTTATTGTTTATTTAAAACTCAAAAATCAATATTTTTTTCTACTTTTTCTTTCTTCCTCTGTCTCATTCCCTATGCACGATTGCGGTATTATGTCGTACATTGGCATTCACACGGACAAATCAAAAAAATAAAAAAAAAATCTTTACTGTTCATTACTGTTCATCATATTGTTAATAGGATATGTAAAAAAATATGCGAAGAAAAAAAAAAAACAGTTGCTTTACTGTTTATTACTGTTTATAATAAACAGTACACATATAGATATTTTTAAGTAATAGGCTGATATATTAAAAAATAGAAGATTGGCACCGGGGGTCGAAGTCTTTGGCAAAGTCCCCCCCGCCGAGGGTACCAAACAGAGGTTTATTTATTTTTATTTTTTATTTTTACCAATATTATATAAATATAGAAGTTTTAAATTGAAAGGATATCACCTACTCTGTATATATATATATGTATATATATATATATAATTATTTGAAGTGCAGATGCCAACAAACTAGAGCGAGCTCAGCATTAATGAGACAAATAATTCAGACTTAGTGCCCATTGGTGGTCCAATTAACTTAGCTAATAATTAAACTACTTAATAATCTCATACATGCAATATTATATATACAAGACACCGTAATTTTTATACAAGCCTTAATTTAATGGATATCTGACATTTGCAGCCAATCTAAACAATTTGAGATTCTTACATTCACCGCAATTAATATTGTAACCACTAATCAAGATGCATGTCCATTTCTAGATGAGGTAATTACAAGATATGACTTTCTCTTTGTTTCATTTTTTTGGAAAAGTTGTTGGGATCTCAACCTCTCGATATATATATATATATGTACATGTATAATCTAAATATGATTAATGAGATTTATTTATTTTATAATTTTTGACCTGTCTCTTATCGATCGAATTAATTTGGCCCTGCCAAAAAGTAAATATTTTTAATTTACTTGACCCTTTGGGCAAGGCACCAAACTTCTCGATGGCAACTCTACAATGATCAGTCTACCTTGGGTGCATCCGACAGCCCAATGACGTGTACGTGGTTGAATGGACAGTGGAATTGTTTGATCTTCTTATAAATTTGGACTCATATGAGAATTATTGATGGAATGAAAATATTTGAGATCATATATAACAAATTAAAAAACATGTTTCAAAATATAGGATAAAGTTGATAAAAATATTAGAGGCCAGAGGGAGAGGAGATCAGTACTAGGGATTGTTTATACGTTCCATTTCGATGCACGACATAGACCATGTTACAAAATGCCCTATGCCCCATCAAAATAAAAACAAACATAACCCATGTGGCCTGGCTTTTGGGAATCTTGTAATACAATAAGCTAGCTGGCCATGATGTTATTACTTTCCTTCGAATTAGGGACGTTTTTGTTTTTGTGCTTGGACTCCAAAAATCAGATCGATCGGGGCGGGTGCGTACTGATGAAAGAGTACTCGAAGTTGGATCAGTATCAGATCAGTGAGATCAATCTCAGAGAAAATAGAAATCGTGCGTTTCAAGTGCATCTACGTACGAACACCTCCGGCCATTTTTGCCACGCACTAAAATTAACCAACGTCGACTCAAAGACAGAGGCCGGCTGGCCAGGAGGGTGGTCGACCTTGATGAGGCTTAAAATGTATTGGTGCATCTGACGCCGAAACTCAAGTAACGGAAGAAGATAAATGCCGAAACTCAAGCAACAGATAACAGATGCCGAAACGAAAGCAACGGAACTAATAAAGAATAAAGTCTGGCATGCAGGTGCAGAAATATTGGGATATCAGCTTTTTTTAAATTGCCGAAACTCAAGCAACGGAAAGATGAAGAAATCTGGCATGAGGAAATCTTGGGATATCAATTTTTGTATTTCAAAATTTAAATACGTTATATCTCCAATTGTATTATAAATAGCAACTCTTGTACACATATCAGAAATACAATAACAGAGTATATTCTCATCAATCATTTTTAAGATTCTATATGGTATCCGGCCAATAGACCAACGTCAACTATCTATTTCCTATCTTCATCATGCCTGCTCAACTTCCCCTCTTCAATCCCACCTCCTCTCTCAACATTATCAAACTCAGTTGTGCCAACAATCCTACCTGGAAGGCCACCATGCTTCCATATCTGAAAGGCCAAAAGGTCTTTGGCTACCTCGATGGTTCTCTCCCGCCACCGTCAAAAGAACTTGTTGCCGAAAATGGCACCACAACTCCCAATCCTCTTTTTGACATTTGGGAAACTCAAGACAATTTAATTCTGAGTTGTCTCAATGCTTCTCTAACTGATGAAGTTCTTGCTCAGGTTGCTCATTGCACAACATCTCATGAAGTGTGGACTGCTCTTACCTCCTCATTTGCTTCTCAGTCCAGGGCTCAAATCATTCAAGTAAGGACTCAACTCTCTACAGCTCGTAAAACCAATCAGACTGCCAGTGAATATTTCATGCATATTAAACGTCTCGCGGACAACCTTGCAATTGCTGGGCAACCCTTAAACACTGATGACACAATCACTTACCTGCTTGCTGGTTTAGGACCAGAATATGATTCTCTTGTCACTACCATCTCTGCTCGTGATGCGTCATTGACGTTGGAGGAGGTCTACTCTATGCTTCTTACTTGTGAAGCCCGAATTGCACACCATTCTCAGTCTTCTCCAACAATGAACGTGTCAGCTAATGTAGCTGCACGCCAGCAGAACTTTTCCCCCTATCGTGGCCGTAGCAACTCCAATAGAGGACGTAGCTCTGGAAATTCCAATCGTGGCACTGGTAGAGGTAATTTCTCACTCCGTAATTCTGACTTGTGGTGCCAATTATGTGACAAATCAGGACATACTGCCTCTCGATGTTATAAGCGCTATGATCCTCACTTTCTACCCCCACCACCACGTCGGACTGGACAAGCCAATCTCTCCACCACCCACACTCAACAGCCGTCTGATCAAGAGTGGCATGTTGACTCTGGAGCAACGCACCATCTGACTAACAATTCCAATAATCTCAATGTACGTGGAGAAGACTATGTTGGCACTGATCAAATACAAGTCGGTGATGGTTCAGGTTTGTCTATAACCCACACTGGCACCACATCCTTATCCACCCCTTCAAAATCTTTTGTTCTTGATAAAATTCTTGTTGTTCCCCAAATCACAAAAAATTTAATCTCTGTTCAAAAATTTACTCGGGATAACCATGTTTATTTTGAGTTTCATAATGAATTTTTTCTCATTAAGGACTACTCGGGGAACGTCCTTCATAAAGGCCATAGCAAAGGCGGATTGTATTGCTTTTCACCACCACTTCAACGTGCTGCCTCTTCTGCTTTTGTCGGTGTTCGTATTTCCATCTCTGATTGGCATCGTCGACTAGGACATACTAATTTTCGTACTGTCAATCATGTGTTAAATTCCAATAAAATTTCTGTTGAAGTTAATAAAAGGCAATCTGTTTGCCCTGACTGTGAGATGGCCAAAAGCCACAATTTGCCATTTTCAAACTCTGTTAATCATGCAACTCGACCTTTAGAACTCATTTTTTCTGATGTATGGGGACCAAGTGCTGTTACCTCAAGCTATAACTCTCGTTATTATGTTTGTTTCTTGGATGATTGTACAAAATTTATTTGGCTTTTTCCCCTCAAACACAAATCTAAAGTTGAAAATATTTTTTTCCAATTTCAAACATATGTTGAACGGCACTTTGATACAAAAATTAAAGCGGTTCAAACCGATTGGGGAGGTGAATTTCGCCGACTCAATACTTATTTCAAAAATTGTGGTATTGAACATCGTATTGCTTGTCCTTATACTCATGAACAAATGGGTTCGGTTGAAAGACGCCATCGTCAAATTGTTGAAATGGGTCTTGCTTTATTAGCTCATTCCAACCTTCCTCAATCCTATTGGGAAGATGCTTTTCAAACGGCCACCTATATTATTAATCGTTTACCAACTAAAATCTTGGCCAACCTCTCTCCATTTGAAAAAGCATATCACAAAAAGCTGAACTATGATTTTATGCGTGTCTTTGGTTGTGCTTGTTGGCCCAACCTACGACCCTATAATTGTCACAAAATTGATTTTCGATCCAAAACTTACATTTTTGTAGGCTATAGTCTCTCACATCAGGGTTACAAATGCCTAGACTTATCAACAGGAAAAATATATGTCTCTCGACATGTGGTCTTTGATGAAACTCTCTTCCCATATCAAAAACCAGATCTTCCCACTCTAAGTCACTCTCAGTTTGACGTGGCATCCCTTCCATTCAATTTGCATTCCGCAAGTCCGCACCCACTCACTTCACATACAGGTGCCGTGTCCTCTCAACCTCATCCACTGCCACTTGCATTTGATCTCATGCCATATGTCACTCCAACAGTAATGCACCATCCAGATAATGCCACTGCTCCAGACCTGCATGCTGCATCAAGTTCGACGCCTGCTGAAATTTCCCTTCCCAGTACGTTGCCGAGCCATGTGTCTACGTCTGCTACAACCCAGCGCATGGTCACACGGTCACAAACAAATAACCTCAAGCCAAAATTGCCGTATGTTGGATTCATCAGATATCCTCTTCCAACTGCACTTCTTGCTGAGGTAAATAATTCTTACATTGAGCCAAGTTGTTTCACCGAAGCAAACAAGCACTCGCAATGGCGGAATGCAATGTTTTCGGAATTCAATGCCTTAATTTAAAATGGAACTTGGGATCTAGTTCCACCCAGACAAGAATACAATCTTGTTGGGAATAAATGGGTGTATCGTGTCAAAAAAAAGGCTGACGGCAATATTGAACGATTCAAAGCACGCCTTGTTGCCAAAGGCTTCCATCAACAAGAAGGAGTTGATTTCAATGAAACTTTTAGCCCGGTGGTTAAACCAACAACAATTCGCCTTGTCATCTCTCTTGCAGTCTCTAATAATTGGCCACTACGCCAATTGGATATTCAAAATGCATTTCTTCATGGATTTCTTCAAGAGGATGTCTATATACAACAACCACAAGGTTTTATTCATCCGGATTATCCTCATCATGTTTGCAAATTAAAAAAAAGTCTCTATGGCCTTCGGCAAGCCCCAAGAGCATGGTTCTCTCGCCTCACAGATCAATTACAAATACTCGGTTTTAAAGGCTCCAAGGCTGATACCTCCTTCTACACTTTTCAGCAAGACAAAATTCAATTAATCATCATCATCTATGTGGATGATATAATTGTTACAGGTTCGGACACTAAAGCTATTGATCAATTAATTGGAACTTTAGCAACAATTTTTCCAATTAAAGATCTTGGGCCATTATCTTTCTTCCTTGGCATTGAAACTTTACGTATGGGTGATGATTTATTCTTAACCCAACGTAAATACATTAGTGATCTATTACGGAAGACAAATATGGATAACGTGAAACCATGTGCAACTCCCATGGCAACCACTTGCAATCTCTCTAAATTTGAAGGTGCCGACTTCAGTGATCCTCAATTATATCGGAGTACAGTTGGAGCCTTGCATTATCTTGGTTTTACACGTCCAGATATTGCTTACAGTGTTCATCGTGTAAGCAAGTTTATGCATCAACCAAAAGAACCCCACTGGCAAGCAGTGAAGCACATCCTTCGATATCTTAAGTATACCATTTCATTTGGTCTTCATTTTTCCAACCAAACTGATCAAGCTCTTCATAGCTTTAGTGATGCTGATTGGGCGGGGGATAGCGACGATCGTAGAAGTGTGAGTGCTTATTGTATTTTCCATGGAAAAAACTTAATTTCATGGAGTTGCAAACAACAACAAACTGTGGCAAGAAGCAGCACTGAATCCGAATATAAATCTCTTTCCAATGCCGCTGCGGAACTCCAATGGATTCAATCGATTCTACATGATTTACACATCTCTCTTCCTCAATGTCCAACATTATGGTGTGACAATATTGGTGCCACATATCTCTCATCCAATCCGGTGTTTCATGCCCGTACCAAGCATATTGAAATTGATTTTCATTATGTACGAGATCAAGTCCTACAAAAAAAGCTTCAAGTTCTGTTTATCACTTCCAAAGATCAATTGGCTGACTTGCTCACCAAAGCGTTGAATGCTCCTCGATTCACTATGTTACGCGCCAATCTTCAATTCCAAGAACTGCCATTTCGATTGCGGGGGGATATTGGTGCATCTGACGCCGAAACTCAAGTAACGGAAGAAGATAAATGCCGAAACTCAAGCAATAGATAACAGATGCCGAAACGAAAGCAACGGAACTAATAAAGAATAAAGTCTGGCATGCAGGTGCAGAAATATTGGGATATCAGCTTTTTTTAAATTGCCGAAACTCAAGCAACGGAAAGATGAAGAAATATGGCATGAGGAAATCTTGGGATATCAGTTTTTGTATTTCAAAATTTAAATACGTTATATCTCCAATTGTATTATAAATAGCAACTCTTGTACACATATCAGAAATACAATAACAGAGTATATTCTCATCAATCATTTTTAAGATTCTATAAAATGGGATGCAGCAACCAGGAAAAAAGTGGCATATTAATTATTGAATATGTGGAAAAAAAAAACATATGAAGAATTTAAAACAAATATTTCTAAAAAAATACATCTATATTAACTTAGGATCGACGTTGAAAGTAGTAGATCAAAAGGAAGTATGCTGATGTTTTGCATGCTGATGATTTGATTCGGTCCCATATATGCATGCATATATAATTGGTGGATAATGATCTCCATGTGTGGTCATTTAATGTTATCGAAGTCTTTTTTTAGATTAAAGCATGCATGCAGCTTCCGTACGTCCCATTAAAATATAAACAAAAGCACATGTAAAACCTTTTGATTTTATCCCAATTAAATGTTTCGGATGATCATTATAATAAAGTACTTCACAAAGCTTTTATAGGTGGGAGGGAAGCCTTCCTTTTTTCAAGGATTGCCATTCAACTTTTAAAAGGCTCTGCATGGTCTACAAGCTTTTTCTTTATTTTAATCTACATTATATATATATATATATATAGTACAACTCCTTTTATCTTATGCTTCTTTTGTACTTATAAGATCGCAATCTAATCGTACTCCTCCCATCTTTTAAAATTAAATGTTGGGACGAATTGCATTTCACACCTTTGAAATATCACTTTTTTTAAAAAATAAAAAAATAAATTACACGATAAGCTATCAAAATTGACAAGATCATGACACACTAAACTATCTAATTTTGACAATTGATCTGATCCGTTAAACATACAATTGTTGAGATCAATAACAAATAGGGCATGCATGTCACACAATCCGTCAATCCCATCTTAAGCATATATGCATAAATTGTAAAAATTTAAAAAGTTTAGGTGTCAATTGCTAAATTTTATAGTTTATAGTACAATTTAATTATACCACGATAATTTGAAATTAGATACTATATAAACTCCCATCTCTTTTCCCTTTTACAAAATCAATTTTAGATTCGATAAAATCTATTTGGATTTAGATCTTTACGGTACAGCATTTATAATGGATCTCAATCCTCATCCATCAACCGGTATTGATATTTTGGGCTTTGGAAACGTTATATGGGCCTTGTATTTTTGTTGGGTCAGATTTGGTCTCATAGTTATATGCGGAGCCCATCCTTCTTCGATTAGCCCAAAATTATGAGCACGATGAACCCAATTGAAGTTAGGTAATTAACGGCTCTATCTTTGACTCCAGCTCCGTTGTGTTTGTGTAACGGTCTGTAAAACCCTTGTGCTTCACAATCCCCCCCCTCTCTCTCTCTCTCGTTCTATCCAGGGTTTATAATTAAACCTCGGCTTCGAATCGCCTACAAGCGTTCCTGTCTCTTGCTCAATATCCAAGCGGGCGATGGAGAACGACAACGACGGCGACGCTTTGGTGGCCCAGAAGTTGAAGAAGCACAGGGGGAAGCACGACAAGCCGAAGCCATGGGACGAAGACCCCAACATCGACCACTGGAAGATCGAAAAGTTTGACCCCTCCTGGAATGAATCCGGTTTGCTTGAAGTCAGCTCCTTCTCCACGCTCTTCCCTCAATACAGAGGTAATTAAAACCCCAGTTCTTTTGGGCATTTTTAGTTGATTTGAGATCTCTGAATTGATTCTTCAATTAATTTGTTCAGAAAAATACTTGCAAGAGGTTTGGCCCAATGTGAAATCCGCTTTGAAAGAGTATTGTATTTCGTGTGAACTTAATCTGGTGAGTTTCCATAAATTTATTTTTAGTGAACGGATTACTGATTTTTATTTACATGAAAACTGATTTTTGATCACCTTGTTATTGCGAAATGAAGCTGGAGTGTACTCGCTTAGGGTGGTGGTTTGGGACTGGTCAGTTTAGGGTTTATGGCAGAAAAGGCGTGTTGTTGCGATTGAGGAATAATTGGGAGAAGCGATTCTAATGAGTTATTTTGTCAATTTGGGTGTAAAACTAGTAAGAAACAGGAAATGGTTGGATAAATCTGCAGAAGAGGAGCAAGAAGTGCACTGGAAAGAGAGTAGTAGAATCCGGGTGAAATTTTCTTTGTTGTATCAGATTGCTCTCGTCCCATCTATGTAATGTGGAAATATACTGCGTTTCATGACATTTTAGCAAATCTTTTAATAGAAAATTTAAAAAAGAAAGCTTTACCAACTATGACTCATATCAGGTTTTGTGCCACTCTAGAAGAAAATAGGGTGCACATGTGGGTGTCACCAATCCAGTCATATGTCATTTCTTTGGTTTGCTGGTTTCACCTTTATTAGCTTCTTAAGTACCCATTGCCCATTTTCATTTTGCTAGTAGCTGGAAGTTCAAATTGTGGGATTTCTTCAACAATTTTGTTTTTCAGCAATTTATTTCTGTTCTTGATGGCCGGATGTTTATATTTTTGTATTTATTCGTTGTATGATTTATTGCTGGTCAGGTTGAGGGTTCCATGACAGTTTCAACAACCAGAAAGACTAGGGACCCATATATTATCGTTAAGGCTAGGGATCTTATTAAGCTTTTGTCAAGAAGTGTTCCTGTTCATCAGGTACAATTTTGAGTTCTCCTTTCAATGTTGTTTTCTTGCCTATTTTGTATGAATTTTCTGTAGCGCAAGAAGGGTGTTGTGACCAAGGTATTGGTTTTTTCCTTATATTATTAGCTCTTGATGAAAAGGATGTACAGAGTGATATTCAATTAATTCATGTGCTTAACTGTCTTCATTGAAACTACCTTAGTAGCTCTCTGTTGTGAGCAGGTTTCATTAATTGCCTAATTTTTTGTTGTTGTACAACATTTTGGTGGCAGGCAATAAAAATTCTTGATGATGAAATACAATGTGACATCATCAAGATTACCAACTTGGTCCGCAATAAGGTATGTAGTTGCCGTTGAAGAAAGATCAAGTTGCTGTGTTTTCTACTTTTACACTAATTTTCATTTTTGGTGACTGGAATTTTTTCATGTGTGCGATTCATGTATGATATCCGATGAAAAGAGTAAGTTTTAAGGTCAAGTCACTAGGATTTGTGTTAAATAAGTTCTCAATTGGATTTTTATTAGTATTCTCCTCGGACAAATCTGTAACTTTGCCATTTGTGGAGTAATTTTTGCCGTTGTTGCTATTAAGAATCTTGGCCATTGCGTTGAGTCTAGAGTTTTGGAGAATTTTCTAAATATCTTGGTTTTAGTTTTTTTTTTTTGAGTCCAAGTTTGGTTTTATTAGATTTTTCGTTTACTATTACTAGTCAAATTAGGAATCCTAATACTAATGCTACAAGGAATCTGTGCATGAGTGCTTATTGTAAGAGAGTTTAGCACTTCATTGATGGACATTCATGTACATGTAGTGTGAAAACCTGTATTCTGGCAGGAATTTAGTATCGTCAAATTCCATTATCATGATAGTTCAATATATGCATGTTTTAATCCATATAATGTGTGGAATCATACAAAATATATGGCGGTATTGAAATATTAAATTTTGATTGGAACAAGTGTCACAATGTATGGTAAACCCCTAGGGGTTGGCTCAAGTGGTAAAGGCCTTGGGCTTGGGGGCATGCTCCCCCTAGGTCCAAGGTTCAAATCCCCTTGGGTGCAAACAATCTCTAGGGGCCACACCCCCCGGTGAAAAACCAGCGATTTAACTAGTTCCGTGTAGGAAACTTCCGAGGGTGCGGTGTACGGGACCGAGGTTTACTCCGCAGGGGTGGGTCCGAAGGGCCCTGCCTTGGAGAGGTTCCCCGACATAAAAATTGTACTATAGTGCTTGATGAACTTTGATTTATCAAGTTGGAGAGTTGTTTAATACCTCTTTTTTTTTTTTTAATTAATGTGACTACGTGAGGAATAGTGTACAAAGAAGTCCAAACTTTTATCTATTTGGAAAGAAGTTAGTTATTGATATTTGCCAATAGTTTATGAAGTGGTATATTTTGGCTGTTGTAGACATGAAAAAATTGTCTCCTATCAAGAAAGATTTGGAAGTGAAATGCCAATGTTCATATATTTTGAAGCTGTGAGAAATACTTAATTTAGGTGGATACTGGCTGGTACATTTTTTTAATGCATGATTGTTTTTTAATCAGACATAAACTTCACCGTGCAAGCACGCAACTAAATCAATTTCAAGTTTTGGAAAAAAACAAATGAAGATTATTGTTTACAAGTCGATCCCTTCTCGGAGACTGTAATGCTTAGGATTTACAAGTTTAGGGCTGGTCTAATTTTTGAAATTGTGTGCAGGAGAGATTTGTGAAACGAAGGCAACATCTTGTTGGTCCTAATTCTTCCACTTTAAAGGTGTGTATGGTGGTTACATTTGATAATCTCCTGCAGCTTGAATTTAAAAAAAAAAAGAAAAGAAAGGAAAAACAAGAGTGTTTAGCTAATTGGCTGGCATGCTTTGACATTGTATGCTGTCAGATTTTTTTTTTCTCTTTTATTAATACTAGAATTACCATGATAACTGTGACGGTGCAGGCACTCGAAATACTGACCGGCTGCTATATTCTAGTTCAGGTGATTGTTACCGTTCTTTGTTAGTTTGGAGGTCAATTGCTGCTATTTGTTGTTCCTTGGGCAAAGTGGAGAGTCATGAAATAAATTCCTTTTCTTGTTGATTGTGAATGCATAGGGCAATACAGTTGCTGCTATGGGTTCATTTAAAGGTTTGAAGCAAGTCAGGAGGATTGTGGAAGACTGCATACTGAATAGAATGCATCCTGTATACCATATCAAGGTGAATTGACCTCTATTACGATTGTAGTTATTTATTCTTGAGGATATGTAAACATTCTCAAACTCTCTTTTCTGAGTAGGTTCTTATGATGAAGAAAGAACTTGAAAAGGATCCTGCACTTGCACATGAAAACTGGGATAGGTTTCTTCCCAAATTCAAGAAGTACAGAATCTACTACATTATTTGTTGTTTATGGACATAATCTGTTCTTTTCAATCTCTTCTGCTGTATATAATTCTTATATACATTACTTCTATAACTCTCACACAGGAAAAATGTTAAACAAAAGAAGGTTAAGACTAAAGAGAAGAAACCATATACACCTTTCCCTCCTCCACAACAGCCTAGCAAGGTGAGAGAACTGCTTCTAGTATCTACACGTTTTAGATTTCTGCAAGAGATTCAATGCTTTAATGTATTCTTATCATAATCACTATTCCCTCATTGCCACCAAAGGCGAGAATCCTTTTTTTTCAATTTTGATATCTTAGGTCTGAAAACCCCTAGAACATTAATTTCTTCTGCACGTAATAAAGATACAAATTTCAGCAGTTATTATGAATTTTTAATTGTTTAGTGATTATTACTGTCTGTGATTATATTGCACAATTTGATTATATGCACCTTTGAATATGATGTTTGTGACTATTGGTTTTTATCTGTATTTAATACATACAAGGTGGCTGCAAAGATGTGTATCTTTCCAAGGTTTAACCATAGGTTTGGTACGCAGAATAAAAAAGATGTCAAATTTTCTTTTCCTTGTGCTTTGCTTGGTTGTCAATTTGTGAGTGGAGACACGGATTTACTTGCTAAATTGGTTGGGTGAAATATTTTTCTGTGGGTTCCTTGCATAGTTTTAGAGCACCGAGACTCCTTCCTATGCTATTTCTCTTTTATGAGTTTATCTAATTTGTTGTAATGCCTAAGAGATAGTATTAGTATATATGATGTGCAATTTCTATCGTATTTTCAGATCGATGAACAATTGGCAAGTGGAGAATTCTTCACGTCTCAGAAAAAGAAATCGGCGAAGAAGTGGCAAGAGAAGCAGGAGCAGCAGGCACAGAAAACCACAGAAAACAAAAGAAAAAGAGAAGCTGCATTTATTCCCCCGGAGGTCAGATTCTGAAGCGGTTTCACTCCTTTGTCACTTTATTGTCATCTTGATTCATGGCTGATTTCATCTTTTATTCCAATGACTGAACAATTTGGTCATGGCAATCTCAGGAGCCGAGAATCCAGGATACAAAATCTGAGGATGATACCAAATATGTGGCGTCCATAGCCATGTCTCTAAAGGTAATATAAGATTGCCAGACCATGAGATTCAGGCGTCTTACTTTTTGGGACTTTTCAATTTTAATGTAATTCCCTGCTCTACAGGAAAAGGCTAAGGCGTTTGGAAAGCAAAAATTGGTTGAGAATATCAATGCTGAAGCTTATATTTCAGCAGCCGGCGAACCTTTTAAAAAGAAATCCAAGCGCTGAGTCTTTAAACATGGTGTGTCAATGCTGATGTTGCTTTCTCATTGTAGGGGCATGACTGGTTATAGGAAATTTTTGAGAAATTCTCAGAAAAGATTTTGAGATATGTTTTTGATCTTTCATTGAGTTTTGTGTAAGTGGATAATAAAAATTTATAAATTACTCCTGAAAATACAAGCAACCCTTAAAATGGTATAAGTGTGGTCATGGATTGAGCAATGAGCAACCTGCCATTATTGTCACTAGAGATCCGACGGATCATAACATCCAACAAGATTTTTATCTAAGAAACTCCATCTTGTTGAGTCTATATTGCCACAGAAAAGTGAGAATACATTATTAAATTTTCAAGCCGCCTGTTGTTTGCTTTTTTTTCGAGGAAGACAACGTTATTCCTGATCTTGACCCAAGAGGTTATTTGTCTTTTACATTGCTATTAATTTTAGTTTTATTAAAAATGAGGTTTTCATTTGGACTAACTATAGAAAAATGAATCACCATCCTCACATCACATATTATATATAATTTTTTAATTTTTAATTTTTAATTTTTTTTATTAAATGTGTGGTATATGAATGATGAGTAGAATTCAATTAATTTAGAAAGAATAAAGCTAAAAAAAAAATAAAAAATAGCGTGTTGAAATAATAAGTAAAAAACTCTAAAATAATATATATATAAAAAAAGAATATTAATAAAACAGAAAAAAAAAATATTGAAAATAGGCTATTACCGTCACTTGTATGTAATAAGAGGTACGAAGAATCAGTGTGCTTGTATTCTGCCTTGAGCTTCATCGGGGGAACCCTGAATCTTGACCACCGTTCGATTACCATCTAAAAATCTCATGACCATCGCTCCCGAAATCACCGCCTTCCGATGAGTTGACCAACCGAAGCCCCACGTGAGGCTACTCGTCCCATCTTCATCATCTTCATTACCGTCCGATTACTCTCCATCCCTCTCTCTCTCTCGAACCTCTCTATTGAACCCTAACTAGCTTTCAAAGCTCCATAGGCTCGCCTTCCTATCTCGGTAAGATATTTAAACTTCGCCTAATCAAAATTTCATGCCCATGGATCTGGAAAGCTGCGGTTCATTTTTCAAATAATTTATTTCTTATATATATATATATATATATATATATATATATATATATTTGGCTTAGTTTTAACGATTGAATGCGGTTTTTAATTCCATTACTAATTTATAAATTATTTGTAGCTAGCTGTAGCATAAGGGAGATTGGCTATGTCAGGGAGTTGAATTGAATTGATTGGCAACATTGTATGCGAGTGGATTCTCAAAGCTCTGTCATTCGAAGCGAAATTTGATTTCATTTTGCTCTGAGAAATTTTTTTAACGGTAGCATAGTCCTTGATGCCTGTATTATGTTTTTTTGGGGCACTTGTTATCCACTTTGGCCTGGACTCTTTTAACCATTTCGGCATAGAATTTAGGGAGGTTTTTTGGTCGTCTCAGAAAAATGATTTGGGGTCAGTTTCTTCCCTTAGGTCTATCAATGCGGTGATGTAATTTCAGGGTTGATCCTGATGAATGTTGCTATCTTTATTTTTTATTTTTTAGAAGAGGGATGGTACCCCTAATTTTATTGACAACCATATCTTATGGTGGAGGAATACCTTTTACAAGCAGTGGAAGAGCTTTGGGAGTTACATAAATCCCAAAACCAAAGTCCTTATAAAATCATATATATGAATGTTGCTATCTTAATAGCTGTTTTTGAATGGGAAACCTGTGATCTACATTGATGCAGATATAGGAAAGTTAGGAAACTTGTTTTTTATTTTTCTAAGTGTTAGGAAACTTGATTTATTAGGATGTTCGTAAATTATCCATTCATTCATTGTTATTCTTTAGTTGCAGCTTTAATTGCAAGATGCTATAGACACCTTTTATGTTGGGACATTGAACATCTATCAACGGTATCTGTCAAAACCTTAGTGGTTGTGGAATGGATTCAAAATCTGCCGATTCATCAGCTTCACCTCCTCTTAAAGCACCTGACCCACCACCCCAAGCTTCTATACAAACTCCAGCTGCTGCTGATTCTGGACTAGATAATTCGCCTCATGTTGTACCATCTAAATTATCTCCTTCTGGAATATCTGCATGGGCCAAAAGTCTGAAAATTCCTCAGCCATTGGCTGCCACACAAGATGACTCTCCAACTGGAAATGCTGGAAAGTCAACTTTTGCACGTTTTACCAGTGGATTAGGATTGCGCTTGTCTCCAAAAGCCCCTTCTTCAGACGATAGTTCTGATGGAACTTCAATGACTGCACAACCTGGTTTTATTGGAACTGTTACAAAAGGATTAGTAGATTCTTCTAAGAATGCAGTAAAGGCTGTACAGGTGAAGGCTCGGCATGTTGTCTCTCAAAATAAACGAAGATACCAGGTGGGTTGCTAGTGTTATTTGACTTTTATCCTTGGTTTTTACCCATATTTGTAATTTATTTGGGGATCAATCCTAAATGTGTAAATTTTTGCGGTTTTGGCTACATTTTTATATTCATTTCTCTGTAATGTATTTGTCTAATGTGATTATAACCTTGACTGGTGTACCTTTCTTCAGGAAGGAGGATTTGATCTGGATATGACTTATATCACTGAGAATATAATTGCAATGGGGTTCCCTGCTGGTGATATGAGCTCTGGATTTTTCGGTTATGTTGAGGTAAACAATTCATCTGAACTGCACAGCTGAGTCTCCTCGTCCTGTTCAATTATACACGAGTTTTCAAACTATCTTGATATGTGATCAGGGGTTCTACCGAAACCACATGGAAGAAGTAATCAAATTCTTTGAAACTCATCACAAGGTAACTACAACTACATTTTATTGATTATTGACATTTTAATTACTTCTCTGCATGTTAATATTTTTAGAATGCTTCCTTGTAGAATAAAGATACATAATACTCTTGAATGCTTCATTGTTAGTGTGGATTTTATTCCAAAGTTCCGGTACCCATTATTGTTGTATCATTACAGTATAGTTTGATTCTTGTAAATTATATAGCAATTGTTTTCCTGACTATGAGATTGTCATAGAGAGGTATTGTTATTCAAATTTGCGTATTGGAAGTGTTTGGCTTTCATTTCATTTTACTTGGATTCAGCTAGGTCATGGAACTTTTTTAATAATTATAGCTAATTGTGGTGGAATATCCACCACCAATGTTCATAAGAAATGGAAAAAGAAAGTTCTTCATCTATTCTGTCAAGATTAGAGTGGACTGGATATGGCTTTTTTCTTTTAAAATAAATATGTAAATCGAATTTGTTTTGACCTTCTTTGGTTTAAGTGTAAACACTTTGTAAGCCTACTTTTCAGCTTGTTAGTTTGTCCATTGGATACATTCTGGCCTTATCTGTTATCATTGTTGTTGCAATTGTATAATATAAATTAAATGCTATTTTTGTTGAAATTTTTTCATTGTCTTATTGCTATGTATTGGAATAAATTGCATTACTTTCCATGTGCAGGACAAGTACAAAGTGTACAATCTTTGTTCTGAGAGGCTGTATGATGCGTCCTTATTTGAAGGAAAGGTGTGTCATAATTTGTTACTTAATTTACTAGGTGGAAAATGTAGGGTTACATTCCTTGTACATCATAGACCTTAGTGTATTGGGCCATTCGCATGTTTGCCTTGTCTCTGATTGAGCGTCACAAGGTATTGCACATAGCTCTCAAGTGACAGCTAGTGAAGAAAGCATATTTTACATTTGTCATGACAAAAAGATGAGTTCCCCCACTAGGTGATCCTGCATGGTAAAACAAACGACAATGGTTGACACAAAGGCATTTGAAAAAAGTTGACTGCTACTTATATTTTATATATCAAGTTCTTAAATGTTTCTACAGGTGGCTTGTTTCCCGTTTAATGATCATAATTGCCCCCCAATTCAACTGATAATATCATTTTGCCAAAGTGCTTACTCATGGTTGAAGGAGGATATCGAGAATGTTGTGGTTGTGCATTGCAAGGCTGGAATGGCAAGAACAGGGTTGATGATTTCCAGTCTTCTTCTATTCTTGAAGGCAAGGATTCATTGTGTTACTGAATTATGTGACGATGATCACAGTGGAAGTTTTAATCACTTTTTTTTTTTTTAATTCATGGCTTGTTTCAACATGGGCTTTTAATCTCTTTGCAGTTCTTCCCAACTGCTGAGGAGTCAATTGACTACTACAATCAGAAAAGATGTTTCGATGGAAAAGGGCTTGTTCTGCCAAGTCAGATTGTTAGTGTTTCATTTCTCTGTGATATTTTTTTGATCTCATATCTTATCTATTGCCGAGCTTCTTTACATTTTACTTACCTGAAATGTATATATTTTTTTCTTTTTAATTCTTCAGAGGTACGTCAAATATTTTGAGCGTATTTTAACATACTTCAATGGTGAAACCCCTCCTGGGCGAAGGTATACATCTGACTTCATATTTGTTTGTAGCAGCTTCAGGCTTTTACAAGGGCATTGACATCACATCTGGTGCAGGTGCATGCTTAGGGGATTTCGAATTCACAGATGTCCCTATTGGATCAGGCCCTCCATTACTGTTTCTGATCATAATGGTTCGTTGTGGCATACCTGTTCTGTTTGAAAGTTTTCCTCCCTTCCCTCCACTCTTCTATGATATTTATATTATACTGACGTTTATTTGCCATACCTTCCTTATGTTTTTTCCCCTGATATTCATCAGTGCTTGTGCATATACATGCATGTATACATACTTACCTATACACATATTGGTTCTATACTTTTTTTTTTTTTTTTAATATTCTTCTTTTGACATACTCTGGAGCATTGTTTTAATTGTTGTTGTACAACCTAAGTTTGCGGGTGTCTAGAAGAGTTTTACCAAGTTGATTTAAGGCCGTATTCCATAACCTTACAGCACCAGACAAATTGAGCAAGAACTCATTGGCATGTCCTGGCACTGATAGCTCATTGATGCAGATGGGTGTCACATTTTTTACACTTTTGCCAATGAGAACCATAGTTGTTTGTGTTCTCTTTGTTTGGGTTTATAGGTACGGACATTGATGTTCTGCATGAAATGTGTCGTGATATCTGTGAGACTGCACTTTCCTGTCCTATGTGGTCATCTGGGGAGTGGTCAGAAGAATGCTTAGAATTTTAAGCTTTTGTTTTATAGACCAAATGGATGCAAGTAATTGCTGCTCTTTCTCTTCTTGATTTCTTAGAGCTGTTTGAATCTAGGAGGTAGCTGTTTCTTCTCTTACTTCATTCTTTCTTCATTTTCCAGATTTTTTTTCTTGTATACCGCCCTGTCCTGGGGCCGAACCTCCCATTTTACAACCTTTATCAATTTTATTCCTTTCTTTGAAAATCTTCCCTTACCCTTGAATCTTCTGAGTTTTCATCCTGATAACGACTTGACTTGTTATGGATTCTTCTTTATCATGCATTGGTATGCTTAATGGACTCGGTTGATAGGTTTAAGGGACAATTGGTGTAATTCTTCTTAGTCATGAATTGGTATCTCTGAAGCACTGCATGGCGTCAAAACTTGTTTTTAAATAAAATATCATTATGCTTGCTCACTTATTTTGCTTTATTTTTTTCCCTAATGCCTACTGTATGGATTTGCTTTGATATGCTTTTTCAATGCATAGGTGTTCTCTTTTCCACAAAAAGTCATCCACGAACCAAGGATATTTCGGTAGGTCTTTTTGACCGTTTGCTAGCAACTAGTTAGGAATCTAAAGAAAAGGTCTTGATGATATTCCATTTTTACGTTTGGGATTTGTAGTGTTATACTAATTTGAGATTACATGCCCCTTTTCTATTTCCTGCAGCCAGAAGATTTTTGGTTTAATGCACCCAAGAAGGGGGTAATGGTCTTCACTTTGCCAGGGGAGCCTGGCCTTACAGAGCTAGCTGGGGACTTCAAAGTCCATTTTCACGACCGCCAAGGCGATTTCTACTTGTCTGTAATCCAGCTTCTTCCTAACGAATCACTTTGTTTAACACTTTTCATGTGAAACTGAAATTTGTTTATTCTTTGGTTTTCAGTTGGTTAAACACAACAATGACAGAAAATAGAAAAGTTTTAAACACAAACGATCTCGACGGGTTTGACAAGGTAAAAATAAAACATTTATCATGTGGTGATCTGCACATACAGCACTTAGATCCTAGCACTTACATGCTTTTCTCCACAAGATATGGTTATATTAAATCTGAAAGAGTTGGTTCCCATCATTAGTATTACTGCTTTATTAGCTTTCTTGTTGATTAGCATGTTATGCCATTTAATATTTCTTTTTTGTACTTTCTGTAGAGGAAACTTCCTTCCCCCGGATTTCAGGTTGAGGTTGTGCTTGTTGATTATAACGGCACTGTCCCTACAACACCTAACACTGAAACTATTGCTAAGAAAACGGATGAAAGCTCGGGCACTACTACTGCTTCAGTTGATGAGGGTGCACCCAGACCAAACCAAAAGAAAGATAAAGATGATGTCTTTTCAGATAGTGAGGCAGAGGAAACTGGTTCCTCGAAGAGCAGGCAAGCAGAAGCTGCTTCTGCAGGAGGAGGAACTGTCACCAATACCATCTCCAGTTCTGAGACGAAGACAAATTCAGATCAAATTGCAAGTGTGAGTCATGCAACCGAACATATATCTCTGGGGAACACTGCTGGCTCCACACAGATGCATGTTGATGGGCAGAGTAAAAGTGATGCCGTCGCCGGAGCTGTCTCAGTCCTTGAGGTGCCCAACACAGAAAGTGAATTCAAGGCAATGGCAGCTGATGCTTCTGTTTTCACATTTGGAGATGATGAGGACTATGAAAGTGAGTAAACCGCAGGTATACATTGTTGCCTCGGACTCAAATGATCTGTACATAAAATGGCTTGTAAATGCACCAATTGCTTATTACGAGGTCTTGTTCAATCCCTTAGTTTCCTTGGTAATGTGACACGTCTGGTTCTGGTGTTTTGTGTTGTCGTGTAAAAAATTGGCTAGACGTGAGAAGTGTTTTTATATCATGGGACTCAAAATAGTGAATTTGTTTTATTACTTTCCGATGAACAACAAAAACTGTAACATGTTAATAACACAGCAAAATTATATATGCATATGGTGTATATTTGTTTTATCCTGTTGTGTTTTTATTTTATTTTATTAAGTTTTCTGACATACAGAGGAAGCCAATTGGACATAACGCTTTACAGCTTTAAATTACCCCTTTTCTTTACCTCTACATATCAGTTACATTTACGTACTCGCATTTCATTAATGTGATTGATAACATCTTTTTTTTTAATATTGGTTTGGGCCATGTCCGGAAGAGTAATGGACCTCCTTTATATTTTTGAGGGTGGAAAGTCCAACAATTGTTGCTGGGCCAAAGCTGGTTTCTGGCCGTGTATATGGAGGGTCCTTAAAATTCTATATATTTAATGCTCTTTTCCTTGAGATAACCTCTACGAATTTAAAATAAAAAATAAATAAATCTTCTTAATCCGCATCCCAAAATATAGGAACAATTTTTTTTTAATAAAAAAAAACTAAAAAAATACCTATATTCATGTTTTAGCTAAAATCTCAAGAATTAACCCAAAATTTAACAAATTGGCTTCTTTTCCTAAATGCGGAATGTTTGGATCTGAACATTGTCCAAAAGTCAAAAATATGTTTCTTTTTTTCATTTTTCTAAATTTATAACGGGTGATTTTTCTTCATCTTTCATTAATGGATCTTCTTCAATCTCTTTCTTATTCTCATGCTTTTGTTACTTACAAAAATAAAATAAAAACTGACCTTCCTTATTCTCATTTGTGTTTTCTCATTTTATAATATTATAATTTGGAAGGGAAATCTTGACTATACTAAATTCTTAAGTTCTTTTTTTAGTAAAACTAAATTCTTAGTTGGAGAAGGAATGCCGTTATCTAAAATCCATCAACTTTCATTATAATGACAGACATTGACGCGGGTTCCAGAAAGAGGCTCTTGAAATTCCCTGAATTTTATAGCTAACCTACTAGATCACATTATATTATAATATGATCAAAAAGTAAATTACAGAAACAGAGAGCATACATTGTAATCATGATGCATACCTAACTATGGAAATATATATATATATATATATATATAGATTAAATATGAACCTCAATAATAACCTCAATAATAAAGAGTTTGAAAGGTAAACACCAATATTGATAATGATGTTTTTATTGATTCGTAGAGTGAAACAAGATTAACACATGCACGACACACATGATGACGAGCTTAAGGATTTTTGCAATCGAGAAAAAGAAATAGATCAGATCAGGAAAGCTAAAGATGGAATAAACCAAGTGTGTCGGGTCCACGAGTTCCATGAAAAATTAAAAATACGTAAATTAGAAAAAGAAAACAAAAAGAAATTACAAGATCAGAAAATCGTATCGGAATTTTTTTAAAGCTATGTTTAAATATCACGACAGAGAACGACATATCATATATCATATACGAATCTAACAAATTAATTTATTACATGTTAACCGAAACATCTAACAAATTGTTGGCTGTTAATGTATGTCTTATCCGCACGAATCCAGACACATTGATACATCTAACGTAGTAACATGACACTCGACACGCTATTCGAACAAAACTGAAAACCCTATTTAAACAACTCTCTCTCTCTCTCTCTCTCTGATTTATTTTTCCACAGCCAATCCACAGTGTCTCTTTATTTAGCTTCCATAAGAGGTTGTTTTCATGGGGTCCGGCTTGGTGTGTGTGCCGTTTCATTTCTGCCCGCCAACGAAACACACCGAAAGCACAAAAGAATTCCAAACCCCAATACATATACATACATACATGATACATATATCTATATATAATATGAATAAAGACAAGCGTGAAACCCACTCTGCTAAAAATCAATTCCTTCTCACCTTTTCCTTCTCTGCTTTAAGCTTCTCTCTCTGGTCTCTGCACTTCAACCACAGAGAATTGAGTGAGAGAGAGATGGGGGCGAGAAAGACCTTTTTTTTTGCACAATGAATGGAGGACTGAAACCTCTTCTTCTGAGAAGAAGATGGCAATTCAACTACAAAACGAGCAACAAATAGAACAACAACAACAACAACAACACCCTTCATCCTTGCTGGATGCTCTGTACTGCGAGGAAGAGACATGGGAGGAGGAGGAAGAAATCGAGCAAGTTTTAGAAGGGGAGAGTACTGAGAGTAGGATATATAGCAGCAAAAACATTAATGTTAATAACAGTACTTCTCTTGTTCCTTTGCTCTTGTTGGAGCAAGATTTGTTCTGGGAAGATGAAGAGCTTGTTTCTCTCTTCTGCAAAGAACAAGAAGAAGCTCATCTTGATAACAGCATTGCGGAAACAGACTCTGCTATCTCTGTGGCTCGTCGTGAGGCTGTGGAGTGGATGCTCAAAGTTAATGTCCATTATGGGTTCTCGGCTCTCACAGCAACCCTAGCCATTAACTATCTCGATAGGTTCCTCACAAGCCTTCATTTTCAGAGAGAGAAGCCGTGGATGATCCAACTTGTGGCCGTGGCTTGTCTCTCTTTGGCTGCAAAAGTAGAAGAGACCCAAGTACCCCTTCTCTTAGACCTACAAGTACGTTCAACCACAGCCAACACATGTATCATAAGTTCTACGTTGGTGTCTTTTTGTTGATTTCAGGAACGAATCTGGGTTTTGTTTCGTTTCAGGTGGAGGATACAAATTATGTTTTTGAGGCCAAAACTATTCAAAGAATGGAGCTCCTGGTGCTCTCCACTCTTCAATGGAAGATGCACCCTGTGACCCCACACTCATTTCTTGACCACATCATAAGGAGGCTTGGAATGAAGTCACATCTCCACTGGGAATTCCTCAGACGCTGTGAGCATGTCCTCCTGTCTGTGGTTTCGGGTAAGCATCTCCTCCTGCTTGGCTTATATATTTTTTCACTACCCTTTAAACTATCATTAACAACACCACCACCTCCAGTACTTCCATGACCTCCACCGGTCTTCTTCTCCGGTCAGTATCAATGACGTACGAAAACTTAGTACTTTCCAGCTGGGGCGGCTGATCAATATATTTTGTGGCCTTAAGCGAGCCATTAACATAAGGCTATAATAGAAAAATGATAATAATATTTTTAAGTATAAAATAATTAAAATTTTATTGAAAAATTGAAATCGCAGAGAACAAAAAACAAAGAAAGAGATCCATGATTTCCAGTTAGTTTACGTTTTGTCAAATATTGTAGGTTCAAGATTCGTCCGTTATCTTCCTTCTGTTTTGGCTGCTGCCACTATGATGCACGTTATAGATCAAGTTGAACCGTGCAATCCCATAGAATACAAAAACCAGCTTCTGGGCATCCTTAAAATAAGCAAGGTATATCTCTGGCGCCCATATTATATATATGACTTTCTTTTCTTTTCTTTAATGTTTGTCCAGATTTAAGTTTAAACGTGAAGATATTAATACACATTATTTGAGCTATGATTACGAACTGCATTGTAACAGGAAAAAGTGAATGACTGCTATAATCTCATGATCACTAAGCTATCAAAGGCCTATAATTGCGGACACAGCAACCCTCACAAGCGCAAGCATGAAGAAATTTCTAATTCTGGCAGCCCAAATGGTGTACTTGATGCCCTTTTTACATCTGATAGCTCCAACAATTCTTGCGCTGTGGGGTCCTCCTCGGTATATTCATCGTCAGAGCCTCTGTTCAAGAAGAGCAGAACCCATGAACATCAAACGAAATTACCAACATTCAAACGGGTCTCCGTTGGCATTGTTAGCAGCCATCCATAATCCCTCTCTCCCTCCCCCCAGGCCCCCACCACCCCAAAAACGAAGTTAGAGTGCATTCCGCTTATAAGGGAGAAGAAAAAAGAAAAAAATATTAAAGAAAAAAGAGAAGTGGCCGTGCCAGCTTCCAGTCCATCTCTGCATTTCCAACAATGTCCAGCATATATTCATGCATGCACGTACGTCTTGGAGAGGAAACACATGCAGCTGTGGAGATGGATCGCACTTTGCAGGAAAAGAAGGGACAAGATCAGTGACATTGAAGATAATAAATATAATATTCGTGTATATGTTTTTGGCACTCTCTTCTCTTTCTGGAAGCCTCCTCGTTAGACATATTTTGTCTGGACAGAATTAAATAATTTATATGATATTAATTCTATTATAAAATCATGACTATTTTTCATATATGATCTCTGATCACTTCTCATTTGCTTAGAAGCCTTTGCTAGTTTTACGTACGTACGCTAGGACAATATTAAGAGAGGTACTGTCATTGATTTAAATCTAATCCAATGTTATGTACCAATTAGCCATATATATATATATATATATATATGAACTGTTCTGGCGGAAACAAATTCAACGGGGGGAATAGATTTGACTGCATGCATCATGTGGAAGGAAGAAATTACAGGCTGTCGGCAAGTGGGATTTTGGAGGGTTTGGTTTATAGGAGACTTTTTTATAGTGGGGGTTTGACCTCGTTATACGAGCCGCACAGCACTCCTTCCTTTTTGGTGAACAATTTGAGCGACCGTAGGTAATAAATTATAATTAATTAATCTCTAACATGAAAAAAACCACCCAACGTCGGAAGTTCGCCGGTAGTCAGATCAGATTCAAAAGTAAATCAACGAATGAACTGATTTCACTTCACATTATATCCTGTGAATATATATATAATGTAGCGTGAAATTATCGCTTGTTTTAAAATTTTAAATTTATAATAGAAATATATAAATTTTATTATTTATATTATATCATTTATTATTTTAAAATAATCTAATATATATTATATCAAATTACTGTCAATTTATAAATTTATTAATTAAGTGCATGCAGGAGCCAAATCATATATATGCTCGATCATGTTTCTACGCTCTCAGGTAATATCTATATAGGCCCGTCACTACAAGAAAAATAGATTTTTGTGGTCATTTAATTGCGACGAAAATGTTATTTGTGATTAAAACAGATTCATTTTAACTGTAAATAATCATTTCGCTAGAATTAAATAGTCACAAATAAATAGTTTTCTTGTAGTGCGTGCCAAAGTCCACGATTTGGTACTTAACTAATTTTTATTAGTTGGTACGAATATATAAGAGACATTAATTTTGCTGCATCGATCATCATTATATAACAGTACTATAGCTAAAATATTTTTTATTTCCGCAGCAAAACTGTTTCCCACTTGGGAAAGTAGTGGATAGACAGGTGATATATATATATATATATATGCTTGCTTCCCCTACAATATTAATTAGTCTGGTCTTCGATATATATACAATCATATATACTGGAGGGGCACAGATTAATTTAACCGAGAGGGTTCAAAAATACTTAATACAAAAATCCCATCACACCATTTGCAATGAGACTTCACTAGATAATTGAAAAGACTTTAATATACCACCACAAGGGCTCGCAGGATGCCACCCTAGGCCTAGGCCATGAGGGCCCAACAAGTCACTCAAGGCCTAAACGTCCCCCCGACCCAATAGGGCTTATGTTAGTTTGTTAAGAGGAACACTCACCTATATATCTCGAGACTACTAGGATATTCACTCATTCATAACAAGTGGATAGCTTGAATGAATTAGGATTCAAATTTCAAATAGTAGGCAAGGTAATTAGTCTAGGTGATCTTAAGAAGACAATCCCTCTATTTAAAGGATCCAGGTAGGCTAATGAAATTCTCTCGAACAATTGGCTCTAAGACTACTTGTATCATTACTGATTTAAGTATCGGAGAGGTCCCCTTCAACCCCCAAACCCTCTTACTTTTTGGTTGCAGGAGATCGAGAGTGCGTATGTAGCAGTGAAACACGTCCTCAACATATACATATATCTATTGTTGAGATTCATTTTATATTTAAAAATTAAAAATTCATGCAGGATCGATTTCTCTAAATAATCATAGTTTTTCCGATGATATAGCTAACAAAAATAAATTTAAATGAGGTCTATGATTATATTCATGAAAGAAGATCAGACTACTTAATGAACTTATTATATAAACCAAAGAATGCATATATAATATAGTTAAATAATGGCAATAAAGATCGGTGCTGCTTCTATGATCTCCTAGCGATCTCGCCCGCATTAATTCATGCTAGCTCAAAAAATTAAAAAGAAAAAAACCGTACTATGCTTGTGTTAACGTCTCTAGCTGATCATGATTACTCGATCGATCTGCATGCTCTTATCAAGTGTAGGGCACGCACTTTTTTTCTATGATGATGAGTGCATGTTACCACTAGTCATACATATATATACAGCAGTAACAGCACTGTCATGAAGAATGCTAATATATATATATAGTACTGCAATTGCTTTAATTTACTACCACCTCCACTTTTAACTACTGATCGTCGATGATGACGATCATGTATATATTGCTGACTTTACTCTGTCCAATCATTAATTCTCTTTCATATATATCTGTTTATTATTTAAAAGCGTCTATACGTGTATTGTTTATTATTATTCATCAACAGTAATAAACAATAAAGATGATTTTTTTTTTCTTCGCATATTTTTTTTTCTGCATATCCTATTATTGTTCATCAACAGTAATGAACAGTAAAATAGTTTTTATTTTTTTAATTTTTTTTTTCTCACATATTGGTTTAGTTTTTCTATTTTTTTTTTAGTTTGTCCGTGTGAATACCAATGTGCGACGTAATACCACAATCGTGCATGGGGAATGAGAGAGAGGAAGAAAGGAAAAGTGGAGAAAAATATTAGTTTTTAGATTTTAAATTTCAACTATTCATCTTTAATCTTCAGATTTGATCTAATGGTAGAAGTTTAAATATTGATTTAAATTAACATAAAATAGATAATTAAAATATAAATATTCTATCATACACTTAAAATTAACTTCAATTTATATATATATCTGCCTATATCTTAAAAGAGGCTATCTTATTACTGTTTATCAACAGTAATGAACAGTAAAGAGGTTGTGTGGTTTTTTTTTCACATATCCCTATATTGTTCATGACTGTTCATCAACAGTAATGAATAGTAAAGAGGTTTTTTTTTTTTTTTTTCATGTTTGTTTGGTTTTTCTGTTTCTTTTTGGGTTCGTCTGTGTGAATGCCAATGTGCAACGTAATACCATAATCGTGCGTGGGGAATGAGAGAGAGGGAGAAAGGAAAATTGGGAAAAAATATTGGTTTATAGGTTTTAAATTACAACTCTTTCATCTTTAATCTAACGATAGAAGTTTAAATATTGATTTAAACTAATATAAAATAGATAATTAAAATATAAATATTCTATCATACTCTAAAAATTAACTTCAATTTATAAAATACTAATTTTTCATCATTAAATAAAAGATAAAGTTTTACTGAATATTTTTAAGAGAATAATATTATATCATATACTAAAAATCAACTTTAATTTATAAAATACTAATTTTTCATCATTAAATAAATGATGAAATTTTACTATATATTTTTAAGAAAAAAAAATATCTAATTAATTTAAATTTTTAATATAATTTAAATTTCATAATAAATGATGAACATAAATAAATAATAATTTTATTCTTATACATTAAATTATTTTAATATTCGAAATTATATTTTATTTTTTTCTTCAATTTGGCAGATGTGGTAAACGTGCTTTACCACCGCTAGTATATATATATATATATATATATATATATATATATATATATATATGTATGTATGTATGTATATGTATGGTTAATTATTGGATTAGAGTACTAAATCTTTCCATCGTAAATGAGTACGTAAATGTGAAAAGGGCATACTCCATGCATTAATACCGTATATATAAAGTTAGTTCTGTACATGCATGCATTCTCTTGTGACTTTGTCCATTCCTACCTTTTTTTTATTCTCTGTAGTGCGTGGAGATTCTTGATGCTGGTTTTATGGATTCTTATAAATCGAGCGTGCCTACCCTCCTTTGGCTTGTTTTCTTTGCCTTTTTTTTTTTTTTTTTTCCTCCTTTTCCCTTTTTTCTTAGCCCAATTAAAAAAGGTTCCTGAGCTTTTTTCACGTGTTATATCTAATGTTATTTTTTATTAAAATCGATGAAGCTCAATAATCCATATAATTCGGCCTAAAAATACTCATCTATAATTAGGGCAGGTTTGGGACCAAAACCAAAATACAAAATTCTCATCTCATCTCATCTCATCATTACACATTTTTCAAATCCCCATACAAAATATAATAAACAATTCAACTTTTTCAAATCTCAATACACATTTTTCAAATCCCAAAACAATAATAATATTAAAACTTAATATTTTAAACTTCAAAACAAAACACAAAATTCTCATCTCACCCCCAAAACCTACCCTAATGTTCGAGCCATGCCATTGCATGCGGTCACGTACGTGCGCCTATTCACCCCATATTTCACATGTCTTTGATCAGTAATTCTTCTGTTTGCCAATTAATCAACTTCAAATTAGCTGCATGCATGCGAACGCACATGACATGGGAAGAATTTCTCATATATATATATATATATATGTCTTTGAAAAAAGAAGTGGTGCATGGCATGCAGTTAGCTAGCTAGCTAGAAAGACATAATTAATAATGAGTATCATTATCTTGCATGATGTGCAATAAAAATAATAAACACAAACCCTAGTCCCGGAAGAAATGACATTTCATTTTCACCTAAGAATCAAAAAGTCTTCCCACAAGAGAAAGCTGGCACAGAGAGAGAGAGAGAGAGAGAGAGAGAGATTTTGGGTTTTCGGTTTCGGTCTCATTTGATAGAGCACTCAACTTAACAAAGGTGAAAAGAGAAAAAGTGGGTGGATACAGATTGAAACTGGGAGACAAGCTAGGATCTTTGGTTTTGTAGGAAGATTGTCTTTGGTCCTTTTGTTTTCTACTTTAAGGTTGGTAGAGTATAGGTGGGCTATATTCATGCTCGTGATCATGGATTATGAGAGAGAGAGAGAGAGAGAGAGACTGTTTTTTCAAAGGGAAACAGCTAGCTTGCTCCAAGGGACCAAAGCCCAGTCTGTCCCCGTGCCTATAGTTAGTATAATAATATTAGAAATGATAGTTGCGGCATAAATGCGTAAGTATTATATAATTATTTTTAAAATATAAAAAATATATAAGATTTATATAAAATAATAATAATTTTTTAATTATAGATCTCACTCTTTTTAAAATAATTATATAATATTTGTATACTCTATGATTATATATAATATTATTCTAATAATATTAACTGTTAATTGGAGTTTAACTGGGTCTTTTGTAATTTTTGTAATTATTAATTTTTGCCAAAAAGCTGGCCGGGCGCATGGTCTGATATCATGCATGTCATTGTTGGGTGTTTTTGTTCATTAAAAAAAAGTAATGAGACTTACAATTATGATGTATGTAAGTGTCGTGAAGTCATTTAAAAAAAAAAAAGTTTATCATTAAAAAATTATTTGTTATGTATGTATTCTATTTATTTATTTTTTTAAAAATAATTATATGATACTTACACATTCACGATTGTAACTATCATTTCTCTTAAAAAAAAAAAATCACAAGAAATCAAATACGAACCAAACTGCGAGTAGTTTTCAGCTTATACCTTTTTATTGCATACAACTGTAAAGTAAAGGACGACAAAGACGAGGACCATTTGAGGATCGCGCGCGCACATTTAAGTCCCATGCATGGAGCCAATATTTAAGGGGTTGTTTGTTTGTGGAAGATGGAAACATCATGCAGGACGGGAATTAATGACAAAGTGTGAATAGGCTGATCTGCAATCCATAGAACTAATTAAGATTGTAATCATGTTACGATGCCACATCTATTAAGAATGAGATTGATTAGTAATTTATAAGTTTTTAAACATCATTTTTTTGTAAGTTGATTTTTAAGAGTAAGTTCTACTTCATAACAAATCATTTCAAATAAATGTTAATACATATATATGTATGTAATTTAATTAGATATATATATATATATATATATATATATATAACAATAAGATGTAGTTTTCTTATATCTGATCCCAACGAATTTCAATAACATGTCCTCAAAATATAAATATGAACTTGACGGGGAAGTAAGTACACCTAGCTAGCAGAAAACAAGTGATTTGCTTTCAATTGCATCGATCTTTAAATGATAGGTATATTATAATTAGGGAAGTGAATTTTTACTTCAGAAAATAAAAATCCAAAGTGGATTATTAGAGTATCTGCAAATATAATATGAAACAGTACTACTAGTACTAATATCGTACCCCAAAAGTGTACGTACGTACGTACACTACTACCGGACTTGGGTCCAATTAACATGATATATTAATATATATATCATGTCAAGTACTATTCATTAATATTAGTTCTTTAATTTATTATTAACCAATATTATATAAGGAATCAAGTTTAGGGCCCAATCACTCAAATGGTAAAAATGTTATTCTCTGAAACACATAAAAGGGGTAATGTCTTTCAAGATAGAACCTTCAAGCGCTAGTACGTACCATGAACAAACTTGTCAATTATTATGTGCATGCCCTAATTAAAAAACTCCCATGAACATGAACTATCCAATATCCATATCCATTTATATATATACTAGCGGTTGGGCAATGTGCAAGGCATATTTACCCGATTGAATGAAAAACAAGTTATTTTGAAAATATAAATATGTTTTGTGTTAAAAAAAAAACGTAATCATAAGTAAAATAAGTGGTATACGGAGAATTTTTTATGAACTCAATTTCTATACCTAACAAGTGAAAAGAGATGCGGAGAATCTATGTGATGATGATAGTACTTCATTGCATAAATCGAAACAATCCAACCGAAGAAAAAAAAGAAGTGATAAAATGAAATTTAAAATTAGCAAAACCAAAACATGATCTTGGTCACAGAATATAAAATTCTGAATCAATTTTATTAGAGTGCAAAAGAATATATATCAATAGAGAAAAACACATTATAGTTAGGAAACGAAAAAGACCCCAATTGTAAAATTCTGAGTTAATTCTTCCAAAGTAGCAGTCTATATGTAAAGCCACAAAAACTCCTACAGAAATTGTAAAAATAAATTTTACAGTAATATGAGTAATATGAAAATTAAAAGATTTTAGATATTCTAGTAATAGTTTTCTTAGCAAAATATATAAATTGTAGAATTCAAACATACTACTAAATGACCCAGGGAGTACTAAAAAAATACAGTCTTTTATTTCTATATTGTTCTCACATTTTTTTCATCATTAAAGTAAGTCTCTTCTATTTTAAAAACTCTAAAAATATTATATCAAACTCAAATCTTCATGTGTGTTAATAATAAGGTCGATGGTGACCTTATTATTAGTTAATAATATTTTACCTTCATTTTTTTCAATATTTTTAATTAAGTTAATGTTTACGTATTTTTAAATTAATATTTTAATTTTCTACCGTTAGATCATTTTGAAGACTTCAAGACGAAAGGACTGGGTTAAATACCCACACTCTTCCTTCTCCCCTCTCTCTCTCATCCCTCAGCTCACGCGTATGCGGTATGCTACCCCTCTCCAAGCCGATTCTTCCTCTGCCCAGCTCGGTGCCGCCGTGCGCCGGTGAGCCTCACTGCCCCTTCCACCGGCACCACTTCACTCCGGCGAGTCTCCCCACACCGATCTCCCTCTCTCATGTTCTCTCTTCCTTTCTCTAGGCTGTGCACAGCCCGAATGGGCTTGATGTTGATGAGTTTTATAAATTAAATTTGATAATTTATCTATGATATGATATTTATATGTTAATTATCTATTTTAAATTAATTTAAATCAGTATTTAAACTTTTATTGTTGAATCAAATTTATAGATTTATGATGAAGGGTTGGATTTAAATTTTAATATTTTATAAATTAAATTTGATAATTTATTTATGATATGATATTTATATGTTAATTAATTATTTTAAATTAATTTAAATCAATATTTAAATTTTATTATTAGATTAAATTTAGAGATTTATAATGAAGGGTTGGATTTAAATCTCAAAAATTTTAATATTTTATAAATTAAATTTGATAATTTATTTATGATATGATATTTATATATTATTTATTTATTTTAAATTAATTTAATTAGTATTTAAATTTTTACCATTGGATCAAATTTAGAGATTACAATGAACCGCTAGATTTAAACCCAAAAACCTTCTTTTTCTCCTCATTTTCTATTTCTCCCTCTCTCTCATTCCGCTCTTTTTCTCCTCACTTTCTATTTCTCCCTCTATCTCCTTCCGCTCAGCCTCGTCCTCACGTCCTCCCTCTCTCTCACGTGATCTGCTCCCTCAAGCAGTCGTGCGCCACCGTGTGATGTCATCGACCACATCACCGACTTCCCCTCACGCCGGCGACCAAAACCCACCGTCGAACTCTCTTGGCAGCTAATCCCTTCCCCGCGCGCCTTCCCTCTCTCTCTCACCCGATCTCCTCCTTCAAGTAGCCCAACACCGCCGTGCGCCACCCTGCGGCGTAACCGACCACCTCACTGGCTTCCCCTCACGGCGGTAAGGAAACCTTACCGTCGAAGCCCCTTGGTAGCTCCTCCCTCAGCCGCACGCGACCAACCCGAAATGGGTCTCGACGCACGGGTTTCTCCCCATAGCGCCGCCGTTGGCCACCTCTACGCCACCGCACCACCACTAGCAGCCTCGTCCTTCTCCAATGACCCCTCATCTTCCTCCTTTTCTCCAACCGAAGCCCCAGCTCCTGCCTTCTCTCTTCACGGATCTGTTGGTTTGTGATTTGTGTGTTGATTTTGTGATTTGAGTATAAATTTGTTTGGTAAGTTTGTATTTTGTGGTGAATTTATAAAGAGGGGCGAAGGGGAAATTGTGATTTTGCTATGAGGTAGAGAGGGACGTGAGGGGAGGAAGAAAACGTAAAATAAGTACTGTTCATTACTATTCATCTCACTATTCACAGGACGATAGACACTTTTAAGTATAAGGATATATATATCTTCCTATAACTTAAAAGAGGTTATACTCATTACTAGTAATGAACAGTAAAGAGGGTTTCTTTATTTTTATTTATTTATATTTTTTTTTCTGCATGTTTGTTTGACTTTTCTGTTTCTTTTTGGGTTCGTCCATATGAATGCCAGTGTGCGACGTAATACCACAATCTGCGTCCCTCTCTACATCATCACAACAAAATGATCTAATTGTAAAAGATTAACATACTGATTTGAATATACATAAACATTACTTTAATTACAAACATTGAAATAAATTAAATAGATTATGAAATTTTATTAAATATTTTTAAGAAATTAATCTCAACCCTTCATTTTAAGTCCTTAGATTTGATCTAACAATAGAAATTTAAACACTGATTTAAACTAATTTAAAATTTAAATAATTAATATATAAATAGCATATCATACATAAACTATCAAATTTAATTTATAAAATACTAATCTTTTATCATTAAATAAATGATGAAATTTTATTAAATATTTTTAAGAAATTAAAACTATATAAATAAATAGAATTTTAACATAATTTAAGTATGATAATATCCTTAATTAACTAAATAAATAGCATATCATACATAAACTATCAAATTAAATTTATAAAATACTAATATTCCATCATTAAATAAATGATAAAATCTTATTAAATATTTTTAAGAAATTAAAATCATATAAATGATTAGAGTTTTAACATAAATTAAATATGATAATATTCTTATTTAACTAAATTGGGAAAACGTGCGTGGAGAATGCTAGAGAGGGAGAAAGGAAAAGTTGGAAAAAATGTTAGTTTTTGGGTTTTAAATTCCAACCCTTCATCTTTAATCTTCAAATTTAATCTAACGGTAGAAGTTTAAATATTGATTTAAACTAACATAAAATAGATAATTAAAATATAAATATTCTATCATACACTTAAAATTAACTTTAATTTATAAAATACTAATTTTTTATTTTTAAATAAAAGATAAAGTTTTACTGAACATTTTTAAAATAATAATATTATATTATACACTAAAAATCAACTTTAATTTATAAAATACTAATTTTTCATCATTAAATAAATAATAAAATTTTATTGTACATTTTTAAGAAAAAAACTATCTAATTAATTTAAATTTTTAATATAATTTAAATTTCATAATAAATGATGAATATAAATAAATAATAATTATATATATATATATATATATATATATCTTCTTTATCTTAAAAGCACGTATAAAGATGAACAGTAGTGAACAGTGGCACCGTTTTTTTTTTCCAGTTCGCTTTTCTCGTTCCGTTTTGAAATTCAGTTCGAATTTCAGTGTTTCCCTTCCTCTTCCTCTTAGTTCGGTTAGCACCGTTTACAGACTAAAAATATCTAATCCTTATGTAAAATATCTAATATTCACATATAAGAGATGAAATATCTCATCTAATCTACACACAATTCACATTTACAGAACAATTCCCAAACTCAACTCGAAGAAAAAATTTTTCCGTGCTCCTGAGATTTCTTCTCGCCGTTGGTACGCCGTTCACTTCTATTTCACCTCTAACTTTGTTTTTCTCTTTTCTGATTCTCGAATATATTTTTCTGTTTGTCCGTGTGCCTTTGAGTGGGGGAGACGGAGGGAGACGAAGGGCTGCGCGTGGGGGACTCCGAAGGTGGGTGCGATGGTCGCCGCCTTGAGGGGAACTCCTCGGTGGTGGCCGTGAGCTTCGGTGGCGACGTACGGCGGCGCGAAATGAAACAAATGGGTGAAACCCATTTTCGTTCGGTTTCCGTGGGGGAGACGGAGGGCTGCGCGTGGCGGCCTTCGAAGGTGGGTGGGATGATCGCCACCTTGAGGGGGACTCCTCGGTGGTGGTCGTGCCCTTCGGTGGCCGCGTACGGCGGCAGAAAACCACATAAATGGGAGAAACCCATTTCGGTTCTCTTTCCACGGAGGAGAAGCATGGCTGCGCGTGGGGAACATTGGTGGTGCCGGGGATGCTCATCGGCGTGAGGGGAACACGCCGGTGTAGGCGGTGATGATGGCCGGCGCTCGCCGGCAACGGGCTTCGCTGGAGGAGAGGAGCCGAGCTCCGGAATCGCGTAGGAGAGAGAGAAACTGCTTTCAAAATAAAATGTTTCCGAAATCAAATAAATTATTAACTATTTATATGTTGTATTATTTACAATTTTCCATCTGAAAATATTAAATAATAGTAATTTTTTTTTTTTTTTTTTTACAACTCTACTTTTATTCTTACTAGAATTTTATATTGTTGAATTTTTTATATAGGTTGAGCTCCATGAAATTGAAAGTGGAAACAAAATATCTCAACAACTAGCTGCTCATATAAAAATATCAAAAGTATGGATCTTTTAACTTTTTAGTTTCATATTGTGAACTGATAACTGAAATAGTTTATTTTGCTTCTCTGATTTTAGAATCTTTTAAATTAATTATTTAATATCATTTATTCAATATTTATTCTGTTTGAACTTTGAGCTGTATTAAATTATAATTTCAAAATAAATGTTATTCCAACATATTTAAATGTTATATCTTATTAGTTACATATGCATGTTTATAGAAAAAAAAAATTTAAAAATTGTTATAAAATTACTCATAAAATTCTACCGACAAATTTACTTCTATATGTAAATACTTACATCAATATTTACAGTTTTACCCATATAATTATACATAATCAATTAGTACAATATTAAAATTTTTAAAAATCGAAAATTTAATTAAATAATTTGATAAAATAGAGTATACATTCAATAAAATCAATATTGTGCATAAACTTATATTTTAAAATATGCTTCAAGAACAAAATGAAATAAAAATTTTATAATAAATATTATACATATAATAAATATTTGATAAAAAAATAATAAAAATTAAAAATAATATGGAGTGTAGAGTGTTAGAAGGTAATGAAGATTTTTTTATAATAAATACTACTAACCAGTATAAATAGTAATTAACAGTCCTGTAGTATGTGATACAATAATAAACAGTACTGAACATTACTCGTGAATAATAATAAACAATTACAGTAATAAATAGTTTTAAACAGTAAAATAAATGATAGAATTTTATTAAATATTTTAAAAAATTAAAATCATGTAAATAATTAGAGTTTTTAATATAATTTAAATCTTATAATATTTTTAATTAACTAAAATCTTTTTATCTAAATGATTTTCTATCATTATAATATCTTTAGAATTTTCAAAATAAAAGAGATTTACTTTAATAATGAAAAATGTGAGAATAATATAAAAATAAAATATTCTGAATTTTTTCAATGCTCCTTGAGTCATTGAATATTATGATTGAATTTTACAACTTGTATTTTAAAATATGCTTCAAGAACAAAATGAAATAAACATTTTATGAATATTAATAATAAAGTTTGTAAATAATAGAGATGTACTTTCCGATTAAATAATTATTAGATTTTAAAAAATGAAATATAACAGTTGAATAAAAATTATTATAAAATTGAAATATTCTCAAATTATATTTTTTTAATCATACCTCTTATGCTATTATTTTATTACTAAACAATTTGTTTTCCTTTTACTATTTATAGTTGAATTAAAATTTAAAAATTGTTATAAAATTACTCATAAAATTCTACCGACAAATTTAGTTCTATATGTAAATACTTACATTAATATTTACAGTTTTACCCATATAATTATACATAATCAATTAGTAAAATATTGAAATTTTAAAAAATCCAAAATTTATTTAAATAATTTGATAAAATAGAGTATACATTCAATAAAAATAATATTGTGCACAAACTTGTATTTCTTCAAGAACAAAATGAAATAAAAATTTTTTGAATATTAATAATAAAGTTTGTAAATAATAAAGATATACTTTCTGATTAAATAATTATTAGATTTTAAAAAATGAAATTTTAGTAGTGGTATTAATGAAAGTTTTTATATATATAAACTTGAGACAAGAAATTCTACCGACAAATTTAGTTTTATATGTAAATACTTACATCAATATTTACAGTTTTACTCATATAATTATACATAATCAATTAGTAAAATATTGAAATTTTTAAAAATTGAAAATTTAATTAAATAATTTAATAAAATAAAGTACACATTCAATAAAATTAATATTGTGCATAAACTTGTATTTTAAAATATGCTTCAAGAACATAATGAAATAAAAATTTTATGAATATTAATAATAAAGTTTGTTAAAATATTTTTAAATTATAATTATATAATTATACTTCTTTTACTATTATTTTACTACTAAGCAAATTTTATTTCCTTTTGCTATTTATATCTAAATTAAAAACCTCATAATTTATTCTGATTACAGTTTTACCCATATAATTATACATAATCTATTACTAAAATGTTGAAATTATTAAAAATCAAAAATTTAATTAAAGAATTTGACAAAAACTTGAGACAAAAAATATATATAAAAACTTGCAAACAAAATATAACATTTTCATGAATTTCAAAATTTGTTGTTTCCTTTTATTTGTTTAAATATTTAATTTAACTGTAAGTTTTTTATTTCTACTTTCTTCATCAGCAATTCATGCTATAACAATTATATAATTTATATATCTATTGGTGGTTTATTTCTAATTTTCATTATCTCTTTTTTACAGCTTCGTTAAATTTGCTGAGTTGACTGAGTTTTTTTAGTCTTTTATCAAGACTACCAAGGTAACCAACGATGTTATAAATATATCTTTTTCAATAGGTTGTTTTATTCTGTTGGAATACATACTTAGATTAAAAAGGTTTTTCAATTTGCATCATTATGAGTTTCTCTTTTATCCAGTTATCGAGAAGAATTATTTCATTCCATATATAAATGAAAAGTGGTAAGCTTATATTAATAAATTAGTACAAATTTATCATTATATGATTAATTAATTCTTCGATATTCTTATAACTTTGATTCTTGTTTAAAATGATTCCCAAGGTACTACAAAACATTCTAAGATAAACAATTTATATGAGACTCTTTCTTTAGAAGAAAGAGAACATATACGACAAAAAAAGAAAGAAAAACATCTACAACAAAGGAATTTTACGAATGATACTACTCAACATGAAGAACAATTTTTCTCCCAACCAATCGTTGAGGACGAAACAAATGTGTTGGGAGATCATATAGAATCCGTACACAATAATGAAGAAGTCAGGCCATATTGTACAAAAAGACAACGCACTTTTCGTGCCGGAGCTGGAACCAGTGATATATCCTCCGTTGAACAATTCGATTATAGCTCTAATATTGGTAGTTCTGGAGCACTCTATCAGGAAATAAACACAGTTGAAATTACATCAACAAAATCTCTATTTCGGGGTAAGAAAGATGTATAAAATTAAATCGTATTTCTTTTCCTTCTTTTCCTTTCTTACATACAACTTCATTCAATGATACCATCATTTGAAACTATAGCAACTTTAAACATTTACCTCATTTTTATGATTCATCTTTCTTCCATAGGAAATCAACATCAACAATCAGCTGGTCATAGGAAAATATTACAAACAGTGCCATTTGAGGCAACTCTCTTACCATCAGTACCATTCTGTAAATTTTGTGAAGCAAAAAGATTTCAACATGAAACAAAAGGTTTTTGTTGTGCCGATGGAACAATCTCTTTAACTACAAATGATGTTCCAGAACAACTTTACCATTTGTTTACTTCCAACACAGTTGAATCAACCAACTTTCTTACGTATGTTCGCACATACAATAACAAATTTGCTTTCACATCATTTGGAGTTAAATTTGATAGAGATTTGTGTAGAAGGAACAAAGGTATTTACACATTTCGAGCTCAAGGTCAAATCTATCATTATATTAATGATTTGATTCCTTTGGATGGACATCCTTCATATCTACAATTATATTTTTATGATACCGAACATGAATTGGACAATCGTGTTTATGACATTGGAAGATTGGATTCATCAACTGTTGCTCAACTTATGGATATTCTTCATGTTAATCCATACTCAACATTCTTTCGAACTCTTGGAGATCTGCCCAATTTGGAAAATCACAAAATTCATATCAGATCAGATGTGGGTTTGGATCAGCGTGTTTTTAACACTCCGTCAGCTTCTCAAGTAGCAGTTATTTGGATTGAAGATGATGATTCAGAACATTTGAGAGGACGAAATATTGTGGTATTCAATCATGCAGGTGGAAGTTATATAGTCCAATACTATTTTGGCTGTTATGATCCACTGCAGTATCCATTGTTATTTCCTTTTGGTGATACTGGTTGGCACCAAGGAATATTAAGAATAAAGAAAGGTGATAGACTACCACAACAAGTAACAAGAGCATCAGTCGATCCTCAACAATCAGTATCAGCAGAACAACTGCTTATAAAGGAACAAGAAGGTTAAAATAATAATTCCTCTTTTAACTTTTAATTGTTCTAATATAACAATGTTACATTTCTAATTTATTAAATTTATTATCTTACAGTGCTGAAAAAAAACAGAAAACAACAGGTTGTCTCATGTCGCGAGTACTATTGCTACAAACTTCAAATTAGGAAAAATACAAAATCTATTTTACTACTCTCGGGCCGTTTACTGCAGCAGTTTGTTGTTGATATGTACGTAAAAATTGAGACGTCAAGATTGGATTATTTTCGTAATAAGCAACAAGAGATTCGATCTGAAGTATATCAAGGAATAGTTGACAGTCTATCATTTGGACAAAACAATGCTTCTAAAGTTGGTAAACGCATCATTCTGCCTTCTTCTTTTATTGGAGGTCCAAGAGATATGCGTAAGAGATATATGGAAGCAATGGCTTTAGTCCAACGCTTTGGAAAACCGGACATCTTTTTAACCATGACATGCAACCCAAGTTGGAAAGAAATCTTAGATGAATTGGGTCCACAAGAAGAAGCACAAAATCGTCCTGATTTGATTGCACGTATCTTTAGAGCAAAATTAGAAGAACTGAAGGATGAATTATTCAAACGGGAGATATTTGGGAAAGTTTCAGCATACGTATACGTCATTGAACATCAAAAAAGAGGACTACCACATGCACATTTCTTGATCATACTACAAAGAGATTGGAAAATCTATACTCCAGAATCTTTTGATGAAATTGTATCAGCAGAAATACCTGACAGAGAAAGAAATCTACATTTGTACAAGACAGTAAAAAGACATATGATGCATGGCCCCTGTGGAGTACTGAATCCGAACAATGTGTGTATGAAAGCAAATGACAGTTGTAAAAACCACTTTCCAAAATGTTTTGTACCTAACACAACCGTTGGAATCGATTGTTTTCCACAGTACAAACGTTGTGATAATGGAATGACTGTCAAAGTCAGAGGTAAAGATTTAGATAACCGTTGGGTTGTTCCACATAATCCATATCTCCTCGCAAAATTTGATTGTCACTTGAATGTAGAAATTTGCTCAACAATCAAAGCAGTCAAATACCTTTATAAGTACATTTATAAAGGTCATGATCGTGTTGCTTTCAACTTGATTCCTGGACAAAACATCCAAGATATAGATGAAATCCAACAATTTCAATCAGCCAGATGGATCGCTCCACCAGAGGCTATGTGGAGAATATACGGTTTTATTCTTAATGAAATGCATCCATCAGTTTACAGTTTACATCTACATCTTGAAGATCAACATCTGGTAGCTTTTCATGCACATGACAACCTTAACAATATTCTGAGATCTGATTTTACGGCAAAATCAATGTTGACTGAATTCTTTTCAACAAATCAAACTAATGAAAATGCACGAAAACTACTGTACAAAGAATTTCCTGAAACTTTTGTTTGGAACCAACAACACAAAATATGGACTCCAAGAAAGAAGAAAACTGTTATAGGCCGCATTGTTACAGCAAGTCCATTCGAAGGTGAAAGGTATTACTTACGGATATTGTTAAATCATATAAGAGGCCCTTTATCATTTGACCACATCAAAACAGTTGGCAACGTCACTGCACCAACCTTTCGTGAAGCAGCTACATTACATGGTTTGTTACAAAGAGATACCAGTTTGCAAGATTGTATGCAAGAGGCTTCCTTATACCAAATACCACACAGTTTAAGACGGCTATTTGCAACAATTTTAGTATACTGTAATCCAACAAATCCTAGAGAACTTTGGGAATATTTTGAACAAGATATGTCAAGTGATTTCCAAACAAGTGTTGCAACATCAGCAGATATTAGGACAAAAGTCTTACGAAGCATCTCTTCTACACTTGAATCGATGGGAAAAGACATAAACATGTTTCATTTAATAGAATATGATGTCTCTTTTGATCAGAACGAAACTGAAGCTAGAGAAATAAATGATGAATTTGCAGTTTCAATACCAGAAGAAGATCTTATGGCTTCGATGAGTCTTAATTCTGAACAACAACACGCATATGAATCAATTTTGCAGAAAGTCCTTCTAAATGAATCTGCTGCATTTTTCATTGATGGTCCGGGCGGAACAGGGAAAACATTCTTATATAAAGCACTTCTCGCTACAGTAAGATCAAGAAACTTAATTGCTCTTGCAACTGCATCGTCTGGTGTTGCTGCATCTATTTTACCTGGAGGTCGAACAGCCCATTCACGCTTCAAAATTCCATTAGATCTTGACAAAAATAGTACTTGTTGTGTAAGCAAACAAAGTGCTCTTGCCAAATTGTTACGTCTTGCAAAGCTAATCATATGGGATGAAGCACCTATGTCTAGAAAAGAATGTATGCAAGCATTGGATAAAATGTTACGAGACATAACTGATTCAAGATTACCATTTGGTGGAAAAATTATCGTATTCGGTGGAGATTTTCGTCAAGTCTTACCTGTGATTCGGAAAGGCACAAGACAAGAAGAAGTTAATGCCAGTTTAGCATCGTCATATTTGTGGTCTACTTTAACTAAGATTAGGTTGAGTGAGAATATGCGAGCAAGATTCGATCCAAACTTCTCAAATTATTTACTTCAGGTCGGAAATGGAACAACACCAATCACAATTGAGAATAAGATCAAAATTCCCAATGAAATGCTCATTCCTTACAGAAATGATGTGGAGTCTTTAGATGATCTGATCGATGCAGTCTTCCAAGATATTGGCAGCTATTCAGAAAATTTATCCGAAATGACAAATCGAGCTATCTTGACACCAAAGAACAACTCTGTCGATGAGATAAATACAATACTTATTCAAAGATTTCCTGGTACAGTTACACAATACTATAGCTTCGATAAAACGATTGATACATCAGAACAAGGAATCATGGAGGTTTTTTTAAATACATTGACACCAAATGGACTTCCACCTCATGAGCTGTTATTAAAAAAAAATTGTCCCATCATGTTACTCAGAAATGTCAATCCTTCAGAAGGTTTATGCAATGGAACACGTCTTATTTGTCGCAACTTTGAACGAAATATCATTGATGCTGAAATTGCAGTTGATCACCACACCGGAAAAAGAGTTTTCATACCAAGAATTCCTTTCTTGCCAAATGCAGATGACAATAGTGGTTTTCCATTCAAAAGAACACAATTTCCTATCAGATTAAGTTTTGCAATGACAATAAATAAAACACAAGGACAGACATTAGATTTTGTTGGTGTATACTTGCCTCAACCTGTATTTTGTCATGGCCAACTCTATGTAGCACTATCAAGAGCCAAGACTTCTGCTTCAGTAAAAGTTCTTATAAGACCAGTATCAACTCAAGATTGTGAAGAAGCTGAAACAAATAATATTGTTTATAAAGAATTACTAACACTAGCATATCCATCATAAACTTCTGTAAGTAATCAAATTTCAATATATACCTCTCAATTAAATACAATTTGTTTTTCCATTATGTAATTTTCAGAACTTCCTGTTTTTCTATTATTGAAATTGTCTTATTTAAATTCAATTGTTTAAACTAATATTTTTTTTCTCTTCATTTATAAGTAGGCTTCAACATGCGGACTATCTATACCTCAATCAAAGACATTACTCCAAGTACAAAAAATTGGAGCATCAAGATGATTGTGTCAGACAAATCTCCCAAACGTACTGCACAACATTCACCGACAAAATATCAAAATCTGACATTGATAGACCCTGAGGTAACATTGATATCATTATCATTCTTGCAAAAATATACTTAATATTTATATTATATTCCTTCACATGATATATCCAAAATAAATATGTTTTCCCCTTACAGCATAGATTCATTCTAACTATATTCTCAGATTAAATCTTATATATATTTAATAAATACTATTTTACAATCAATAGAATAGAAATAACTATTCATTTATACAATATTATGCAGGGCAACCGACTACAAGCAACAATTTTCGACAAAGATATAGACCTACGTAATGACATGTTGCACATCTTCCGGTCTTACTACATCAGTAATGCTTATGTTAAGCCTTTAGATCCCAGGCATAGAATTGAAGCGCATGAATACCAGTAGATCTTAAATTCAAGAACAATCATCGAAAACATTCAAGATAATGAAGTGGAATTACAACCACCAGAATATGATATTATCCCATTCACCAATCTGCATGAGTACAAAGACACTGGAACTGAAATAGGTAAATATCACATCGATATATTTAACGTACATCTTGATACTCTCATTCAGTTTTCACAATTTTTTTTTTTAACATAATTGGACAGCTATTCTGGCGATCGCAATATACATGAAACCTCCTAGAGAAATTACCTCAAAACATGGGCCAACAAAAATTTAAGAAATATATGTTATCGACCAGAGGTAAAAAAGATTTCTCAACTATATATGTGATATTAATAAATTCTTTAATTAACTTATTTTCAATATTATTTCATTATACTACACTTTTAAATATTTTCTCCTAAAATTTACAGCCTAATGCCCATATGGTTGACTATGTGGAGTCGATTTGTGGATGGTGAATGCCGAACAATCTCTGATATTATTGAAGCTAAGCCAACTCTACTCGCAACACGTATAAAAGTTGGTTCATACAATGGTATATCACACAACTTATAATATCAACATTTATTAAAAATAGAATGTTATTATCTACTAACAAATATCTTTTCTTTATAATATAGGTCTCTCTCTTTCGTCTCAACCAACAAGTGTATTTACCTTAAATCCTGTCATCCCTGCTGCAACTCCATTATGTCAATGGTAATTCTTTCTTACTTTATTATATACATATACAATTTGTACCTACTATATCTTTTCCTCCATTATTTCTCTCATTCATTTTAAATTATTCTAAAAATATTTAGGACAATGCTAAACCATGCACTGCTTGAAGAAATCGTCGAAAAAAATCTACATCACACAACGGCATCAGCATCAGCATCGACATCAAATGTTGACATGAAAGACATAATTAAGCTTGATGATCTTGCTGGTTTTCTTAAATCATTACAGCCGATGACGGTACATTTCTAACTTTATCTTAAGACTACATATTATTTACAACCACTAAAAATATATATCTGTTGCAAAATTAATGCAGAAAGCAAAATTTTGGATTAAAGCAACTATTTGTGTGGTTGATCTCCATCAAATATTCTTCTACATGTCCTGCATTGGATGTAAAAAGGGACTGGATATGAACAAAATGAAAAATTTCAATGTTATCATTGCAAATACATGAGTAATGCACAACCACGGTATACATCTTATATTCATATTTTACGTCGTAAATGTTCCTTTAATCAATTTTATATTATATTTAAATTATTGCTTAATCATTCAGACTAAAAAATATAGTTTGTTTATATAGCTGTCGAGCTTACATCGAAGTTGACGATGGTAATGGACGACTAGGAGCTGTCATGTTCGGTAAAATCGCAGAAGAAGCTCTAGGTTGCACAGCAATCGAACTAATGGAACATACATGAGAGGTAACCAACTTATTCAAATTCCAATTTATATTTTAAAAAAATTTATTTTTAGATATTCAAATAGGAAGTTATTAAAAATATATTTTACATTAAATTTATTCACCATATAGGAACATTTACCGTATATCCAAAATATTGCAAAATTATGTTCAACAAAAAAATGGATCATACAATTGGGTGCAGATTTAGATCAACTCCAAAAACAACGTCACAAAAACTTCAACGTTCTCTTCATAAATGCTGCGAATGAGGAGAACAATGCTGTGAATGAGGAGAACACACCACTTTGAATCCATTATGTAATATTCAGTTGTTTCAAACTTTACTTTTAGTACCAAAAAAAACAATTATGTAATATTTAGTCGTTTCAGACTTTACTTTATGTAATATTTAGTTGTTTCAGACTTTACTTTTAGTACTAAAAAAACAATTATGTAATATTCACTTTCCTGACTTGCTTAAACATATAGTCTCTCTAAATCTATTATCAGAGACTTTAAACAATTATAATTTGCTTAAACAATTAATTATGTTATCTTCACAGACCTTATCATTAATTTCTCTTCTTCTACACTAGATGTTTATATTTTAGAATAATCTAACACAGGACAAACGTGCATCGCACGTAGATCCACTGCTAGTATATATATATATATAAACGGCCAGATGGTCCCAGAAACCACATGCATGCAAGGGCTAGCTCCAGGGAGCTGACGTTCCCTGCATGAATGGTCCCCACAGATCAAATCAGAATTGGGGACGGAGGGGGCGATTGTCAAGTAGCTAGCCTGCAGTGCATGTCTGATGCGTGATTCAAATTATTGACCCAAGCTTCTCTCTTCTTCCTGTCTGTAAACAGTTAAAAATATTTCATACAAACTCTAGCTAGCTAACGATCGGCATCCAATGCGCTGCCTTTGCTTATGGAACGATCCCTTTCTTCTGAAGTGGTCACCATCTCATGCAATGCCAAAAGCATACAACTCTTTAGCCACAAGTGTGTCAACAAAAAAACTTGTCTTCTTCTTATACAATCAAAAATTTAATAATCACGAGCAAGCATAGACATGTCTTCCCTAGCTAGCTAGCTAGATGTACTTGCTAATCTTAAATGATCAAGTCATCTCCATAAAAACTTGACATAAATGTGTTGATCAAGACTTGATTAATATATATATATATATACACATATACATACACACAGTACATGACTAGCCAGTGCACGTTGCGTTTATGTGGTCCTTGCCTCCCTGCAGGCCGGTGTGTTAAATGCGATCGAAGATGATAGGTCTCTTTTATTAAAACTCCTTTTTCCTGTGAGATTTATTTCTATCCCAAGTAGAATGCCTTTTAGGCCTCAAGGGTCAATTCAGAGAGTCAGAAAGAAAAAGACGATTGGAGTTTTAGATGTTTTCAGGGGTCAGCCATGGCATGTCCGAAATCTGTGAAACTTAATTGGTTGCCCACCTGCAAGCATGTCTCGCTTCGCAGACAAAGATTTGGGTATCTTTTTGACAGGCTAGATCAATGACCCAACCCCTATCATCAACAACAAATCATGTCTAAAATAAAAATGTCTATGATTTTTAACAGGATCTTGAAGATGAAGCGGTACTGTTAATTGCTACGTGAGAAGTAAAACTAAACCCACATATATTTAAAGTAGGAGGGATTTAATACAAGACCTATGTTTCAGGTGGGCGGTATTAATATTTTTTGATTAATTCACTTTAATTAGGAATGGTAAGTATATCACATTAAACCTGGCCATATTTTTACTGATCTCATTGTTCTTAAGACTTCTCCCATGCATGCATTTTCTTTTGTGGGAAGGGATCTATTCGTGTGCTTGCTATATCTGTCCTTATACTGCGAATAATACTCCACGATCGATCATGTGCAAATCATCTTTGTATGGGACTGTCCTCTTCTGCAAGTGGTTTTCAGGCATTTACGACTCCAGTTGTCAAAATCCACAACCTCCCCACAATATTAAAGGATAAAATTACTTTCCTGGCCAACACTTCATGATGAGGACCTCTACGTACACTATGAGTCGAGGGAGGACCCTTGTGTTAGCTGGTCGGTCCGAAGAGATAGGGCACCGCTAGAATTGCAAATGAGGATGTAGATCATGATGGTGACGTCATAATTTTCATGGTTTTAACTTTTAAATCTAATCCTGGAGGATTTCAGGCCTTGTTATTGAGCATCAGGGCAACCACAGAATTAAGTTTTATTCTTTTTGATCTTTCACAACTTCTATACTGTCGCAAGTGGCCCTGCATGGCTTTAGCCTTTAGACCACGCCCTAGCTTTAGCCAGAATGGAGATAAATTGGTCCACACGTTCTATAGAGACAGAACCCGTGACTTGTTCCTAGTACACAGGTGAACAAGATCATGCATCTATCACATTTGAGGGGTGGAGGAAGGGGGAGATAAAAAAAAAAAATGGCTAGGATTTGGTGAAGTTTTGGGACTGTTATTTCATTTCAACTTGAGATGTAGGAACAATAATTGAATACCTTGAGTAATATTTGCTGGAAATCAACTCCCCCAAATGGTTCCTAAACTAAAATGGTGGCGTATTATGGCTTAAATTAGTTGATTGCATAATATTGTGCTGAATACAGTGTACTGTAGCGTCCAAACACAAGATAAGTGGAGGTTTCCATACCGTTTCGTAGGTACAATACTTATCTTGATAACCAAGCACGCTTCTTGATTTAGAAAATAACTGTATTCGCAAGTTGCAACTCAGGCCCATTCAACCATCGTCCAAATCCAAGTCCAAATGGCGTTGTAGATATCAGCAACAAGATATGATTTGGTACTATGTTTTCAATTACATTGCCACAGAATCTTCCGGACTCAGCCGAAACATGAGTGCGCATGGTAACGACAACCATAAATCTCCTAGGACAACTAAAAAAATAAAAAATAGAAGTTTTTCGATTTCCAAAAGCAGATAGAAATTATATTGAATTAGATTAACCATGCTGTATTTATGTCTTGCTAGTAGGTAACGTGCCATGGGACGCAAGTTCACAAAGAAAACACAAGTTGATGTCTCAAAAGATCCAAGGGCATATTTTGCTAGAGAAACAGATCAAGCTTCCACAGCATTCCCCACGCCCCCCCCCTGGTGAGCAGCATCCACAGCAAAAATTAAAGAGGGAAGAAGCAGTTAGTACTATTGCCAAGTCCCACAAAGTGCATGGAATTCAATTGATATCCTAGAATCTGCAAGGATCATTTGATTATTCCTCTTTCAACAACTGGATCATCCTCCTCGCATATGAGCACCCAGTTCGCCAAACTGATCATCAGCTTCTACAGTATCATCTGACAGACGAACAGCATCCAGCTTTTGTTTCAGGATTTCTATGGCATTGAGTACCAACTGAGAAGCTTTGACTGCACCAGTAGATTCTACAGTGAATATAAAACTATCTTCCTTGGCCTCAATCTCCACAAGCCCTGGCTTCCCCATAGCCTCCGCTTTCTTGATCACTTCATCATCGTAAGTGTATGCCTCAGGATCAACCACTACAACCTAATAAAAAAAATAGAAGTAAAAGCCTGTTACGATGAAAAACAATGCATCCAATGAAAGGACACATCAGAGAGTGCAGAAAGAACTCAGAATATGATCACCACAAAATAATAAGGGGTAATTTCGAACTGCCTCTTTATGGATGGGGTTAATTCCAATGGTTTGTTGATGGTTTCCAAAAGGTGAGGAAAGTTGTAACTAGCCCAAATGACATAGATTGTCAAATCCAAGTGAACCGGGCCAATAATTCTTAAAATAAAATTCCATGCTCATTGTATGGGTATCTGTATAGACATGCATCATTTCTACAGAATGCAAATCTATCAAACAATCCATTATTACATGAGTCACCTAAGCATTCTCATACAAGAAAGATGTCTAGTCAGTTTGAGCATGTCCTATAATTCTTTTTTTATTGGCACCGGGTGCCCGAGAACAAAGTCCTGACTAATCATGAGGATGCACAGGGCCTCAACAAGGAGTTTCTTGCAAGTGCACCTAGGGTAATTCTAGGAGAAGTTCTCCCAATCTGATGGACCCTAGAAATTGTTTGCACCCAAAAAGATTCGAACCTTAGACCTAGAAGGAGCATACCACCAAGACCAATGCCTTTACCACTTGAGCCAACCTCTAGGGGTTATGTCCTATAATTGAGCAGCGCACACTTCAATACAGTCAAGGTCATAAATATATGAAAGAAGTCCCCCCATATATGTATATATAAGAAGTTGAAAGCATAGTGCCACATTGGTGGTGGCACACTACAGGAACATGCTGGTTCTGAGAAAGAAATACCTTTTAAAAAGTTCTGAGAAAGAAATAAGAGAAAATTAAATGGAGGGAGAAACAGAGAAGAATCAAGATACCAAGGCAACAACTAAAGCTTGAGAGATTTTTTTTTTTTTTTTTTTTTAGGGGAGGGGGGGGATAGGAGCTGAATAACAGAAATTATCTCTAAAACTTAGTCGAATTTCAGCCTTCAGATCGACCAACCTGCAACAATAGACACGTCAAAATAACCTGACCTAATACACCATTTGAGTTAGGACCCAAAACTACAATTGACCAAAGAAATATCTTATCCAATGCAGGCTATAATCCCCATGAAAAATCTCAAACATCAATAACTAAAAGATCTTCCCTTTTTTCTAAGTCTTCACACTTTATTTCAAAACTTTTTTGTTCTTTTAAAATCCCACCTCTTTCTTCAAGAAGAGTGTTTAGTTTTAGCATAGGACACATAGCAAAACTATAACAAGCCACCAGTTATCTCATGAAAATCAGAAAACGTACACCAAATTCTACTGTCTAAAGATAATTGTACATCATAGAAACTGCAAGGCTGTAAATGCCAAGAAACTAGATCTCATAGTCAACTTAGTCTCACTAGACCATGCATACTTGTAACCTGCAAGTTCCGCACTGCGAAGATGAGTAACCCACGTGAAGTGGGTAGGTCATAAAAGTAGCCATGAGTGCGAAGTCTCAGATAGGCTACTTGCTAGGCGAAATTGGGCCACAAGTGATTCTAGAGAAGCTTCAAACTGACTAGTCTTTTTGGGGTTATAACGCAAGTGTAACCAGCGCTTTCCCCCATATCATTACACATGCTTACCAGAGCTATTCCGCAATCAAAATTTTCTTTGCCCAGTTAACAGCAGCAGTTTTTCTTCATCCAAAGTTCCCATAACATGGATTAATTAGTCCAATTATATAGTTACATTTAGTTTGTCCTACACCATGATCCAAGAAGGAGGAGGAGAAGACACAAAAGCACATGCGACTAATAACTGCCACACACATTTAACTGGAGACATTGAGATATGCCAACCTGAAGTCTTAGCGTTTTGAAACTACAGTTTATATGTTGACTTTCCATAACTTGGTCCCAACATTATAGCATATCTCCAAAATATACTCATTTCTGCTCCTTCAGAGCCAACATCATCCAACCGAAGGCAACTATATCTAACTATTAATAGAACTCTATTTATACGCACTTGAGCTAATAGCTAGCACCATCTATGCTACCTTCCCTTTTGATCTCCTTTCTTCTCTAGGGACAGCAACTTGATAATTCCATACAAGAAAGTAAAGTAATTGAAGTGAATTATGGTGTCCTTAACAAAAAAGTCCACCAAGGCAATCACCTTATGGAAGAACATATACAAATGCACATTTTAAAGCTTCAGATTTGAAAACAACGAACCTGTTGGGTAACAGGGTCGATGTCAAACACTTTGGTAGGACTGCTCTCAACCCAACTTCTTTTATCCTCCAGCGATAAATTTTCCATCAAGTCTTCATTAATTCTAATCATTGGTTCATACATGAATGTGACAGTAGCAGCAGGCGACCATTTTGCATGATCTTTACCAATCCCTTTTCTGGCTATAGCTCTCAGCCTCAGCTCTTGTCCACGACGTAACTTCACAATGATAATGCCCCTAAAGACAATATAAATTAACTCAAATATAACAATCTTCAAATCCTTAATTGTTATGGTGAATGAAAAGCTATTAGATTAAAGAACAGCAAAACTTCTGTTGCAGTAGAAAATCAATAAAACATAAGTAGAAGAAGATGAAAACTAAAATTACAATTCACCAAGTGTTCAAAACTTTGTAAGATACCAAGAAACTGAGTAAAGAAATTCGGTGTATATATTCTTCCAACAAAAAACTTGCAAGAAGTCTGCTAATTGCACAAGAGTAGTGCTAAATATACTTACACTATTACTTACAAGACTTATTTTGTTAGTTTTCTTTTAAAATTCAAATTTTGAAATTCAAATTTCATAAATTTCAGCATATCAATAATTGACATGTAAAGAAATAAGTTTTTCTTAAGTACGTTTAACATTTTCCAATTGCACAATACATACATAAAACAACGAGCAATACAAATCCTCAAACTTTCATTTTCCTTTGCTGGCCATCCTCAGAAACCACATAGCACATCGCTAATTAAGAAATGCGGTCATGTATAGTACACAGTTGCATTTTGGCCAGACATAAAACCGAGCTCCAGCAGCCCTAGAAGAAGACCCTATTATATGTTACAGATAATTGCTAAAAAGCCAATTTTTCACTCTAAGAAAACTTTATCATCTTCACAAAATCATTTGCTAAAATTGCAGCGAATAACCTGAAAGACCACAAAATAGCTCCATCACAATATCTGAGAAAAAAATTTAAAATTTGAAATTTAACAAATTTAGGGGTATAATAGTAAGAACATTAGGATAAATTCTTGAACCCCCCAAGAAAAAAATGAGGTTTTTCCTAACCTCTGCTCGCCGGGCTCATTGGGATCGGAGAAATCGACGGGAACGACGGTGTGGTCGGAGCTGTAGAGGTCCTTGCTGGTGACGTCGAGGGTTTGGTCAGTGAGGCACTTGGCACGGAGGTGGAACTCGACAGAGCAGAACTCGCACTGTCCGTCGCCATCGCAGGCGTCGCAGTCTCGGGAGAAGCGCATGCTCATGGCGCGGTCGCTGGTGAGGGGGATGAGGCCAAGGCGGTGGGCGATGAACTCGTCGTTGAGGACCGTGGAGTTGACCTCGATCTCGACCAGGTCGATGGCCACGGTGGGCACCTCCGCGATCATGACGCGCCTCAGAGCGTTCGCCATGCTGGCGTCTGTCTCCCGCAGCTCGAACTTCACGACGTCGTCCCTCATCTCACGGATCTTCAGCTTCGGGAAACGCTGGTACGTCACTCCTCCGTCCATGTTCGCCGTTTTTCCTTGCTTTGTTTCTTCTTTCTGGAGGTTCTCAGTGGGTTTTTCAGAGGGGTATATATGATGCCCACTCTCGAGTCTCCGACTCTCCACCCAAGGCCATTTTCCAGAAACAATAATAGATTCACGCGAGGGTGGAACATTAAGCAAAAATATTTGGTTTATAAAATAAAATTCGAAATATGCGGGTGTGTGAGATTAATTTTGTATATTTTTTTATAATTAAAGTATTTTTTATTTATAAAGAGTCCATTTTTTCCAAGTGTATAACTTAAAAAAAAAAAAAAAAAATCTCTCATCTCTCATTTGTAAGGATTTTAGAGATTTTTTGCATTAAAAAATATTTAAATTTTATATTTTAAAAAATATACTCTTAAACTCAAGGTCTTTACCACTTGATTCAACCCGAGCTACAATTACTAATTTTTATACGTGGGACAAATCATTTTCATCCATTTTATTTTATGCAACTCCCAGCAACCCGTTTCACCATTTAGTGAAATTTACATTGCTTTCAGTGTTGTCAATAATGAGTCCCATTGGAGTAAAAATAATAAAAACTATATTTATAAATCGGTGTAGATATTATATTTAATAAAATATTTATACAACATAATTTAAGTTATAACATAAATTTGGCAAACCCTAAGTCATATACCCATTATGAAATAGTAATAAAAGAGTTATAAATTGAACATTTTTCAATCATAAAACGAAAGAGGCGTACTCTCCCTAATAACACGAAATTGACTTATCAGTAGGCCCGGTTAAGTGAATTTGGGTCATCTAGGCTTAAGCCTTTTTACTTTTAAATATTGAAGCCTACTTGTAATGTCCCGGCCTGTAGGGCCCAGGCCCAAGATCCTTTTCTAAAACCAAAACCCAGGTCACCCATGAAAACACAAAAGGAGGCGCACAAGGTCTTCTTCTTCCCTTCTTCTTCCCACAGGCCGAAGTCTCTCGCTCTCTCTTCCTCTCGCCCCCCTCTCCCTCTTCCGTCTCTCCCTCTCGCAAGCTTGTCGCGCTCTCTCTTCCTGAGACGCCTCTATTCCTCTTCGACCGTCCAGAATGCACCAGTGCCGGTAATTCCCTCTTCCTGTCCGTCCGTCTCTCTCTCTCTCTCTTCTCCGCGATCTTTTTCCCGTTGGACTCCTCAGGCTGACGCCCTCCGTCTCTGGTTTCAGTCGCCGAAGCCGGTAAGTCTCACTGTCTCACACTTTCTCTCTCAGTCCGTGCCTCTATTTCTCGCTCTATCCCGTCTCTCTCTCTCATCCTCTAATGATGTTTCGCAGCGCCAAGCCCCACGCCGTCTGTCCCGGGTTCGTGCCGCGACGATCCCCGACGTTCCGAACACCACACGCTGTAGGCCCTCTCCGTCCTTATCCCTCTCTCTCACCGTTTACTAGCTCTCTCCCAGTTTAATTCGCCTGAAAGAAGCTCGAAATCTTCAGTCATGGGGAAGTCACGCTCGCTGTAAGGATATCTATCACATTGGGACTCGTTTAATTTCGTTTTTTTTTTGTTCAATCCGTACTTGGTTCATCATAATTTTCTGCTTTATTTTTTTCTCTAATAAAAATATTGCTCTGTAAACTGTAATGGTGAAATATAACGCAGACCGCAATCAATGTCTAAAGCGGACCTCAAATTCGAGAAGAAGCGCCAGTTCTATGGCAGTAAGTCTGGATTCCTTTTATATCACGAAACAACGAGTTCTCTTTTTCCTACTATGTTGTATTGCGTGTGCGTGCGATAGTTGTTGCAATTACTAATCAATATTGCTCTCAGTGTTGTCAATCATGAGCCCCTCTGGAGTAAAAATAACGTTCGGTTAGTATCTAAGGAGATTGAAATACCATGGTTGATGGTAGTTTCAGGGCTTGTATTTTACCATGTTAGATACTCGTGTTTGGTATTGTGGGACTTTTTCGTTGCCTTTTTTTTCTAAAGGAATATAGATTCCTTTTGTTTCCTTGTCAGTAAATGATCATTTGGTGAATTAATTTGGCTGGTATTGGTACCGTTGAGATCGTTTATTAGGATCGTGTAAATTCATATCCATATTTAAACCCCTTTTTTTCTGCTATATATTTAGTTCAGTTTTTTCCTGAAAATATGCAGAGGTTAGAGAGACTGTTGCTTCCTTGAGTGCTCAGAAGGCCATTGGTAAGGTAATATATCCTTACAACCTTTTGTTGAGCAAACTGATCTTTTGGGGATAATCTTTGTACATTGTCGTCTTCCTTTTCTGTTTGGTGATAATCTTTTGGGGATAATCTTTGTACAATGGCATACTAAAGTTACACACTTTTATTTTATATATATGATTTTTTTTCCTTTTCTGTTTCAAACCCTCAACTTATAGGTAGTGGCACTTGCAAAACATATTTGAATGGTGTTGGTACTCTATATTATGTAATAGTCCATTCTATGTTCTGTTAGAAAAAGAAACTTCGAAGCCGGCAGAAGAAATTAAAAGCATATGATCTCTCTTCTCTCTCTGAGTTCCTTCCTGAGTTGAAGTCCCAGAGGCAACCAACTGAGTTAAAGCTGAATTGTAAATCCAGGCAAAAGTTAATGTGAGCTCTCGACTTCCATGATTTACATCAAGTTGTAAGGTTTAATTAGTCCTTGACTCCTTATACTATGTGCTAAAGTCTTTCTTAATGTATGATGGGTTCATCGTGATCAGCTTGAAGGAAGGAAAACACTTAAGCATGGTTCTTAGCCATCCTGCATTCCTGTCAGATCCCCTTGCCGCCATTCATCAACACCTACAAAGCACACAACCGATTGTAGATGAGAAGCCAGAGAAAAGGAGTAACAAAAATGGAGGAAAGAAGAGAAAGGGAAAGAAAATTAAGTCTTTAGATGGACCCCAATCGATGGTCGTGTGAACTAAAAGATAAGCTTCTGCTGTTCTGCTTCTGTGTTGTTCATATTGAATTCTTCTGCCTTCAACATTCGAATGTGCACATTCTGAATGTGAGATGTGCTCACCTTGTTAACATATCTACTGGGCTTGTTTCGTATCTATTTTCTATTGATATCTTTTGTCTAACCGGTTTAGTTTCTCTCTTTTTTTTTATTGGATCAAGGGTACCATTCAAAGAAAGTTATAATTTATCGTCAGTCCTGAAGTAGACCAAGGCCGCGCATTTGGTAGGATTTTCCATGTCTTAAACTAAACAGTCCTATTATTGTAAGAGACATTGGGCAAGAACCTATGTAACGCAGGCCTGATAGAAATGATTTTGAATAGTCCTTCGTAAATAGTCGTTGGCCGGATATTGCAGGACTAGTCTGGATGTACCTGCTGCTATAAATTAATAAAAACCAATCAAATAGAAAGGCGTTTAATTTGATGTAAACATGATTTGGTGTCCAGGAACATTCGCCGTTAGATGGTGAATGTATTTCATTTTATTATTATAATTTTTTTAAATTTTTGTATAAAATATAATAAATAATTTTAACTTTTTAAAATTTAAAATAATAATAATATTAAAAAATAATATTATAATAATATTTTATTTCATTTTAATTCACCATCTAAATAGAGGTGAATCCACGGTTACATGGCTCTGGACTGAGTGTTCAATCCGTGCGTGCGTGCGTGCGTCCGTCCGTCACCTCTAAAGTAGATAGTTTTAGCTGTGGGATTGTGTTGGAGATGGTGATCAGGAAAAGCTGTGGGATTGTATTGGAGATGGTGATCAGGAAAAGAAGCTGCAAAGGCTGTCCATGCCACAGATAGGAGAGGGAGACCAGATGGGATGAATCAGTGCGGAGATCAAAGCTGATTGTGGCTGGCAACGGTGAGAGAGGGAGATCGGGTCGTTTTGAATCTTTTGAACAAGATAAAATAAGGATTTCAGATCAAGGTTTTCTGCTTCTTTGAGTTTGCGATTGAGACTAATTTGAGATATACAATCCAATCATCTAGTTTATTTGAAAAAATTGCCGTACTATTAAAATGCCTTTTTTTTTTTTCACGGAGAGTGAGATGTGAGATAATAAATAGTAACTGATAAGAATAATTATTCTTTTATCAAAATCCAAAATCAATGTTTATCTCATCAATTTTGTCTCCTCTTATCCAATTTTTCGTATCCTGTTTCATGCTCTGGCACAAGGATAAGAGTATTGTATTTTTTTAAAAAAGATTAAAAAAGAAAAGGTCGGTATTTTAATTTTATTGAATAAGAGTATTATAAGAGTACTATAATTCTAACAAATACATTTTATAAAGAGAGCATAAATTTGGACAAAACGTTCAGTATTGCATTGGAAAATAGTAAACACGTGGAATAAAGCACTGGCCTTTGCATACAGTTTCCATAACAAAAGAAGAGTAGATTTTTAAGAACAGAGAATTAGAAACTTTACAAAATGAAGCAACCTAGCTGAAACGCGATCAATCTTTTGAAGCAGACTGGAAGATAAAAATTGCAGTTAAAACGATCACCAATCCGGTAACTGCCAAGGCTACTGTAGGCAGGGGTGATGTGAGCCCAAAATTCTGTAAAAAAAAATAATAATAATAATAAGACATACAAGCATTTTATAAAATAACTGTTTATGACAGTTGCATTGTTCTCTTAATATTTGATAAGCAAATAAAACTTAAAAAATGGTTTTGTGTGCTTGTTTTTCTCCTCCCTGCATAAAGACAGAGGAAGAGAGAAGGGTGGGAGGTGAGATACTTTTGTTGATTGGGCTTTATATATAAAACTGCAAGTTGTATCCCAGCTCACTAACACACTGACAAATGGCAATAATAACAAGCCTTGAAATTAAACTAAGAGCCTCAGCAAAGCCAATTACTGTACGTAACATACCTCCAGGAGTCCCTTGCCTGTTGCTATTTCAACACTAATAGCCGCTGCAAAGCCAACCATTGCAAGCCGGCCTAGCCATACATCCACATTACCGTTTGCCTCCTTGCTACTTTGCTCACATCTGATGGAAAATGACCGCATAGCTTTGAGGGCAGGCTTCTTTTGACAATAAGTTCTTCGTATCACTACAGATGGAAGTAAGCATCAGCTCCCACCCGCTTAACTTAAAAGTTAAGAAAATGATCCCTCAGTCTCCAAGACTAAAGAGGAAATTTGGCACTAAACTTACAAATAGTTCAAACTTTTCTTTTTGTATGTTGTCTTATATATATAGCATCCATACAGAAAATAAGGGGATTGAGAATAGAAAAGCCGGAGTACCATTTAAGAGAATGAAAGAAAAGAATCAAAGAAGGGGAAGAATGACCAAGTTTAGACAGGAATCACTACAAGAAAAATAAGTTTTTGTGGCCATTTAATTACGGCGAAAAAGTTATTTGTGACTAAAACAGAATCATTTTGACTGTAAATAATCATTTCGCTAGAATTAAATGGTCACAAATAAATAATTTTCTTGTAGTGAATGTTGATGACATATATGCACTCTTAAGCTTTCAGAGCAATGAAAATCTAATAAAATCAAATCTGTAGAGGTCTTGTCAAGTAAGCATTCAAAACCACATTAAGCTCATGAGCTCATAAGAACTAGGACAAAGTAGTAGATTCTTAAGGAGAGACGATGACTAACATAACAACACGTTCTATGAGGTAGCATGTAATTTATGCGTTTTGAAAGCACTTTCTTGGTCTTCCAAATATAAAGCACGGATTATTTGACAAGTATAACATACACGTATAAAAATATGGAATTCTAATGAAGCCCAATGCGACGTCAAACAAAGCAACTTTAAGGGGAAATGAATAAGACTAATATCCAAAGCACTCTCTTGAAAACTTAGATCTACTGGGTTAGTGCCAAAACCATGACATGTAAGACTCGATCGCATGGATGTGTAAAATACAAGATTTCAAATCCTAGCAGGAAAAGAAGGAAACGGATAGTCAATTTAAAGTGAGTCAACAGAATCCCGGCCATACGTAAATATGACACAAATTTAAGCAAATTATACTGAAACTGCGACTTCTTTTTCCCAAAAATAGTTGTGAAGAGAGGGGAAGTACTGCTTACCCGCTTAAGCATAATGGGCAGTAACTCACAAGCTTGCAATTTTGTTCTATTGAACAAGTTGTACCGACAACAGCCGCACATACAGCCTCGGTAGTATTTCGTAAGTTTTAAATTAAGGTAATCATTCCAGCCCATATAAGATACTTGTTTGTGCAGTAATTTCTTTCATTATAAAACCTTGAGGGTGCTTGCATATTCACCTTTTAAAAGTGATTTATTTCACAAGAAGTTTTGGATTCCAACTAGTTGTGCAACATTTCAAAATTTCGTTTTTAAAGACGTATATAATATCTCAATAAGAAAAACTGGATGAAATGGGGGAAAAAACATTAGAATCCTTACATAGCGGAGAACCGGTAGAGAAGGAAGACCCAGTTGGTGAGCATTTAGAAAGAGGAAGCCGAGGAGTTGCAGCAGGGGCTTTGGCCATGGCAGAGCTAAAAGCACGAACATCTGCCACAATATCTACCATTATTATCCCAGACAAATGGGAACTCTAGAACCCGAAGGGAGAGGGGAAGAGAGAGAGAGTTACCGCTAAAGGAAAGGGAGAGAGACGCTGAGATTGGAGCTACAAAGGCCATTGGAGAGGAGTTGACAGTGGCGCCACGGAGTTCGCCTCTCGGCTGCAATCGAAATGAAGTGAACTTTGTGAAGATAGAACTGTATCAACTGATAGATGACGACTACTCAGAATGCGGAGATGGGAATGTGACACGTGTACCATACCTACTTCAGAATTTGGGTGGTATTGGAACATTTTTGTTTTTTGAAATATGAGAGGCAATAAGGTTTGGACAGAACTAGCGACAATGTTTTTTTAAATATTAATTATTAATTAGAATAATCTTAAATATAATTTTAGTTCTTTTCACTCTTTTTTTTTTTAAATTAATTATTAAAAAAATAATATTTTTTTATATAATCTTACTTTTCTCGAAAGAAATGATCTGAATGCATAATGCAAAATATTTTTCTCAGTAAATTAGTTTTTTTATAATTAATCTATACACATCACATCAACAATGTTGCGTAAATCATAATTAAGATTTTCTTTTTGGTGAGTTGTTAAAACGAAAATAATAAAGTTGGTTTAGGGAGATATCAATTCATTTCATCTTATTATTATAATTTTTTAAAATTTTTATATAAAATATAATAAATAATTTAATTTTTTAAATTTTAAAATAATAATATTATTAAAAAATAATATTTTATTTAATTTATCTGAAACTATTTCAGTTCATATTTTTATTAAAGACACTTAGAGTTGGCTAAATTAGCCCAGATTTATTAAAATTAATCCCTCTTTTCTTTTTTATAATTGAGGGCATGCACAAAGTTGGCTAGTTTTTTATTTTTCCTCAAAGATGAGTTAAAAGTGTTTTTGCACATTCTCTATTTACACAAGTTGAAAGGGGAAGAAAAACCAATTTCTTAGCATCTTATCTTTTTTTCTTTCTTAAATATTACATTGTGATCTGAATTAGTGCTAGCAGGAGGAGAGGCGGGCGGCTCGAGAACTGTGAGTGCCTAAGAGGGATATTGCTTGCAGAGAGGAACAAAGCTGAAAAAAAGCTCTGAAGTGTTGATGAAGAAGTGCAATTCCTTGCACATTTCTGCCATATCGGTGGAACTAGAGCTGTCTAGTTCGTCTCAAAAGTGTGAAATGTCTTTTACATCATCCACAAGTACCTCACAAAGATCCAAAAGTAGATGAATCCAAGTCCCAAGTACTCTGCCGCCTGGGAACATCCAATAAGTTAGATTTAGCTATGTGCAACGCTGAAGCTGTGCAGCCGAGAGATCTCATAAAAATCTTCAAAAAATCTTTCCTCACCTTCACAATCAAGAGACTCAAGTTTAGATTTAGATTCAATCCCCCGCCGGGGGGAGGGGGAGACCATATAATATCGAATCAAACAGTATCGTTCCATTTATTTATTTTTCATAGGTTAAGAATAAAATGATCAATAATTTTTGGTTTAATACTAAATGACGTTGTTTCAATTATATTTAAAACACAATTATATGTATAAACGATGTTGTTCTACTTATATAAGACTGAAACTTATATATACCATCAGCCGGTTCGGCAGTTTGATAGTGGTTCAAACTGGGATCGAACCGGCCAACTTGGTTTGAGCAAATATCTACCGCATGTCGGCCGGTTCTTCGTCGGTTCCAATCGGTTGTGGCAATTTGGTCTGTTCTTGTACATCCTTAATTTATCCATAAAATAATAATAATAAATAAATAAATAAAAATAAATAAAGAGAGACACAGTGCTTCTCCCAATTTGTGAAGAGTCCCCTCCTTATATAGAAATTTTTTTCCTTGAAGTAATTAAGTCTAATTTATCTTGTAAAATTTTTTCTTTTAAGAATTTGAATTAATTTCTTTTAGTTTATCTATTTTCTATCTTATTTTTTATCTTTATCCATTCCCTTATTATCAGTAATAGGTTTAAAAGATTGTACCTAGTCAATTTAAGTTTCGTTTGTTTTCTTATATGAAATAAGATGAGTTGAAATTAAAGTTAAAAATTAAATAAAATATTATTATAAAATATTTATTTAATATTATTTTTATTTTGAGATTTAAAAAAATTAAATTTTTTATTTTATTTTATATAAAAATTTTAAAAAAATATAATAATTAGATAAAATAAGTTAAATTAAATTAAGAAAAATTGTGAAAGAAACGATTTCTCAATTGGGCAGCCGCGAAAGTTCCTTCAGCCTGGCCTTTGGCCGCAGGTTCTGACTTCTGAGATTGAAAGTATTTTACAAGTCTTTTGAATTGTGGCATTTTGCCATCAGTACTGGATTGGATTGGCTTTGATATTCTTGTCGGTGTTGTAGTTATAAAAAGGTTCGACGATCGAATTGCCCCTCTTTTTTCTGTTTTTGTTTTGGTAATTTGTAAATTGAAAAAATCTTGAGAGCAAGCCACTGTTTGGTGGCCCATCGCGTTTCTCTCATACAGATTGGTACGTTTGAATACTAAAAATAGGGAATATTTATAAATTATAATAAAAAAATATTTAATAATAAAAAAATGTAAGTGAAAAATAATGATTAGTAATATAAATAGATAAATAATAATAATAGGGTGAAGAATAATAATTAAAGTGTTTGTGATTGCGTTACGGGCTCTCGCTAGCCAAACCCAGTTCACAACAGACCCATTTGAAATGCGTTTCCTCTCCCCCGCGTCGCTCAGCTCTCCTCCCTCCCCGTCGCCATCTTCTTTTATCTTTTATTTCATTTCCTTCCTCATTCGCTCTCTCTGTTTCAACCCGCGTCGCCCAGCTCCCTAGTTTTACTCTTGTAGATTAACTTATTTCAACTTATGTGGATATTGTTTTGGTGTATTGATTTGATGTAGAGAAATTAGTGAGATAAGAAACCCAAAAAGCCCACATAGCTCGGTGAAAAATTATGCTGTTTTGAGAGAGAGTGATGAAGATGAGGATTTTTTTCGGGTTGCAGGAGGGAGGTGTGACGCGAGGGGGACTTGTGTGTGTGTCAGTGTGTGTGTGTGTGAGAGAGAGAGAGAGAGAGAGAGAGAGAGAGATTGTGTGGGAAAGTGCTTCTCGTCACGAGTCGCCGCCGTTGAACAGTGGGGAGAGGGTGCTCGTCGCCGCCAAGAGGAGAGAGATTTTGAGCACTGACATGCTTTTTGAAATTCAAAGGAAAGCAGATAAAAAAAAGTAAAAAAAAAAAAACGTTACGTGGACTGAAGTGGTAGATGGACGGTAGATAAATCGTAAGCGTCTCGTTACCGTTCTTAATTGAGAAATGCTTCTTAATTAGCATCATCAACCACGACAAATTTAATGTTACCGACTTACCGTACTGTCACTGACCGTGCAACAGACTCTCAACTATTTCCAGACTTTCCACACAAACCATTCGGCTTAATACCCATGCAAGTAGCAACGACAGTATCATTGATCAATAACAATGTACTCAGCCAAACACGCCCCAAAGCCAGCTCCTCCTCCACCTTCTTCGTTCTCTACTTCATTTTAAGTATGCCGCCTTGAAAAGCAAAGCTCAGATGTGTCCACTGTCCTCTCTCGGTTGGGGTCTGCCTGTACCTAATCCAAAATACCAACAAGCGATTACTTCTCTCTTCATCTCTTCGTACCAATGTCCTTTAGACCCAATCCCTACTCCCTCGCAGGAACGAAGCCATTATCGTAATGGCCAATTTATAAAAAGACACAGAAAATGTGTGAATTAAGGAAATTAATATGAGGAAGAAAAGGCAAATTCGTGCTTAAAAGAAAAATGTCATTCTTTTTAACTTGTTAGCACGGATGCTAACTATTTTAGAGGGGGATAGGTCAAAGGGAGACAGGAAAAGTAAGCTCAATGTCTTTATAGATGTTTGGGGGCCCCTGGCTCCCCCCGTGGTTTCGTCCCTCCTTCCTTACTTTGGCTCGTCTCTGTGTATCGATCAGGTGTTCAACATTGCTTGTCCATGGGGTTCTTGCTTGGGATGAAGACAAGGCCAGCGGTGTGGAAGTGTGGAAAGCTCAACCTCATCATCTATTTATTCTTCCTATCTGCAGCAGCAAGCTCAACCAAATCTGAGAAGTAACTAGAGGTTCTTGCTTATTCTTACTATCAAAATTTCTCTTTTAGAGGTTTGGGTGACACCAAAGTCTGAGTCATGTGATTCCTTATGTTCACTAGATGAAAGAGTTCGCGCGATTTTGAAGCCGCCTACCAGCCCAAGACTGATTTGCTGAGAGCTCTTCGAATGGTTGCGGCAGCTACAACAGGGGCAATGGCAATTTACTAATCATGAATTGCTGCAATTCAGGTTCATTTTTGTCTCGTTGCCTTGTCCTTTTTCTTGGTGGGTTTCCCATGTTACCTTTGAAGAGAAAGGGGACTAATGGACATTGAGTTCTAACCCTGGTTGATTTTGTCAATCTTGTGTACCATTAGTAGTGAGATCAATAAATTTTGGTTAAAATTTAATTAAAAAAATTAATTTTATAAATTTAACTAGTCATTTTTTAACAACATCAAATAACAGGCTTAATAAATCTTTTACTATTATATTAAAATATTAATTTTGAACTGTTTATTTATTTAATTCTAATTCTAGTTTATTCTTTAAATTTTTTTATTTTAATTCTAGTCGATATTCTTTATTTATTTTACTTATAAATTTTTGTTACTTAGAAAACTAATAGAAATTTTACCTCTAGCGAATATTCTATTGCATTTGTTGAGCTAGTAAGTATTGTAAAATTAGAAATCGTAGTTAAGATTTTAATATATAGTATATATATATAAAGAAATTATCTTGAAAGTTCATATTTAAAAGTAATACATTTTTACTTGCATGAGAGAGAAGTAAGCAGCGGAAACATAATATTTTAGTCTAAAAATAATATTTGGCCATTCCTTTTGGCTCAACAAATTTAGCTAGTGATATAATCTGAAGTTAAAATTACTATTCATTTGTTGAACTCATTCTTTACATTTTAGTTTGCACTTTAGCTATTTTTTGACTAAAATTTAACTTTATCGAGCCCACTACTAACGCTCTAATAGGATGTTGCTATAGCATTGCTATTCGGAATAGTTTATGCAGGCATCATTTTTGAAGAATCTATGGCCTTCAATCAAAGTGGAGTAGGTTTGCCGATGGCCGTGAGCTTCTGGGTTGTGTATAGAATCGAGGTAAATTTTTTTTTGGTGGGTTTCCCATGATAATTACATGCCTTAAGGAGAAAGGGGATTTATGGACGTTGAGTTCTAACCTCTGATGATGAGATTAAATCTTGCGCTGTAGGATGTTGCGATGGCATTGCTATTTGGAATAGGTTATGCAGGCATCATTTTTGAACATTCTCTGGCCTTCAATAAAAGTGGAATAGGATTACTGATGGCCGTGAGCTTATGGGTTGCGCGTAGCATCGGGGTAAGATTATAATTTGTTACTTGAAATTGCCGGACATATTGTCCAGGCACAACCTCTACACCTACGGGTAAAAAAAAAAAATCATATGTATTTAGCTTTAGATTGGGTGAAATCAGATCAAGCTGTTGAAAAACATTGTTAATCATTAGCTACATATATATTAGGGGTGCTGAAATAGTTTTTAATTTGTCTATAACCATAATTTTGATTTAACAGGATGTTGGGAGTGTTGTTCTTCTGAGAGTTTAAGGTGGTTTTTTTTTTTTTTTTTTTCCCCTAGAATATACCTTTTTCCATGCGATAGTGGTTAGGATTGTTGAGGAATAATCCCACATTGACTGTGGACAAGGTCTTGAGCATGTTTATAAGCAATGAACAATCCTCTCTTATACAACCGGTTTTATAAGATGAGTTAGGCCCATGAATTTAATCATGGTATCAGAGCCTGCCACAGGACGAATGTGGGCCTACACTACTTACCCCGTGACAAGGACCAGAAAAAATACTGGCCTGCACGTGAGGGAGGGTGTTGAGGAATAATCCCACATTGACTGTGAACAAGGTCTTGAGCATGTTTATAAGCAATAAGCAATCCTCTCTTATACAACTGGTTTTATGAGAAGAGTTAGGCCCATGAATTTCATCAAAGATAAGGCTCCCTCGATTCTCGAAGTCAAGTATTTATTTATGAACTCAATTGGAATACAAACTCTTTTTTTTTTTTTTTAATATATATATCGGTAATTGGAATGCCGTAGTCAATTTACCTCCAACAAAGCTAAGTCATGAATATTTATTGTTTGGACCACCATGGCTATCTAGATGTTATACTAATTCATGACTATCTCTCGTCTATGTCCCATTCCCATTTATATGAATGTGTTGGCGAAAGTTTTTAGTACCATTGTTTTATCTGCACATAGGAATACTATTAAAAACAAGACGAGTTTTTTTCTCCAAGGAAGCCCCCACGAGCAAAGGGAGACAGACAAGGGATTTGTATTTTTAATGATACTAGTCAACTGTATGCTTTTCAATATGTTTAGTAGGGTCTAAGTAATAGGTTTCCCCGTAAGCCGTATTCTTTAATGTAGTTATTGTATATATTTGATTCACTTACCTCCAATGGCTTGCTCTCAGCATCCTTTGATACAACAACCCATTGTCTCAATGACTCTTACTATACAGACGTGGCTTTATCTGTTAAAAAAATATTGGTTAAATTACTTTATGCAGTATGCTTTGGGTGTTTGATTTGTTCAGGCTCCTTCAACTGAGATAGCCGTTTCAGAGCTAACACATGCGACTGCACAAGTCAGCGAAATAGTGTTTTTCTTGCTTGGCGCCATGGCTATTGTAGAGATAGTTAATGCTCATCAAGGTTTTAAGTTAATTACCGACAATATAACCACTCGAAAGCCAAGGACTCTCCTCTGGTTGGTGAGTAGTCTGTTTCTTTTTGGGTAGAGTAATGTTATATATAAGTCTCAAAATAGACAAATTTCATATAAACTTTTTATAAAATAATGAGTTTCACAAATAAAGAATAATTTTTTTCTTTTATTTTTTTAAAGTAAGGTCCACTTTTTTACAAAGATTTATATGAAACTTGTCTATTTGAAGTTTTTACAAATCATTTCTCTTTTAGATATTGTGACAATCTCGATTTCTGTGGGAGTTTTATTTATCTGGTTTATTATTGGAGTTTATATTACAGTTGTTGCCTATGGTCCAATGTCATATAAAGTCATGATATTAGTCGATTTTTTGGTTACCTATTACTAATCATTAGATACAGTATTAGGTAATACAAGTCTTATATACTCTCTTTAAAAAACATAGATTTTTTACGTGGATTTTAGATTTATCCACTTTTTTAAAAAGATTACTACGAGGCTTGCAAATTTTAAAAAAAAAAATTTTCTCATCAATCACTATTCACAATCCCACACTCTACACCTTATGAAAAATACTCATATATACTATGAAAAACATCCTTATATAGGATTGTAATCGAATCAAGCCGAACCGATCTTTGGCTTGCCGAGCTCAGCTTGACTCAAAATACTCGAACTCGAGCTCGAGATTTTTTTTATTTTTTGTTCAACCTCAACTCAATAAGCTAAACTCTCAACTCGAGCTCATTCAGCAAACGAGTTCGAGTCGAGTCGAGTCGAGCCGAGCTCAAGCTCAAGCTTGAATTGTTTATGTTTTTATTTTTTGAATAAGACTTAATAATTAATAAATTAAATAAATAAAAAATCTAATATTGAATTTATACAACTAACAAGTAAAACCTCTATTGAATTATAAAATTTTAAAAAATTTATAAATAATTAATACCTAACTAGTTGATATTTATCTAAAATAAAAATATATTATATGCCTACATATATTATTAATACATACACTTAATATGATAGCATATATCTATTTCATATATGATTCCCACATACTAGTATATGAAATTATTAAATTTTATCGACTAATTATTATACAAATTATAAAATATACTTATGAAATATATTCACTATATAGACATATATAATTAGATTACATATTATATATTTAATTATAAAAGTGACATGCTTATATTATTAACTAATAAATATATATATGTATATATACATAGGTGTATATATATATTTATCAATATATGAATGAATTTTAATCGAGTTGAGTTAATGTTCGACTCGAGCATAAACGAGCAGGCTTGAACGAGCCTTAGTCGAGTTTTGTCGGATATGTATCATTTACAAATTGAGCAGATATATGCTTTCACGAATAAACTTTTCTTTTTTTTTTTTCACGAATCGAGTTCAATTCGAGTTTAACCGAGTGAGTACCGAGTGGGTTATCGAACAGACTGGTTCATTTACAGCCCTACCCCTACACCCTAAGAAAAAAAACTATAGGTGTGAGAGTGTGTGATATGAACAGTTGCTGATTTGTAATAAAACTCAATTGTAAAACTACATAAATCATTTGTCATTACTAAAGTCTCAAGATTCCTGTTATTTGGACGAGAAATGATAGTTGCAGTTGTGAGTATGCAAGTATCGTACAATCACTTCGTCACAAGTGAGGACTATCAATAAAATTGAAGTACCATCCTCTTTCTAAAAAAAAAAAACGTCGTACAATTATTTTGAAAAAAGTGAATAAATACGGGATCTATATAAAAAAAATTAATTTTTTAATAATATACCATATTTTTTTTTAAAACGATTATGCGACACTTGTGCAATTCATAATTATATGTAACATTACTCTATTTGAACAGACTCTTAAGATTCCTGTTATTTTGTCAATTGTCCTTCGTAATAATGATGTTTTGTCCCTCTTTAGAAAAAATTCCGAAACTATTTAAGTTCCAAAAGAAATTAGTCGTTACTTGTCTCGTTCCAGCTATGCATTTCACTGCAGGGAACCTTAAGAGATTATATTTGAAATTTTTTGTAGTTTGAGTTTGCAATATCAGCCCTATTTTTCTCCATTATATTTACTTTATCAGGATGGCACTTGACACAGTATTGAAAATTGCAGGTTGGCTTTATAACATTTTTACTTAGTTCTGTTCTTGACAACCTGACGTCTACTGTTGTCATGGTGTCATTATTGCGGAAACTAGTACCTCCATCAGAATTTCGCAAGTATGTTCTGATTATTATTCAATTGTCTAATAAGTTTTGATATCATCAAGAGTTTTGCATGTTACTGCTCTACTATTTTCTCTTGGATTTGTACAGTCCATTCAAATAAAATTATTTATAATAATATACAAGTTATTTTTTTGTTTAAACTATATATATATATATATCCACCCAAAAAAAAAAAATAAAAAAAAAAAAAGAAGAAAGAAAACAAAGGATGCCCACTAGCTATCTTATGTCTACTAAATTATCATATAGCTGTTGCTGATTTTTCTTTTATAGATATTGATTTGATTGGTAAATCTTCCTTTCTTCTTTGGATTTTATTGGCAGGTTTTTAGGAGCTGTTGTAGTGATAGCGGCAAATGCAGGTGGTGCATGGACGCCTATTGGTGATGTTACCACTACTATGCTGTGGATACATGGTCAACTATCCACTTTACAGACAATGAAGGTCATTTAACATCGTCCTAAAAGACTGATCCCATGAAAGAATATGCTTGCTCTTATTTTGTATGTTCGTATATCTGTTTGTTGGAGACTTAGGCGGTCCAATTAAAACATCTGGATTAGCTAATTTGCCTTCCCGGCCTTGTGTCATTAAAACAAAGTTAATAGAAATTAAAAGCAAGCATATAGATTTACTGAGCTGAATATGTATGTGTGTACATAGCTAAATATTAGATTTACTGACCTGAACCGGGGTTTTTGTTTGCGACAAGAAAATCTCATAAAGCATGAGGTTTACCAACTCCCTTGCTGGGCCACTTTAATTAGATTCTTCAATCACTTGAGATATACCTGTTCAATTACAATGACTGGGCTTGTTTCAATTACAAAAGCACCGTTTTGACTAGATGATGTTTTAACTAGCATTTTCTATTCTGACAGGACTTGTTTGTTCCTTCAGTCGTTTCTCTAGCTGTCCCTCTGGCACTTATTTCCCTGACTAGGTACTCTTCCTGAGTTGTCAAAGCAAAGCCAGGGAATTTGAGTCTTGAAAGGTTGGATTTGAATTGTTGGATTACAGATGAAATGATATGAGTGTCTCTTCTTCCATGCAGTGACATTAATGGGAAGGAACAGGACTTTTCCAATGTTTTGGCATCTGAACAGATGGCTCCTCGAGGACAGCTTGTTTTCTCAGTAGGTATTGGAGCTTTGTTTTTTGTTCCAGTTTTCAAGGTCGTAACTGGTTTGCCTCCCTACATGGGTATGCTACTTGGACTTGGAGTTCTTTGGATTCTGACTGATGCTATCCACAATGGTGAATCTGAAAGGCAAAATTTAAAAGTACCAGAAGCTTTATCACGGATTGACTATCAAGGAGCTCTTTTCATACTTGGAACCCTTTTGTCCATTAGCAGGTGAGTACGTTTCGTTTACTGGTTTTTTTGCTACACAATAAACTGATTCATAGTGTATGGTATATGATTATGACTTTAGAAAAACATGTATCTGCTACCTATTGTGGCTGCACACACGCACTAGAAACATCCTGAAGTTACTACTTGTGCACTATAACAAATTCGAGTTTTCAATTTCTAGCCTTGAGGCTGCAGGGATTCTTCGGGAATTGGCAAATTACCTTGATGGTCATATTCCTAGTACTGAAGTGATTGCTTGTGCAATAGGAGTTGCATCAGCAATTATAGACAATGTTCCACTGGTTGCGGCAGCAATGGGAATGTATGATCTCTCCACTTTTCCCCAAGATTCTGTGTTTTGGCAGTTGATTGCGTATTGTGCTGGCACTGGTGGATCCATGCTAGTTATTGGCTCGTCAGCTGGAGTTGCATTCATGGGGATGGAAAAGGTCGATTTCTTTTGGTACCTGCGGAAGGTATGGACTTGCTTTTATGAAGACACTCTTTTTTTACCAAATTATATTATTCTTTTCTAGTAAAAGAAGTCGTTGTCCTCTGTGCAGGTGAGCGCTTTTGCTTTTGCAGGCTATGTTGCTGGAATTGGTGCTTACCTAGCAATACATAACCTCCCAATCTCCCTGTCCACGACTTCAGCAGCAGAGGTTCCAGCTTTCGCCAGGACGTTTCCTTGGCATCAAGCAACGCAGTAACAAAATATGGCAGTGTGCATTAATCTAGTGAATGGCAAATAGATCATAGGTGAAGTTTGATAATAGGATACTCAAATGATGAAAAGTTGAAAAAAGAATCATTTAGATTGTATAGATCTTTCTTTCTTTTTAACCCCCCAAACCTTGGTTACATCAACATCATAGTTACTATACAAGACAAACCAGATTGTTTAGATCTCGTGCTCTCAAACATTAACATTCTGGTGACTTCAATGAAAAATGGGAGTCTTCGGTTAGGTTTGGATAGTGAGTTTAGATGAGATGAAAGTTAAAAGTTAAATAAAATATTATTATAATATTATATTTTAATATTATTACTGTTTTTAGATTTAAAAAAGTTGAATTATTTATTATATTTTATATAAAAATTTGTAAAAGTTATAATGATAAAATAAGATAGTTGAAATCCATGTATTTTGCAAGGCAGACATTCATCGGCAACGACACGTACTTTGCAGTGCAAACTTTGTTTTCACCCATTTTTTAAACAGAAGCGCTACATACAACCGGCATACACAACCTTTATGTAACCGGTTGACAAACGGGTCCCACTTTATGCATTTCCTCCCTCTTTCTCTTCCCATCCTTTTTCCATCTATCAATGAAAAAGTTAGCAACTTACTTAATGCTGACCTGCCAATGAAAAAGCCTCTCTCTCCCCTTTTCTATTGCTGTCATTGTTTTTCATTCTCTTCTTTCAAACGAAAGCTGGTCAAAGCTCAAATACACACAGAGACAAGGAGCCTTTCATCTTTTTCCTCGCAATACCCAACAATGCCTAACCAAGTGTTTGTGATGAAGGCCAGACAAGAAGGCTAATTCTGAATCAAATGCGCTTTCTTTCTCTTGAAACTTCTTCGTCTTTGAGCCTGTTTCGACGCTTTTTATCACAACCTCGCGACCATCATTTAATTTACCTCTGTATACAATGCCAAAGCTTCCAGCACCGAGCTTGTTCTGTAGGAAGAAACTGTTGGTGGCTTCTGCGAGCTCAGCTAGTGAAAATTCATCAGCCTGTCTGCGTGCTTGGATGAGGTTCCACTCCTCTGGCGCCTCATAATGAGCGAGGCCTGGTGCCTAATGGTGGATGATCTCGAAGGCGGGCTATTGTTTGAGGCCGTGCCATTGTTAGAACTGGGAGCTCTTGTGATTGTGGGTTGCACTGAATTGTGCACTTTCTTCTTCCCAAAACAGCTCCAGTCCACAAGTCGCCGGCAAGCTAACCACTGATCTCCTTACCACAGATCTTGAAAAAGCAGAAGAGGGAGGAGGGGGAAGGGGAGAATAGTGAAATCTGAAAGGGAGAATGACAGGAAGAAGAGGTAGGAAAAAATTGATAGGAGGGACGACGGAATGAAGAGAGAAGGAAATATGCTAAAAAATAAAATTTTTTATTCGTTCGGTTACGCGACGGTTGTCTCAGCCGGTTGTAAGTAGAATTTTTCTTTTTTAAATTCCTTAAACTTTTTTTTTAAGGAAATCATAAATTCATTAAAAATTAAAATACTTCATTAACCATTAATTTAAAAAAATAATCGGTATAAATCCTCGGTAAGATTTGACGGTGGAAATATCATTTCCCTAAGTTAAACCTGTTTTTCTCTTCTTCATCTTCTCTCCCCTCAAATAAAATATAAATTTTCATTTCCTCGTATTAAAACTGTCTTTCATTCAGGTTGAGTTGAATAATAATTAGAAAGAAAAATCTTCTATTTATCTAAAAAAATGTGATTATTTAAAAAAAAAAAAAGGTACGTTTTTCCAAATTTGATAAATTTAAAACAGATAAATTTTCATGAATCTGATTGCTAAAAAAGATTAACTAAACGGAATGGTACAAACTAAAAAGAATAGATATAATTATACTGTATTTTTTAAAAGAAAAGAATATTTACTTGTAGTAGAAAAAATATTTCTTGAATAAGATACTGTTTAAATTCAAAAATAATCTCATCTCATCTCTACTATCAATCCAATCAGTATTTAAAACTTAACTAAATTTTTACTAACCGACGTGAACGCTACAGGCTATATTTGACAAGTGAGAATATCTCAAGTACTCTCACTACTATTTTTTACTTTATTATTACTTTTTATCTATTTTTTTATTATTAATTACTTTTCACCTACTTTTTATTACTATTTAATATTTTATTATTACTTTTTCATTATTTTTTCACTACTATTCACAAACATTCTCAACACTTTTCACTACCCAAACGTACCCTACCACTATCCTCGAGATAACAGCCACCGGGATTTTGTATGGAAAGTTGGGTCAGTTTTCCTGGCAGGTGGATAGTTGACCCCAAACCGATTGTTTCAACTGACCGACTGACTACGCCCTGAGCAACAACATGCATCTATCAAGTAATACAATTACAGCTACAAATATTGAAACAGAAACTTTCATTAAAAGGAAATTACTAACTCGTTAAAAACACAAAAATTTTCATTGCAAAGCAGAACTAACGTTCTCTTCTCCTCAAAGCTACAACACAAAAAAATCCTCAAAATCGGCAGTAGGATGTGGTTATGTGATTCGCATCAGCGGGCCATAGGGAAGAAAGATGGAATATTGATGACACTACAACTTGAGGAAAACAAACTCTTCAATGGCCGGAACATCGCCTATTTTCTTCAAAGCTTCCTTGCTAGGTTGATCGTCCACCCCAATTGCCATTACAGCTTGTTTTCTGGGGGCAATCCTTCCAACACTCATAAAGTTGACATTCACATTCTCCTCACCCAAAATGCTCCCAACCGTTCCAATCATACCTGGCTGATCGACCTGCCTGCAGAGTATAATACTACCTTCCAAAGTGACATCAACGTCGAAAGATCCTACCTTTGTCAAATGGGGAATCCCATCTTTCACGCGTCCCTCAACCTTAATCTCCCCATACTCAGATATAGAACTGGCAAATCTGGATTCCACATTGGCAATCTGGACTTGGATGAAATCAAGTGGACTCTCGGGCGATCCATCTAGATTGATTCTCTCCTCAGTTATCTTGAGACCTCTCTGCTTAGCGGTGAAATCAGCATTAACCAAATTCACAAAGACACTGGATATGGGCTCAATGAGACCCTTGATGATCATGGCACGAAGAAGCCTGGTGTCAAGATCATCAGGGCCTCTAGCAGAAGCATAGGTCACTTTAACAGTTTTCATGCCACTTCCTCCAGCTACCAATTGAACAGCTAGTCTACCCAGTTTCTCGGCAAGTTCAACATATGGTTTCAGTTCTGTTAACACCTGCAGTTGATAAGGAATGATAAAATTGTGAAATCTAAGTAACTGAATGAAATCTAGTTTATGCATCACATGTAATGGTTATCTGCAACCCTTATATGTACAGATCCAGAATTCTGACCATGGTTGCAATGTGCTATCTATTTTCAACAAATTGGCAACTTATCAAAATTCGGTAGTTTAGGGTGCAAATTAAGAAAATGAAGATAGCTCGAGGATGCAAGATGTAGATTTCTCCTTTGTCAAATAAAACTAAAACTGTTTTTTTTTTTTTATAAGTAATAAAACTAAAACTGTTATAGTCTATTGGCTTTACTTTCAGAAAAAATAACTACAGAAAACTCACACAGCAAAGAAAATGTCTACTTAACACCCGCATTACACCTTGTTCACTATCAAAAACTAATCTGCCCATGCAATACACGTATAACTCCAGGATGTTTTTCAATAAAACAAAAGAAATGAGAGAGAGGCCACATTAAATTCTAAAGTGAGATTTAAATAAAACTCTGGATCTTGACATTGAGAGCAAAGAAAGATGACACAAATAAATACCTCTGCAGGAACCATTGGGGCATTGACTGCAGTAGCAGCAAGCTCCCCTTTCAGGGCTCCCACAACAGCTTCGGCTACTTCAATGGCCACCCCTTCCTGCACATAAAGCCCACATATTCGCTAACATGGTCAAAGAAAAAGCTAGCGCATATAAAAAATACTGGTCATTCAACATACTTGAGCTTCCATTGTGCTGGCACCAAGATGAGGGGTCACAGTAACTCTCTCGTGCTGAACCAACTTGCTGTCTTTTGGTGGTGGCTCCTGTGTGAAAACATCAAGTGCCGCCTATAAAAAATAGACCATGTTATGAACCTTTCTCAACAATAAGAATCTGTTCTTCAAGCATGAGAATGTAAGAACCTGAGCAACAATTCCAGCATCCAGAGCCCTCACTAGAGCTTCTTCATCAATAACTCCCCCACGAGCAACATTGACAATCCGAACTCCTTTCTTCATCTTCGCAAAAGTTTCATCATTGAGAATCTTTGATGTAGCAGGAGTAAGAGGCATGTGCAAAGAGATGAAATCTGCAGTTGCTAAGGCTTCATCAAAACTCACAAGGTCCACTCCTATTGCACGAGCACGGTCTGATGGGGCATATGGATCATGCGCAATCACATGCATACCAAGCCCCTTCGCACGTCGGGCAACTTCTGATCCAACCTTTCCAAACCCCATCACAGCAAGTGTTTTTCCAACAACTGAGACTCCTACATATTTATTCCGCTGCCATTTTCCTGGAATAAAAAACTTGTGTAATTTATAGGTCTTTATGTTTCTAGACCAGAAACTGAAGCCAATATCTTAAAAATATTTGTGATTACTTATCTTTACTTGACAAACAAACATATTATAATACAGTAAAACAATCTATAGAATAACCGGTATCAATATAAGCAAGTTAGGGAACCTCAACAATTAGTGAAATCCCTTCCTTCACCTACAAAGTATCGATTTTTCATCCAGAGATCTAAGAGAAAATAAAAAGGTCGCCCAAAATCTTCTATTTTTCACCATGTCGACGTGCTTTTATTTTTTAAACTCAGTTGTCAATAACCCCACAAATTAAAGAATATAAAATGCAAGAAAGCAGATCTGTATGAGAAATGCATTTCTAAACTAATTTCCCCTGCTTTTCAATGCAAAAGCACTCAAACAAATGCCATCCAGATTCCAAACACAACTGACTACTCACTAAAAAAATGGTTTCAAACCCGTTTCCTAATTGCACCGAAAAAACAAATCGACGAAATGTCCAGAAGAAATTCAATTCAAGTACCCTTGTAAAAAAAAGGGTAATATATACACTGACCAGCTTTAACAGAAGCATCGGCTTGAGCAACGTTCCTGGCCATGGCAGTCAAGAGCGCGATACCGTGCTCGGCGGCGGCGACAGTGTTAGCGGTGGGGGCGTTGACCACCAAACATCCGTGCTCGGTCGCTGCGGCCAGATCGACATTGTCGATGCCCACGCCGGCCCTCCCGACGACCTTGAGCCGCCCGGCCGAGGACTCGAACACCTCGCGGCTCACCTTGGTCCCGCTCCGGACGATCAGCGCGTCGCAGAGCGAGATCTTGGTGCACAGCTCCTCGGGGCTCAGGTTATAGGCGCAATCCACGTTGGCAAACTCCTTCAGCAACTCAATCCCGGCATCTCCCAGCTTCTCCGCCACCAACACAGTCGGCTTGCCGCCAAGAGCCGCCGCGGAGACAACCACCACGAGCGGCTTCACTGACCTGCGGGTGGGATGGATCGCAACTGAAAACGCGGAGTAGAGCGGTAGTTTAGAGTTAAGAGACGGCGTCTTGAGAAATGGGGTCCGGAGGGTTTGGGAGGAGGAGGTAGCCATAACCGGTGGTGGGGAAGTACAGGCCGGTTGGGGGGGGGGGGATACTAGGTAGGCTAACTTGCGCCGGCGGCGGGCTGGTTTGGTTTGGGGAGTATAAGAAAAAGGAACGTGAGTGAGTGTGGAAGGGGTTACACAGTACGATGAATGTGTTTTATTAGAGCCCGAGACAGATCCGAACTGGCATGGTTGGAAGTTGGCTATGCTTTATAGCTTGAGTGAGAAAATTGTAGTTCCACACGCGCTCCTGATGGTGAGAGTTGGGGTCGAAAATGGTTACCTGACTGTGAGTCAAGACACAAGGCAAGATACCTTTAGATCCCACCAAATCATTAAACGGCTACTGGCGCTTTGATCAAGTGATCCAGTGCATATCAGTTAAAAGTTAAATTTAACGAGAATTTAATTATTAAATTATAAAATATATTATATTAAAATAATTATATTTTAAATATAATAATTTTTAAAATTATTTTTAAATTTAAAAGATATTATTTATTTATCAAATTTATTTTATATTATTTATTTCTTTTTTCTAAAGTCTTTATCAATATTTTTCTAGTTTTTATTTTTAATCTATAATTTAATTAGAACATGATTACTAATTAATATATAATATTATAAATAATAAAATATGATAAAATAAAATAAACTAATAATTAAAAAATTAAATATTTTTTAAATTATTAGTTATTCATTACTATATAATAAATAAATATATAATTTAATGTGGAGATTTAATGTGAATAATTAAAATCAAATTCATCTTATATTATTTTATTATTATGTAATGAAAAAATAACTATTCTAATGTAGAGATTTATATGAATGGAATAATTAAAAGTTAAATTTTTTTTATATTTATAAAAAAATATCATTTAACTTTAACTAATCTAATAACAATTCTCTTAAATCGATAAAATAATCTCTTCAAAATCTGCTCTTTGATCGATGATTCACCGGCAACTAGATCCAGGGGCAAGAATCCCACCTTATTCTCAAGGAAAACACTATTCTCACATAAGATTTCGGTATACCGAAATTTTTTTTTTAATTTTTTATTTATTTAATGATTAAGTAAATATTTTTAAATAAATATGTGATTTTTTTAAAATATCTAAATAGTTTAAAAAATAGTGAAAGAAAAAGTAAAAAAAATAAAAATAAAAAAATGTTTGAGTGTTCGGTAGAAATTGTGGACGTAGCAACGTCCTATGGTTAATTGGGTAGGTAGGCTCATCTTGCGTACAAAATTACAAATTCCGGGGGGTCCCAAGTGGGTAAGCTGCCAACCACAGACTCGCAGCCTTGATTATGCTTGATCACATTGGTTGAGGTGATGCTATTTATAATTTCTCTTTTTTTTTTTACAAATGATGTGAGATTCACGGCACAATTAGGCAGGTTTTATCTCAATTTATTTTATTTTATTATTATAATTTTTTAAATTTTTATATAAAATATAATAAATTTTAAAATAATAATAATATTAAAAATAATATTCTAATAATATTTTATTCAATTCATATAAAATCATCTCAACTCATATTTGAATTCAAACAAAATCTGGCTTAATTTGGATACTAAAACAATCTCAATCCATCATTATAATTTTTATAAATTCTCACATAAAATATAATAAATAATTTAATTTTTTTAAATCTTAAAATAATAATAATAATATTAAAAAAATATTATAACAACATTTTATTTAAATTTAAATTTTTATTTAAAATTATTTTACCTCATTTTACTATTCAAATTATACTTAAATGGTTGGAGATAAGTCCTAAATCAAATATAAAAATTCAAAGAGAAACTGAATTCCATCCTAAATGGTTGGTGAACAATATTTGGGGATGCATCCACCACGCCCATCTAGTCGAGTGAGTGGTAGGAACGGTCACAAAAGCAGCAAGTGAAATGGAAATGGCATATGCTTTATGGGTTGGTGGGGGGTTTGAAAATAGAGGAAATGGCAATCACTTTCACTTGGACTACAAACTAGATATTTGATCTTGTTTCTGTTCAAATTCAAAGTAGATACGTCTTCCATTGTACATAATGAAAATTGTGCACGCATCATATCATCCCCTACAAATTTTTATTTACAATCAGTGTATAACACATATTTTCTACATTATTGATTTCAATTAAATTATTTAATTTGAAAGATAAAACTTTTCAATTAAAATATTATCGTGTAAGGTAAGAAATATGATTAGTGAGTAGAAAGCATATACAATGATACATATATATATATATATATTAAAAAAAGAAAAAAGCCACATGGGATGTCGTAATTGGGTTGGGGTAGGCCCTATTTTCTTTATGCAAATTGGGCCAATGGCACTCAATAGTCAATACATCTTTTATTAGGCATTGGGTACCTTGACAAAGCAGCAAAACGTATGAGAAATTTGTCGGAAAGTTATCTATCCAAATAATTCCAACAGTGTGCGAATTGTGGTACTGGTCCCCATGGGCCTCCTTAAAATAATAGATTAGTTCTGTTCTACTCCCTTGTACTTGTGGGATCTCTAGGAGTTGGTTTGATGTCTTCGGGAATAACCAACACCAACTTAATCCATTATGATCTAACAACAAACCGAACCCATCAATAATCCTACTTTAATACAAGGATTCTTAGAGGACAAAATTTCTTATTACTTAGAGCTAGTTTGGGTATTATTTATTATTTTATTATTATTATTTATTTACTTTTTATTATTATTTACTATTATTTAATATTTTATCATTATTTTTTTATTACTTTTTTATTACTATTCACAGAATATATGAGATCACATCGCTATCGAAACACAACCTTAGACTCATTTGGAGGTTGCATTTGTTGTGTAATGTTGTGCAAAACAAAAACACACACACTAACGATGACAAATAAAATAAAAACAATCACAATCAAGCACACGATGCACAATATATATGATTCGGCAAATTGCCTATATCCACAGAGTTGTAGAAATCTCATTAACCAGAGGAGATTACAATCACTCAATCTCAACTCACACTCTCTAGGACTTTTTGCTCTCTCACACAATATGTACTCACTAGACAATTGATATCTCTCAAAATATACTAAAAGTCGTACAAAACAAGTAAAATACGACATATATATCAAACGGCGTTGGAAATCCTAATCTGGTAAAATCTGTGTTATTCGCTCGAGCGGAGTGTTAAGCGCGCATCGAGCGAACAACCAAATGAATATTGGCTCGAGCGAACACTAGAGTTTGTGTCTTGCTTGAACTCACTGTCACGTGAGACTTGAGCGAACTCACGGGTTGAGTTTCGTTCGAGCGCACATCAAGCAAATACTCTGTTTCTCGATTTTTAGCTCCAAAACCAGACTCCACATACACTACACTTGGAGTATCCAGTCTCGAACCGATCTTGACAACCTTAATCAACTTTCTCAGACTTTCATAAGGAACGACAAAGCTGACTCCCTTTGGCTTCCTCACATGTTTCGCGCAATCAAACCTACCTTTTTGCACTCTTGTATTTTCCTGCACATCACTGAATCCTGATGTTAAATACAACGAGTTAGATCTCTTACCATGCGATAAGATCAGTGCACCCTTAATGATCTTCCATGCTCCTCCAAAGAACGCTACTGCATAACCACTGTCATCAAGCTGTCCCACAGAAATCATGTTTTTCTTCAGATCTGAAATTTGTCTGACTTGCTGTAAAGTCCACACACTCCTGGTTGGAAGTGTAATGCGCACATCACTCACTCACACTACATTCAGTGTCTCTCCATCAGCAGCATACATCTTCCCAAAATCATCAACAACATAATTCTGCATGATTTCTCGATATGAGATACTATGGAACAAAGCTTCTGAATCCAACACCTAATCATCAATTGGACTGTGCATTGCAAGAAGTAAGGCATAACGAATTTCTTCTACCACTACATTCACAGCATCATCCTTAGCACTTTCTTGATTCCTGCAGTTTTTCTTGATGTGGCCTGGCTTGCCACAACTTCAGCACGTGATCTGCTACCCAGATCTCATCTTGCTCTTCCCCTACTCTTGGAGCTTGACCTGTCATGTCCTCTACCCCGATTGTCAACATTCAGGGCAGATCCTAAACCCGAGAACTCACCTGAGTCTCTCTTACGTACCTTTTCAGCAATGATCATGTCACGTATGTCATCGTAGTTCAATTTCATCTTACCGACTGAACTACTCACAACCATTCTCATGACCTCCCAACTATTTGGCTCCGATGCCAGCAAAATCAACACTCTGATCTCATCATCAAACTCAATCTCTACAGAAGACAGTTGATTTGTGATCGCATTGAATTCATTCAAGTGCTGGGCTACAAAACTACCTTCCGACATTTTCAGATTGAACAATTTTTTATCAAGTGCACCTTATTGTTTGTCGTGGCTTTTAATACATACCTGACAAAATCGTCATGAAATCCACTATGGTCTCTCCTTACTGACATTATGTGCCATTGTTTGGTTAAGGTCAGCCGAACAAGTCCTAGAACATGTCGATCTAACAGGGTCCACTCAGCATCATCCATGCTCTCCGGCTTCTTTCCCAATAGTGGAAGGTGGAGCTTCTTCCCATAGAGATAGTTCTCGATCTGCATCTTCTAGTACCTAAAATCAGTGTCGTTAAACTTCTCGATCTCGAGTGCGTTCACTTTATCTCTAGCTATCATTCTCCTTCAAATCTGACATTGCCTCTTGATACCAATTGTTGTGTAATGTTATGCAAAACACACACACCAACGATAACAAATAAAGTAAAATCAATCACAATCAAGTACACAACGCACAATATATGTGGTTTGGCAAATTGCCTACATCTACAAATCTGCAAAAATCTTATTAACCAGAGGAGGTTACAATTACTCAATCTCAACTCACATTCTCTAAAGCTTTTTGCTCTCTCACACAATATGCATTCACTAGACAATTATTCTCTCTCAAAATATGCTGAAAGTCGTACAAAATAAGTTAAATATGACATATATATATCAAACAGCGCTAGAAACCCTAATCTAGAAAAATCTACTTATTCGCTCAACCGGAATGTCGAGTATGTATCGAGCGAATGATCAAATCAACATTGACTTTAGCAGGGTGTCAAGCGGGATTCAAGCGAACACTAGAGTTTGTGTCTCGCTCGAGTTCACTATTGCGCGGGACTCGAACAAACTCACGAGTTAAGCTTTGCTCTAGCGTATGTCGAGCGCACATCAAGCAAACATTTTGTTTCTCGATTTTCAGCTCCAAAACTAGTCTCCACATGCACCCCAACAATGTTTAGGTAGTGAGATGATATGAGAATTTTGTGAATAATAGTAAGATAATGTGTGAATAATAGTAAGATAGTTTGAGTTGAATATTTTTTTGAGTTTTGGGAAAGGAAAGAGAAAGAATTGAATAAAAAATATTATAGAGTTAAAATATTGTTAGAATAGAATTTTATAATATTTTTTTTGTTTGATTATTTGAAAAAGTTGAATTATTTTTTATTTTTTGTTAGTTGTAATGATTAGTTTAAAAAAATTTGTATTTAAATTATATTTAAGAAGGAGATGAGTGATATATGAATTTTGGGATAAAATTTATTTCCAAACAAGCCCAATTATGATGAGATGAAATAAAAAAATTTCAAAATTTATCATAACTTCATTTTCAACCATCAAGTGAATACAAAATATTTTTTTAATTTTAAATATTCATTTTTTATAATTATTTTATAATCATTACAACTTTTACAAACTTCAAAACTTAATAAAATTAATAAATATAATTTTTCAACCTTCAAAATAAAAATATCATTCAAAAATAATATTCAAATAATTTTTTAATTTTATAATATTTTTATTCAATTTTTTTTTTCTTTCATTTTTCAAAACGTAAAAGATATTTTAACTCAAACTATTTTATTATTATTAATGTATAATTTCATTTCTATTCACAAAAATTTGAAATAATCCAAATGTACACACGCATTGAGGCCAAGCCAACAATCTTAATACCAACTTAACTAATCATTTTTATAATGGATGTGATAGATGTTGACATACTTGCTACACTAATAATAAATATTACAAGAAGATTTTGTATGGGATGTGAGTGAAGTCTTTTGCTTGACACAATGGTAGGAAATTTTTTAAAGAAAAATGATAGATACAACCGCCTTACATAATCGGTATGTCTATGTCATTTAATAAAACAATGTGTTTTTCATCTATATTATTTTCTTCTTCCTCTCCTCTCAATTTTGTTCCCTCCTTTCTCTCTCTAGAAATTTCATTTCCCCCCCTCTCTCTCTCTCTCTCTCTCTCTCTCTCTCTCTCTCTCTCTCTCTCTCTCTCTCTCTCCCTCTCCCTCTCCATTTTGTTTTCTCCTTCCTCTTACTCTTCATATCTTAACCTTAAATCCATCACTCTCCATCTCAACGGGGACATTACTGTGGGTTGTTTGAAGGCCAATTGATTTCTATTTCTTAGATTTGATCACCATGATTTCAGAACAAGGGGCTATGGTATTTAAGCATAAGGCAAACGTAAGCTTGCAAGAAACCCAGAAAGAAACAAAAAAGAAGAAAGAAACATAGAGAGAGAAAAAGATTTCACATAGTTTTATTGCAGAAAGAAACAACAGTTTTATTATTTATGTGATTTAGGTGAAAAATGAGTGAATTCAAATTCCCAAAAGCTGAGATATATTAAAAAAAAAAATCGACCAAAAAAAAATCCACAAATTCTATATTTTCTGGCAGTAAAGGAAATAATATGTTAGTTTTCGTTATAGCAACTCATATCATCCCAACAACCTTCAGGTGCTATTTGCATCTTCTTCTAAGTATTGATTCTTAACTATTACAAGTTATAAATGTTCTCATTGTTTCCCTTTCAGATTGATAAATGCAAGCTCCTATTAGACAAACTCAAAGCTTGTCATGGAAAGGAGGGACGCCTGTACCTCCGTCCTCTGCCTCTCTTCGTTTTACCTTACCCATCATTTTATAGAAGAAAATAAGCTTCTCCACGAAAGCATAGACAAAGCACAGGCGAGCCAACAATAAGCTTGGGAGCCCTAAGCAAGGGTTGGGGGCTTTCGTTTTACCTCACTAGGAGGTTGTAGAAGAAATGGAGTTGTTGGAACGAGGGTGAGCTTAGCTTGTAAAACCGAAAAGAAAGAAAATTTAGTCTGTTGTTTCACAAAATTTCTTATGTTTCAATATATTTTTCTTTTAATTTTTTTTAATTTTATTATTATACCTGCTACGTGGCATATCGATTCCCTGGGGATTCCCACCCCCGGTTGCCTGTAGCAGAGCTGGTTTTTAAATCATGTCAATGTATATTCAGTCTACAGTTTGTCTGTGAATCCATGTAGTTTTTAAATTTTGTTGAGATGTTTTGATCTATAAAGAGAATTATAAAAATCAATTTCTTTACAAATCAATGTGAATTAATATATATATTAAAAGCCATGCTATAATCATCACAAGATGTATCTTATACGTAGAAAATTCTAATTAATATTAATCAGCCAAACATGCAACACTTAAATTCTAATTAATATTACTCACATATGTTAGCTCTTTGTCCAACCTCCAACTCAACAAAATACGAACACACAAAACAACCCAAGCAACCTTTCGAGGGACCTAAATACATCACTAATTAAGCATAGTATGGGGTCCTCTCCAGGACTTGAAGGGCTTCTTTCATGGTGGGTCTCTTATGGGGGACAGGAGAAAGGCAGCTAAAACATAGTTTGAAGCACGTGAACATGACATCCTCCCTGCCCTCCACTTCATTCCTGATTGACGCATCAGCCATTCTCGAAACCCGGTTTTTTTCCTCTACAACTGAACCGGCCGCGGTCCACTGTCCCAGTTCCCCCTCTGAGAACACCCTCCCAGTCAAAAGTTCAAGCAAGACTAACCCAAATGAGTACACGTCCCACTTGGGGTGGGGTTTCAGGTTCTCGAGGGACTCAGGGGCTTGATAAGGCGATGCACTGCTTCCCACTGACGTTCCCGCAGGTGTGTGGGGGCTGGCACCAGTGATGGGGAGGTCTGGCATGCCCTCGCGAATGGTTGTTGCGGGTCTTTGGCCATGGCTTCCAAAAAACCGGGCTGAACCGATCGCTTTGTGACTGCTGTTGCCCAAGACGAGGCGCTCCAGCCCAAAGTCTCCGATTATCGGCTCCATGTTAGAGTTCAAGAGGATGTTGCTGGGTTTAATGTTGCCATGCACGTGTTTCTTCTCGTGGATGTAGGCCAGTCCCCGGGCTACTCCTCTTGCAATCTTCAGCCGGACCTCAAGAGAGAGATGAGTACTTGGTGATGAGCCTGATTTTCCTGAATATCAGGAAATTAAAACAAAGAAGAACGTGAAAATTTGTTTTGTTTAGCTGTAATTGCAGCCATTCATGCAGAAAATGTGAGTTGAATATACGAAATCCCATTCCAAATGGCTCGAGAAAATTAAGCACGAAAATACTAGCTCAGAGACATTAGTAATAAATAGATCAATGGTTTATTTAATTTTTCTATTTACATAAATAGATATAGGGCTAAACCCAATTTTTACTAGATCAATTTCTTTCCTCCTCTCTATTTTTTTATGAGTAGTGATAGGGATGTGATATAATAATTTTTAAAATATTACATCAAAATAAAAGTTGAATTAAAATTTTAAAAAATATATTATTTTAAATCAGAGTTGTACACAGGTTTTTAACAAGTAGTTGGTGTATATTTTAACTTTTTGATATCCATCATTAACTTGGGCACAGTAGAGAGGAGCACCATGCTAACTCTGCCCAGAACATCGAGTCAATTGCGAGGGCCGATATTAAAGTCTGAGCTAAGATTCAGAGTAATTTGGTTTAAGTATGTGTGCCACCATTGGAAAATAAAACGGAGAATTGCCAATATACATTCAAAAACGATATTGAAGAGGGAGCTTACTGTAGCTGGTGCTCGCAAGGCTGCCATTGGAAACATAGTCATAGATAACGAGTTTCTCATCCTCTCTCCAATAGAACCCACGAATCCGTACCAAGTTAGGGTGGCGCAGCTTAGCTATGGCCCTGACCTGGTTCTCAAAGTCCCTCATCCTCTCAACCCCGCTCTCTCCTATCCTTCTCACGGCCAACACAGTCCCATCCTCAAGTACCGCCTTGTAAACAATGCTCGCCCCACTGGCTCCCAGCATGTATGCCGACGCCTTGAGTAAAGTCTCCAGCTCCAGCTCTGTCTCTCCGTCCACTGTCACAAGCTCACCTTTCTGATCATGATCCCCGCTTGGATGGACGTTTCCGACTTTGTGTTTAATATCAGGGTCGCTATCAGAATTGGTTGCTTCTGAAGTCTCTTCGCCTAGGCAGGACCAAGCCATGGGGTTTCTGTGAACCGTGTCGTGTTTGATGCTCGCTTCTACTTTCTCTTCTGACTTCGTTACCTCATTTTTTGGTTTGAGAATGCTGTTTTTCTTTCTCAGATGGTAGACGTAGAAAACGAGCATTGCAAGGAGGCCTATACCGGCCAAGTCTCCGAGAGCTATTCCAGCTATCGTCCCGGGCTTTAGACCTCCTTGTGCTGAGTTCTGATCGGCCCCATTTGGTGTGTTAGGTGAGCCTGTTACTGCGGTTGAGCCAACGACTTTGGGTATGACTGCAATTGCTGGAGAAGTGGATGTGGCATTGGGAGGATTAGACAAAGTGGAAGGAATCGAGCAAAGTTTCTTCAGAGGTTTGCCACATAGGTCCGTGTTCCCTGCAAAGAACTCGTTTTTCTGGTTGAGCGAAGCCAGAGAATCCGGAATAGGTCCGGTTAGGTTGTTGAATGAGAGATCGATTGTAGAATTTTGCGGCATTTGTTCTGAAAACTCTGGTGGGATTTTTCCTGAAATCTTATTGTAAGAGAGGTTCAAGTAGCGCAAATTACCTCCACCAAAACCAAGAGGCAAAGAGCCATTGAGCAGATTCGAAGACAAATCTAAAACTTCAACCGAGTTGAAACCACTTGGAACACTACCGGAAAAGTAATTACTCCTCAAAGAAACAACAGTCAGATTCTGCAAAGGAGTGAGACTTTGAGGTATCTTTCCGGCAAGTGCATTATCAGAAAGATTCAGCAACTGTAAGCTTCTTAACCCACCTAAAAGCTCAGCTGGTAGCTCACCGGTGATGACATTGTTTGAAAGGGAAAGCACCTGAAGCTCTGAGGCATTGAAGATTGAACTGGGCAGAGACCCATTGAAGAAATTGCTGGAGAGATCGAGATGGCGAAGGTGTTGGATCATGCCGAGGTCGGCGGGGACCGAACCCAGAAGCTGCATGTTGGGGAGGACTAAGCTGGTGACCCTAAACGTATCCGGCGTGCAGGCGACTCCGGTCCATGAGCATGGTGTTTCGTCTTTGTAATTCCAGCTGTCCAAGACTGATAGTGGGTCACTGAGGATTGAGTATCTCAAGGAAAGCAAGAGGATCCCATCCGAGTTGAGAGCGAATGAGGGAAGTAGAAGGAGAACAGAGGCAGTGATTCTCCACCAGAAATGGAGGTTCTTGGTGTTGCAGCTCATGATTTGTTGAACTAGTTCAGCACCGTAGCTCCAAGTCCATGGTGAAGAAATAGAGTCAGAGACAGAGAAGGAGGGATATGGTGACCAACTATGGTTAAGTTGTTTTGGTGACCAAATCTTTAATTGGGAGAATAAGCGAGTGAAAATGGAGGAAAACTAGGTGTGATATGCTAAAAGACACCAACTCTGAAGTCAAGTGTAGACTGTAGAGAGAAAAATGGCAGTTAGTAATTTGTATAAGATTAGTACCAAGAGAATGGAGGAAAAGTTGTTGAGTTGCAGAAAGATGGAGTGAGTAGTAGCAGAGAGCAAAAATGGGCGGTGTAAAAGTAACTACGTGAATAACAATGAACGGAGAACTTTCCTAACATGGGAAATATAATTTTAATGGGGACAGTTGTACTGCCTCTGCAAACCCTCTCCGTTTACTATCTGTGTACTCACGAGCCAGGCAGGTAAAACAGTGTGGAATCTCATCTCTGCTACAAGACGACCAAGTGAGTTGGAACCCATATCATGTTTCCAAGAACGAAGTCTACTGTGCTATGGAGTATTGACCCGAAATTTTTAATTCTCCCACGAAAATAAGTTTATAAATTACGAAAATAAATTTATAAATTTACTGTTTTCGATTATAAAAGTATTTTGATCGATCTATCATATAAAATTATATTAATTTTTAAATTTATCTGTCGTTAATACTTCTCAATTCTCTCTCTCTCTCTCGGATTTATAAATAGTTTCCAATTTTTCCTTTCATTAGGCAGAATGCACTGCATTTAGCAATTCCTTCACAATTACCTTCTATATTCTGCTCTCTTTTTGGTTACATGTAACAAATGAATGACCAACATCTCATTAAAGGGGCCACAAACCAATAAAGCCCCTGTACTTTAGTTTCTCTCAACTTTCTAAGTGGATCTCATTCCCCATTTTATTACTGGTGCTAGCATGATGTACTCAGTATCATATTTTTCTAAATTGTATTTGATAAGGGATAAAATAGACTTGACTGTAAAACAGAGCATGGTAAAAAAAAAACCCACATCAGTAGACAAATGGGAAGATTAAGTTCTATTTGATTGCAAGACTCAATTGAAATTAATTCAATTTAATTTAATTTTAGATTGAGTCTAACATCTAAACACTCAATTCTCAAATTATTAAACTCATTTCAACTCAAAACCTCATTATACGTGAGACCCACTACCTTTTTCAACTCAACATATATTTATACGTGAGACTCATAACCTTTTTCAATTTCTCATAAATAGTATTTAACTCATATTAACATCTAAACACATATTTTTCAATTCATTTTATATGGACTCCACATAACTTACTCTACCTACTCAACTCACTGCTATTTATAAAAAATTCACTTCAGCTCAATAAATAATTCAGTTCATAAAGGAGTAAAGGACGTGTACTTTTGATCATAGTCACGAGTTCATGTATTGGTTATTCAAATGTGATGCACATTTGTTGAATATAATCAAATATACAAGGAACGAGACAAAACTTCGAAGAAAAAGGAAGGAGCTTTCACTTTCAGCATTGGAGTTGCACCAATTTCCCTTTTTTTTTGGGTCATGTAATTGGGAATCTTCTATGGTTTTATCTATATATTGAAGTGGTCTGTGACAGCAATAAAAGCTCAAGAGTTACATCGTAGACTCGCTGGAGAAGTCTGTCATCCATGAGAAGATGGAGATTGAGATGTTGGAAAAATCTTTTGCATATGCATCAAATAAACATATGTTAATAGAGTGGGTAGTTACCAAGTCTGATGAAGAACTTGGGGGAAGTCAGAACAGGACCCAAGGATAGCTTCATCTGAAGATGGGACATGTTTCGGAAATGGGAAAAATTTGCCAAGCACAAACAAGTGGCTCTGCTGCCCTGATGTCCAAGCAATACAATTAAAATTTCCAGACACTAATGTTTATATAACTTCAATGGTACGGTCGCTGTACAATAGAGGTCCAAGATTCCAACAGAATGTGCACCACCTTTGGTGCATCTTTATCTGCAGAATGGTAAGAGAAGTCCTAGAGAAGGTCTCTTTGCCTTTTTGGGATGCCCTTTCTTTCCTTCACTTCCTGGACCCCTGGTCGCATTGTGATGCCTTCTCCATTTAGGCGTTTCTTTCCTGGAAGCAATTGAAGTTGTGGAACTTTGGGATAAATCTCAACTTATTATTATAATTTTTTTAAATTTTAATATAAAATATAATAAATAATTTAATTTTTTTAAATTTTAAAAAAATAATATTATTAAAAAATAATATTCTACTAATATTTTATCATCTCAATTCAACTCAAGTCAACTTAACTCACTTCAACGTCCAAACGTAACTCAATTTTTCTTTTTTTATTTTAAATTTTTGTACTAGTTTGTGGTGTTTTTGTATCAACTTTGGTGGGTCAACACAAAATCCACTTAGGCTTCGTTTGATTCTTCAAATACTCTCAATTCATCATTACAACTTTTTCAAATCTCAATATAAAATATAATAAACAATTCAATTTTTTCAAATCTCAAAATAATAATAATATTAAAAAATAATATTCTAACAATATTTTATCATCTCAACTCAACTCAACTCAACTCACTTCAAGATTCAAACACAACCTTAAATGATGTATCAAGTATATTAAAAAATAAGATTGTGAATAAATTATTTCCTTGATTTCTGACATCTGTTGAGTTTCTAATTTTAACTTTGAACCGTGCTACAGCCCCCGCTCCCTCTCCCTCTCTCAGTCCCGCTCAGTGTAAAATGTAGTGTTTTTTTATTTTACTTTTTTATACATGTATTTTTTTAACACTATAAAATATTTTTTAAAAAAATAAAAAAATTATAATATCATTAAAAAACACTTATTTAATCATTAAGTAAAAAAAAATATATTAAAAAAATAAAAAAAATGTAACGGGACCGGGAGCGGGACCGAAGTGGTGAGAGTAGCATTATTCTTTAACTTTTTATTCTTCTCAGTTTAAAAAAAAAAAAAAAAAAAAGGATTTGTATTTGATATGGTAGCCAGCCACGTGAAAAGTTTAAAGAGTCCCGCTCAGTTATCGACTCGCCCGGCCTCTCTTCTCCGTACTCGGACTCTTCCAACTATGCAAACGCTACTACTGCCGGCGACGGCGGTGTCAGCGGGATCTTCCTTCACTTCTCTCCTCACCAGACGGCCAACCCCGGCCTTCCACGTCTCTTATTTTTCTCACCCACTTGTAAATTCTCACTCTGCTTCCTCCAAAACCTTCCAACCGCCCTTTTCTTTTCCTTCGCCTTCTTACTCTGCTCCGAATCGCATTCGGCCGAAGCTCTCCTTCAATGTAAGGGCTTCTGAAAGCTCCTCCCCACCTTTCTCTTCCCCAAACGTTGAGGCCGAAAAGGAAAAGCTCGCTCAGGTTCTCTTTCTTTCTCCCTTAGTTTTCTTTTTAACCTTCTTTAAACTTCAAATATGCGCTGTTTGGTTACTGATAAGATGTAGCGAAACAAATTGAAAGAAAAATTTCCTTTTAATTACTCAGTTTATGTCATTTGCACTTTCTTTTTTCTTTTGACCAACTAGGTTTTTGGAAATGTTTCTAAATCGAAGTCGATAATTGTAATATAGGATGTGTATAGAAGTTGCTGCCGTTTCGGAGCATTAGGGTTTCCTCACCCATATTTAGATTGCGTTTGATAGGCGCCGAAGATAAGAAATTTTGATGATGTTGTAGGTGGCAAAAAGATTAGGGAACACTTCAAGGCAGTTCAAGAGATTTGGTAGTATTGGATTTTGGGCACAGCTTGTGTGCACCGTTGTGGCCGCTGTGATTCTTTCGTTTTCAGTCGTCGTTACTGGGAAGATAACCTCGCCGGCTACTTTTTATGCTACTGCTGCTGGCATTGCCGCGGCGTTCATTTCAGTATTTTGGTCATTTGGTTATGTTCGGCTTTCAGATAATCTTCGAAGAACTGCCAATGAGCCTTCAAAGGTAAGGCTTGATAATTTTAGTTTTAGCTGTGATTTCGCTGTGATACTTGAAGTTATTGTAGTGCATATGACATCAGTTGTGAAAATGAATGGATTTCTAACTAAATTGTATAAGCCTCGTTGGACTTTGTTTTTCGATGGTGATAGCGCTGTTTTTGGATCAATTCTACCTTCTTCAAATTGATTAAAATTGATTAGACATTCGTGTTTTAATAATACATTTGCATAAGACGATGTAATTTTGTAGAATCCGAGTTTATCATGTCCAATGACAAATTACACATTTAATCTTTTCTTTTGTGGCTTAAATTCTGCTGAAGTTTTGTTCCAATAGCCATGGACAGATTGCTCATGTTTTTTGATTCTTCGTTTTATTATATCTACCAAGTTAAAAGCTTGACCTAGCTTGGATCAATGATTGTTGCCTAGGCTTGCTTCCATGGAACGTATGTTTTAGTATTTTGCTCATGAGACCTTCTAAGTTTCTGTGTTCTATTAATTGCTTGTGATTATCAGGCTCCTCCTCGTGCAGATGTCATCAAAAGCTTAAAAAATGGCATAGTAGTAAACTTACTTGGATTGGGTGCTGCCATTCTTGGTATGCAAGCCACAGTCGGATTGCTGGTTGCCAAAGCTCTTACATCCTCAGTGAACCCTTACTCCCAAGGAGTTGCTCCTGGATACAGTCCTGTTCTGGCATTGGACGTATTCCTGGTGCAGGTACTCGTTTGACTTAATTATAAGTTTCCAATAAAAAAACCAATGATGTTTTGAAAGAAGTAGCTCTTTCTGCTGCTGTTGGCTTGTCAGACAATGTTCTTCCTGATTTCAGAAAGAAGTAGAACAGCAACAGACTTTAACACCATGGAGAAAATGAAACATTCAAATAAAAATTCACATAAGCGTGTATGGATGGTGTTTGCCGATGCCTGCAACATGAGTTGCCTATTTTCTACTCTGTAATGATGAGTTTTGAAATCCTGAAATTGCATTTTTAACTTGTCAAGTTAAAAGGTTTTCATTCAACTTTCCCCATATAGAATTTCATTGGCGCTTTGGATCAGTAAAATCTCATATTTGATTGGAGGATATTAACATGTCAAGCTACTCATTTGAATAGTTTGGAGACATTTAGGTTAGTATTGAATGCATTTTTTACCATCCTCAACCGTTTATTCCTTTTGCAGGCATCAGCAAACACCATCCTTTCTCATTTCTTGGGGCTTGTTTTCTCATTAGAGTTGTTGCGATCGGTGACATTACCACCTTCTGAAAGCATTCCAGTTCCTAGGGTCACATGAGCTGTCGTTTAGGTAGCCGACACAAGGTATTTTAAAGTTGGAAGCGACATCGTGTTTTTGGAGCCATGGATATTCATGCTAGATATTCACTTTTCTGTGTGGTAACTCAAAAGTTATATGCATTTCCATTCCAAGATCTTGCAACCACCTTTAAATTACAAATAATTATTCACAAAAAACCTGTAATTCCAATTCGTGGGAAGAATTTAGAGCTTCTAAGTGATGGGGTACGTCGTTACATAAAGTTGATGGCCTATTTCCAATATCTGTATGAAGGGCTCTCCCAGGGAAAAGACACATGCAATGCAACTTATGAAGTTGCTACAACCCTCAACATGTTCCCCGAGAAATCGTCCAACTGGTTTGCTTGCGTTCACTAAATTGCAAGTAAACTAGAATAAAGTAGCACCCTCTCGATCATTTTCTTTGTTCCCATTCGATTAAATTCAACACCCTTAACCCAAAATCCCATTTACTTTATCTAAATTGCATCGATTCAATTCCCGTTTACTAATACGTAGTGTTAAGACGTAATTAAGAAGAAGCTAAGTGGATGAAACTCATAAATGAAAACCCTAACCCACCTCACAAGGAATACAGAACAAAATTGTACAAAGTTAGCTGGTCAGTCGAGAACCCCCCCAACCCACCATAATTAAAAGATCCCTGGACGCTGGTATTTGATGATACAAGTAATAGGTCTCGATCAACAGGAAGACAAGCTATTGAGAAAATAGAATGCACGAAGCATGACAGGGAACCTAAAAATTCTACCTTCCATTAACAAGCGGAAGTTTTCCCCTCGCCATATGGGGCAATTCATACAGAGCAGATCAACACAAAAGGCAAAATCAAAAAGTTCAAATAACCGTACTCCAAAAATGATCAACTATGGAAAAATTTTGTTTTGAACACTACCAAATCTATTGGTGTCACCCTTGTTCCTGGTTGATTGTTATGATAACTAGAAGTTAGAAGATTTTGAATCATGCCAGCACTTGCTACGAATTGACAGGATCCCTGCAAAACCCATTTCTACGCTCCTAATGAATCTTTGCTGAACTCCTCGATATCCTGCACCAACCAAAAAAAAAAAAAAACCCAAATTACACAAGATTTCTAATGAAGTACAAAAATATAACTCCGAAGTACCAACTCGAAAAAAAATGGTAATGACAAATTGTGGGAAAGATAAGAGGTCTTCATTTGATATAACACTACAAGACGGATGCCACAAGATAGCAATAACACAGTATGCTAGTCCTTGTACTCTACGAAACACCCGAGTGATTTTACCTTTTGATGCTGTGCTGAATAGTATTCACAGAAAAGTGAGATTTGAGAAAGAAGAGGTAATGAAACATCCTAGCTGGCTCCTTAAAAAAATATAAGTGTCATTTGAGAAAGGCCAGGAAACGCAAAGTTTCTAATCAGATAGGATACAATTCAAAACGAAGGGCAATTTGCTAAAAGTTCTAGCGATATAATTATCTCCGACAGAAATAGGGGTCCTAATCTATGACATAATTTTCCATCACTGATGTACTTTCGATTTCAAATGGATAAAGCCACCTCTACTGGACCTCATTGCACTTATCTTCCTTAATTATAATATCAACCAACAGTGGAGAAAAAAAACTATATCAACACTGGCAAAAAGTTATTCATATACTAATTGGAATTGATATGCTAGTATTCATTACAAGGGAACACAAACTAGTTAGATCATGGATTGCCATTTTAGCAGCAACCATCTATATCATCTAATCTAGAAATCCTCAACAACATATTTCCTGTCTAGATAAATGAATTTTAAATTTTAAAATCAAGAAAATAAAAAAAGATGACAGTATAAAACATTATATGGTTTTTTAATCCATTCTGCTGTAACTCTCATCTTTGCAGGATTTTCCTATAATCATTGCGACTAAATCATGAACTCCATGCGGATTAAAATTACGTTCATTAGGAAACCATGAAGGAATTTCTTGGAGTAGTATGCATATTACAATGCAGAATGCACTATTTACACAACTGAGTGTCACACACAGAGAGAGAGAGAGAGATTAGGTTTACCTAGTCTATCTTTTTTTCCTTGTTTAAAATTGGAATCTTTTTTAGAAGATTATCATTAATTTTCCTATATGGCTTCTGCAAGATTTCATGCATCCTCAACAGCTTTGGATTAATGCTGTCCTGGTACTTGTCATACGCCAAAGGAACTGAAAGACTAAGAAGAACCCCTGCAGAAATTAAATTGACGGTCGAGGACCTCTTTTAAGAAGTACACATTTATTAACAATAATTAAAAATCATAATGATGGGCAACAAAGCAGCTCACCAATATAGACCAGAGTGAGGAAGTTGAAGAGACTACCAATAAAAGATACTATCCACAAGCCAATAGCAACCTGAAACCCCAAACCCCAACTTAACAGAAATGCAAACCATTTGTAATTAGGCAAAGTAGAAAAAATGGCGTCTTGGAGTCAACAGCACTCAACCTGAAGAAAAAGTTTTAAGTTCCGCCCGTGCGCAATGTCATGTGCAATTGACAACGCAGGATTGATCCACACTTGGAGTGCTTCAGAAGCCTTCACAACAGATTCCTCAGAAATCTCCATATCAGGAAGGGGAGGCAGAGGCCTGAATCACATAGGATTTATTTTTGAAAAACAAAAACCAAGCAAAAGGGTAAATTTTTGTTCACTAATCCAAGGCCTAAGATAGCATCATGCATCACAATAAACTGTTCCATGGGAACCATAACTCCATTTTCTTTCCATTGCTCCATTTATCCTTGTAGTTACTTTAGTAGAATCATTCAGCAGAAATTTTAATCTTTCACATGCCTCTGTATCTGGTTCAACCAAAATATTATCTTTCAGGATGGTTCCCATGAATCTGTGATACTAATCTCTTTAAGTCAAAGAGGTTTCAGGACATATCGATAAATAATCCCTTCATAGTCTAGAGTCATCATTTTCCTTGAAATATTTTTCTCAGTAAGACATCTTCCATTAATGCAACGAGAACCTTGCAAAGTTACCAAGATATCAGAGATAACCAAAGTAACATACACGCACCATAAATATATACAAAAAGGAAAATACCTGTTGAGAAGAGAAGCAGATTTTCCCCAAAAAAAGAGAATGACAACCAGAAGCAAAAGAACATTTGCCACGAATGATAGAAGGTTATAGCCAGCTAATTCAAAGAGGCACCAGAATATTGTGGCAGAGATTAGCACCACAACCCCTCCATGACATTTCTTCCACAACAGCACATCGGCAACTATCATAATGAAAAACCCAAATGCATATAATTAATTAAGTAATTAGCTAACTCAATACCTAATTGGTTGATTGGTTCATTAATCATTATACAAATGAAATTACTCCAAAATTTTGTATCAAAAAGGAGAAACGAGAATCGCTCAATGGACGGAGGTTACGGAATTGATGCCAAATAAGGAATTCCGCCAACTATCACTAAGAGAGCAATGCAACATATGAGGATCCCGATCGACGGATGAGCAAATAGCGGGCATATAGATATGTATATATGTATATATACGTGTATGAATGCGAATACTAGAACGACGAATATGTATGAATATATGTACGTAGAGAGAGAGGGGCGGAAGAGAACCTGAACCACCGCCGAGAGCCCGATGAACGTCGACCATGACGCTAATCTTAGGGATTCACACAGAGAACAAGACAGAGAGAAAGAGGAGAGTAGGGAGGGAGAGTGTGAAGATACAAGAGGGAACGGGCAGACGAGAAATAGAAACGTACAAAGGGAAGGGGCTTCAGACTTCCAGGTGAGTTTCCCGTTTGCGCATTGAGCCACTTGTAAATGCTAACCGTTTTATAGTCTCAATCGTTATTGCAGCGACCAAAATCTTGCTTCCGCATGCCGCAAAAATGATTATGATTTATTGTTACCGCATGCCTTCTTTATTTTTCCCTCGTGGTGATGGCGTTACTGCAATTAATATTAAAACTTCATCTCTATGTAATTTTGGAAAGGCATTAACTGATAAGGATGTTATAAATTAGTTTAATTGCAGAATTAATGCAATGGTTTTCAGCCATTGTACTTGAGGAAGAGTTGCAGAATTTTTTTATGCGCACTTTAATGCTTTGGTCTTCAGCTATTGTACTTTATAGAAACAATGCATATGACTTTCTTTCCTTAGTTAGAATATAATTATGTGTTTTTCTTTTGTATACTTCGTATGTATACGGATGATGCCTATTTCATTTATATGAATAAAATCCTTATTACTTATCAAAACAAAAAATTAGTTTAATTGGAGTAAGGAAAATTTTTTACACCATACTCCCATCATTCCACTAAGTATGATATGATATATTTATTACCATTAAATGATCATTTATTGCATGCTTCTTTATGTGGTGAATATGCCACATATTATTTAATATGATCAAAATAAGATAAAAATGTACTGTATATCATTACTCAATCCTCAGAACATACTATTTGGAGCAATATTCAGATCTTGAGAACATGAACGTTTCTTCTTCTTCTTCATTTTTTTTTTTTTTGGGTTTCCCTTTCGTGATGGTGAAATTAACAACTTCATACTGATTCGGACTATGCCAATTAGAGCAGCAAAGTGAATGTAATGTGAACCATTAGGAATCGACATTGAGGTGTGCAATGAAGAGAAATGGTACATAAGCAAGAAGGACAACAAAAATTTGTTTAATAAAATAAGAGAAAAGATATTTGTCAGTGTGAATTATGCAACCGTTATATAATCGCTTTGAAAAAAGTGAATAAAATATGAAATCTACATAAAAAAAAAAAAAATTAATAATGAATCCTACTTTTTTTCAAAGTAATTACACGATGTTTACGTACTTTATAATTGTATATAAAATTACTTTGTAGGAGACTTCAGCTCACACTAATGATAAAAAGTAGAATACAGGAACCGAAATCCCAATTAAGGCGAGCGCCGTAGTCCCTCACTTGAAGATGCTGCTTAGGTAAAATCTTTGGACCAAGCCTGGAAAACAAGACTTTGGTAGGAGCTTGTTCATTCATTTTGCTGCATCCTCACCATCATCAGAGTTCCCTTCATCGTCTGAAGAAACGTCTCTATGATGCTCTTCTCCACCATTCAATTTGCTTTTCTTCTCCTTTTTTCTTTGCCTTTTCTTTTGACGTTTCAAACGCGTCTTCGTTGTCCGTTCCTTGGCAGCTTTCATTCTTTCCTCCCTTCTCGTGTGTCATTCAGCCAATTCTTTCATTCTCTATTAGTCAACATCCATCCTAGCAAGCCGATCTTGTTCTTTCCATCTCATTTGGCGATACTGTTGTACCAGCAATTCAAGGAAGAATAAAATATGATATATGAAAATACAATATGTCAGCAAGCTTCTCCAACTAGTCATAACCACTCATATATCCACATGTCATGCAAACAGTCAACGTCCAAGAAGATAACAATGTCTTATGAGGCATGATATCAACATGTTTTGAATTAATTCATCATTGGACTAAAAGTAATGATGAAAAGAATAAAGCTCCATATTATTTTTTCCTAAGCATATCCATTCTTTCATCAAGTTGATCTAAGAAGGTTTCTCCACGTAACAGAGACCCTAATTCATTTTATTTTGATAGGTAAACAAAGACTCTAATTCATAGTTGATGTGGTATTTGAGAGGGGAGAGAGTTATTGCAACAAAGAGAATGCGAAACTTTTAGCCTGAGAGAGAGAGAGAGAAAGAGGGGAGGGGGGAAGGGGGAATGTGAAACTTAACGTACTCTAACTGGAGCCTTCATCAATGCAGGGGCGATGAAGGCTCTAGATTGTGTGCTAAATTGCTAATTTTTAAAACACAATAAATTGTTTAATAATTTTGTAAAAATTCCATCAGCCAATGGTGTTTTCCTTTTTCGGCCAATAGGTTATGTCAGGCATTAAAAATCATATTGAACATCAGATTTCCGTTAAAAGCTTAACACTTTACAGCTCTTCCCACTTTCCCATAACTTGTGCATGTATTTACATTTATGTATGTGGTTTTTCCCATAACTTGTGCATGTATTTACATTTATGTATGTGGTTATACTTGAAAGAACAAAGGATGCAGAAAATTAGAGTGGGTCACAATTTCCATAATCTATGAGGTCAGCATGTAGCTAGGTCCAATGTAAGCTAGATGGTTCAAGCAAGAAAATGAATACCAATCTACAGCCATTTCAGTTCCACACATAAAATAGAGAGTTGGGGGGTGGGGGTGTGAATGTTTGACAAAATGCAAGAATGGGACTGTTCTCTTCGAGAGGAGCTCCTCCTTGTGAAACGGGGAAAGGAAATAGAGAGAAAAGTGATTGGAAAAGAAAGTTCTATTAAGTTCCAAAATAGCTTACAACGCATCGTGCTTGGGTACATATACCCTAAGAAAATCCTACGTACCCTGAATAATGGGCCATTAAGGGCCCGTTTGGATACTAAAAGTATTGCAAATGATCAATGAATAGTAGTGAAATAGTATAAGAATATCAGAGAACAGTTCCCGAACAGCCCTAAGTCTACTTGAACAATCGACATAAAAGAGAAATGCAACAACCGGCCTACATTCGGCCTGGCCCATATAAAAGAAAATAATAAGAACTGAAAATAAGAACTAAACATAGTCTTGGACCATATAAGCCCATTGGCCCATGAGCCCAGCCTAGCTTCAACTCATTCACTTCAGTTAAACTCAAGTGTTTGACAGAAAGCCAAGCGAGTTCTCTTCTAGTTGCTCGAAACTTCCTCTGTCCTGAACCCCCTTTCTTCATTCACACAGACCCTAGATCTAGGGTTGTGACAGGGGGGATGTGGATGTGCAAAGTTATTACAATCAAAGCCATAGGCGGGTCTTCTTCACCCTTGTTCCCAGTGCCATGTGTTCTGACAAGCCTATACCATATTTTCTCCATTTGATGTGCTCGAGACATCAAACTCCTCTACTCACCCACATCGACAGCGACTTTGCAATAAGAGATTTTGTCCATCTCAAGTTTTATCCGTTTCAAACGCTTCTTCGTTGTCCGTTCCTTGGCAGCTTTCATTCTTTCCTCCCTTCTCGTGTGGCATTCAGCCAATTCTTTCCTTCTCTGTTAGTCAACATCCATCCTAGCAAGCCGATCTTGTTCTTTCCGTCTCATTTGAGAGTGATTGGAAAAAAAAGTTCTATTAAGTTCCAAAATGGCTTACAATGCATCGTGCTTGGGTACATATACCCTAAGAAAATCCTACGTACCCTGAATAATGGGCCATTAAGGGCTCGTTTGGATACTAAAAATATCTCAGATAATCAATTAATAGTAGTGAAATAATTTACGAATAGTAGTTAAATAGTATGAGAATATCAGAGAATAGTTCCCAAACAGGCCCTATGTCTACTTGAACAATCGGCATAAAAGAGAAATGCAACAACCGGCCTGGCCCATATAAAAGAAAATAACAAGAACTGAAAATAAGAACTAAACATAGTCTTGGACCAACAAGATTATGATCGAGAACAACAAGAATATGATAAGTGATAACTATTATTGTCATATATAATAGTTACAAGAAATTTGGGATACAAATTACGATCGAGAACAACAAGATTATGTCACGTATCATGATTATCACTTATCATATTATATATGTAAGGGGATTTTTAAGTATTCTGAGTAAGTTGGGTACTAAAATCAAATTATCTAATCCTATTTGCAACCGTATGTATGGATTCGATAGGTTTTGTTAATTTGGAGGTGTTCATGTTTGATATTAGGGTGTTGTTAGGGTGACCGATACTCATGCCTCCAGTCTGATGATAAGTGTATTTGTTTTTTTAAGAAAATATCTATTCATCATTTATTTTCTCATCATCTCATGATGTGGTAATAGATGATAGGTCTACAAGTAAAATATAATAAATAGTCTCAAATTATCTAATGTCACATCATGAAATGATGAGAGGATTATGAGAATTAAGATAATGAGTAGAATTACTATTTTTTAAAGTTTTATCCTCTATATTAATCAGTGACATTGGGGCATAGGTATTAGACAACTTAGCTTTATCCTTTATATTAATCTATGAACAATACTAGTCTTCCCATTGAGATTTTTTGTTTTTGTTTTGTTTTGTTTACTTGGTGATTAAATAAGTGTTTTTTAAAGAAGTTGTGATTTAAAAAAAAAAATACTAAAAAGTGTTAAAAAATGTATGTAAGTAAAGAACAAAAAAACAGATAAAATATACTAACAGGAGCTCTTAGCGAGAGCCCCTAGCGGTGGCTCTAGTGTGACTCTTAATCTTATACGTGTATAATAATTTTATGAATGGGATTAACACTATAATTGATTTTAAAACGGATCATAAAATATGAATATCATAATTATTTTTTTAAGGAATAATCACAATATTTCATATGAAAAAAATGATATTTATAGTCAGCGGATATATAAATCTAATGCATTTAATTAAAAATAAATATGAAATACATATAAAAAAAATCATGTTTTAAAAAATAAATTTTACAATTTTTTTAACCAAAATTGCTACGTACAGTCGACACATTCAAATGGTGCGTAAACAGCCAACTGATATTATTATAAAAATAAAAAATAAACACATAACAGAACTCTAAGGAAATGGATTCCCACTTTGGTGCTCTGGTCAAAAGCTTCCATCAATCTCGTATTCGGCTTGCTTCATGGTGTTGTTCCTCTCAAATCGTTTACTGGCATGGTGTTGTGGTATTTGGCTTCTTGCGTTGTGATCTTCAAGTGAATCTGTGCTCACCCATTTGACATTGTCATCTTCCTCGTGTGGGTCTTCGGCTTCAAATCAACAAGATGCCATTTCTGGACTTCAAATTAGCATTTTTGGACTTCGAAATCTCCCATCTGTTAGGCATTTCTGCTTCTTTGAATGTCCTTACGCCGTTTGATCTTTCTATCTGAAGCTACTGTCACTAGGGTGGGGGGAGGGGTCAGGGTCCTCACAAGCCTTTTACACGTGATAAAGAAAACACCAAAAGCACTTGCATGCGTGTATAAAGATTCATTTATCATCATCACCTCTTTCTTTCTCTCTCTATCTCTAGTATGTGAATCCTCCACCAAAACCCATCTTTTATATGTAGTAAGCTTTTGGTTCCCCTTTTAATCTCTACTCAAGTTCTTTGCCACCCATCCTATTATAGCGTCCATTTTTCTTTGTTATGATTTGATTCACGTGTAGAATGACTTTGTTTTAGTATTCCATCACCTCCATAGTCTCTGAGTGTGGTGGGTTGGTTAGTTGGTGAGTCTTCAATCTTTTGGCTTCTTTGGACTTAGTTATATTTAATGGGCACTGCACTACCTTGTCGGAATTAGTTTTGGGTATCCTACATATAGTAATTTTTTTTTAAAGTTCTTACAGATAGTGATCACGCTTTCCTTTTCAATGTTTATTCATTCTCCTTTGATTTGTTCTTAATTTTTGTTTTCTTCCAGATGTTTTTATTCTCCTCCTACAACAATCACCTGGTTTCAAAATCTGTAAAAGAGAGAAGAAATGCAGAGAGGGAAACTAAGGAGATGTCTCAAACAGTGCGGTTTTGGTAAATGGTTTTGGTGTTTTTGTTAAACGAAACGATACGTTTTGTTTTTTCCACATCAACATCGTTTACACACCGACTGTATCCATCATTTTTGTTATTTCAAAGAAAACAAGATTTGCTAATTTTTTAAAAAGGGTGAAAGAGCATTACTTTTTTTTAAATATATATATATATATATATATATATATATATATAAAACATAGAATAAATAAAAAAAAGACTATTACTTCACTTGGGTTGTCTTGATTCTATATGAGGTAGGAAGAAATGGGTGGAAAACTCCCTCATCCTGGACTCTCTTTCAGAAATAGACAAGCTCGTCGTTGAATATATTAGAGTATTGGCATTGGTTTTATCAAAAGTCTAATTAAATATAAAAAAGTTTTACTATGTACAAGCAAGTTTACATACTAATCTGCGTATTAATATTGTTGTCTTCATATTCTAAATTTAAATTAGTACTGTTTTAAATAAAATCTAATTTCTGACCAATCATATTGAATTGGATGCACTTATTAGTGCGTAAAATTGTTTACAATTAGATTTTTTCAATATAAAATATGATGAATTTCATCAAAACACAGCTGTATTGGATTAGCTAAAAGGATGAGTTGAAAATTTTGAGTTATAGTAAATGGATGGGTTCCTTCAAATATGAAGGGTTACTGTTCACCAAGCAAATGTATTTTTTATTCATGGTTTAATCTCCCAATGAACATTTTTTTTTCCTACCCGCGTGTTTTCTCTCTTCCTCTCGTTTTCACAGTGACAGAATCGGGCTTCCCTTTCTCTCTTCCTCTCATTTTCGCAGTGCATAATTGGGCTTCATGAATTGTGCTCTAGCTTGGGTCGCGTGACCTTCTCTCTCTCTCTCTCTCTCTCTCTCTCTCCTAAATTAATAAATAGAACTTCAAGCTCATTCGGGGCTTTCGCACTAAACAATGATGATAAAGGAAAAGTTTTATTACAAGCGAGTTCGCGTACCAAGTCGTACACCGATGCTGACATGTAAAACATCCGTTTAATGAAACGATACGAATTGAAGACGAAAATGATTTTCGTGAGATATAGGATATTCTTCTTCTCTCAAATTTTTTCTTCTTTTGTTTTTCTTTTCAATAAAAAAAGTCATGTCAGCGTTGGTACGCGATTTGGTACGCCAAATCGCTTGTACCTAGAGAGGCTCGATAATAAATCCCTTCTCTGAGTTTCATTCTCTGTGTTTTGCATTTATTGAATATTAGGGTGGGTTTTATGGGTTCTTGTCTTTTTTTTCCCCTTTAAAATTAATTTGTTCTTGACTCAGTAAAGGAACGAACCAAACTAGTGGATTTTCCTACGCAAACATGTTTTAAAGTATTATTCTATACGGAATTTGTTAGGGATTTTTGTCGTGTAAACCAAACTAATGGATTCCAGCTTTTAGTGGCTGCCCAGCCACAAGACTTCCTTATAAAGCATGGGGCTGGGCAGTCACTATGAATGGTGAATATTTGTTTTGAAAGTATTTTGGAATTGTGACTTGTTGGAAAGATTAATTTTTTGTGGGCAGATTGTATTTTGGAATCGTGACTTAATTTTGGAAAGATTAACCTTTTGTGGGCTGATCTATAACTTGTGTTATTGTATTTTGTGAATGGCAGCACATTGTATTGATAAATCTGCATGTTGGATTGTTATGGAATGATCGTGGGCTGATGCTTGGAATTGTATTTTACGAATGACAGCAACTTGTATTGATAAATCTAGTTGAGCATACCTGGTTTTAATATATATACATACATTAGTTTGGAAACAATAATTTAAATATCAAATTATATTATTAATGTACATATGATTAGTGTAATTGTGAAATATAAAAAAAAAATTAAAAGTATTATTATTAAAAAATGATATTTTATTATTATTTTGATGAATATAATAGATAATTCAATGTGGGGTTACGGATAGAAAGGTTTTAGATTTATAGAAAATATATATTTTTCATTAAATTTTGAAGATGACTTTGATGAAGTCAATGCCAATACTCTTACAAGTAAAATAAAAGGATAAATCTTTACAAGAACGATGTAGAATAAAGAAAGATGCTTTTAAGTATAAAGAAATCCAATAAAATAAAACTCACAGACTGACATGACTTGATGTGGTATGTTAAATTATAAAATAGATTTAATGTATTATATAAAACCATATCACTATGTAAATTTAACAAATATTCCGGACCAAATGCTTACACTTTCAACCAAGGTCTGTTCAACCCATTTACATTAACGGATCAAAACGGATTGATACGACACGATCCGTTATGTTAATGGGTCATATTAGGATTTGAAATTTTGATACAATAAGTTTAACGGATTAGGTTAAAGTTGACCCATATAGTATAATATATATATTAACACGATACGAACATGACCTGTTAACACGATATGACACCCTTATTTCAACCAGGGGATGATTGCGAGAGATTACAGTCGGCCTTCGACGGTTGCATGAGTACAGAAGCAGTTCAAGCAGTAAAACCTGGCCCTACGGGAAGCCCAACACAGAATCCATCTGTTGGCGCTAGGCGCATCGACTTGACCGAACCAAAATTTGGTCCCTCCCAAAGCCCAAGATAGAATCCATCTATCGGCCTAACTGGCTCACCAGCCGGCGTCGTTTTTACGTTTTCTTCCCATCTGAGAGCGAGGGCTGTGGAAAATTCAGAGCTCCTCGATCGAAGAAGAATCTGCGAAGTCGAAAGGGAAGAAGGAGATGTTGCCCACAGTATCGAAAGGGCGCTCGTCGTCCTCTACATCTCGATCTAACCCAATGTTCTTTCAGTACCTCCGCCGAATAGTCAAGGTTCCTCTCTCTCAAGTTTTTTTTCTTCAGTGGATCTGATTTCCATCCCAATCGAATTTCCAACTTAGCACAATTCTCATCTGAATATGCATCATGTTCACGAGCTCGATATACGAATTTTATTATTGTAAACACTCTGGCGAGCCATCTCTATATTCAATCATGACCTGAACATTTGGTTCTTTGAAATGCTGTATGGTTTATTGTTCTAGAATTAGAAGTTTACTGAGTGTTAATTTCTACTCTCGGTAAATTTTGATTGTTGGCTTATTTGCTCGATTCGTGTAAAAAGTCCCCGATGGATGTTGATGATGATCAAGCAGTTCATCCACTGCTAAATCAGCATAAACATGTTAGCTATCTATGTGCTAGTAATCTTGATTAGGTGAACTTCTTGTCTAACTATTTTTTCTTACATTCTGTATCGGACTTATTGCCCTGGAAAAAAAATCCGAGAAAAAGAGTAATCTGTCTCTTATCGATAATGTTGTATGCTAATGCAACAGTACTAAGGTATAAAATTGCGTAAAGTGGTCTATTGATATGATTTTGCAATTTTCTCGCTCTCTCATTTACTATTTGCGGTTCTGGCCGTTGCTATATTGGACATTCCCTTCGTAATGGTAAAAAATTACTCCTGTTTATTCCATTGGTTGATTGTAATAGATTCCATTGGTTGCTCTTGTACATGTCCCGTGTACTTGGGCCAATTTTTTTAGGAAATTTGAAATATGATTGAACCCACACTCAACTTGCCCTATACTTAAAAAAAAAAAAAAAACTTTTTCTCGTGTATTCATTTCTGCTCGTGGCTGGTTCATTGTAGTGGCAACAAATGGATGTTGAATATACCTTTTGGCAAATGCTTCACCTATGCACCTCGCCAAAAGTTGTGTAAGTATCCACAACCCTTTGAATTTTTGTGAACAAGAAAGATATTTTTGTTTTTGTTATTTGTTTTCCTACTGATATTAATATTCTTACTACAAAAAGTAGTTACCCACTCTTGTAAGAGGAGACCTTTTCATTTCATTTTAATTATATTTTCTTACCACGGACAAGATTTGTCAAGTTTAGATATGGAAACTTGCTAATTACTGATTAGGTATTTTGCATGTTGAACTTTCAAATGGATGTAGCTATCAGCACACCAAGTATCACAAGCGTAAGTCCACTTTCCATTGGATATCATTTGCTACTGTTATGTAATTGGTGCTGTTGATTTGTTGTCTGGTGTTACAATTAGATTATCACATGTAGCTGTTGTTTTTTCTGACTAACAAAACTTTTAACCGCACTAACAGTTTGTAATGATTGTAATAAGGCGTAGCCATCAGCAGGCTAAGTATGAAGATAAGCCAAGGCCAAGAGTAATTTTAATTTATTGTTATAGTGTTTCCTATAAGTTTCAAATTATCATCTCTAGAAGGTCCGAAATTAAGTCTCAGAAGTGTAGATAAGACCCTTTGGCATTCATTCTAGGTACTCATACCCCAAGATAGCAACTTTTTTCCTTGGAAGATACCTCCTATATGCTTATTGTGGTGTATTTGGAGGGAAAATATTATAAAATCTTGAGGACCATGAAAGGACAATGGAAGAGCTTAAAACCTTCTTCTTCAACACTCTCTTTCTTTGAGCAGGTGCTATAGATTTTAAGGGGATGGGGTTTCATGATTTCCTTGTATCTTTTTCTGTTCCTAATTGGGTGTTTCTTTTGTTTACATCCTGAGTACTTTGGCTAAGCCTTTGTGCTATTCAATTAAAGTTCTGATTACTTATTAAAAAAATCTAATAGAAAAGGAGAAACATTAATCATTTTTTGCAGTCTCTTACTTTCTTAGTTGTTAGTGCCATGGAGTCTAGACTCATTAAACGTATGGTAATATGAAATTTTGCTGCTAATTGTAGATGAAACTTGAAAGCTTTACTTTGTTTTTGGTCTCAGAAACTAAGAATCAATGGGCACGTGACGATCCTGCTTTTGTTGTAATCTGCAGCATTCTTTTGATGGTTGCAACTTTGGCTTATTGTGCTGCGTAAGTCTCTAAGATACTCGCTCTTGATGGCTACTGCTATAATACTACTAAATAGTGATAGTTGTACCATTTTCAAAACCAGTGTCAAAAAGTTTGGTTTACTCAATGCTCAGCTGAGTGAGATACTTATATATATATATATATATATATAAGTAAGAATAAGATTTTATTAATAGAAAATAGCCCAAGTACAGATGAAGTATACGCGGAATACACCTAGCAACCACTAGGCACTAGAGATAGATACAAGCAAATTATGAAAACTAGCTGAGAGAGATCCTTTAATATAGATTTGATACTCTTATTTCATCCCGGTGCTGAATAGCTGCAAGCACACATTTCAGTTATTGTTTTACTCTCTCAGATAGGAATTTATCATCTCACAATATCTATTTAAATATTTTATTTGCCTTATATATTACTTTTGATTGTTCAAGTCGTGCATCATGAGTTCTTTAGGATAGGTTTGGATAGTGAGTTGAGATGAGATGAGTTGATGTGAAAGTTGAATAAAATATTGTTAGAATATTATTTTTTAATATTATTATTGTTTTGAGATTTGAAAAAGTTAAATTGTTTATTGTATTTTGTTTGGGAATTTGGAAAAGTTGTAATGATTAGATAAGATGAGATGAAATGCTTTTTGTATCCAAGCCTAGCCTTAATCTGTATTGATTCTACTTATAAAAAAAATCTGTATTGATTCTCGTTTTCTTATCTTTATTTTATTTCAGGTACGGCCATAGTGCTGGACATGCTGTTTATGTAGTTATCTCAGTATTGCTTTTCCATTTTTTGATAACTGGAGTAGTTATAGCTACAAGTTGTTGGTAAGAGCAACTTCCTGCTAACTATGAAATCATGCTTGCCTTATTGTCTCTTTGTTGGGGTACTTTATTGTAATACCGATATCTGTAAAATTGCCTACCATGCCAGCCTTTCTGAGCTTTATAATTTCTCATGCACAATGGACAACTGTGGGAGTAGCTGGTGCTTCTAAATTTGCTGCGAGTTGTATTTTTTGCATCTTTACCAACAAGAACAATGTCGGCGGTTTATGACTTTATTATCTGAACTAAGTTTGAAATTTGAAGTCACCTGCTTGGGGACCAACAGTATGAGCACCTGCTTTGCCATTAAATTGTTCAATAAGTCATGGAAGGTACAAATCTGGAATGGACATTGCTGCAAGGCTGGACTAGCTATTGCGCTGATATTCCTTGCAATTGTTGCAGAGGATGGCATGGGTTGCCACAGGTCTTTCATGGGACCTATAGCATTAACTGTCCAGCTCCTGCTTCAATTGCAAAGACTATGATCCTTGGACGTTGACGAAATCCATAGTCTGAACAGCTCTCTTTTATGCAACTCCTATTGTGAGATTGTTTGTTAGCCTAAGAAAATAATAAAATGGATTACTGTTTGCAGGCTAAACACTAATTGTGGGGGCAATAGCTCTAGGATGTTTTGAAATCTATGTTGAATTTTAGTTTTCTTGAAAAGAAAAAGAAAATTATTGGCACAAAACGCTCTATTTCCCATGATATAGTTATTCAAACCCAACTTGCAGTCAGACAAATGGCTTTCTTTCATCCATGATTTCTAAAAAAATATGGAATTTAAGATAATTCTCAATTCAATCATGTCTTTATCCCACTTAAACTGGGTCAGCTGCTTGGATCCTTATCCACTAATTGGGGTCAGTTATGTGTATTCCGTTTTATTGTTCTATCTCAAAATACTATAAGAAAAACAAAAATAAAAATACTATCAGCTCCTTATTTTATGTAACCCATTTCACTCCATCTGTACATTATTTGAACTCTAAATTAAGATCTCAAGTATCTTGACCATTGAGAATCTTAGAAGACGCGGCCTTATTATTACGAACTGGTGTTGTTTGTGCAGAAATAGTGGTGAATCGGTGGACCATTTACTACTACATTGTGAGTTTGCCCAAGATATTTGGACTTATTTTCTTAGTAGAATGGGTATAGCATGGGTGATGCCGGGTAGGGTGGTTGATTTGTTAGCAAGCTGGAGAGGGATCACAGGGACACTACAGATTGCAGCCGTGTGGAAGATGGTTCCTATATGTATTTTCTGGTGTATTTGGAATGAAAGAAACGAGAGACTCTTTGAGGACCATGAACGTTCCTTGGAAGAGTTTAGGAATTTTTTCTGGAAGACTTTGTTTTTGTGGGCCATTGCTATTGATTGGAATGGTCGCAGCTTCCATGATTTCCTTGTAACTGTTCCTAGTGCTTAAATAGGTGTAATCACATGTATACTTCTAGTGTACTTGGGCTATGCCTACTTTTATTAATGAAATAACTTATTACTTATCAAAAAAAAATTAAGATCTCAAGTAATTTTATGGTTTGCAATGAAAATGAGCCCACATGGATGTTTTAAATTTGTTTTTTTGATCTGGCTGAAATGCTTTTACTCTAGTGTCTCCACCAATGTTCTATTTCACCCTATAGATTGACCTGATGTTGTTCAGTATATTATTGTAATTACAATTTGCATTTCTTATTGTCCATTCAGGTTCCTGACTAATTCTTACCTTCGGGAAGAGGCTCCCTTCAACAGTCATGTGGTTGAGCAACGAGTTGAATGGCAAGTCTGGAAAATTTTGTTTCCCACTTCATTACAAGTTGAATTCTTATTATAGTTTAACCAAAAGTTTTAGTTGGAACAAAGTTTATCAAATTTTTATATATTCATCTGTGTTCATTGTTGTGTTTTTCTAATATTGTATTTGTTGCTTTCCCAATTTTAGTCTTTCAATTTCTTTATAAATGCGATCTATTTTTGCTTTTATTATGTATTTACCATCTAAATAACTCAGCATGCTGACTTTTTTCGTTTGAAGGCTGTACGCTTTTGATGTTCATTGCAACTCTTTCTTCCCAATCTTTGTTCTACTTTATGGTAACTGCTCTTTTACCGTATGTGTTTTTATTTTTAGATTTAACCTTGATTAATGGCACGTACTCATGCGTTTTATTCGTGGCAGTCATACATTACTTTTTGTCACCACTTTTGGTAGCCCATGGTTTCATTCCCATGTTGCTGTCAAACTTGCTTTTCATGGCGGCGGCTTCTTACTACCATTATCTGAACTTTTTAGGTTATGATGGTAAGCTAACTTCTTTGTTCTTACCGGTATGCTTTAAGCATTCTTTTTTTTGCAAGGAGAAGAGGGTTTGGGTGGGAGTGAATCCAGGTCCATATTGTTCTTTGATAAGTAAAAATATTATTAATAGCAATTTAAGTGAAACCCAGGACTTTGTTCTTTTCTCTTTTGAACACAGTGAAAACAGGTCTTGTGGCTGTATGGCTTGGATCTCAAATCGAACAAGTTTTTATGAGTGAAATGAAAAATTTTCCATGCAAAAAATGTAAAGCAGATCGGTTTGTCGATCAAAATTTATTATTATGTGGTATAGATGACAATTTATGCATTTTTCTGTGCATGTAGTTTATTAATCAGAAAGTAAGTTATCAACCACTTACTGCTTCAATGATCTTCCACCTCGTCGAGATTAATTGGGTGATGCCACAAAAGGGGGTTGAGTTATTGGTGGCTCGGGGAGTTATAATAGGAAGTAAATAGAATGCAGATGTATAACAATGACTCCATTGTGCTTGACGTGGAGTATATAGAAGGAAAAGAACTCCTACAATTTTGAAGATTGTGTGATAAAAGGTGAATTTGGTGTCCTTCGGGTCAGTAATGGAAGCAATCATTCAGCTGGTGGTTAGAGCCAGTGGACTCTTCTTTGTCCCATCATGGGAGGGTTCCTGGTGCCTTGGTTACTGGTGTTGTTGGCCATGATCTATTTAGTCAAAAAGTGGAGACTGGGTGTAAATTTCTTTTCTTTGTGAACCATCAGGTCTTATTGTATTTGGTGAATAAAGTGGTGCTTAGTGGTCAAACGTGGTCTTGCTATTGAAAGACTTTGATATGTCGCCGCTTACCCTTTGTCTCGTCTGCGTAATGGAGAAGGACAAGGGGTGCTGGCTCCCAGACGCTTCTTCCTTGAAAAAGATTTGATAGAACTGAATTTCTCCATGCTCAAATCCCTGTATGAGCGGACAATCACCCAAATAACACTTGCTTCTCTTTGTTGTAGATTTTATGAATTCTTGTTCTGCTTCTCACTGTAGCTAGGTGTTTTCCTTTGTATACTTTCTGATTACATGGGTTGCACCCATAGGGCCACAACGCTCTTTTAATAATGTTGGTGTCTTTGCTTCTAAAAAAATGGTAGTTTGGTGGCCGTACTGCAAAAGAATTGGTAGCTTGAGGGGGTGAAGTACAATTTTCCCAAACCAGTTTATTTGGACCTTTTGATTTCCGTAAATTGTTTGACTGGATATGGCTTTCAGTTTCAGATATGGTGAGTTAATTGTCTTCATTAACTTAATATGGTGTCCTTTTGCAGTGTTGCCCTTTCTGGAGAGGACCACTTTCTTTCTATATCCCATTGGTGCTGTCATTGTCCTTTCTCCTATTTGTAAGTGTTGAATGTGACGCCTGCCTGATTGTGTTTTCCCGTGGATTATATTGCAGCTAATTCAAATTGTTTTAATTTGCAGTGATTTTGAGTGGCTTCAATCCTTCGAGATATTTTATGAACTTGTACTTCAGTCAACGTTTTATGATTCAGTAAGGTTAACACTTAGGTACAGACATAATGAGGTTTGAGGACTAGTTCAGGGACCGCAGCAGCACATGGAAGGGTTCGATGAGTGCTATGACTGTTTCACGAAAACGTGAAAGGAAAAGCAGTTGCACCGCATGGAGCAACTGTTGTAGCTTTATTTCTGGGAATCTTTCTGCTGCAGCTGCGACATGCAAGTTGGAACCAAGTGAAGGGAGGGCAGCTAAGTGTATATCTAGTGATTGGGGACATTGATCAATGGATCTGTTGAATGTATTGATTTTTTTCCCATATTGTCCCGTGTTTACCATCATAATAGGTTCAAAAATTCAAAAGTTCACTTTACCCATGCTTAGAAGTGTCTTCCTCGATCTAGTGTTTGGAAATCATGTTCAAGGTAGCTGCTTATTTCGTTTTTCTTAAGAATCTGGAGTTGCTCAGATTTGATTAGAAGCCAATGACTCTCTTTGTAACCCATTGTAGGTGGTTTGGGAAGTATGAGAGTTAGCCAATTCAAGCTAGTTGAAAAAGTGTTGAAACCAAGCTCTGAAAAGATTACTTGTGCATTAGCAAACAACCCAGTAGGTGCCCCGACATTATTCATAACCATGCATCCTGAGCCTTAATTGATCCGTTACTTTCATCGTTAGTAACTTCGTTGAAAATCTGCATCTCTCCATGCTTTGTTTACGTCGTCTGACGCCCCTATAATCTCAATGTATTGAATGATGTATGAACGAAGAAAGAGGCAAAGAAAAAAATATCGATACGGAGGAACTCGAAGAGCGTGTAAATACAACATATTTTTCAACCGATTAAATTCCAAATACATATAACAGGTTCATATAACGTGGACGGTGGATCTGATAAATCGTCAGTTTTTCACCATTGGGATGTGGCTTCTAAAAATTATTTGTATTAAGAGTATTTGTAGTGGCTTAGCCAAAGTTTGGTCAAAATTTGATTAGAAAATTTATTTTTATAAATTTCGCTAGTTATTTTTCAAAAACACCAAATAATAAACTTTCTAAATCTATCACTATTTTAGTAAAATATTGATTTTAACATTTTTATTTATTTTAATTCTAATTGTAATTGGAATATCTATCAATTTCTTAATACATGGATCACATTGTATGGGTCTTCACATGATGATTCCTCAAACATACCAATTACCAAAACTTTTTATCAATCTCAGCACAACTGAGATTTACCACTTATGGAGCCTCATAGTAATAAAATATATAGATAGGTAGAGAATTTGAGAAAACTATAAGATAAAAAGATATATCTAGACCAAGATGATCGAAATCCAAAAACCCATTGAAGATGATCGAAACCAACTCACTTCCCACTTAGAGTATCACCATTAACCCAGTTAAAGAAAATAAGTAAAAACGAAATCAGAATAACAGGCATGATTGGGAAGAGTAATTTTTTATGTCCAAAATAAGATTTAATCAGCAACTTGAACTGGTCAGATTTGGCCGGTAAAAATAACTTTGGTTAAAAATATTATAGATATATTGAGTCTATTATAATTAATTTTTATGCAACAATTTAACTAGGTTGATTCCACTTCTAGTGCTCGGTTTGAATTTTAAACCCACGAGCATGGTAGCATACACTAAAGAACAAAACCTTTTAAGCTTAGTCAAGAAAGTGGCTAGACTTTTATGTAATTGTTTAGTGATTTTTCAAATGAGGTTGGTGGGATGAGTTTAATCAGCCAAATCATATCCCGTTTTCAAGGCCATAAAAGACCAACCTCGTGGACTAGGTGCTAATAGCAAAGGTGATTGAACTTTTACGATCAAAGCTAATTTTCTCGTATGTATCCTAAAAAAAACTGTGGTGGTTGAAAAAGGCTTATTTTTTGAACAAAATCGTGTCTCGACGTTGTTATAGGCATAGGCAAGGAAGTCCATCCTCGTTAAAAAGTAGGAGAATTTTCCTTCCCTTTAACGTAGAAGGCTAGGAATTATAGAAGTGGGGCCAACGTTTGATGACGGGCAGATGATTTATTGGTCAATTACACAGTCGTCAAACTGCTTTTCTTTCAAGCGAAGACTTCTTCCCCTCTCTGTCTTCAATACACGAACGACCTTTACCTACACTTGTGGCTAAGATGCTCTACAAACCTAATCGATTATTTGATCAAATACGGCCCGTTTGAACAGTAAATTGAAATGAGATGATTTTAAATTAAAATTAAATAAAAAATTATTTTTTAATATTATTATTATTTTAAAATTTTAAAAAATTAAATTATTTATTATATTTTATGTAAAAATTTAAAAAAATTATAAAAAAGAGAATTTCATCTTTATATCAAAAGAGAGCCGTATCTCTAAAGTTCTAAAGACTATAGCAGAGCCCATTCAGCCAACAAACTATATGATCACCTTAGCATCCAAACAAGCGTTTTAAATTATAGGACTTCCTATTTAAGTTAAAATATATCCTATAACAAATACGAATATTAAATAATAAAATTTAAAGCTTTCATTGTCGCTGCTAACCCATGATCCAACATTTAAGCCACACGGCACAACAAACATATTGCAACACGTTTACTATTGCTGAATTAGATTCGGAACACAAAACATCAATATCTTTAAGAAATTAAACACCACCTCAGATTGTTATCATTTGAGAAAAACATTGAACACTACTCGGAGCGAATAGTGACATTTAGCTGCATGTATCTTAAACAGTAGTATAGGAATATAGGATTTGGCCTTTCATGAGTGCCCTGGTTTTTCACTGATCAAGTTTGCTTCCGGCAACATCCACAACGAATCTGTATCGAACGTCATTCTTCTCCAACCTTTCAAGAGCTTTGTTAACGTAATCCATCTTCACCACTTCAATCATGGAACTTAGGCCCTTCTCTTTGCAGAACTCAAGCATCTCCTCCGTTTCCTTCATGCTTCCTATGAAGCTCCCTGTAATTGACTTCCTCCCTATTGAAACAGAAGAAGCAGAGCACCCGCAATTAGCAGAAGATTCGGAGAAACCAAACACCAGAGAAGAATTTTCAGTCAGACTTTAGAGAGATAGAGAGAATAGAGGACCCACCTCCAAAAACATTAATTAAAGCAGAAGAGATTTAACCCTTGACAAATGGTTTTACCAACCAAAGGTAGCATTTGATTGTTTGGAAAATAAGAACCGACTAAATAATATAAAAGCCGAAGGAGATAGCCAGCAAACCTATCCTACTCATGTAAACAAACAGAAAGTACTCTTGGAAGATAAAAGATAACATTATGGAGTTAAAACCAGGGAAACCAAATAAAAGAAAAACCAAAACTTATAGAGCAGTCGAGAAAGATAGAGAGAGAGTCACCAAGCATAACGACGGGGGTGAGAAACTGCAGAGGAGTATTTATAACACCCATCAAGATTAGCTTGCCATCCAGCTTCAACAAAGAAAGGTAAGGCTCGAGAGGGTGAAACACAGGCACAGTATCAATGATATAATCCAGTGAGTCAGCCGCTTCCTGCATCCGAGTCGAGTCCGAGCTGACCACGTACTCGTCAGCCCCAAGATGCTCCATAGCCTCTTCTCTCTTCTTCTCTGAAGAGCTTATTACAGTCACATGGTGCCCCATGGCCTTAGCTATCTTCACCCCCATGTGTCCTACTCCTCCAATCCCCAATATCCCTCCCCTCAATCCCCTCTGGGTCAACCCGAAGTGACTCAGCGGACTGTATACTGTCACCCCTGCGCACAATAGCGGCGCTGCCTGTTCTGGGGCCATCCCCTCCGGTATCTTGACCACAAATCTATAAACAAACAGAAAGAGTCTTAATTAGAATTCTATCAAAACAGGCAAAAGCTTAGATATTTACTCTTGTCTTGCATTGCAACTTGCGAGGAAAAAAAAACGGTTTTGAACACATTTTAGCCATAGAATCGCTCATTTCGAAGCTCAAGTGTGGATGTATTAGATTGATGATGAAATCTCAGTCATAGAATATTTTTAAATGATGGTGTTGAAGTGTAAACTTCGGCTTTTCAAGGATTCCATTTTATGTTGTAGGATATATGATCAGGATATGACATAGAGCTAGCATGTTAAAGAATTAGAAGAGTTCTGATTTTGTTGTTACTTTTGGTCGACCACCATGGCGCCAGCAAAGCCACCTTGGGTGGGTTTGCCATCGGTGTAAACATCGTTGTAGGACCAAATTTTCTTGTTGCAGTATTGCTCGATATCCGCTTTGCATGGGCGGCAGTTTCTGCAGCATCCAACGATCGCTCCGACTCCCACGGTGTCTCCTACTTTGAACTTGGTCACAGCTGATCCCACCTCCACCACCTCACCAACCACTTCGTGCCTATTTCATAATAATGGTTACATTTAAAGTAAAGAAAAGAAATATTAGAGAGAGAGAGAGAGCTGACAGATAATTGTGACTAGCAGTCAAAAGTCTAAACGGTAGAAGTTGGGGTGCATAGATATATGTAGTTTACCCAGGAACCATGGGATAGTTGGACATGCCAAGATCATTCTTGATCTGATGAATATCAGTGTGGCAAACTCCGCAGCAGAGTACTTTGACGTAAACATCTTCTGGGCCTGTGTTTCTGCCAGAATTTTCGTTTTAGGAAGAAACCCCAATGAGGTCAATCAAAGGAACGTGCCGTAAAATTTGTGGAAAAGAAAATCAAAGAGGGGATTAAGATTACCTTAGACTGTAAGTATAAGGTGAGAGAATCCCAGAAGCGTCTCTGGCTGCCCATCCTCTTGTTGTTCTCTCTGGTTCAAGGGCCATTTTCCTAGGACAACACGAGAGAGAGAGAGAGAGAGTAGGGGGAACCTGAACAGCGTATGTGTATATATTGAGGAGTGAGATTGGACAAAACGAAAAGTGAAAGCAAAAGATGAGAAATTAAAGTAGCTAGGTATGAATTCTCAGCAACCTGACGGATGATGTCGTAGGTGAATGGGATCCACTACTTCGATCCTCTACCGCACTACAACTCCGTGATCTCCGTCAAAGCGATCAACGCATCTTTCAAGAGGATTGGATGTCTCAAAACAAAATTCTAACAGCACATGAAGTAAAGAGAAACAAGTTGTTGTAGTCCATAAAATAGGTTAAGCTATCATAATTGGGACTACCAGTCTACCAGCCAGTGAAGGGGCATTGTATAATTGATTATTATATATAGCTCTTGCAATGGGATTTTCAGGATCGATCCATTTCTTACGAATTTAGGAAAAATATTAACAAATCATATGGTAAAAATAAGACAGATAATTGAAGGTTTGGTGGCACACAAACGTAGACACACAACAATAACAACGCTGCATGCAACTCACGCACTAGTGGTAGACGGGCGCGCGGGTGAATTTGCCATCCCAATTAGAAGCTAGCTAGGGTTGTGCCGTACGTGGCCATGCATGCAAAACCCCCTGTGGAGGCTCAGCCACCATCATACGGTAGTATATCCATCCCGTGATGAGGGTAATTGTGAGCCAAGCCCCCAACCTAAGTTTTTTTTTTTTTTTTAAGATTTTAGATATTTGGAAGTTTTTTCAAACGACGATGGAGCACGCAATCAAAATCATGATAAGAGTGACGTCACATTGTCTGATCTCCTCCAAAGAAAAAGAAAAATAGGTGGTGCGTCTTTATTGGACGTAGCAAGAAGAAAAGGACACGTACCTCGACACGTCTCATGAATAATAAAGAGCTCAAGACACATTAGCCGAGACCGAGAGCAACTTGGCCGGCGACTTTTCCGTTTTCTGTACGTGCCTCATTGGTTTTTTTCCCTAACAAACGTTTTCCCTGACAAGATCATCTGGATCCATCATGCCTCTGGAAAATTCTCAGTTAAATCTGCGTATGCAGCCTTGGTTAATCAGACTAATCTCCCTTCTAACAGCTCTCAGTCCATCAATTGGAAATCTCTCTGAAAAATGCAGATTCAAGATCGATTAAAACTTTTTCTTTAGAAAATCAGTCATGACATCCTCCCCACAAAAGTCAAGATTAACAATGTCATTCCACTTGATGAAGATCAAATTTGTTGCCCTCTCTGTAAAACTGAACCTGAGAACATTTCCCATCTGTTTCTTAATTGCTCTTTCTCTAGAATAATGTGGAGACATTCTAAATGGCCAATTGACTCATCCATGTTTGCAAATCATCCAATTTCTAACTGGATTAGTACAATTATTAATCCAGTGTCCAGCCTAAAAATTCCCGCAGATGAGGAACATGAATTCCAGATTTTTGCCTCTGTAGCAATGGATCAACTTTGGTTCACAAGGAATAAGTTAGAACATGAAAAGGTCTTTCCTTCAGTTTCAGAATACATGCATACTGTTCTTAAAATCTCTCAACAACATTTAAGAGCATGGTCAGAAAGAAAACAACAGACTGAGGAAAATGAAGAAAGACAAGCAGCAGATTATCATCTCATCAATTTTGATGTCGCCACAAGAAATGAAGGTTCTATTCTTGCTGCACTCTGTTGGGCAGAAAATGGTGAGCTGCTCTTTGCATTAACTGATAAAATAAGCAAGGTTAGTTCAAATGTTGGAGAAGCATCAGCAGCTTTAATGGCTGTTAAGGAAGCAGAAAAGTTGCAGTTGGAAAAAATAATCTTAGAAGGAGATTCCAAAGTCACTATTCAAGCAATCTCCAATGCATCAGAAACACAAGATTGGATCATGAGCCCTCTTATCAATGACATCAGGCACAAACTCGAGTCATTCAAAGATTGGAAGGCCAGAAAAATTCATCGATCCCAAAATCGATGTGCGCATAATCTAGCGCAATGGGCAGCAGAAGTGCAAGCCTTTGGAAATATCCCCCTAATCAAAATTCCTCCATCATTGTTACAATTTCACAGTGGGAAGGATCCTCCTAAATAGTTTGTATTTTATAATTTCCTGTTTTCTTAAGACTATTATGTATGTTTCCCTTTTCGGTTAATGAAGACTTGCTTTTAAAAAAAAAAAAAAAAAAAAAAAAGGCAATTAAGGGGGATTTTTTAACAGCAATAATATACTTCTATATATAGTTTTGTGAAATTAATTGGTGTTTCGATTAATAAAAAGCCTGCGTTCCAAAATATATATAGTGCTAATTTTGTCAATTATATGGTGAAAGCTGTACTGTACTAATTCTAATTTACCGTTGATTAATACTTTCTGAAGTGAAATATTGTAATTAGGACGATCTGGAATCTAATTAATTAGGCTTCAACTCTTGAGGTGATCTATATATAATAGAAAAAGGGTTCCGGCCGTTCACATCTCACCTAACAAGTCTAGTAAAATTCAGGTCAAAACGACACACTCTGCATGCACCCAGGAACAAATGGCATTGGCTTTTATTGAGAGCAAGGCTGTAGGAGATTTTCTTTCCTAATGCGGCGCCGTTTACGATCGGGGTGAACGGAGGTTATAAAGTACATGACTTGTCGCAGTTGTTATGGTCTTTTGCTAGCTATGGCGAATTTTGAGCACAAGTTGAGTAAGACGCAAGATGTAGGGTCCAAAGTTGTTGGGTGCAGTAGTGTTGGACGGTGGCGGTCAATAGGGGGCTGACTCTTTTGGAGGATGATGGGGGTTCACCACCATTACTAGCTTATTAATTTGGGTAGAATTGAACCGAGATCTTCTCTACGTGATTTTTGTTTTTTTAATGGTCGGGAAGGTCTGGTGAAGTTGGGCGTTTAGGCCTTGGGAAAAAGGTCTTGGACTCTTTTTTTGGATGATCGGGATGGGCTGCTGAAGTTGGGAGTTCTTACGAGCTTATTGACTTAAGGTGGGCTTGTCGTCGTCTGTCAAAGCCCAGCAAATGAAATAGAATTTATCTTTGTACAGTACTGATTATCTTTTTATCTGTTAATTACTGAACTGTGTATATGAATATAGAACGTCTCATCAATCTTTCAAATTTCTTGCTGTTCTGTTTACTGACAATCATAGAGCCTCTATCTCCAAATGTAAAGTATGAACATTTTGTTGCTAAAACGTTTTCCTCGTTTTTCTTCCCTGAATCATTGTGGTTTCAAAATAAAATCTATCAGGATCGATCGGAAAAGAAAAAAGAGTATAATCCATGCAGATCATTATTTTGGTGTTGAACGATGATACTGGATTTCGTTCCATATATAAGTTGCCTGCTTTAGTCCGGACTCCAGAATATTGTTTCCAGATTATACAGCAAGCAAGGAATTCTCATCACATCAGAAGATCCAAGTAATGCAAAACAAACATTATTACACGAATATTTAGTTGGAAAGAAACGACGCTGAGAGAAAGAAAAGGAAGGAAAGTTAAAACGTTCAATACTAGCAAAGGTTTATTGGTGGATGCGACTGATATTCTTGTGTCCTTCACCAGGGCTTGGACCAGAGTCTTCAGTCCGTACTAATCTTCGAGCATGACGAGATTTGTGTCCTCCACCTCTTTGGCTTGGTCCTGAATGCTTAATCATCCGAAGAGACAATCTGTCCACAACACCCTGATCCCTCCCAGCTCTAAACGAGCTAGCCAATTTCCAAGTAGTAGTACTGTTCATTGATGGATGAAGTTGTCTCCCAAACACGACAACGCTGCAGAAGACAAGAATCAGAGCAACAGTACATAAAGACCCAAATTTTCCAGCCATTTTATTTTGTAGATCAGTGCAACAACTGGTAAAATGCATTACAGAGGTTATTCACGATCACTGGGAGTCCTTTTATATACAAGCTGTAATGTACTGGGAGATACTCTAAGCTTGTTACTTTGACTGTGTGATATGTGAGGGACGTATCTTTCTTTCTTTATTTTTTCCACGTTTTTTCATTTTGCCGCATATGATCTGCCTTTACCGATGACAGCAAAGAGGTTGCGGATTGGGGAGGCAATGCATTGAAGGTAGAAATGGTACGTAGAATCGGTTTTCTTGTCACCAATTTGCTTTGGAACGATCTTCATTTTAGGGACGACTAGTCGCAGGCCGGCCACGAGATGTATGGATTTGAGTGGAGCTGAGAGAGAGACTAATTTAAGCCATTAAGGGTGATGTTAACCCTACAGGCCGTTCTTAACTTATTTTTTTAAATTCAATAGGTTTCATAAAATTGTAATGATTTGAAGTTTATTGGCGCATTTAATTAAAAAATGATCATGAGTGTATAACCCGAGGGAATAAACTATAGTCTACCCTAAATTCGTTGTAGTTGTATATATAATATATTATGCATGAATCATAAGATTAATTACTTATAATATCATGCATGGTTCATGCATCAGGGCATATTTTAATTTCTTGAGTTTCTGGACTGATCGTAGCTACCAAAAAACGGAGATTATGCCGTGTCTTGGGTCATTGGGAACATATATCAAGGCTGTTGAACTCTTGATAGCAAAATTAAAGAAATCAGCCAATGCAGAATTGTTCCGTCCACAAGTTGTTGTGAATTGTGACCCTCTCACATTTTGGACCTCGAAAGCCACTTACGACGCAAGTTCCTATATCATGCTTGGTCGTGGCTTTTAACTTGAAATGCTTTTGGGCCACCTGCGCGCGACACTTTCAGTGAATTGAGATGGCTAAAGAAATGGTTGTCGACGAACTATATAATTAGTCCTACTCTGCAATTTATATCGACCTAATTTTGATGAGAGATTATGAGGAATCTCATTGGTGAATAACTTTCTTTTAACGTATCCACAACAATTTTCAGTGAATCTAGAAGAGGAATTGATATATAAGAGAATAATGTTCGTCGTTTCATCGATGACCGGAACATGCATGTAGGTCCAACCCTCTGACCTTAAGAGGACTAACAACATGAGGAAAATCTAAACCCAAAAATATCAACCAGTTCTGTTGACCAGAAGTTCATGCATGAACCAATTCTGGGTGAAGAAATTTAAGGGCTTAACTCATTTCATAAAATCGGTTCTATAAGAGAAAATTATTCATTTCTTATAAACATACCCAAGACGGCCTTATCCACAAGTAATATGAGATTATTCATCAGCACCCTCCCACATATGTAGGTTAGTATTTTTCTTGATCCTTGTTACGGAGTAAATAGTATAGGTCCTCATTCTTCCTGTAGCAAGTTTTGATAGCAAGAAAAAATTCATAAGCTTAAGCAAGTTTGGGGGGTGAGATAAAAATTTTGTGTTTTGTTTTGAAGTTTAAAATATTATATTTTAATATTATTATTGTTTTGAGATTTGAAAAAAGTATATTGAAATTTGAAAAAGTTGAATTGTTTATTATATTTTGTATGAGCATTTGAAAAATGTGTAATGATGAGATGAGATAATATGAGAATTTTGTGTTTTGTTTTTGTTACCAAACCTGCCCTAACTCATCTTATAAAATCGGTTTTACAAGAGATGATTATTTATTCTTTATAAATATGTCTAAGACATTATCTATAAGTAATGTGAGATTATTCCTCAACATAATGTTCCAAAAGAATTTATGAATAAAAAATCATGCCTGGACAGGGAGGTTATACTATTTATTCACGGCGATGGCTCATAGTCATTGGTACCATGTTGATGTTGTGGTCCACCCTTATTAATTTGCATGAACAAATTAAATGAACCATGTTCATTCTTTCCAAAAAAAGATGTAATTAATGTGGATGTCACTATCTTTCGTGCCGCCTCAATGGTTGCTACAAGTCGTAGATCCCCTGCACCCTGTGCGATTTGGCAGGCCAACATGATGTAAAGACAGGGAAATGGCTTTTTGTGGTTAGGTTCAAAACCAATTTCAGGACGATTGATTTTCCCTTAATTCATCGGTTGAAATCCAATAAATCGTTTTCAATGACACATGCATGATTTCTTAAGTCATACATTTCTCCTTTTTTTTCCTTAAAAATATTTTTTCTTTGATTTAAATCTTAATTTGGACCTCTAACTTGACGTTAGGAGCAAGCAATTCCTATTACAGAAGCATTATTGAAAGAAAACCCGATTTGACTATTAGAAACAACCAAACTTCGAGTTTGCACTCAAACTTTCACTCTCCCAAGAACCTGCAATGTGTTGATTCCATGATAATGGTACGTGACTATATCTCATGAACCAAATTAAAGGTGGCGGCACCTCAACAATTCTAAATTCCTGCATGCCTTTAAACAGTAGTGTGTACATTTGTCAAAAGGTCCTAACCTTCCCTTGATAGCCAGCTAACTTCCTTGCCTCAAGGTCTGAAACACTATAAGTAGAACTCCAAAGCCTCACTCTTTCCTCAAGCACACAGAACATAGAAAAAAATACACCCAAAAAAAGTCGTGTTCGATCCTTTAAGCTTAAGCTCGACTGCAATACTTTATATCTAACATGGGTAGAGGTCTGAAGAATATTACCCTCTTTCATATTCTTTTTCTGTACCTCTTACTGAGCTCTATGCGTTCTGCAACAGAAGCCCGGCCGTTGAGTAGCTCAAGGTCACGTAGCTTCTTTTACAAGGCAGCGAGTAACTCAGGGCCAAGTTCGGGTGGTGGAGGACACAGACCTAAAAACCTTCAATCTCTGGGAAGGACTCACAACTCTTCTCCTAGTTCTGCGATTGCAGGCAACAACAGATGACAACTCCATTTTAAATAGTCCTTTTTCTCGGATCCATTTGTGTTCTCTTTTGGGGAGAGCGAGATACATTTCGTGTCACTGTAATTCCATTAACGTAGACGCATTTGCTAGCTTATCCATATATGTACCTCATTGTCTTCCCGCAATGTACCTATAGTCGTCTCTTCTCTCTCTCTCTCTCTCCCCTTAATTTATTTATCTTAACTCATCTTTCACCACTATTGCCTTCTCCATCTGTCTATTAGCAAATATATATTTGTTTATATGCATATTTATATACTTTATATCCACGTCCTTAGAGGGGGCTGCGAACCCACTCGAGGGAAAAATAAATTAATAATGGAAAGTGTAAACAATCCTCGGAGCACTTGTTGTGATCTAGCCATAGATAAAGAGAATTATTACAAATATAAAGATATTATATAAAAATAAACATACAAATTGACGTGATTTTATAGGATTCGTTAGATCTATTTTATAATAAAAATAATTTTATAATCTGACGTATCACAATGAACTATATCAATTTATAGATTTATTTTCATGTAATTTCTTTATGCCAAAACTTGAATAGCCAGCACAAAACATATCGCATAACGTACAAATTCAACAAAATTATAGTAAATTTAGCTTGCAACTTTTTGGCTGGCCAAACATAGCCAGTGAAACTGGCTGGCCAAACATTTTTTTTTATTATTTTATTTTTCCCACTATTTCCTTCCGCCTCTCTCATTTCTTACAGTTTGAGCCATTTCAATTCTTGCAGGTAAAAAAAATATATATATATATATATATATATTTTGAGAGACCTTGCAATATTAATTTTTATTTTGGAAAAAACAAGTTTGTGACTTATTGATAAATATTCAAATGGGCAGCAGTCATGTTTTTCAATTTAGAATCGAATGTCAATACTAGCATAAAATTAAAAACTATGAGTTTATAGTTTCCAATTTGGGATTGTTTAAATTTATTAACTAGGATAACCCTCTGGTTGGGTTGAATTTGTTATCTATTTGTATATATGAAAATTATAAATAGATCTTTAAATAGAATAATGATAAATTTAGAGAATTTATTATTTTACATTATTGAAAAATAGTTAACTAAATTAGAAAAAATGTATTTTTTAGTCAAATTTTAGTTGAGAGAATAGCTAAGCCCGTTACAAAGATGGCTAAGAAAACTTTGAAGGAAGGTCTGGCCCAAAAGCAACATACATATATAAGGGTAAGCATGAGTATGCCGCCTGTGTTTGTGAAAGCTAATGGACCGAGACGTCTCTGGACTAATTGGAAAGCTAAAAAGTGTAAGCCCAGTAAATATGTGTGCATGTCTTCGGTTTTGTCATTGCTAAATCCCAACAGTTATTCATGAACTCCACAAAATAAAAACATGCAAAACCAACGCAAGCTAATGCGTGTTAATGTTATAGTGGTCAATACATGATTCTCAAATTTTAAAAAAGAATTAATTGGCGTTTCACTGTCATGACATATGTGATAATCCAAGCATTTGCTAAATCATAAAATGACCTAGATTGTTACGAAGAACCCATGCCCCGGCCGGCCTCCTTGGAGGGCCTTAATCTGAATCATGTAACCTCCTGCCTGCAAAAAACCTCACAATTTTCATCTTTCTTCCAGAAATAGTCTATCCCACGAAAGGAGAAAGACATGCTCTGTAGCTAGGGCTCTCTCATTTCCACCATCGGTCCATCGCTAATTAAACAGCTTCAAAGACAACCATGCCGATGACTTATCCGGATTGAGAGTTATGATCTTTATCAAAGCTCAGCCTCCCAATCTACGACTTCTCAATATCAAAACCATACGTCAAAAATTAGAAGCGGATTAAGTACTTTTGCAACCAATACGTCGCTTCTCTGGCCCGCCCACATTATCCATGCCACTTCCAAGCAACACATTCCAAACAAAACGGCCTGATCGATCCAAGAAAAAGAAATGAACAAAACCCTGTTCATGAAAATAAGATCACATTTGATCTTATAATTAATGTGCTTGGGATCTGGGCCTGAGGTTTCTATGGTGAACCTGGAAGCTCCCGAGTTGGCTAGCTCCATGATCATCGTCTCAAATAAAAGATGAATAACCTAGTGCACAGGTCTGTTAAAGAACATTAGGATTATGCACAGAGAGCGAGAGAGATCATTAATTTACCTCAAGTGGAGCAGTACTATTTTTATTACTATATATATATATTTACGTTAATTTTTAGGACAATATTAGATGCCCATTAATGAATATTTCTAGAAACTACACAAAAATATATCCATTCAATGGCATCATTCTCAAATGCACCATTCGAATTCGAAAAGAAAATTTTATGCAACTTTTTGTTGACTGCCAAGTTGCTAATCACAGTACTAATTCATTAATGTAATTTGAAGATGGGAAGAAATTAAAGTAGTCACAATTTGTTAGGCTGATCTATAGCTAGCTTATACGCAATGTAAATGTTCTATCCACCACCTTCTAAATTTGTTAAAGATCCAAATTGTCATAGTTGCTTGGAGCAGTACTACCCCTTACGCACAGTACTAACATTAATTTGTTGGCTCACTAACGTGATTTAGCCTCTTTTCTTTCCCATTAATTTATTTTTCCAAGAAGTCCACCAGTCTATAGAATTGTTAAATGATCTATAACAATACTGTATGCTCCGAAGATCTTCGAAATTTCTCCCCTCGTACAGTTCCATTATATATAACCCAAAAGCCTTAATTCCATGCATCCTTTTTCTCTGGTTTTGCCATTTATATTAATTATACTAGCTCATGTTGATCTAATCCCTGATTATTGATTATTGATCAATGAATATTCTCTATTATTCTTGAAAAATCCACCAGCTGATCAATTGCTTACATATGTATATGGTTTGGGGTCACCCCATTTAGTCACAACCTAGCTCGATCACAACGTCACATGCATGCACGAACCAATTCAATTAAGCAATTTCTTGGTACGCCACATTCCACTGTGGTTGACTGCAGAGTCTTAATTAGTGGCGTCTATTTCTGTGCTGGATTTACACTGTAACATGGTGCATGCATGCTGATAGATTGAGAATTTAACCTTCTTGTCGGGCAACTTCAAAGACAATTTTTGGACTTCATCTAAACCATATATTATGATCTAATGCTAGCTGTCGTTCCAACGTTACCTGGGTAATTAAATTAATTACCTTCACGCTTTTTTCTCCTTTTTTATATATTAACTTAGATAACCGAGTTTGGATCGATGGATTGAACCGAGTATAGGTACAATCGTTTTTATGGTTTATTTCTTCTTTGATTTGAGGCAGATCGGACTACAATTAGTAGCGGCAAATATATGTGTGTATAGAGCTGATTTACGCAGCAAGAAAGACCTTGCCTGACTCTAACGACTAATAGAGCTGTCGTTTTCGAAAATAGTCTTTTACGTGTGTATCCACCTTCAAGTTCCATTTTTGCGATGAGTCTTACCTTTTTTGGTAGCCCAGCATGAACTACAGGTGGAGACATCTCATGAGTTCCAAATACACAAGTATATTCACACATATCTTTAAGCGACGTTGCAATATTTCAGAAACAAGCTACCTCCTCCTGATCAAAATAGTATAAATAGAGCACCAACTTGGCATTCTTTTCCAAGGCAGCCCAGCGCACATACACACTCAGAATAATATCAATTTCCTACGCCTGAGTAGCTCCAAATTAACATCCATCTCTAGCTAGCTAAGCATGGCTAAAGCATTCAAACTACCTACCACCAGCTTGCCCTTTATTCTGCTTGTTCTCCTTTGGTTGAGCTGCATCATTTATGTTGCAGAACCAGTACGGTCAGTACTGAATGGAGGAGAGTTTCCTGCAGGTGATCATGCTGCAGAGACTGACGGTACTGTCTTTGAAGAATTATCTAAGGGGGTGGTGCAACTGACTAGTACAGGGTTAAGCGCGGGTGTTGGAGAACATAAATATAAATACCCTCCAACTTCGGGGGCAATTGACCGCTCTGGTCCAAGTCCCGGTGAGGGGCATAAGAATGTTCCTAGCAATTACCAGTAATCCTCCATTATTGTCGTTCCAAATAAAAGGCCTGCCTTATACACACACACACACACGTATATGCTTAATATTATTCCAACATATATATATATATATATATATATAGATATATGCTGCTAACTGCATATTGTTGGAACTACATAAAATGCACTGCAGGTAGTTATAGATGTGTTTACATTCTCCGTATCTTCGTCATGTTACGTGGCCAAACTTGTTTTGGTAATGAGATATATCTGTAACATGTGGTTGTGAAGTTTAATTAGAGTCCAATAAATCAGTACCCTTAATTGAGTTCTCTTGTTGTAAGCTAAGTCATGTCGTGAATGTAATACTTTTTCCTTTTTTTATTAAAAAAGGTTTGAGGTTTGGAAAATAATTATTGAGCCTTCCATGACTAATGGTGCTTCCCGCCCCTTTGGGTTCCCCCCACCCCGGCGCGCTTCCCATTACAGATAAGATGAAATCCCGCTGCCGGCAACGGCGTTAGGACAAGCTCCTCGTTTGGTTATTTTCAAAAATAAAAATCAAATCTATATACTAATAAATAAATAAAACCAATGATCAAATTAAAAATTGAAAAAATGTGACAAACAAAAAATGACTGAAGAAAACGAAATTAAATACTAGAGAGCTAGGTGAGAGTGTAAGTATATGTAAGGCATGAGAAGATGAAAAAAAAAAGAAGAGAAGAAGAAAAAAAATTGGAATGATTGTGGCGCAGGAGATACTGAAGATCAAGAGACGAAGAAACGAGACATTAATTGGAGCTAGCTAGCTTATGGTACGAATTAATTAAGGCATCGAATTAGAAAAAGAGTTTAGGGCATACGGCGTCATGAGATTAAAAAAGGCTAAGAAAGACTCGAGTTAGCTAGCTAGGATTATATAAAATAATACATATTTTTATTTTATATAAATTTTTCATGAATGAGCAGATATATACATATATACATATATATATATATATATGTATATATATGGGTGTATTTGCCTTGAACTATACCCACCCTGCGTCTAAAAAAAAAAAAAAGCCGACCATACTACGCGTTAGAGTTAATTACAGGGTGATTTTCAACTAATTCTTTCTATAAAAGTTTGATAGATTTTAATTATGGACGGACTGAATTGTGGTCACATCCTAATATATGGTGCCAAGCACGCGTCTTACATAATAATATCCATGTTCATTATGCTGTTGTTATTATGTCCTTGTTTGTTAACTCGATCGGGAAAATTGGTCCAGGAGGAGTTAGTTGAAACAGGCCTTCCGGGCCACTAGACTACTGGATCATGTTGTTTTCATTCAAATCTTACCATAAACCCCTCCCCCGGGCCCAAAAAGATGTCCATAATAATTAATATATAATTAAGAATGAAATTGTGCTTCGTCGGAGCACAAATGAAAACTCTCTCTCTCTCTCTCTCTCTCTCTCTCTATATATATATATATATATATATACACACGTGCACATGCATACATACGTGTATGATGTATCAATATTATAACCTATGCACTACACCAAACCGTCACTGAATATTTCAGTAAGCTATAAGCATTTGTCTTCTTAATTCCCTCCTCAACAACTCCAGTATGAAGAATGTAACTACTAATTTTCTCTGATCATGGCCTATATATAAGCATGCCTTATGACCGTAAGACCAATCTTGGCTACTGGTACTAGTACGTACATGGAGACAAATCAAAGAGTTGCGTTTGGATGTTGAGATGAGTTATAAATAGTAATATTTTATGAATTTCATTGAAATGAGTGTAATTATTTTAAGTTGAGATGAATTTAATTTTTTAAGTTGAAATGTATAAAGTAGGTTGAAATGGGTTTAATTTTTTTTTATAGAAAATTAAAAATATCTCATCAATCATCAATAATTAATTTAAAATAAGTAAATTTAATTCAACAATCAAACATATATATCCTCTCAATTTAGTCCGCTTGGAGATCTAATTGGCGCGGGCCATTGTAATAAAAAAGCCCACTTTGAATCCCAAATAAATAAAAATAAAAATTTGGAAAAACCTCTAAACCTTCCTAAAAAAATATGAAAAACATCTTATTAATCCAACTCAAATTCTTGGTTCTCCTACGAAAATCTGAAAAATAATATGTAGTTTTTTTTAAGGAAATTAAAAAAAAAAAAAAAAAACTTGGCTTTTAAAATCTAAAGAAAAATTTTGTGCTTATACAAGATTTGGAGTTTTACTTTTAAATTTCAGCATAAATCTAAATCTATGACTTTTAAATTAATATAGTACTGTCATACATATATACTCATTTATTTTGTTGGCACGTAGATAAATGAGTGAAATATTTTAAACAACAAATTTATTCATCATTTTCGTATCATTTCATTATGTGATATTAGATAATTGAATAATATTTATTATATTTTATTTATAAATTAATTATTTAATATTACATCATAAAATAATAAAAATAAAAATAAAAATAAAAATGATAAATAACATTATTTTATTTTAAAAGGCACACACTACTGCCTTCCCTCTTGATGACTAGATCTATCCATGCACGAGTCTGGTGAACGTTGAAGCCCCCAACGCCAACGGTAGTTGGAGCCACATGGCACACACGTCTCTCCTAACTAGCTAGGGATGATACTTATCTGAACCAAAAGGATCGATTTTCACTTCCCAAGTCCATGTCATGATCTGTTCGGATATTGAATAGCTACTTTTCCCCTCACCCGCAGGCCACGTCTCTCTGCTTCTGGACAAATACAACTGCTACACAACCATCTTCTCTCCAACCATCTTTCCACTTTATTTTTTAAAAAATAATATTATATATAATCATAAAATATATAAATATTATATAATTATTTAAAAAAAAATTATTTATAAAAAATTAATTTATTATCATTTAAATTTTATATTTATTTTTTTTAAAATAATTATATAATACTTACATACTCACGATTGTAAATATTATTTCTCTTTTTTTAATCCTTCCTTCTCAAAACATTTAATTTTTGTTATTCTTCAAGCATGCATCATCATGCACGTTCTTGCCGCTTGATAACCAACCAGATTAATTAATTACTCACGACATCTTAAGACATATATTTTAATATTTGTAGACATTAATATTGTCTATTTTCAACTGCATGCCAGACGGCAAAATGTACGTGACCCGTGGTTATTAATGCAGTCAGCTCATGCTTGGGTCTAATCATTTATTATTTTATACATATGTGAACAAAAACATCAAGTAACGTGCAGTACATACACATGATGTTCGGTTGCAACAAACATTCTTGTGAGACCGGGATATAGTTTTTGACTGATGAAGAAAAGCGATTGCAACAGTAAAAATGAAAAAGTGAGATCATGTAATATTTCTTTGTGAATCAAGACCTCTTAAGCAAATTTAAACATTTTAAGTGAGGAAAATAAATACATGAAATCGTTTATAATATTTATTAATTGAGTATTTAAGATTATTTTAAAAATTACCATGACCAATAATAAATTATATATACTATACAACTAATTTTATGTATTTATTTCTCATTTATTTAAAACCCTCAAATTGAAACAAAAATTTAACAATATTCTATCTAGACTGGCAAATATTGCTAATCCCATTCTTTTTAGAATAATGATATCTACACAACATATTTTACATCATATTTTACAATACATGTTATAAAATAAGGGTATTTTTATAAAATGATGTTAGTTTTATAAGATATTTTATAAAAATACCTCTCATTTTAAAATATTAGTATAAAGTGTTGTAAAAAATTATGTGTGTTTATATTTTTCTTTCATAAATACTTCACAAACTCATATATTCTTTGAAAGGCGTGCATGAAGGAAGGTATCCGGGAGCTGAGAGTCTGGGTTTGGATACATAAAACTTCTTATCTCATCTCATCTTATCTCATATCATTAATACAATTTTTTTAAATTTTCATACAAAAATATAATAAATAATTCAACATTTTCAAATATCAAAATAAAAATTATATTAAAAAATTATATCTAACAATATTTTATTCAACTACTATTTAATACATCTCATCTCATCTCATCTGAAGTGTCTATCCAAACCCAACCTAGTTCATGCGAACAAATCAGGAGGTCTAAATCCCCACCAAAATTCTAAAACGAGGCGGAGGCACCCAGCTAATTAAGATCATCTATAGCTAGCTAGCACAAATAATTAATTCCCATGCATATTCTTTTAGACTTCCTTTTATACCAATCTTCAAGATCATGTCAACTAACTATCTAATAATCTGGTGGACACCACCACTCTCAAGAGCATGTCAACTAACTATATATATATATATATGGTACTAAACTTTCCAAGTAATATTCATAATTCAGTCAGCTTTAATACAAATCATCTTTGGACCGATGGTTGTACCATCTTGCAAAAAAACAGACGGCCACTGACATGATCTCAGCTATTCTCTCATTTAATTTAACCTTTTGTTGCAAATTATATGTATTGGGATTCTACGTAATTTGATTCTTTCAGAACATTCTATACAAGGCATCGATCCCCCCACCCCCCCCTCTCTCTCTCTCTCTCTCTCTCTCTCTCTCTCTCTATATATATATATATATATATATAGCTCGGAATGCAGGGAAGGATTGATCTTTTATATATGGTTAAGTCGCTGCATATTGCATGCATGATGTGTATTATTCCAGGGAAAGTACAGGTCGAAAAGGCTGCATCAAGCATGGCACATCACATGCATGCCCACTTCATAACTGTACGTAACTAACTATCCGATCGATTCGAAATGAATTAATCTGGTATTGACAAAATAGTACTTGTTTGACAGCCTTATTTGACTTCTAAGTATATAGCTAGGAAAATTTGATGGGACCTCAAAAATTAGCTGCACGGAGCAGCGAGTCATGCCTGTTCTTCTATTGTCTCCAAGGCTGCAGCTTACAGTTGCAATATTGGCGCACAATATTTTTTTTAATCCTTCTTTTTCAATGAGGCAATAGAGGCAACAACATGTCAACGACTAGACGATCATGATGATGCGCATCGATATTGTATCCAATGTTTTAAATTCTGATCCAATTCCAGTTTAAGTATTACTAGAATGAACTATTTTTGTATCGATACATTCCGATATATCGTTTTAAGATTAACTATATACTATATTTAAATATTTATGTATATATAAACTATATAACAACTAATAGAATAAATACATTCATATATAAGTATGTATCATGTATATGTGTAGATATATGGAAGAATTGAATATTTATAAAATGAATATATATATTGAAAAAATCACAAATTTGAGTTGAGACACAAAAACAAAAAAAATAAATAAAAGAATAGAGAAATTATTAAAAATAATGACATTTCAAAAAAAAGAATGAGGGGATCACATATTTTAAAATTTAGAAAAAAAATTAAATTATATAAATTCATTTTATATTTTAGAATTAATTAAATACTATCTAGATTTAAAATTTATAAAAATGCCTTCCAAGCATAAAAAATTATAAAAACAGTTTGAATTAAACGAAATAGCTAGGGTTCGGAATGCTAATTCATTTCGGCCAGAATTTGATCAGAATGGCCAAAACGAACCTGAATGAGTCAGAATTTGAAGTGAAATAGAACAAGAAAGCATAATATATCGAATAATATATCAGAACAAAAAAAATCGATCGAAACAAAACAAATTTTAAAACTATAATTGTTTCACGTACTCAAAAGAAAAAAAACCTTAATTTCATATATTAATAAATAACGTCGTTCGCTATTCCAAAAGTAATGCATGATTATTAAATCCACTGCTTGGTATTTGTCCTTTTTACCGCGCGCCTTCAACTTGCCTTTGCTCGAATCCCTACGGAGTACGTACTCGAAGATCTATTGTTTGTTCGTTCTTTGTTTTGGGATGGGTGATGATTGACTTTGTTTTTGATCGTGTTTGTGTCATGTGTATGAATATTCGATTATATAAATTAATTTAAATTTAATCTGTTAAGTTAAATTTATTAAATTTTTAAATTATAATTCAACTAATTTAGATAATGAATCATATCGTATTACTTATTTTAATTCATTCAATAATTAATTAAAACAATATCCATTTAAACTCCTTTCATATAAATATGTTGAGTTAACATGCATAATTCATTTGATTTTATTAATATAATTTCACATGAAAGTTTAAATCTATATTTATTAGTAGTCACAAATATTAAAAAATATATATCAATATTTTTTAAATTTTAACATATAATAAAACCAATATTATAAATCATATATATAATAACAAATATGAACATAGATCTAAAATTACAATCTCAACAATAAAAATAATAAAAATATAAGTATACTAAGAAATATCAATATTACAACTTAACAATAATAAAATTATAATTTTCAAATAAAATCTAAACGGTTCAAAACGGGTTGATTTCGTGTTAAGCGGATTGACTCATTAATAAATCTTATCTTAACGGACCAACCCGTTTTGATCCAAATACAATAATATCAAACTCAAACTTATTAATTTTATATCTTTTTTGTATTGGATTCATGAATCGTGTCTTATATTGACACCTCCAATTATAACGTATGTGTGGTAACCGATTGTCATGGCTTAAATTAAGGCAAGCAAGAACAACAAACTGTCAAGTTATGTCAAGTATAGCAAAACATGAGAAAGAAAACGGTCACTTCCTCCTTTAATTACGTTATCGAAGTTCGCTGTAAGAAAGAGAGCAAAATGCGGGACAGTGTACGTAGTTCCCAGCTTATCGGTCCCATATATTCATTTAATTTTTTAAGATGCGCAATATTTTTCTCATAAGGTAGATATTATAGAAATTAATCCCACCGAAAAGAACGCTTTTTTTCTAATGTATAGTTTTATTTCCAAAACTAAATTTTCTCGATCGTTTCCTGGCTGCCTGATAATTTTCCTTGTTCAATAGATCATCATGCATGTCTTAGTAATTAGCGGGCAACTGGTACTGGTTAGGTATTGGACTAGTACTCATGTATATTCTCTTTGTCACTTTGCTCTCATCTTTTATGTTCCAAGATATCGGGGCTTATATTTCTGCTTTACGTACACCATAGCCTTCGTCGGATTTCCTAAGTTCAGGTCATTGTGATCCGACGTCCGTACGTGGCTTACAACTTAAAAGCATAGTCGTCACTTCAGAATAAAATTGACATACAGTTGAAGTACTGTTGAAACTGGAGGAAAGTTTGGAGAGTCCGAAAAATTAATTAAGTACGGGAATAAAAAATGAAAAACGTGAATCACCCCCGGCCATGCGCCGCAGATGGTACTACAGCCTACAGATCGAAAGGAAGCATGCAGACTGACCTAATTTTATTTTCTTTTTGTTATGCGGCCAGTGAGCGTGGATATTGGATGGATAGAGTATATATCTTGGTTTCATCGAATTTATTTCTAGAATTTCATAAAAAGTATATATTTTTTATAAATTAAAATCACCCTAATCATAATCTTATGATTAATTATTAGATTAGTCAAAATAATAATATAATAATTTTTTTAATAATAATATTTTTAATTTATTTTTTTCATATTTTACAATTCATATTTTATAATTGTTATTGAGTGTGAACAGTTAGTCTTTAAATTTGAAGATGATGAACTTAAATGTACTGTAACTCAAAGTTGAAGATTTTAGTGTATGTTGAATCTAATGCAGTGATTTTAAACATAAATTTATTAAATTTTAAAGATGACACTCATTTGACGAGACCGATATTGCCAATGCTCTTAGGGTATGTACATTAATTATAAACATACTCTCGACTTAAACCGGCTGTATTCGTATCATGAGGTTAATTAAGCTAGCTAGTCTTGAATATCCTAGTTTATGATCATTAAGCATGCGTTCAGAATTCAATGATAAAAATAATTAGAGGATCGATCTCGTGATAATTAAATTAAATACACACATATTATATATATATAAACACCTATAGATGCGCATGCAAATTGCAATGCATGAGGCACGCGTCCTGTGTATAAAACGTGTTGCATCGTACGTATAATGAGAGATAGTTATAACTAATCATATATATGTTCTGGAAGCACTCTCAAGTCTTAACCAACATTGTCTAATAATATATCATGTGTGTGTTTGTAGGGATCGAAGGGAGAGATTCATTAATAATTACGTAAATTAACAAAGTTACGTGGGGTTAACATACGTTAATTTAAAGTTGATCAGTAAGACGATAATATATAGTTCAATCGAGTTGATGGTGCACCCTCAACACGTATCTATCCATCTATCCATATATCTATCTACCTAGCTATAAGCTAGTTGATCACAATCCCATTTGATGTTGCGAACTCTAACCAAACTTTCAAGTTTCAATAATATTATTTAGCTACCTAACAGTCATACTTATTTCCACCAATTCAAAAATTTGTGCATTTCTTCACCGTATATATTTGTAGTCCTCATGATCTCCACCATCCAATCCCACACAATTAACTAGCCAGTACTACCTTGTTCAGAACACCCTTAATCTTCTTAAACAACTCTCTTTCTTTACCTTTCTGCCTTGGCTTGATTAACTAAGTGCTCGAGGAACGATGGGATCCGAAGCTCTAGTCCACGTTCTTCTGGTATCTTTCCCAGGCCAAGGCCATGTTAACCCTCTACTCAGGCTTGGCAAACGCCTTGCTTCAAAGGGTTTGCTTGTGACCTTCTCCACCCCCGAAAGCATTGGCAAGCAGATGCGAAAAGCCAGCAACATCACTGACGAGCCTGCACCGGTTGGTGAGGGATTCATCCGCTTCGAATTCTTCGAAGATGGCTGGGACGAGGACGAGCCAAGACGCCAAGACTTGGACCTGTACTTGCCCCAACTCGAGCTCGTTGGCAAAGAGATCTTCCCTCAGATGATAAAGAGAAACGCAGAACAGGGACGCCCCATTTCGTGCCTAATCAACAACCCATTTATTCCTTGGGTTTCGGACGTGGCTGATAGTCTTGGCCTCCCTTCAGCCATGCTATGGGTCCAATCTTGTGCGTGCTTCTCCGCGTACTACCACTATTGCCACGGGTTAGTCCCTTTCCCCTCAGAAGCTGAGCCCTTTATTGATGTTCAATTGCCAAGTATGCCACTTCTGAAGTATGACGAAGTTCCTAGCTTCTTGTACCCAACCACTCCGTACCCATTCTTGAGGAGGGCCATTCTGGGCCAGTACAGGAACTTGGACAAACCCTTCTGCGTACTGATGGACACGTTCCAGGAACTGGAGCAAGATGTCATCGAGTACGCGTCCAAGTTCTGCCCAATCAAAACGGTCGGGCCTCTCTTCAAGAACCCCACAGCTCAGAACGCAAACGTCCGCGGTGATTTCATGAAGGCCGATGACTGCATAGAGTGGCTGGACTCAAAGCCACCCCAATCCGTGGTGTATATCTCCTTCGGCAGCGTAGTCTACTTGACTCAAGCCCAGGTTGACGAGATTGCTCACGGCATCTTGAATTCTGGGGTCTCGTTCTTGTGGGTGATGAAGCCACCTCATAAAGACTCCGGGTACGAACTGCTGGTTCTTCCAGATGGATTCTTGGAGAAAGCTGGGGACAATGGCAGGGTGGTCCAATGGAGCCCACAAGAGCAAGTGTTGGCCCACCCTTCGGTTGCATGCTTTGTGACCCACTGTGGGTGGAACTCAACCATGGAGTCGCTCACCTCAGGCATGCCGGTGGTGGCGTTCCCGCAATGGGGAGACCAGGTTACGGACGCAGTTTACTTGGTGGATGTGTTCAAGACCGGCGTGAGAATGTGCCGCGGCGAAGCTGAAAACAAGGTGATCACTAGAGAAGAGGTGGAAAGGTGCTTACTGGAGGCGACGGTGGGGGCCAAGGCGGCGGAGATGATGCAGAACGCGTTGCAGTGGAAGGCCAAGGCGGAGGCCGCGGTGGTGGAGGGTGGATCGTCTGACCGGAATATCCAAGCCTTTGTGGACGAGGTGAGGAAGAGAAGCATAGCAATCACCAGCAAAACAACGGCCAATGGGGTTGAAGACTTAGCCAATAAGTCAGCAGCCACCAATGGACTTGCAGATCTGGTTGAGTCAAAGGCAAATGGCAGCCTGAACCTGGTTGCATCCTAATAAGAGTCTTCTCAGATTAAGGAATTTGGTGGAAATTAAGGTGGATCTGATTTAAGTGTGGAATAAAATAACTGGGATCTTACCTTTAGATCTGGGTATTTGTTTATTTTATCTTCTTTTTCTTTTTCTTTTTTGAATTTTTTTTAATTTATATATAGTTGGCTTTGCTGCATAAACAGGCCGGTCAGTCAGAACTTAGGTCTGGGCACTATTCTTCTTTTAGTCGTCGTTGACTTTTTAATTTTTCTATATTATATATGTAACCTCTGCTCGAGTTTTGTTCTTCTAAATCCTAATAATTATGTTGTGTCAGAAACGAATTTGCTTTTGTATATCTTGGCCTTTTATTTGGGTTTGAAATTGCTTTTATGGTTGCATTATTATGACTCCATATTTTTTTCGGACGCGGGTAATTGTCACAAGATTTTAGTTATATATAAATTTATCATCCTCTACACTACCTACTTATTTTTATCTTTTTAGTAATATATAAATTAAATATATTTTTAAATTAAATTATCTATTTATTAGTGAAAATAATAATAAAATATTATTAATTTAATACTCATTATTATTATTTTATCTAATTCATTTTTGCTATACTTTACATCATCTCTACCAATCATATATTAATTAATAATTAAATTATTATTTAAATAATCATATTTTCAATTGCCATTTAAAACATCTTTACGCACATGAATGGTTATCAAGCACATTGATTTGCATAAAAATCCTCAACTAACAATAACCCATTAATGAGGCGTTTGAGCCTTTTAGTGTTGAAGAGCAATGGAGCTGCTGAGTTAGAAAGACAAGAACACAGTCACTCTCAGCCACATCAGCACTGGATGGCAAGTCAGCAGATAAGAGAAAAAGGACGAACAAAGGAGAATGAGAGAAGAAAATTCAGAAGCATGACGTTTTGTTTTATATGCATAGCTCTATCCTTTTGTCTGTCATCTGCTCCTTTTTCATTTCTATAAAAACAAAGTTGGTTAGTAGTGCACAGAACAGTGCTCTTTTGTATGCTAGTGATATTCATGTAATTTTATAAATAGCCACACTCTGTACAGACAAAAACATACAAGGAAATATAGAAATACAATCTTCTCCAAACCTCCACCATTGTTTTGCTCTTGGTGATTTACATACACTATTTTTACATTTCTTACATTTAGCACCTGGATCGGGCCTGAGTTTAGTAGTGTTTGCTATGATCTGTTGTGGAACAATCATGTTTACATTTTATTGGTGATGATACCATCCACCAAGCACAAATCCATCAACATTGCAACCCAAAAGTTCAAAATCAATCTTCTCAGGAGTAGGCTCATTCCTACCAAGTTTTCTCGCAATAGGGTATTATTGTCTACCATCCTCTGATAGTCGTTGTTGTTTGGGAGGATTGTCCCACAATATGAAGTGGAGATCATGGTTTACAGTAGTCTTCAGGAGCTCCAGGGCATTGATGAAAGAAAGTTGGCATAATAGCAGGGGAGAGGAGGGGCGCGGTGCGAAAATATTTGGGTGTAGATTGCGTTTGAATTTCAATATGCAAGAGCCTTGATCTGACATGTAGATAAAAGAAAGAGAAAAATAAATTCCACGTGGTGTTGGATAGTAGACAAGTTGCAGTGGGTCGCAAGGTATCATTACCATTTTCTAAGATTCAAAGCATTTATGCTGCTTTGATTGCGAAAGTAGAATGTCAATTAACTATTCAATGCATCGCTTGACAGAAAAGATGACAATACCATTTATGATAAGAGAAGAGTTAGATTCAGAAAAAAATTTTATAACAAATTTTTTATAAATTAATGTAATTTTATTTAATTTTATAAATTTATTTTATAATAAAAATAATTTAATAATTTAATAAATCACATTAAATTATTTTAATTTATAAAATTATTCTTATATATTATTTTTGTGACTAGAATATTTCTTTTATGACAATACTATTCAATGCATCGCTTGATGACAGAAAAGGAGTACACTTTTCGAACGTTAAACTCTTTGAGTGATAGGAAGAATGAGACGTGAAGCTGTGGAGATATCATCCCATTACAAAACACGTTTGTTTTCGGAGTGTTATATCATTTTATTATTATAATTTTTTTAAAATTTTATATTATATATAATAAATAACTTAATTTTTTTTATTTTAATTTATTATTTTAAATTTTAAAATAATGATAATATTAAAAAATAATATTTTATTTAATTTTTAATTTTTATTTAAATCTATTTCACCTAATCTCATTATTCAAATCAGCCAATAATGAGATCATTCTTCTAACTACCAAGAGGCAATTTATAAAGAGAAATATATTGTACAAGTTATAAAAATAGACAAATTTTATATAAATTTAAAAAGTGTAAAACAATTATTCTTTATTAATAAAAACTCGCAGCTTTCAGCCACACTCGCCTTATCTACGTTTCAGCCACACTCGTAAGTTTCTACTAAACACGAGCTTGGTTTTATCTTCTCATGCACAAACCACCAAGAAATACAAGAGAGCTGCTACACAGCATCCACTGTAGTGGGTGCACACAATGCACTCACTACATGGATGCTTATAGTCTATGTATTTCTTTTTTTTTTTTCACCAGACGGATTCTCCCGTCTCTCTCATCCCTCCCATCGTCTCTCTCATTGTTTCTCTCTCTCATCTCGACGCTCTCTCTCTCATCAGATCTCTCTCATCCTCTCTCTCATCAGAACGACTCTCTCTCTCATCTTGGGCTCTCTCTCTCCTCGACTCTCTCTCTCATCGTTTCTCTCTCTCATCTCGAGCTCTCTCTCTCTCCTCGACTCTCTCTCTCATCTCCGCTCTCTCTCATCTCGATCTCTCTCATCGTCACTCTCTCTCTCTCATCTCTGCTCTCTCTCTCATCTCTCTTGTCTCGCTCTCTCTCTCATCTCTCGCTCGTTCTCTCTCTCATCTCCGCTCTCTCTCTCGTCTCTCATTTCCACTCTCACTCTCACTCTCTCTCTTGTTCTCTCTATCATCTCTGCTCTCTCTCTCTCCTCTCTACTCTCTCTCTCTCGTTTTCCCTCTCAAACATGTGATGTATATTTTGACACCTAATGTGTGCAAAATTGGCTTCAATAAACAGTGACTTCTGTATATAATATTTCGAAATACAATGGGATCAGAGGCTCCCACTCATGTACTCCTTGTGTCCTTCCCATCCCATGGCCACATTAACCCTTTGCTCAAAATGGGCAAGAGACTTGCTGCCGATGGTCTCCTTGTCACCTTCACCACCACCGAAAAGTTTGGCAAAGACATGAGGAAAGCCAATAGCAATATCACTGACCAAGCCACGGCGGTGGGAGATGGTTTTATAAGGTTTGAGTTTTTCGAAGATGGTTGGGAAGAGGACGAGCCTAGACGGAATGACCTGACTGACTTCTTGCCTCAGCTCGAGCTTGCTGGAAAGGACGCACTTCACCAAATAATCAAGAAACATGCCGATGAGGATCGTCCCGTTTCATGTCTTATAAACAATTCTTTTGTCCCATGGCATTCCTAATGCCGTCCTTTGGGTTCAGTCCTGTGCAGTCTTTTCTGTTTATTATTTCCATAACCTATTGCCTTTCCCTTCTCAAACCGAGCCCAAGATTGATGTTCAATTGCCCTGCTTGCCTCTCTTAAAATACGACGAAGTTCCCGACTTCTTGCCCCCTTCTAGTCCCTTTCAAATGTTAGGGAAGCTCATCCTAGGCCAGTCCAAGAACTTATCGATACCATTCTGCGTACTGATGGACACTTTCCGGGAGCTCGAGCACGAGATTGTTGACTACATGTCCAATTTCTGCATGGTCAAGCCAGTCGGCCCCTTGTTCTTCAATCCCAAAGCACCAAAAACAAGTATCCGTGGTGACTTATTGAAAGCCGATGATTGCATCGAGTGGCTCAACACAAAGCCCCCCGCATCCGTCGCATACATCTCCTTTGGCAGTATTGCCTACATCGAACAAGAACAAGTGAATGAGCTTGCTTACGGGCTCTTAAATTCTGAGATCTCGTTTTTGGGGGTAATGAAACCACCTCCCAAAGAACATTCCATTCTCAAGCCCCATGTTCTGCCAGACGGTTTCATGGAAAAAGTTGGGAATAGAGGAAAGGTAATACAATGGAGTCCACAAGAAGAGGTGTTAACTCACCCTTCGGTTGCTTGTTTCCTAACCCACTGTGGGTGGAACTCCTCCATGGAAGCCCTCACCTTGGGCGTGCCAGTAGTGGCATTTCCACTGTGGGGTGATCAGGTTACTAATGCAAAATTCTTGGGCGATGTATTTGGAGAAGGGATGAGATTATCCCGTGGCCTGGCTGAAAACAGAGTGATCTTGAGAGATGAGATCGAGAAGTGCTTGTTGGAGGCAATGATGGGACCCAAGGCAGAGGAAATGAAGCGTAATGCCATGGAATGGAAGAGGGCTGCAAATGAGGCGGTGGCAGAAGGTGGCTCCTCCGACCAGAATATTATAGCATTTGTGGATGAGATTAAGAAGAGACATGCTGCTATCACCCATTAATAACAAGGCTTAGGTCTTGTTTGGCTCTTGGATGTATTAACTGGAGATAAGGTTAAGGGTTTTTGAACGTAAAATGGCTAGCGCTACTGTATTGTTTGAGATCATTTAATTATGCTTGTCATGGTTAAATAAAAGCAAGCTAAAACATGTTATAAAATGAGTGTACTTTTTATAAAAATACTCATTATTTAAAAAAAAACTAGTAAAGTAAAAGTTATTTGCATTTATCATTTTTCATTGGAAATAGGTTTGGTCTTGTTGAGTAGTTCCTATATACTATCTTTTTCATCTTTTTTTAATCTATGTCTTATTCCTAGCTATTTCACCCACATTTGCTTCGTTATTTCGAGCGTATAAAGTTAAACAATCCATGGTAGTGTTATATCCTCCGCTTCTTTAATCCGTAAGTCTTCGGGAGGTTTTAATGGCAACTTAAGTGCTATTGCACCTCACATCAATTTCATTTTCCGCATAATTATTTAAAGATTGTACAGCTACAAACAAGATTTAACTTTAACCATATCATTCCTACTTTGCGATCTATAAACTGCTAAGACGAGAGAACTACTGCACGAAAGGGATGAACAGAACCTGCTTTTCTCAAAATCGCATTGGGAAATCTGTAGGTTTATGCCCCTGGTAAAGGCCTTCCCAGTTCCCACACCCAAAACCACACGTCTTCTCCCGAAAGGCCGAAAGGAATCGAAAACAACAAAACAAAACTTCTTTTTTCAGCTACTAATTCCTTCCTAACCATGTGCCAGCTTTGATTCTTCTAGCTAGCTATCTCCTTAATGCCTTTTTTCTTTTTCTTTTCTTTTTAGAATTTTTTTTTCCATCAATCAATTATTCACCGTTCAACACCTCACATTTTATGAAAAACATCCCACACTTAAATGAAAAATACCCGCAAAAAACTAAGCTATAAGCGTGAGGTGTTGGATTCCTATTCCTTTCTTCACCATTTCTGTCCTTGTTCAGAACCGTTGTGAGTGAAATTTGGCCACCATATTGCCAAGAAAAGAAAAAGATATGGGCCGCCATTTACAAAAAAGCAGAGTTTGACACGAGTATTCTCACTGCTTTGTCGACAACGTAACTTTGTTCCCCATGGCAGCAGGCGACCAAAAATCAGCACCGTTGCTGTTCGCCACGTGTGCGGTGCATTCCACTGGAACAAGGCACAGCCCTCTGCTCCTCAAGTCCTTTCTTGCTTCTTCTCCGTTTTCTCCGTCATCCTATCGTCACCACAGAATATGACAGTAAAAACTAACGGAAAATGCTATAAAAGACAAAACAAGTGCCTTCTGGTCTGAGAAATCTCACATTGTTCACGATTCCAGAAATGTAATGTGCGTAATTAAAAACCCGATAAATGCAAATTGGTAGAAAATAAAAGGATGTTGTGACTTTATTCCAACGATGAAAGAGGCGAAAAGAAAAAATTAAAAATTTGAGAAGGATGCGCTTTGCTACGTACAGGTAGAGGTCGGAGTTCCGGTGAAGAGCGCAGTCGCTGAAGGTAAGGGGAGCACAGAACCTGAACCTGGTCGTGCAGAAACCTGATATATCCCATCGCTTCGTGCAGCACTGAGGCCGTATCTGTCTGCACCATTTCAATTTCAGAGTTTCAATTTCCAAAGGTCTCCGCAAGCCATTCTCATATATCGTACTTCAGCTTTGCATAGATTTCAACCAAAAAGAAAAAGGAAAGACTTGCATGGACTTGAAATGCAAATCTATTTTTCTAGATAATGTATTTGAATTTGACATTCTACCTTGCCGAAGGGAGAAACAAGCTGCTGCAATGCTGCGACTCTTTCTCCTAGCTTCTCTTTCCTCTGTGATTTCAAAAGAGCCGATAAGCAAAACAACACCATTACTCGCGAAATAATATATCCGAAGAATAGCCTTGTTTATCACATTTGCTCAACAAAATACTGCAAAAAAATAAAAAAAAAAGAAGCTTGGGTGTGCGACAGAGGGAGTCCGAAAGGAAGAGGACAAATTTTATCATCCATCTTGATTTGCCTAACCTTTGCATGGCCGACCGGCGTGGGATTCTCCATTTTCTTCTTTTTAGATGTTCTCTGACCTGTCGCCACAGCTGGGGTGATGGTGTTGGTGCATTGCACGGATTCCTGGCCCGACCCAATTCGCTTTTTCTACAGAATTACAAAGGAAAATGAAAATTGAAAATAAACCCATTCAAGAAGATCTTCTTTTTGTCTGTCAAACGAAACCAAAATAGTAACTTTGGGAAATTTGCATTCTCACTACAAAAGATTTTGACAAAGTGTTTATACTGCCGTTGTTGCTGGAAGAAGCTAAGGAGGAGTCACTGCACGTGACCCCTGATTTCTTGGGAGTCCTTGTAGTCTCAGGATATACTAGCTCCGCTTCTTGTTGATCGCAGTTCCCGAAGCAGAGCATTTTGGGAGGCTTTCCAGAGGAAAAAACAGAGTAATTTAAGGACCGGTCCACATCAAGACCTACAGCAACATCGCCATCATCATCTGCCAACAGTAACTGTGAGAAACTAATTTCCCCTGTGAGATGGTCCCCCCCAAATCCCTCATTCCCCGCCATCGAAACCCTCTAATCTTCCGCCAAACCAATTAAGCAAAAGCCCAAGATTTAAGCCTTTTTTGTGTGTTTAATGTTCAGCGAGACAGAGAAAGAGACCACAAAGAAAGAAACAAAAACAGAGAGAGAGGAAACTTTGTGTTTGGTTTCAAGCTTAAAACAGCGGAAGCTTCTTATTAGAGATGCAAATATATAGGTCTCTGACTTCGTTGAGTTTGCTTGTGGCGGAGTCGTGCCTCGTGGTGAGAGCCGTTATAATGTGAACTAGAGGGCTCGCTTAACCCTGGCTGTGGCTGGTGATGAGCATTCTTTTTCCAGGGCTGGCTGGCGTTGGTTTTCGGCGTCTTCGGTCAAATCAACGCAGCCCGAGAAAACCGTGGTTTCGCCTTCCAATGCATTTTTGCCCAAACCCGGTCGATTTGTTTCGGCTTTGGCACCCCCAGAAACGGATAGATCAATGCTCAGACTCGCCACCGACGCACTGTTCCTCGGTACTGAGTGGCACTTCAACGAGGACTGCACGAGTACATACTACATGAGACTCTTGAATGCAAAGGAGTCTTGCGCCCAGCCGGGATTCCAAAATCATTTCAATTCATCTTAATTTATCATTAAAATTTTTTTAAATTTCAATACAAAATATAATAAATAATTTATTTTTTTTAATTTTAAAATAATAATAATATTAAAAAATAATATTCTAATAATATTTTATCATCTCAACTCAATTTAACTCAACTCATTTCAATATCCAAACACAATCCAAGTAGGAAGCGCGTGGGACGTAGCTGAGGTGACCGAGAAATAAGAGACAAACTGAGCATTTGGGTTGGGTCCCATTCCAGAAGGATCATCGCAATGCGAGAGCTGTCGGAATCAGGGCCTCTTGGGCAGCGATCACGTAGTACAAACGTCCAATTTCAATATGAAACTTCACCAACTTTTATAGTATAATAATAAGAAGCTCTGCCTGGAATACTATGCTTGGCAACTTGTGTGACCGATTCCGAGTGAAATAATAATAATAAAAACAAAGGGTACAAATTGTTGATATTGCCATCCATCCGTCCTAAATATAAGACCGACCGTACGTGACATCTATGACCTAATTCTCCAGGAATAAACTTCCCCCATTTATCGATGAAAAAATAAATTTAAGATTATTCACTTTAAACTCTTGAATATTTCCATCACAAGCTAAGCAACCTACTAATAGATCCCACGATGTTTAGATGATCATGATGAAGGACGGACTCTATTTGATGGTGAAATCGAAATGACGAGCCTAGCAGACTTGCAAGCAGGAGGAAGAATGGCACGTGGAACCTTCTTTAATCGATGAGACACGTGGGGAAAATGTACGAGAGAGTGAGACAGTAAGGATGAGGAGGCACAACAGTCAAGGCTGTTCCAGACATTTGCTTCGTCGCAAGCTGCGTCTTCCGACACCTCGTTGGTCTTTGGCTCCGTTATTGTCAATGTCTCCCCCTTTGCGGACTTCAATGCCTGAGATAAAACAAAAGGGCGATTCCCCAAATTATTACCAGGCTGGGTGACGGAACTCGACCAAGCTTGTGATTCTTTCCTTCGGTAAATTAGAGAGTTGACGGGTAATAGCAGCTTATGCCTACAAGGTCAGGGCATTTGAAACAGAGTAATAGAAAATGAGAGTCCACACATTTCTCTGTCTTGGTCTCTGGGTTTCTGAAAAGTCCATTTATTTTCCTTTCTATTCTACATTAATGTCGGCATTATTTTGAACTGTATCTTGAAAAATGTTTCCCACGTTCATACGTGCAATAGGATATAAATGCATCCGGTCTACGAAAAAAATTGGTAAGAACAGATTTGGCCCAAATTGCCAAACAAAGTTCCAATGTTTAAAATTAAGAAAGTTGCTCCCCAAATGACAAGATTTTGCCGATCTATTAATGCTGGTCAATGGCTTAACAAAAATAACATATAACTGTTTAGGCAGTACATCGCAAGAGGAAAGTTCGAAAGAATTGATCTACCATAATATGGCTATTGCCTCCGATCTCAATATCAATTTACAACAGCAATAAAAAAGACACATCTTGTGGATGATCATAGCCAACATTAGTATAAGACAGTTGAACATGACCAAAGCAGATTCAAAGCCCATATTGTAGCATTAGATTATTAGACATATCAACCAGAGCTATAACAGTTCAATAGCGGATACAGCACTCCAACACCATTGTTTAAGTGATCACAAGTATTTCTAACCCACGTTCAAAAGAACATTATGCAATAGAAATGGTACCCTTTGTCAGAAAACATGAGAACATCAGTTTGAAAATCCAAAAATAGTACTGGGCAGCTGCTCTTTGAGAAATAGAAGCAAGCATTTGGCAGACATATTCGTATCGACTATGCAAAACAGATATCCTTCAGCTTATCAGCGGCCGATTGATCCACCGAATACTGCATTAACAACAAAGCCGAAATGGCTCAGCAAAAGTAAAAACACAATACAAATGAAAAAAAAAAAAAGAGCAACTGTTTTTTCTGTGGGGGGGGAGTGATTGTAAGCGCGGTGGAAGAGTTCTTCGAGGGCTTTGGGATCGTTGGCATCGACATCTCTGTAGTTAACGAAGTTTTCGCGCGCATACTTGGCGTAGTAAGGCCTTGTGTCCTTCGGTAACTGCCTCACTAGCCTCAGGACCCCGCCATAGACTCTCAGCGCCTTCTCCATATCAATTTCTGTTCAACAGCCAACCAGAACCTCCTCAAATAGAATGGGCTTCGCTTTTCTTTCGGGCGTGCTCGAAATTTGGGAAAGAAAAGGGTTTGAAAGTTGGATCCTTGGACAATGGACTCCGTATCATTTTAGCTGGTCCAGCCGTTCCCTGACTAGGCCGCTAATGGTGTTGCACTCCGGCCTAAATATTCGGTTACCAATGTGTTCGAAGCTTTCTAAAACCAGCCTAGTTCTGTGGTCCAATTGTTTCTTTCCATCTGGCTATTAAGGCCCAACGTGAGTTTCATTTGAAAACCCTTTTTTTTTTCGTTTTTTAATTTCTTCATTATTTATGTAGATAGTTCAAAATAGTAAAATGTATAATTTCGCACTTTTTTAAACAAAAGAAATTTGAATTGTAGAGTATAAAATAAGAGAGATATAGATACATAAAATAAGTTCAATATCATTTACAAATTGAATCGATTTGATATAATATATTAGATTGTAAAATTATTTTTATTATAAAATAAATTTAATATATTATATAAAATTATATCAATTTAAAATTTTATGTTTATAAAATATTTTTATGACTGTAAGACTTATTTTTAACAAATAATTGATGAGATCTTAAATCTATTTTAAATTATTGAATGAAGGGAACATCTGTATATATAAAAGTAAATTTATAAATAAAAGAAATAAAATTTATTAATAAAAAAAATTTATTTATCATCCTTACATCACATTTAATTTTTTTATTTATTTTTTATTAAATATATAGTGTATAAATGATAGAATAAAAAAAATTAATTAATTGAAGAAAAAAAAATTAAAAAAAAATGATATATGAAGATGAAAAGTAACGTAACTCAAAAAATGTAGATAGACGGAACATTTTCCTTTCTATGAATCGATTATAGGGTTGTAACAATGACTTATGAAGCTCCAAGCTGTTTATCCTCCGCATCACTGTATCAACCCATCCACCAATCACAAACGCAAACAACAGTAGATTATTATTCCCTCTAAAAGTATAAACCCTCGAAAAACCCTCACCCTGTGGCCTTGTTTCCGACTCTGTTTGGGAAAAATGGCTTGGCGCTCAGGATCGCTGTCTCGGTCGTTGCTCACGACCGTTAGGTCATCATCCCGCAGTTCATCTCCGCCTCTCCCCCGTCTTCGCCCGCCGCCTCTAACCCCTCCACGCGTCCAGTCCCGCCGCCTCTCCTTCGCTAGTCCTGCTCCCAGGTCCCCTCCTGAAACCCCTTTTGGTTGCGGAAATTGAGAGAAATCATGTAGTTTACTTATTTATATATCCCTGTTGCTTTAGATTTATGGATATCTGATATGTGAGATCTGGAACCTACGTATCTCAGCCATTCTAAGTTCTGTGAAGGGAAACATAAATTTCATGACGTGGGTCATTTGTTTCATTATTTATTTTTTTCATGTACATATAGTTAAAGAAATTACATAGTTTTCATTTCATCATTATAACTTTTTTAAATTTTGATATAAAATATAATAAATAATTCAAATTTTTTAAATTTTAAAATAATAATATTAAAAATAATATTTTATTTAATTCATCTAAAATCATCTGAACTCACAGCAACTTATCTCTTAATCCAAAGGGGGCTTAGTATTTTTCTGCACGGGTTTGTGTAAATAGATAGATGTTGAAAGGAGAATTACAAATGGTCATGAGCATGTATTATCTTTCCTTTAATTTTTCTTCCATATAATTGAAAAAAAAGGACTAAATTATAAATAATTATTTTGTCAGGTCTTTAAAGAAAGAAAATAAGCTCCGAAATATCTTTACTTTCCTTTGTGTTTTTCCGCATCAAAAAAGAAAAGGAAGAAAACAAACCTTTCTTTCCTGTTTCTCTGTCTTCAGCCAAATTACCTAGTGCATTGTTTTCTATGCATGTTCGTTTTTAATTCGTACAAACCTCCTTTTGTTTTGCATCATCCTAGCAAATAAAGCTTATTTAAAAAAGAAAAAAAAAAGTAGAATTTCTACATTATTAGATGTTAAATTATAGTTCTTTTGGGTTTTACTTGTGTAGTTGGTTTCTTGTCTTTTCAATAGGAATTTGGGAGAACTAGGATGTACGCAGTCACTTCTACCGCTTGGCAACGTGTTGGCTACAACCCGCCTCACATCTCACCTTTCTGTCAATGTGCGGGCTTTTTGTGAGCTGTCCCATGGTACCTTCCGACGTACTTGTCAGGATCGCTAGTAGTCTCTTTGTGAGTCTTGCTGTTTCTAGGAGACATGGCCAAAATTGACTAATTCTTTCTGATTCTTTTTGTTATATATCCACTAATTTCCTTGGCGGCATTAAAGGTTTTGGCACATAAAAAATCTAGTTACTCTTGAGCTTGGTTTATACTTTATAGGGTCAGAGCTTGGTAGGAGTTTTTAATATCTTAAGCTTGGTTGACAAAAGGACTTTGGGATTGGGATTGATAGGGAGGAGTGGAAAAGACGGGTTATGCAGAGGACTTTCAAGCATCCAAAAGGCAGTGAGAATGATGCTTCACTGTATGGGTTATCTTTTTAAACCTTTCTATCTGATACATAATTCTGGTAAAATTTCTGATGTTTTATGAGTAAATGGATAATGAAGAACCCTAGAAATTATTGGACTTTGGAGTTTTTATTTGCACTTGATGAGGGTGTAGTTATGGAAAAGATTATGTTAATTGATTTAGCTGTCATGACTCAGCATAACCCTCCAAACACAGTTTTTATTTGTTGATAAAACACTGCATTAAGACTTGAGAGTCATCTGGTGCATATTTTCTATTTCTAGTCTTTTATATGATTTTACATATAGTCAATTCTTGGGGTTTTGGATCTTCTTTGTATGTTAAGTTTGTTGGAAATTCTAATTTTTCTGTGATCTTTTAGTTTTTTTTTTTTTCATTGTGCAAGGTAGCTTTTCAATCGTGTTGCAGTAACACTTTGGAGTACCTAATTTTATATGTTTTTCCTAGCTCTTATGAGACATGGCGCCATGTTATGTAATTTTCATTTTGGTGACCTCTTGGGAAGTCCTTGTGTTGCACCCCTTGTTTACCTATCAAAAAATGTAATTTTTATTTCAGAAACATACTGATATGTGATTGTTGCCTAGAGCATCATTTGTAGTGTTCTGGCATAAAATTCAGGGAAATGGTAACTCTACTGCTGTCTGTGTCTTAGAAATTAGTACCTGTTTAGGGCCATTTCAAACAAGAAACTTGTAGATTTTTTTTTCCTCTCTGTTGTAATCAATATGGCAATCTAAATTCTGTCGACCCAAGATTCTTTTTGAAAAAAGCATGGCGCAGTAGTTTCTGGAGCACATATATTAACTTTTACTGCTGCATTGTTTTGAATAAAAGTGAACTGTTTTCTCATTATGGATGAGAGGCACTTAATACCAGTATGGTTGCCAGGGTTGAGTACTCTTGGATTCATGACATATTTGATCCCCCATTATTCATCTTCTTTTTTTTCTTTTTTTGGCTCTGAGTTGAGAGATAATTAGCAATCCGTGAGTATATATAATTTGAACAGATGCTAGTGGGGAATGCACCATTAAAGAATCCAACTTCACAGAAGTTTGTGACGGAAGTCTTGTTGTCCTGTTCGCAATTGTATCTGTCTTGGAGTTGGTAGCTTTCATGATAGTGAGCGCATGTGATGCTGTATGTCACTCTGTTAAGTCGGCATGGTCCCACTCCATTCACCTATACTTCTCGTTCCTTTACTTTTATATTTTAAGGGGGCGGGAGCTGATTAAGCTCCAACATAGAGAAGTTGGTTCCTGTATCAGAGTCCAATGTGGTTGGTATTATGATGGGAGGCAGCTAGTCCATGTGCTTCACGAGGACTGCCAAAATATGTTTTATTTTGGATCCTAGAGCATTCCCCTCTACAGTTTATCAACATGTGTGCGTATTGCTTGCTGCGATTGTCCGTGACTGGAGGCATTTCCCGGTATTCAAGTGTAATCTTTTAGAGTTTATACTAGAACTAGCTTAATCTAAAAGCCCAATCAAATCTTCTTTTATGCTCGACAGTGAGACAAACCGTAGACGTCGTTCTCGTGCTCCTTGGCTTTCTTCTGGGAGATGATTGAAGTGGGCGAATCTTTGAAGTGGGAGGGGTCATTGCTTGCGGGGAAAAGCATCTTTGCAATATATAGAAATGTCGCATGTTAGTTGTTGACACGATAGGGAAAACCCAGTCAACGTTGGACGGTTGGAATTTTGAGTTTATCCTTCTACAATGAGTGTTTTTGGGGTTGGTGTAATGCCCATATTTGGAGAGAACTGATCCCCATGAAAAAAAGAAAGTACAGATGTCGGGTGGTTCCTGGAAGCCATGATGGCCAATGAACTTGGAAAATATCGTCTCCCACTTGTACGAGACAGGATCCTCAACAAATATTAAGAGAAAATCCCCTTCTCTCAACGTAATAATTGCAATAAAGAATTTGAACAACGATTGCAAGTGACAAAGTGCTCGATACACATTATCCGAATTGTTCTGTGTAAGAAGTAAAAGTAAGTGCGAATTGAACAAGTTGTTTAACACCATTCACCACTTGGAAACCATTATTAACAATGCAAAGCTTTATCTGAGGGATGTACCATTTGCGGATCTTCAGTGGCAGTGGCAATAATGCTGGTCATGAATTGTTCTCTTGATGACTAGAATTCTCGTTTTCTCATGTCCTTTATTACTTCCCCCTAACTAATAGTTCTATTGCATTTAGAAACGCCATATCAGCATATGTTCACCATCTTATATCTCCATAGAGCCCAAGAACGTTGGAAAGTTTAAGCTAGCTCTGGTTTAGAATTCTATACAAACGGTGGTGGTAACGAGAGAATTTGACCAAATTTCGTACCTCCCAAAGCTGAGATTTCATTGGTTGAGAGTAATTTCTTTTGAGGGATGATATAGATTTTGAACTATCCTAATAATTTCTTAAAAATATTTTTAACAAAGTGACTTGTAAAATAGTGTAAATTTCATCATTATTGATGTCTTCTGTGGGTCACTGTGTGTACGTGAGAGATGCCCTTTTATGGGGAACTGAGCTTCTCGTCTTCTGAGTTTTAATCACAAAAAGAAAGAAATGGCTCAAATGAGTACATGTGGCTCTTAGCTGCTGCGGTTAAATAAAATATTATTTTTTAATATTATTATTATTTTAAAATTTAAAAAAAATTAAATTATTTATTATATCTTATAAAAATTTAAAAAAATTATAATGGCCTACTTCTCCTAATGTGCATACAGACTGCCCATTACGTGTTTGAAAACGAACACCAAGAAACCCCAACAAGAAGACACCCCACATAGATATCCATGTCAAGAGAAAACACTATTAAAATGGAAAGATAACAATCTATCTGATTTTTTTTCTACTTTTATCACCATTATTGGCGATTTTCAGGGCCCCATTACCCACCGCAAAATATCAAATCAAAAGGCAATTTAATAACCTAACTAATCTTTACCACCAAACACACGTCACTGCTCTATAGCAGCCATTCAGAATTTTGAAGCTCATGTGTCACTTTCTGTTCCTTTTTCTCTTGTTCATCTCTCACTGACTTCTCCAATCAGGGCATACCACTTTTTCTGGTGGGTGCCATCTTTGCTAGAATCAAGCTCCCTTGCCCATTGCAGACAATTCGGGTAGGGGTGTAAGAGGAATGTGGGTCTCACAGTCCCAGACAATTGACCTGTGTAGCTGTCCGGGGTTGTGGGTCCACAACCCCTCGCCTACACCACTGCCCGAATTGCCTGTGATTCTGGTAGAGGATTGCAGGAGATCTATATTTTCTTTACTATTCCATCATACCAACTTGACTTGAAAGAGTTTACCGACTACTGCAATTGTGCTGGTCCGTGAATATCTGTGGAGAACAGTTTTACTAATTACCATAGATGAACTACATAGAATAATTACAAAATAAACCGATAATGTAAAATTCAGAAGCAGATGTTGGTTCTCCTCCAATATATTCTGCAAAAGTGGCTTTCCAGTGCTCAAAACGAACAGCTTCTATCAACAGAGAAAGCAGCCCTTCTCCAGGGAGTAATACTTTTTTTTTTATAAGTTTCTCCAGGAGTAATACTAATATCTCTACTCCATTTTCTTTAATCTTTCAATCACCTAGATTTGTCAAGTGGTTTCAGAGATTTCCAAAATCAACAGAAACATCACTCTTCTTTATATGCAACACACAAACATCCCATCTTAGAAACATCGTATCCAAGTCACAAAGGTTCAACCAATTGAATTGCTTACTTGATGGATAAGCAGCACTCACGGCAGGCAGAGCAAATAAAGGGTAAGCTTGTGATTTTGACTAATAAGGATTTGTTGTATGATTGTCAAACCTTGTATTTCTCTTGTTACTCCAAAGAGAACCATGTAAGTCATTGTGATTTGAGGACAGAAAAAGAAGAGGCAAAAGCTGAAAGTGGGGAATCCTAAGCCTGAACAGAGCAACAGTAAAGATGACATAAGCAGTGTCCCCCAGAGCACCGAGCATCACTTAGTGGGGTCACCGAATTGGGATAAGATTACATAAAAAAAGGAACTTAACAATCTCACTTCCCATAAAGTCTGATACCTCTTGCCACTGAATCCTCTCTTCTTGTCTTCCTCTTTGATCTAATTCTTTAAAGAGAGCATCACAACCAATCCACAAGCCCTCTCTCTTCATTCAGTCTCCTTTAACACTGTCAGCTGATTTGAAATTTGAGGAGACATGTTCTTTCAGGGAGAAGAAGCAACTGAAACAGCACCAGATGAACGGCAGGGTGAAAAAAAAATCAGCAGTGGCGATGATGATGGAGGAACTGATTATGACGATCCAGGCGAGTGGCTGAATCTGAGCCTAGGCAGGAATGTGCTCTCAATTGCTGAAGACCCTGATAGACAACAAAAAACTGCTCCTACCAAGGTTTTCTCATGCAACTTTTGCAAGAGAAAGTTCTTCAGCTCACAAGCATTAGGGGGTCATCAAAATGCCCACAAGAGGGAAAGAGGTGCAGCCAGAAGATATCAGTCTCATGGGATGATGAGGATGATGGGATTACCCATTAACACTCCCATTGCCCGATCGCTAGGCGTTCAGCCCCATTCACTTGTGCACAAGCCAAGCAGAGATTTAACTGCAATTGTAACAAGATTTAATGATGCCAACACAGGGTTTGGAATGGCATGGACGCCCTTCACGCTAGAGGACACAACAGATTTACTGTGGCCAGGCAGCTTTCGTATGGATCCAAAACTACCACAGACATCATCAGAGCCACAGAAGCTAGACTTGAATCTGCGGCTCTGACCCATCCATCCTTCAGCCTCAGTTTGGAATTAATTTTCCACTCTTTCTATTGGAATGGCTCTCGATTTCTTCATCCAACAAGGACAGAAACTAACCAAGTTAGGATCTGGAGTTCTAATACTCGACATTCTAGATGGTGGTTCTGCCCAATGAAACTAGAAGAAATACCAAATATTTCCTACCAGTTATGCATGTTGGAGCATGAACAAAGTTGAAGCCTAACCTTGCTTTTCGGTTATTCTGCTTTTGATGCCTGAAATAAATCCTGGTGCACTACACACGTCGCAGAGTTTTTAAAGAGTCTTTCTTACCCTAATTATAAATCTACTTCTATTGTTTTCTTTTTCTTTTTCTACTTCTATTCCATTTTGCTTTATATATGGTTCAAACCACATTATGCTGAGAATTATTCAAACTCTAGTTAGGTACTTCTCATGTATACTCCCTGTGTACTTGGGTTTTGCCTACTTTTAATGAATAAAACTTCTTGGTTACCTAAAAAAAATGCTGAGACTTATTCAAATGTAACGAAACAGGCACTGTCAGTAGTATTAACCACTCAACCCTTAAGCCTCAATAAGAAGAGAAATAGATGATGAAGGTAGGACCCCACCCCAGTGACCCCACTCCCCTTCCAACAAAAAGGAAAAAAAGAAAAAACCAACCCAAGATGCAACTTTTCAATTGAAAAGATATCTATCTTATTACTCCTGCCCCTAACTAGTGCCTTCATATGGTGTATACATTTTCCATCTTAGAGAAATAATGTGATTCTTTCATTTCATAAAGGTTTTATCCAGTTGCAGGCATTTAACCTAGGTACCACCCTTGTATGACAGTATGATACTGACTCTTTTTTTCCAAAAAAGAAAAAAGAAAGCTTTTGAAGAACGTACCTAAGATTAGGACTAACATCTCTGTGGAACGACATTTAGGCTACGTTTAGATCATGGAAGCAGCTGAGCTCATCTGAGTTGAGTTCAAATTTAAGCCTAGCCCAACATCTAAACACACAATTCCCAAATCACTTAACATCATTCAACTCAAAACCTATTTACACGTGGGACCCACAACATTTTTCAACTCAACACCTTACACGCGGGACCCACAACCTTTTCAACTTCCCATAAATACATCTAAATTCATCTTAACATCCAAACACATCTAAACGCATCTTAGGTGGACCCCACAAAACTCATTTCACCATCTCAACTCATTACTATTCATAAAGAACTCAATTCATCTCAACTTAGCTCAACATCTAAACACAACCTTAGTAACCAGATAGAAAAACTTGGTTTTGGTTCATAGAAGACTTGCATGCACTAGAACACAGGATCGTTTTTAATCTTGAACTCTGAAATTTGTTCATTTCTAGCAACTTTCCTCATATAAGATGACACTGACTCTTTTTTTCCAAAAAAAAAAAAAAGAAAGCTTTTGAAGAACGTACCTAAGATTAGGACTAACATCTCTGTGGAACGACATTTAGGCTACGTTTGGAATATGGAAGCAGCTGAGCTCATCTGAGTTGAGTTCAAATTTAAGCTTAGCCCAACATCTAAACACACAATTCCCAAATCACTTAACATCATTCAACTCAAGACCTCTTTACACGTGGAACCCACAACCTTTTCAACTTCCCATAAATACATCTAAATTCATCTTAACATCCAAACACATCTAAACGCATCTTAGGTGGACCCCACAAAACTCACTTCACCATCTCAACTCATTACTATTCATAAAGAACTCAATTCATCTCAACATCCAAACACAACCTTAGTAACCAGATAGAAAAACTTGGTTTTGGTTCATAGAAGACTTGCATGCACTGTAACACAGGATTGTTTTTAATCTTGAATTCTGAAATTTGTTCATTTCTAGCAACTTTCCTCATATAAGATCAAGATGATACTTGGCCAAAATTTCCAAATTAGTAGTGCAGGCCCTGAGTGTTCACTAATTTGTGTTTCATTGACCCGGGTGTACAAATTGTATGTGAAACAAAGAACATTTCCATGCAGAAGTTGAAGCACAGATAACCATAATCAACTCGTATGCAATCACTTTTACTTCTCTCCAAATTCATCATTGAAGCTAGGTTATGAACATTGAGTACGATTCCTCAAGCTAATGTTTGTGTATATGCAGTGAAAATAATAAAATATCAAACAAGAGAGAATGAGCAACACGAAAATGCATGAGACAGGATGTTTCAATTCTCCACAATCACAACATAGAAAAAACTTGAGCCCTTGTGTATGAAGAGGCAGGTATCACCTTACAAATTATCAGGAATTTTAAGCTTTTGGGTCTTGTGCTTGATGATGGGAAGCCTCTGGCTGATGATGCTTGGATCACTATAGGCAGCAGGATCAGATGGGTGTCCTATCTGCACCATATCAATGCTCTAAGAAACGAAAATACTTCAAAACCATCAAATACAAAAGTAAACTGCATCTATTTCTTCGCCTCACAACCCAAAGGGATGGCACCGGTTTGAGTCTCCCCAAGAGCAATTTTCTTGTGAATTAATTTTTTCTTCTTTTTCTTTTACTTATCAAAAAAAAAATTCTTACATATTTAACAAGGTGTCAATATGGAGAGGAAATCCAAAACCAACTGAGAATTCAAGTTAGTATGATTCAGTGATAGCACCAAATCTGTACCCAGTGAAAGCAGTCTAATAAACCTTTTTGAAAATTATGTAATGTGGTTTCAACGATGCGATCTAACATTGCATGCACTCAATCAGAAGTTCAACTTACCATACTCCACTTCTGCAGTGAGCGAATCAATGAAATTTGACTCACATCAAAGTTTCACAGACATTACTCAACTGAAATAATAAAGCCCACCCAAAGATTACATCTGCCGAAATTAGAACTCAGAAAACCCACAATACGTAATCTGAAACCTAGGACATGATGAAAGTGAAGCCTTATTCTCAGAAATGGGCTGCACTTTCTGTTTTGCATGTAACTTCCACTTTTGGCAATATTGAATTTAATTTGTAGAACCTAAGTGGGACATCGTCGAGACAAATCCTACATCGTCCAATGTCATCCCACAAGGAGTCTAGAAAAGAAACTCAAATTGCAATTGATCAAAGAGTTGTCAGTCCTTTTATGTTCAGTCACCTAATCATAGCTTCATTGAAATCCTCCATTGAGCTTTAATTTTTTTAAGGCATTTCTAAAATTAAAATTAGGCTTGATCAAAGTTTTTAGGTTTATTTTTTCCTTTTATCGGTTGTAGTTGTATTTTTTTAGGTGATTATGGTAGAAAATATATGAGAAAAAGTATTTATAAAGCTCAACAAAAATTCCAGTAATTATGGAAATTTATGTTTTCAGTTCATCAAATACCCGGTAGCCTAGGCTTTTCGTCTTTTCTTTCCCACCTCATCTTATTCATAATTCTCCACACGCTTATAAGTCCCTTAATTGTGTCCTAAACTAGCTTTTGTTCCTTTACATTCTAAATCTTAATTGTACTGTCATAACCCTTACTCCCGCCGTTGATCCACTTAAGCAAAGCAGCCATTATCATGAAGATCCCAATCCTGTCCTGTTCACTTAAACAGTGAACTTCCATGAACAACCAAAAAAAAAGTACTCATGGAGTAAGAACCGTTTAATTTTTTCCATATACCTTAAGCTAAAGTTTAACCAAATTTGAAGTTCAAAGAACCTGCCAGTATGCCACAAAGAACTGGATTATAAAAGTTCATATCTCCCAATGAGAACCTGGATAAACTTCTGTACAGAATGCCTGCCTGGAAAGATTGGTTAGGCAAAAGAACCAGACAGTTGTTCCTCTAAAACATAAACAAATGTTCCTACTAGTTCAATAGCTCCTACACTGAACAAGTTAGGACCTTTCCAAATCAGCTGAAAAGCAAATGCTGTTCATACTAGAAGGGGTGCATGGAATTTTTAAACATTAAAAGCTTCTTCTAAAAATTAGATAACTTATATTATATATAAACAAAACTATCGTCTAAAACACCCATTACTCTTGGGCATCCCAAACACCGATAAATTAAGAAAATTTTGAAACATTGGTAACTAGACAAAATGACATTATCAACCAAGCAACAAGGTCTTACAAATACACAAGACTTCTCTAAAGAGTGGAGACAAAAATCAACAAGTTTATCAATAGTGCGCACAGAAAAGAAGAGGCAAAACTTACAGCAGATAAAGTTTTGAATGTGGCTTCTCTCCAGCAGCTTTCTCGAAGGAGGATGGGATTTGCACTAACATCAAAGATGCAATGCATACGAGTATCCCTTAGTCTCATCAGCGCTCCATCAACTCTAAGCTAGAAGAAAGACAGATACATGCAAAACGGAAATTATATAGTTGGTGAAACAGAACGAGAAGGCAAACCATTGCCCTATGGGCCTAACTGACACTGACACTTCCAAAATATAAGCATGAGTTGATAGGTGAGGTTGTAGGCTCAAGTCCTGTTCTGTAAATCAACTAATTACGAATCAACAAAAAAAGTGGAGCATAAATATCTGAAAGTAAAGCATATATCTTCCCATATAATCTTTGGAGTTTACTAGAACAGAGTACTCCCTTTGTAAGTTTTTTTATTTATCGACGCCGAAAGTACTGGCATGACACGAAAACATGAATATATGCTTAAAATTTTAATCTTTAAATTCTTCTTCACACGATGTGATTTCAAGTTAAAATATACTGAACCAAGAAAGTCAGCTCACCCAAAATCGTAGGAGAAGAAACCAACAGCTTGGCATGACTCTCTATTAAAAATAAAAAATAGCATGATTAGTCCTTAACTATCTCAATGCTGGGAAGAAAGAGGATTCATAGTGCGCAAGAAATTTCAATCTTACCACTTTTACAGTTAAGAGAGAAACTCCATTATCAGCCAATTCATCTTCATACAAGACTACCTGTTCAGTTACAAGGGTTACTTTGGTCATGGCCTCAACATATATTCCAAGAAGAGAACACACCCGTTTCTAGTATCAAGATGCCCACCTCATCGTAGAAGAGAATAGGCTCTTTTGATGTTAGTGAAACCACATCAATTTTTTCCTCACAGTCCTCCCAATGAAGATTGCATGTTCGCTGAGAGATTCCGTACTGACCGAAAGTAGCACAAACAATAACAGTCAAAACCATGGTGATAATTATGCAAGTAATGGGGAAAGGGAACTCATTAACCATGTAAAGCATACAAAAATTCCAATCTATTATCAAATTCAAGACAACTCAAATAACATTAAATCTTAATTTTGGAAAACTTTTGCACAGTTCCAGATAAAAGAGCAAGCACATACATCTGTATCTATCTCAATTGTTTCACTTCCACAATATGGCGTCGTGAATGTATAGTCATAGTCCAGTATCACCTGCTGGAGTGGTTTACTGCAAACTTAGAAGAGGGTTTTAAGAATTAAGGCCCAAGAGAAAACTGTCAGTAAATGCTGCTATATAGGCAATAAGGTTGAAATGAAAGAAACAACCCAAAATCAGGGACACAATGTCACTAAAGTACGTGACTCAATAGTTCACAAACAGTATTCTCTTGACATGTATACTGCAAGTTAAAGGCGAGACAAGTTGTGGAAATTTAGAGATATTTTTACTAATGAGAGAACATTCCTTTCCTGTGGATAGAATGCTATATCCATAGAGGTTAAATTACAATATATCATCCTTTAAGATGATTATACTTTAGAAAGGAAAAGTTGGGGTACCGTCCTCTTCCTTAAAAATAAAATACTTTAGAAAGGAAAATCTTGTTGAGAACTCTTGAAGCATCACCCCATCCTCTATATCGATGGCATTTTGTGACGGTAAAATTCTAATGTTGATGCAGTAAAGCAATGATTACACTAGATCCAGTTGTCTACTATAAAGAAATTACTTATAGTCAACACAGCTTACCTTCTGAATTTCCATTTCGCTGCCGCAGGGACTTCAACTGGTGGCAGCGCCTCCTGCTTCCAGCCATTTAGAGCGTCAAATGCATTAAAATGGATTTTGATGCCACTCTTCACATGTTTAAGAACCAAGGAACTTTCCCCAAAAACCATCTCTGGCAAGTGAGAAGTCTGAAGCTTCTGTTCCCACCTGCATCAGAGTATAAAACATCAAATCTTATGTGGTAACCTAGGAGTCAGAGACTACTAATCTACATGGCTTCAAAAGCCACAGGAAACAAGGTGACCCCAACGATTACCTCCAAATAAACTACGAATTGAAACTTAGTTTGGGTATACAAGTTTCTTTTATTTCAATTTCCACGTAAATTTATCTTTTTTGTTCCAACCGCAGCTGAATCAATGCCAACGATTTTACCATCTGAACTAAGCGTCACCTTAGGTGCTTAGATTTTCTAAAAAAATCGCTTTTATTTCTCCTAACATTCTAATCGCATTCAAGAAAATTTGGCAGATCCCCGCTTTTGGATGAATTCTTCTTTATAAAAAGTGCTATACCTACAGGAGAAATAGATGTTTAGTTTTTTTTCTTACTAATATAAAAAATGTTTAATAAGGATTTATAACTAGATATTTCACATAAACCTTAGTCCTAATGAACAACGGAGCATCAAACTAAGAAGGGTACCAATAGCAAGCGAAAGAGCTGGAGAAAGGATACCCACATTCAATTTCGAAAAAATTCGTTGTAAGAATAATTTCTGGACTACGTAATATGTAGAAAACATAAAAATTCGACAGTAATAGTTGCAAACTTGAAACTTCCTAAACAAAGATTCACTGACAGCTGGTGGTCGGAGGAGTTGAGGATAGAGCGCTTGCGAGACTCGATCTCCCAGCCATGGATGCGCAGTCCGCGCCGGCCGTCGGACAAAGGCTCGGCCCCTGCGGCTTTGAGTTCCTTCTCGTCTGTTTCTACCTCCATTCTCTTAATGGTTCCTCCGGTTTTCTGGTTGTCTCCCTGCTTGAGCGTGGGAGAGCCGGAGAGGCATTAGGTCCTAAATTAGAGTGGGATTAGAGGGCCTGTCTGCTAGATTCTTTATCTCCCGCCCAATTAGATAATGGGCCTAAGTCCGTCGATCCAACCCGGCTAGATAATGGGCCTAAGTCCCCCATCTAATAAGACAACCATTATCTTCCATTTCAAATAATTAGATATTAATCATTATTCATTAATATGAGGTGCTTTAAAATAATTACTTTTACAAATAAAATAATATATTTTTTTGAGATTTTTTTGAGATATATTGGTTATTAAATTTTATAAAAGTAGATAAGAAGATTTAAATATTTTTGTTTAATAAGTCCTTTAAAATTGAGTAAATATAGTTGAGAATTTGATTATATATAATATTTTGTAAGGTATTTTTTGTTGCGATTATTGTAAAAATTAAAATTATTTTTATACTCTTTACAAATAATAAATTCTCAATAAGAGCACACGATACTAAGATTTCCTTTAGATTTCGAGCTAGGTAGCACCAATTCAATGGTAAATTTTAACATTCCAAAAGCAGATGGTTGGATGGCCTGGCTAAGTTTAGCCAGCTCGACTTTTCTATCATGGAAAGTAGTTACGCGAGAACAGCATTCACATAACCAAGTCTCGTCATGATTGTCAAGTGATGCATCGATATCTGATATTAGAGGAATTTAAGACTGATGGTGAGCTATATAGTTTTTGCTTTTATGGCAAGTTAATTTTACACAGCCCCAAAAAATTTAAAATACATAAAAGCAAACTATAAATATTAGGGGTCCTTGATCCTAACGCACCGCTAACTGCTAAGACACACTCTGCCGTGTGAAGAGACTTTTACCAAAGGAAGAGCCACAATCTAAGGAAGAGCTTTATTTTGTGAGAACGGCATTTGTGAATTACCTGAGGTAGGAAGACCAGAAAACCATTATCTAATTAAAGATCAATAATGGCATAGGCAATTGGATTATCGAATGGGGAAGAAACTAAAACCTTTCGAGCTGCTGGTTACTCTCTCATAAGATCTCGGCGAGGTGACTGGTCAAAATTAATCCCCTAGGATTAAAATTGGAAATGTCAAACAGATTTCCTTCTTCGAGTCTTCATTCCACCACCTGCTTGCACTTTATTTGCCTTTTTAAATTCCTCAATTCTAAAATTTGGATCTGATGCCTGAGGATCTGACCTTCCTTTTCTCTTTCTAGAATTTGGGGTTGTGGATTTATGTCTACAGCTTTCCCGAGTCTCCAATTCACTATGCCTCAGATCCCCACTGCTTTCCCGTACAGTGGTAGCCGACCTGGGTGATGCCTCACATTGGGCTCCATTGCATGTGGTATCTCTGGTAGCCATATTTGTTTGAGACGAGGGAGTGCCCGCTTTTGAAGCGCTATCAGCTCCGCCAGCTTCCATATGTGATGAATGGTGAAAGCTCCAACGAGCATTCTCAAACCATTTGCTAACCTGCTCAATAAAAAGATACTGAAAACCAGAACAAAAAAATGCCCAACATAATTTCTAAACAAAAGAAAGAATGTAACTCTTTCCGTCATTAGGGTAAGTAATTAAGAAGATAGGACCTGCTGGAAAGTGATTCCTAACTCTTGTGCCAAGCTTTCTTTAGTCACTCGCTCAGGATACTGATTCTCCTTGAAGACTTTGTAGAGTCTCTGGAATAATAAATTAACTGAGTTATTAACCGAGTTTAAGATGAGCCCTCTTGTGCATGAGAGAGAGAGAGAGAGAGAGCACCAATTTTGCTTCATTCTAGGAAAGAGTATGGACAAATCAGAAATGATTATGTTAAAACCTCATAAAGCTTATCAACTCGCCAAAGAACTTGATTGGCATCATGGAATTCAATCTCGAATAGAATTTCCCAACAAATAAATTGTTTAAAAAGAGGCTACAAGATAAATGTTGCTATCAATTATTGTCCTTCGTTTTGGATCAATTCTACTTTCCTGTTTGAGTGTTTTCTAAAACACAAGCTATTGGGGTTCTACTTTTCAACGGGAATCATATGAAGACAACAGCTGCCTCTGTATGGCACAGCAGTTCATTTTCAAAGAACAAAGACCTCTACTGTATATGGTATCCCAAATTCATTTAAATGGATATGTTTTTTATAAGTCATTTAAAAGGACATGTTGAATTTATCAACCAAGTAAACTCAGCAGCTAGAGATGAAAACTTGCAATTACCTGAGTTACAGCTTCCCCAAGTCTTCTAGATGTTGATGATCTAATTCTTTTACCACCAGAACCAGATCTATGATAGCCATCTAGAGTTTTGGTGGGGGAATTTGATGTGCCATCAATGTTAGCATTCTGACGGGTTCTTCTCTTAGGAGTATGATCAGCTACTTTCCGATTCTGATTTATATCCCTCATATTCTTTCCACTGGGTGACAGCGGAGCAACTTCTCTAGTAGTTTTCTTCCTCTTCCGTGGTGCAGCAGCACCATTATAATCTTCATCATCACTCGAATCAGTAGAAACATTTCCATATGTCTCCTTCACAAATCAGAGCAAGGAAAACGAAGATAAACAAACTGGAGAAAGGAAAACAACAAACAATGAAATGCACAAGATTGAGAGCAAACATGGTAACAGAATAACAACCCAGTTATAAAACTAGAATCATTGCTGCGCCAAAAGTAAAAGCTTCATTGAGAAGACCACTGAAGGCAATCAAAGAAGACCATAAAGAGCAAGGTAGTTCTCGCATTGATTTGTGTGGCACAAATTGCGGTTGTGGAGAAGTTGAAATTAGTTCTTGTTACAGCAGAACAGCTTTTGAGATTGTTACATTCCACTGAACAGACAAACTGTAACTAGTACGACAACTAATAGCAGTTAATTGACACATATACTTTTGCTTGACCAGAATACAGCCAATTAGATCAGAACATTACCCAATAAAGTATCCAGCTTTTCTCTACTTCATGTCAGCAGAGTACTGAATTACTGTTGTAATGCTATGTCAAAACATCGATATATGAAATCATATGGGCTACTTTTAACAACTACATCTAATTAAGTGAATCTATTAATCTAACAATCACATACAACATTAATGACAAGTACACTGCAGAGAAAAATATGACTGATTTGGTCACTGAAATGGATGACCAGACTACAATATTTCAACTTGAATATATATATATATAGAATAACACAGTGGAAGCATAATAATTACACATCTATAGCGATTTGTATGTACCATAATAGGTTCCGTTCTACCTTTTCTCACAGGTCGAAATTATTTATAACATGCATACATGCGCACACATATAAACACCCAGAGAGAGAGAGAGAGATTCGTTTAACAATTTGAACATCTGACAAGGTACATGGGTAACACCCGAGTCCCACATTGGGAATATAAATCACCCACCTAGAGGTGGTAGGTAAGAAAAGTAGTCATGAGTGCTAAGTCCCACATTGGCTACTTACTAGGTTGAACATTTTTTTTTTATACGTGCTTACTACGTTGAACTTTATACTTGATTCTAGAATAGATTCAAATTGACTAGTCTTTTTGGGATTATAGCACAGATGTGGCTAGTACTTTGCCTGTATTGTTACACCATGAGATACTGTGACATCACTATGATCGATTATAGTGAGGCAACATAAAGAAACAAGGGCATGGTTTCAAAGACAAGCTTCTAAACAGAAACAAAACTAGAATCATTTAACCAAACTGGACTAAAAAGTGCACTCACATCATGTAGCTTCTTGTAGTCCAACCTTTCCATGTGTCTCTTCCCAGAAACAGTTGGAAAACCAGCTTGGCCAGGATCTGACTCTAATATGGATAAGAGCTCATCATTTAAAGACTGCTTCTTACCACCAGGTTTCGGTCTTTCTCCACCAGAACTTCCGAAAGGCTTAACACCATCCAAAGATGCCGACATTGGGTCTTCATCATCTCTGGAAGACCTGTTATCATCAAGTGCAGCGGCAAGATCCTCAGAATCAGATGTAAAATCAGAGCTAGAACTTTCCTGCTTAACCTTCTCACTGTGATCTGCAGCATCAGGATTATAGTCATCATCCTCCGAGTCGTCAGAAGGAAGCCCCAAGTACTGATCATCATTAGGTGGAGTTTCCAATTCCTCAGTAGCAGAAGCATATTCAGATTCATCAGAACTTGATTCATCTCCCAGAACCTTCTCATCATCTTGTCCATCAGGATTATAATCATTATCATCAGAATCATCTGAAGGAAGACTAAAGTTGTGATCTGGATTATGTCCAGCTGTGGCAGCAGCCTCGGGAAAAACCTTCTGTACACGAGATATTACCATGATAAGGATTCAATAAATTAATATATTTCTAATCAACGAATAAAGAACCAGGGATTTATCATTGACCTCCCAGCTGTCAGCAAGAGAAAGATCTGTTCCTTGAGTCTCATTAAGTAGGTCAATACAGTCAACTTTGCAATCACATCCAGGGCATAGCCAACCCTTCTCGTCAGGGGGAACTGCAACCCAAAAATTAAAAGGATACGCAAACAGTCAGGAAAGCATAATTGACAAGCAACCAAATAAGCAAAATCGGCTTTGATGCTATCAAATAGGTTATATGGACATTACTGTCTTCACTTAACAGTGGTGGTTCTAAACAGTACTGGTGGAACCCACGGTCACAAGCACCATCACACAGTATAATATCATTGTCGGCAGACAAGTCTTTTGACCCACATTTTGCACAGAATATCTGCCATATAAAGATTACAAATCTTAGTATTTACAATGAGAGAACACCGGTTACTAATCATGAAAAGCAAACTGGCATGAACTGAGTATTTTCCAAGGAGTAAAAGATTTTAAATTAGTGGACACAACGTCTAATTGAAGGATTCTCCTACATCCTCACTGCAAATTTCTCCTTCAGAATCAAATAAAGATCCTGGAAGCCTTCCTTCAGTACATAGTGAACCAAGATGTTGAAATAGGTCTCTTATTTTCAATTTGCGTCGAAGTATTTCAGATGTGGCCCGTTGAAGCTCCTTCTCTGGCTTCAACTTCTCAAGGCTGCAAAGTTACAAAAATAATCAGAAGAAGCAACAGTTATGCATAAACCGTCCGCCCAAAAAATAGACAACTGAACATAAAACTAAAACAAGGTAAGGCTCATTTAACCTAAGTACATGCCAAGACTAGATAGGATAGATAACAGAAGTCTTCTCTTTGGCATGCATACATCAAGTAAAGACTTATAGCCTTGGTTCATCGAGCTTGACCCAATTTAATCACCACCCTTATGTATATCTGTTGCATACACAATATAAGCCAATACAAAGAAGCAATTTAACAAATATCAAGCCCTTTTCTAACTTCCAATTTTTATGGGGTCCAAATCAACATTGGATGGGGATGATTCTTATGACGTTTTAAAGGTCAAGACATTAGGATTATAGGGCTAAAACAATTTTTTTTAATTTTAGCTTATAGATGCTATTATAATCAATGTCAAAAATGTAACTTTCTACGAGTCAACTGTGAATTTCTTTATTTAATATTTTAGATATTTCCATTATTACTTCGCAATTGTTTGCTAAAAAATTGGAAACTTTGGGCTCATTAAAATGCTCTCTCAACCATGGTATTCTGAATTAAGTATGGGAGAAAATTTGTATAACGCCCCCGCAACAATGGGAGGGTGGAGAATGGGAGCTTGGTGAATAAGATCCCACAATGCCCAGGAAGAAGAAGTTCTTGGCATTTATAAAGATTCTAAGGAAGCTCCAATGGTAACCTTAACTAGTCTTTGAGGAGCATAAGCCCATGTGGTTTGGGCTTTCTTTTGGCCATTACAAATGGTATCAATACCAATCCCAACCAAAAATATGGGATTTGAGTTGTGCCAAGTCTTGAGCCATGTCATCTAACAAGGATGCTAGGCATATGAGTGCATGAGATTGTAACACCCCACATTATAGGAGGGTGGTGAATGCGAGGTTGGTGAATGAGATCCCACATTCCTCAATGGAAAGTTCTTGGAATTTATAATGACTCCAAGGAAGCTCTAATCGTAACTTTGACTAGCCCTTTTGGAGTATAGGCCCAGATATAGTTTAGGTTTGCATGTGTTACCATGCCAAATCAAATTACAATTTGTTATAAGTACCAAAAACAATAAATTTGGGTTTTTTTCATGAAATACAATGACACCATCATAGATTCGATTGAATTATCAAGACTTGCATCCCAATTTATAAAAATGGATAAAGTGAACAGAACACAAACAAGATTTATAATAGAATTTAAGCATAGTCTTTTGTTAAGTAGAGTCGAGATGAGCCCCAACCTCAAAAAGTAGTCGAAGTTAATTACATTGTTTAGCTTCATAGGCAATTCTAGATGTTAGGGGTTTGTTTGGTTTTTGAAAATAATCGTGTCTTTAAAGTTCATGTTTAAGAAACAAGAAGAAGCCACTAAATGTGTCTTATAATTTTTTTCATTAGGTAAATAATAATTTTATTGATGATAGAACGTAGGTATAGTCAAGTACATAGGGTGTATACAAGAACAACGCCTATAGTTGTTAGACCAGGGATACAAGGATTATTCCTGAAAACATTTTATCAAAGAACACCGATATGATGTTGTATTGTTTTCCTTTTGTTCTCTGACAATTACTTTCAAAATACATTCCAAATGCAGCCCTAGTTGTCCCATCCATCCAAAGCTCGTCATACTTCTAAACATTTAGCTCCACCACACCACCAACTATTGGGAATTGCTTAGCTCTTATAAGTTGGACATGAACATGAGGGCATAAAGGTAAACACCTAGAGAAGGCCAAATAAATTATATGCTGGCCATAAAAGGGTGATTACGATAAAGACGAGTTTATTTGAGAATTAGACTCAGACTAGTAATCAATGTGAACATTCCTTAACTCTCCCTTTATCTTTTCCTTCACCTCTTGGACACCACATGACAGTATCCCAGAATATTAGTACCATCTAAGAAGCAAACTATATAACACATTAGCACTACAAAAGCAAAATATATAATACAATGCACACACCTGCCTCCTTTCCAGCCTTCACTAGAATATGCATCAATCAAGTTTTGCTCGTAGCTAATTCTGTTCAGTAAATATCTCAGATGCGTCCTGATTCTTGAAAACTCATCAGCTACTATCCTCTTCCCTCTTCCTTTCTTGCTCTTCCTTTGTTTCTCTTCCATAGTGCTAACATTTGCCAAATTACTACTTGATCCAGTAGCTTTAGGCATCCCATGTGTCCGTGAGCGAAGAACTCTATCACTTGCTGCCAAAGACCTCAACATATATTTTTTCCTTAATGATTTTGGAGTTCTGTTATCCCTACGTCCCAACCGCCTGCTTTTCTTAAATGCATGTTTAGCTGGCCTTTCTAATTGTTCAAGAGTAAAATTGGTGCTCGTATCCTCGGTAGGTGGTCCAAGTTTTTCAGAACCAAGATTATTGCTGGTGCCTTTAGGAGCCAGGCCAATATGTTCAGTGGCAGAACCATTCTTAACAATACAACTGGGTAATATAGAGCTGGTTTCAGCTGGTACATTTTGTACAAGTTCAGAATCAAGATGATAGCATTGTTCACTAATTCCAGAACCAAATTCATGAGTCTGTTCTGATATCGTTTGCTGTGGGTATGAATGTTTTTCTGTCTGACTACTCCTGCTCACATCCTCAGTAAGCAATTCCAGATGTTCAGTAACAGAACTTTTGTTCAAGTTAGATGCTGCAGTAATGGTTCCTACAGGTTCATTTTGTGCAAGGTCTGAGCCAATCTGACATTTCATATCTAAGAGATCACTTGTGAAACCAAATTCTTCATGTGTTGTCTGTTGGGGGGGTGAAATTTTTCCAATCTGGTTGCTCTTGTTCACATTGTCAGAAGGAAGTCCCAAGGATTCAGTAGACTGCAACTGTTCATCAGCAACATAGCTGAGTACTGCAGGGCTGGTTTGAACTGTGCTCGTGTGCACAAGTTCAGACTCTGGCTTATCTTGTTCTTTCAGCGGTTTGCCACATAGCCCTCCAGAATTAGATTCATTTTCCAAGGTAGAGTGTACAGATTCACTAGAATGCAACGGTTCATTAGCAACATAGCTGGATACTGTAGGGCTTGTATTTTCTGTCTTAGTATGTTCGAGTTCAGATTCTGGCATATCCTTTTCTTTTGGTTCAGACTCTGGCATATCTTTTTCTTTCAGTGGTTTGCCACATAGCCCTCCAGCATCAGATTCATTTTGCAAGGTAGTCTGATGAGGGCATAAACTTCTTCCAGTCTCACTACTCTCAGCCACAACTTGAGAATGCAGTTGCAATGGTACAGTAAGGGAACCACTGGTTGCATTTTCAGAAGATGATTGCAAAATTTTATTATCAGCACCAGTGGGTAATGCAGAGCTGGTTTCTTCTGGTTCACTCTGTAGAAGTTCAGACACAACATGATTTTCTTGATCTGACAGTTCACTACATAGACTTCCAAGTTTGGATTCACATACACTATCCATGTTTTTTTGGGAGTATGAGCTTTTTCCAGCCTGAAAACTATTGCTCACAGGAGGTGGTCCTAGTTGTTCAGTAAGAGAACTTTTGGCTACGTTTTGAGGAAAGCTGATTTCCACTTGTTCATTTTGTGAAATCTCAGAGCCAAGCTGAAGTCTTCTTTCTGATGGTCCACTAAATAGACTTCCATCCATCTGTCCTGATTCATTCTGTTCAGGGCAAGTCGATTTTCTGGTCTGACTACTCACTGGCGCTGAAGAAGCATCCATTGGCCCAGCTTCAGCTACACTACTGATATTATAATAATGATAAATATCACCAGTCCTGTCTATTTTGTCCTTGCCTCAACAAATTGGAGAAATTCTATTTAAAAAATTCAATGCTTACAGAAAAGGATGGTATTTTTGTTCTGTTCACAAGTGTGGCTAGCAGCAGATAATATTTAACTCCAATATCCTCCGTGTCATATTTACAATCAAAATCTCAAAACTGCTCAAAAATCAAAACTTCTTCAACAGTTTTCATTTTTCACCTCAAAATTGATAATGTGAACAACAAAGTCTCGTCCAATATAAGTAGTTCTCATTATGTAGCTTCATATGCAATGCATGATGCCATGAACCTGTGCGAGCCACAAAAGGATTAGGCAAGTGGTAACTTAACCAACAAAACCGACAACGTAAGTTATCCAGATTAATTGACTCAAAAAGATATTTCCAATCAATTACAATATAGATGCTAAAATAAAATTAAGGTTCAACCATTTCTCTTTTATGGCAAGTTATCCAGGAGCATTACTTGTTCTGTCGTGCGGCATGTGGTTTCAGGGTAGGGCGTGTGAGCGGGAAAGGTCCAAACGCGTGGATCGAAACTAGGGGGGAAAGAAAACAAAGGTTTATATGGAGAGTGAGGGGATGAACATAAAGAGACGGGATCTACTACCCCCACCCTACGGTAGAGAGAAAAGGGGAGGAAAGCGCATGTTTTTGAGAGACAGAGAAAATGTTACCCTAGAGAGAAAGGGATAGAGAGTTTGTCTTAAGAGTCGCATAGCTCTAAAGTATACGCCGGTAAAATCTTGCTAATGAAATTAAGAAATATAATATTTATAATCCACATTACCCAAGCTTTAACCTCCTTTTGGTTGCAGAGAAAATGTAGGCAAATGAAACAATAGAAACAGCTGCAAACTATACCGGCTGAATTAAGCTGACCTTATTTCTTTGCAACTCGGTTTTTCTACTTTTATCAGGAACCATAAAAACAAAGATCGAATAGCAAGCCAGGTGTTGATTTTAAAGATTTCGGAAACCTAATAGCATCAAAGTATGAGATTCATCACCGTTTGTCAGCAGTTTCTCAGGAAACACACAAATGCTTTGGAAAAATAAAAACGAAAACGAAAATCAACAAATAATTATTTAGAGGACTTGCCTGTTCTCCGCGATGAACATAGTATTATCCGCAACTGTTCGAAATAGACGGAGACAGGGAGAGGAGAGGTTTCGATCTTGTTTTAATGATTGTATGTGTGTTCCTGATAGTTCTCAGGGGCGAGAGAGAGAGAGAGGTGGCTTCTCAGCATCCTCCAAATCTGGGCCACCGCACTTTGCGTCTTACGCATATAGGGCTTTCGAGTTCGCGGCCACGCCGTGCTGCGGTTGCCGCGTGTAGATCTATCGTAGCACGCAGAGTTATCTGGGCGGTTGCTCGAGCTAGCCCACAGAAGTGGGCCTCTATTCGGATCATCTGATTCTAACCCAACACAAAAGCGCCCCAAAAATCAAGAGAAGCGATAAGCGATTAAAAGACTATTTATTATTTATTAATTTTCATCTTATTAAATATTATATAAGAGAAAAGAGAGGAAATGGTAATTAAGAATATAGTAAATAAACTTTTTCTTAAATTAAAAATAATTTTTAGGTCTACACATAAATTTTACGTAAAGAAATTTACACATTAATATGACTTAAAATAATATGTTAGATCTATTTTATAATAGGATAATGATAAGTGCATATTTGATATGCATTCTAAATATGTACACTAGTATAAGTGGATTTTTTTTTTTATATTTTATAAACATCTTTAAAAAAAATATATATGAATTTATTAATAGTTAATTCTTTAATTATTAAAAAAATATTAAAAATAATTAAAATATACCAGAGAGCACCTTTAATGGTCATATTATCATTTTCTTTTATAATAAATTATATTTATAATTAATTGATTAATTACATTAAGTCACGTCATTATATAAAATGAACTTTTCAATCTAATTCGCAACATCCGAGACCAGGACCTCGGGCAGGCTCTTGGCTCGTCCGGTGCTCACGAGCCCACTACAACAGGCCACAGCAACCACTTTAAGACCCGACCCCATGACCTTTATAGCATCATTATTGACTTGTCAAAATCAAATGATAGTTAAAATTTAGATAATTTATATTAAAAAGATTCTATATTAAATTAGATATTTTTAAAATAATTTAAATTTTTACTATAATGATTGGTTAAAAATAGAAAATTATAATTAATTCATTAAATATTAAAATACTAATTTTTCATTCTAACTAATTGTAAGTGTTTATGTAGATGCAGATTTTTTATTGACATTGAAATAGATATGTTGATAGATATTTAGTTAGTGAATAAGAAATTTAGATAAATTTCATCTTAATTTTTGGTTGTTAACATTAAATGACCTTTAAAAATATAGTTTTTTTAATATTAATTTAATTATAATATAATTGTTATTAATATTAAATTAGTAGAATTATAAAATGTGATTCAAATAAATTAAATAAAAAAATTATTAATTTAATATTATTTTATTATTATATAAAAAATAAATGATTAATCTAGTATGCAGATTAAATTTAAATGAAATAGATAAATATAAAAAAATATAATATCAATTAAATTTTAAATATACATTTATTCAAGTCAATAAAGATGCTCTTATGTCCTATAGAACGTCTACACGAGCCCCAACGAGACATCTTGTGCACTGACTCGTTCCGGAGCATGTACACCCAAATGTTGATCTACGGCCCCGTAGTCGTAAGACCACAACCAATTAATTCCGAGGGGCGGGAAGCTCAATTGGGCCGCTGGAAATACGTGTGGTCAAAAGCGGGACGTTTGAGTGGCTCTTGGATTATGCAATCTCAAAGGAGCATCTATTAATTAACAAGTATAAGGTGCGCCGAGGTGTGTGAAATTTACTCCGATTATGGAGCTTTTGGATTCCATGCAAGGTGGTCTGGTGTCGATGCATTTTAGCACAGCTAGCTTTGCCACATGACTAGACCCCTAAAAGGAGACGATAATTAAATCTCTTGCGTATAACAGACCTGTCCAAAATTGGAAGTCAATAGATCGGATGGCCACAGATTCCTCTTTGTAATTCTTGATTCTTTCATTTTGATCTCTTTTTTTCTTTTATGAGTAGGTTACGTGGAAGGACAAAAGACAGTGAATGTTGTTTGTAGGATTAGGACGTTTCAGGGTCAGGTTTTGTAATTTGATTCAATTAACTTGTGGAAATTAAAGATGCAACGTCTCAAATTAGTGGTTTGTCTAATGAGTTGATCCTTTCATGATGTAGAAGATAAAAACTTTATTCTTTTGGAAACATCCAATATCTATTCTATATATGTAGATAGATAGCTATTGCAGCAAATCAGGCAGTAAACCTGATAAAAAGGTCGACCAAACGCTAAAAAAAGCAAGCTTGCTTGCATGAATTATTGAACGAGAAATGATTTATATAAATTTTAAATAGATAAATTTTATATAAGTTCTTGTAAAAAAGTAGAGTATATATTAAAAAAGTATAAAAAAATTATTCTTTATTAATAAGATTTATTATTTTATAAAATATTTGTATAAAATTTATCTATTTAAAATTTATATCATTACTCAAAAATAAAAAATTACCGAAAAAACTGCATGGCTCTGTGCAAAGCACGAGACATTTAATCCTCTAGTTTTGGAAGTTTACGCATGCAGTGAAATGAGTTCCGTACGTACTTGTTACTTCAAAATAAAAGATTCGCAGACGTCCATCAAAAAAAAAAAAAAGATTCGCAGACTGATCCTCGTCGATCTAATGGGAAAGTGGAATGAACTTGTTAGTACAGATTTTTCAAGACATTATTAAATTCATTTTATATTTATATTTTCTTCCTTCTTATTACAAATCTTAAAATTGAGACGTGAGCTGCTTTGAAATATCTTGATTTATCAATAGGAAAAAAAATTAACGAGCATGCAAAGATCGGTTCCTGCCAAAAATAACAAGTTAGATTGATGGGGATAATGAACTTAAAAGTTTCATTAATTGGATTAATATATAAAGAATGAATAGTATAAATTAGAATAATATAATAATAGCAAGAATGATGATGATGATAATGATGATCACGAATAACTGAATGGGTATGATTAGGGCCGGGCAAAACCTTTTATAGCTCCAACTTCGACTTTGGAGGAGTCCGAAAATTCAAAATTCGAGTCGGAGTTAATATTGGTTCCGACCTCCGAACTCCAATTCCGATATTTATACTTTATATATTTAAGGTTGTAACATAATTAACATACAATCGAGTGGCATGACAGTTAAGACAGTGTTTTGCAAATTTTTTTTACTTGTTTAATTGAAAATGACATGATTTTCTCCTTCTATATATTCTAAAACCCTATGCACCTTATTTGTTTTCTCTCTTCCCTTATTCTTTCTTCATTTGTTTTCTCTATTTTCTCAAAGACAACAGGAACAACGGCGTCTCCTCACCACTAGTAAGTTTCTCAACCCCCCTCTCTCTTTAGATGTTGAGTAGCATTTTCCTTTGATGTAAAATGGCACAATTTTAAACAAAAAAAATTTCCAACTCTCGGAAATAAATAGCAACAAATGAATGCCTAAAAGAACAACACATATGTACTCGAGCAAGGACGCCTCTCCACATGGACTAGATCCTTATCTTTATGGCCCTAGCGTCCTCATAATAGGCTCTCTCTCTCTCTCTCTCTCTCTCTCTCTCTCTCTCTCTCTCTCTCTCTCTCTCTCTCTCTCTCTCTCTCTCTCTCTCTGTGTTTGGTTCCAAAAAAACCGTTGAAAAATCTATCTCCATGTATATTTGCTCTAATATGGAGATTACTTCTTTTGAATGAATCGTAGTCCCTCTGTGACTTTGGCGCGTTGACTTCGACTTCTATAACTCCAATCGGAGTCCGAGTTCAACTCAGCCTTAAACTTTGGTTGAAGTCGGAGGTTAGAGTTAGGTATTCCGACTCTGTCAAAGTCGAAGCCCACCCCTAACTATGATAGTATGATGTCATTTGCTAAGCTTATAGTCTTGTAATGTAAAGTCCAAACCACATGCCAAATCTACATGCCAGACCCAACCATTCTTGGTCTATAAGTAGAGGGTAAATGAGATAGAGATGCAAATTTTTATTATTCATCACAGATAAAATATTTTAACTACAAAAAAAAATCTATAAAAAAAATTTATAAATTGACGGACTTGACGTGGTACTTCGTTAGATTGTAAAATTATTTTTATTATGAAATAAATATAACTTATTATATAAAATTATGTCAGTTTATGAATTTATTTTTATGAGTTATTTTTAAAGTTCACATCTATTCATAAAATGAACCAGAAAACCCAACTTTAATTTGTTTGATAGTAACTTTTGATTAATATACCCATTAAGTGAACTTTCAATCTCTTCATAAAGTATACTTCTGACAACATAGATTTAGATAGTGAGATGAGATGAGATTATATGATTTTAGATAAAAGTTAAATAAAATATTATTAAAATATTTTTTTAATATTATTATTATTTTAAGATTTGAAATAATTATTTATTATATTTTATGTGAGAATTTATAAAAATTATAATGATAAAATGACGTTATAAGATAAGATGTATTGAAATGATCTTGATATTCAAACTGAGCCTAATCTTAAAATGCGTGCTCTATCTTAAATGCCACGGTGATGATATTGATCGAACTCTTGTTTCAAAATTTATTAAATTATCTAATAAATGTTAAAAAAATTCACATTTGTATTCAACTAATGCATTTTTTCGTTTTGTAACGAATGAGTTAGGCTTCGTTTGGTTACCAAATATCTCTTAACTTATCTCAATTCATTATTACAACTTTTTTAAATTCTAATACAAAATATAATAAACAATTCAACTTTTTCAAATCTCAAAATAATAATAATATTAAAAAATAATATTCTAATAATATTTTATCATCTCAACTCAATTCAATTCAATTCACTTCTATATCCAAACACAACCTTGATAACGATTATTAGGTTTTAGAAGGTAGGAGATTATAAGTTATAATTATTGATGGGTGAGATTATTTTGACAAGTTAAAAAAATTTTGGTCTCTCCATTCCGAGTAAAGTTAGTGAATATTTCTATTGAAACAAACAAATATTAGGAAGGGTAGTAGCAAGAGAAAAATGAAATTACCTGAAGACTCATTTCCAGAATTTTATGATGTGTTCTCATTTCTTTCGTATTTAATGTGCAGACCGTCATCCTAGAGCGGCTAGAGGCCCGTGTTCACGTGTTGGACACTTTTGACCCATACGTTTCCTCGACCTCGGACCTCCCTTTCTTTTTGTGCCGTTCGCTGTAAATTGTGGCTGCAAGTTAGTTAAGAGCCTTTGGAGAGAGAGAGAGAGAGAGAGAGGCGGTGGTTGTGGTTGTTGTTGTTGTTAATGGCAACCTCTTCGTCGTCTTTCCTCTCCTATTCTCTCCATCTTCCACCGCTCCGCTCGTCCCCACGCCCTCAGCCTCCGTCTCTCTCTTTATCTCTCCGCTCCTTCGCAAAGCCTAGGAAACTCCGGGTCCTAATAGTGGCTTCTTCTTCTTCCTCCTCCTCCTCAGCCGCTTTCTTCGACGATCTTAGCTCCAAACTCCCCTCTCGCCCTGCCAAATTCTCCAAGGTCAGTTTTTTTTTTTTTTTTTTCGCTTTAGTTCATAGAATTCGATCGATTAGAGTGTTCTTCGAATTAGGTCCTTTTTGTTTCGTATTCCTTATTATATTCGATTGATTTCGTAGGCTAGTTGTGCCGTGTGTGGCGTGCTTGTGCGTAATTGCTCTGAAAACAGGTGTCTTAGTCGGATTGATTTCTCATATGCTGCTGGGACAGCATAGGAAAATTATGAATTTTAGCTAAGCTTTCTTTCCTTTTCCACATTTTTGTGTACTGGGAAGCGGTTCTGAAATGATTCGGGAATTAATTCAAAGTAAAATTAATGGAAAGTTTTTTTGATAAGTAAAATTAATGGAAATTTATGGTACCAGTGAAAACTAATCGTTTTTACAGAAGATGTTGGATGTAGAGTTGGTAAAATGGCATTATGGTATTTGGGTTTATTTAATTTATTTTTTGGCAAGTACCTCGGTTTAATAATGGTTATGTTTTTAATGCCCATATCTGATGTTAGTGTTCAATTTTTCAGAAATCGGTTCTCTCAAACTTGATACAAGAGATAGAGCCATTAGACGTGAACCTTATTCAGAAAGAAGTTCCACCGACGACAGTGGATGCCATGAAACGGACTATATCTGGCATGTTGGGCTTACTTCCATCTGACCAGTTTCAAGTTCTTATTGAGGCCTTGTGGGAACCCCTCTCTAAGTTATTGGTTTCTTCAATGATGACTGGGTATGTTCATTTTCAGCATCATGTGCATTACTTGATCCATATTTTTATTCTCCGATTGATTGACGAGAAAGATAAATTGAACTCTTTAGTTATATTGACCGTTTGGGTGGGTTGTTGGAATCCTTGTTTTCTTTTTTCTTCAAATTATGTTATGTTAGACCTATATATAGTTTCTCCCCCTTTCTCATCGTCTATCAACTGATGTCTGCTCAAAATGGTAGAGATTTGTAATGATATTTCTTCTTTTATTGCAGATATACATTGAGGAATGCTGAATATAGACTTTGCCTCGAAAGAAACCTTGATATGCACGAAGGAAGTATTGACAAACAAACACCAGAAAATTCTAAACTTGATTTACAAGGCTTGTTGCTTGACAGTGCAAGTATAATAAAATTATCTGGAGACCATGAATTGTCATCCAAGTTTGAAAATTTTACTGAAGAATCATCAGAGAATGTTGATATTCAAGGCCTTGGTGAAATCTCCCCTGAAGCTCAGCAATATATTCTTCATTTGCAGTCTTCTATATCTTCAGCCAAAAGGGTAGGTTGTAGCACTAAGGAATTTTTGTTTCAGTGGCTTAAAAGAATCAGAGAATGGTATCGTGGATTAAAAAAAATCAGAGAATGGTCTCCCAAGTCTAGAATTGTTGATATTTGGAAATAGTGTGGTTGGCACTAAATGAACCACAAAGCCAGACAGAAAGCAGTAGTTTTGATTAACAGACAAAATGAGCATTGTTAGACTTCATTAGAGGAAATGGATCTTTAGATACTCCACAAGTAGTTGGATTTAGCGATTTAGAGTTTTGTTTTGAATGTGGGATATCATGCATTAGTCTAGTGCAAATTAGATGGGACTGCATTCACTTAATTCGGTACCAAGTTATGCATAGTTCATGGATTATTTTGAGCCACGGGATGTTTGAAATAATTATGTGAACACTATAGGTTGATGCTTCTTTGCAGTATCTTTATATATCATATCCAATGATTTCAAGTATATATGCAAGAGCATTCACATCAATAAAGATTATTACTTATAAAAAAAAAAGTATACATGCAAGAGTTTTGGATGATATACTATTCAGAGAGTTTTTTTTTTTTTTGGAAAGTGGATTTAAACTTCCACAATATGAATCCTACTGCTATAGCTGTCATAATACTTGTATCCATTTCTAGTTCCTAACTAGGTGCATTCTCTTGTATACTACTTGGACTGTACCTATTTCAGTATTAATAAAATATATTTTTTACTTATCAAAAAATTATTTCAATAGCTAAATGGTGAGAAATATTCCAAAATAGCAGGAGTGCCATTAACATGTATATATAAACATGCACTATAATTTTTAATGCCTTGACTACAACTACAAGCACAATTGGGTATATATCAATTTAAGATATATAGTTTGTTGGCTGGAGTTTCATCTCAGTTTGATTGATAGCACGCTATATAAGTTGCAATTTTCAAGTTCTGTGTTTTTTCAACCATCTTCCAAGTCTAAAAGTCCCATGGGTTCTTTGCAATTTTCTCTATTTCTTATTTGCATTACGCCTGTCATTGTGGTTGAAATATGCACCCATAATCCTATATTTTATCATAGGAACTTCATGAAGTCAAGAGGAAAAGTGCTGCACTGCATATGCAACAGTTTGTTGGGGAGGAAAAGAATGATTTGCTGGACTACTTGAGATCTCTACAGCCGGAAGAGGTACTTGACTCAAGTTAGTTTGGGAATGTAAAACTTCCTTTGGGTTTTAGGTTTTTCCATACTTGTCCAACTGCTGAAAATTTCATGGTTAATAGCATCAGATGCTGTTGTTGCAGGCCTTGGTTTGTGGTAGTACTGGCACGCCAATACCATCTGCAACATCTTTATGTTAGTTTTTGGGAGCTATTTTGAGCTCATCATTTGATAGGGGATGATTTGATATTATAAACTAATCTGAGAGTGAGATAATAATTTGAGCCTTTTGAGATAACAAACAACCCTGATGCCACCTACCCCTTCTCCATGAGAACACATTAAAAAGAAAAGAGAATGTCAGTGTTTATGATAATGAGTTTTAAGCATGTTCAGTTTCTTTTTGCTACAGAACCAAAGTGAGACTAACGCATTTTGGTTTGTATCAATGAACACTACTTTTTAGATGAAAATATTGTCTCTGAGGATTTTGCTTGCAATAAAGGGAAAAGGCGCAAGTATGGAAGCAGCCTATTGGGTTCAATATTTAACTTGCATGATCAGTACTGTAGTTGTTTTCATATTATCTGAGATCATTGCTATCACCTCGTCATTGTAATGGAGGACAAGTCTTAAAATCATGCATTTAGCTCCTGATTGCCGATTCCTTGATAGTTTTTATAATTTTTTTAATAAGTAGTATTCCTTGTTATTTTGAGTCTGAACGTATTGCTCCGGCTCCACCATCCCTTGAGTGTTAACTAATTTGCATGTTCATACTACTAATTTTCAGTCTAATTTATGCCCCATGGATGTATAGGGATGAGGTGTGGCTTTTGGTTTCACTGTTGGCTCCGGCTCCACCATCCCTTGAGTGTTACCAATTTGCATGTTCATACTACTAATTTTCAGCCTAATTTATGCCCCATGGATGTATAGGGATGAGGTGTGGCTTTTGGTTTTAACTGTTGGATCGCATAGTGCAAGGTATCATGTTATAGCAATATGCTTCTACACTAATCTTTTAATAGTTTCCTGCTCTTTTAAGATTTAATATATTATTAAATGGTACAATTATTTTTCTTGCATTCAATTTTGGGAACTGGATGTGTTATTTCCACACCAGATTGCCCATTTTGACACTCATCTTGCATGCAACCCTTTTTGAGCTGTGACCTCCAGGTATTGAATTTACCCCCATCATGCAGCTAACTCTGAAGTTGGCTTCTTTCATTCTCACTTTTTCATGCAAGTTCGTCTTGTGGCTGATACAGTTAGTTCTATTTACAGGTAGCTGAGTTATCAGAACCCACGTCTTCTGAATTGAAAGAAATAATAAACTCTGTTGTACATGGCCTTCTTGCTACCCTATCTCCCAAGATGCATTCTATGGCTCCTTTTCTATCAGAGAATTCCCCAACTGGAACGGTGAACCTAGGGAATGAAGATTGTGCAGAGTTTATCGAAAATACCTCACTTCAATTTCAGCCCCACATTTCTGTAACACGGGACTACTTGGCACGTCTCCTCTTCTGGTTAGTCCAGCTCTTTCTTTCTCCCTTGAGTTTTTCTAGTTAAAACAGTTGATCCATGCATGTACTGAGCTTGGTTTAAATCACAGCCATCTGTGATTTCCTTGGAGCTTTTTGGGTATGAGCCACGTGAAAGTGAAGTAAATGATCGAATTCCATCTGCTTTTCTAATTCTGAACTGTTTGTTGTTCTTTCTTTTGTATCTTTCTTCCCCACACAAAAGGTGCATGCTGTTGGGACACTACCTCAGAGGACTGGAGTATCGAATGGAGCTGATGGAACTCCTATCCTTAACAGGCAATGCTGAAAACGATGCCTCTAGTGACGCGAAAGTTGGTTGAAAGTTCTTCATTTAAACTGCTCCCATCTGTACAGAGACGACTTTCACCAGCTTATTTGAAATGGAGAGAGTTAATTTATGTATAAAACGGATACGTGTTGGGTTGTTTGTTGAAAGTGTCTTTCAGATTTCGTTGACTTTGCCTTTGTTGGTCACGAACGCAATGCAGGACATCACCTTTTGGCTTTTTGTTATTGACACCGACTGTATGGAATGCAGATAATAAGTAAAGAAATCATACGAAAAAAGATTGCATGGGAGCAAGGGGCCTTGCCTCAAGAACTGAAGCAGGATCTGTGGCGTTTAAATGTTTAATAAATTAATTCCACACGCCAATGGGTTTTTTTTTTTTCCAAATAAAGTCGTCCGGATCATCTGGCACCTGGGCATAATCAACGATATTAACACTTTTTTTTTTTTTTTGAAGTTCCAATTTTATGGAAAATTCCGATCGTGCGGGCGATACGAAAGGGTCATGGAGGTCACTGGCATAAATAAAGGAGAGTCCATTCCCTTGTACTTGGGGTTCCCACTTCCCAGTTTCCTTCGATGCTGAAGAAATGGGTTCTGCACCGTGACTTTTATCTTATCGTCCACCCGATTTTCACGAGGATGAGGTACGAGGCCGAGGGGTCGCTTCAACTAAAAGTCTGTAACAATGCTTCCCACCCTCCGAAAGTTCAAAAGCCGCTCATCAGCTCGCTTTGCCTTTGCATTTCCCCTTCTACGCCCTTTTGCTTCTTTCCCAGCCTCCCCTAGCTTCGCCAATCTTTCCGCCCTTCTGCAGGGCCACATCTTACACTTTCACCTCCTTCAAATCCATGCCCAAGTCTTTCGAGTCGGTGCCCATCAGGACAATCTGATTGCCACTCGTCTCATCGGGCAATATCCATCACATATCGCACTCCGAATCTTTCATCAACTCCGTGATTCAAATATCTTCCCCTTCAATGCTATTATACGAGTCTTGGCTGAAGAGGGTCTGTTGTCCAGTGCCATCTCCATCTTCAAAACCTTAATACAGCGTTCCCTTTCACCTAACGACTTCACCTTTTGTTTCCTACTCAAGGCGTGCTTTTGGTCCCGTGATGCCCTTTATGTCAAACAAATTCATACTCATGTTGTGAAGTTGGGGTTTCTTGGGGATCCCTTTGTGTGCAATGGCCTTCTTGCAGTTTATGCGAAAGGTATTAAAGATTTGGGTGCAGCTCGTAAGGTGTTTGATGAAATGCCGGATAAGAGTGTGGCCTGTTGCTGGACTTCGTTGTTAGCTGGCTATGCTCAGTCAGGCCAGACTGAGGAGGTTTTACGGTTTTACCTTATGATGGTTCAGCTGAACTTGCAGCCAGAAAATGATACTTTGGTCAGTATTTTATCCGCATGTTCAAACCTTGAGATTGTAGAAATTGAGAAATGGGTGTCATCTCTAACAGAAATTGACAAAAAGGTCGATTCCAAGAATTCCGCTCGTGAGGCTGTCAATACCGTTCTCATGTATTTGTATGGGAAATGGGGGAAGCTTGAGAAGAGTAGGGAAATATTTGATAAAATTGTTGATACTGCTAAGAGAAGTGTACTTCCTTGGAATGCCATGATTGGTGCATATGTACAGAACGGTTGCCATATGGAGGCACTGAGTATTTTCCGCAAGATGGTGGAGGATTTCAGTTGTAAACCGAACCATGTTACAATGGTTAGCGTGCTTTCAGCTTGTGCTCAAATTGGTGATTTAGATCTTGGTAAGTGGGTGCATGAGTATATGAAATTTGAAGGAACTAAAGGTATCATTGGGTCAAACAAAATACTAGCTACGGCGTTCATAGACATGTATTCTAAATGTGGGAGCTTGGAGAGGGCAAAAGAGGTTTTTGACCAGATGTCCTCCCAAGATGTTGTCTCCTTCAACGCTATGATTATGGGCCTTGCAGTAAATGGTGAGGGGAAGGAGGCATTGAGGCTTTTCTTTAGGATGCAAGAGTTTGGCGTACAACCCAATGCCGTAACTTTCCTTGGTGTTTTATGTGCATGCTGTCACTCAGGTTTAGTAGAGAAAGGACGCCAAATATTCCTAGACATGACCTCAAGCTTTTCTATTTCCCCGCAATTAGAACACTATGCTTGCTATATTGATCTCCTTGCACGAGTCGGCTATGTCGAAGAAGCTCTAAAGGTTGTTTTTTCCATGCCTTTTGAGCCAAATAAGTTTGTCTGGTGTGCTTTGCTTGGGGGTTGCCTGCTCCACTTCAAAGTTGATCTGGCCCGATATGTTTCCAGAAGGCTCGTTGAAGTGGACCCAGGTAATTCGGCAGGTTATGTGATGTTGGCTAACGCGTTTGCAGTTGATCGCCGCTGGGGTGATGTCTCAGCTCTGAGGTTGGTTATGAGGGAAAAGGGGGTGAAGAAGCAGCCAGGGCGAAGTTGGATCAGCATAAATGGCGTCGTGCATGAATTTCTTGTGGGGTCGCCATCACATCCTCATATTAATAGCATATATCATACACTGAATGGATTGATGAAGCAAATGAAGGTTGCAACTGCGTGAGAGATCAGTTCCCCGGATCTCATGTTAATATTACTTGGGATATCTATCGCTTACGAAGTGATATGGTTTTCTACTTGTTTGGCGAGAACTGAAAGGCTGGGAGTTCTTAGATAGGAACTGGGGATCCTTCGGCCCCATGCATGGTGAGCGCAGTCTTTGCTTCAAAATTTCCCAATATTTAACCTGTGGCCGTCTCCTACTTACTGTCGGTATCAGTGCCATTCTTTTGTACATTTCGTGGATTTGTTTTAATTGTTGTAAATTTACTTTTTGGCCAAATATGTTAACTGAACGATCTTTTTTTTGGAGAGAAAATAAACTCTCAATTCTTCATTTGTATTAATACTCCAAGTGATGGATCTTAACGTGAAACAATAGGAATGGATCCTAGTTAATCATGTTATGATTGGTACCAATATTGTCACGAAGATTTTTGGTGGACTGACGGACACATGATCTATTTTTGTTGTATTTCTCAAGCTGCCTTGTTAAATAAATTGTTTGCCCAATTAAAACAAGAGAAAGTGCGTGTACTAAAATAGTTTATATCATTATTTTATCCGATTTGAACTGCATAATCAAACGAGAAATACTTCATATATCGAGAGAAAAAAAAGCAAGTGTTTGTTTATCAAATAATGCAGCTCAAACAGAAAGGCTAGCGGGCAATGCAAACCGATATTGACTGTTATCTATGGAGTGCGATTCCAAAATCATGAGAAGTAAATTAAGATATCTCCCTCTCTCAATTGAAACTTATCTTAATCTTATTCAGTACAAAATTTCTATATGAACCAAAGTTTTTAATTTCGTTTCGTACCTATCAATACAACTAAAATATATCGTACTGGCCAGGTAGCTGGTATAGAGAATGACTAAGTTTCATACTGATAAGAATTTTAGTTGTATCAAACTTTACCGGTAGATATTTTGAATTTAAGCTGATATTTTAGATTTTGACCTTTATTTTTTTTTTCATTTCTTTCTATTTTTAGATCTTAGTTCAGGCTAAACTATTTATAATTTATATATATAATTTATTTCTATATAGATTATTATTTTAAAATATAATTTGTATATATAATTTATTTATATATATATATTATTCAAAAAGGGTATAGATATCAAAACATCTGGTTTCAATCACTGGACCGAAACATTGATACGAACCGTTACTTTATGACCTACCTAATATGTCTAATCAGATAATTAAAAAATCAAGACTTTCATTCTAGATTTTCTCGATTTAACCGCTAGAATTAAATAAGAATAGGTGAAAGATAGATGTAGAAAATTGGCCTTATAATATATTTGTGGTCTATTATTAATTAATTGTTTAATAAACTTTGAGATTTATTTTTATGCATTTCTCAGTATCTCTCTCTCATTCTAATACAAAGTACGTACACAGATAACAGGAGGGAAAATTAAAAGAAGATAAATATATACTATATATCTTGTTTTCTTTAATGTTGTCGTTCTTCATCATTCTTCTTAATTATTAATTAGTGGGACAAGAAGTTGTAAAGATGAGCTCAATTAGGGTTGTGCAAAAAACCCGTTGAACCGATTAGCCCGCCCGACCCGACTCGATCCGTCCGATAAAAGACGGTTTTGCTTCAATGTCGGGTTGAACCCGATAAATAACGGGCATACCAACTCTTAATAATTCCTAAAACGTTTCAAGTGTTCAGACTAATCAAACCCTAACAGCCAACTTCTCTTTCTTGCTCTAAAGACTATTGTGCAGAAAGGAAATCAACCTTCCCCTTCGTTTGTTTACGTAGTTTTCATATTTGTTTACCTACCTTCTCTAACTCAGACGACTGTTGCCTCTTCTTCAAAAGGCTTCAAAATAAAAGTACCATTGTCTGGCTCTCACTCTTTCTCACATGCTATGACCGTCGCAAGTGTAGCCACCATCCACACCAGGAATCTCGTGAAGCTCAACCTCTCTCTCTTTCGTAGGAAATTCAACAATTCGTTAATTGTTCGCTCTGTGACACCGAATTTTTCTAAAGATTATTTTATTTTATTTTCTGTTCTTTCGGGCAAAAATGAATGCTTGCCTATTGTCTCGCGATTTCTTTGGGATTCGGCCAGTAGTTGACTCCATTTAGACCTCATTACTAGGTGGTTTTTTTCCTATCAACCTTGATTATGATGATTTTAGAAAACTCCTGGTTGTATTTTGACGGATTTTGTTTTGTTTTTGTTTTTTTAATTGGGTTTGGCAGTTCCATGGTATTTAGAGGCAATTCAAGCTTAAGAGGTCCTTGCATGGTGTTTCTGATAGATTAAGAAATAAGGGGTGGCTTTGTTGGGGTTTTGTTTTTTGGGCTTCGTAGTTATTGGAATCCATTGCTATGGGAAAGTAAGGTTATTGTTTTAATTGAATTTGAAGCTTGGCATTTGATTTAAAAAGAATTTTGCAATACAGTTTTGGTTCTAGGTATTTGAGAAACTTTAGTTTTTCGTTTTGCTTTTAGGGGATTTCTGGAATCTGGGATTTGAGGGACTAACGAAAGTTGTGATTGAGGAATTAGAAAAATAAGAGGATGATTCTGGAGGTTCGAATTTGTTGTTGTGTGAATATTATGAATCATTTTAGACTCGACTCGACCCACATATTACGGGTTGGGTTCTTTTTAAATTAGAGTCTGGTCGAGTTCAAAACTAGTACGGGTTGGATGGGTTGCAGGCCTAAGGTCAATGATTAAGGAATGTTTTCACAACATCAATACACCCAATCATGAAAATGCATATTTAATTAACGCGTCAAGAAGAATGTGTAATTAATTTCACTTATCGGATTCAACTGAGGGAGGCTGATTATAAATAAAATAAATAAAAATTTGAGAGAGAGGGGTTGAAGTTTGAACTTTCAATATTTGCTTAAAAAGTGCGTGGAGAAAACCCAAAGAAGTATCTATAACTTTTAAATGCACGAAGCTGGAGAAGATATTTTGATAGATTAGACCATAAGATAGGAAAGAGGTACGACTTGAATAGCATCTAAAACTTCGCCGAAATTCACGCTACATTTTCTTCCCCCATTCTCTCTCTACAATAATTTTTTAAGAAAAATTATATTGATAAGTATCATGTACACCATTTTTTTTTTAAATATATAATATATAAATGATGAGTAAAAAAATTATAGTGTGTGATGTGTGAGGCTTATCAATAACAAATTTTATTTTAAAAAAAATGATAAATACATCATTTTTTATAAAGAAAAAATATATTTATAATCGTATATTGCGTAATTATTACGTAATCGTTTTGAAATAAATTAATTTCTTAATAATAAATTCTAATCTTTTTCAAAGTGATCACGTGATATTTACACACTTCATAATTGTATGTAGAATTATTTTTTTATAATATTTTATATAATAATATTTTAAAATAAAGATTATTTTTATAAATGAACTTGTAAAAATGATATGATTGTACTAAAATATTCTTATTTTATAATATATATTATAAAATATATTGTGTGAATATAATTATTCGTAATTTGGTAGGAGTTATACTTGTACCGAAATTACACTTCAAAATCCTATGTATCTTCATCCACGAGCAATCCAACATTTGCTTCCAACCTCTCCTGTTTTGGTGTTTAATTTAATTACAAACAAGTCCCTAAACCCCTTATTTATAACTCTACAAACGCATTAATGCTCTACGCTCTTAACATTAACTATTCTCTCTTTCATGATCTCTCTGCCTAATTAAGTTTTTTCTCTCTCTCTCTCTCTCTCTCTCTAGTCTCTGATGCGTTACACTATGGACAGGGAGGAGAAAGAAGGGGACCTCCGATGGTTCTTTCTTGAAGACCTTATTTTCCCCTCTTCTACTTCACGGGAAAGCCCCGCCGACTGTGACCCTTCTCTGCGGCCTGGAAATAACTTTTACGAGAACCAAAACCCTAGAGTTCAAACCCACCCCACCTCCCAAAGTCAAAATTATCTCACTCAAAACTTTTCTTGTGAAAGCCCCCCCACGGCCGCTGCGAGCGTTTCTTTCCAAGACTCTATTTCTGATTATCGTTTCGATGTGATTTCCCATCTCCGAGATACTACTCTTTTTTGTGATATGATTCCGCCTGAGTATCATGCAAGTTTTGGATCATCGGAAACTGGGACGGAACTAAACCCTGGTCTTGACGAGACCACTCATGAACAAGGCCTTGAAACTTTACTGAGTCGGCTCAATCTATCAAATCCACCTCCCACGTCTCAATTTGGTCTAGAGGATGCCTGGTCCGGAGTTGATTCTATGCGAGGGAATATTAATTCTTATGATTCTATAACGGCCAGTGGGCTTGCTCCTTCAACGTATGCACAAGAACGGCAATATTCGCTGAGGACGACAATGCAAGAACGTATCTGGCAGATGATGAGAATTCAGACTGCACTGAGGGGACAAACGGGTTATTGTACAAGCCCCCGTGGAGTACCATTATCGAGCTATAACATTAGCAACGAGTTCGATTGGCAATGCGGAAGGCAATCATTAGGGACAATGAATTATGATTATCCTTTTAGGTCTTCTTCAAGTCCTAAAGGGATTCGATTAGATTCGAAATTCCAAACTCGGGAAAGGTTCGGTAATGACGATTGGATTTCATTTCAGCCGCCGCAACGGCCTCCAACTTCCTCCTTACTGGAAGAATTGAACCGCCAACAACTGATTTCGGAGACCGAAGACCGACGGGGTTACCCTTTGTCGCAGAGAATTGGGGAGTGGGAGGATCATTTGCACAAGTTAATGGTTCACCCAAGTTACCATTATCAAGTTCAGAAGCGTTTGGAAGAAAGCAATGAAGAAGAAGTGACTGAAATTCTTAACGGTTTGATCAGGAATGCACTAAAGCTAGCGCGCACATGCACTGACAACCATGGGTATGACTGTAGTTCTAGTTAATTTTTGGCGAAATTATGATATAAAAATTATGCTTTTATTTTTTATGTTTGGGTAAAAGTATGATGGCATAGTAGTTTCAATATAATATAATTAGCCAACTACAAGGAAATTTTTCTCGGGATTTATAATTTCTTATTCATTTGTGCAGAAGTCGGTCAGTGCAGAAGTTGCTGAAGCATCTCAAAACTCCGGTGCAAATATTCTTTGCGATATCAGCTCTAAGGGATATTACACTTACCCTGGCCAAGAGCCCGAGCGGTCAGTTTGTAATTAGGAAGTGCTTTCAACTTTTCTCCGCCAAAGATAATGAGGTAATTAAATAAATGCGTACGTATTATATATGCCTTTATAAGGAACATCATGATCTAATCGCCTTTACTACGTACCCAAGGCAGCGGTTTTGATAGCTGAAGTTACTAATTATCTATCTCACTACTCTTTCTATTGGAAGCTGTATGGTTTCAATATCTTGCGCTAATAAATGCATATGCACCCACGCGCACACTTAAAACACATGACCATTTTAATGGAAACTCTTTGGCATTAATGTGAAAGAGCTAACGCTTTGCACTGAAATTGAGATATAATGGAAGTGGTAGCTAGAACATATATAGGATTTCTAATATGAGAACATTTTATTGCGGGGCCCTTCTCACACATAATACCAATTTGGAGCTTCGATCAATGCTTTTAGAATAAGCTTTTTCTGTTTATATATCATCTATGTATGTATTCTCCCTTAAAATATTTTGTTTTCTATGTACCGTGACTTGGGCTTCCAGTGTAAATCCGTTTTCCTTCTATTTGCAGCAAATTCTGAATGAAATCGCAGAGAACTGTCTTGAGATTGCGACAGACAAAGTTGGGTGTTGTGTAATGCAAGACTGTGTCAATTATGCTGATGAAGAAACTAGGGAACGTCTTGTGAATAGAATCGTAGCATATGCACCATTCCTTTCACAACATTCTTATGGGTTAGTCGATCCTGATCTCCACACATTTCTTTGTGTTCACCTCTTGAATATTAATAAGAACCATATTGCATACTTCTTTTATAATAAACTGCCTGGCAATATTACGTACATGCAATCAGTACCTTAGGTGAAATTTGACCATCTATTTTGACCATGTTTTGGGAATCTTTTTGGGAGAAGAAGTGCGCTAGCTAGCTGGAGAAAATCAGTAAAACATGCGAAATTCCGTCAACTCATTTTTTCATCTAGGTCGTTTTAAACAGCTCTAACGCGGCAGGCCATCATATTATAACTGCCGGCTTTCAAACTTTCAAGAGGGTTTTATTAGTCTTTAAAGTCAGATATTGCTCGTTTGTTCTTCAATACCTCGTACCTGTACGTGCTACTCGATCAAAAACGTTCTAGTACTAACGTTACTAATCAGTTCTTTTCATTTCAGGAACTTCGTTGTGCAGTACGTATTATCTATGGGGAGGCCGGAAGTTGCAGAAGAATTACTGGCGAATCTTAAAGGAAGGTTTCTTATGCTCTCCATGAACAAGCATGGCAGCCATGTGGTGGAAAAGTTCTTGCGAGGATATGAAGAAGAAAAATATTCTTCTAGGATTATTGAGGAGCTTATTTCTGGTGATCCGGAACGTTCCTTGAATTTATTTCAGGATCGGTGGGGGAATTATGTTGCTCAGACCGCCAAGAAGGTAGCTAAGGTTAGCCGATCCATCCCATATATTGATCAGTACTTTTCTGTTTTTTCTCCCCTCAAATTCTAATTAGCTGGCACCCATGAAGAGCACAATTGTGTCGTGATCATGAAGCAGTCGTACATCCGATCGATCAGCCTAGTTACGTGAAGGTTTAGCCAGTTCAATGGCAATATTAATTAAAAATTATAAATATGTAAACTGATTCTTAGATGATCTACTTAATAAGTAGTCATGTTTAATAAGGAACTATGAACTGAAATTTCAAGAAAACTGAAATTAACCTTAGTTTTTCGTAGAAACCTACCCAGCCAATGGATGTCATGTACTTCGCGCATGCTATATATTGACTGCCTTTTTACACCTTCTTCAGTGCCGTAGTCTTTGCTGATATTTTTGCATCCCTATGGATCGAGCTCTGACTTTTATTTTCCTAATCTTCTGTTCTTTGTATTCATTGAGTGCAGGGACTCACCCGCGAAGCTCTTATGTCACTCATTAATTCTTACAAGCCATTTTTGGAAAACCATCCTCATGGTAAATGTGTGCTGATGGCCTCAGCCAGTGGCCGCAAGAAGCACCATAGGGTACAATCGATCATCATCCATTACTAGTACGCTGTGCTAGCTAGCTAGCAAGCTGGCCACGCAGTTCGAAAACAAAATTATTTGTTGTCGTGTTTTGCATTTTCCCCCTCTATGTTAGGACTTAATTATATTTGTTTTTTTTTGGCCTGGGTATGTATGGCTCTGGCTATGTTCTTTCTGTCAGTTCTTAATTAGGTTGTCGGTTTGTTTTGAGCTTTAGGTCAAATGTTTAGGCCAGCCGCAGGAGATCTAATCTGATCATCTGATGCCGTGCTTCTTTGTTGTCATGTGTTGTTGTCGGCCGGTATGTATGGGTGGCTGAGTTCATCGTGTCTGTTCTTAGGATTTCGGTTTGTTTGGAGCTTTTTGCTGCAAGTTTGAGTCGCCGGAGAACATGCATGATTATACATGCTCTGATGATGAACTGATCGTCATGGCATGTTTGAAGGGTATTATTCCTTCTCTGCACAAGCCATAATTGAGTTGGATTGCAAAGAAAATAATGTCCTTTTGAGTTATGTATTCTCCGGGGCCGGGCTTCTAGCTAGAAAGCTACTTGTTGCATATTGTTATTATACATTATATTACCTGATCTGCTACTCTTAATAATTTATTAATATATATATATATATATATATAATTTGTTTCACATTCTTCAGTTGTACTTAGAGATCTATGGTATATATATCGATCTCGATGCATGGTACGACGTCGTACGCGTATATATTTTACTACATTCCTATGCACATATATATATATATATATATATATATATCACGTACGTAATTCGTTGTCCATGTTTTCCTTCCAATAGTGCTTGCAAGCTCGAGTTTTTATTCAAGCCTACTTCGATTATAACTTAACTAGCAATAGAGCATCGTAAAGAAAATATTGTCTACAACATTATAATCTCGTCATACACGCACCGAGATTAAAGAGGAAATCCGCCTTCCTTGCAAGGTTGAGATAACGATGGCTGTGCTGGCGGTAGAGCTCACGGCTGCAAACAATACTTTTTCGCGCACACTACTCCTGAAAAAGAACGCTTTTTGACTACAACATTATTTCTCTTTATTATAACACTTAATTTTTTCGAAAAAAAATAAAAAGTCAAAATATATGATTATATATATATATATGACAGACTTCTATATTAATTTCGTAATTAATGTGTCGGTCCTTTTTTTCTTACGTAATTTATATATTTATATGAATTCGAGGGAGACGCATTTAAAGGTACGTAGACTGGTTAAAATCCCTCTCTCAAATAAAATAAATGTAAAAAAAAAAAAAAAAAAGAAAGAAAGAAGAAGAAGAAGAGGAGGAGGGAGAGGCATTTATTTTATCTTTTATTTTGTTTTCGGGGGGTTTAAATCTTTTCTATCTGCTGGTCTTAAGATAGAATAGACCGCAAGCCCAGAATATGGGCCCGGACAAGTCCACTAAACTGTTGAGCCAGACTGTATCCACACCTCAAAGCCCATTTTTTATTGAATGCAGATTCTATAATCTTAATCATAGCTTTAATAAGCTTATCGATCTTTCTAAATATTTTTCTAGTTTCTTGTAGATTTCATGAACGTCCAAAGATATTATTTTCTTTTGTTACAGTTTTTTATCAAAATTGATTTTCTAGGATAAATTTTAGAAGAGAAAATCTATTTAGAAACTTTATTTTTTACACACCTAATACACTGCAGATGTGGAAGTTTTTCACATTAACTGTGATAAAAAAATGTTTGATATTTTAATTTTTTTAAAGCTATAATGAATTTTACTATAAAGCTTATGTGTAACAAAACTAATTTTATAATATAATTAGTTAAGAAAACTCAATTAATTTCTAATCACCAATTAATGAAACTAAAACCTTTGGGATGGTGGATTAAACATATGAATAATGTTACTATTTCTTTTCAATTTGTCCTCTCATTTTGACCGCTCATATACTTAATTTTTTTTAATATTTTAAGGAAGTGACTATTAGTATATTGATATTTAAAAAAAAATTAAATGTGTTTAAAAAATGTTTAAAAAAAAAACAAAAAAGAAAAGAAAAGTATAATTTACACTAAAGACACACCAAGTGGACAAATTGAATAGATATAGTAACACTACTCTAAACATATATAATATCACAATGGTCTCGAGCTTTGAGTCTGCTCGATTCATGTTACATATATACATGAGTTGTAACCTGACCAGAGCAGGGAAAAGAGTTAAAAGGTTATACCAGTCTCCATCTATAATTAATGTCTGGCTGACGAGTTTAGAAACTAATGACATGGGTGATGCTTCTTTAGTATCTTGTCGTCCCCAGATTTAACATGAGAGCCCCCGCCCCCGCCCCCGCCCAGCCCCAACGTGAAAAAAGCTGATCAGCATGCATCTCCCACTACTGATCTCTTTCTAAAAACAAACGGACTGATCTTGATCTGTACTGTTGTTCTCCAACAAAAAAGTAGCAATATATATTGCTGGGCTCACGACTACTGCTCATGCAGTACCGTCAAAGTTGGGTTCATGATAGCCAAGCTTTTCCACCAAGGCCAAGCTGCTCTCTCTCTCTATCTCTCTGAATCGTTCATTACAAAAGTCTTATATATTTTGCTAGATGAGTGGCCGGTAGTACTACTGCACGTGCTTTGGAACGTAAAGAGGAAGGTTGTTGGTCTTGAGACAAAAGAGGCTATCATGGTCTGGGGACCCAGATGCATGGAAGGGTCCAATGTTAGCTACTTACCTACCTACCTACCTTTATATTGCTTACTTATTATGCTTAATTACCCTAATCTGAAACGCATCACAACTCGAATGTGTTCCCTATTCCGGTCAGAAATAAAGTATATATGCAATTACAAACTGATCAAAGCTGCATGCAATATTTAATTTATGTTGGCAGTTGAATAACATTATATATATATATATATATAGAATCACACACCAAGTTTGAAAATTGTGGCTGCATGCGGATGTCTTATTTTAGTTAGCAATATTAGGGGGGGAAAAACACCGTTGGCATGCGTACTTTACCCATGTTCGTTTTGATTATTAATATATAGGAGTTTTAGGTTATCCATATTAATTGACAGGCCGTATGGATCATATATATATATAGTTGAAGAATTGATGCATGCAACTTCTCAAACTCATCAATAGTACTTGGAGATATAAATTATATTAATATAAACCGCAAATATATATGTTACGTACAATATTAATTAAGTTATGCATTTATGCTGAAACATAAAATATATAATCTCTTTATATTCTCAAGCCATCCCCATCACTTGTAAAAGAATAATACTAAATTAATCTCTCTATAATTAATTTATATTTCAAATTAAATTACGTCGGATTACAAACAGTGTGCAGAGTTGAGGACTCAAACGTTCATTAATGAATATAGACGTTTGTACTGCATGAGGCCAGGCATCATATGATCTTAGGGCTACTAAGTCTGTAATGAAATCAAACATACACGAATCTTTCACCAAATATTAATACACTAGGTAGCTAACTAGTTTATTGCCTGTCTAGATGTGTATGCATGAAGTATTTAATAATCATATTTGGCACCTGTTCGATCGTATTAAATTCTGCGAATTACAGCTCAGAAAAAGAAATTAAGAATAAATATTGTCAGGTTACAGCTTGTTCTGATTAATACAGACTTTTTGACTGTAAACGTCTAAGGTTGGACCAAGATTGGCAAGGAATTGATGAGTACTATATATATGCCTTTGTCTGCAAGGAACAATAATTTCAAGCCCATGACTACTTTTATAATTTAAAGGGTAAAAAATATTTAGCACCCATAACTAAATTAAGTGCATTTTGTACGTGAATTTATTTATTTATTTATTTTTGCAATTTGTTTTATTGGTTTAATCAAATCGAAAAATATGTCATAATATTGACCGTGAGATCATCATGATGATATGCAGATTATCTAGCTATAGAATTTGAAGATATAATTGGGCCAATCAAATGTGGCCATTGGATCGGTTATGATTAATTAGTACTTGTAATTCCGATCCATTAAGGGCCCCCTCTTAGATATTGTGTTTGATTATATGTGGAATATTACTGGAAAGCATATATATGGTGGTTGGATGGATGATCATGCAGCGTGTTGACCATTTTGAAGTTTAAGATATGTTTGCATGGGATTCTAGGCTGTGTTTGGATCATTTTACTATTATTTAATATTTTATTTATATTTTTTATTATTTAATATTTTATTATTATATTATTATTATTATTATTATTATAACTTAATAATCATTTGAATTTATTTATTTTTTAATTATACAAAAATGTTATATTATGAAATTTTTAATCGAGATTAAAAAAAAATAACTTGATAATAAAATAAAAGTACATGAAGTACTCATGTAAGGTCTCACGCTGAAACTTGATTATCTAAAAGGTAAACAAATCCAAACTAGTTGAATAAAATTTATCAAGTCGAGGATAGGCTAGGCTAGGCTAGGCTAGCTGTACGCACAATAGAAACAAAAAAGTTTTGAAAACGCGTTTGTGTTAGCCCCAACCCAAACGCGTAGAATTTTTTAAAGTCTTTTTCACGATTGTATGTGTACGTAGTTAATTCATTACCTTAAAAGCCAGCCTGATGTGTACGTACTCTATTCGCTTTCCAGGAAAATTAAAAATATATACAAACAAACGGAGAATCAATCAAATTAATGCATCCATGATATGATCGTCACCTTTTTTTCCTTATCAGGACCGCCACCTTCTCTTCCCTCTCCCCCATTGAACACTCACAATTCATTTGTCCGTCCTTTTCGTCGCCTTCTGAGTTTTTTTTTTTAAATTAATATAATTTTTTTATTTATTATTCATATATTAAATATTTAATTAAAAAAACATGATGTGTAAAAATTATATAAATAATAAAAAATTATGTAATGTAAATTTTTTGTATATATATATATTAATTTAATGTGCACCCAATCTTATTTGTCAAGATACTTCAACCTATAAACTACTCTTTGATAAATAAATAAAACCGTCGCACCATTTTTTTTATTAATTAAAGAATAAATAATCATTAATTTATTTTTTAAAAAAGTATTAAAAATTTTAATGGGGTGGCAATTTGCCAAGCCAAGAGGAGGGAGGAGATGCTCCTCCTAATGTGCGGCCGGATAATTTCTAATTTTAATGAATGTTTTATGGAAATTAGAACTAAAATCTCATCCTTTTTTATTATTATTTTTCTTTATAAAGAGAGAATGATCATAACCAAAACTTATTGTGCTTGGCAGTTAGGAGTTTGTTTTGCTATCTCCGACGTCTAAGATTCAAAGGTTGTTGAAGGACGAAAACAAGGTTTTTGAAAATTTCGAAAAATGCTATTTATCAATAATATATAATTTGTTATTTTTATTTATATATATATATATATATTTACATATATGTGAAAGATGATGAGCAAAATTCTCCATGCCTAAAAATGCCAGCATATTGTCAGTAACTCTGTTTTTTATCCACTAACCGAGCGTACGTTTGAAAAGGCACACAACGTATGAAATAATGCCCATCGGCCACCTCCATTTATGCACCGATCACATGTAACTCAGACAAGGATTATTATTTTTTACAGAAATGTTTTGGATTCGGAATGTGAGTTTCGAATGTTCTTTTTATTTATTTATTTATTAAGTGATTAAAGAAATATTTTTTTAATGATGTTGTAAATTTTTTTTTAAATATTTATGATAATTAAAATAATATATAAAAAAAAAGAAAATAAAAATATATATTATTCAAAAAATATCTTTAAATCACTTTTTCAGCCATAGCTCTATTTTTTAACTCCATCTTGAATTGATTGCGACCAAACCTTCATTTTCTATTTCTTTTTTATTTATTAATATATTATTCAGCTTAACTTGTTGTTTTCAGGAATCACACCCACACAAAAAGAAGGCCGTAATTGATTACAATGAAAATGAAAGGAAATAATCGCTAAGAAAGGTCGTTTTCCTCCTTTTTTTTTTTGTAACTTTATTTTAAAGATAATTTCTTTGAGTTCATTTTAAGGATTATACTAGTAATATTTAAGAATAAATGATACTTTTAAGATATATTACAGACATACATCCTTATTCAAAAAAAAATCTACAGTAATTTATGTATCTGACAGTTTGAAAGAGAGAAATCTATCCACATCAGATTATGAGTCCTAATTAAATTAAGTCCATTTTGTACGTGAATTTATTTATTTATTTATTTTATTGGTTTTGTCAATGTATATACCGTCATTCCATCCCCCCCCTCTCTCTCTCCAAACAAACCACTTTGTTTATAACTAACTTTATATCCCTAGAATCATATATAATAGACCTCGCTCCAAACGGTAGACGGACCGAGTCCCACACACTACCACCTTTTGGTAAAACTCACAGTCACAGTCACCGAGCTTTTCTCTCACTAACCAGTTTCCCACCACACTCCTCCTGCTCACTGACCTCTCTCTCTCTATGAAGGTCTCGCCTACGCTCTTTTCGCTCACAAACCCGCTTTACTCTATCCTCTAGCCAGCCAAACAGCCACTGGCTTTTAGTTTTCACCATTTCTTTTCGTAAGGGGGAGGGTTGGGGGAGTACATTCCAGAATGGAAAGAAAGCAGGGGTTCTTCTCCGCCCTCAAGGAAGAGATTGTGCGGGGCCTCTCGCCTTCTCGTTCTCGGGCGAACAGCCCCGCCCGAACTAGGTCGCCCATTATTTCGGGTCTTCTCCGGAGAAAGAAGGCCAGCCAGCACCAATACCACTTGGCGCATCCGGAGCCGTTGATCGCGAGATCCGGCAGTCTGAGGCCTCTCGGAGAGGCATTGGCGCCTCTCATGGAGGGTCCGGACCCTGACGGAGGGGAAATCGGTGATTCGAAAAGGAGCGGATCGAGTCTCGGCCAGTGGATGAAAGGACAGCTAACGAGGACTCCTTCGGTGACGTCTTCCATGGCAGCTTACAAGAGGTCTGATCTGAGGCTGTTGCTTGGTGTGATGGGTGCTCCTCTCGCCCCCGTGCACGTTAGCGCCACTGACCCTCTGCCTCACCTTAGCATCAAGGACACCCCCATTGTAACTCTCTCTCTCTCTCACGCCCGCACAGACATACACACTCATTTGATAGATTCTTATAAAAAAAAAAATAATCGGTTATTTTTGGCCTTTCAGAAATAGCTCCTTATCAACGCAAAAAGTGAAGTATAGTGCCTTTCAGAGACCCTTTTTTTTTGTTATTTTTTATATTTTGATCGCTCGTCGGGGTAAGTTCGCATAAGAGTTGGGGTGGTTCCGCTCGGGGAAATGGGAGATGAGTGTTTCTTAGTCAATATTTTTGGATTTTCTTTTTCAAAGTTGAGATTTTGTTTTAGCCTCTTCGGTGGAAAAAGAAAAAACGCATAATTATTTACTTTCTTTTTCGTTAAGCTCCCGATTGTTTTATCAGAATTCAGAAGACAGTAAAACACAAGGACTTAAAAAAAAAAAATCTTAATTTAGAATTATTCTAGAATGAAATAGGCACGACTCTTTCTGCTTCTTTTTTAAAGTAGAATAAAAATTTAAAGCACACTATAATTTGCATTTTAGACTTTTTGGTGTTTATATTATTTTCCACAGCAGTGGTCCCTGAACATCTCTCCAAGTATGGAGGGTTGATGTGATTAATTTGATCACTTTTGTCTTTCCTCTCTGTCAGTTTACTAAAAATTACTGTGAATTTGGTGAAGAAAAGCACTCTTAAGATTTTCGTGTTCTATGACTGGTGTTATTGTAGGAGACTTCGTCTGCCCAGTACATATTGCAGCAATACACAGCGGCTTCTGGTGGGCAGAAGCTGCAGAACTCTATTAAAAATGCGTATGCAATGGGAAAGGTCCGGATGGTAGCTTCGGAGTTTGAAACTGCCACTAAGGTCATGAAGAACCGGAATGCCTCAAGATGTGCTGAGTCGGGTGGCTTTGTGCTTTGGCAGATGAATCCAGATATGTGGTACGTGGAGCTCGCAGTTGGGGGCAGCAAGGTTCATGCTGGCTGCAATGGCAAGCTTGTTTGGAGGCATACCCCCTGGCTTGGTGCCCACACTGCCAAAGGGCCTGTGAGGCCTCTGCGACGTGCACTTCAGGTAAAAATTGTGAGGTTTTTTGTACAAGTTTATTATAGGGTCAGGGCCATTTTTACATGTGGTTTTCTTTTATATATTTCAGGGACTCGATCCCAGAAGTACTGCAAGTATGTTTGCAGATGCAAGATGCATAGGGGAGAAGAAGATCAACGGTGAGGATTGCTTCATCCTCAAGCATTGTGCCGACCCTCAGACACTGAAGGCCAGGAGCGAAGGCCCAGCTGAGATAATTAGGCATGTCTTGTTTGGCTACTTCAGCCAGAAGACTGGGCTTCTTGTTCACTTGGAGGATTCACATCTGACCCGCATCCAATCTATCGGCGGCGATGCAGTTTACTGGGAAACCACAATCAATTCTTTCCTTGACGATTACAGGCCTGTTGAGGGGATCATGATTGCCCACTCTGGGCATTCCGTGGTGACCCTCTTTAGGTTTGGTGAGATAGCAATGAGCCATACCAAAACAAGGATGGAAGAAGCTTGGACAATTGAAGAGGTTGCATTTAATGTTCCAGGCCTGTCGGTGGACTGCTTCATTCCCCCTGCAGACTTGAGGTCGGGATCCATCAGTGAGACGTGTGAACTGCCACAGGATGAAAGGGGTAAAGGAGCGATTGCACTAGCTGGGCATCGAGCCAAAGTTGCAGCACTAGAGAAAGAACATGACAGCTCAGGTGATAACATGAGTTGGAAGATGGAAGCCTAACAAAGGGTAGGATCAAATTAGGGCAATTGTTTATACTAGCAGCGGGCTTTAATTGACTAACGTTTTTGAAGTTACAAAGTAGGAGTTCAGTTAGGTTTTTTGGAAGTTGGTTCATGCCTCTATTAATCTGTAAATAGAGCATAATCATTCACAGGTGGGGCCTGTTTGGATCTTTATACTCAGTGCAGAATCCAACTATGGAGTTGGAGCTCGTTTTTCCATATAGGGATAGAGCAAGTGGAGGTTACTTTTTAATTTGCCTTCAGTGCATGAAGATGGTGAAGCTCTAGTATGTTAGAGCCACCAGCCTCGTATAATTCTACTAATTTTCTTAATCTAATGAATTCGGTGGTGAGTAAGGAAACTGCCACCAACCAACATGGGTTTGTTGATGCCTAGTTTGTTAGTTCTACCTTTTATATGTGTGCTAATCTTTATGTGGTTGTTTGATGGATATAAAGTTGTATCTTGGTTTGGGAAGGAGGATTTGGTAAAAGGAATGAAACTCAAGTTTCTTTTTTTAGCTGCTGTAAACCAACATATATCGGATATGGGATTCTGGTTGTATCATGTCATTTTGTCTCTTCGTAAGGAAAATGTAAACGAAAACATCCTGCCCCAGTGATTGAATACTCATGAATATGTATTGATCATCATCTTTCCTTCACCTATTTATCTTGAAGGAGTACATTTAACCTTGTTTAATGCTTGAACATCTTTATGTTGTATCGCACTGTGAAGGCCTACAATATTGGCTTGCCAGAAAAAGAACCTCTAGTGCTGAATCTTTCTTTTTCACTTTTTTATTTTTTTAATGTTTTGTTTTGCTTTTTTGACTTTTGCTCAACTTTTTCCTAATATCCATCTGTGGAGTCTCCTTGAATTACGATATCATGAAAGATGAGGTTATTCTGGTAGTGCTCCATTTCTGAGATGTGTATATATTTTCTGTATGTCCATGGTAGCTGTCTCTGCCGACTCTCTGGACCTTTTCTTTCATCTGTCTCCCAGTTGGGGTGAGAACTGTGAAATTGAGAAGGTATCATGGTGGGGTCTCTACTACTTTTTTAGTATAATTACTTTTTGAACTCTTCTCTGATCACTGGACCCAATGCGATCCATATAAACTAATGTGGGGGGTTAGGTTGGAAAAGGATTTTGAACTTATCAAAAAAAAAAAAAAAAGGTTGGAAAAGGATTTTGAATATTGAGGCCAAGGGGTTGCATCATGTGATATATGATTACAGCTAGGCACACCGGGGTTAAAATTTTAAAAAGCCCCTCAACCTCAAGATGTGATTTCCTCCCCTGTATGTCTGTATGTAAGTTGCTTTAGTTTTATCTTGAGATCTAGTTGCCTTTACAAGGCATTAACTTTCGATTCTTTATCCCACTCCGGCCTGGTAATTTCCGATTTTATTCGTTGAAGTTCTTCTTTGGGGGAATGTTACGCACCATGATGATGTTCCCGAGTGGTCAATATCAGAGACTGCTGAGGGTCCTTAACTTTATTTTTTGGTGGGTGGAGCCAATGGGTTTGGGGTTACTGAGAGCCGAGAGGCCTTAAGGGAATTGTTTTTATTTATTTATTTATTTTTCATTTGAAAAACTTAAATCGATTAAACTCATCTTATATAATTAACAAACACTCTTTTGAATGAACACTCTTAATTGTCTTCCATTATCGCATCGGCCAAATAATTAGCATGAAATCTTTCATCTCTCAACTATTACAAGTCATTATTAAGATGTCCTTTGCTAACTCATTGATGCAGACCATCCAACAAACTTTTTATTGCAACTGACAATAATTCATGAGTCCGTTTCTGTGATTAGCAAGGAGGAGGAGGATCTAAACCTGAAGATTAGGCTTGGAGAATTATTGTTTTCGTGAACTAGATTTGTATTTCAGCTAGTGTCCTAAAACTAGGTTCATATTAGACAATTGAACCATCAAAACTTGAACCTCCTTGACTACCTTGCTGGGTTTATACCCAAGTTGTCGGACCCAAAATGACACTGTTCAAACCGTGTCCTGGCTAACCTCTGTCCAGCTTCCATTCCTTTTAAAAAATAAAATTGCAGTAACCTCCACTTCTGGGCAACTGCAACTGAATGTCGAAAATTTGAGTTGACAGATTGGTGTTTGACTGCCTTGGAAGTCGGGCTCTATTCATGGGATCATGGAAATTAGGAGGAATCACAAGACTTTGTGCTTCCTTATATTTAAAATCAATTATTTTTATATAATTTATTTGTGAATATATCAATACTCATTTAAAAACGTATTTTAGTTCATCATCGTCTAAAAAGCAAGTCATGAAGTCTGTGCGCGCTTGCAGTAAAAGATACAAGAATAACAATAAATGAACTCTCTTAAACAATAACGGATCTTATTTTTGGAACAGTTTAGAATAATTGAAGATGATATCCAATATTCGAGAGTTACAGTTGTTTTTGTGAGAAATTTCTCAAAGAATGACAAAATTTATTGAGTGCACGTGGTGAAGGCACTGAAGGGCCTACTTTCCTTCTCCTTTCCTGGGTTGAGAACCTTACAGAAATTTCTTGGGAAGAGAGATCTCATTTTCCTTCTCTCCTTCCATAATGTAGGGTTTCGATTTCCACTGCTTTACCTATTTTCCTGATTTTTGAACATTCACACGAGGGTCTGTGAGCTACGGATTAAATATTGGTACAAGCATGACATTTCAGTTCAGGATAAGGAAGTCATGAGGATTTAATTCTCATCCTGCTTGGGACTTGGATCTACTGACCCACTTAAAATTAACTTCAGTAGTTCATGAACATGGACAATGACATGTAGCCTTAACCGTGTGAATATAAAATCACCGATAATTTCCCATAAAATGATTTTTCTTTCATATATTTTATTCTACAAATTCAGCACAGCAGGGTTTTAGGAGGTGTTGGTGATTTGGTTGACATGTTGAGCATTTCAAAAACAAGTAAATGTAAGGTAAGCAACGAAGTTGGAACTCATAACTATGAAAATATGCTCATACTAAAAAAATAAATAAATAAATAAATATTAGAGCATTGTCGGCAAAAGGGTGCTTTTCAGAAATTTAATTTATTGCAGTGACTAGCTAGGTATAGCTAAAGCATGGATACACATTCCTGATAGTTTGCCTCTGCCATAGAACTGAACTAAAAATTTATGATACTTTACTAGGACCCATACCCTGCGAGTGAGAGTATCCCAGTCCAATTAACTGTGTTTGTATTGGCGTACGGTACTGTAAGTTTCAACCTATACATAATAAAAGCAAGCTGTAGGATAGCATCTTATTTTTTTTGTTAATTTTAAGACCCATGACCGACCAATTCTGATAATTAAATCCCATATCTCTACTTCAAATACATATTTTCATGCTAACTTATGTGCTTCTACCCGATTATGATCGCACTCTTATGTCACACTCGCCAAATAAACAATCATGATTGATGGGCGTTGAAGGATTGGAACAATGGTGGATGGGGTCCAAGATTGTAAGGTCTCGTTTGGATAGTGAAATGATATGTGAATATTAATAAAATAATATGGAAATAACATTTGAATTGAGATGTTTTATGGGATTTTAAAAAATGAGAGAGAAAAAGTAGAATCCAAATATTATAAATTAAAATATTATTATAATATAATTTTTTAATATAAATTTTATTTTGAAATTTGAAAAAACTGAATTGATTTTTATGTTTTGTTTAGAAGTTTGAGGAAACTGTAATAATTAGATAAAAAATTTAAAAATTTAAAAATTGAAAAAGTACTTGTATTTATATTTGTATTGTTCGGATATTAAGATAATATGAGATAAAATTAAAGACTTTTGCTATCTAAACTGGGCCTAAATATTAATTGGGGCCATATTGAATTAGATTGAGGACGGGTTGCAAAGGACCACGTAGCCCTTAACAAAGATATATAAATTCTAGGTTGTCCAATGTGAGTCTTATGGGCCTCGCAAAGGGCCTTCGAGTGGTACAGTGAACAACTCGCCCCAATTTTACTGGGCTGTGCAAAACGAGAATGGGTTTAAAAGGCTCACAATTCTCATTTGATATACAAGGAAGATGTGGCCAGAAAATATGTACTTCGGAGAATGGAGAGAGTAGCAAAAGCATGCCGTGGAACATGGTCGATGACGATCCATTGAGCACAAAGGCAAGCAGGAGCTACCTTTTTTTCCTATTTGCACGACAACAAACACACGGAGCAATGTTTTGCTGATATTTGTTACTAGCAACTGATGACTTACTGCTACAGATCGAAATCGCTCTGCCGAAGCAACAGACCAAAACTGACCGACCCTATTCAAGATTAATTTCCTAAGATTTTGAAGTGGATCGCTCTAACATCCGCCGAGCTTAAGATTTATGTATATATAGCCATTGTTGAAACAGTGAGATCAATGGAGGTTGAATTAAGAGTCAATGATTGAGGGCCTTGAGGCCAATTAGACCGATATGTGACCCTACACAATTCGTTCCACTAATTATACCATATTTTGCTTTGGGACGGACTTGTTTTATGTTCTAAATTTCTAATCCCAGCCATTTAATGTGTTTAATTTCTATGGACAACAAAGAGATCGACCAGAGTCTGAAAGAGATGGGCCAGGAAGAAAATGATAACAAGAATAAAGAGACAATACTGATAATGTATTCAAAGTGATGATCAGGCAAAATCAAAAAAATAAAAATAAGTAGTAATACTCCTTCAATAACCAATACAGAAAACTCCCCTCAATAATCTCCCAAAAGAATTCAATCAAATGTAAAGTATATAGTCCCAAATACAAGTACCAAGTTCCATAATCTGGTGAGGCTACAATGATATATGGCCGGTAAATATATATATATATATATATATATTTATATATAGAGAGAGAGAGAGAGAGGCGAAAGAGATCGATAATGCGGAAATAAAGCAGAGCAGCCTGAGAGATGGATCGATCTAAAGCACCGACCAGAGGAGAACCCACCCAAAGATCAAACTTCCTACCACCTTCTGAACGGATGATATCTTCTCAATTCCACTCTGCAATGCACCATGCAAATTAAGCTTTTTAATCGATAGGATGTATATAGAAGATCACTAACAGAAAAATGAGAACATTTCAGCACATGAGAGGTTGGCCAGCCCTGACTCTATTATTTACACTCGTGAAAACTTATCACCTTAGTGATCAGTAATAAAAGATTATATATTGATATTCTGAAAAATTATTTAGAGCAAGAACGAATGAACAATGAAAATCAGAAGTCTTTTTTACTCTTCCTTTTAGGTTAAGGTCTTATAGACAGTGAAATCAATTCACTTCATGCTTCTTCCATGAGTATATTTTTTGTTACTCGATACAAGTGTGCAACCCAAAATGGGTGGCCACAAAAAACTGGTTTTGATTGATTGGATTTTCTGATATGTCGTTTACTAGAACACTCAGAACTGCTGCTTTTGGAAGCCACTGACCAGTAAACTGTCACCGAGGTGCATTTCATCAGAGTGCAAACTGAGAAAAATAATGAAAGAAACGGAAACTTACGCCGTTGACCTGGGCTGGTGCGGGAGAGCTAGCTGCCTTGCTGGGCCCTGGAGCTCCCGTGGGCGGAACGGACAGACTCGGTGCCAAGGGAGAAAGAGCAGGAGCTTTCACCTTGTCCTTGCTCGGTGCGGGAGCCGGAGCCGTGGTGGGAACCATAGGGGGAGCTGCGAATGGAGCTGGTGGAGGGGTTGCTGGGGGTGGAGGAGTTGCAGGGGCTGGAGGAGGGGTTGCCGGTGGAGGAGATGCCGGAGGGGGAGATGCTGGAGGTGGACTGGCCGGGGGAGGAGATGCTGGAGGTGGACTGGCTGGGGGAGGAGTCACCGGAGGAGGAGAGCTTACCGGGGGAGGTGAAGCTGGAGGGGGAGTGCTGACCGGAGGTGGACTTGACGGCGGAGGTGTGGTGACAGCCGGAGGTGGTGTGGTGGTCGTGGTGGGTGGTGGAGTAACTGCGGGAGGACTAGTCTGCGTCGGTGGGGCGGGAGTCGAGCTGGGAGGCGTAGCCGGAGATTGGCCGCTAACGCCGGCGATCACAATGCACGCGAAACCAAAGAAGAGAATTGCCTTCCGACTCATCAGTTCTCTGATCATGCTTACCACTCCCTGCTTTACTGCGTGCAGATGCAGTGCTGGCAGTAGTACTGCAGTGTAAGAGCGAGTATAAAGTTTTATAAAGTTGTAACTTTGTGTGTGTTTGAGATTGAGAGGGAAAATGGGAGGGGATTAAATAGGCGTCGTGCAAAGGCAAAGGTTAGGGGCTTAGGGCCACTCGGATCCCTACACGTAAGAAGGGAAGGTCCGGATTCGTTCGTCCACGTAGGCTGATCGTCCCTACCAAACATATCCGATGGTGGCCCCCATCTGGTGGGAGATTGCGTTTCGGAGTGCCACGTTGCATCGTCTTTTTTATGGTATCCATATTTTATCGGACTTTTTAACCTTGTCAGGTACGGGTGAAAAAGAAGACAGGTTATTTAACCCAAAAAGAGGAGAAATAAGAGGAAAAAAAGAAAAAACATGACAGGTGATGCCGTGGGACCCTTCATGTGTTGTTGGAAGGTTGAAATCAAATCATACTAGGTTCAGCTCATTATTTACAGCACCATGCTGCCTTTGTCTCGGATTGTGTTTTTTCTTTTATTTTTATTTTTTGAAAATAAAACATATATAATCAAGCTTTTCATTTCACATATTGAAATTTGAATGCTCTATAGTTAGTTACCCATGGATAGGTTGCTCGATGGAAGTAGCCATTTCGGATTTAATGTACATAAATTGTGGTTACGTTTTGTGGCTGAGGTATACTAAATGTCTCCTTGTTTTGGTGAGCTTGGCATTAAGTGTGAGTTGAGGAGCATTAGGAACTTTGCAACACTTCGGATTAAGGTTGTCACCGAAGAAGCTGGTCGGTCCGTTTTGATTGTTATGACAATCATAGGGCTGGTGGGCAACCCATCTTTTATTGGAGAAGATGTTGAGATTTATTGTTCTCAACAATCTTGATTGGGCTCCCAATTATGGGCTTTTTGGAATAGGTTAAAAATCGGTTGTATTTGAATAGTGAGCCGATTTCAAATATTTTGTGAATAATAATAATAAAATATTAAATAATAATAAAAAATATATAAAATAATAATAAAATAATAAATAATATTGAAGTGCTGGGAGAATATTCAACTACCCAAATGGATGTGCATGCTTCCATAGTGATTATGTATTTTTTATTGTTATATGCCCTTAGTTAATACCAGGCTTGATGATATGTTACTACAACAAAGTTTTCACATCTGAGTGCAAATTGTACAGCTTCTTGTTTTATTTTGAGGGGAAGTTGTTTTAATTCCGCAGGCTTTATCTTTAGGCTGTGTTTGATTAGTTGAGTGATCTCAATCCATCTCAAATTAATTACTTTTTTAATTTTTCATAAAAAAGTTAAATTTATCTCAACATATTTTATATATTTATATACATATTTCAACTTATTTATATTCAAACATAACCCAATGAGATTTATAAAATATTAATATTTATAAATCATTTAAGATCATCTTAACATCAAATGAAAAAATTAAGTCCCAGTGCTTAACAGAAGTTTAAAGACAATTTTTAAGATAATACCTATTTATAAAAATAACTTTTGGTATTTCCGAGGCTATTGTTTTATGAGTAATGCTACATATAATTATAGAGTGTACAAATGTCATGTAATCGTTTTAAAAAAAATGAGATCTAATATTAAAAATTTAATTTTTTTTATATAAATTTCATATTTTTTTATTTTTTTAAAATAATTATGAAATTATAATTTTTCTTATTTTATAATACTATAATCCTCATTTGAAAACAGTGATGAGTGATCAAGGTGAAACGCTTAGTGGGACCTGCCTTTGCATGGTATGCAACTTATAATAGCAGCTGTGATCTGTACACCAAGCGTCGGAATAACACAGAGCCGTCGAAATTAGTTGGGATGATGCAGCACGGCCAAAAATAAAAAAATAAAAAACAAAAACAAAAAGGTGTGGGCCTTATGAGCTGTCACGCACGCTGGCGCATTAAGGTTATCTTATAAAAAAAAAAAAAAAAGGTAAACTGAAATGAAAATTCATCTCTATTTTTACAATAGATTATATAATTAATTTTTAAAGACCAAAATTAATTTTATTAAAAAGAATTAACATTTTTGAGTATATAATTTTATATTAAATTTTTTAAACAAAATTGTGATGATGATCTCCACAGTGCATGTAGCTCCCAAGAGTGAACTCAAATATATATATATATATATATATATATATTATATATATGAGAAAATTTGAAGTAAAGCTGTGTGTCGTACCATAATGTTATTGAGGACAGCTAAAATAAAGGTGGGTCCCGGAGCCCAAATCAACGTAGAGAAGAAGCAATAGGGACCCATTTAGGGTTAACGGTCCTGTCGATGTTTACTGGTTAGCCTCTTCCTGTTGGCCCATTTATTTCTAATGCTCACAATGACCTCTCCCCCACCAATTGAGCTGACTTTTATCTCATTTCGAATTTTCAACTCACAACGCACATTTACAAAATTTTATCAGCCGTGTTAAAGCAGATCCTTTACGGGTCAGTCTCAATCACGAGGCCAACTACTATAATATGATGACTTATCATTATATCTGTAACACATTTCTTCTGGTATGTTCCACTCGTTAATTTGAGATAGATGAAAACCAAACAGTTTGCATTTAAGACCTTTAAATATAATAGAGATAAACGCTAGTCTTATATATAATAAGACGACTATTATAATCACAAATGGATAAGATAAAATTAAATTTACAAATTAATTTGATTTCGTATGATATGTTAGATTTATTTTATAAATAATAATAAATATTGTGAAATCTATTTCATATATTCATTGAGTAATGTTACATACAGTCGTGAAGTGCGCAAGCACCATATAATTACTTTGAAAATGAATTGAATTTATTATTAAAAAATTAATTTTTTTTTAAACGTAAGTTTCATATTTATTTATTTTTTTAAAAATGATTATGCGGCGCTTACACACTTAGAACTGTAACTATCATTTCTCATATTCATTTCGCTCTCCCATTTGAGGCACTAAGTAAATATCACACTTTCTATCTATCACTTAAATCATTTTTATTTAAAAAAAAATGAAAATTTAAATATTGGCGAGTAATTCATCTCATTATAGTGGGATGAATATATAGGAATTCCTGATATTAAACCCACTACTCTTTTTGAGTTCATCCAATCTAATTGGGAGTGACCGAAAAGTTATCTAAAAAGCCGAAACTTGTAGTTGCACGGATTCGTTAATTAATGATATAACAACTACCAAGGAAACATGGCCAGCCTTCATTATAGAGCAAGGAAGAATACATATTGATACAGTTCCTTCCACTCGCTTTTCCTTGAAGATTGGATTGATCTCTCTAATATGGGCCGCCACTATTTTTGTTGCTTTATGCTATTTTGTTGAAGCTGTAGAAGAAAGCCCACTTTATAACCCTAGTTCATTATTTAAAATTTATTACACCAGGCTAGAAAAGTGAAAGGGAATGAAATCTTGGCCCAGAACATTTGGAAGAATTACGGTCCATTTAACCTGAGCCGGGCCTCACAATAAACAAACATCGGCCCACAATGGAAGATGCATGACCCCAAGCATAAATTGCAATTGCTAAATGATTGGGCCCACTAGTATTTACAGCCCAAAGAAAAGGAGAATCTGACCCAAAAGATTGGTTATATTCGTAATTATGTTGATCAGGAAAAGCTAAGAAGTGAGAAATCGTCTGGCGGGCTCAGAATTGTCTCGTCACGTTTGTCTCTCTCTCGCTCGCTCGCTCACTTCCAGACTTCCGGTCTATCTCTTCACGGAGCAAACGGCATGGCGACCTCTCTTGGCCTTGGGCTCTTCTCTACATCCCTCTCCAGCAAAACGGCTTCTCTGACGGTCAAACCCTCGTGGTCATCCTCCTCTCCAATCCTCCATCCTCACCAGGTTCCTGCTAACCTGCGCACGGTGCGCACGGTGACCTACGCCACCGTTTCCAACGAAGCGCCCGGAAAGCGTGCACCCAGAGGCATCATGAAGCCACGACGTGTCTCGCCCGAGATGCAAGACCTCGTTGGGGTCCCCGAGATTTCTCGCACCCAGGCTCTCAAGCAGATTTGGGCCCATATTAAGGAACACAATCTTCAGGTTTAATCGAAAAGTTTCTTTTTTTTCCCTTTTAATTTCTCCTTCATTTGAAGTAGTTGTTACTTTTGGACCCCTTCTTGCGGGTTTGAAATGGCTTTCGTTTATTGCGGTTTTAGATGGGGTTTATATTTGGATAAGGCTTTGCTGGTGCGAATGAAATGTGTGTTAAGTAACTTAAGTTGTTCTTGTTGTGCCTCATCTTGTTTGCTATTTTCTTAAAAAGCTTTTTGCATTTGAAATGTTTGGACTTAATGCGGTTTTACATGGCATTTTATCTTTGGATAAGGTTCTGCCGCGAGAAGAACTCTGGATAGTGGTTGGTGGTGCTGAAGTAATCTGATCTGTATATATCTAGATTTCCTCTTTTGGGGTTTCAGATGGGTCTATGCATTTGGATAAGGCTTTGCTGGCGTGAGTGTGAAACATGTGTGTTATGTTTGTGGTTATGCCTCTGAAGCGTTATGTGTGTTTGATGTGGGTTTTGGTTTTCTTTTTATTTTTTCCTCTTTGTTCTTTCGGGTTTTAGTTGGGTCTCCATTCTTGGATTACTTCTCTTGGCGTAAGTTAAATTAGGCTTTGATGCTGCTCTGACTTGGGTTTTTGTTGGGGATATTTATGGTTGTATAAGTTATGTTGGAGATGGAAGGTGAGGTAAGTTGTTAATCTGGTGCTGTTTTTTCATCTTTTAAACTAAGACTTTAGTTTTGAAATCATTTTGTGTGTTTGGTTTGGGTAAGGGCGTGTAATAGAACATAAAAGATATGGATGTAAGTGAATCTCTGTTGCTACTATTTTAGTTTGGTTCTCCCAATCTTTTATATGGGTGTATCAGCTTGTTTGAGGCTGGTTTTGGTATCAGATGTGCATTTTTGAGCATCTCACTTACAGCGAGTACTTCTCTAGTTGTGTGGCAATTGGCAAAGGTCTGAGCCCTCTCCCTGATAGGCTGTTTGAGGCTGGTTTAAAATGTTTTGTAATTCTTGCCAGCAGTCTACAAGGATGTACATTTGCTTATACATAAAAAATAATTGTCATGGCTTTGAAAGCTTGTTCTTCACATCTGAGCTGTCAGTAATGACTTCGGCAAAAAAGAGGAAATTTAAATTAGTTGAAGACGTACTGTTGTTAATGTTCCAAACAGATTCCTCTCTGGTGATGGGTTCACTAATACCGTGTTTAAAATTTCTCTGTTTTTTGCATCAATGTAGATTGCTAACATGAAATGTCATCTGTGCTATGTCTATGTTACGTCGCTGTAATTCGTTGGTGACTTGGTCATTTATCTTTATTCTTTTAGGACCCTGAAAACAAGAGGATCATAATTTGCGATGAGAAGCTGAAGAAGATATTTGGAGGGAAAGAGCGGATTGGGTTTCTCGAGATTGCAGGGTTGATTAGTCCTCACTTTCTCAAGTGAAACCAAGCATTCAAGAGGAACAAAGATGGTCTTAAGTGAAAGTGTTATGATATGAAGCTAATCTTTTGCGCTTGATGGCTGTGTTTAGGTTGATGATACGCCACTCTTTGCAACTTCGGTAGCGTTTTCAGTCTTGTGAGTATTTCAGGAGCTTTTAGTTCCAGGTTCTAGATACTTAGGCTTCTACTGCAATGTGAACTGTGAGGCAAGTTTTCGTTTTGTTCCACATCTTAATCTTTGGTGGAATTATATATAAATGAATTGGATTTTGGTAAATGTTCCCGTGTTATATGCTTGTGTGCGCCTTATGTAAAACTTGTTGCGCCTACTGAATCTATTCTGGCCCTGCTGGAGTTGAGACTTCCCCCAACGCCCAAACACATTTGCTTCTTACTCCTGGAATTTGGAACTGAAACATTGAGCAATATGTACGATACAGGGTGACTCTCTCTCTCTCTCGTGAGTTTTTAACAGAACAATGAAATGAACTTGAAGTAGTAAATTAGGTCCTTTACCAGCACTGGTCCAAGATTTATCAGTAACAGAACGGAAATCTCGCCAGTCTTGGAGAAAAAAACGTCTGATGGAAAGAAAAATTAAAGAAAATTATGCGAAGTGAATTTAGGGATGAGGTTAGCCCACCTTAAATTGCTTAATGCTTACTCAACGGTGGAGAAGTTTGTATTTGACTTAAAATCTGTTTAAAAAAAGAAAAATTACAAAAATTGGCGTCTCCTTTTTCTTGGATTTACTATCATCAACTCAAACAGTGAAGATCAATAACGAAGTCGAGAATGTGCAGCTCAAGAAATTCAGTTATGGCAGCTTGATCCCATCATTCATCAAACTCTATTATCTGTACCTTTCTCTATTTAATCCTCTCCTCCTCCCGAGAGAGAGAGAGAGAGAGAGAGAGAGAGAGAACGCGTATTCTACTACTATTATGTGATAAAAATATTTATCAGAAAAATCATTTGTCAGTCAACCTGCAAAGGGTTTTGTTTCTCTAGAAATCTTGGGGAAGCAGATCATCTCCTGCCTCTTTTGCATTCAGGGAGAAGATGTCAACAGGTGCATTGATGGAGCAAACCGTATTGTGCTTAAACCTATCGTTTGAAGAACCTTTTTGGTGGTCAAGATAAATTACGATAACAGTAATATCATCATGAAAATGACGCCTTATTCCCTTTTCAATTTTCTTCAAGTCACCATATCTCATCTCTTTTTTCTTTGCAGCCTCCTGAACGGCAGCTCTGATCAATCTCTTAGCGATGCCCTGCATATAATAAATCTAATGAATGGACCGTGTCTGAATCACACGTAGTCAAACCCCAATAGTAGCTGTCGATTACAGTTGGGGAAAAGAATAACTGTTGAAAAAAAAGTGGGGGAGACAGAGACAGAGACAGAGACAGAGACAGAGATAGAGATAGAGACGGAGACAGAGCCAGACAGAGAGAGATATGGGAACTCACAGCTCTTGGGTTTTTGAAGACAATATCTACTGCTGCTTCATCACTTAACTGTTCCCAGAGGCCATCTGATGCAAATATCAGGAATAAATCCTGTGACTTGAGCTTTCTAAAAAGGATTGAGGGCTCTGCTGTCATTACTGGTCGCTTCAAAGGAACGGGGTTTCCAAATTGCTGGAAAATTGGGTCTCTGTTAAACTCAGGTCTTTTCAGATAAGCATCACCGATAGATCTTGACACCTGAAAGGAAAAAAAAAAATAGAATAAAAAATAAATTATAACAGCTTAACAGCTTCCTTCATCAAATTATCATCTAATATTTGAAGGTAAAAACAGCCAGCCAGCAAGAATACACACTTCACGAAATATTAAGTTCCACATGACCGACAAAGTTGAACAGGAAGAAACCAAGTTAAACTCCCTTAGATCTTAGTACCATGCTCCATGAGGTCTTCATGTACATCTCATGCATAGAAGACAGAGTACTTAACTTCACTGCATGAGATGCTGGAATCGGCAGAGACAAATGCAACAGATATAGCATGATATGGATATAACTGACAAAAATAGTTATGCAAGAACAGGGTTGGGGCAATTGTTCATGCATATAATGCTTTTGGCTAAGACTACAGACGTGCGGCCAACGATTACCCACCGCATCAGCTTCTAACCACTTCAACATATAACAGAAATTGAAGCAAAACTAGAGTGTTACACCGTAGTCTGCCTTTGCCAACATCTAAACGGGAACTCTCTCTCTCTCTCTCTCTCTCTGTCTGCATGTATGAAGAAAATTCAAAGAAAGTACTGAAAACAGTATCATTTTATCTGGCCTCAGCAAAATTCAAGTTTTATTCTATGCTGCAACACAATTGCTTAAATAAAAAAGACTACTACTAATAAGAACTCAAATACAAGTAAACTACTTGATACTATCAGGAAACAGAACAACTGTATCACAAGTACTCCCACCGTACCTGAATTATTCCCTTAACCCTCCATACTCCACGGCAATACACAACGATATGTGAATCATCTGGATGAAGTGCTTCCAGCTCCTTCCTCACCTCCTCGACTGCGACATTATGATCATTCGACAACCGTTCTGCCACAACCGAATTCTTGGCACTCTCCGTAGCTATCCGGCCAAGAACTGCTCTCGAGTCCCCGAGATTTGCAACATACAATTCATCGTTTGAAATTGCACCAACAAGACAGCATGACCCTACTGAAGCAATTTGTGGCCGTGCTGGCAATGTTCGCTTTACCAAATGCAAAAATTCCTCCTCAGTGGCGTGAAATGCATTCTTTATTACATCCACCGATAATCCACCTTGTTCAGTAGCAAATTCTACAATCACAACAACAAACTGAGAAAGAGACAGATTAAGGTGTCCTAATGCAACCAGGCAAGTTCAAAACGTCCCTTTGTTAGCCATGAAAGCAAAGGAAAATAATGGGAAAGCAAACCCAATTCGAGTTAACATAAATACTTTATATACATGCACAAAAATAAGTAGAATCCGTTTTGTTACAGTGTCAAAACTCAAAAATTCATTAAATTGTTTTTTCTTTAATATAATACTCGTTATTGGTCGTAAATTCTCTCACAAGTCACACACAAAACGGAGCCTATGTTCCCAGGGTAAAGACTTCCCATAGACCTATGAATCAATCATAAAAGTGCCAACTCAACCGATCAAAAATATATTCAATACATTCAAACAAGTATGTGAAGTTCTCTACTTTGCTCGGATCCTCGACAACCAAAAATTTCACACAAGGACAAAAACAAAAAGCATCTATTCAAGTGCTTTCATTTCCCTCCTGCACCAACCAAACGAAACCTTATCAAACCAAGCGATCCACATGAAACACGTTTTTTTGTAAAGAACTCTTTCTGATAAATTTAACAAAGATATATTGGGATTTTGGGGGAGAATATACTGTGCAAATAAGGAAAGAGGCGCTTGTTGACGAATATGGAAGCCTCAGGGCCACCGTGGCCGTCGTAGACGCCGACGTAGGTAGCGGAGGGCGAGCTGAAGACCTGGCTATGGTCTTCAAGACTTGAATTGGCCTGGATTACCGCGATGGAGTAGTCCCCATAAGCATGGGGCTTGAGGTCCTTGTGCCAGAGAAGCCCATCGCCGCCCCCGCCACCGGAGCCACAGCCCCGCCAACCAAAAAAGCAGCGTTCCAGCGGTCTGCAACACGAACGAAACATCATACTCGTCCCCTCTGTATGTCTCTGTTTCTTTGCCTTGCCCCCAGAAGAAAAGGCTTCTGACTTCTGTGTCTCTGTTGTTTTAGTTGGGTTTGTGAGATTGGGATGGAAAAGCTAAAGAGGCAGAGAGAGATAGAGAAAAGAGAAGGAGAGCGAGCACAGCGTGGGATAAGGAGAAAGCAAAGTCGTGGGGGTGGGGGTTAATACCGCGTCAAGAGGAAGAAAGGAAGCAGACCGATGAATGAATGAATGACCGATTGACGCTTTTATACTCTACGCGTAGCGAGTAATCCATCATATAATTATACAACACATAAATATCGTACAGTCATTTTAAAATAAGATAAAATTTATTTTTAAAATATTAATTTATTTTTATATAAATTTTATATTAATTTATTTTTATAAAATGACTGTACGATACTTATACAATTACAACTACAAAATCATTTGTCTTTATACTCTACGCGTTATTTAGAAGTGCGTTTTTCGCTTTCCCATATCTTGCCGCACAGAGACACATTAATGATACATACGAGGGGGAAGTCTGTGGCATTAATTGATTAATAATAGTATATTATTATTATTATTTTAAAAAAGAATGGAAAAAGGAAAAAGAATTATGCAGAGACGATTTCCAAGATTGAGAAAAAGAGAAAAGGAAAAGAGTTTGATGGATGAGCACAAGCGCAATGACATGGCTTCGTTTGCAATCACAATTTTTCTCAACTCATTTTAACTTATCATTATAATTTTTTTAAATTTTAATATAAAATATAATAAACAATTTAACTTTTTCAAATCTTAAAATAATAATAATAATAATAAATAATATTCTAATAATATTTTATTATCTCAACTCAACTCAACTCAACTCAATTCAACTCACTTCAACATCCAAACGTAACCTAAAAAGACGATAGAATCTCAATGGAATGGGAATCTGTGTGGCGGCATATGAAGAGCGGTGACGAGAGCTGGCAATGGCAGTATTCAGAGGATGCATATTCAAAGTCATATTCATAGTCGTAGTCGTAGTCCATTTTCCAATTATATCACTTTCATTTCTCTTTCTTTTTAAGTTTTTATATATTTTATAAGACTATGATTATTCAAACACCGTTCACATTCATCTTCTGCCTATTCATTTTTTTTAATTGAAAATATTCTAATTTTATTGATAATTCTGATAATGGTATATTAACCATACTACAGGAACAGACGACCCAACATTTCTATTGACAACAACGAATTGGGTAACCACACACTTTGACCATAAGAATAAAGTTTCTTTGGAAACTTATTAATGCGGAAGGTACGTGATAATCTTTAGTATCAACTATATAAGTTATCTTTTTTTATTATTATTCTTTAAATATGGATTAAAATTTTAAAAACATGATCTTCTTGCATAATCTATACAAAAATAAATTTAATCAGCTAACGTAATTATGTAATTTTATTACAAATAAATTCAATTTTATAAAAATTGACTCGAAGTTAAGCTCATAAAAATTTAATCGTATACAATAATCGTAACGAAAAGTCAAGCTCAAAAATTCTGAACCAGAATATCTAGATTATGCAATAAGGTCATGTTCTATAATTTTTAATCCATATTCAAATAGCAAAAGATAAAAATAATTAAATAGTAAAATAGTAGTAAAGAATGTGTATGAAGTATCATTATGCTAAATGTATTAATATGTTGATTTTCAAACAATAGTTATAAAAAAATTATACAATAAATAATATCTTTACACACCATATATTTTTGTATTATTTGATGTAAAATAAAACATTTTAATCATTTGAGAGTGTAGAAGGAATAATCTTCAAAGAAGAGAATAGACCAACTAAAGACGACTTTTTGTGCGTTGGGACACTGATTTCCAAATATCTCATCCTGAGATTGGAAAGGAACACGTTATTTGCAACGAGGGATTGCTTTAGCCATTATTCACTTTTATATTTTATATTTAATTTTTTCTTTTCATACGCTGCGAAGTAATAAATAATAATTGATAAAAATATACTTTTATTTATAATTAAATAATTATTTTAATTAATTACTATTTATTATACCACAACCCTGAAAAAAAAAATGTCAGATATAAAATGTGTGAATAAATAATAATTAATATATAACAAAATCCTTTACAATTTTTGTGGGTCAATCTCATAATCTTATACTTCATTTTACGCGCCTCTAAGTGGGCCTTAGTTGGCCCAATTATCTAGCCAACCCTTTAAGAAAGATTGGGTCATCCAAGGTAACTGTGTTTTATCCATTTATTTGATTGGAGATTAGAGTATTGGTATTGAACTCATCAAATTAGTATCAATTTTAAAATTTGATAAATTTGAGTTTAAAATCATTACATTGAATTCAGTATATACTAAAATCTTTAATTTTGAACTACAGTATATTTAAATTTATCTTTAAATTTGAAAACTAACTGTTCAAACTCTATAACCATTATTTTATTTACTTAAATAATTATTTCTTAATTTTGAGCCACAATATATTTAAGTTGAAAATTAATAATTTAAATATCAAATTAAATTATTAATTAAAATATAATTAATATAATTGTAAAACATGAAAAAATTAAATTAAAAATATTTTATATTTTTATTTTGACTAATTTAATGTGGGATTATGGCTAGATAAGTTTTGAATTTATGAAAAATATATTTTTTTTTTATCAAATTTTAGAGATAAATTTTATGAAACCAATGCCAATGCTAGGTAGAGTTTATTCAGACTGACCCAAAGTTTCTGGGAAAATTTTCACACTCAGCACCATCTGAGTCAGAAGGAAACTTTGTAGCTCAAAGCTTCAAAGGCTACTACCGCTCCACAAGTCATTGGTCTGAATATGAAAATTTCACTCACAGGAAATGCAAAGAAAAACTCGAGAGAATATTGTGGACACGAGTTTGAACAATTCAGTGCAAAATTATCAAACAAAGAAAATGATATCACTTTGTGTGGCTTTTTCTACACATTTGCATCCCCTGAATTTGATATTTATTTCTATGAGAAAATCATCCGTCAAAGTATTACTAATGATTCTCAAAGAAAAATGATAAATATACGTAATTTTTTATAATATATTACATAACTATATTTTAAAATAAGAATAATACTATATACTATATTTTTATTTTATTTTAATCATATTAAATAATATATAACACCTTCATTACTATTAAATGATAAAGAAATATAATAAATAATTATTTAATAATAATAAATATTTTATATCTTATTTAATAAAATAAAAATATAATTATAATATGGTATATAAAATTTTTCTATTTTAAAAAGTAATATGATATGAAACGTGTTACATAGATATCGTTACCTATTTCCAAAACCTAGGACTTCCAACGCCCCCACCAACTCCTAGATCCCAAGTTTCCTATCGGTGCGCCCCATCCAACACGGCAAGCGTGTCACTCACGAGTCACGAGTCACGAGTACGACCAATGCATGACTTGAGTTTCCGCCTCCCCCTTCCAATTGGCCTGCATTCTCCCAAAGAGCAAGCCTCCGAAGCATCAATGTTCATTTGACTTGACTCCCTGACTCCCCTCCTCTTTCTTCACGCTTCACTCAAGAAAATACGCGTTTCATTTCTTTGTTAGATTGTCTCTTTCTCTGCTCGTTAATCTTCAAGTTCCACCATTTCAATTCTCTCGTCCTTTCTCCGTCCGAAATGGCTCCTCTTTCCCTTTTCTCTATCCTTGTTCCGTTTCTTCTCTGTCTCACTCCCAGCTCGTCAACCAACTCTGAAGGTACTACTCTCGACCCCTTAACTTTTTTCTCTTTTGGTTTTAAACTTTCCTTCTTTTTATCCATTTCGTTCATTTTTTGGTTGCTTAAAAACCGAAGAGAAAGGAATGGAAAAGGAGAAGAAAAACCCTTTGAAATCTTGAATTTTATGCCATGACTCGAGAAGGAAACGGCTTGTTCAATTTTGTACCGTTCGTTTCCTACTTTATTATGGGTTTTATGTTTATGGAATAAGTCTTTGCTGAGCCTCAAATTTCAATTTCGATTCTTTCTTTTTTTCCTTGGATATGAAACACAGTTTGATTTTATTAATTTTCTTTTTTCTTTTATAAAATGGTTCTGCTTCCAGGAAATGCTTTGCATGCTTTGAGAAGCAGGCTCTTTGATCCCAACAATGTGTTGCAGAGCTGGGACCCCACTCTGGTCAACCCTTGCACCTGGTTCCATGTCACATGTGACGACTCCAACCATGTGATTCGCTTGTAAGATTCCCCCTTTCATGCCAGTGTCAATTCCTACAAGATTTTTACATTTTTTTAAGAAAATTATATTCAAGCCTAGTAAACCACGCAACACTCTTTTTATGATTTTTTTTTTCCTAACCAAATATATGAAATATAGATGATGAATAGAAAATTTTAATTATTTTAAGAAGAATAAAATAAAAAAAAATAAAAAAAATAAAAAATTATGATGTGTGGTGTTTGGTGTGTGAGGCTTATGAATAGTAATGTTTTTTTTTAGTATTGTTTGCATTCTCGTGAATTCCTGGTGTGTTGTTTGCGGTTTATTCTTACACTTGATATTCTTTGCTTTGAATTTCAGGGATTTGGGCAATTCTAATATCTCTGGCACTTTAGGTTCAGAGCTTGGCGAGCTCAAGCATCTGCAGTACTTGTATTGCTCTTTTTCTTTCGGCATTTACACAAATTAGTTGAAATAATGTCTCTCTCTCTCTCTCTCACACACACACACACACACATTAATGAATTATATATCATATTGTTTTGCTTTTTAAGGTAGTTAGCTCAGCTCACTTTTTAAAGATTATTGGAGAATTAATCTCAGTCCCACTTTAATAAAAAAAAAAAAGGTGTTTTAGATTTTGATATCAAATTTCCCATGGCCGATAATAATTGAAAAATGAAGTAACTGGATTTGAAATTCTTTAATGGGCTGCAGGTTGCTGTATAGGAATGAGATAGTAGGTAAAATCCCAAAAGAGTTGGGTAATTTGGAAAACCTTGTCAGCATCGATTTGTATGAAAACAGATTAGAAGGAGAAATCCCAAAGTCTTTAGCCAAGTTGAAGTCTCTCAGATTCTTGTAAGTATCAGTATCTTCCTTTGACTAGCTAGATCTGAACTTCCAAAAATTACATTTTGGCTTGAAACTTGCATTTGATATGGTTTGAAACGATGTTACAGACGGCTAAACAACAACAAGCTAACAGGATCAATACCAAGGGAGCTCACTGGCCTCTCTAATCTCAAAGTTCTGTAAGTTTGATTCTAAATATAAAGTAAAAAGAATATACTCCATTTTGATTCCCTTAATTTTCGTTTCTGATTGTATTATAAGCTATGCTTGAATTGTTGATGTTGCAGTGATGTTTCGAACAACAATCTTTGTGGAACTATTCCGGTCGATGGCCCTTTTGCCACATTCCCATTGAAAAGGTACCCGGTGTCATTCACTTCCTTGACCATGCCAGTTATATTTACCAGGCTACAACTTTTCATAGATAACTTGGAGATGATAGTGATTTCCTAATTGCATTTATTTTTTCTTTGCCATGCATGGAACAAATGATTGTCTGGGAAAGCATGAAAATTTCTCTTATAATGGAGTTTCCGGATGAGTGCATTTGAAATGCTAGGTTTAGCCATTTAGATAAATGTTTCTAGAGAAAGCCAAGACCTGCAGGGTTTTGGACCATTTTCCATCTCTACTTTCCTTAGGCACCAAATTTTGCAACCCATTACAAACATTGGGAAATATATTTGGTAATATTTATGTGACGCGACGATCTCTAGAAATTTGTTTTGCAAAAGCGTGTCATGATCCAGAATCTCTGGACTCAGTTTCTTAACTCTACGGATTAATCTACCATGAATGATGCTTTTAACTGTTTGATCCTCTTGGTTTTGTGTTTTATAGTTTTGAGAACAACAGACTCAATGGCCCCGAGCTGAAAGGACTGGTGCCATACGACTTTGGATGCTGAAGCAAGCTACTACTACTCCCTGTTCCTCTGAATTTTGGGATTGTAGAACTTATGGTATGATGAAAGTAGCATACTTTTTATAATGTCACCCTGTCAATGTGTTGGCAGAAGAGTAATGATAGCAAGCAAATAAGATGATTGTACACTTGGAATCCTCATTTATATATATAAATTAACCTTTGTCGTTTGAACTTCATCCATGTACGACCTAAGGTTCTGAATCCGCTTAAGGTAGTGGATAAAAGTCGGACTTAAGCAAAAATATCTGCACATCCCTGTAGTCTAGTTTTTATATTTTGCCAACGAAAGTCGGAATAAGCAGATCCGTCTGCATGGCATCGAGATTCAAAGACAACATGTTTCTTATATATATATATATATATATATATATCAATCATAAGAAAGTTGGGAGAAAAGAGAAGTACTTAAACCATGGTTTTTTAGTTGATTTGTTAATTAAGCTATGTAACATATAATAAAGATACCCGTGTCAGAAAAAGAGCTGTATTTTCAAACAAAATAGGTGTCAGGAAATCGACAGTGAAGCTGAAGTCCTGGGAGATCTTTGAATTCATTGGGAGGTATTAAATCAAGTTCCGATGATCACGTAACAGATCGAGAGGAATATTCTGCAGCAACTAAAAATCAGGCAAAGTCTCAAATTGCGGAGAAGACATGGCAAAGAATCCTGGACCTGCTCTTCCGTTTCTGTTACACGCATTTATAGCATCATTTAGGAATTTTAAATGTAACGTAAAGTAGAGCTCGTTACTCACAATTGTTCTATATATACATACACTCTGTACACAGTTTAATAAATCGAAATATCAAATTTAATCCAGTCTATTTGTTAGTAATATTCTACGTGGTATCAGTTAGAACGACTTGCGTCATTTTCTAAATCATCTTCTCTGTATATATATATATATTAATAAATTATATATATAAATTATATTTTAAAATAATAGTTTAAAATAAATTATATATATATAAATTATAAATAGTCTAGATTAAATTGAGATCAACAAATGAGTTTACAGTTTGCAAAAAACAAAAAGAATAAAGGCCAAAATCTGAAATATCGACTGCTCAAAATGATCGAAATTCTGACAGATTCAAAACTATATCAATCTTTGTACCTGCTACCCGATCGGTATGGCATATTTAGGCGGCTGGTATTAAACGAAGTCCAAAATCTTGATACCCAGTGTCAATGGAAGGCCTCCTATTTTGTTTTGACAAGTGATAGGCTTATAATCTATTCATAATTTATAAATAATTTTAAATATAATAATATTTTTTATTAAATTTAAACCCATCAAATAAAAAATATAAGTCAAAATAAAAATTAGACTAAATTGTAAACAAGTTGTTATATATTAGTAAATCTATCATCTCTCTTTTATTTTACCAGATCCAAGTTTTGAGTAATAACAATAAATGATACCATACGAGAATATAAGTAAAAGATAATAATTTATATAATTTTTAAATATATAAATCTCGCGTATATATTTTATAAGAAAGTAAATTTTACTAAAAAATTATGTTTTTTTTTTTTTTTAATAAGGTGTACCTTTTACAAAGAACCCCTCCTATAAATGTATAAATAATACTTTTATTTTTGTTTTAGAAAAGCCACAATATTTGGATGGGGGTGATGAAGCGAGTACAAGATGCAATTGATACTCGAGGAAAAGCACGTTACAAAAAGCCAAATTTCCCACCAACCCTTACGTGCATCATGTGTGTATGTAAACGGCTCACACTCCCCTCCCCCTAAACCCAAAACCCTTCCTAGTCTCTCTCCCAAAACCTTCAGTGCCGGCTTCCTATATATTTCAAAGCTCCCCCATTTCGAGAGATACCCGACCAAAATGATCGCATTTCTCCGGAGAAACGCCGGCATTCCACGCCTGTTACAGAACCACCCCATCACCCACCTCGTTGACCCCACCCGAGCTCCCGTTACGAGGACTTCTGCGTTGCGGTCCAGAGCTTATTTCCGATTTCCCGATTTCCTCAGGAAAACCCGAGAATATGACTTCTTCCCGTCTTCCTTCTCGTATCCTTTCTCTTCTTCTTCGTCGTCGGTCTCGAAGACTGGATTCGTGAGTTGGTACGTGGGGATGGTGAAGTCCAGGCCGGTCTTAACGAAGAGTATCACCTCAGCGCTCATTTACACCGCAGCTGACCTGACCTCTCAGGTAATCAAGGAAAGACCCTAGGTCCCTCTATATTTACTTTTCTTTTTTCTTTCTTGGAACCTTGCTTTCTGTATAGTCTATGTTTGGTCGTCGAGAAAATGGAAGGAGATCGAAAGAAAGTGCTGGAAAATTTTCTTTCTTAAAAAAATATTAAAAGAAATGAAATTGACGCGGACAACTGGTTGGTCAATATTAGAAAAGGCCGAAAATGTTATGATCACGAGACTTAAAGGTTTAATCAAATTAGTATCTAACACTTTTAAGACTTTTAGATTAATGATTGAGTCTTTAGCAATTAGTATCTAGAGCCGACGATCTATGGAGGATGAAATATTTTTCGAGTAACAAGAAGAAGCCTTACAGTGGCGGGTGGACTCTAATGGAAAGAGTCTCCAGTAATCGCTTGGACGAGTTGAGAGATATGATGATTAACTGGTTGGTAAATTAGAACAATATTCCTAATTGAAATACTATGATCAAAAAATTAGTGAAACAAAAATCAGCAAGTTTTTTGAGAGGTAAAGTAAATTATGTAGTTTGTGAAGAAGAAGAGGAGCCTTACACTACAAACCTCCATGTTCACCAGCTTGGTGAAAATGCAGAAAAATCTGTAGTTATTAAAGAGATTCCAAATCTTGATGTTGAGATCTCAAAGAGTGAAGATGAGAACGATACTGAAAGCGAGGAAGATGAGTGTGAGGGGAGGCCCACCCCAGAGGGGCCCGAGCATAGGAAAGCCCAAGCACGAAGCCCTGGCCAGAGTAGGGGAGCTAAAGACTCAGGGCCACAAGATCGAAGACCGAGTGCACAACACCCTACAGGAGGGCTCGAGTACGAAATTATACCTCGGAGGGAATTGGGAACCCGGGGCGAGAGGATCGGGAAGTGAGCGTAGGCCCAACCAAGATTGGCCTGTCGACTCAAGGCCCGGCTCGGAAGGATTGGGAGGAACGCTTCGGAGGTCGGCGAATTAACAAGTTTAATCACCAGGCTGGACGAGCACCACATCGGCATGCATCTGGTCCTAGAGTCACGGATCCAAGGCACGAGCCAACCCGGGTCAATGTCAGGGAATCCGGCGCACGATGGAACGTCCCATGAGCCAAGGACGGCTCGCCCGCGATCTGACACCTTTTGGCATGACAATAGGGGTGTAACGGGTCCGGTCCGGTTTTGGACAAAATCTAGGACCGAACCTGTATGTACCGGTTTTTCATTTTTCAAAACCGATTACGCCTCGATTACCCTCTTAAACCGGTACATCCGGTTGTACCGGTTTCCTGTCCGGTTCGGTCTGGTTTTTTGATTTTTTTAAAATGTAAAAAACATATAATAAAATGTTACTTCTTATGATAAAATATTATTAATAATTTAATATATATATTATGTTTAAAGCATATTATCAATTAAATTTTTATTTTTAAGATTAAATTTTTATTTTATAAATTATAATAACATTATCTTATATATAATTATGTTAATAACATATGATCAAACAAATTACAAATGTTCATATTTAATATTAATATTTTATGTTATAATTTATAAATTATAATATAAAATTATTTCATATATTATTATATATTATATATAAAACTTATATATATAAATATTTTGTATAATATATAAAATTAATTTTTATATATATATTTTTTCGAACCGGTCCGGTTCGGTACGGTCTGGTTTCGGAAACTACGGAACCGAAATCGGACCGGTTCCAGCCGGTTTTCATAATATAGGAACCGGTTCCGGACCAGACTTGTTCAAAACCGGACCAACCGGTCCAGTCTGGTTTTTCGATTTTTCGGTTTAAATTTATACCCCTACATGACAGAGAAGTGGCGGCCAGACAAATGCAGGATGACTGGCACGGTGCGATCTCCCGCTAGGCCGCAGACTGACACCCACTAAGGCGATAAAAAAATGAGTGGTGGCAGACCTGGCGTCTGACACGCCACGATTTCCCTCAACGGAAGGTCCCGAATCAGGTATAAATAAGGGAAAACCCTCATACAGAGACTCTCGATTCAACCTGCATAACAATTCGACTTTGCTCTTACCTATAAAAAAAAAAACAATTCTACTTTGCTCTATATTTCCTTCTCCCTCACCAGAGAACTATCCACTGACTTAGGCATCGGAATGACCTCGGAGGCTACGGGAGCTTCTCTTTCTTCTTAGTTGTAGGCACCAAGAAGCTTGGGCTTTGCAGAACTATTCGGGCTGCGAAACACGACATCAACAAGGAGGATGATATCGTCGTCAAATCCAGTTATTCAAACGTTTATGGAGGTCTCAAGGGTAGTGTTCTTGGGACTCTGTTCAATGGGGTGAACTACGACAGGGGGTCAAAGTCGAGGTGGTTCGTGTTTGAAGATGGTGTACTCCTGTACTACAAGACTCACAGCCCAAACAATATTTTGATGAGCTATGCAAGAGAGCAAGGCGGTACAGTAAGCAGAGATGACTTTATGAGAAATTTTGAAGTAAAACAAACAAAAAAAGTTGAGTGTTGGAAATTTTTACCCAAATATGGCTCTAGCAACTTGAAGGGATTTTTGATCAGAAGCAGAGGAAAGTAATGGCACCCAAACGATTTGTTAAAATTCCACTTAAGCGTATTTTTGGAGCCCTTTGATAGAGGAAGAAGAAGCTTTACAACAAATTCTTTTGGTTGGTTGGTTGCGGAAGATACCCTTCCGGATGGAACTCAGGGCTATAAAGGTGGCAAGGGATCTTCCGGTTTTGTCGTGCTCTTCCTCTTCTGTGTTGGGGGAAAAGGTTGTTGAAGTCCCTAGTAGAGTTAGTGGCAGTGACGAAACTGTTGGTTGTGTAGAATTGGGGAAAAGGAAGGTTGTGACAACATCCTTATTGGCTTGGCTAAATCCATCTTCAAAATTTAGCCAATATCACATTTTTTTACATTTGCCTATTCCATTTAAATTCAATCACCATATTGGATTATCTATTCACTCTCTATATAATAATAAAATATTATTAATTTAATAATTTTTTTATTTAATTTATTTTTATCACATTTTGTAGCTCTACCAATTAAATGTTAAATATAATTATATTCTAATTAAATTAATATTAAAAAAATCATATTTTCAAAAGTCATTTAATGTTAATAACAAAAAATATTTGATTAAACTCATCTAAAATTCTATCTAAATTTCTTAATTACAAACCAAATAGTATTTTTGCTTGGAGTGAGAAACTAATATTTTAATGCTTGCTTGGAGTGAAAAATTAGTATTTTAATGTTTGGTGAATCAATTGTAGTTTTCCATCTTTGGCCAATCACTGTAGCAAAAACCAAAATTATTTTAGATTTGCCCAATTTAATGTGGGATGCTTTTGACATCAATTATGCAAATTTTAGCCAACCTTTTCATTTGGCCAAGCCGATGAGGATGCTCTAAGAGGGAGAGGAGGGTGCTTACCAATGCCCATTCCGTGATTTGGCAAGGAGTATCACCAGTAGGAATTAGGGATCTACCTGCATTGGATCAATTAATATGTGCGATAGGCCTTTTGTGGACTGTAACAGATTTCATTGCAAAGTGGCTTATCCAAGATGCCGTGACTGTTATGGGTTACTGGGTTGGGGGAGACACCATTTTTGTCACAAGTGGCGTTGTTTCACGATTTGAGACCTATTTTATGTCCATGGTTTCACTGAGCTCTTTGGTATATAGATAGATGTTGCTATGAACTCTGGAAATTTTGATGGGCCTGCTTGTATAGTTAATGGAAATTGGGTGGGCATTGTATTTCAATCCCCTAAACAGAAGGTGGAGAATCTTGATTTGTGGACAATAATGGGGGTGGCTTTGATGGCGGTGAAGAGTAAGATCAATGATGAGTTGCAGGTGATGGATGGGTGGGATATTAACTTTGTTGATCCTTGCACAGGGAACATGATTGCTTGTTATATCGAAGGTTTCGTTATTTACCTTGAGATGACCAATATGGGCTTATTAGGGACTCTTTCACCCAGTGCTGGCAACTTGAGTCGTCTTCGAGCAATGTTAATGCGGAAAAATCAGTTATCTGGTCCCATCCCACCCGACAAAGGAAAGCTTTCAGAGTTGCAAACTCTTGACCTCTTGGGTAACCAGCTTGATGGAGAAATTCCAGACGCATTTGGGGTCCCTAATTCATCTAAGTAGAAATAATTTATCAGGCCAGATTCCCAAAGCTGTCCCTAATCTCACAGGTCTTTCTTACTTGGATTTATCATTTAATAATTTGAGAGGTCCCACTCCAAAAATACTGGCGAAAGTCTACAATATTGCAGGGAATAACTTTCTTTGCACTTCACCAACACAAGTTTGGAGGGGTGCTTCAAAACCGATAAATAATACAGGTTTATTTAAGGAAATCAGGGGTCATCATCAGTGGTTGCTTCTAGTGGATGTTAGCATCAGTTGTGCAATTGTGGTCTCTGCGATGCTGCTGGTTTGTTGTGTGCATGGGAATTTCTCTTGGCTTCTCTTTACACCTTATGTGCAGCAAGATTATGAATTTGAAATTGCCAATGATGGAACCGTTCCTTTCCGTCCATATGTTGAAGTACTTTGCAACTATGTTATACAATATGCTTTGGCTTTGATGCCAAGACTTGAAGCTGTCAAAACCCTTGATGTTTATAAACGAGCTGGCCAGCAAGCAATCAGCTTGAGTTCTACGAAGTTTGGAGAGGATGGGGACTTGCTAGAAATTTCCAGTTCCTGTCTTAGTGAGCCTCTACTATCCTTTCTTACAAGTATGGAAGAGTACATAAGAGAGCATCCTGGGTGTTTCACTTCTTTTATTTTGCTCTTGATCTTATTGTTCTGTTTTACAAGTGAGACAGTGGCCAATGCTTTCATGCTATCTGGTGAACTATGAGAATAGTCCGGAGATGCTATGGAGGCTTCAAGCCCTTTACTCACACCTTGTGGGCAAGGTGCTTTCAAGGGAGGGAGTTTGCTAGGAATCTAGCAGCAACTGTGAAACTTAGAAGTGAAGATGAAGATTAAGAATAGTAAAGTGAATTTAGGAGATGGGTTTTACGAACTGAGGTGAAGAATGAAGTATTGAAAGGGGAACAATATCGCTGCTAGATAGCACAAACCACAGTGTTCAAAGAAATAAAACAGACCAATTTGAGTTGAAGATTGGGTTGCTTCTTGGTAGTTATACGCAGCGTTTCATTAGTTGGGTCTGTAGTTTTAATTGTAACACGCACCGTTTTTTTTTTTTATCAGTAAAAGATAGATATTATATATATGAATGAAATGGGCATAGCCCTTGTACACATGAAGTATACATAAGAACTCCTAATTACATTCTAAGAAAGATAAATTAAAGACAAGAAATTCTGGACATTATCCCCATGTAATACAATAGTTGAAAACCAACACATTAGAGTGCGTTCCTTATCTTCAAAGCACCATGCATTTCTTTCCATCTAAATGCACCACTTAATAGACAACGGAATCATCTTCCACTCTACTGCCACTTGATGGCAACCTTGCATCTTTGATCAACAACCCAACAACCCAACAAATCCACCATCCTCATAGTCATAACCCAAACAACATCTACCCTTAAAAAGATCTCATCCCACAACACCCTTGCTACCTCACAGTGCAATAAGAGATGGTCCACAGATTCTCCATTCTTCTTGCACATGTAGCACCAATCCAACACTACACATCCTCTCTTCCTTAGGTTGTCCGTGGTCAATATCTTCCCAAGAGCAGCACTCCAAACAAAAAAAACTACTTTAGAAGGCACATGAGACCTCCAAATATTCTTCCAGGGGAACGGCATAATATCAAGTTGTGTTGTCAGGATGCTATAATACACCCTAATAACACGCACCGTTTTGAGACTAAAAACATCAAAACGAAGCATTTAAGTCAGTGTCCTTTACATAACAATCTGTCAGGTCAGTTTAGCATTTTTCATGAAGTTAGTTACAGGGTAGTGTTTACATATATGAGGAAAACATAAGGAAGAAGGGAGTAATCTGGAATGGGGAAAGTAGAATTCTCTGAAACTTTGTAAGGAGGTTGGGAGCCCCTCGAAGCCCTCCCTTAGCTACCTGATTTTCTGTGTTTATCTTCAACCTTTTGTCAAACACTGCACAAGCCCTTTGTTACTTACACACAGTCCACCATATCCTTTTGAATCCAATTCCTGATTACATTCATTCTACGACAGTTGCATTCATTTCATTACCATCTGCTATTCCATTTTACATTTCCACTTCTCTTTACATTGAGAACCTTAACAATTGGTATCAAAGCATGGACCACGTCACTAGTTCAAGTCACAGAGAGGGCGACCTATAGACTGGATTAAAATGCTTTGGTAATATGTATGAATATAGTATTAAGTCATTGAATACTGATAGTTGAGTGAGGCTGCCTAAAGGGAAAGAGCTACCATCGGGTTAGTTTCGAAAGAGTAGGCCGCCATGGATGTCGGATTCGGAAACGTGGTGGCATGTTGTGATCTTGAGGATTAAAGGTTTAACCAAATTAATATCCAACAGTCTTAGGGCTTTTGGATCAATGGTTGAGTCTTTAAAGAGAAGTGAAAATGTAAAATGGAATAGCAATTGATATGGTGGACTGCGTGTAAGTAATAGAGTGCTTGTGCAGTGTTTGACAAAAGGTTGAAGATGAACACAAAAAATCAGATAGCTACGGGAGTGCTTCGAGGGCCTCCTAACCTCCTTACAAAGTTCTAGAGAATTCTACTTTCCCCATTCCAGATTACTCCCTTCTTCCTTGTGTTTTCCTCATATATGTAAACACTACCCTGTAACTAACTTCATGAAAAATGCTAAACTGACCTGACAGATTGTTATGTAAAGGACACTGACTTAAACGCTTCGTTTTGGTGTTTTTAGTCTCAAAACGGTGTGTGTTACAATTAAAACTATAGAACCAACTAATAAATGAAACGTTGCGTATAACTACCAAGAAGCAACCCAATCTTCAACTCAATTTGCTTTGTTTTATTTCTTTGAACGCTGTGCTTTGTGCTATCTAGCAGCGATGTTGTTCCTCTTTCAATACTTCATTCTTCACATCAGTTCGTAGAACCCATCTCCAAAATTCACTTTACTATTCTTAATTTTCATCTTCACTTCTAAGTTTCACAGTTGCTGCTAGATCCCTAACAAACAATTTTCCCTTTTTTCGGTTCTTTTGAAATTGTATCCTTATCTGAAATTGCCAGGTTCTGTTCTTTGTTTTTTGTTCTACGAAAGCTAACTTGTTCTATGTACACACATATAAATATCCTTCATACTAGATTTCCTTCAGTTGTATGCTCCCCATTTGCCTCCTTATAATTGATCCTTAGCCAAATTTTAGTAAAAAAACATGAAAAGTGAGCTACATCCAGCTCCCAAAATTAACTTTTGATTTTAGGATTGCTACAGTTAGCTCCCATTGCTACGGTTGCTCCCCATTTCTACGGTTTGGGGAGCAACTGTAGCAAGCCTAAATCATTCTTTCCATTTGTTTTATTCCGAATTTATATATATTTGTTATTCCTACTCTTTCTTCCAAACTAGAAACAATATCATAAAAATCAAATTTTCTTACTTTTGTTAATGTGAGGCAGATAATATTTTTATATCTTTCAATAATATTAAATAAAGTCATTTTTTCTAAACATTTAACTAATTTTTATTAACAAACACACATTTCTATAGTGCTATGTACGATTTCAATTCCCTAATAATTATATATTTCTAGATTTTTTTATTCGGGATTTAATTATTATCTCAATTTCCAACTAATTTTTAAAATTTAACCATTACAAAATATTACCGTTGGAAATGGCGAATTTTGACAAAAAATTATATTATTTGTTTAAAATATTTGCTAGAGAGTAATAGTTCAAAACATAAGAAAAAAGATAAAATAGTGAGTAGTTGAGATTGTAAAGGGAAGTGAGAGAAAAAAATAATAAAGAAAGAGTAGAGAAAGATTATTTTAATAGAATAGAGAAAGAATAGGGAGTGAGATGTAGAAGCTTTTGGAAAGATGAGTAAAACTTAGGAAAATATGACTTTTAGCTAAAATTTAGGTAAAAATTTGTTCATTTGGAAATCCCAAGGTGTTGGCCCAAGTGGTGAAGGCCTTGCTCTTGGGGTATCACTCCCTTCAAGGTAAAAAGTTCAACACCTCATAGGTGCAAACAATCGTTTGGGGCTACACCCTCTGGTGAAAAGTCAACGATTTAACCAGTTCTATGTAGGGAAATTTTAGAGGTGTGATGCACGAAACCAGGGTTTACTTTGCAGCGGTGGTCCGAAAGACCCTGTCTTGGAGAGGTTTCCCGACACACACATATATATATATATATATATATAAATTTGCTCATCTGGATGTGGATGCTCAACTAGGTTTTGTTCCCTTCCATCTCTCTCTCTCTCTCTCTCTCATACACACACAATCAAAATGTCAGCCATGGCAAAGTGTTGTCTTGAGGGACCTCTTGGTCATTAGCCATGAGCTTAAAGCGCCTCTTTTCAGCAGGTCTAATGATAACTTAAGTTTTCCTTGTTGGTTGTTTGTGTTCTCTCTTCTTTTGGAATTGGGGCCGTGTTGAAATGATTTTATCTTTCGATTTAGTCAACTTATGTATACCAAACAATCCACTTTTGTAATTCTAATTCTTGGCATTCTTGTCCTAAAAAAACAAAAAAACGAAAAAAAAAAATCTTGGCATTCTTTCTTCTGTTGCACTTAACTAACAATACCTTACTTCAAATAAGAAAAACCTAACTCTATCGCATTGCATTCAATGGAAATTAGATATTGAAGGCTGACTATTAACTATACTTTGTTCGCAAAATAAAGTATTATCTGCTTTTTGTCTGAATTCGTGAGTACCTTGTATGTATTTGTGGCAGGCCTATTCTATGTGTGGATGTGTGTCTATTATTTGAAGTTAAGTGCTTTTGAGGAGTTAGTTAACTGTCGTATGCTTATATGTTGTTTTCTGTAAACTATTTCTTCAGACTATTGCACTGCCATCTACAGAAACTTTTGACTTTTTAAGGACATTACGCATGGCTGGATATGGGATGCTAATTTTAGGACCATCGCTGCACTTTTGGTTCAATTTCATGGCAAAGCTCTTTCCAAAGCAGGATATATTCTCTACGTTGAAGAAAATGGCCATGGGGCAGGCACTATATGGACCTGCAATGACTGTTGTTTTCTTCTCTGTGAATGCATGTTTACAAGGTATGCACGAGAAATCCATTTTTATGGTGACTATTGGTTTTAATATTTATTTCTGCACTTTCTCATGAATTCTGTGGTAGTTACCTGTGTTTGGAAAATGGAGGTGAGAGGTTGATCTTTTGTCTAAGGACTAGAAACATTGGATGATACAATCTAATTTTGTAATATACATATTCAAATTATGACATATGTTCTGAAGCTATAAGATTGGAGCAGGCAACTAGACAAGCCAAGGAATTGAATGTAAATAATTTTCTTTGAAGTGCTGCTGATGTGAAAAAATGATTGGGGATTGTATACTCTATTATGGTCCATATAGTTTATTTGAACTTAAACATTGTGAAATATGAAATGGATAAGTGACATCCTTTTAAAGGAATCTTGAATGCATAAACTTTTCTAATTTTGAGTGATTCGACTAGTCTATCTAAATAGTTAACCTGATTTCGATTTAGTTTTAGTATAGGTGAGACTTGATTAGAGGAAGTTATTGTGGGTTTTGATGTTTGGGCTTAAGTACTCTTTTGTTTTTAGTTGTTTGGGTTAAGCTTTTGGGAGTGGAATGTCTCCTGTTTGTTCTGAATCGTCTGCATATAAGTTTTGGTCCATAAAGAGAATTATTCTCAACCGATAAAGATAAAAGATCCAACCCTTTTCGGAATAAGAGATGATATTGCGCTCACATAATCATGATGGCCAAACAGGTGAAAACATTACAGAGATTGTTGCCCGATTAAAGCGAGACTTGCTCCCTACAATGCTCAATGGTGTCATGTATTGGCCCGTATGTGACTTTATCACATTCAGATTCACGCCCGTCCATTTACAGGTACGTGCTCTTTTTCCCCTCGCCTTAGTTTGCAGGTCTGTATGTGTGGAGAAAGTTAAGGATTTTCAGACCACACACCTCACATACTGAGAAAATCTGGCTATTAACTTGTGAATGTGGTACTTGGGGTTTTAATTTTGACAGCCATTGGTGAGCAATTCGTTTTCATATTTGTGGACCATTTACATGACCTATATGGCAAGCCTAGAGAAAGCAAGCATAACTACTGGCAGATTTACTCAATAGTGTCAATTCTGTTTACCGATCCGAAGAAAGACAGATTTCTTTTGACTGCACAGCCTATAGCTGGAAGTTGCGTGATATCGTACAAACCAAAGCATCAGGTGCCTTTGCGGGATTTAAATGTGATGTCCACAGCCGAACCATGGTTGAAGCATATGAACCCGCTCCACTTATAGTTTAAATTGAGTGTAAACCATGCTTGGTTCTCGCTTTTGTGGGAGATTTATCTCTTTCTAGAGGGTTCGTGTAGTTTTTATTCTTTAACTGACTTAAAAGGCTCGTGTAAAGCTGTGTTAATGTGGTTGGACAAATTATTTACTGAGATTATTAGTCTGATCTTCCTCGATTACGGTTGAAATAGATGGTCATATTATTACTGAAATTGTTGACTTACTGAAGTCTTGCCGTTGAAAGTGACTTTCTTGTTCGTTTTCTTAAAAATCCCAAACGTCTATGGGTGCAATCCATCAATACGGAGAGCATTATTAGTCGTTACTTGATACGATATTGGCCATTCAGTATCACCAATATATACTTCAGCCATGAACAAAGAAAGAAGTAGAAATTATGAGATGCACCCAGGAGCGGAAACAGTTTTACATGAGAAATAGCCTCTGGATGCTGCATTATACCATCTGTAAATTGAAAGGCTCGGAGAAGTTGTCAACTTGCCCGTGTAGATTTTGCCTCCCTCGGGCCCACCAATCATATTAAGAGTTGGATTGTTTAATTAATAAATATATTATATAACACAAACACACACACACACACACACACGTGGTGCATGAGCGCATGAAAATGTAAGAAGAAAGGATAAAGGCTAAGCTGCTGTATTAAGTCAATGCAAGCTGCTGCACAAGCATCATGCTATTCCACAAACACTACTCTGTCGTGAAATATGCAGATACATATGAGAATTATTTGCCAGACAAGGAGGAATGAGGATGAGTGCGCGAATATAGTTCATACAAAATGTTGTGTTACGCTTTTGAAGTTGCAAGAATGCACCGAACGATGCAAACTTTGTCAGAGAGAGGTAAGCACATGAATATCTCTGAATTTATAGTTTCTTCAGGTTTTTCTTTCTGGTTTCTGAAAAGACAAAGAAAAACAGAGAAATATGCAAGTTTAAGCGTCTGTGACAAAAGCTCATGCCACAGTCGGTTAAACATTCAGTCACACCTGCTGCAAGTCTTAAATATATCTTGATTAAGTACATTAGATAAGTGGTCGACCTTCCTGGAACTGTTATGGAGACTATTACTAAGCTGCATTACCAAATGGGCAACTACAACCTGTAGAAATGTAACTCACCAGGGTCACAAAGAGAAGACACATCTGCATAAGGGACGAATGATAATATCCTGATCAAGTAATGTCCGTAAAGAGCAGATTCCCGATCAAGTGAGGTAAACATTGCAACAGGTAATTGAAATGACAATGATCATTCTGAACAAAATGATGCTTTATTAAATGCCTAACTCAGTACATCGAAGAAGAGAAACAAAAGGAGATATCTATTGGAAAATGGGGTTACACTCTTCAACCGCTGAGGTTCTTAATTGTGTCTAGAAGTCTACATTTCACTGTATAAACAACTCCCTCTCCCCAACAATCATCAATGCCTATATCTAAATGTTAACTAATCAAGTCGATCCAAAACTTCAAAAAATCTTCTTATTCCCTTTCGCAGTGCTTGTGGAATTCCATAACAGGTGAGACCAAAATCATATCAGATTATAATCAATTTCAAAATACTGAAATTTTCGAAGTGTGGACATGAGCTCATGTCTATCTTCCCACCCACAGCTGAATCTCTAATACATAGACTACGAAAGCTCTGTTCATTCTTCAGAAGCATGCAAGCAAATCTTCTCAAGCTGTATTACCCAATCTTCTCCAAGTATTGGAGGATTCAATTCCATAGCAACGCGAAAGTCAGCCATGGAAATGCAACTACCTCTTGACCTGGATAGATCCATGCATGGCTGAATCAATCTCTTTAAATACACATCCAATGCACTATTCAAAACGTTAGCACAGTCCACTGAGACACTCATATGCTCCATTTCCAACTTCCGCTCCAAATGACTTCTTAAAGATCTTGTATCGGGTAGCTCACTACTGCTCAGGCTGGACCCTGGATGATAATCATTGGATAAAGATACGCGAGAAAGAGATTTACGAGTTCCAGCCAAATTCATCAATATACCAAATGGAGCAGTCACAGGGCTTCTACTTTGAATAACACCCGGGCTTCCCGCCACTTGTTCAACCTCTTCCCCATCTTCAACAGATGCAACTTCAGCTGGGGGTCTGCTATCAAGAGAAACCAATTCGGTTGCACTTTGCTGCTCTTGCACCTTACAAACCAATTCATTGTATGGAACACTTTGGGGTTTCCCGTGTGGGCCCAGAGGACTTGGGCGATCCCTAAACTTGCGATCCCTATTAACCGGAGACCTGCTCTTGCGAGGGGAAGGGGGAAAGGCATCCCCATAAATTGATTGGAGACCATTTCTCTGATACCCGTTTGGAATTTTAACACTAAGGGTACTTCCAACTTTCCTAACACCCTTTGAAGGTGGAAATTTGGCGAGGCAAGCATTCTTGATAATAGCTTGTATAAGCAGGTTGTGAAGAGGGACATTTTCCCTCCCAATAGTCTGAAAGCAGAACTTATCAAACTGACGTTTGCTAACCTTGAAACTAAATAATCTTGTAAGCTGATCAAAGTATCTCTCAGCCCTCTCACGCCCAATTTTTCTCGAAATAAGTGCTTTGAGCTCTAAAGTGTCAACTCGAGTATAGCTTTGATCAGGCGACATCCTTCACATCCAAATTCCTCAGTCCTAAAACAAAAGTTCTCATAAAAATCTTAAATTCTCCAGCAAACCCCCATGACAAACACACGATCTTTAATTCCAAACCTAAAACCCTAATTCCCCAATCATGTTTCCATCTGCGTATTTAAAAAAAAAAAAAAAGCATCAGAAAACGATTAAAACATATAGCTATTTTTTTTAAAAAAAATCTTAACGAAAAAAAGAACAAAACCCAATTCGAAACATTTTGCGGATTGAACTAAGCTTATATTTACATACTAAACGTTGATTAAAAAATTACCCCAACAATCAATTATAACGAAATTCAAGTACCTGAGAAACAAAGTGAATCGAACAAATTTGGCATATGTACGCAGCAATTTTCAGAACTAAAAGAAACCCATTTAGGAATTCGAAGAGAATAAAAACCCAAAAAGCGAATAGAGAATCGAACTACGATAGAGTGATTCGAACCTGAATTGGGACGAGACCGAGGTTGAATTGGCTGTGGACTTGTATCCAGTCTCTCTCTTCTGTTTTTGTGTTTTTTTTCCTGTTCCAATGGGTAAATACTATCTTTCCCGCGGTGATCGATATTTTCTGTATAATTTTTTATGCTTGGGAATGTAAGTACGGAGAGACCGAAGCCCCCGGGGGAGTGGGAGGAAAAAAAAAGGACCAAACACAAGTCCAAACACGTGCACTTTCTTCAGTTTATTACCCGCATCTTGACTCTTGAGTCTGAATTTTTTTACGTTTTCTAATTAAAATTTAATTTAGGATATATATTTATACTTTAAAATGCGATTTTTTTTAAATATATATGTATTGTAAAACTGTTATTTTTTTTTTGTTACAGTAAAACTGTTGCCTGCATCTTGAAATTGGTGGGCGTAAAAGTTAACTCTTCTTTACTTTTATTTTTACGCCATCCTCTTCAGTGATTCACTGGTTATAAATATAAGATACTGTTACATTATAAATAAATTAGATAAAAATAATTTATAAATTGATATGTTTTATTAAATTTATTTTATAATAAAAATAATTTTATAATTTAATGAATCACGTTAAATTACGTTAATTCGAAAGATTATTTCGTGTAATCTATATTTTCTTAAATATAAATATCATGCGAAAGTTTCAAACCTTCCATTTTCTGCTCTTTTTCCCGCTCTCTGTCCTCGAGAATGTCTGATAATCCATTGCAGGCTCTCATCCAAACCTTTGAGAAAGTCTCCAACTCCATTCAAACCCATTTCTCCAATCTGATAGGTCAGCCTCACAACCCATCGCCCGCAAGTAAAAAGCCCCTCTTGTCTTTCTCTTCCTCATCCAAAGTAAACCCATCAAGCATCGACGTGGCTTCCCGTCTCCAACCCGAAGACATTATCAACAAGGTCTCCGTTTGTACTTCCTCATCCACTACGCCGACTCAGTCTCTTTGTTTCTGAAATTGTATTCGGAACTATTTTTCGCTTCTTACTTAGTTATTTGCTCCACACGTCATGGACCTGAAGCTCAGTACCTGTTTGACAAAAGTTCCGACAGGACAATTCGCTGTAATATTTATATGTTATTTCATGCGGGTGGGAAGAAAGGAATAAAACAGATGGTTTTGTGTGGCAAAGGTTTTGGAAGGAAACAAAGTTACCATACCGATGATTATGTGGTTATATACATAATATTCTATATTTAGCAGATTGTGCGTAACGGCTACTTGATGATCTCTTTGCCCATTTTCCTTTTCTGGTTTGGAGACAGCGGCCACTTAACAGCTGCTTGTGGATTTCCTTTTGTGTTTCAATTATATAAAGCCATATAAATGGTTTCTGTGCTAATGCCAGTCTGGTGTCAAGTGTTGAATTGTCACATTTTATTCGCATAGAAGAGCATTTTTTTTGTCAGCTGCTTTTTTTGTTTCAGCAATCTAAGTTCTAACGGAGCATAGTTAAATGGTGAGAAAAGAGGGGTTTGCATTTGAGGGTTTTAACTGTGAGTTTCAGTCACCACTATTATGTGAGGTTCTATTTCTATCCAAAATCTTACTAAGAGAGGGTTTCTCATTCATATGTTATGTTATGACTACACATTTCTTGGGATTTTTATAAACTCATTCAATCATAACAAATCTTCAGGGAAATTCTGCTGCACCTGTGACTAAAGAAGAGCTTGGAAGGGCCACTTGGACTTTTCTTCACACCCTTGCTGCTCAGGTGCTCTCATATCCCCTGCTTTGATGATTTTTCATTTCCCTTCCCCTCCCGTCCTCCCAGATGGTTATATGCTTGTACTTCCTGAATTATCAGATGATACATGTTTTTCAATTTCGTTACTTATGTTTCTTAAATGTCCTTTATTTTTATTATTGCATGGCTCATATAGCACAGTTGTTGTCTAGCCATTTCATGTGTCTCTATTGATAACAGTTTTAGAGTGATTCTTTCTCTATAGTCTTTTTTTTTAAAAAAAAAAAAATTATCCCAATAGGCTTCTAAAAGCATTCCTCAATGCAATCCTGTGTTCATTCTGGGCAATGGTTTCTGCATTTTTTTCTATATTGATGAGAGGTCCATTAAAAGAAACCTTTTATCATCTTTCTGTCATTAAAGTAAGTAGCTCTTTGTCATTGAAAGTATGCTGCGTTATTAAAGACCCTTTAATCTTCTCAGTATCCAGACAATCCGACAAGACAACAGAAGAAGGATGTTAAAGAATTGGTATGTTACTCTGAGTTCGTACTTATAACAAATCTATGCTCTTTTAATTTATTTATTAAAATTTATTCTTCAAGAAGCTATTACAATCATGCCAGTGGTTCTCCGTTTCTTCTACTTAAATTATTGTATCGCATGTTTGTGTATATGACCAACCATCAGGAGATGCAAATACGAGGAGTACATTAATCAGTATGATTGATGGAGTAGTACTTGAAACCTTTATACACAACATGGAATGAAAACAGCTGGATGTTACCAAACTAGCAGCTGTAATCACTGACCATTATGAGCTACTAACATGATTACATTCGTCATGCAGATGGCAATATTATCTCGAATGTACCCTTGCAAGGAATGCGCAGATCACTTTAAAGAAATTTTGAGGTACAATATTTTTTTCTTCATGCCCTACATGCTGCTCAAATAGGAAAACAAATTTCATAATGCCTGGAAGGAGTCAATCCTTGGCAATTATAGCATTACAGTTTGAATTTTATGAAGAGATGTTGTCTTATATTTGGTATCCTTTGTTTTTTTTAAATGCTACACAGTGAGACACACAAACACAAACGTTCCCCTCAAAGGGAATGGCTATGTTCATATAATCAGTAACACAAACACCAAACATCCTCCAATATGGCGATGAAAATTTTGTATAATTCCTAACTTGTGGGTAAATCTTTGTTACATGTTTGACAGAGCAAATCCTGTACAGGCTGGATCTCATTCTGAGTTCTCTCAATGGCTATGTCATGCACATAATGTTGTTAACAGAAGGTAACTTTTAATTGTTTGTCAAATACAGCCGAGTCTTTCTCTGATGCTCATTTTACTCCATATAGAACATTGATTGGTGGCAGTGTAAAATCTAGGGCAAATTTGTTTATTCTTGGAATTGCATGTCTCATTTGAATGAGTTCATCCCAAAAGGTTGAAAGCCATCAAAATACATGAAAGAGTCACTAGGATGCCCCGAGTGTGTGCACCTATGTATGTGTGTATCTGTCTACAAACTGGTATGCTGCTTAAATTGGATGACCCAACTAATATCTGAAAGATCGCTGTGGAACTTGCTGACCATTTGACCAGTTCACCTGCTCTGGTCATCTGAAATTCTAGATGTTGTCTGACCTTAGTACCTAAGCCTTTGAAAACCAGAAAATTGAACCACATCGATTTTCTTCCCTTTTTTTTTTTCTTATTTTTATGAAAGATTTTCTTCCAAGTCATGTTAATGCTAATATGAGAGTGATTGGCTCACAGCCTCGGCAAACTGGCATTCCAGTGTGAGCGAGTTGATGCAAGGTGGGGCAAGCTGGAGTGTGAGCAGCGGGCATGTGATCTACTAGGAGATACAACAGAATTTGGGGAAGGAACATATAGAAAGTTGTAGGTATTGGATGATTAGAATGCAAATCTTTTTTCAAATGGAAGTTTACCAGTGGTAATCGTTTTTGTTATTGTCGGTGATATAGTCCACCTTGGCTAGGGGGAAAAAAGAGAGATTCAATCGACATGTAACTATTGTGTTGTGAACCGATACAGCTTTCAGGGAAGCAAATCCATATATTTGGGTGCTACCTTTTGTTTACCATCATTTTGCTATGTTAGCGTGCCAAACACACACACACACACACACACATATACACACGCATGAATATAATTTTTCTTTAATTAAAAAGGGTAGGAGGGGGCAACTGGAGGTGCCTTCCCTACCTAATAGCACCCTATTCACTGAGACTCGGATTAGAGAGGTCTAAGCGGGGAGCTGTAAGCACTCCCTCAGGTCCACACACATCATTATGCTCTATTGTGCTACTTTTTCTTTAGTTCTACATTTTGTTATTGTTTTTTTACCCTTTCTTTTGAGTTATGACAAGTTTTCCTTCAATTTGCGTAATCTCTTGACAAGTAACATGCATCTTAGGTGATTTATCAATTCACTTTTGTATTTGTAAAATGAGGAAAGTTTATCCACATGACTATCTCAAATTGACTTTTCTGCAAAATTCTTAGGGGCGGGCTCAAGTGGTAAAGGTTTTGGTCTTGGTAGTATGCTCCTTTTAAGTCTAAGGTTCGAATCCTCTTGGGTGCAAACAATTCTTAGGGGCCATTAGACTGAGATTTTTTCTTCGAATTACTTGAGGTGCACTTGCTGAAAAGTCCTTGTCGAGCGTCTATGCACACCTAGGATTAGTTGGGATGCTGTTCCTGGACACCAGTGCCATTAAAAAAAAATTAGTTCAATGCAGCGTAAGAAGGTCTGGGCGGGGGGGGCTTGGGTTCAGTCTCATTCCTTCTCTGTTACTACCGCCTTTGCCAACGGGTGAATGAACCACCAGAGTGGATTTTTACACCATTTGCCTGCACAACAATCAAAACCAAAATGGAAATCCAAACCAAAGTAAAAAAAAAATTAAAAAAAAAAAAACCAAACCAGAAATTGAAACAAAAACATTGTTTTTCTTCGAAAAAACTGAGAGAAGGAAATCAGAAAAGCTAGGTTTCCCATCTTTTTTTTTTTTTTTGGCAAAGTAGATTTCCCATATCTCAGCAAAAATTCCTTTTAAATAGGCAAATATGCAGTCTCGTCTTTCCTATGTCGCGGCTTTAGCCTTTAATGTCTACAACTATTGATCAAATCAACGAAGTCGTAAAATCAGGATAAAATGCATTGAACTGATTAAAAAACCAGTAATTCAATAATGATCTCTTTTCTTTTTCTTTTTCTTTTTCTATTTCTGAATTTGCATGTAAAGTTCCCAACTGATGAGTTCCACAAATATATTTGAGACTATCATAATCCTAATAGAACCTTCATTAATCTAAAAACTTTGCATTAATGAAAATACAAGGTGATGGAAATTTGAAAAACTAATGATGGATGCTTCATAAAAGAACAAAATGGGCCTTTTAATTTCCATTGCAATGTTCTTCGTAGGGACGGTGTGATTCGAATTTCGGACTTCTGAATTCTGATGGATCGGATTTGGTTGCAAAATCTGGAGACACTCGGAATTGAACTTATAACCTACTACAGATGGGCTCAAGCCCAAACAAGAACTATTAGGCTGGCAGATGCGGATCACGTGCCTCACAAACATAATGAAGTCACGAATATGCCCTCTCAAGCTACCAATACGACCAACTAGACGAAGGGGTACAACTACAACTAGTTTAATATTCTCGTTCAGTCGAAACCGCGTCGCGCTTCACTGGGATGTTTAGATTGAGAGTCTTTTCATCTTATCGCATTTAATTATTACAAATTTTTTAATCTTTTATATAAAATATAATAAATAATTTAATTTTTTTTAAATCTTAAAATAAAACTAATATTCTAACAATCGCCATGAAAACCATACGTCACGGCAGACGGTTCTCAGATTCCTAGAGTGCTACTGAAGGTAAGTATCAGATATCTAGTTTTTTGGCTTTTCATTGGAGGGGTACTATATGTTTGGTATGCATTTTTCGATTTCACTATGTTCTGTTTGGTTAGAGAAAATGTGGAGAAGGAAAAGAACGGAAAGTAAAATGAACTTGATCCTCGTCAACTCTGTTAAAATACAAGTGATAACGTTCAATTGAGGTGAGCCCTTCATATATCGTTCCTTTTCATTTTTTTTTTTAAGACAATCGAATTGAAAGGAAGTTATTTCATTTATTGGTTATTGATGAACACATTTCATATGACTAAATCATGCATAAGATAAAAGAACACGTTTCAGTTTTGATAGTAACTAAAGGGAGTTTAAAACCCATCATCGTGGACCATTGGGAATGAAGTTTTAGCAGCTGTAGTCTGTATACTCATAAAACCCCCTGTTCTGTTCATCTGTTGTTTTTCATAGCCCATCAGTGACCTTTCTAAACGTTGAAGCTCTTGCCGTCTTTGATAAATCTATTGGTGCAAAGATTTCACATTTGGTGTCGACTGGTGAGTAAAAGATGGTTGGAAATCCTATGCCCCGAGTTTCAACATGCCCCATAGTATTATCCCCATCACTTGTTACTTTCCCAAGCTTGCCTCATTTTCCATTGAGATCACGAAGGAAACTTGCCCAGATAAGAGCTGCATCCACTGATACAGGACATAGCCAACTGCCCTCTGATGCAGAAACAAAGAACCCATTTGCCATGGTTTTGGATGTTCCTCGAATTATTTTGAGGCAAACATTGCGGCCATTGAGTGATTTTGGGTTTGGACGGAGGAGCATTTGGGAAGGCGGGGTTGGGCTGTTTCTAGTGTCGGGTACAGTTCTTTTAGCTCTCAGTTTGTCTTGGGTGAGAGGGTTCCAAATCGGGTCTAAATTCAGGAAGTACTTGGCTGTTTTGGAGTTTGCTCAGGCTAGTGGTATGCGCAAGGGAACACCAGTGAGGATTAGAGGGGTGACTGTTGGCAATGTTATCCGCATCAATCTGTCGTTGAAAAGTATCGAGGCAGTTGTTGAGGTGAGTTTGATGCCATAATCTTGTCGTGGATCCTAAATTCTGTCCATGTTTTCATCTCACTAACAAAATTCTGCAATGTGATCAAGATATTGTTATGTATCAACTTTAACGTGTCACCTTCTCTTTGTAGGTTGAAGATGAAAAAATAATCATACCTAAAAATTCCATTATTGAGGTGAACCGGTCAGGTCTTCTCATGGAAACTATAATTGACATTACACCTCAAGATCCGATACCAACACCTTCAGTAGGACCTCTTGACCCAAAATGTGTTGAAGAAGGTCTAATTATATGCAATTACCAAAGGATAAAGGGCGATCAAGGGATAAGTTTGGATGCACTGGTAGGGATATTCACTCATCTGGGACATGGAATGGAGAACATTGGTATTGCCAATAGCTATTCACTGGCTGAACAAGCTATCTCTCTTCTTGAAGAGGCAAAGCCATTGCTTACCAAGGTAGTATGTGCTATCCTTATTGGTTTTGTTGCAAGATGGCTATTGCAATAATATTTAGCAAAGCCACCATGCTGGGGCTGGCTAACATTCAATTGGCATTTGTGTGTCTGAGTCGTGTGCATGTATGAGCATGTTCTATTTGACTGTGAAATGAACATTTATAATCAGCATTTAATTGTTATGCACCACATTTAGCTTTGTTGCGGTGATGTTTCAGTTGAAATCCCTAGCTGAAGAAGTTCAACCTCTGCTGGCTGAAGTTACTGATAGTGGTCTGCCGCAGGAAGTTGAGAAATTGACCAGAAGCCTTGCGGAAGCCTCTGAGGAATTGAGGTGAATTATCCAAAATTTTATTTTTCTTGTGTGCATGTAAATATTCATCAAGAGGTGTTACATGGCATGGTTAAAGTTTTAGTAGATTCCAACTAACTTCTAAATATTCTTTCATATACATGTTTCTTTATTTATCGTGCAGAAGGGTGCATTCATCCATCATGACCCCTGAAAACACTGAACTGATTCAAAAATCAATTCACACACTGGTTTTTGCCTTGAAGAACATTGAGGTGAGATCCTGATTAGCAAGCTGCCTTGAATCTTCTCTGATTACAAGGCATTAGTGGCCATTTTGATAATTTTTTCTCTCTATTTGTTTCCTCTTTATGTCTTCCCACCATTGCAGAAAAAAAGCTCTGATATTCTGAAACTCATGGGCGATGATGCTACAAGACACAATTTGAAATCACTTATCAAGTCTCTCAGCAGGATATTGTGAAGACAAATGAAAGGGAACGGAACAGGATGGTAAGTTATAATGTTACTTTAGAATGTTGAAAACCCTAGTTCTGTATCATACTGAGGAGAAACTGAAGCTTGGCCTTTTTGGAAATTCTTTTGGTGGCACTGACTCGCATACAAAGTCTTTGACAGGAGAGGTACTTGTTGCATTATTTCCTTGGTGGAGATGTGAATTCCCTGCCCTTAACCGAATATAGAATGCCTTGGATTCCTACTGAATTTGCATTCTCAGCATTTAGCTTGAAGGCTCCATTTGTTATAATCGGTTTTCTTGCAACATCGAATTTATTTCATTGATATATTTATGATATGGTGTTTTCTTCTTTATTTATTTACTATGTTTTGAATTCCAAGTTTGCAGAAATAGCTCGGAAAAAATATGATTGATTCTTTACACGCGGATTGTATGGAATTCCATTTCCTTCTATTAATTTCTTTTGTTTTCTTAAAACTAACTTTTTCTTTAAAGAAGAAAGTTATTGCTTTTCACTCTTGGACAATTTTGAATATAGTTTGAGCTACCGCAAATTTGGGACTTCGATTTCCATTGATCGATCCGTCCAAAGACACATTTGTGTTTGGTATTCTCAAAGGAGAACCCATCTCTACCACAAGGCTATGCAGTATTTATGCTGCCTTGGCCTAGTGAATTGCATGGAATGCCATTTTTGTGGTACACAGTAGGAATTGCAAGTTTATAGCACCCAAGAATGGTAGTGGTACACAAGAAACAGAGACTCGAAAGATGAACATTCCAAGCTTTATATAATACCTGATTATATATAGTCAGTTCAAACTTCAAACACCATCCCGTCCTGTGCACAAAAGGAAACCTCAAAGCCTACAAGGCCACAACGAGAAACTTGCCGCTGCCTGATGTTGAACCTTCAAGCCTCTGATGGATAATGACTCAAGTTCAACCATTAAACCGTCCGAAACGGCGGAGCCTCGCCAAATTTCAGTATGTATGCTATCTCATGAACAGGCCGCAGTTGCTGAATCATCTGAGCATCCAAATATGCGTCACAAGAGAAACACCAAATGGACAGATCACTGTTTCAGAAAGAAAACAGCGCATGAGCAAGACAGCGTTGTAATAGATTGTCGATAAAATTAAACAAGAAAACCAAATTGGTAATGATTATCACCTGTAGCTGAGTGCCAGACAATGATTTGTCTGCTGGTAATGCTGGAGCATGTGCTTGTTCACGAAACGGCTGCAGAGCACTTCCTTACAGCATAAACATAACCAGTTCTCACTCGGGTGTTGACACCTATTTGATGGCAACGATTTCCACAGATCACTATAGAATGCAATATACGATAGAATGCAATATGCAATATGCAATATACAGATCATTACAGATCAACGGGTAGGCTCTATTTAAGGTAAATAACAAACCTATCACCAGCATAGAACAGATACCTCTAACAAAAAAAGTCGAAAACTTTGCTGATATTTGTAGGGAGTATAGATCTGAGAAGAAACCTGTAGCAAGGAGTATCGGGGGTCGGAATGTGAGCGAGATCGGAAGATAGGGCATCCAAATGATCGCAATGAGTCCGAGCCTCAACCCACCCCGAATCTGCTCCGTACAGTGTTAATAAGTCTTCTTCCTCTTCTGCATGACCTTCAAGTCGGTGTTCCTGAGTCGATCATTCAGAAAATTTTATCAGAACCTAAACTAAAAACCAACACTCTAGGGAAAAAAAAAAAAGAGATTTTGAAAAGAATAAGAAGAAGAACCCTCAGTTTGATGTACCTGTGGACCAGAGGAGGATGATGAAGACGCAGCTTGACTCGCCATCGAAACTGGAAACTGGAAACTGGAAAGAGGGGACCGACTGTCTCAGAGAGAGAGAGACTGCAGAATCTTTTGTGTATAGACGACGTCGTTCTGTTCTGTTTAATACATTAAGCGAAACAACTATGTGGGCTGGCTACCTGGGCTTGATTTGGGTTTTTCTAACTATGCCCATAATCGTATAAAGTCCGTGCTGAGTAGGGTTTGGACTCGCCGACTCGACTCTTAACCCTTATATAAATACTAATTTTCCCTTGATTACCTTGACCTTGTATTCTGCTGCGTTTTCTAGGGTTTTATCAACGCCTCTTGCTTGCAGACTTGCAGTTGAGCAGCTCTTTGCAGATCCCACTTTCACTGAGACGCCAAAGAAATCATGGGACACTCCAACGTATGGAATTCTCACCCCAAGAACTACGGCCCTGGCTCCCGCGCCTGGTACGAATATGCATTTCCTCTTTCAACCTGTTTGGTCCCCGAGAGAATTTTATCAAACGAAAGGGGATAAAAAAACTAATTTATTGCATTCCTTCCGTGGCTTTTCCTTATTACGGAGAGTCACTAATGTTTTGTATTCTCTATTTAGCCTTCTTTGGTTGTCGATTTGTTGACTCTGTTTGCCATCTGTGTTTATTGCTACGATGATTGAATTTTTTTCAACTCAGATTTATTTTAGCGGCGTTGAATTTTTTGGATATTTGCGCGAAAAAGTCATTATTTTGTTAATTATGCTTGAAAACAATGATCCTTTTCTCTGGAAGAATAACGATGCATTCTAGCGTCTAGTCAGGAGGATAATTCCAGTGGAAAATAACTGGGTAATTGACGATGGTTTCTTGTGAGCAATTTAGTAGTGCATGCGGAAGCTGTCTAATTAGGAATTACTGGATAGTAATCATTGGAACAAATTAGTGGTGTTAAAAAAACTTGGTGAAAGAATAACACATGCTTAAGTTGAGGGGAAATGCCCTGCGGAATGATCTGATAGTCGTAGTGATAATATGGCCTTTTTCTCGATATTAGCCGTGGTGTGTTGAGTTGCTTCGTTACTTGTGCTTGTTGAAGTGCAATGATTTAAAAAACATTTCAGGCAGGGTGGTTTTGGATTGAGTTTTTGAAGTTCATATGACACTTTCTAGTATTGATTTTATACGTGATTTTGGATTAGCTGATTTCATGTTTACCAATACCCATTTCGATTTTGATATTGACATTGTGGTGTTTCCTTTTTCCCCTTTGTTTGGTAGTCGTGTGTGCGGGAATCCCCATGGGTTGATCCGGAAGTATGGGCTCATGTGTTGCAGACAGTGCTTCCGTAGCAACGCCAAGGAAATTGGCTTCATTAAGGTAATGATCTCTTTTTCAGCTGGTCGAGTATACTTTACAGAATATTAGGTTCTGATTGTTTTCTAATCCGATCTCTCAATTGAGGTAAACCATATGCTTTTTTGCCTTGCAGTACCGCTGAAGGGTTTTTTCAATTGTCTGTCCCACAAGAACAGATGCTTTGGCCGAACCACGTTCTGATCTGTTCGTTCTAAGAAAATTTGATTTTCTGTTTAGTTTATCTAATATGGAACTTGATTTGGATGCAGGAATTGGAATATTTTTGCCTTAAATATTTGAAGTTCAATTATAATTTATTATCTTCTGTTTGCTGTCGTTATTTTTTTTAATTATTATCTGTTTCTTTTCTCATGAGTATAATTAAGATTGTTTATCAGGCTGGTTTTTTTTTTTTTTTTTTTGGACCTGGTCCGGAACCCGGAAAACTGGATTCCTATTCCGGGTTTCGGACCATATCAAACTCGAGCCAGAACCCTGGTTGCCAAATTTCAGACCTACCCGATCCGGGTATTGGGTTGTACCCGGGTCTTTTTTAAAGACATGACCCAGCATCAATGTACATCTTCCCATTAATATTTTCCTCGTTTCTAGCATTCGTTAGGGATACCTGCATGGTGCAGAGCGGGGTGGACCCATCCCCGCACTTTGCCCTGCACCATGCAGGGGACGGTTTTCAACTCCACCTTGGTACTAGGGGCTGGGTTGAAACCGCATCCCGTCCCGCCTCCTGCTCAACCCGATGACCCATTGGGTCTATAAATTTTTTTTGGATCTAATTTTTTTTTTTTACCAAAATTATAATATAAATTAAATTATAAATTAAAATTTATACATTCAAAAAGAATATAAACTTGTTATAGTTGTATTTTAGATTGTCTTGGTCTCTTAGGCCAACCTTTATATAGGAGGTCAAGACAATTCATTAACTTGAATTCAACTTCAAGTTTTTAACAAATATTTTGGATCAATAATGACAATCATTTGTGTTAACATGATCACTATTTCAGACGTTGTAGTTGTCTCGTTGCCAAATTCTTTGTGGTGCCTCTGCCTTGCTCTAGAAATAATGTGTTGAAGTAGTGCTACATATAGGTGGAGTGTGTAAGTGTTGTGTAGTCGTGGAGTGTGTAAAACAGAGTAAGAGTTTATTATTAAAAAATTAATTTTTATTTTATGTAGGTCCTGTATTAAAAAAGTGATTATTCTATGTTTGCACACTCCAGTGCATTTATCATTTCTCTTGGAGAAGTGATGTGTGGACATGTGGGTACGGCTTTTGAATAATGTATGCTTCTATATTTCATATTCATTAGTCCCATAAGAAAGAGATTCATTGGACCAACGGATAGAAAATAAGCCTTTTTTAAGCCCTTGAATTCACACCATCTATCTAAATCTCTTGAGGACCAAAAGGAGAAAAAAATGGGTACGTGTTTGTAAGGCTGCAACTCTACTAGTAACTGAAACAGACCTCAAGAGGAGGTTTTAAACTTTTAAGGATGTGTTAGTTGTTGAATCAAATTCATCTCTTCTCAATTTATTTTAAATTAATCATTAATAAGATTTATTACTTTTTTAATGTTTTAATTAAATTTATTTCAACTTAATTTATGCATTTTAATTTAAAAAGTTAAATTCATTGTTATAAAATATTACTATTTACGATTGAATTTAACTCATTTCAAAACCAAACGTAGCCTTTTTAGAGATTTGATTTCGTTGTCGGGAGTGGGGCCTTTTCTACTCGTACTTTTGTGCCTACTTATACCGTATAAATTTAGTAGGACATAGGAACGTACCCACCAGCTTTCATGACATATATTTGTTCTGCATACTCTTTTATTTGCTTACTTGAAATTGTTCACAACAGGAGTATGTTGCTCACGAGATAAGAGTGTGAACTGTGAATATATTATTTATTCCAACACATGTTCAGGTCGGTTTGGATGATGAGATGAGATGTTAAATAAAATATTATTATTATTTTAAGATTTAAAAAAGTTAAATTATTTATTATATTTTATGTGAGAATTTGAAAAAGTTGTAATGATGTGATGAGATAAGATGAAACATTTTCACTATCCAAACTAGATATTTATAATTTTTAGTTCTTAAATAGGTGTAATTGCATGTATACTTTCTGTGTACTTGGACTATGTCTCTATCTTTATATCAATAAAATATCTTCTTAGCTGTAAAATAAAAAAAAATTAGACCCTATTTGAATAGTAAAATTGTTTCATCTTATCATTATAATTTTTTTAAATCTTAACATAAAATATAATATACAATTCAATTTTTTCATATATCAAAATAATAATAATATTAAAAATAATATTCTAACAATATTTTATTCAATTTTTAATTTTTATCTAAAATCATCTCATCTTATTTCATTATCCAAACTGCACCTATACCTAAAAAAAAAAAAAGTCAAAATATAGATATTTTCTTGTACCATACCAACGGAGCGAAGCCTCGTTATGATTTTGAATGATGATGAGTTTACTAATATTCCTTTTAAAAAAAAAAAAAAAAACCCCACTTTTTTCTGCTAAGTTAAAGTCGTGATTGAATAGTAACGTGTAAGTGCAATCGTAAGTAGAAGTTGTGGACTGTTCCAAGCAAAGAAAAGGAAGAAAGGGTGTAAAGGGAGGGGATCCAATGTTTAATCCGCAAGCAAAGTGATGGAGATATGACTGTAGGAGCTTCTACTACTGCAGAGAGAAGTAATGTTGTTGTAACTTAAGGATTAAATGATGTAACATGTACTCTTAACACACTTGACTACAAAATTGCTCCGTTGACTTTTTTGAATTTCACTTGGGGCCGTCCGCTGTCGTTTTGAAACCTAATGAAAATTAGGTGACCTGAGCTCTTTGGTTACGGCAGCAAACGTAACGACGTATTAACAACTTCTTAAAAAGCAAAGCCAGAAGACCGCAGCCTTTTAGCTTTTTTTTGCAGTAAGTTGGTGCTGCTCAACTTCAGCATTTGTGCAGGCGTTCAATGTTGTGATTGTGAAGTGAATATATTTTCTGTAACTTTTCTTATAAGCCATGGTGGGAAGCTCCTTTAATCTTGATTGTTTTTTTTTTTTTTTTAGATGAGATGAAATAATATTTTTTGAAATATGTGTATATAATATTGAGATATGTGAATTGAGATGAAATGAAATAATTTTGTTAAAATGTGTGTTTATTTATAGAGATGCGATAAAAAAATTTGATTTTTTTCTGTAGTATTTGATAAAGAATAAAAATTAGGATCCACCAATTATTGTGTTTTTTTTAGTAATATTTTATGAAACTGTATTTGAAAAAGATGTGAAGAAAAAATATCATCTCTCACGAACGACACGAACGGTATTTGAATAGTTAAGGGTACAGACGTCAATTCAATCAATGAGAGACGACCCGAACGAGATAAGCAGACATCAAATAACATCAATTCGCATTACGTATCAATAGGTTTTGCTGTCGAAGGGTAACACGAGAGAGAGAAAGGAGAGGGTCCGATGCAACTTTTTGTTTATAGTTACATAGTACAATTAATGAACAATGATAAAATAATGAGAGATGAATTGAGATTAAAAAAAGAAAAAAAAAAAAAAAAAGGTAAAAAATGAGTGTTTGTTTTTCAAGAATGTTTAACCGTACAAAACTTAGAAATTTTTTTAAAATTTTATATTTATCTCTGAAGGCAAACAGTTTAGTGTATAAAGCATCTTTTCGTTCTAATAATTTTGTCTTCAAGTAAGTCTACACAACTGGTGGTTAATTTCCTTCTGTGTTCTACGCCTCGACCAGATGTGTAATGATCAGAGTCAGAGTATTAGTACCATTGCCGACTGCATCTGAATCAATCTCTAACCAATCAAACTACTGATGTAAGCGGAATTTTTGCCATCTTGATGGGGGGCAGCTTGAAGATTAGAAAGATGAAGACTGGCATATGTTGTTAAGTTGCCCATCACAACTTATGATATTCGAAGGTGGGGGGGCTCCTCTGTTCTCCAAATCATTAACTTCTTTCAAAATATCTGTTTAAACTCCCATTGATTCTTTGGTTCTAAGAAACTGTGAAAATTCTAACTCCAACCTGAGCACCACCTCGAGTCTAAAGATTGTCTTTTCGTGGCAAACATAAATACAGTTCTTTCTTTTTATGTGGGTATGAAGTGGAAAGGAGAAGCAATGTATGAGAAAGCTACAGGGTGGAGACAAAATCATTCCCCTGAGTTAGTAATTATGTACAAAGCAAACTGAATGTTATTTCCTATTAAACAAACATCACTTAGTAGGTGTGTTACTTTTAAACTAATCATTCTATGGGGTGTACCTTAAGTCACATGGCTTCCAAAACTCCAAAGCTAACATCATTTCAGCTTTATTAGACCTCATTCTTTTTTCCTGTCTTTTTCTTTTTCTCCCCTCGTGTTTGTAAATGATGGGTGAAATTAATATCAAGGAGGTTCAACTTGGATGGGGTTTGGTTTCTAACTGCAGGTTCATCATTGTCGTTTAGTGATATAATCATTCATTTTGATTGGCAATACTTTTGGTTATTCAATTACAGTAATAGCTATATTATTAGATTCATAGTTTAATCAGTATAGCTTTTGACAATACCATGTTCTTGGTCAGAGCTTTTTGTCAATATATACTTTGAAGTCTAAAAAAATATGAGCTATTAATTTCACGTGTAAATAAGTATTTATGGAAAGTTGAAAAAATTTATGAATCTCACATGTAAATAAGTATTATATTGAAAAAAATTGTGAGTTTTACGTTGAGATGAGTTTAATAATTTAAGAATTAGATATTTAGATGTTAGACTTAATTTAAAATTAGACTGAACTGAATGGAACTCAAATGAGTTTAAAAACCAAACGGGGCCTAAAATTTACATTTTAGAAAAAATAATATGTCCAAGATTTTTCTCCTTGTGAGCTTTATCATTGGTTTTCTCGAAACGACATTGAGAAGTATTAGGGTAAATTTGAGTGATGGAATGGGTTAATGTCGTTTTAACATAACGTAGAGAATAATCTATTGTCTTTATTCCCTTTTTCTTTTGCCTTTTAATTTGTAGTATTTGTTCAAAGTAGTCTATTTGCAGCCCCCTCACCCATAATAGTAGACAATCACAGTTTCCAATTTCTGCACAAAGTCACAACCAGTCAACTATCTTGGACATGGACACATTGATTTCCATATTAATAAAAAGAAAGACTTTTTGCTATATGAATAATTGCCCAGGGTTATAACTTATTTGTCAAAAAAAAAAAAAAAAATTCAGATGGCTTGCTTGAGGTTTGTCAACTACTTAGATCCAAGTGGACCATGCAAGATGTAGAAGCTAGAGAAGACTGAAATACAAGATGCTGGTGAGTTTGAGAAGGTTGAGACGAAGGGGGGAAAAAGTTAAGAGCAGTGTATTCAAAGAGGTAGAACTGCATTGAAGGGGGGAAAAAGTTAAGAGCAGTGTATTCAAAGAGGTAGAACTGCATTGAAAGCAAGGGATGCATACATATATACAAAGATTATAGACATATAGAAGAAAGAGACCGAAAGAAATGTGGCATCTTTATATGAGATTTAATAATGGGTGTTATAGCTTGGCTTGCAAAAATCACAACAGTGAAATTATTAAAATCTGATTTGGTTAAGGTTGTCGCAATTTCATTAACCCTCCATCAACCACTATTTTGTTTGAGAGCCATTTTCAAGGAGGTTAGCTCATTCATGTCTTTCTTATTGAGGTAATCTCTCCCTTTCTCTCTAACATCCCCAGTAACTGTATCTTCAGTCTAATCAGTAACTTCACTAATTAAAATTTAAAACAAGTGAAAAAAAAGAAAGACTTTTACCCACAAATATGCAGAAGAACAGCAAAGAAATAAAGCTGTGCACTTTCATCTGCATTGAGGACCTTTCATTCATGGTCTGGTATGCAAAGAGGATAAACAGACCTCATGTGTTGTGTTTTGCATAATTTCAATCAAGTCATTGCTCTTAGTTAATTCGAAAAATCAATATAAAAGGTGAATCTGTTTTTAGAAAGAAACTTTAGGAGAGATCAAAATGACTGTGAACCAACTGATTGTCTAAAATATTAATTATGTCACTTTTGGCTTTACATTAATCAAGTGAAGATTCCAGAACTGGCACATGGTATCAATATTGGTGTAGGTGGGAAAGGCAAAGACCGAGTAAATTAGATCAAAACCTCGAATGGCTAAATGGGTAAATCATGTGTAATCTATATATTTCATGTATATAGTATTACTCAATTAGACTCTTATCTTTATTTCTTTCATCCTTGTCTTCCTAAAGATGCTATCACGGGCTCCATAGCTCACACGCAGACTTTGTCAGGTTTGCATATAGCAGAGATCAACATAAATTACTTAATGCTTCTTAAGTTTCAGATTGAAGGAATGATTCCTATGTTATGGAAAATACAGTTAAATAAGCGAAAGTAAGAAGTAAGAAATAACAGATCATGTGAATTCCTTGGAAAAAAAATACGAGGAGGGAACCATTAAATGCTGTGTTTAATTAGTTTTAATTTAGTATATTTTTATTAGAATAATGTAACGTCCATCCAAAGATTCACTAAAACCCAAACGCAAAACCAAAAAGCACACCTGCGACCCCTCCCAACTCTCACCCTCACGGCCTCACCTACTCTCTCTCTCAAGTCTCAACCCAGAAGATATTACACTTCTTCTTCCTCACCTGGACCCCGAATAATGCTGAATCCTCCACAAGCCCCTTGTTTCCCTTTCATTTATTGCTAAGATCCTTGATCTCTCTTTGCGGGTTGTCTTGACTCTTGGCCATGAGAAACAGTGGGTTTTGGGAGGATTGAAATAGAAGCACTTTGTTACAGAGACAATGTGAGAGAGAGTGAGAGGGAGAGAGAGTTCCAAAAAAGTCCTATAATGGTGGCAGCCGTTTCTGAGGCAGCTGCTTCCACAAACCCCAAAACCATTTCCCGACAAGAAGAAGGCCAACAAGCCCATCTTCTAAGAACACCACTGCTACCTCCGGAGAAAGACAATGGCCTTGGAAATCGTCCTAGAAGACCCAGAGGCAGACAAGTCTCTTCCAGGTATATGTCTCCCTCTCCTTCCACATCTACTTCCACTTCCACTTCCACAATTACAACAACCACGACCACTTCTTCTTCTTCGACTTCTAGAAGATTTCCATCTCCTTTGCTCTCTCGCTCGTCCAATTCCACCCCTGTATCGACCTCATTACCCTCGTCTACGGCTACGAAACGGTCCCAGTCGGTCGACCGGAGGAGACCCATTACGTCTCGGCCCATGACGCCAATCCCCGACTCGAGATACGGCAATGCCGCTGAGGTATCAGCGGCTACAAAGCTTTTGGTCACTTCTACTCGGAGTTTATCGGTGTCGTTTCAGGGTGAGGCGTTTTCACTTCCAATTAGCAAGACCAAGGCACAAACGCCGAGCTTGGGCAATGCGAGGAAGGGTACTCCGGAGAGGCGAAGAGGGACCCCTGTTAGAGGAGGAGATCAGGTGGAGAATTCGAAGCCATTGGAGCAGCATCGTTGGCCGGGAAGGACCCGACAAGCGAACTCGACTATTTCGGGTCTGAATAATCCGATATTGTCGAGGAGTTTGGATTTTCGAAATGGTGTTGCTGATAAGAAGATGGTTGGAGTGGGATCTGGGAAGGTTGTTCGGGCAGTGCAGAATTCAATGGTGATTGATGAGAGTCGGAGGGCCTCGTTTGATGGGAGATTGAGCTTGGATTTGAGCAACGCTGCTGAGTTATTGAAAGGTGTTCAGCAAAACCCGGATGCCAATTCAGTAAATGAATCTTCTGTGCCTTCTGATCTCACTGCATCTGATACAGATAGTGTGTCCTCTGGCAGCACTTCCGGAGTGCAAGATTGTGGTGGTGTTGTTTCCAAGGGAAGAGGTGGGGGGCCTCGAGGGATTTTTGTGTCGGCAAGGTTTTGGCAGGAGACAAATAGTCGTTTGAGGCGCCTGCAGGATCCAGGCTCACCATTATTGACGAGCCCTGGGTCGAGAATGGCTGTCCCAGCAAAGTTTGTTCAGTCGAAAAAGTTTGCTAGTGATGGCCCATTGTTGTCTCCAAGGACAATGGATTCACCTATTAGAGGAGCCACACGGCCTGCATCACCAAGTAAGCTTTGGACATCCTCAGCTTCGTCCCCATCAAGAGGGATGCCTAGTCCTTCTCGGGTCAGGAATGCTGGCTCATTGAATGGTAATCCAAACGGTACACCTTCGATTCTCAGTTTCTCTGTGGATATGCGGAGAGGGAAGATGGGGGAAGATCGTATTGTTGATGCACACTTGTTGAGGCTTCTACATAACCGTTACTTGCAATGGCGATTTGCAAATGCGAGGGCAGATGCTATCTTCATGGTGCAGAAACTGAATGCTGAGGTACGGTTATTGTGCTTTACATTGCATCATTTCGAGTATACGGATTTCGTCTAATTCAATCATTATTTTTGTGGACATAATTTCCGTCAGACATGCCACTAGTATTCCAACTATGAAGACGTATTTTTTGCAAATTATAACGTGTTCTTTAGTCTCTGTGCCCGACCGTTCTAAACTCATGGAACTCGTGTTAGCTTCATTGGCATTTTGAATTTACCGTTAAGTTAGTCGTAGTAATTTTAGTATGGAAATAAAACTTTTTGAAGAAAAGACCATAAGGTTATTTGTGGTGCCAATTATTTAACGGTGACCAGGTGTTGAGGACTTGAATAAGAAGTCGTTGAGGTTTCTATGGGACACGGTTTGAGCTCAAAATTGTATCTTGCTAAAGATGTAAGTAAGTGGTAAACAGCATATCTCATTTGCATCGCATGAATTATTTTCTCCTTAAGAGCATATTTTTATTTCACTAATAAAATTTGTTGTCTTTTAGTAGTACATTCTAGTTTTAGTCAAGCTCCACTAATGAATGGGTTTGTAGACGTATTCTGGTTTGAATGAATCTGTGATCCTTTTTTTTTTATAAGTATGAATGAATCTGTGATCCTATGACAGCTAGGTTTAACTTTATCTGTCGGTTTTCAATCAAGCTCATCTTTATTAGTTTAGTTGTGAGATTGTTTGAGCTCTTTTTCTTTCTTTCCTTTTTCCTAAGTAAGTAGTTTGACCTCTATTGCGCCCACTGAATGAATCTGGACTGGATTTCCTAGTTGTTGCATTGATTTCGTCAGACATTAATAATTTCTGTTTGTATTTCTTGTCAATGTTGGATTGTTTTAACCACACTAGGGCATTGTTTTTCATCTTAGAGCTTGCTGTCACCTCCCAAGCATTTTTCATGGTGGCATCTGTGGCTGCATAAGATGTAATGCAATCAGTTAGCTGCTATATTTTGCAGGATGGTCAATGCAATATTTAGTCCACTGGTCTTATTTTAACTTTATTCTTTGTATCAGAAAAATCTGTGGAATGCATGGGTAACTATCTCAGAACTACGACACACCGTCACACTTAAAAGAATCAAGTTGCTATTGCTGAGGCAAAAACTGAAGTTAGCTTCCATCCTCAGGGGACAAGTAAGATTCTGAACTTTTACTTTTTTATAATTGAAAAAAAAAAAAAAAAAAAAACATGTATATGGTAAGAAAGCTAGCTTCCATCCTCAGGGGACATGTAAGTTTGAGAACTTTACAATATTGCAATTGGTTTTATGCTTGTTGCCCTTGGCTCTTAAATACCCAGTTATTCAAATGTGGGACAGGTTTGGTCATCCACGTCCATTTAATGTAGAAATGTTTGGTGCTCTTCTGATGAGCCTAGCAATACACCATAAAACACTAACACTGTACGCAATGTAGAATGATTTGTTGTGTATTAATTTCTTCCTTCTAAATCAAGCTTCACTTTAGTTGTGCATCTCCTCTCACTCCTGAATATATATATATATATATAGTAGAACATGGTAGGACCTTGTTTGTTTATTTGTTAGTAATTACTAATCTTTGATAAGGTTTCTTGCTCCATTAAAAATCTGACTTCATTTTTAAAAGAGTTATCCCCATGGGTGTACCTGGGCTATGCCTATCTTTATATCAATGAAATAACTTATTACTTAAAAAAAAAAAAGTTATCCCCATGGGTCCATAGGCGAGCACCGACTCCAACTACTACGCATTTCTTTTGTAGGTTTGGTTCCTTTACTTTTTGTAATTATAAGGTTATGATATGTGGCTATTCTCTCTCTCTGAGTCTGTAGTTCTGTGGAAGGAGAGCTGCTCCTGATATATGATTCCAGTTTTTACAATGAAGTTTGTTATGCTTGGTGAATGTAGATGAATCATTTGGAAGAATGGTCCCTTTTAGATAGAGATCACTCTAATTCTTTAGAAGGAGCAACCGAAGCTTTGAGGGCCAGTACTTTCCGTCTTCCGGTTGTTGGAAAAGCCGTAGTATGTACCTTTCTCCATTTTCTTGGTTTTGTAGATTCTCCTGGTACTCAGCCCAGAGCCTTGAGATAATTATTAGCTTTTCAAAGGCTCAAACATTGGTGTTGTTGAAGTTGTGAATCAATCCGGTTTTATTTTTATCAGGCTGATATTCAAAACTTAAAGGATGCTTTGGGCTCGGCAGTTGATGTGATGCAGGCAATGGCATCCTCAATGTACTCTCTTTTGTCGAAGGTGATTCCATTCTTGGTCTAGCAAATTATTTTTCCATTTACAAAGCTGTGTGCAGTTAATGACATTGTAAATTGTATCTCAAACATTCTGAAATAAAGTGCTGCTACTACAAGAAATTTTTTAATTTTATCCTAGATGTTATAAGGCTTTGAGCAAAACAATCCACCTTTGACAGTGTTAGATGGGAATTGAAGAATTATGGACAAGATTGATTTTTGCGAAATCAGAGATGTGACCTACAATTATTAATGACTTTGACTGAGTTAATGAACAAATTAGTCCATATCTGCTTTAAAAGTGCTCTTTTGTTTTTTAATAGGACTTCATTAAAATATGTAGTGGCTTTAAAGGAGCTACTTAGAAAGTGAAGGAAGATAGAAATCAAGTGCTCATGCAACTTAGCATATTTGATACATAGGTAGGAATTATTTAGATGGGAATTGAAGAATTATGGACAAGATTTATTTTTGCGAAATCAGAGATGTGACCTACAATTATTAATGACTTTGACTGAGTTAATGAACAAATTAGTCCATATCTGCTTTAAAAGTGCTCTTTTGTTTTTTAATAAGACTTCATTAAAATATGTAGTGGCTTTAAAGGAGCTACTTAGAATGTGAAGGAAGATAGAAATCAAGTGCTCATGCAACTTAGCATATTTGATACATATAGGGTAGGAATTATTTAGATGGGAATTGAAGAATTATGGACAAGATTGGTTTTTGCAAAATCAGAGATGTGACCTACAATTATTAATGACTTTGACTGAGTTAATGAACAAATTAGTCCATATCTGCTTTAAAAGTGCTCTTTTGTTTTTTAACAAGACTTCATTAAAATATGTAGTGGCTTTAAGGGAGCTACTTAGAAAGTTTGATTCCTCATAAATCTTTTGGTATTCTAAATGAATGTCAGACTTGCATTATGAATCACCGAGGCATGCATTATGAAACCTGCAAGTACTAAACTTTCTGGCACCTCATATTATCTTGACGAGTCTTAAAGGAACTTGTTATACAAGAACCACTTAGTTTGCTTTTTATATATTTATTCCAATATGGTGTAATATGTAGTTTCAGAACTTATCCTATATGATGTAAAATGTAGTTCTGGAATTTATTTAAGACTCCTGTCATTAAAGTTTTTAACTCTTCATGCATACTATAATGGTGGTTCTAACCTTTTTTTAGAAAAAAGACAGCTTATGATATGGCTTGTAAAACATAAACCTATTAGCTTATGAATTTTGACTTTGTTTAATTCCTATATGAACAGATTGATTGAGACCAGGATCATAGCTGGACAAGGAGTACTATTCTTTTGTTCGTTTAGTCCTCTTTAAACATATCATGGTGCATGGATACAATGGCTCATAACTGAAAGAGGGTATAAATGACATCGAAAGGCATTATTGCTCCCTCAGTTGAACTTGTGAGGGTGACAATCGCCTCTAGACTGTGAATCCTATATTTTTCTAATAAACTCACATAAATATGGGAGTGCTGCAATGTGTTGTCTCTTAATGAGACAGATTGTCTGTCAAAACACCAAATACAAGAGTCTACAGAAGTTGCCTCATGCTTCAATTCAGTCCCAGCCTGTTACTTACATTTAATCCATCATTGGTCTTTGTTGTGCAAAAATGTTTCAGCTGAGCTTTCAAAGGAGTCATTTTTTTTTAAGTTTGGGGAAGAATGGTACCCATCTGGATGTGCTGAATCCTGCAAACCTGACTCTGAAAACACCAACAGCAAAATGTTTTCTTGCTTGTTATCGATACTCCACCCTAATGGTGGAAAATAAACTGTTTCAAATTTTGTTGCAGCCTTGGCATGATACTGAAAAAATGGATACTGAGAAATGCTTATATCAAATAGGTTGATTGAAAGCCATTGCATGTGCTTCGCATCAACTCATATATCTGAAACCATTTGTCACTCACAGGCGGAGGATATGAACTCCTTGGTGACCGAACTGGTGAAGGTGACTGCAAAAGAACAGGTTTTGCTTGAACAATCCAAAGATTTTTTGTCTGCTTTGGCAGCCATGCAGGTAAACTTAGCTCTCTTATTGTTATTATTATTTTTTCACATACAACTTTTCATTTTGTGATCTTATCCATCACTTTCTTAAAATCCCAACAGGTCAAGGACTGTAGCTTGAGAACACATATAATACAACTTAACCGTGTACCGACTACCAGCAGCCTGACTACACGTGTGTAGAACTGATCTTATTTGACCATTCACTCTTAATTCTAACATTACAAGCAACCTTACCCTTTTCCACGACGGCATTGGCTTCTCGTTTGGCGTTTCTGGAACCTGTTTTGGTCTTCTTTGCCATGTAACTTAGTATCTGAAGATTACAGAAAATCACTCTTCTTCTGACTAATTAGCTGTACACAAGTACTCATCCACCATCAGGCAAAAACAAAAAATGTATTTGTATATATATGATGTTCTTCGGATCACTGTTAAATAGTTTATCACTATATTCTTTTATTCTGAAGTGCTCTTCGGTTCGTCAAATGTGATTGTTTTGATGCCATGTCGTGAAAGGCCCGAGTTAAGCAAAGACTGACGACTACCTATCAAGATGTCTCTAGCTGTAACAGATACGATTATCTTGAACTCCCCCCATCGATGAAGTAGAGGAATTTGACTACTTTGGTCAGAACGGCTCACGTTAAATTTCCGGCACATGCGGAAGTAAGGAACAAAGGAAACCCAACACTAACGTGCGCTGCCGGGGACACCGAACCGTCCGTCCTCTCTCGTGTCTTTTTCCATGTAAGCGCCCGTACAAAACATGTCGGCTGTATCTTTGCCTGTCTGTATTCATTGCACTGAAGGCTTTATAGAGGTCAAACATCTCCGGCCCCGGTGCTCCAAGCTTTGTTTTCTTGTTAATAATGAGCCATCTCTCAGATATGAATATTCCTCCGTCTACAGGAATTCAAACCTATTCAAGATAGGACCTATGGCAATGGACATGGTTTTTAGTAGATTTATCGAACTTTAGCAAGAAATGTGTGGTCTTTGTGTTTTTTCTTTTATTTTTATTTACGTGGAAACATAATAAGCAGTGTGTTTATGCGCTACATGTAAAAATAGCATAACTCTTTGATATATGAAGGATTTATAACGTTGTGTTGACCTTCTTGTATGATAATAAGTTGGTGTTTTGCGTTTAATTATCAGCTTAAGGACCAGATAAAATATAGAATAAAATAGCAAGTCCAGACTTACAGTTTTGTTTTTTGGTCACTTGTGATAACAAGTGCAAGCATATTATGCTTAATTCTTTGGAAAGATAAATGTTACGCTCACAACAATTTTTTATAAAAATAAACTTATAAATTGACATATTTTATATAATATATTAAATTTACTTTACAATAATTTTTTTTTATATAATTTGACATATCACATCAAATCACGTTAGTTTACTAATTTATTTTGACAAAATTTATTTGTGACAAAGATCTTGTAAAAGATGATTGGCAAAAGTAAAGAAAAAAACTATTTTGCATCTCAAAAGTATCATTAATGAATGAAAAATAGGTAAGGTGACACAAACTTTCAAATAACTTATGGGCGCAGGACAAGCTGATTTAGACAGAGTGTTGCGCATCGGAGCTGGGCCAAAGACTTCGGGGAAGAAATTCACGGTTTTGTAGCTTGGGCTTGAACACAATTATTGCCCCAAACCGGGGCAATAGTTGCACGTTTTGAGCTATATTTTCATTGATGATTATTCTAGGTTTTGTCATATGATATGTTAATCATAATTAGATTAGCTTCATTTTTCCTTTGATACCAACTTCTAAGATGAACCTACAACTCCTAAAGATTGAATTAACCCTACCCCGAGTGGGGAATGGATAAATCTCTTTAGTGCAATGGGGGATTCTTTTTCATGAATGGGGACTTGAAAGTGTTTTTTTTTTTTTTTTGGGGGGTATGATCCACAGCTTTTGTATTGTGGTTGGAAGTCTTCTTCAAAACACCCTTTTAAATGGCAACAACTCTTACCTCTTTGGGCATTTGACTTATCTACCGGTTACCCTTCTTTGTTATTCCCTCAAGTGAGAAATTTCTCTACTAACAGTAAATTTCTCAGCAAAACCAACTCTCAACTCCTCATCTAAAATCTATATGCACTTCATTTTTGCTACATTAAACGATAAGCACTACTGTTGAAGTTTGCTAATGTCATTAAGAAAGCAAAAGGCCCAAAAGAACCCACCAACACTATTTCTGTCGATTGAATCTAAGATACTGAATGCCTCCTATTTCGGGAAGGTGTTGATTTAACTTCCTCTGGGTTGGCAGAACCTAGACTCTCTGATGAATCCGAGCCACTATTGTCACCTTGCCCCCCTTTGCTAGACCACAGTTTGGCAAAGATTTTCTTTGACTTGAGCAGCCCTTTCATTTTGTTAATGGCAGCTTTGTCAACATTACCTTTAACATCATCATTCCTCTCACTGCCACCAACTCCATTGGCCAACCTTAAAGCAGCTAGCTCCCCCTTTAGTGCCTTGAGCTCCTCAGCTGTCGCCACTGCATCCCAGTCTTCCTCTGTGTTTGTTGTTGCTGATCTCGAGCTCCCATGAGAGCCGCTATTTAGATCCTTGATGCCTTTTGGTAGGTCAGGAGTGCTGCTGCCTGAAGATGCAGCAGCCCTAACCTGCTCAAAAAAGAGTACCTGCACAACTACACGCAATGGCAGTCTCTCATTTTGAACAGCATGCATGCATGCATCAACTGAAAGCTTCTTGCAGTCCATCAGCTTGCATATCCTCTTCCTCTCGCTCTTGCTGATCCCTGGGTGCTCCTGCATCAAGGCACAGTGAATAAATGCAACTCTATGTAGAACTTTCCTAGCAATAACACTGACTGATTTTGAATTCAACGGCAGTGCTTAATTAACTAAACTTCTAGTGTGAAACCTACTACAACAAAATGCAAACCATGTTTTGCACCATCAAATTTGAAACTTAAATATTCACCATAAAATAATCTGAGAAACTCCTACCTTTAGATACATGTCAATGGCACGATAAAGCCCATCGTGAGCAGGCCGACAGATACCGGACACCATATTGGCAAGATCAACAAACATCGACAAGGGTAGGTTGGGATCCTTAGAGATTTCAGCAAGGTATCCATCTATCGATTTTGCTACCATCAGCTTGGAAGCATCCAATAAAATCCCTGGTCTTCTTGTCTCATGAAGCTCATTGCTTTCTTCGAGTGATTCAATCTCAGCATTCTGATCTTGCATTAGGAACTCTTGTACTATTTTCTGTACTGAACTAACATCAAACATAGTAGTTTCCTCTTCTGATGCTCGGATCAAAAGATCATTTACAGAAGCCTCCTCCAGTTGCTGTCCTATTCTCCTTACCAGCTCGACCTTGGCCATCTCTCCTGAGTCCATAAAAATGGAGGCTTTCAACAACTGGAGCAAGAAACTACAAGTGACACTGCCTTTCTCTGCAGGCAACAGCCACACTATTGTGTCCACTATTGACCGATACTTTACCATATCTCCTGACTGAATCAAACCCTTGCTGAAACCGGGCAACCTTCTATAGGCATAGGCTTTCAAGGCCTCCCCAATCACATCATTTGAAACTATCCCTTTAGTTTTAATATTCATTAGAGCATGCTTATATAGATCAATTTCAAGCTCGCACAAATCTTCAACCCACCAGTCTTTTGGCACTGAACGGTTTCTGACACCATTCCAGGTCGAATCATTCCCATTTTCCTCCGGGAGCTTCTTCCGATTATAGGTATAAGACCAGTTAACCTTGGAAACATCAACACAGGCCTTGGTAGCTATAGATTCAATACAGTTGCTGACCACCTTCAACTCCTCAGATAAGGGTGACAGAAACTTTGTAGTCTGCAGAACAATGATAGAATCTTTCCAGCTGCGGAAAATACTAGAGCTAAGAAAGACATCAATCTTATAAATGAGGTTCCCTCTCTCCATAGTCTCATTCATTTCTAGGTACTCGGCTGCACATCGAGCTGCAACAACATTGTAAGCATTGAGGGTGACAGTCATGCCATAACAAAACTTGGCACATATCTCAAAGGCAGATGGACCACCAGGTATGTTAGACATGTGAATTTCATCTGTGTTGTCTTCGTTAGTGGTTGTGACCAACTTCTGCAAGCGGGCACTCTTAGACAGTAGAGGAAACTGCACACCAGATATTTTAGATGGTATCAGAGAAAATAAATTGACAAGTTGCTTTGAATGCAAATGAACAGGGTTGAGCCAAGTTTTCCCAAATCTGCTCGAATTCATCACCAAAGTGTAAATTAGAGCCCATAGTGGCATGGTTCTACTACAGATGGTTATAAGTTAAGGCTAGTGCCAACCAATGCCTCTTAACACTTTATTTTCACTCTTCATAACTATCAAATCTTTTTTTGGTCCCTTTTCTTTATTTTTCTAATCAATTCAGCGATTATCTAATTATAGACTAAAGTTGTTTCTATTACTACCATTTTATTTATTTTTACTCGGTAATAAATTATATGTATAACACTTTCAACACCAAATGAGCTGAGTCATAGTCTGGATTTAAAGGTCTGCTTTATAAGCGTGGAAGAACTCACAGTTTGCAAGTGACCTAGCTCAACTCGTTGTGACTCTGTATGCTGGCATTAGTTGCCTATCATTTACATAGATAATAATTGATTTTTTTTTTAAGTTGTTATGTTGTATAAGGATCCGTGAAGATAAATATTTCATAGATTAAACATGCTGGGTAAGTAGATAGGCTGCCTTCCATGCATCATGAAATCCTACAAAGTGGGGACAGAAATACAGTTGGAGCTTGAGAAATAAAAAGTCAAAAGGGGCTGAAAAACGATTATCTTGATTTCATACTAACAGTACTCAGTGAAATAATATTGTACCTTATGAAGATAGAATTTTACATCCCCCACAATAAGAACAATGTCTGTTGCCAGCTCACTTGCTGCATACCTGCATATTGATATTCTCTCGTAAAGTTGCTGAGAAAAATTAAATACAAGCAAGTTACCGTAAATCAAATACCATGCTTCAATTTCAATTGAAGACACGAGTCTCTCTTAAATGGAAGGCAACTGGCAAGCACTAAAATAATAGACATGGAATCTACTTCACCAGAGCAGGGTAAAACCACCATTACTTGCCAAAAAGTGATATTGCTAGACCAGTGCAGTTTCAAATACACCAAGCTTCAAGTTATCTCTATTGTAGTTATTTAAGTATCCCCGGTTTAGTATTATGGTTGCCATATATGGTCTGGATGATGGTTTACAATCAAAAGGATCCCATTTTCTCCCATACCATTCCTGAAGGGAAATGATTCAATTTTCAATGCGTTTAATGCCTTTATACCTAGGATCAGATATAACTCCTCAGCTTTTTGGTTAACCGATGCATCCAAAGTTCAGAACAAATGTAAATCATTAATATTCAATGAAAATGGTAATTAATGATTTTTTACTCAATCGATAAAATAACCATCATTTTTTAAAAATCTCAAAACATCCAGTTGCTAAATAATGCCAACTGAGGAACTACTAGAAAAACAATACTACAATACCAGTGCCCATCTGTCAAAAAAGAATAACATTTGTAAGCATTCGTACAAAATTTAATGAAAACTAAAAAAGATCAATCTACAAATTTAATAATTCTCTCATTTCAGACGTATTTTGAACATATTATAAAACAAAGCACTTCCTTTGGGCATCTGCTATTGTACTTGATGGGGCCTGTCTTCATGATTTCGTTGTTGATTTTTCTAGTTCCTACCTTGTAATTAGGTGTTCTCTTTTTTTTTTTTGATAAGTTAATTAGGTGTTCTCTCTTGTATTCTCTCTGTATAATAAGGCTATCCCTAATAACTTGGTTTTATTAATTTTTTTTTTGCCTATCAAACCTCAAATGCAAAGGGAGAAAAATCATCCAAGGTCAATCGACATACATCAAAAGAGTACAGATTTAAGGCCGCAAAATGGGCAAGCTCAAAAAGAAAGCTGATAAACAAATAGAACTTTCAAACCCAGCAAAAGTTGCATTAAAATAGGCCCTATTTAAAATTTACCCCAAACAACTCTTTATAGTGGCAACGAGTATAAAGACACGATATTTGAAAAATATCATTACCCATTTGAAAAATATCAGCCTAAATTTAAAATGCCCTCAACAAAAGTGCTACAGTAAGCATCAATCTAAGCGGTAAACCTAACGCGAAAGAGGTGGCAAAGAGGTTTTTAACGAACAGAGAAACTGTTGAAAGAGCCAAGTTATCGGTAACAGCCTTAATGGACCGCAAACTAAATGCATCAAACATAAAAGCAGCACCAGTAATTCCAAAACAAATTCAAAAAGAAAATTGATGGAACACAGTTTTTAAAATCTCTTAAAGATCTTACCTGAATTCGTTCCCATCAGTCTGAAAGGAATCCGGCTTCGATCCAAGTTTCATAAACTTCATCTTTGAGAGCAAGAGATCAGCTTCACCCTTTATACCTTCAAACCAGCCTTCTCCAACACTCAACTGAGTAGTGCTAGTCACCCCGACACATCCCCATACATCAACTTTTCAATCGAGGGAAAATACCCAGAAATAGAAAGAAGAGTCCCAGGTGTGGGGACCAGATTTCTCAATGCAACCAAGCTCCTGGTCTCCAAGAGAGAAAAGAAGGATCTCAAAGAGGGGAAGGATATATGCTTGTGGTGCTATGAGAGCGAATCTTTTTTGACAGCAAACCGAGGCACAGAGTCTGAGTAAGAGAGAGAAAGAGATGAAGGGAAACACAAGATGGACTTGTGCAATTTTTTAAGAAAAGACTCTCTTGAATGCCAAGAGAGGCAAAGAAGAGGCTGTTTCCTTGGTCGGCGGCAAAGCCCACGGAGTCCGGGTGCACCTAGTCAGCCCAGGAGACATCGCCAACAGACTCCTAACATTAAAATAATGCTGAGACTTGCGACAGCCACAAGCACAAATCTGAATCCACCTCACTTCCCCCACTATTTATTTTCTCTCTTCCTGATCACTCTGTTTCTTTGTTTTCCATTATTTTTTAAGCATTCATACCACCAGGCCCTCTTGTGGCCTCTAAAGCTCCAAGTTTCAAATCCAACATCTACAAATCAAACAAAGCACATTTATGTATGATTTCTTCCACCGTTGAAGTTTGAAAAAACCTGAAACGGAAACAGCATCTCGGCATCAGTCGAAGAAACCACCAAAACGGTAGACAACAAGCATCTCTCTTTATTTTTGCACCGGTACGGGAATAAATGGGAGAGAGATCACAAAAAACAGAAGTTAATTATAGTAATGAGCAACCAAACATCAACTACCAACAACAAAGTCACAAAAAAATTATAACTGAAATCTAAAGGAATCTATCAGAGTACATCACAGAAATCTAGTAAAATATTTAAGCTGAAGATCATGTCTTTGTTGTATAATGTTATAGACCTAAAACCCCACATGAAGAAATGTGCTCCATATCAAGTTGGAAACATAAACACAGAACCCCAAAAGCCACTCTCCGTGTAAATTCCAACAAAAACCAAGACCCACATATCAAATCTACAAAGCTGGTTAGTGTAATAAAAAGTTACATGTAATGAGGTGAAATTAAGCATTCCAAGTTTGAGGTGGTATCAGGCTATGATTATCAGCAAAAACGAAACCAATAAATCTAAAACCGTATCAAGGAAGAAGCAATTGCAAACACCAATGGGACTGGCATATTACACCGGCATTCCATCCGAACTATTACACCAGCATTCCAATCGTTTTGCGTCAAGATCGGAAATTCAGTGGAACAGTGAACTGCCAATGGGAAATTTTAACTCACCATCACCAAAATAAAAACCGAAAGGCAAAAGCTAAAGAAACAACCCAAAATCACCAGTCAGAAAATGAGCTGGTTCTCACAGTTTCTGCATCAAACACACGAAGTAAAAACCACAGAGGCCACCCAGCCGCAGTGAAGATTACCGTAAAAGCCAAGTTATTACCGTGTTACGAAATATTTCATCAGTCTCGTTAGTACCAACATTACCACTTTCTCCAAACACAATATTTTCCCTTTATTTGCCTACTTTCTTTTTCCTTTGATTTTCCGTGAGAAAGCCGGAAGATATTGATTCGATTTTTGGAGGTATTAACATTCACCATTACACTTGCTCAGTCATGCACGCCACACTTACTGACACTCCCAGCTTTCCTGTTGTTGCCCCCATAACGCGGACTCCTTCATTAAATGACCCTTCACTTCCTTCCTAAATAACCTCATTACCCATCATCTCTCTCTCCCTCATCCTGTACCAACACTACTGCTATCTTATTATTCTACGTCAAGGTGGTGGCAGAAAACTTACAAAGTGTGATTGATCGAATAGTATCAAAATATACATGTGTGTGGGCTTTAAAGTTAAATGTCGAAGTTCAACTGGCTAGAACTCTAAATGTATAATTTCTTTTTGGATTTTCCCTGTGATTCTTAATTAAGTGAATCAATATTCTGAAACTCATTTAGTAATCATTAGCCAATACCATGCTATCGTTTGGAAAAAAGCTACTCCGAGTCCGAGCATTCCTATCATTTCATGAGGCCCGTGTGAATTATTTTGCAGATCTTTTGGGTTGGTTATACATTTAATTTGACTGATAAAATCTTCAAAGCCATCTATATGTGTTTCCATGACATGTGTTTGGATAGTGAAAATATTTTATTTTATCTTACTATTCAAAACGTATCCAAGTAACTTTTTTTTTCTAGATATAATAATGGTTGCACAGTAATGTATGTATGTGGCCACGTAGTTGGAATCGATTATAATGAGATTTTGTTTCAATATTTCATCCCCTACTTGTATGGTTGATTTTATTTAAAATTTTTCATGCAGCTAGATTATAAAAATACATATCTCACCATCCTGTGGTCATATCCTAGTTGTGGAAAAAGAGCTTCCCTACATCCACTTCGACCTTTTTTTCTTTTGGGGACTATACATATACTTTGACCACCACATGCTTTTGCTACAATGTTAGGTATGCCTCCACACATTTGCCAAATGCTTAATTTTTTTTTATATAAAAAAAATATCACTAATTTCGAGGAAAACCATCTTCATCCCTTGCTTTAAGTTTCAGATTCTTTGCATTTTTTCTAAAGAAAATCCTATAGTAAAATTCTTCATAAAATTGTTAAAAAGCATTTAAATATTTTCAATTTAAGTTTTCTACGATATAGCATTCAAAGTCAACAATCATATGAAATACATAGCAATTGTCGGATTTTTTTTTTTTTTGAGATAATTAATCTAGCAATCACATTTAAAAACTATATAATTTTTTGAGAATATAATAGTAACTATTTTTGATTGATTGTCTTACACAGTGCACATGGCCACCACTGCCTGCCGTAATCTTAAATCACTTAAAACCAAAAATGGCATTGCTTAATATTAATTAGCCACCCCCAGCATCATGGCAACCATTGTTGTTGATAAGGTCAGGATTACATGCACCAACGAACACCAGAGGGAATGAATGGCATGCATCAAAGTAGAAGATGGTCGATGCATCTTTTTATGAAAAAAAGAAAAAAATTAATGGAACATGGGGGTGGTCAGGACCACTGGTATTGGTATTAGGTTAAGCATCTTTCTCCCCCATGTTTCCTGATTGCTCTGCCAATAAGAAATGCAGAATGGATAGAGAGAAGATGCATTTTAAACTCGGAAAAAGAGTACAATATACAGAGACTGTACAGACTGTGGTCCTCCATGAGAGAGTTATATAATAATCAAACAGTGCAGTAGAACTTGTGGGGTTGAGTGGAAATTTATCAAAAAATAAAAATAATATTAAAAATGATTTTCATCTGTCATTATTTATCATTTTATATCTTATAAAAAATACTTTGTATTCTATAAAAAAAAAAAAAAAAAAGTTATAAATACGAGCGTGTGAGTGAATAGTTACTGTTTTTTTCAATGCAGCCCTACAGTAGTGAATTTAACACAATCACGCCTAAATCTATATAGTGTGTGGACCAGAGGCAGAGGCAGAGGCAGAGGCTTAGGGTGTGGCTTCGGCTTTATGCTTTTGTCAGAGTGCATATGTACGTATTATTGGAAAGGATGATTAAAGGCTTCCAGCACTGCCATGCAAAAGCCTAACAATTGGTGCGGCCCATTATAGTGATGTTTGATACTTTAATGCCACCAAAGTTTGTGGCCCAATTGCTTTTTTAGGTTTGGCATTCTTTCTTTCTTTCTTTTTTTGGCTTCTCATCGAGTAATTGTACACCATAGGGTTATGATGATTAGCCTTTCTAGCTTATACATAAAGAAAAGTACTGCTCTCGCTCTCACGCACACAGAGATACAGAGACATGTCATTGTAGTGATGCTATTGGACAAACATTGCCAACAAAAACATGATGATGAGAGGACGTGACACTACAAAAATATGCATATTTTTTCGTCTCAAAGCAAGCTACAATTACAAAGATCACTTCACTTTCTTGCTACTTGCTACTATCTTCTGAGATGGCTGAGTTTATCGATCATTAGCTAATGAAATAATGACGAGAAGAATATTCAGATTGGCCCATCCCCAAATAAAGATAAGAATGGTTAAGCATATATATATATATATATATATATATAGGTCCAAATCAAGAGCAATATGCCAATATTTAAATGAGCACAAGGTGGATAAGTACTTAGCAGTTACCAGCCGATCCCTTGACTTTCCGCCCAGATGAAAGGCCAATGAGATCATCAATTACTTAAAAAGAAATTTTATGCATCAGCCACTATTTACTTTCACAACCTATATTTATAATTTTTTTATAAGATATAAGGATATTTTTCATAGAATATATAGTGTGAGATAATGAATAGTAACTAATAAAAAGAATTTTTCATTACCTAAATAGCTTGAGCTGTTCAAGCATCGTGAATTTTTATCAACATTATTACTAATATTCAAATGGCCCAAGTAGTGAACAAATAAATCGAATAAAGTGAGCTGGTCAGGTCATTGGGCTCAACTAGTCCCTCAAGGTTTGATTGACTTGGTATAATACATGCGTTTTTTTTTATCAACCACGGCATTTACTCTCTAGAACATTAGGGTCTTGGATCGATCAACTGATCATGGATAGTGGATTCACATATTTGACTGCATGTTAACTGTCCTTTTTCCCATAAATAAATAAATAAAACTATCCCTTTGATATACATATATACACGTGTATATATATATATATATTGTTAAGGCGTGTTTTGTATCCTCTAACTGTGGCGGCATCTCGAGAGCCTACAAAGGGGGATGAGGTGGTGGTCGGGTGTGTTTGTGAGACATTCGATGTCAAAATCAAAATATGTTTTCTACAGAGAACCTAAAGATGAAAGATTAGAGATTTTAAAGAGTAATTAACTCTTTTTTCTTGTCAACCTTTTTCTTATTTATACTAAATCCTTTGAGGGATTCCAAACCTCACTGTCACTATAATGATCACCTTTTGTTTTGGATGGCATGGTGTCACATTGAATGAGGTCGTCCCTATCAGCAACTGAGACTCAATTTCGATGCGAACCATCTGACGTAGCATTTAATGTGGTCGATCCTACAGGAGATAGGATTCCAACCAGTCTTTCCCTCATTAATGCATTGGGCTCAAGTGAGGGTTGTATGTCTCTTTCCCATGGGCCAGCTTGAGCTTCTCCCAATTCTTCTTGCACACATATGGTCATATATTGCATATGTATTATATAGTGGGGAAAGTTAAGAGGGTTAGTCTTGTTAGTAACAAAATATATTAGACCTAGTCCACCGCGTGTAAAACCATCAATAGTTTGAGGAGGGAAAATAAGAGGAGGACAATATAAGACAATAGTTAAGGGAAGAATTCAAATCAGGCGCATAAAAGGAAAATGTAAAAGTGACATAAAACAGACATTTCTCACCAACCATTCCCAATACCTCAATAAATGAGATAAATGAGACTTTCCTACCCAAGATAATGGGACTTTGGGATGACTTCAAAAGGAGACTTCTTCTGGACAACCTTTCATGGACTTCTCGGAATGTTTCTTCTACCTCAATCCTAGAGACTCAAGAAGCATTATCTTCTCCAGCAAAAAAGGCATGCATCGACTTCTATTGTATTGTGAGATACAAGAAATCATGAGAGATTGTACAAATCACTTATTATAATGAATTTATCCTCCAAATACTCTATAACGTAAGTCTTATATCGAATTACGTAAATTTATATATCTCTTATTTATATTTTATTACCATAAATGAATGGAAGAACGATGTACCGATACATGAGTCACGTTCACCGGACTCATATATTGTGGGCCGAGGAGAACGACTCATTCCTCCTTTCTAGCCTGTTATGCAGGTTTTGTCATTTATAACAAGTCCGACCCCCCACCTTCCCCTCTCGAGTCCTTAAATCTATCAAACGACTGGGTCATCCAACAGTACCCCACATTAATTTCCATCCTACTCAACGTACACTCGGAACTACTATAAAATGCTAAGCATGCAGTAGCAATACAAATCAGTAGGCTATCTTCCAAGAGACCCAATTAATTAAGAACCATATGCAGCACTTTCGACCCATTTCCCTCCCAGATCGATCACTGTAATTATATATTAAGTTCCAAATTAAACTCAAGGTCGATGAATGTTTATAATAATAATAATGAAGGTTTTATCTTTGTGAAATTGCGGTCATGATGACAGTACGTACTACGTACTATATATGAATCTCTGCATTATATATGATAACATGTACATGATGGTCAAAATTAAAACTTGTACGTTTATCTTCTAAGCTGACCAAACGCATATATGGTTTAATTTGCCACTTGCAAATAAAGTATATATGCCCAAATAATTGCAAGCAGTCCCGGCAGGCCACTTCAAATCCATACCAACTAGCTAGCTTCATGCATGCACCCACCCATATATGCAAAAGGCCCCGCTAGTTCTAATTAACTCAGGATTCTTGTAAAAAAAAAAATAGTTCGAATTCTCATTATAATAACATCGCCTACCAAACAAGAATTAATGCCATGCATATGGCTAATTACTACTGATGATGAGGGCTTTTAGCTAATTATTTATATTAATTATAATTGGAAATAGAACTATATATATACGTTGAACTTGAACGGATCCAGATCGATGGCTTTTGAAATAAAAAATCAGCCGTCCTCGTTGCAATTCTTTGTTATTATAAGTTGCCCAACTAGGCCGCGCCGGGATTCCTGCCCAAAAAGGCAGGTCAACTACCATTACTACTACTAATTACTAGTCTCGTCGATTCCATTATTATATAATATGCATGCATGATTGACTTGATCATCATCTTTTTTCTTGTTTCGGGTGCTATTTACATAACTAACGACATGACATTGTTGAAAATTACTAAATTCATACATGTAACGTCGATATTTCCTAGGATATTGCAAGCCTATATATAGAAAAATAGTGGATTTAATTTTTATTTGATATTTTACATCAATATTAATTAACATGTTGGTCTTTGACAAACAAATTAAGGTAAAGTTTGTTTTTTTTTTTTAATTTTCAGAAAAAATGATATTTGGATAATAAATTACATAAAATTAATTTGAAAATATCATTTCCTCGTAATTTGGTTAAAAAAGTATTACAACTACAAAGAGATTTCATAAAAGTAAACTTATAATGATGTGATTTCATGCAATCTAACGTACCACGGATATAATTACTAGCTAGGCATAGTCGTTGGCGGATATATAATATATAGGCCGGGACGTTAATCATGTTTCGCTGATGAATGAATTTGCAAAATTCTTCCTTTTGTTTGAAGTCATGTACAAAGAAGCTGGGCATCTGATCATATATTAATTAATGTGAAATGGATCACATTCAGAGTACTACAGCCATGCACTGGATCATGTCTGGAGAAGTACAGAACCCTAGCTAGCTAGCGTGCGTGACGGGTAATTAACCATCCCCTTTAACTCGATCGTCTACGGCTATAATGCATATATATCCCATCATGTGCATTAAGATCGATCGTATAATATAGATCAGTTAGCCCTAATCTATATTTTTCATTATATATGACAGTTTGGCCCAACTTTGAACTAATTAACAAACATTGTTTTCAGCTAGCTTCATTTTATCACGCATCGATCCACGTTTACCTCCCACACCACACGCAAAGAACACCGAAACTTAAGGTTGCTTTGGTTTTCTAGTCTTCCTCGTTACTTTGCACTTCTAATGCAGCATCTCTGCAACTCATGTTGAACTTAACTCATGTCCAACCCAGAAAATCTTAACACGCTTTGTCATTATGAGGAACATCGATCCTAGCTCCCAGTACTAAAGAATATTAGGATCGATACAGTGTACCACACCTTATTGGATTCTATGATCGATCTTATTTTATAAGCTAGCTAAAGAAAAAATGTCCTAAAATTCAGCAATATTTTACCACTGAATTCAGAAGTAGTGCTCCAATGATCTTAGGTTATGTAACAGCTAGCTAGCTGTAAACTCCAATATAATTAAAGTATTCTTGAAAGATTAGCAGTCCAGAAAGAACATTCCCACACTCTTGTTTCACCAGTGAATTGGGGAAGAACAACATGAGATGGTTTTCAAGGCCGCGTTTTTAGAGAATGGATATGCGTATGCGTTAACAACACGGCAAGCATCGCGTTCACATTACCTTCACATAATACACACTTGTTCGACCCGGGTTACTGATCTTTAAAATATTTAAGGTTAAAAAAGAAAAGAAAAACCTTTGCTTTTGCAGTTTGCTTATGTTCCGGCTGGAGTACGTCAACACGAGTGTGAGCGTGTGTTCGGTCGATCGTTTACGTGGGAAAGTGGACCGCTCTCTAATAACGTACCTTGAATGTTTTGAAGTTGTCGCCTTCTGTTTTTCCCTGCTTGCTTAAACTGCTTGATGAACTTTGACACAGTGTATCATGATCAGGATTAATATTATTTCAGAAAAATATTTTTTTTTTGGGACATATTCCGTTCAATTTTAAAGGGAAGATAAGAAAGAGATTTCTGCTCTCGAAACTTTGAATTTAAGAAACATAAGCCAAACTGATCAATGCATGTTTCAACACACATTTTGAGTGAGTTTTTTTGTCTGAAAATCATTCTGGTTAATGTCCCGTTTGGAATTTGGGCTGAAATCATATCAGTCTAATTTTAAATTGAATCTAATATCTAAATATTCAACCCTCAAATCACTAAACTCATCTTAACTGATCAAAACCTATTTACACATGGGATCTATAACATTTTTCAACTCAACACATATTTACACGTGGGATCTACAACTTTTTTTAATTTCTCATAAATACATCTAAACTCATATTCACATTTAAATACATCTAAATTCATCTTAGATGAGTCTCAGAAAATTCATTATACCATCTTAATTCATTACTATTCATACAGAACACATTTAAACAAGATTTTTTTTTTCTCACTGAAAAGTATATTAATTTGAACACAACTTTTTTTCCAGAGACACTATATAGTACTTATGTATAATACGATTCAATAGTTTTTAATTATTTGAATACTATTAGATCATTAATTATATATGAATCTAATTAATTAGATTAAAAAATATTCGATTCATGTTATAATAATTAACTCGCTTAAAAAATCACACTGATTATAATTGAGGGGCCGGTTGCATTAATGAAGGTATATAATCATTGGCTTTACTCTTCATCATTTTTACACTATATTTATTTTTATTTTATTTTATTTTTAATCTTAAATTAATTAAATTCTTCTATTCATAATTTTTATACTATATATTTGATAAAAAAAAATTAAAAATTAAAAAATTATGTATAATATATGATGCGAAAATTATGTGTAGATTTTTTGTACAATCATTGCCCAGATGCGCATTAAAGGGGCGAACCACATGGGAGGTTAGTGGCTTGAGTTGAGACTGCCATCACTCTATTAGCTAGCATGCGCTGGTTCATGCTTGTTGAGACCGAAAAGACAACCATAATTCCAAATTTCCATTAGCACCGCCACCACAACGAGACTGCCTCGCTGTACCTGCGCTTGTCACGCGGCAGCACCTCCAAATTCAATAGAATATTCAGCTTCCGCGAAAGAACAAGTACCCCCAAAAAATAAAAAAAAAACGACCTTGACTTTATCCAACTACGTACAGTCAATCGGTCGGTCGGTCACCTCTCTGAATGGCACATTAACACGGACATGAAGTAATTCCACAAAATGGACTTGGAATAAAATTTGATGAAGAGAAGAAACTAATTAATTGTTTTTGTAAATGATTATAATTGTATTTTTTTTTCCAACTCTTTTAGCCGTAGAAGTTAATCTATCGATCGTCCTTCTTTCTAATTCCATCCACCCAAAAATTTGTACAGCAAGAGTAGTAATGATAAAATAATAAAGGATTAATAATAGCTGTCTCTGAGAGTTTATGAAACAATAAATAAATTCACTGTACAGAAACAATTCATCTAGATATATTAAAAAAAAAAAAAAACTATTTCAAAGGTAACTAAAAAAAAAAAGAAGAAAAAATCATGAAAGTAATGCGATTCACGTAAATATCTAGAAATCAATCTTGGAAGGAAACCACGTCGTCCGGACTCATCAAGAACAAACGCGGCTTCTTTGTTGGCAGAGGAGACTCCACCTCTTGCTCCGCACAAAGCTGACTACTTTTCCTATCGAGCCAGAACTCGGGCAAGGCCGGCAGGTTCAAGTCGAAGCCACGGTGGCTCTGGCAGAGGCTGGAGCCGCCACCTTCAGAGAAGGTCACGCCGCTGTTGGCGTTGGTGTTGGTGTTGGTGTTGGTGTTGGTGTTGGCGTTGGCGTTGGTGTTGCTATGGCTATTGCCACCGTCATAGTGGCAGCGCTTGTGGCCGCCCAAGGCCTGGCCCGTGGGGAAGGTCTTGTGGCAGATGGAGCACTCGTGGGTCTTGCCGCTCGTGCCGGCAGCGGTTCCGGAGGAGGAGGAAGTTGACGGGTGGTTGTTGTCGTTGGCGGTGATCTTGGCCGTGGCTGCTTCGGAGGACTTGCGGTGGCTGGCCTTATGGCCGCCGAGGGCTTGGTAGGAAGGGAAGGCTTTATCGCAGACGGTGCACTTGTAAGAAAGCTTCAAGGCCGGCGGCTGCGGCGGCGATTGTTTTTGTTGCGTTTGAGAGGTTATATCGCTGGTGGTGCCGCCACGGGCGAGCATGATGAGGCAGAGGGCGAGGTACTCTTCCTCGGTCTCGACGCGTCCTGGTCGTTTGGAGCGTTTCCTCTTCGTCCATGGCTCCGCATATTGACGCTCGACGTCGTCTAATTCGTAGTTGAAAGGAGTGGCAGTGGTGGGAGAATTCAGAGCTTCCAAGGCCATATCGAGAGAGAGATCGATTGGTTTTCTCGGATAGAAAGAAAGAAAGAAAGCAATTAGGAATAACTGTAGATATTAGAAAGAGTGAAAGATATGTATTGTGTGTTTGGAGTGTCTGTGTGTATAGAAGAGAGATGGATGTGGTTTAAATAAGGATGGGTGTGGTGTGGGGGGTATTGGTTTTGGGGGGGTTTGGAGAGGAGGAAGTGAAGTGGGTCAACTATACAGCTAAAAAATAAAGAGAGTGGGAGTGGTGGTGGGGTGGCGACTGAATGAATTAGCTTGAGCTACGAGAGGACTTATTCAAGTCAAAACGCCTGCTAGCTCCTTTTCCAATTTTACTCACGTAAATTATATACACTCGGAGATATATGGATATAACTAATCTATATATATAAATAAATAAAAATAAAACTGGTAGGCGTACGTAGACCGGACCGACTTTGGTGGGTCTTAGGGGCGTATTAAGCACGCTAATTACGGTCGTTAAGCTAGCCTGGTCACGTCTCCTCCCCTCCCTTCCCTTCACAAACTGGATAAGAACAATTTAACTCGATCCCTGCGGATATATTGTTATTTGTCTTGCAGTTATTAATTAGCTGATGTCTTAGTAAATCATATTAATTATTTTTTACGTAATAATAAAACAAAAATTTATAAGCTTTGGATGGTTAATCATGTGATCAAAAAGATTAGAAATATCCCATGATCTGGACTTGGATTGCAATTGTAGAAAGATATTAAAGCTCTATCTATATATGTTTATTATAATTTTTAATTATTTTTAGTCGTAGCCAGCTTTGAAATTGTGAGCTAGCTTCTGTTGTGGCGGTTCCTTGTTGGTTTGCTATGTTGTCGATGCGGCAAGACAGCTAAACTTACGTAAGAAACATCCTTTATTAGCCACGTGTTATTACTAGTCCCATGATTATCCTCGTTATATATACTCTATAGAAAAACAAAAAGATCATAAAGTAGCCCCTGATCTTTACGACACCTAAATCTTTGCTTGCCAGGTAGAACGAACTTGGGAGCTTGGAACTACTCCAACCCAACCTCCCCACTGCTATATAGCATATATGCATTGAGAATGATGCTATATCCTGCCGTCTATTGTTGCGTGTCTTTAGTGTATTTATATATTTTTTTCTTTTAAATATTTTTTAAAAATACACAAAATTATTAATAATCTCAAATTCAGAGACAAAATAAAAGACAATTTAGCATTTTCGGTGTATTAATTCCTCGTAGGTAACCATACCATCTAATCGCATAGAAAAAAAAGATGTAGAGTCACGTATGGCGGCGGGAAAGAGTGTACTAGTACACTACCGAAAGTAGTTAGCTTTCTCCAAGCGTCTCAGCCTCAGGTGCATCAAGGCCACGCAACAGACACGTGGCACTTCAAAGACAATTTTCTCGTGTTTGCCATAACGGACAAGCAATTGAAAAGATGTTCACATCACGCCGTCCATTTTTTGTTGGAGGCCATCTTTGGCTGCCATCTGGCTATTGCTAATGCTGTAATTTGCCACGTATCACTTCTCCCATAGTTTTGAGTATCACGCAGTCATGCTAAATGTCTACGAAAAAAACAAATAAGACATTAAGGTAAGAAAATGTCGTATTAATACTTATACGTGATCTTTTTTTTTTTTTTGCTTGGGGGGAAAATCGTGGTTACGGCCACCTCATATTTGAAGAGAATTCGAGGTCCCGTTTCAATGCTCGTACGTGGCATTGTGCATGCCAATACAATAAAGATCAAAGTACTGTTTTCTCATATACGACAACATGAGCATTGGTCGTGATCATCTTTATGCTTGTGGTGGAACGACGTAGCGGAGGGAGAGCTGCTTTCTGAGATCGATAAAAGATTGGCTTTGCTTTGGGCCTAAAACAAAAGGGTTACTGTGATTCATACGACTATCTATGCTCTAATCCAATAGGCAATTGACATGTCATGATTAGGGCTTGCCGGTTTTACCAATGAGAAGATGGATCCCTACAAAAAGTAGCATATATAAAGAAATGAAAGACGTAGCTTTGTTGTTCAAGTTAAAAAGACTTTAGTGTGGCGTCAAAGTTTGGCACTCTTCTAAGCAAACACTAACTTCCAAGTTTTGTTGGGAGGTTGATTCTTTCATATTCCCACTTGTAAATTTTAGTGTAAAGGAGTTGCTTGCATTCATGCATGCATAGGTCATGATCATGTCTCACTCACTACTACACTGCATTCACTATATATATATGTACTTCAGTCTCTTGTTTTGCATTGAAATAGCATATATATAGTCATATATCCATCCCATGCATGGCCCCTCAATTCATTTTGTTACATATTATATATATAGGATATGATTTGGAAACAGCTTGGGGGATCATAAGATTCGATCGTGATGTTGATCTCATTAATTCTCTCCTAAGCAATCCATGTAAAGAAGCTGTTAGCTAGTGAGCCTGATTTGATTATATCATGCTAACGTACGTACGTTATCACTTCCATGCATCTACTTTGTATGAATGATATGAAAAATAATTAATGTTTAATTACATTTTTTATCTTGTTATCTTCAGTCTCGCGCTTACTAGTGTGACACATGTTAGCTAGGTGATTTTATATATCAACCACTTCATGAAAAATCACTTAAAATATATGATTGAAAAGTATAAAGCTTAGGATAAAGAATATATAGATAGTAGTACTTGAGAACATTATAACTAGTATAGCTAATTTTGACTTTTCAAAAAAAAAAAAAGGAATAATGGTATGCCTCACATAAAGAGTGATATATTCATTTAAATCTTAGTATTCCCAACAACATAGAGACGTGTCATATTATTCATTACCAAATGACTAGGAATGACAATAATTTATAAGATAAAGAAAGAGAATTCCTACTCAGACAAATTTTAATTTACTTTTCTTATTGGAATTTTTTTTTTTTTTTCAGGGCACGTCTTGCATATTGGACTGTCGGCCCATATCAGCGATAATAGAGCTCCCGAGTTAACGTGGGCTCAATTTGGGCTGGGCTGGGCAACCACCCTGCTATAATTTCTAAGCTCTTAATTGTGGGCTTCGTTAATTACAATTGTAACATCATAGAGAGAGCTCCACGGAAATAAAGATCAATAAATATCTTTATAATTGCTTAAATTTAAATTTGTAAAATAATTTCCCTGCCGCAATGCGTCGTGGACTCTAGAAGCCCATGCCACATAGCGGCAGGGAAACAAAGCCACATACTTTTTACACTGCAAAACGCCGAAGGCAGTGAAATCTCTCTCTTCTCTCTCTATGGCAACCTCGCTGCTCTGCCCGCTCTCGGCTCTACCCTCGTCCACCATCGAGGACCCTCGAGCATCTGGGCAAGTGGGTCCCTCTCTTGGGCTCCAGAAGTCCACCTTCCTTCACGGCACCAAGCTCTTCTCTGCATCTCTTGTTCACCCAACAAGGAGGAGCATAGCTCGAAGATGCTTCTGCTCCCCACTTGCCAAATCCTTGGACCACATTCCCAAGCACTTCAGGGAAGAGAATCTTAAAGATGGATGTGAGTATCTCTCGCCCGAGTTTCCAATTTCAAAGACACCAACTTTCATCTCTCGCCCTCGTTTCCAATTTCAATGACACCAACTTTCTCTATATTATTTACCCATGCTCAATTCAATTATTTTTTGTTCCTCGCGTTTAATTAAAGTCATCTTAATGGAAAAAAAGTTGTGGTTACATAGATTGTTTATTGCTTGAGATATATAATGTTTTCCTTTTCATGGTTTCTGGTATAGGCAAAGAAATTTGCTCGTTATATTTTGATAGAGTAGTTGGATAACACAATCATTTCATGTTTTTAATAATTAAATAAGTTAAAGTTGGAAAGCTGAGAATTGAAATTAGAAGGTTTTGAAAACAGTAGACTATTGAGATATTTTGATTTACATTTTGGTAATAATTTACCCCGCCGCACTACTAGATTAAAACTTACGTGGTCCTAATCTAATATCACATCGATTTTATATTCCTGATATTGGTGTCACTCCCCCTTTAACCGTAGTTGGTGATGACTATGGCTTGAACTTATTATATGGTACAAAGGATGCCCTAGTGAAAATAAAACCAAACTGGTACCAGATAAAGTGTAAAACCCAATTATAGAGTGCCCTTGTCAGTATGAGAAGAGGCTACACTTGCTGAAAAGCTGCTTTAAATTTTAGTCTCAGCCAGAAAAAAAAAAAAAAAACAAATTGCTACTAAACTTCACCTCCATTTTGCTCTGATAGTGATGGACAATTACAAGAATGCACCCCAATCTCTTTACGGCCTTACTGCTTCACAAATGGACATGTTCATGACAGAAGATAATCCCATCCGACGGCAGTCAGAAAGAGTTACAGAGGTTACTCTCACTTCTTACGTTCTCCTTGGTTTCATCTGAATGGCTTATGATGTCATATGAAGAAAATCCATTATATATTATGCTTGTTGGAAGTTGGTTCCCTATATAACCTAAATTTTATGGCAGCAAATTCAGTGATCCGTTTGGTTCTCTTTTTGACAATTATTGACAGGAAAGCATCTCATCTGCCACGAACTATTTGGACCATGGAGGGATGTGGAGTCTGTCAGGCATTGGTGAAAAGGGTCCTTCAAAGTACAGTATGAGTGTAAGCATGTATCGTGGAGGAAGCAGAGGATATGGAAGACCCAGAACTGCTCCTCCTGATTTGCCTTCTTTACTCTTAGATGCTCGGATATGCTATCTTGGCATGCCAGTAAGCCACTATACTCTGTCTATCACAATGGCATGTTCTATCCATTTGATCTGAACCATATTGATATTTTCTTGTCTGCTTGATTTAGATCGTGCCAGCTGTAACCGAGCTCCTTGTTGCTCAATTTATGTGGTTGGACTATGATAACCCTTCAAAGCCTATATATTTATACATAAATTCATCTGGGACACAGGTTAGCATCGAAATATGTTGTTTTCAGTATTTAGGTTTACCTCCATATAGAAAATTATGATCGGTAAAATCGTATTTGCTATGTCTGAAACTCTGAGCTACATTTATGATCAAAATGTGTGCACATATTTAATTTTATTTCTCTCATGCCATTTTAGAATGAGAAGATGGAGACTGTTGGATCAGAAACTGAGGCATATGCCATAGCTGACATGATGGCTGTAAGTGCTATTACCAACTATATGTGGTATTTTTTGCATCTACAATGACTCTGAAATAAATCATACTGGTGCTCAAAACAGATCCATTGAAATTTCTTCTTATGTTTTAGAGTGAGGTCATCATTTTTATTTTTTGTGCTTAATCTACTTTCTTTAACCTGTGCATATCCTTCATTATCCGCTTGAAGTACGTCAAATCAGATGTCTATACTGTGAATTGTGGCATGGCATATGGTCAAGCAGCAATGCTCCTGTCACTTGGAGCAAAGGGTTATCGTGCTGTACAGCCAAACTGCTCCAGTATGATTCACTTTTCTCTAAAGCTTACAAGATCATAATAACTACTTTCTGCATGGTTGTTCTGCTCCTTTAAGCTAAAAGTAGAGTGCTGTATTTGTATCACTTTACTGCATTCATGGTCAACAAACATGTAAATTATTAAACAAACTTTAACTGAAGCATTGGGTAAAAGTCAACAATTTCAAAAATTTGAAATTCTATTGTTTAGAATTTATAAATGACTTCGGAAAAACCTATTTTCCATCCTTTGTTGGATTTACGTTTTGCTATCATCATAGTTGGTCTTCAATTGCTTTCTGGTAGCTGAACCTAATGATTCAAAGCCCTAGATATGGCAACTTACTGGTAGGACTTCTGTTTTCAAAGATAAAAGAGCCACCTTCTAATGCCCGAGTTATATCTTCTCGTGCTATCTTTATTTAGCGTTCAAAGTATGTTGCATACTGATCTTTGCAGTGTTCATATCCCTTCCTCTGCAGACTCTGTTGATCTTTTAAATTTTAGCTTGTGATTCTTTAAGAGGGGTTCTATGTCTGAATCTTGTATGAATAGAGTTCCTCCTCCTGTAATAAGTTTCTATTTCATATAGAAAGAAACTGATCCTGTTATTATATAATTGTTCTCAATTCTCACTTATAAAAAAATTATTGTTACCAATTCTATTATTGTTATCAATTCCTCCTCCTCTGACCAGTAAAAAAAAAACAAAAATGGTTATCATCATCTTCATCAAATAAAACCAGAATTTACTAATGACATCTCTACATTAGTAGTCATATATTTTAGTCACTTCACATCCATTCTTTAAAACATAGCACTTTTCTCCAGATTCACCTTCCATGTTTTTTGAGGTCTTTTCACCTTCTTTCCCTCTAGTAGCATGTCTCTACCATTTATCAACTTTTTCAGAGCCCAATAGGAGATGGGAACTAATCATGTTATCAACTATGGTTTAATTGGTTTTTCACTTCACCTTTGCAACCTGCCGATTGACAAATATACTCGAAACAAGTAGATCTTATGTTTGGCAGATGTGTCTGCAGTATAAACATTTGAGCCTTTTGATTGTCTCTCTTTTTAATTGCAGCAAAGTTATATCTTCCGAAAGTCAACAGATCAAGTGGGGCGGCCATAGATATGTGGATCAAGGTACTGGCTCTGTCACTGTCACTGTCTGTGGGTGTCTTTTTTGTATGTGTCAGCTTCTTTGACAAGCTTCTTTCAGGCCAAAGAGCTGGATGCAAATACTGAGTACTACATTGAGCTATTAGCAAAAGGAATTGGGAAACCCAAGGAAGAAATCTCTAAAGACATCCAGCGACCTAAATATTTCAGAGCACAGGAAGCCATAGATTATGGCATTGCAGACAAGATAATCGACTCGAGGGATATTGCATTTGAGAAAAGGGTAATTTTTTCTTCCTTTTGTTTTCTTTGTTTATTCTTTCTTGTTAACACTCATGCCTTCATTCCTTTTATAATTATAATTTCTCCAATCAGAACTATGATGAGATGCTTGCCCAATCAAGAGCAACGAGAAGAGCTGGAGGAGCCGGTCCACAAGCTGCTCCCTCTGGATTTAGGTAATTAAAGAGCAGGCAGCAGCATAGCATAAAGGTCAAAAGGAAAGGTTGATGCTGGCATAAAAGCGCCTTGGGAGGATTTGGTCACGCAAGGAGCTTCTGTTTAACTTCTAGTTATGGTGCAAGAATGATAATGTGCCTTTTTGTGACCCCAGAACACTTCTTCGGTACTGTCTTTTTTAAATGCTTATACGTGCTATCTTTGAGATTCCGCAATATTTAATTGCTTGCGTAACCAAAAGACACAACAAATTTTGGGCTTTTTATTTTGTATATATGTAACATCTAGTTGTTTTTCTCTTGTTTTCATGTTTCTGTAAAAAAAAAAAAAAAAAAGATTTTTTCTCGATGCAAAACAAACAAGGAACTGAAGACGTCCGCGATTGGCCAGAAAAGTCCGGCCCTCGGCCCTCCATCCATCTGGATTCTGAGTTTTTTATTATGTTAGGACTTACGATGGGAGTCCAATCTTCGATGCTTCAACGGAATGGACCCCCAAGTTTCATTCAGGGTGTAGACTTCGACTTAGGTTATTCGAAACCACGCAGAATAATATCACCGTCCATGATCAACTGATTAATCTCTTGATCACAATCTTCAGATCTTGTACATGATCATCCATTCCCAAGAATTCTTCAAACTCCACACCCCCTGTTCTAACATCTATGAATTTACTCCTTTTTGCCAATCTTGGTTGTATACTCTAGTGAGATTGTCATGTAAATAGCACTTACACAAATCGGAGAGAATCAATATGGGATTTCGCAACATTTTAACACACCCAACTCGTGCGGATCATTTGCTAACTCTTGTGGATATTACAAAAGTTCGTCCACAGAAAGACATAAAAAATTATACATCCAGACCATTATGGACCAGCAAGGAGATCATACATTTTCTGTTACGCGGGAGGATTTGGGTAGACTTTCGGCTTTGGCTTGACCTCTATTTCATTTACGCTGCGAACATAGATAGCATCTGGTTCGTGACTGCAAGATGCAAAGACAACACATAAGAGTCAGCATGTAAGGCTTTGGGCAGGTTTGTTTTTTGGGGGATGGGGGAGAAGGGAGTTGATCTTACGCTTTATCTCCCTCTTCATATGTATAACTTGATGCCACCGCCAAAAGGCAGCCATCTCTGCTGAATGAAAGTGCTGCAATGCTTGTCGGATATTTTGAGTACTGGAAAAGAGCAAACAGAAATTCAAAGAAATTAAAGCTTTCAACAATTTTACTCAAGATGACAGCATTACATAAGCAAACTTTTACCTGATACAACCTCTTCTTGTTATTCCCATCCCACACATTCACAAAGCCATCACAACCTCCAGTCGCAAATGTACCATAGCTGCAGGTTGAATTTGAAAGAATATAGTAACTATGTGAACAGTATGGAAAGAAGCTGCTATAGTTAATCTCAGGATGTGGACTTAATTGTCAACCCCAGCTCAAAGATAATTTATCCACCTCCAGATCCAAAAGAGGCAATTGTGCTTACTTCTCAGTTCAGTTACACAGATTGTTTGTCCACATCAGCCAATTGTGTGCAAGCACATATAAAATCCTGTTAACACGCTTTATTTACAGATTTGCTTTTGATTTATTTTATTTTACACATGTTTCTAAGTTGGCTTTACTCATATTTCTTTCAGGTCAACAAAATTAGTTATTCCTACACTAATATGAGAACAGATTCTTGACTTTATTAGCAACAATCTGGGCCATGCTCCTTGTTATAAACTGCCCAATTTCTAAAGGTCATACCTAGAAAACTAAATTCACAAGAATGATCTTCACCAAAGCAAGTATTTTAGATATAAAAAGATTACACATTTGACAAGCCTGTTCGGTTCTATCAATTAAAAGATTCAACATTCAGCAAAAAAAACATATATATATATATATATAAAATTAAAAGATACAACGCACACAGAATATCAAAATCAATAATTCAATGCACAAAGAATTCAAAAACTTACACAGGGTGGAATGCAATGGCATTTACTGGGTAGACAATGTCCCTTCCAGCCTCTGATTTTCTATGACACTTAAATGCATACCTGAACATCACTTAAAATCTTCAGCAAGTAATATGATCGCCGAAAGGCATATAGCAGGAAAAAAAAAAAAAAACAAACAGGCCTACTAGCATTTTCATGCTATATTAGCAGTGAAAGATCAGCAAACTCCCAACCAGCCACAAATGATGGCACAAAACATGACAAGGCTATAATTTAACCAATAATGTATAGCATGCAACATACTATACACCCTAACAATTTCTGAACTAACAAAAGCACACTTTGCAATGTTGCAAATGCTGTTTGTAACGACTCAAGGAAACTCGAAAGAACTAATCAAAGTTACAATTGGAGCTCTTGAAGTCATATGAAGGACAAGAACTTCTCAATTTCAGGCAATGAGGGATCCCCTTCTTCATATTTTACAGAAACACAGGGAACATTATTCAAGTAATACTGTGCTTCATAATGGTCCATGCAAAGATCAACACATACTTTTTGGCTTGACTAGCCTCTGAGAGATCAAAAAATTCCATTGCGACTCTTCCTTCAACAGAGCTTAGGGCATATCCTGTTAACAGTAGTCAAATATGTTAATATGAAATCCTAGAGAGTAGAGAGGAAGAGTGCTTCGAATGGACAAAATAAGTGGACTATTTTCAGCAAAACGCTATAACCCCTTCTCATGGATATACAGCCAAGTGGCCAAACACAAGCTTCTAGCTTGCTTCCTGTCTCTTTTTCCCCATATGTTATGCTATCTCAGTCAGAGGAGGATTTATCACAACCTACCGAATAGATATAATAAAAACTTCTAGGCAAGTTTACTTATTGTAGTCAATTAAAATATTTCAAATGATACAGCATAAGAAAAGAGCAACTGCCTATGGTATAGCTGCAAATTCAAGAAAGCAACTCAAGTGCAAACCTTTGTATCAATAGGACCAGAAATTGTCTTTCAAGTGAGGAGGGAAGGAGAGAGAGAATGGGCGGTGTTTAACTGCAAAAGCATATTACCTGTTCCATTGGGATAGCAGCGCACACATCTAGTTTGATATTTCAATGAAGATTCCCTTCGCTGTTCGGGTTGAGACATATTTCTCAAATCATAGACATTTACATGTCTTCCTGCAGTTGCTACAACTAATCGATTTCCAACAAGAGAAAGTGAGTAAACACGCTCAGGTTGGGCGTATGTCCCAACAAGAGTGCGATCCTGCCCACTTGCACCCCTAGGATCCCAACACTTCAAGGTTTTGTCCCAACTACCCGTGATTAATTGCCCTGGAATAATTCACAGGTAAGAGAGAATATTACACATGAATTACCAAACAAACGAAACAAGAATGGTTCTATTGGAAACATTTTTTATATTTCATTAATATAGCATAACCATTCTAAGGACAAAAGCGGCATAAAAGTCCTGTGTTTTTAATTATTCCAGGGACATGAGAACATACTTAATGTAGTAATGCAACCAGTCCAACAACAGATCCTTCCTTTAATTTAAAACTCTGTAAAGGATCTCACAACACTGGTTGAAAGAAAATATTTCCTCGTAAATTAATAACTGCCTTAGTTGTCCCTTCTTGTCATCATTGCAGCAGATACTACCAAAAAATGCCAGGTCAGACTATACCTTGGTTATCATGCATGGGTGATACAAAGTAAAAAGAGGAATTGTCACTTGTAACCAATTAATTAAAATCATTATCTCAAACTGTAATTACGAGTTGCCAACCAATTAAGAGTAACAATCATTTCTTCACATTTTTTTTATCAGTAAATAAGAATTTTACTGAAATGGGCAAAGCCAAGTAAACTTGACATACACAGGAGTCATTTCTTCACATTGATTTCATACCAAGTACAAAACTTGACCATGGCAAACTTCTTGACTATCCAGCCCTATAAGTGCCCAAGACAGATACAACCATAGGCCATTAAGAAATTATTGTTGCTTTAACATCCAGACATGTCTGGTCACTTCTTCATTTTCAGTCTCAATTGATTTCTGTTCATCTTAAGATTAGCACGATACAACCTTTTTCACTGATCAAAAAAGGATTAGCATGACACAACCTTGTTAGTTTTCTTTATGGTTATTTTTATTGTTATAATTATTCAATAGCTGCTCAAAATCGTGTCATTCCAGCAAAAACCCACAAAATTTAAAAGAGCAAAGGACTAAGGAGAACGTGAGTACTGCAAAACAAACCTGCTGCATAAGAGTATTCAACACAACGCACAGGCGCATCATGCCTTCCCAAAATATCCTCCTTATTGTAGCTGAAGACAAGCCTGAAACAGAGATGCCATAACACCCAAATAACATCTCCAAAATTATAATCAACATTGAAAACCGGGCAACAAAAACCGGATAGAAGCAATAATCTAAAAATATACAGATCTCAAAGTTAGAGATGCTAAGCCTCGGCTATATTCAGAAGGATAAGGAAGTCATAGATTGACTATAATCTTATGGTTTGACTTCATTACAATTGAAGAATGAAAGTCTCGCCGAACATCGTATTAATTGAACTAAGCTCAGCTAATGAAACTGTAACATTTAAATATAATATCACACCTAAGCTTCTGTTGGGTGAATGTTTTCATGTTTTGAGATCCGTATAACGAAAAAAAAAAACACTGACCGTCTAACTGTATGATCGGCACTGGCACTGAAACCTGATGAATCATCGTGGAAGCAACAGTCGAGGACGGGACCGCCGTGCAAGAACTCGCCTCGCAGAGCATTGGCACTGGCATCGTACAATCGGACGCTCTAAAAAATCAGAACGGAGATTGAGGCTTAGTTTTGAATTTAGTGAGCTAGGAACAGGATGAGAGAGAAGAGATGGAGGAAGAAGAGGTGAAAGCGTACCTTGTCCCAGGAGGAGACGAGCAGGTGATCGCTGTGGTTGGAGAACCGGAGGTTGGAGATGCCGTCGGAGGGAGGGTTGGAGAGCTCGCGGCCCGGGGCCGGCGGTTGGACAGATGTCATGCCGGAACTGACTTGCTTGGTCTAAGAGAGTGGAAGAGTTAGCGAGGGAACAGAGGTAGTGAATGTGTTTAGGGCTTTTGAATTTTGATTTTGATTTCAGATGATGAGCTTTTTTTTCTTTTTCTTTTTTTTAATTAATGAGCGGTGGGGAGTTTAAATTCAAACGAGAGACGGGAGTTCGATTGTGGCGGTCAGTCGTTTGACAAGTTCGGAAGTTCCTCTGCCTATATATATCCTTACGATGGTAATTTGCTGGGAAAACGATTTCTCAAGTTCACAAGAACGTGAGGGATTAAAGCGGATAAAATAAATAAAAATCAAGCTATGTAATATTTATATATATATATATTTGGTAGTATTAAATATGTAATAAATTATTTAATGTGTTTATCTCTTTCTTATTTTAAAATTTTGAATTTAAATAAAAATTTAAAAGAATATTTTCTTAATATATAAAAAGTTATTATAGATAGCAGAATTCTTTAAAACACTAAATTGAGTATGTAAAAGCTTACTCTTAATCAATACAAAAAATTATAAAATTATTATTTTTAATTTTAAGCTTTATCATCACATTTTTTTTTTCTTTTTGAAATGAAGTTTTATCATTTCTAATAATTATTATTTATGTATTTTAAATTTTATTTTACACATTATAAATACACATTTTGAGTGTTATTACTAGTCTATCAACACATCATTTATCATGAGATCTACAATAATTATCGACAAATTAAATTACTTATTAATTATTATAAAATATACTTCAATTAAATAGCATGTTAAGGTTCTAAAAAAAAACCCCTATCTCTCTCTCTCTCTCTCTCTCTCACCCACCAAAGTCTCCCAAGCCCAAACTAGGTTTTTCCGCCGAAGTTCTTCCTCTTCCTCCTTCTCTTTTCTCATCTACCTATTTTGTCTACAAAGTTAATTCTAATTTCTTAGTTGTTTTGTTTCCTTCAAGGTTAAAAAATAAAGATATGCAATTTTTCGGTAACATCTGAGAGAAGCGGCAGTTTCTTGATAATTGTCGCACATAATGCTCACGAGCCACTCACAACTGTGCATGGATCTCATGCGCCTCATCTTTCGACAGCTTTTATTGCCACATGCGTTGAACCAACAGATTTGCCACCATTAGATCTGACTGTTGTGGTTGCATAGAGATAGGGACGTGGGCCCCATGCACCGTCACAAATTACGAAGTCTACCTAAATTGGTTCAAATTGTAATACATCCATTTTCATCTCTATCTTACTATTTTTCATACTGTTTTCCTATATTTTGTTAGGATACTCTTATTTACAAAGAGTTTAATAAAAATTTTAAATCGTTGATACTCAAAAATCATCACCCCTTCTTTAGTCCCTTGTCAATCTCTTTCTATTACAACCCATAAGACCCACTTTTTTTTACTCCTACCTTCGGTGCGAGATTCACATGTATTCATTTGGGTGAGTGTATTACACGATGGAGTTATAATTTTTTATTTTATTTTGTATTATAAGAGTTGTTCTATTTGACCACAAGGTCACAAAAACAAGGCAATTGACTTCTCCAAAAGCTATTTTAAGATAAAATGCAGCTACTACAATTATCATGACATTTGGTTAGGAATTACAATCCCACTCTCGAATATATAAAAAAAGTTTCACTTTATACGACTCTTCTTAGCGGGAAAGGTAGGAAACATTTATTTGTTTCCAATGCTCATTTTATGTATTTTTTCTATAGTGCTATACCTGTTAAGAAATGGGATTTGTCGGAGTCCCTAGACTCCCTACCCCTTATTTATGTATTTCCATATATTTTACATAATATATCAAGTTTGTTTAGAAAAAAAGTCAAAAATAAATTTATAAATAGGTTTTTAAATTCAATACAAAATATCGTTTGACACAAATTTAAGATGTGGTGTAAATTTGACAACGCTGAGTGGCCCAAAACATATTTGTAGCCCAAGTCCACAGGCCAGCTCGGCCCTTCCACTACCACCATGCACGTTGCACTGTCACATGCGTTGTCATGTCAAAAATTCCACAATTTTACCGTTCCACCAAATTATAGGGGAAAAAAAATTCAAGAAGAAAACCGAAACGGATCTCCATGCCGAGCACTGCAACTCTAGACGATGACAACAAAAAAATTACATTAATTCGGTGAAGCCCCACCGTTCTCTCTCTACCTTAATTGGTCTTAAACCCTAATAGTCTCCACCATTTCGTTAATACCTTATTGATCGGTCTGGTTTAAGATTGTGCACCGTTCAATGCAATGGTGGTCTGTAAATGCAGAAAGGTGAGTGCTATAATTACTCAGTGTTTTCTTTCTTTGTTTCTGATAATTTTTTTGCTGGTTCATTTGCTTGAGGTTTGGATCGGATCAAGCTCGTATTCCGATATCCAAGGAGATCCGCTCCCGGATTTACGGATTATTGTTTTAATTTTCATTTCCATATCTGAATTTGGTGGTTCAATTCAACGAAAAAAGGACAATGTTTTTTTTTTTTTTTTCAAAAAATAAGGGGATGGTTTCGTTTAGTGTTTGACATATGATTTATCGGTGAAGTTATCCTCCGTTTTATATCACTAGCTGCACTCTGGATCTTGTGAGCTTATTATGCCAATTTCGGGTGTTTCAGGCCACTAAACTATATTGTTTCGTGCACAAAGTCCCCGTTTGTGGAGAGTGCATCTGTTTTCCGGAGCACCAAATATGCGTGGTAAATTTATCTTCATTATTGCATATTATTACTCTGACCTTAGTTTGTTATTTGTCTTATTATAATCTTTCGGATGGATTTGTTGTACATCCTCATGTTCGACTTATTTTTATTTATTTTATTATAAAAGCTCAATCTTGATTGTATCAGCAATAAATGTCTCATTATGGCATCATGCGATTTGGATAAAAGTTTGTTGGGAGTGTAGAAAAAGGAGCTTCAAATGGTTTGAAATTGGAAGTAGGACATGATAATATGTTTAAGGTGAGGTGTAATAAATGGAGGGAGGGCGCATACCCAAATTATTGAATAGGTTCATCTGTATACGTGCACAACTGAGTGTGTGTGTCTCTTAATTTTGAAGGCGAAGTTCAGTTTGGTAAACCTGGATAGACAACTTCCCACGTTGCATTTGTTTTGAAAAATTTCTTTGCCGTATTGTTTGCATGATTCTCCAGAAGAAAAATATGAACAAGCTTTTACATTACAGAAAATATTCTACATTTCAAACAAAATATTTTCCTTTTGCAATGATTTGGACTTACATTTGTTACCTTTGCTCTCTGGTTTTAGGTGTTTTGATATTACTTTTTGTCTCGTTGGATTATTTTCTACTATTTGCATGTTAAAAACTTATAGAAGGGATGCTGATTCGACTCCATTGTAATTTATTTGTGGCCATTTATTGATAGAGATCAATATGAAAGCTGTATCTATGAGATGCATTAGTATGCATCTGTCCATTTATTTATTTGTGCGTGTGATGTGAATGCATTACTTGGGTTTGGGGTTTAACTTGATAAAAGACACGTTGCATTTGCATGAACTCTGGTGTTCCTTGTTGTCAAAAAACAATCAGTGCACAAAATTTATCTATGACAGTATCATAAGTTTGTCCGGGATCTAAGCTGCATTAATCTTGTTTTCCTTTCTAGGTCCGTACATACTCAGAATGGGTAATAGATGGCGAGTATGATTGGCCTCCCAAATGCTCCCAGTGTCAAGCTGAGCTTGGAGAGGGGACTGATTCACAAACCACTCGTTTGGGTTGCTTGCGTACGTGATTTTGCAGATATAGTTACTGCATCTGACTTGCATATTATCTGTCAAAGAATGCTTGCTGAACTTTTACTTGATAACATGATTTACATCTATTTATTTCTTTATTACTTCAGATGTTCTACACACAAATTGCTTCATTTCACATATCAAGAGTTTTCCTTTGCATACGGCACCAGCTGGATACGTGTGTCCTGCGTGTTCCACTTCAGTAAGTAACTTCTTGCAGTTATCTAGAAATTAATCTTAGAATGTTAATTTCACTTATTTCCTGTTTTAGTGCCTTATAGTACATGTTTATGAAAACTTAAAATGACTGAAGTTCGTTACTGTGATGATTCTTTCAAGATATTGACATGTGATTTATGATGAAGCACAACTTAAAAGATTTTTACCAAGATAATCCATAATTTACTTATTAAAAAGAGAAAAGATAATCCATAATTCATTTTCTAGTATTTTGTTATTGTAGATATGGCCTCCCAAGAGTGTGAAAGATTCGGGATCCCGTCTTCATTCATTGCTCAAGGAAGCTATTATGCTGGTAAGGTCAATGCCTGTCTCTTGCATATTGCAAAGAGAAGCACTCAAGCAACAGCTTTGCAAACTACTTACTAATGCTTTTATCAGTAAAGTGTTGTTCCACTAATTGCAAAATTTCCTTGGCTATTGTGGTCCTGATTTGCACATTCCTAGTTGGATGGTTGCCATTGGTGTTAGCTTCTCCAGTTGTGATCTCATTATCTTTTGATTTTCACCCTGGATTGATATGGTTGATTATATTTGACTGTTGGTTGTGATAAATGAGTGCTTAGAATGATTTTTCTACTCTATACCTTTCCTTTTGTTTTGATTTTCCTCTCGTGACTATGTAGACAAGGGATCCTGGGTTTATCTGAATGCCTTTGTCACTGGTGGAGTCACTTCTCTGCTAACTTTCTTATTCATAAAAAGGAGAGTTCCAAATATAAGGAATGATCATCTAGTGTTAGTGTGCTTAAGAGTGGTAAGATACTAGGATTGCCTTTTAGGCATATAACTTGGTAGTGTAGTCTGATCCAGAGCAGTTACAAATATAAGGAATTCTCATCTGTGCCCATTGGTTAAGAACCGTCCTGAGGTGCTGCAAAGTGATTTTTAGTTCTACACTTGCTGAAGTCGTCAAATCATTAAATGATTTTTAGTTCGACAGTCTTACTGCAAAGGTGGGTTTTCTCCTTATTTTGGTGCATCGTCCTTCTGTTGTTGGTCCCATGCTTGGTTTCTTGATCTAGCTGCTCAGGCTTTAAAATTAGGCCAACATTTAGGTGGAGTCAGGCAAAGGTCTGCACATTCTTTCTTAATTCGAGCTGAGGCCAGGCACAGGCCAGTCCAGCCAACCCAATCATCAGGTGTAGTCTATGCTAGCATGTCCAGGCTTTGGTTACTGAAAGGCTTGTTCTATGTCATTATACAATAAGTGTTGACATTAGTTTCTGGAAGCAGTTGAAGATTCAATTCATTAAGGTGGAACTCTTTCATTTACTAATGAATATTTGAGGTTTCGGCAGACACTGCTGTGAGTCTGGAAAATTAAGGTGAACAACAACTCAGTTTGTGTCTAGAACCAGTATGCTATTTTTTTTTAACTTGGAAATTGCATTTAAGATACATCTAATTTTGAACTATTATGTGGTCAATTTTGTGAACTAATCTGCTGATGTGGGCACCCATTTGATACATTATTGTGCTCTCATTGTTTATAATTTTCAGCAAGAGACATCCGTTGGAAAATGAGGGTGTCCTGTGATAATGAGAGCAAAGAAGTACCCATAAACTGTCAACTTTGTGAGCCATATGTGTAATCACATTCCTTTTTGACATGCTAATGAAGACCTGATTTATGTGGCTTCTAGGTGAAACGTAATGTGTATTAGTCCTTAAATTGAGGGCGTCCCCTCATTTTAAGGGACTCTATGTGACAGGATAAATGGATGTACTGCATGCATCATTTTGTGAAACTGTTTCCTTTTGCGGTTATCTTTTAAAGGAGTGCTCTGATATCTATATTTGTAGTGATTTACCCTCCACATCAGTGCTGGATTCGTTTGCCTCTCTCGCATCCTTTTTATTTTCATTACGTATTGTTAATTTCTGTCAGCTGCTATGCAGACTGGTTTGGAGAAGAATTTGTTCGGAAATCATCCAGTTTCATTGGCAGCAACTGAGTCCCGTGGGCCGCCTCCTGCATTTGCATCAGATCCTCTAGTTGCATCATCTTCTACTGGAGGCATGGAGAACAGTGCGAGTTCATTGCCCTTGGTAGTACAAAATGAAATAACTGTTGCAGAAGGAGGGTCTTCCAAACTTTCAGTGACAGATCCTTTGGAGATAGATGGTCCGAGTACAGCTGGAAATTTTGTGAGAAGCTCGAGCCCTGTAGGTGTTTGAAGATTTCAGTGTCAACTTTTGCATCTGAATTTTTTATTTTAGGTTCTGCTTGGTTCAAGTTCTTGCTTTTTGATTTTCAAAATACAACATTCTTAGATTTTGACCTTTAGCCACAAAGTAGTGAAAGCATAAGTATATTTGATTATGCTTGCAAATATCACTAGAAACTGTCTCAAAGATCATATTCAAAATGTTCAAGATAGGCTAATACAAATGATGTCTTAGCTAAGACTAAAAGCAGAAAAATATTTTATAGGTTCCAACCAAAGGCAGCCTTTGTGAACTTGTTCTCTTTTTCAATTGGCAATTTAGTGTGGCTTTGTATGATAAATTTTACACGTATGTTGGATGTTCAGGTGTATTCTTATGGTATGATAAATATCTCATACCATGCATTCTTACCCAAAGAAAAAAGGCTATAATTTTGTTTTAATTGCATTCCAGCCTGGTGCTACAACACGAAAGGGTGCCTTCCATGCTGAACGACAAAATTCTGAAATTCCATATTATGCAGATGATGAAGATGCGAATCGTAAGAAGTATACTAGAAGGGGTAAGTAGATAGTTCTCTGATTGAAGTTGCTTTTTTCTTCATAATGATGTTGTTTGTAGAAAATGTTGCAAACAAAGGTATCCAACACTGGGACTGATTGGAATTGCTTCATTATCTTCCTGTGGGGTTCCCATTTGTAGGTCCATTCCGGCATAAATTTCTTAGAGCTTTGCTTCCTTTCTGGTCAAGTACATTACCAACTTTACCAGTGACAGCACCCCAGCGAAAAGATGCGTCGAGTGCCAATGATGGGCCCGAAGGTCGTGTGCGGCATCAAAGATCATCAAGGATGGATCCGAGAAAAGTCCTGCTTTTTATTGCACTCATGTAATTCTTAATTTTTTTTAGTTTAAATACTTCAAAGAAAAATGAAACTTTTAAGAATGAAAATAATTTAGTAGAGAAAGAGGTAAAACAACGAGAAGGAAAGGGGAAGGATTGAGAAAACAGACGTTTTGTGACTAGAAAACGGCTGTGTTTGGATTATGAGATGATCTCAGATGATTTGTGAATAATAGTATTTTGTGGGTTCGATTGAGATGTGTTTGAATGTAAATAGGTTGAGATATATGTTTAGATGTATGAAATAAGTTGAGATGGATTTAACTTTTTTATGAAAAGTTGAAAAAGTAGTGGGTCTTATCAATGATTGGTTTGAGATGAGTTGATGTTCCAAACATAACCAGTGGTCCGAGTTCTAATAGCCTTCGAGTTTGGTTTAGGGTGAATAGTGAAGGTGGGGTGTATTGCTGACCATCATAATTTGGTAATATTACCTTCTGATAACTTTTAGGATAGTATTTTCTTCTAATTGTTAATAAACTTATCCAAGAATTGAAATACGAGACATGAAAAGAGACAATCCCTTCTTTCACTAATGTATTTGTTTCTTTCTCCCGATCTTGTGCAGGGCATGCATGGCAACTATGGGTATTTTGTATTACAGACTAGTGCAGCGGGGTCTTGGTATGGGACTGTCTGAAGACGAACAGCAGCGAATATGAGTAGAATTGTGATGCATATCAGGATATTGAGACCTGCTGGTTGCTGGTGCTTCTGCTGTTGTGTTTATGTTTTCGTCCTCTCTGTGGACATGTTGCTAGAGATGCAAGTGGATTGTAGGGAAATTTCATTTCAGTGATGACGACGGTGATAAGTTACACATATTTGCTTTATAATTTTTTCTTTTTCTTAAAAGCCTTTACCCTTGTTTTCTGGGGTCTGTTTTGAACCGAGTTGGAAGTTAAAAGGAAAGTGATTTGTTCAAACTTGGTTGTTTTGTAATTATCTATTTGTTCAATGACTTCACACTCCAAAGTCATACCCAAACACATTAATCAAATAAAAAAGGGAACAAACACGAAAAAGGTGGGATTTACCCCGTTGTGTTCATAACGTCTCTATTAATTTGTTTTAACGAGTCAAAACAGTATTTTATAATAGCACTTTCATTGGAGTATACAAATGCAAATAAAACAAGGAATTTAACTAATAGAGCATAAAAATATACTGCAACAGCAAGTATATCATACTTGACCAAATTTAGCTTTAAAATTTAACTAATATCATACTTTTTTACATTTATCAATTCTATTTAAATTCAATTCCCATATTAGATTATTCATTCGCTCACTATATAATAATAAAATATTATTAATTTAATAATTTTTTATATAATTTATTTTTATCACATTTTGTAGCTCTACCAATTAAATGTTAATAATAATTATATTTTAATTAAATTAATATTAAAAAACTATATTTTCAAAAGTCGCTAATAACAAAAAATATTTGATTAAACTCATCTAAATTTCTTAATTACAAACCAAATAGTATTTTTGCTTGGAGTGAGAAATTAATATTTTAATGTTTGCTTGGAGTGAAAAATTAGTATTTTAATTTTTGGTGAATCAATTATAGTTCTCCATCTTTGGCCAATCACTGTAGTAAAAATCTAAATTATTTTAAATTTTTCCAATTCAGTGTGAGATGTTTTTTATATCAATTATGTAAATTTTAACTAACATTCTCATCTGACCAAGCTAATGAAGTCGTATTTGATGTTTACTATAGCTAGACCAAAAATATAAAATGTGAGTTTTTTATGCTGGTCCTGTCTCTTTTTGTCACTTTGCACTTGAAGTGCATATTGTTGTTCCTCGTTAAACGTCTTGCATTGAATTTGTTTTATATTAAATTATTGTTCTGCTATTAATTAATTTTGTTCAGCCATACTTAAAAAAAAAATTCTAAAGCTCATACTTAATTATAGTTTGTATCTACCAATCATATGTTAATTATAAGTTGGTAGATACAATAAAATCTAATCTCACATTGAATTATTCCTCTATTAGTTAAAATAATAATAAAATATTAGTAATTTAATAATAATATTAATTAACATATAAGTGGTAGAATTGTAAATATGAAAAAATAAATTAGAAAAAAAATATTATTATTAAATTACTAATATTTTATTATTATTTTAACTAATAGAGGGATAATTCAATGTGAGATTAGATTTTGAATAAAATAGTTAAATATAAAATCATATGATATTATACAAATTATGACTTTACATTTGCATAATCTAACGAGATGCTATCACCATGTACTCTCAGTCTCCTGGAATTAAGTTCATCTGTTTTTCTCTTTTTTAAAAATAAAAAATAAAAATAAATCCCCGGCTTCCTCTTTCTTTTCATCCCTTCTGGCCATCTGGGTAGTTCATGGGTTTATTTTAAAAGATATTAGAACGAAACGTAATTAGTGTCGAACATAAACAAACCAGTACTTTACTAAAGAAAAAATAAACAATAAATTTAAATCTGAAACTTTGAGAAATACAACTACAAAATCAACCCAAATATTCTAAGGTATTTATATTAAGCAATAATCAGAACAAAACAACTGCTTGTTTGTTTTTTAAAACATCTCATCTTATCTCACCTCATCATTACAACTTTCTCAAATCTCCACACAAAATAAAATAAATAATTCAACTTTTTCAAATCCCAAAATAACAATAATATTAAAAAATATATTCTAATAATATTTTATTCAACTTTTTAATTTTAATCTCAACACATCTCATCTCATCTCATCTCTAAAAACAAACGAGCCATCTCAATTTATTTAAGAGTTCTTCTATAAGAGTTCTAAGAGATACAAGCTGTAAAAGAAACTATTAATTAATAACGTATATACATCAGTTTGACTAATTTTTGTGCATATTAATCATGTATTAATGGATTTTTTAGCCTGAATTTTATTCCAAACCTAGTTGTTTGGAATTATTCGAAGAATAGATAAATGATATTTACAATTTTAAAATTTATAATCCCCACACACCCTCTAAAAAAAATAGATAAATTTATGATTCGTATAAAAAAATTATTTTTTTAATAACAGACTTTATTTTTTTCGATAGGAATGTATGAGGCTTGTATACCCTAAAATTGTATATAATATTACTTATAATGGAGAATACCTTCTCACCGGTCATGCATACGGGCTGATCAAAACAGCTCTCAATAATATTTTGCCTCGTAGCCAACCCATGGGTTAACAGTGGATGCACGACACACAGTAGAATGAACTCTAGGTGGCTGCGTCGGACTGGTTGGTGGCGGCGACAGGTGGTGGAAGCACAACGTCGGTAGCACTAAGCAGAGGAAAGGGAAAATACTTTTTAGGATTTTTAATTTTAGGTAGAAATCTCATGCAGTCATCCTCATGGTAGGGATACATGATATCCAATGAAGCGCATATCCGCATGCAAGGAACAAAATCAGATTTCGGTAGGTGTGCTACATCTTAATTTGTAGTGCTAAGATATTATTCCTTCCTCAACGTCAATACTAGTTTTTAGTCTTAAATGGGACTTGTCCAGCCATAGATCGTGCCATGGCCGGCGTCCAAAGTACAATAATGCAGATTATCTATTAATGTACATCTCGATTAATGTTACGAACAACAACAAAAAAAAGGAAAGAAAAATGAAAAGAAGAAGAAAAGGAAGCTTCTGATCTTGATCTATCTTTGGAATGAGATAGCTAGCTAGGCAGATAGCTCAGTTTTACGCGTGAAAACAGAGGGGACAATAGGTGGGAAATGGGCATGCATGACGACCAGGTCTTCTTTCTTAAATCTTTATTTCAGTTTGAGGCTAGGTTAATTTTTAACCCTTCACCCACGACAGATTAGCGTGACATTATCGTTGGAGCTATTGACCCATGCCACTTGGTTTTTCGTGCCAAAAATATTCAAATTCCTGCGTTTTCTTTTCTTTTACATGCACTTCTTGCTTATCATTATAAACATTTCTATTTGTGGATGATACAATGATTTCTTTCACCAATTCGCCTTCATCAACTTCCAACTCACGGATGTACGTGTGCTAGCTAGCTGCTACATTCACTCATATGATCTGGAAGTGTACGTGCAAGTAACATATATATTCTAGTACTTAACATATATAGGAATCTGCAAAGCAATTACAGTTAGAGCAATGATATCCCCGTAACATATTTTACAACACATATTTTAAAGTGAGAGTATTTTTATAAAATTAATGTTACTTTTATAAAATATTTTACTAAATTATCATTTATTTTAAAATATGATTGTGTAATGTATTGTAAAAAATTACGTGTGTTTATTATTTTTCATCACGGCGGCTAGGAGGGTGGGGCCAGAATGAAATAATTGTATCTGGCCAAGCCAGCTGTATACCATGTTAGTCAATGAAAAGATGACATCTCAACATGATCTCTAGCTACCTCTCATGAAGAGAATGATGATGATAATGACGGTCCATATCAGTAAGTTTCTAAGACTCGAGGAACAGTTGGCTGGTTTCATTTGGAGGGTGCACACATCCAGTAAAGAGATTTTATTGTCTTGGTTCCATATAGTATTGGGAATGTCGATCAGAGATCCATTGGAGTTTTAGCATATTCAAGGGTGACTCCCCAGTCCCCACGTTCTCCCGCTGGCCGACTTGGCCAACCTATCTATCTATTTCTTCACCAGACTTTACTCAGATTCGGACTTTTTTAATGACTAACTTGGATACTAACTAAGCTCAGTTAGTCCCTCTCAATAATATTTCTGTGACTCGCAAATCCGACCTTTCCATTTCTAGTTTTTTTGAGTTGGTAGGTACTCACTCATTGAGTTGTCTTGGCCCCACTCATATATATAGACTGGCAATGATGAGTTAGATCTTCCTATGGGGAAGAGGTCAACCCCTAGAAAGTACTTGCTTGAGTATAAATATGTCTTTATCATCTCCTTCCCCACCAAGCAAACTCAGCGCTTCTCTTAACACCTGATACTTACAAGAAGAGCCATGGAGCCTATGGGAGCCATCTGTGAGAGAGAATGGGGCTCTCTTGGTGGCATGTATATTGCTGAGGAGTCTGAATTTATGGCTCAGTTGCTTCATAACAATGCTTCTTTACCCAACGACTTGATTGGGGATTCAAGCTTGAGAGCCCCTTCTGATTTTTGGCCTGGCTATGAGTCAAATATGAATGGTGAAGGGCTTAGTGAAAGTTCATACTTTTCTTTGTATATGCCTAGCTCTAACTTTTACAGTTTTTCACAAGAAAGTAATTACAATGGTGGTAGCTCAGGCCAACAATGCTACGGCTCGAGTGATTCTCATCCAGTTTTGGCATCCGATGACAGCTCCATTTCCATGGATTTTTGCATGATGAACGTGAAAAGAACTGGCTCCTTTCTCCTTGAAGGGTATGACTGCTTGAACCAAGAAAAAACTGACGGCAATGCAGAAGAATCTGCGGGAAATGTGCCTGCAGTTGTTCTTCATTCTGAGAAGGATTCACAGCACAGAAAAGAATCCGAGAAGCCACCACCAGAATCAATCCCGGAAGAGAAGTGTAACAACCCACCCGGGAATTCGAAGAAAAGATCTCAGAGTTCACGAGATGTGAGTATAATAATAAGCTTCTCGCCCTCTTAATATTGCATTAGATTTTTGTCGAGTGATCGATGGGTGGGTGTTTCATATCATAATGTATGGAAATAATTTGATTCATAGATTTTACTCATCTCCAATAAATAATGTAGATTCGGAAGAAAAAGAGGATGGCGCAATCGGAAAAGAATAAGAAAACAGGCAGCAATGAAGAAGATAGTAATCCTGGCATTGGTGAGCAGAGCTCCGGCAGCTTCTCCTCGGAGGATGACTGCACTGCTTCTCAAGAGCTGAATGGAGGCGCGAGTTCAGGTTTGAGTAGGAAAGTTCCTGCTTCTCCTGACTTGAATGGCAAAACAAGAGCGAGTAGGGGATCAGCCACCGATCCCCAGAGCCTATATGCAAGGGTAAGTCCCTGTAAATGCAAGCATATCGACTGTACCTTTTCGCATGTTTGCTGCCTGGGTACATGAATAATGTAGAAACAAGTACTAAAACATCCACGAAAATAGTTGATTAGATACAAATAATGCAAGCAAAACATGGGTGATTATGAGAAGAAAAAAAAACTTTCAAGAAAGATTCAATTTTTAACGATCAAAACTAGAATGAGCACAAATATAGGAGAGAAGATGAGAGATGGTTGCGTGCATGATGATGAATAAGGACAAAGGTTATTCAAGACAATTTCTTCCAATTATAGAGTATAAAAGAAGATATTTCTTTTGTATCTTGCAGAAAAGAAGAGAGAGAATAAATGAGAGGCTGAGAATTCTACAGAACCTTGTACCAAATGGAACAAAGGTAGGCCGAGTTCTCCATGAACTTCAAATATTCATGTTGTGTGAGTCCGAGGTGGACGCAGAATTCTCATATGATGATTCATTCTTTGGTATTGAAGGTTGATATTAGCACAATGCTTGAGGAAGCTGTCCAATATGTGAAGTTTTTACAGCTCCAAATCAAGGTACGTAATATATATAGCAAATTAACTGAATCCTTGATAATCAATTACCTGCAATATTATAGCACTGCATGCATATGCTTCTGTTCGAATCCTTTTTATTGAACTAATCTTTTGTTTTCTTGTTGGGACTTTGAAGCTTTTGAGCTCTGACGATCTATGGATGTATGCTCCAATCGCTTACAATGGAATGGACCTTGGTCTTGATCTGAAGATCAACCCACCCAGATAATACTATTAACAGTCAGAATATGAACGAAGAGCTAGCGTGGCAACAATGATTGCTGATACCTTATAATGGGCTTATCTGTACATGGGCCTATAAAGCCCATTTTGAGGGGAATTTTTCAACAAAGATTCTATTAAATTTGCTCATTTCCATGAAATGCGCAGAATCTCTTTTATGACCAATGACTGTAACCTCCAGCATTAACACTTGTTATCCGATCGAACTTGAATACAATTTATATGTCCCATTCATCTGGAATAATGTTCTCTACCTATCAAAGTTTCTGTCTTCGTTTGGAAATTATGGCATGATGGCATTCCTCTGGATGATCGGGTCCAATACTTTGGTATCTTTTCGGCTTCCAAATGTTCTTGTTACTCTGCGGGTTTTTTTTTTTTAGAAACCGCTGACCATGTCTTTGCAGACTGTGTCCTCTCCTAACGGGTTTGACACCATTTTCCTCTATTTTGGGTTTCAATTTCACCACCCTTGGTAGTTGGAGGAATCGAGTCATTTAGTCGTACGTGGCTTGCCTCTAGAGGCTCGGGCCAATTTCATCTTCTTGCGAGTCTTCTATCGTCTCTCATTCTTTGGGAGATTTGGATTGCACGCACGGAACGAAGCTAGATTCGAGGATATTCTCACTAACTTTGATATCATCAATTTATAAGATCGTCAATTGGCTTGGAAATCTCTACATCCTTCTTAAGCCTCGTTGTCTTCTCCTCAACTCCAACTCAAATGCTTCCACCCTCGAGTCTCTTCACATTTCTCAAATCACCATCCGTGTGAGGCCTAATTTTGCTGAAATGATTCCTCCACCTTTTGGGACACTCAAATTAAATATTGATGGCGCTTCCAAAGGCAACCCTGGTCCTTCTGGTTGTGGTGGTATCCTTGGATCTTATAATTGCTCCATTATTGCTGACTTTTCTTATTTTTGGGCTTTGGTACTAATACTCTTGCAGAATTATCAGCTCTAAAACTTAGTCTTACTATGTGCTATCAGTTGAGAACTTATTGTTGAATCATATTCTCTTATTGTTGTAAACTGGTTTAATACTGAATCTCAACCCCTAGCACTATTTTGATATTTGGGATGATATTTTACAGTTCAAGCATCATTTTTTTTAGTCTCAAACATGTTTACAAAGAGGGTAATGCTTTAGCGGATAACCTCGCCTCATTTGGAGTCTTGGGCAACATTGTAAGTTTCTCTTCTCTAGTTCAATTACCTAAACATATGTTTGGTTTGCATGCTCTGAATCGTGCAGGCCCTCCTAGCTTTCTGAATTGACTCTATAGTTCTTATTCCTTTACGGACCCTTTGTAATCTTCTATTATTAATTTTCTCATTTCATTTTTTTAGGAGCTTGATTTTGGAATTTTAATTGTAACCCTATGCTCCCTTTTTATACCGTATTCCTCTACTATAAATGAAGGTTATCAATAAAATTGAAGTACCGTCATCTTACCTAAAAAAAGAAAAAGAAAAAAAGAGTTCCACGCCATCAAAAAATTTAAGATCTATTGGAGCGGTGGAGGTAATCTGTACGGCAGCAGGTGTCATCTTTTAATGGGGGGGAAAAAACATTTAGCGACGCTGAGCAGAGTGTTTCCATGGCCATCGATATAGGACTCGTTTTAACGAATGTGCAGAAGAATCAAAACACAATGGTCCAATAGTGTCATTCGGGCAAGCTACTCAGAGAGAGTCGTGATTCTTTTAGTCAGCCCGTCTTAAAAGCTAAAAGTAAGTTGCAGAAGTAATTACGTGGCAAGACTTCCTACATCCTTTGCAATCTGCTTCCGACCCTTATCTTAATAATGTTCAGCATGTTATACTTCTAACAAATAAAATGAAAAATTATCCTCTCTACTATTGTTTTGTCCTGTATAATACATAAGAACATAAGATCCACTCTCAAAATTCAAAGATGGGTGTACCAAGGCAGCTTTACCTGCATCCTCAAGAAAAATGGAGGACGGAATTTTCCTTTTCATGGATGTTCCCCATTGACATGACTTGGTACTTCAGCTTGACTGTCTAGAGGCATATACTGTGCCATGATAGCTCTGATTTCTGAATCCATGTATGACTGCAGAAAAAACAATCATGAAAACATCAACCACCTGAATATTTTGCCCAACAGAAATCAAAGCTTTATATACCCTTGGCCTCCTCGGACCATCTTTTTTTTTTATTATTTATTTATTTAAAGCCACCTTAAGATAGTAAGTTCAGACTATTATGCAAGGGCGTATTGAAGTGAAGGAAACTAAACAAAAAAAATTATTATAGCTTCATTAAAGTCCACAATAATAACTGAAGAGTAATCATCATAACTTTTTTTTTTATGGGTAATAAGTTAATTCATTGATAGAGAGATAGGCATAGCCCAAGTACACTAGGAGTACACAGAGGCATACACCTATTTAGGAACTAGAAACAGTTATTAAGGAAATCATGGAAGCTGAGACCATTGAAATCTAAAGCAATGGCCCACAAAAACAAAGTCTTCCAGAGAGTAATCATCATAACTAATATGTCCAAGAATAGAATAGAATACAAGGATGGTTGTTTCCAACTAGAGTATTCAGTTTCTTTTTTTCCCTTTCTAAGTACTAATACAAGTAACATTTATAAAGAGACCAATTGAACAGAACCCATTTTTGTATAAAATTTCTACCAAACAGGACCCAGTATAGTCCTAAGCATTTTATAGATCTCATATGACTCTCAAGAGAGGTATAAACCAATGCTGAAACCAAAAGTAAAGGCTCCCTATCAACATGAATATATGGTGTCAGAAAACATAAAAATAATGCAACAAGCTTACCCGTAATCTATATTTGTATACAAGATATGCCCCACCAGCAGCCATAGCCAAGCCTATCAATATGACCCAAACTGCAGCCCAAGCAGATTTTGTCTCCCTGGATCTCTTACCTGCAGAACAACCAGAGAGAGGTATTTATACAGCAAAATAGTACGCACCACACTTCAGGCATAAAGACTAGAGTCATAATGGATGGGTTGTTAAACTCACTAATGCAGGTATCATGGTCCCTGATATATAAGAGATCTCCACCGCAAGTGCAGTCAAAGCTCCCCCAGGTATTCTTGCAGCTACAATCAGGGCACTGACAGGCTTTTTTATCTTTACATTCATCTATATCTGTATGGGAAGAAAGAATGTTAAAGAAAACAAAATTTATCAAACCCGTCCAGACAACATGCTTCAACTAGAAACACCCTTATCTGAATCAGCTGCACTCTCTTGATTGTATCAAGAAGTTAGGCTACAGTCTAGGGCTGCAAATAATCCGGTGTTGGCTTTTAAAGCAACTAAATGAGATGTATACTTCCTTTGTTACTTGGATTGCACCTCCAATAAAATTTTGCATCACTTATATATATATATATATATATAAGAAAAAAAACTAAATGATTCAAAATACCTGCCAAGTTTGACCATGCTTCCTCTTTTTGTACAGAAAGCATACATAATGTACGAGATTACAATGAAAAATCAGAAACCCCACATTACAACAAAATGCTCCTTATTCCATGTTCTCAGATCTTTCATTAAAGCTTTTGATTTCTGTATAATATGTCAATGGATAGACCAGGAAAACCATAACCTTCCCACCAGTCTTGTACTCTTTCCAGAAACCCCTCTGCTTCTAGCCACATTTTCAACCTTAAAAGGGGCACTTTGAGTCTATAGTTTGCAGCTTATAAGTTCTTCCAATTGTTAGTGCACATGTTCTGTATATAAGAGTCAATTATATCTTTAAATGTATGACCCTATTAACCATGATAAAAATATATTACCCCGTATACATACTACATATATGCATGCACACACCATATGTCAATCCAGATAATTTACAGCCCTTCATGCCAAAAAAGTGGTACCGGTGATTCTAGTTATCGCATATGCTGTAACCACTCTGTTATGGACAACTACATCTCAGATACGAGTTATGTTCCCATCATGCCTTCAGCTTGTGTGAGATGAAAAAACTACAAATACCCAAACATCAACAATATCTCTGTTTCTTACCTTCACAACTTTTGACACCATCACCTTTAAATCCTGGAGGACACTGGCATTTTACCTCCCCATTATCCTGTTTGTGAAAATGGTGAGAAGTGAACCACAAGCCCGCAGGCACAACCCTCAGGTGAAGAGAGAGCAAGCTTCACGTGACTTACCGAACATGCAGAGAACGAGTGTCCATCTCGTGATTCATGCCAACAACCTCCATTATTTACATTGCATCTCCCAGGCCCACTTGCTGAAAGCAAGAAATAAGATACTTTAGAAAAGAAAAATGAGTCACAAGATATTTAAAAACTAAAAGAACCTCCAGGAATTTTCTTGAATAGAAACCGAATTTTAATGACAGTGAAAAAAACCTAGAATGGAAGCACACTAACTGCCTGTACAAAACGACGAGGTACAAATATCATTTGCATCTGAGACTTTAGCCTGAATCATACATAGTCAAAGGACCATACCTTTCACTAGCCACAATTGAATAATTGATTTTTTAAATGCATGCTAGTTCAATATTATTCTTTTGATAATTAAGAATTCTTTATTAATAAGCACAAGCAAGCAAGAAGTATACAAAAGAGACGCCTATTAGAAGAAGATAGAGATACAAGAAAAACATGTAGATTTAGCACATTAAAGTTATGGAGACATTTCAAGATAAGTATTGATAAAAAAAGTGTTTGCAAATTCTGGGCTGCCAACTAATCATATCTAGGAACAAAATAGATCTACTACTTGCCTGGGCATGACCCAAGTCAAACCAATCCAACTGAAAAAATACTTGACACTGCACTTGCAGTCTCCCAATAAAATAGTAAGGTGATCAACGGACTCCCCACATCTCTTATACATACAACACCAATCAATCGTGTGATGTGTCCCTTACTTAAATTTCCATGGTCGGAATCTTCTCTAAAGAGGCCGTGCAAGCAAAAAACACAGCTCTAAAGGATACATTTGTCCTCCAAATATTCTTCCATGAAAATGGGTTAATTTCATGAACAATAAGGGTACTATAGAAGAAACAAACACTGAGCATTCCTCTTATAGACGGGGCTCAGAGAATCTTGTCCTTGCCTTCTCTTCTCAATCTAGTGGAAGATTTAAAATTCACTAAACGCATCCACCTCCCAATCTTGAGCCGCTCTGAAGCATCCTTGTTACGACCAACACAATAAACCTTGAGGAAAACTTCCTTGAGGGCGCTATCACCTGTAACGTGCCAATAGAAGGCCTAAACCATATGACCTATACTCCAAAATGACTAGTCAATGATATAATTGGAGCTCCATTGAAATCCTATAAAGAACAAGAACTTCTCATTCCCAAGCAGTGTGAGATCTCATACACCACCTACCATTATCCTTATCATATGGGGTATCACATCACCACACTACAGATTGAGTCAAAATCTGATCCTGGATCCTTTCCCACCTTAAATATGATGTCTCTAGAAAATTATCCCCCCAATTTTTCCTTATATTCTTCTATAGTCCCACCCCATGATGCCCTTCTTGGCTTGTATCTCCAACTTCATCCACCCACCCCAACCTTTGATAAGTTATTTTGCCCTCTATATATAGTTCTTCTTCAATCCCAATCTTTCCACCAACACCACCCTCAAACTTACCATAAGCCTCAATTGACAAGTGCCCAAGCCAACCTTAAACCCACCCCATCCCTGCTCTCTCTCTCTCTCTCTCTCTCTCTCTCTCTCTCCAAAAAAAACAAAAGGAATCTTCTACAGCCCCTATATTGTCTCTATATAAAGGTTGTAAACATCACATGCGGTAATTTTTTAAAAAACTAATTTTGTGAATGTAGGTCTATATCCAATAAGAACTGAATGATGCCTTATAGAACATAATATTTATTTTGGATCGGTAAACAAGATTTATTGATTGTAACAATAGTGAAGAGCCCAAGTATACGAGGCACACCAGAAAGTTATAGCAATTATTTATAGGAAAACAGAAAGATCATTCATTCACTGATATAGTGAACAATATACACAACTAAAAAAGTTGCATTAAACTATTATTATGTTTATTATGTCCGAACTCCACATGTTTGGTTTGATGAGTCACCAGATAACCCCCTTCTGTCATCCCATCATTTCACAAATATCATTCATTAGACGTTACTGCATTACGCCCTGGTCAAGCTTGATGCAAACAAAAGCTACCGCACATAATTTTACCTTCACAAGTGGTATAACCATCTCCTTTGAACTGCACACCATCCATCAAGGGGCATTCGCATACCCTGCCACGAAATGTATCCTGAGCAAATAAACACTATTGTCAATTGGAAGATAAACTGCAACCAAGACAACAAAATTTAGAGTTCAAGTTTCCACCAGAATAGGGTTAAAGAAAAGGACAGAACCAAAAGAGAACAGTTGGTGGGTGTTTTGAGTCTTTTATATAAATAACAAGTAGACACCTGATTAGCCAGTGGCTTTTTATTCCTACCTTACAGGCTGTGAGATTGGCGGCTTTGTCTTGCCAGCAACCACCATTATTGTCCAAGCACTCATTAGTCTCCACATCTGGCACAATTTAAGCTCGATTATAAACCTCAGATCCAGATTAAATAAGTCCAGTTACCCAAGCGATCTACTAGTTCCTAACTATGCACCAAACTTACGGGAAAGACTTACCACCACTCAAACAAACAGCTGGTTCGGTAGTTTCCTCAAAACCAGAACAGATGGCCTTTAAGACTGCACCTTTTGCCAACTTCCCTGCAAGAACATATTTCAGAAAGGAAAACATCCAGGTTGCTAACTAAGATATAGACACACACAGACAAACCTCGATACTGTCGGTTATTGACAACAAGGGTAGGCAATATGGTTACATCACCTCTCGATCCTTTCCCAACCTACCAAAAATATTATTGTCAAACAAATGAACAAACTGAGCTAATATCACCAATTTCAAAAGATTGCCTAAGTCACTGCAACTGCCCACAAACAATTTGAATATCTCATTGGAAAGCTTAAAGCTGTTAAACAAAAATGTATACAGAGGAAACAATACTTGCGCATCTTGCTCTTCTTTTAGAACGGGATTTTCAGAATCATCATTTGAGTCCCCCATGCACTTCTCAATCTTTTTTATATCGAGACCTGAGCAGGCATCCCATGGACCACTTAAAAATCATTCATCATTAAGTATTGATATTATTTTTCTAAGGTGATATGATAAAATTACTTTACCAAGTGATTTAATGACAGAGTCGGCACAATCCTTGTTGTATTTTTTTTCTTTCATAGGACATCTGATTTGAAAATCAGTTACGTAGTCCCACCACACCCAAGGCTTTTTGGTCTCAGTTGCCACTCTAAAAACACATAGCTGCCTTAAGTTCTCAAGAACCACATCTTTCCCTTCATAACCCGTGCTGAAGTCTTGTTCAGGATCAGGAGCACAATATCTTCCATGATTGATGCACTGGGACTTGCACTGTTTGCTTAAGGTGAATGCCTGGGGACAGTACCAAGTTATATAGTGGGGTGTGAATTGAGTGTAACCACCTTTCTCAAGTATCTGTGCCGCACCCTTGAAATCCTTCACAAATTCCATCAACATGTCACATTTAACCCCACATTCATCATTGCTGTTGGTCCATAGTTCGTATTCCACACGATCATCTGGATGCGGAACAGCTTCTCTCCAGTCAAGATTCACATTGACCATTTCCCCAGCTCTGTATTCTTTCTTTAATTTTTCACCAAAACTTTTTTCAATGAGCGCAGATGGTATCGTTATGTTTTCAATGTATTTTGCAGAGGCACCATCCTCTTGAGGAGTGTCCATGGTTATCAATGCTTCCTCAATGTTATCTGCGACAAGAACAGCAGAAGCCCCAGCTTTCTGGGCATTCCAGACCTTTAAAGCGAAAAAGCAATCTGAAAAATAACATAAAAAAGTAAGAAAGGTTTTAAGAGGAGGCTGTTTGAGGCCAACCCAATGCACAATGCTAAAACTCAAGGTTTAGAAAATCAACAAAACAAGAGTATCAAACAAGCAAATCATTTAATGAACAAGAGCCTTTATGTCTGCTGTGTAATATTAGTTTATATAACCCAAGTTTCTGAGCTTCATGTTCTTTCTACCAAGAGACATGATCTTGGGCATTCCATTCAATTGAATGGGATGACAGTTTCTTATTCTGAAACACATGATTCTTTTTATAAGTTCTTTTAATATCTATAGAACTTAATTAAAAGAAACCCACTCATGAATTTCTTGTATCACTAGAACATCACTCCTAGGTGTTGCTCTTGTATATGACCCATGTACTTGGGCTTTTGCCTATTCCTATGATCGATAAAATCTTATTCACCGATAAAAAATTAATTAATTAAAAAAAAAGGGAGTTACTAAAGTACACAAGAAGTATAAAAGAGAGAGAAAAAGAAAAACAGTTGTGAACAGCCATGCAATGGAATAGGGTGTTTAGGAGGAGTGCGATGAGATGCATGACATCGAAATCAACCAAAGCACCTTTAAAGTGGAGCAAAAGGAAATCTAACCAATACATGGTTCCCCAAACCGCCAAAATAAACCATTTGAACTTAATAACAAGCAATGCGAATAAAGGCTCCCATCCGAATACAGCAAAATATAACTCCTAAGAGCAAATTGAACCAAATTACCAAAAGGCTGCGCCCTAAATTAAGCCACAACAAAGAAACTGAACCTTGAACCTCACTATAACAAGCAAGTTCGTCAAAACTGCCAAAAAGTTGCCTCTCCAATCAACCAAGAAAAGCTTTAAAAAAAAAAAAAAGAAGAGGCACATGTATCCAAATGACAGGCACGGTACATCATCGATTAACAAAATAGTGATAAAATTAAGTCAATGACTTCATAGTAATAAGCAAATTAACCAAAAATGTCCAAAGGGTCTCTACCAAAAATAGTTTTAAGAAGAGGCACAATTTGATCCAATGATCAAAAGGGTACCACCTCAATCAACCAAAACAAAGAAATTGAACCTCAAAAATCACAATAGTAACCAAATTGATCAAACCGCAAAAGGGTACCTCCACGATCGACCAAAACGAAGGTCGGGAGAGCACCGGGCTTCGACTTGAACGAAATCCCGAACTCATCGAAGCCTCTGCAACCCTTTTGGTTCTCCTTTGGGTACGCCACAACTCCAGCCATACTGCCCCCATATTGAGGTATTCCAAAGTTCCCAATGGCACTGTCATGCGTGCCTTTGATGCTCTCTGGCGACGTCACCCTCAAGCTGTTCTTCTCCACCACAAATCTCGCCAGGGTTGAAGGTATCAGAGACACCACCAGAAACCCTAAGAAGACTCTCAGTGCTGATCTCTGAAACTCCATTTTCAGGTCTACAAGGGATAACGAAAAATGGGTTTTGGTATTTCAGTTGGTGGAAATCAGAGAAGAACAATTGTGTCTTGGAAATATGCAATTCGGGAGTTGGGGAAGTTATGTTTCGAGAAAATGGAAAGTTGGGAGGTTAATTTGATCTGTTAATGAAATTGTTGAAGTCTTCCGAAAATAAACGGATTGGTTGCTTTCGTTCTCGTCGTCGCCGTTGATTATGCCGTTGGATTTGTATGCGGTAGTGTAGGAAAGAGCTGGGAAAACCCAATAAATGTCTAGTCTCGGATGGAAACGCTATCAGCATCAGCCTTTTTTTTTATTATATAATTCACTAGTAATGATCATCCGTACAAAATGGCAAACAATTGGATGGGATACCAATAAACACGTCAATTCACATGTATTTTTCAATAAGAAAATATATATATATATAAATATAAAAATAATTCCAACTGACACTGGTTTCATATTTCCTCACTCGACATTAAAATTATTACTGTATGGGTGATTTTTGAGTCATTAATTGGCAAACAGCATCTGAGATTCTTGACAACAATCACATTCTAATAAAGAAAGTGATTGTTGTTTAACTCTATTCCCTCATTTTTAATATCGAGAGTGGAAAGTTTGTCTTGAGAAGGACATCTATTGTGGGATGTAGTGATGTATATGATCTCTATCTCGAACTTTGATTGATGATGATCCAAAATTTAAATATGAATCCGAAATTCTTTTGGTAAGGTGAGTGCGATCATAATAGTGATAGATTTATAGGCTTTAAGCTGCTACTTCCCTAAAAACAACATTGTACCTAGAAGTGTAAATCGGTCGGTCCAGTCGGGTCTAGGGAGGTAATCATTTTTTCATAATCGGACCAAACCGAACATCCATAGGGACGAGACCGATAGCTCCGGTAGCTACAGGCCCGGTCAGGCTCAATTATTTTTTTATTTTTCTTCTTCTTCTTCTTCTTTTCAGATAAATTAATAAAAAAAAATTATTTAAATTATTAAATTAAAATTAAGTGAATTATTAATGTAGATTAGTTAATTACGTTAATATTAATTTATAATTACAAAGTACATATTAAAATTTTATATTGTAAATAGTGACGGGTTAGATGAAAATTATACAATTATTATATAAATAAAATATATAAAATATTTTTTTTATTTTACTATTTGATCGGTTTGGTCTGGTCCGGGATGGAAAAACCCCACCCTAAGATCGGACGGAAAACTTTTGATCTTCTATTTCATGGACCGAGACTAGTTCGGTCTGGACCGACCAACTTTCAACCCTAATTGTACCACAAAAAATAATAAATAAAAACAATAATTTTAGTGATTCTTTATCTAATTCAGAAGATTCATCCTCCCAATAATCAATTGAGAGAGGTGAAAAGAAAGATTTGTGCTTAGAAGTGAGACAAAAGTGGGTGAGATAGGTGAGAGAGAGGTTCAACCAAGCATCAATATTTTTAATTCAAACTCGTATGCTGCTTGCAATGTTATTGTGTATACCTTACTTTTCTTTCCATATTGAATGCAAATATGAATAAGGGTGACGCAAAACTATTGTGATGTTGTACTAGTTTCCGAAATTAGCTCAAATCTTTATTTATTATTTTCTTAATACATGAGGTGAATAAATGGCAGTACAAGAAGTTCCAACTTTCTACTACTAACAGTCAACACTTTTCATTACGAAACTCACTCGCAAGGATAGTTTGGTTGCTGCGGACATTTATCACGTGGACAGCCCCGACAGCAAAGAGATAGATTGACATGGAATAGTCTCAAAAGGCAGCGCAAGATCGCACCACCCGATGTTTGCCACGACACCCCTATTGATTACCAAATATAACTACTCATTCCCAAGCCGCCCAAGTCAAAGGATTCACTCGTCCTTTGACCATTTCATTGCCACTATTACTCAACCAATCTTCCTAGTTTATACATGTACACAGTACACCTTCCTCTTGAGGTTTCTGTTCAAAGTACCTATCCACGCATCCTTTCCAGCAAAAGATTTTATACTAGCTTAGAAGAAATTAACAAGAGGAAGCCATGGAAGGTTTAATTCCTTATCTTGTCCAAGCCATCAAGAAGCAGAAGCAGAAGCAGAAGCAGAAGCAGAAGCAGAAGCCTCACAACAGCTACATGTGCCTTTCCAAGGGCTCCACCCGTAGCTACCATTTGTTGTTGAATGGAACGGACTCGACCGAGGGCTCGTCTCACCGGCGAACCTGGTCGGACCAGTTTCAGCGGCCGACCATGGAGTCCTTAGAGCAACGATCTGGTCTTCAATATGCCCGTTCCTGCAGCATCAATAACAATTCTACGACATTTACTTCGATGGGTTCCAATTTCTCTCATGTTCGTCGCCGATGAAGAGCGTTTTCTTTTATTTTTATTGGAATTGTTATTTGGGTGAAAAGGGTGGAGCTTCATCAAAATGATGCGTCACCATTCATTGTGTTTTCATCATCGTCATTCGCAGATTTTAATTGAAATTGTATATCCAGCTTTGAATTTTGATCTCTTTGGAATCCCTTTGCAGAAGAATTTGTGCCGTTCTAAACCCGTTCAATGGCTACTGACAGACAATTTTATTGGATATGATCTTCTTAAGCATAAAGTGAGAAGATTTAGCATATTGTTCTTGGTGATTGCATCTCAAAAATATAATAAACACAAACACTATAAGAAAAGGCTTTAAAAATACTTGCAGAGTTTTGGACAAATGTAGGTTACCAACTTACCATCATCTTAACGGTCTAGATACTCTAGGACTTGGTATGGAGCTCATGTTCTTATGGCTCAGATGCCTTTGAATCCTTCTATTCAGCATGACTCAAATTGCGAAAGAACTGTACGGATGAGCATCACCGGGCCTAGGTCGAAAGAACTGTACGGATGAGCATCACCGGGCCTAGGTCTTATTTGAAAGGTAAAAATTGAATAAAATATTATTAGAATATATTTTTTTAATATTATTTTTATTTTAAAATTTAAAAATATTAAATTATTAATTTTATTTTATATGAGAATTTAAAAAAATTATAATAATTAAATGAGATAGGATGAGACGATAATAATTGTTAAAAGAAACCAATTTTAAGAAAAGAACTGTACAGAGCCGAATCTCTTTGCTCCTCGTAGCCTGGTTCGTGTCAACCAGCTGTATAATGTACTGTGCCCTCAGCTCAACACTGGAGTTTACGTTGCATACTCGATAGCTGGAGTAAAACTCATTCAGAAAGTTAAACTACAAACTGATTGGCCTGGGAACTGCTTCGGACCAGTGCTACCAACCATTCACATAATAATTTCTACAGTTGGATAAGCATAATTCCCAAAAACTCTCTAGCTGGCCTATGCGTCAAAGAATTTATAAGAAAAAGTATTCAATCAATGGTCTTGATGAAAATCTGCTCAAACATGGATCAGAGTGAAATCACTTCCGAGATTTAAACCTGGTGCACCATCTTATAAGAAGCTCTTCAACATTGGCATCCATTCGTGTACCAATGCCTCCCCAAACCAACATGTGGCCATAATCTCCAAATGTTGTACCCGTCACTTCATGTACAGCCTTGAACCCAATTCTGGTGTAGAACCTAACAAGCTGGAATATGTAAAAGATTAGTTTCGGAATATATGGAAGGAATCTTTTATTTCCAAGACAATTTAAATAATTGAAAGGAGATGTGGCCATGCCGGAAGAAACCATATCGATTGTGCAGTACTTTGCGCTTGACTTATGCCAACTTCGAACTAATACTAAAGTTTTGTGTTTGAGAGACGTTTATGAAGCAGATGATGAATTAACATGGAACAGAATGATATAGAAAAAGTCTGATGAAACCAAGTTTGATTTTCTGCTTTCCTTTAACAACATCTTCCTAACCATTTTACCTTTTCCTTTCCAAACGGGCTGAGCAAAAGAGACTACATAAACGGCAAAATATCAACTGGCTGACAAGTGTTACTAGCACTTTTGAATTAAATACAACAATAGCACATAATGTAAAACGATTGTAGGGAGGAAAAAAACCTTTGAATGGTAAAGATCAGAGTCATTAATTGCCAGTAACTCAGCTGTCTTGCAACCACAATCATATCCATACCTTACAGCAACAGCTCCAATGAACAAACCAATACCAAAGATTGATTTCTCCATTCCCAGTGTCTCTCTCCTCAATCTAATGGAATCCAAGTGAAGAATTCTCCCTCTCAGCCAGACCCTTATCAGGCCCTCAGCCTTCCCAAGCTCTTTTTGGGTTTCCAAGCTCTTGGCTGTGATTCTGAAAAAGGGTCCGAGAGTTTGGAGCTGAAGGTCAAGGTTCTGGGCCTTTGAGGACTCCAATATCTCTGTCATGGTTGGTAAAGTGGCCTCAATCTTGTACTTTGTGTTTTCAGAAAGGGTGGTGCTTTTCTGGAGGGAATTCAAAGGGGCTTTTGATGTAGCTTGGGATGGTGAGATTTGGGATATAGGGATAAACGAAGGGGATGCGACTTGGGGTATGGTTCGGATTCTAAGATGATTTGATGAAGGAAACTTGGAACTTGGTATTTTGACAGTAATTGCCATTTCTGGTTATCTGTGGAGGTGTTTGTGGTGCGCAGATAACGCGAGGGAAACGCGTCGTCAGTTGGACTGGCATAGGATCGCCAGTAACGAAACAGAGAATTTTTAGCCTTATGTTTCTGAGACTCGAGCCGTAAAGTGAAGGGATTGAATTTTATGTTGAACTTGTGACGAGACTCTAGTCGCGTCGTGAACGCTGCAGTAGCGTTTCAGACTAACTTTCAGTAACAGCCGCTGCTAATATTGCGTACTAGGGCGATGGTTATACTTGTAAAGACGGACTTTATCGTCACTATAAGTCCATTCTATATACCAATCCTTCCTAAGCTAATAAGTCCAAACAGACCCAAAGGCCATTAATAAAAGAAAATTATTAGATATTTCCGAAACATAAATGATGTATTGTTTTCATAATGTAATTAAAATAAAAAATTATATTCATCGTGTTCATATACTATATATTATATATATATTTTTTATTAAATATGTTATGTGAATTATAAATAAAAGAATTTAATTAATTTAAAAAAATAAAACTAAAAATATTTAAAAAATATAATGTATGAAGAATATGATGTACAACAAAACTCATTTGATAAAAAAAAAAAAAAAAACACAAAATTACACACGTATATTATTTTTATTTGCAAGTTTCGTTCGGAAGTTGAACTCATTTCAATTCATTTCAATTTATAATTATAATTTTTTCAAATTTTAATATAAAATATAATAAACAATTCAATTTTTTTAAATTTTAAAATAATAATAATAATAAATAATAATATTTTATCATCTCAACTCAACTCATTTCAACATTCAAACTCACCCTTAAAAAATTATTTAAATGAATAATTAGACTGTACGTTGATTGTATGTGAGAGAGACATGATCGTTGTTGGAGGGAAAGTTGGGAAACTACCGGCAGCGTCGACGGGCCTCGAATCCTCGTCCTCGCCGAAGCTACGATTCGTCTTCGCGACCCTACCCACTACCCAATGGCGGTTCCGCGGTTAGTTCGCAATCGAGGGGCTCTTTGCGAGTCAAGGCAGTGGAGGGGTCGAGGACGGAAGTGGGAGCGGGAATTCGGATGATTTGTACGACGAGTCCAGAAATGGGCACGTTGCTAATTCGGTATCTTCTTAGTTCTAAACTTCTAAGTTTGGTTTTATGGATTTTTGTTTTTTGTTTTTTGCTTTGGATTTGTTTTTTTTTTTTTTGTTTTTGGATCCGTCGTTTGGTTTCCTAGTGTGTGAAAATAATTTGATAAAGAGAAAAAATATTTGTAATTCTGAATTGTACAACCGTCATGTAAATGCTTTGAAAAAAATTGAATAAAATATGAGATTTACATAAAAAAAAAATTAATTTTTAATTAGTAAATCTATTTTTTTTAAAATAATTATACGATATTTACGTATTTTATGATTGTACGTTAAATTAGTCATAAATAAATATATATTTTTTTTCAATTGGACCCCCTAGTTTTGTTTATTCGGACTTTCGGATTGGGGAATGGTATGGGGCAATTTCTTCTTGCACGCACACTTTTGTTGTTGGTTTTTTGGTAGATTTTAATTTTTCAGTGCAGCTGATTTTATGGCCTGCTTGGTTGTTGAGAAAGTAAACGAATCAAAGAAAGGAAAAGATTGAGTTTCTCACTATAAATTAAACTGTAAAGTTATGTATATATAGCGGGAGTTTTGGATTGTATTGTCCAGGTTTCTGATATGTTTTCTTACCAGTGGAAATTCTCAGCCAGTCATCTAGTCATCTACCATTGCAAGTTCGAGAAACATTAGGTCTCATTTGGATAATGAAAGTGTTTATATCATCTTATCTCATCATTATAATTTTTCAAATTCTCACACAAAATATAATAAACAATTTAACTTTTTTAAATTTCAAAACAATAATAATATTAAAAAATAATATTCTAACAATATTTTATTCAAATTTTAACTTTCATCTCATCTCATCTCATCTCACTATTCAAACCGCACCAAGTGGCATGAATGTGCAGTTGGAAAAGTTGAGAGGCGGGACTTACTCAACCATAAAGGATGCGTTATATGGATTACGGGTCTGAGCGGTTCAGGTTTGATGTTATCATTGTCATAGACTAATGTTGGATATCATAAAAGTGCTTCACATACCTCATTTTTCTTTTCTTTTTCTTCGTTAAATTCATCTGATCTTTTAGCCTACATTACCAAGTTATATCAATATAATTGTGGATTATTGTAGCTGTATATCTTTTTCCATTTTCAGATATTAGTAATTGTGGAATACTCCAGATTGAGTATCGGAAGTAGTGAATTGTATCCTATATTGTTTGGGAGAGAGAAGTTTATGTCTTTTATACTCCAACTGTATCATTACTAGTCATTTTTTAGTATAAGCTCAGTTGTAGCTTGAACTTTTCTTAAATCGTCACAAATGGTATCAAAATAATCCCAATTAGAAGTGTGAGATCTGAGCCATGTCACCTATAATATAATGGCTTGGCGAGAATGTTAAGGGTTTGAGGAGGAGATTCTAATACCTCAATTGAGTATAGGAGGTGATAAATAGGATCCTACATTCCCTAGATAAAAGAAAATCTCGCCCTTTATAATAATTTCAAGTAGTTCCAATTGTAATCTTGACTGGTCTTTTTTATACTTTGGCCTTTATCTTGTAGGGAAGAGCTCTGTGGCATGTGCTTTGAGTCAAAGTTTGTACCAGAGGGATAAGCTGTCTTATATTCTTGATGGGGACCTTAGTTTTAAAAGCAGAAGACCGTGCAGAGAACATCCGGATGATTGGTAAGTCTTGGTCTAGCAGCTCTCCAAAGAAGTTATTTGTTATACTACTAAGTCATTGCAGATGTAATTGTTTTTCATTGATAGTTATTCTGGCAAGTAGTATCTTTCAGATGTTGGATTATAAGTTTTAAAGATTAATTTCTTCTTTTTGCTTTCTATACCTTTCAGGGGAGGTAGCAAAGTTGTTTGCCGATGCTGGAGTTATCTGCATAGCTAGTTTGATTTCTCCCTACAGAAAAGATCGGGATATGTGCCAGATGGGGATTTTATCGAGGTTGTTGCTTGAGTTTATGAATGCTTCTGAACAGTGAGCCACAAGTTATTTCAGTAATTTGATGGAAAGTAGACACCAAATGATGCTTCTGTTTTTAATTACTCTTAAAAATGCTTAATATAACTGGTTTTCATGAATGTGCCACTCCAAGTTTGTGAAGCAAGAGACTCATAGGGCCTATATAAGTTTGCACGTGCAGGAAAGATTAAAGGTAACTGTAAAATAACGTACTAAATTTGGATAATTAACGGCTTTTTCTTTTGAGTCCTGATTAATGCTACCATATTTATTTTGAAATAATTCATTTTTATCCTCTAGAGATTGAGCTGCTTTTTCTTAACTATTTATTTTATGAGGATTGTCTTTTCATCTATGGACTAGCCATCCACAACGTGCTCTGCACATGAATGTTGGCTCTCTCTCATTTTCTTATAGATAACATGGTGGAGATAAGAGAGGAGAAAGAAATGGGAAAACATATATGCAATTAGGAGCCACAAGAAGTGGATTTTCCAGTCTTCATATTCACAAGAATTTGTGAACCCCGGGATGCTTGCCAGTTTTAGCCTGTCATAATATTCTAACATCACTCTGAAAATTTGCTGGATTTACTGGGATTGATGATCCATATGAGCCGCCATTAAATTGTGAGGTATGTACTTGTTCTTGAGAAATCAGAACACACAGGTATGCTTAAACATGAATGGATGTAAATATGCATGCATGCACTTTAAGGCATATATGACAGTGTACTCTCTTCTGACTTTTGAAGCAGCTTAGAGGAAGAAGATTTATAATACCCTGCTAGATTATAGAATTGCTTGCGCTAAGAAATACTTAATTTTCTAAAATGGTTGAATCAATGAAACCAGTTACATTATCGAGACCTTTCAGAACTAGCCCTTTGAAGTGGCTCCCAATCACTCTATCTAAGTTGCATTTGCATGATTTTGCCTTTCGGAATATACCGCAAGTGAAACAAAATCCATACTGTGATACTTTGAAGTTTGCAGGGACTAATGCTTGTTCAACTGTAATGCTAAAAGGAGATAATTTAAGGCTCTATCATTGGACTAACCAAATGCTCTTTTTAGCCATAATTTGACTTTTTAATTCTCAGATTTTGTTGAAGTTTGCTTTAGGTTAAATGTAAATGGGAATGTTTTGTTTCTCAGATGGTATTAGAACACAGAAGTGGAGACGCAGTTTGCCTGAGTGAAATGGCTGAGAAAGTGGTATCTTACTTGGAGGAGTACCTACAGGCATAACAATATGGTGGCTCTCCCCCATGCAACAACTGCACAGAGGTGTGTTCTCATAGTATCTGTTGCTGCATTGATTAATTGATTGAGTAATTAATGCTAACCTCATTCTCGTAGATGAAAATCAAAGGTGTCATCAGTAAATGAACAAAAACTTGTAAATACCAAGTCATAGTCTCCTCGTAGCAATGAAACATGATACAGCCACCATGATAACGGCCATGGCCACAGAACTTACATGGTCAAAAATAGCAGAAAATCTCATTTCTTGCAGATCCCAAAGAGTCGAAACGCAAATGCTCAGCCCGCCAACGATATCTAGCAACATACCCATCCCTTTGCTGACCAAAATACACCTACACTCTAGCTACCAACATACATTATGTTAAAAATAGCAACATATAGAACTAAAATAAAAAAGAAAATTGAAGAGAACATACTTACTCAGAAGGTTTAGCTACAATGTAGGAACTAGGAGGAAGATATAAGTACAAGGTACGTGGGTTCATTGATATTTCCCCCCAGTTTCCTTCACAACTCAAAAATATTGTAGGAGTGAAGAAGTGAGGGAAAGCCAAAAGTGTAATTAAAATGAGATTGGAGTTTTGCTCGTCACAAAATCTTGTGCTGCTTCGAGGATGCTTCCTGCTTGTCCATTTTGTTCAGTGATTTAATGGCAATACAAAGGGTTGGGTCCCTTGATTTCCACACTTGTCAGTACTTGTGTGGCTTCATCTCATGGAGTTTTCCTTACAGTCGGGGATGGTCGAATATATACTTTACTTCTCGTTGTCGCCGCGAGCAAAGGATGTCTAAAGATGGTCGTAACGATGAAAACATCTATATTCTATATTAAATCAATAAATGTTCTTCTTTTAGTTTAAATAAATTATTTTATTGTAATTATGGATATCCTGCGATTACTTCAGATTTTAACGTCAACATTAATGCTTTTCATTCGGACAAATTACTAATATTTTCAATCGATTTTAGAGTTAAATAAAAGAGAACAATTAAGCCGATATTACATATATATATATATATTAAAAAGGATTACATGAAAAATCTATAAAGCCCACGTGTTTTTTTGTCAAGAATAGCATGGTACACGTAGTTATAATTTTATTTATAAGATTTATTTTATCAATTTTTTTTTATTTTTAATTTTTAATATATTAATAATTGACACATAGAAAATTAATTTTTTTATAAATTTTTCTTAAATATAATTTTGTTTTTTTTATTTTAGAAACAATAATTCTCTTTGTAGAAAGTCGGAAGCCGCATTTTCTCAGGGGCCGGACCGCCTCGTACCGAATGTGAGAGACCGGTTCGGCGACACCTTCTTTCCTTATAGAGTCCAAAACAACGTCGTTTAACGACTTCACAGCCCGTTCAGTCATCGGATGTGGCGCGTGGGTTGCAGTAGAGTTTACATTACTCGTTTTGTCGGCTGTTTATAATTTATCTTTTTCAATCATTTCGTTTAATTTACTATTTTCATATTCTGGTTTAAATTTTAATTTAAATACATAGAAAGTATTATGTTATCAAATAAATAAATAGTAAATACTGCTGGAAATTTCATCTGCGGCACTTGGGAATACAGAAGGCCGAACAATTTCTTTGTCGATCCTCTATCCCATCCAGTTTTCAAATCAAAACCCTAAAGTTTTATTTTCTTTGAATTTGCCGTATTTCTCTTTCGCCATGGGGGTATGGGATGCTTTTCTCAATTGGCTACGGAGGTAAATACTCTCTCCTTTTGGATGCGAGAATCGAGCTCTGAGTTTTTTATTGTGTGGGAGCTGCGAAGTGCAAAGATTTTAGTTTCGTCCCTACTGACCCTAATACTAAACTGTGATTAATGATCTCCTTTTCACTTTCTTCTTAGTTTTTTCAAGAACCACATACATATTTAAATATGGTTCTCCCCCTTTGGATCCACTTGGTTGCTGAGAAAACTTATAAAAAGAGAGTAACTCCTCATAATTTCCCGTGTTCAGTTTTAGATTATGTGATAATTATTGGAATAGAAACCATTTCCACCTAAATAAGCCAAATGTGACTACCTGACCCCTGGATTTGGTTGATTTCTTTTTTATTTTTTACTGAAATAAATATTCAACTAAAGAAAAATGCAAAAAAACTTACTTTTCAGCTAAAAATTATGAAATGTGAAGTTCAAAGTTTGAATTTCAAAAGAAAGCTGACCAAACGAGTCTTGTTAGTAAGATTGAAAGTACATGTAGCACTACTCCTTAACTAAATTAAGTTTCAAATTCTGTTTCAGCGTTTACAGTTGAATATCACAGTATATTATATGTACATATGTAGTTTTATATTTTAAAGGAAATGAAGCTTAATCGGGTGGTGCTTGGTATCGGGAAGAAGCTTCTTGAGTTAAAGAATAGTAACGAATAATTGTGGAATGATGGATGTGTTTTCCCATTATTTCTGATTTTGTGGTTTTTGCGGCTTGCTTGTCATGGGTGTTTGAATTATGTCCTAGGTGGGAATTGGTAAGTGGGTGTGATGTGTTAAGCTTTGAACCGCATGGTTACACAAATCCCATAGCACTCTACCTGAAACGCTTGTTTTTTGAGATCTTTAACTGATTCTACTGACGATAGGTTTTTCGTAAACCAGTATGTGAGCCTCATATGGAGCATGTGTGATTATGCTCACCATTGGAGAAGTGGTATTGTGGAGGAAGGCTAAAGCTGTGTGGAAGTGTTGCTTTGATGGATGTTGTGGCAGAAAGGGAGGGAGGGAGGGATGTGGTAGTGGTGATTGCTTAATGGTAATGGTGGTGGTGGTGTGAATAATGATAATTTTGAATATAGCTCAAAGAAGCCTTGAGGAAATCATATGTCAGACCTACAGGTACTTTCATTGGACTTGGATTACAATCACTGGAGTATTAGACTGGTGTTTGCACCTGAAGAGGACACAAGAAGTGGATTGAGGGTACAAGAGCCAGTGATGATAATTTGAGTACAATGACTGGTGTTTGCACTTGAAGAGGAACATTGTTGCAGAGTCATTGGATTTTCTATTTGCAGTGCCCTCCTAATTGGTAAGTTTGCAACTCAGATCATTCACTTTGGCTTTGAGAATACTCTTTCTCAGGCACTGGTCGAACACTTGTATCTACCATACTTTTGAAAGTCTTTTAAGCTCAATTTGCCATACAGACTTTTGTGCTAGAAGAGGAGCTTTGATATTATCGGATAACTTGGGCAAAGGAGAAGCACAATGTTTGAGGGCACTTTCTGTTGTTCAATTTCTTCTCATTTCCTTCATATTTATCTGCCCTTAAATTATCTACATCAAAAGAAAATAAATTTTAGGTTATCATGTAAGAAAGTTTTTGGAAAAGCTACCCAATTCTTTCATACTGGGATGATAAAAGTGTACTTTTATGGTTTCTTTCTTAGGATTTGAGATAATTGAATAAATGCAAGTGCCGAAGTAGTACTTACTCATGTACCCACTTTTGATAAGGATCATATTTCCCGCTGGTGATTCTTTTAACATCTGCGGAAACTTCTAAGACTTGTTATTCTTGCTAGAGTTTTCACCTTTTTCCACAATGAATTTTGGATCATCTATGGATGCCTGGTATTTAACACGTGGGAAGCCCCTACAAATCAAGTTAACGCTCGTGTGTTTGAGGTGGACTTTGTAGAATATTCTGCTTCTATTGCCAGTCTTTACCGGTTGCACTCCATATAGCTGGAGTGATGGAAACGGAACTAGAAAGTCTTTTACAAAGTGGAGAAGCCGTAGTGGAGTAGAGCACGAAGTGGGTTGAAGTTGTGTTTTGTCTAGGAAGAGTTATTATTGCTGTCAGTAGTTTTATTGCTTTAAACTAGTACATGTCAATTAGGATTGTTATTTTATTTGGGTTATTAAGGTAGGAGTGCAGAGATTGTATAGGAATAGGTTTATGTACATGGTTAGGAGTGCATGGCTATAAGTACAAGGGTCTGTAGTTTTCTCTAATCCATCAGAAAGAATAAAAAACTTGTGGTTTGTCCAGCCCTAAGTGGATCACTATTTATCACTTTTCATCGTAGTAAGATCCTGGTTCCATCATGGAGTGATTGACTTGTTATGATTAAACTCATAATTCTCTAGATCTTCCTTCCAACCTAACTCTATGCGTTGAACTGCTTGTTTTAGTGTAATTTTTTTGTATCTTCGTAGTAAATTTGAACATTCTTTGAAGTACATTAAATTATTTATGCAACCCTTTTCTTTTTCTTATTTTAGTCTTTTCATCAAGCAAGAAATGGATCTATCTTTAATAGGCCTTGAGAATGCTGGAAAAACATCACTTGTAAATGTTATTGCAGTAAGTAAACTATTCACGAGATGTGTAAATTTTTTATGTTTTTTTATGTTCCTTTTCTACTGTTTCGATTTGATGCTGATGGCAAAATTTCTTTTTCTGGAACTTACTTCAAGACTGGTGGATATAGCGAAGACATGATTCCAACGGTGCGTCATTGTTGTTTAGGAATTATTAACATCCTTTTATTTTCACCATTCTGTCAGAGTTGTCATTTTATTGCAACAAGGTCCCACTTAGTTGTCTACGCGTACATCTCACTCAAAAGAATTTCATTTTATCTGCAGGTAGGGTTTAATATGAGGGATGTAACTAAAGGAAATGTGACAATAAAGCTATGGGATCTTGGAGGTCAACCAAGATTTCGCAGTATGTGGGAAAGATACTGCCGTGCAGTTTTAGCCATTGTGTATGCCCTGTTGTTTGCTAACACTTATAGCTTGCCAGTTTAGTGAACTAGCTTATTATGACCTACAATTTAGAACCACAATTTTTGCATGTTGCAGGTATGTGGTGGATGCCGCTGATTCTGAGAACTTGCCTGTCTCAAGAAGTGAACTTGATGACCTGTTGAGTAAACCGTCACTTAGTAGCATTCCCTTGCTGGTACTGGGTAACAAGATTGACAAACCAGGAGCTTTGTCTAAAGAGGATCTGACAGAGCAAATGTAAGTAGAGTCTAGGATCATCTTTAAATGGTTTTTGGTGGCCCGCCAACATGATTATTTTGTGCTGAAGTTCACTCCATGCAGCATTCAACCCTCCTTCCCCCACAAAGAAATAAATGAAGGGCCGGTCACAAGGTCGTTTTTGAAATTTCCCTCCCCATGATTTCTTAACCACCTGAGAAAGAGATTTCCCTCCCCAATATTAACCAGCTACAAAATTTATTTATTTATTTATTTATTGTTGTGAGTATCAAAGTAGCATTCAGAATTGAGGGCATTAAGCAGTGATAACAATTTTTCTTTTGTATATTGACCACCTGGTTTTTTTTTCTTTGTTAATCATCCGTAGTTTGAAAATAATGTTCCACCCTTGCAGGGGACTCGAGTCCATTACTGATAGAGAAGTCTGTTGCTTCATGATTTCTTGCAAGAACTCCACCAACATTGATACAGTTATTGATTGGCTTGTGAAGCATTCTAAATCAAAGAATTGAGTCTCAGTTTTCTGTACTTATCACAGTTATTAGAGAGTGGATTTGAAGCAGGTAAAAGTGACTCGTCAGTTGTGCCGTGTTATTCTATTTTTACCTTTATTTTTGCTAGTATATTCTCTCTCCTAAAATTTTCTCTCCGTACACTTTTTGCTCTCTGTGTGTTTATGCTTCTGGTGTTGGGTCGTCAATGTTGGTAGTTCCTTGTGGTGATTAGCATGTAGTACAGTTGGGTGTTAAGTTCAGAATGGTATCGATGGATGTTTTTGCTAGTTAAGTGCAGTTGTAGTTTTTCTAGAGTGCTCCTTGTAGGAAAATGACTTTTGTGAGAAGTCTAGTAATTGAGTCTAAGGTGTTTGAGGTTCGGGCAGATGGGAGTGGAGTGATTATCACTGAGAAGGGATGGAAAGGAGTACAAAACTTGAGGTTGGGTGTAGATACAGTACATTGGGCTTCAAGAACATTGGAGGATTGTCAAAAGCACAATGGGAAGGGATATTACTCTGCTCATAGAGAAGGAAGCAGAGCGTATGTTGCGCAACAAGGTTCAAACTCCCGTGGCAGTTATTTGTCTCTGGTGGTCTATAGTGGTGGTGGAAGCCGTAGTTTTATCATCATACCTGGAGACAGAGATGGGAGGGGTTGGAGAAATCTTGCGGTGGCATTGAGGGAGGTGGGAAGCGGTGGGGGGAAGGGGAGATACCATCCATCTTCATCGGTAGTAGCCTGTACATCATCTAAGTCATATAAGGAGGCTTTGCAGGCAACTAGAGACATGCAAAAGTCAGACATGGCAGGTCTAATGAGGGTAGGCGATACTTCTGTTATGGCTGAAGATCAGAGACAAGATGGAAGAGGCAGGTGGTATGGGCAAGGTGAGGTAACTATTCTGAGGGAATTACGGGATATGCAGGATACGCTGGAGGTGATGGGTGCTAAAGTTAAGGGACTGATACGGTGTGTTTTGGGTAAAGAGGAGGCTGGGCTGGGCTTGGAGAGTGGGCTGGAGAAAGGGAAGAAAGCAAAGGCCCAGGACAGTGTCGGGTCAGGGCCCGAGCCCTTCCTCCAGGCGGGTTCCTTCTGGAGAAAGAAACCGCAACCCGCGCATCGCACAGCGGGGGAGCTAGCGGCACTTACTCCGGCAAAACCTCAGGCATCGAAGGCTGTGGTGACGGCGACGGAAGCATTGCCGTTGGAAGCAACGCCACAACCCCCAGTTTCAGTGATATCGGGGTCTCTGGAGGGACCCGAAACATCCATGCTGAGTCCGAAATTTGGGAAGCGGCCGACACAGACAAGAGCGGCGGCCTCCGACGACTCTGAGAAGCCATCGGCAGTGACGTCGCAGCAGCTTAAGGGTGCTTCGAACATTCCCGCAGTTCCCATTGTACCGGGTTCTCAGGAGGGACCCGAAATCCGCAAGCCAAGTATAGATTCGGGGCAATGTTTGGCACAGAGGAGGATGACGACTTATGGGGACTCTAAGGAAGGATCGACAGTGATGGAAATGGGAGAAATCGATGAAGGGGAAGGACTGGAACTGTTTACGGGAACTGGGTTACAACAGATTTCCATGGTGAATCATGGGCCTCCGAATCTGTCACTATCAGGCCAGGTCCATATGGATATGTACTTAGAGGGAGATAAATCAGATTCGATCGTAGCTGTGGAGTGTGGGAACACATCAGTGATAGAAGGGGAAGGCCTATTGAAGGAGCTGGTTCCAAACTCAACAGAGGGGGTGGAGTTCGCAGAAGATCCTACTCCAATACGCATGGTTCATCCTACTGTTTCTGAGGATTGGATATTGAAAAAGGTAGAGGAACTTCAAATTTGTATGGGAATCTCGTGTAAGGGCTACGAAGATCAGTTTAAGGCACTAATTATAGCCATTGAGGCAGGACAACATGGAGTAGGATTAAAGAGAGATAGGGAGTTGAAGAGGTTGACGTGGTCCATTAATTATGATGGAAAGGAGGGGAGCGCAAGCCGTGGAAGAAACAAGGGGAGGGCTGGAACAGTTGATAAATGAAGCCCAGAATTTTGTGTTGGAATGTTAGGGGGCTGAATGAGATAAATAAACGTCTTCGAATAAGAGCTTTATTAAGGCAATGGAAAGTGGACATTATTTGCCTACAGGAAACAAAGTTAAAGCTCATCACTAAAAGAATTATTCGGAGCATATGGAGTTGTCAATATGTAGGCTGGCTATATCTACCCTCGGAAGGGGCCTCGGGGGGTATTTTGATCATGTGGGATAAGAGGGTGGTGGAGAATATTGATGAGTTTGTGGGAGAATACTCGGTGGGGTGCTACTTTAAAAATTCTGAAGATGACTTTTTATGGGCATTTGTTGGGGTTTATGGTCCTAACTTGGGCAATGAAAGGAGGTTGCTTTGGGATGAACTTGCTAGCCTATGCACTTGGTGGGAGGTCCCATGGTGTATTGGTGGGGATTTCAATGTTACAAGATTCTCCAGCGAAAGATCAGGGGAGGGATGACAAAATCAAGCTATGGTGGATTTTTCGAATTTCATTTTTGAGGTAGGTTTGATGGACCTACCGTTAAGGGGAGGAGATTACACTTGGTCTAGCAATCAAACTTGGTCAAGACTGGACAGATTTCTCATTTCTCCTTCATGGGAGATACATTTTCCAGAAGTAAGTCAGACTAGACTTCCAAGGTTATGCTCTGATCATTTTCCTATATTGTTAGACTGCGGTGGGGTGCAAGGGGGTAGAAGGACATTCAAGTTTGAGAATATGTGGTTAAAGATGGAGGGTTTTGTGGAATTAGTCAAGCAATGGTGGAATTCATATCTTATTGAAGGTAATCCGAGTTATGTATTGGCTGGAAAGTTGAAAGCATTGAAGAAGGATCTAAAGTCTTGGAATGAACAGGTAGTTGGTAATGTAAGCTTGCAAAAGAAGAGTTTATTCCAGGAGCTACAAGGCTTGGAAGAAGTAAGGGATGAAAATAACAGAAAAGTTCAAGTGGTAGCTGATTTAGAAAGATTGACTTTAATGGAGGAGATTTCTTGGAGACAAAAGTCAAGGGCTTTGTGGCTTCGTGAGGGGGATAAAAGCACAAAGTTCTTTCACCGTATTGCCAATGCTCATAGGAGGTTTAACTCTATTGAGTCTTTGAACATAGATGGAAATGCTTCCTCAGATCAGGCGGAGATAAAGGAGCATGTGGTTGGGCATTTTGAACATTTGTTGTCAGAACCTCATTCGTGGAGGCCTTCAGTAGACGGACTAGCCTTTGAGGTCATCGATCAAAATAGTATGGCTTGGGTGGAGAGACCATTCGAAGAGGAAGAGGTACATCAAGTAATTAAGAAGATGAATAAAGACAAAGCTCCAGGCCCAGATGGTTTCACTATGGCTTTTTTTCAGAAATGTTGGGAGGTGGTGCGTGAGGATGTAATGCTGGTTTTCCAGGAATTCTTCACTTTTAGTAGATTTGAGAAAAGCTTAAATGCCACATTCATTGCATTAGTCCCTAAAAAGGCAGGTGCAAGAGAGGTACAAGATTTCAGACCGATTAGTCTCGTGGGCAGCGTGTATAAGATACTAGCCAAAGTGCTGGCCAATAGGATGAGCATGGTCATGGAGAAGATTATCTCCAAGTCCCAAAATGCCTTTGTGAGAGGGAGGCAAATTTTGGACTCGGTTCTTATAGCTAATGAATGTTTGGATAGTAGGATCAAGTCGGGAACTCCAGGTATTTTATGCAAACTTGATATGGAGAAGGCCTATGATCATGTTAATTGGGATTTTCTGATATATATGCTGAGTAGATGCGGGTTCGGGGAAAAATGGAGGAAGTGGATGAAGTATTGTGTGTCAACGGCTCGTTTCTCGGTTTTGGTTAATGGTGATCCAGTGGGCTTTTTTAATAGCTCACGGGGTCTAAGACAAGGTGACCCACTATCACCCCTTTTATTTGTCTTAGTAATGGAGGCTCTAAGTCGCATGGTAATAGCGGCAGTAGAAGGGGGATTCTTTTCAGGGTTCTCGGTGGGAGATATTCATGGCTCAACCATTATTTCTCACCTTTTGTTTGCAGATGACACTTTGTTATTTTGTGAGGCAAATGCAGGACATATCAAATCTTTGAAGGCCATTTTACTTTGTTTTGAAGCGGTATCTGGTTTGAAGATTAATTTGGCCAAGACGGAGATGGTTGCCGTTGGCAATGTTAGCAATATTAGAGGGTTGGCGAATATTTTGGGTTGTGGGGTTTCCTTATTGCCGTTGAAGTACCTTGGACTCCCATTGGGGGCTTCTTTCAAAGCTAAAAGTATTTGGGAGGTGGTGCTGGAAAAATTTGAGCGTAGGTTGGCCGGGTGGAAGAGGCTATATCTTTCTAAAGGGGGGAAAATCACACTCATCAAGAGTACCTTATCCAATCTCCCCACATATTACTTATCTTTATTTCCCCTACCCGCTAGTATTGCTTCTAGAATAGAGAAGATCCAACGTGATTTTTTGTGGAGTGGGCTAGGAGAGGAGTTTAAGTTTCACTTAGTAGGATGGGATCAGGTATGCTCTCCTTTGAGAGATGGTGGATTGGGGGTTCGAAATGTGAGGGCGTTCAATAAGGCACTATTAGGTAAATGGTTGTGGCGTTACAACCATGAGAGGGGAACTTTATGGAAAGGGGTGGTTGATATGAAGTATGGTAGGGAAAGGGGGGGTTGGTGCTCTAAAGAAGGGAGGGGGACGTATGGTGTGGGGCTATGGAAGTATATACGAAAAGGTTGGTGCTCCTTTGTTAGTAATACTCGGCTACGTTTGGGAGATGGTAGTAGGATTAATTTCTGGCAAGATGTGTGGTTGAGAGACACGGCCTTGAAGGATGCTTATCCTATGATTTTTAGAATTGCACGGGAAAAGGAAGCTATGGTGGCAGATTTGCGGGTTATTAATCAAGGTTCACAGGAGTGGAACATCAGCCTTACTCGAGATGCACATGACTGGGAAGTGACGGTGCTGATGGAATTTCTGAATTTGCTGTACAACATCCCTGTTGCTGTCACAATGGAAGATATGATGGAATGGCGACATTCTAGAAAAGGGAAATTCTCAGTATGCTCTTTTTATGACTCTATTACTATGCATCAAAGGCACAATTTTCCTTGGAAGAATATATGGAGGACTAAAGCACCTACAAAGGCTGCATTTTTTGTCTGGACGGCAGCTCTAGGGAAGATCTTGACCATTGAGAATCTTAGAAGACGCGGCCTTATTATTACGAACTGGTGTTGTTTGTGCAGAAATAGTGGTGAATCGGTGGACCATTTACTACTACATTGTGAGTTTGCCCAAGATATTTGGACTTATTTTCTTAGTAGAATGGGTATAGCATGGGTGATGCCGGGTAGGGTGGTTGATTTGTTAGCAAGCTGGAGAGGGATCACAGGGACACTACAGATTGCAGCCGTGTGGAAGATGGTTCCTATATGTATTTTCTGGTGTATTTGGAATGAAAGAAACGAGAGACTCTTTGAGGACCATGAACGTTCCTTGGAAGAGTTTAGGAATTTTTTCTGGAAGACTTTGTTTTTGTGGGCCATTGCTATTGATTGGAATGGTCGCAGCTTCCATGATTTCCTTGTAACTGTTCCTAGTGCTTAAATAGGTGTAATCACATGTATACTTCTAGTGTACTTGGGCTATGCCTACTTTTATTAATGAAATAACTTATTACTTATCAAAAAAAAATAACTGGGTTTATCGATCAGTCTGATTACTATTTGCTGTGTGGCTTAACATCTGGGTCTGGTGCGTGTTTTTTTTTTTTTTTTGTTGATGTTGCAACACGCAACGATGTGGGTTTTTACTTTCTTGTACATATTTTGATTGGTGTGTGTTTAAACTTCAAACATGCTTCAGGTCTTCTGGATTGGAATAGAAACTTAGGCCTTGTTTGGTTGTTAAACTCATTTGAGTTAAACTCAATTCAGTTTAATTTTAAGTTAAATCTAACATTCAGACACTCAATTATTAAATTATTAAATTCATTTCAACTCAAAATTTCTTTACATATGGGATCTACAACTTTTTTTAACTTCTTATAAATATATTTAAATTCATTTTAACATTTAAACACATTTAAACTCATCTTAGATGGATTCTATAAAACTCAATCTACCATTTCAACTTACTATTATTTATAAAGAGTTCAATTCAACTCAACATCCAAATGCTATTTTAAGAAAAGACTTGTGTATATTTAAAAAAAAAATAGTTAAAAAAATAATAACAAAATAAAAATTTCTAATAAAAGATAGTAGGATGGAAGCAACAGTTATCATTATCATAGAATAATAACTTTTATATACTTCGGTGGCGCATAAGTTTCAGGACTGCAGGTTTTGTGGGATGAAAACCGAAAAACACACTCTCAATAAGGGGGGGCATTCCGAGAATCGAACTCGGGACCTCTCGCACCCAAAGCGAGAATCATACCACTAGACCAAATGCCCTCTTGTCAGTTTTTGTAAGTATTTTCTATAATCTATTAAAATTAAAACAATCTGAACCTAATTTTTTCGAAGTGAAGATTTTCTCCCCCCAATCACCAGCGAAGAACTTGAACCGATGAAGATTCACCGTTTTTATTATATTGGAGCGACCCAGCATGAAGATTAAAATAGAGAAATGAATGGCCCACCGATTTCGCAGACTGAATATTGCACTTCGTGACCCTTTTTGTTGTAAAAATCACCACTGCATAGATCACCTCTTGGCATCAAGCCAAGAAAATAGGAATAGGCCAATTTTGTTGGAAAAATGCTACTCTCACCTACAGTTGACTCCCAATAATTTTTTTTTTACTTAGTTAGTAAGGAAGTATTTTTTAATAATGTTATAATTTTTTTTAAATATTTAAGAGTATAAAAAAAATAAATGAAAAAACAATAATAAATAAATAAATACTTTTTTGCCCTTATCAGGACGTCTTGGTGGGTGTAGCACTGCTATTTTGTTGGGAGTCATTCACATATTGTATTCTCTTTTCAGTCTCTAACCTTGTAATAAATAGTTCAATTGAGATCCCACAACTTTTGCTATTCTTAGAATATCATTGTTTTGTTTAAATTTTATTTTTAAAAAGTAGCCTGATTGTGATTCACTTGGCCGAAAGAAAATCCCAGAATACTAAGTAACCGCAAAACAAGAGAACGATCCCTTTTTTTTTTCTGGGAAGAGAGACGTATCAATGAAAATATATGTAGATAGAGCTTTTATCTTCTTAACAGGATTTGCCTAAATCAATTTCATAACTTCATTAAGATGAATTTGGTATCCATAACCTTTTCCTAAGAAAACTCCTAGCAACCATTTTTTTTTTTTTTTTTTTTCTTTTCAATACAATCTTTCCAATTCTATGTGAAACCTAATGGAGCACAATACGGTGGGCAAAGGAAATGACAATGAATCCAGACTAAACTATATTCAAACCGCATACCCCAAAACAGACATCTCAATCAGAAGAAATACCATCTCTTTCTATTTTGGTGCATTTTCTATCACCAACCAAAGGGGGTGAGCGTTGGCTACGAGCCAATATGTTCAGAAAACATAAAGACATCTCTCCAAACTCGGAACTGCAAAAGAAAAGGAACTGTTCACAGAATCAACTAAATGAACACGATTTGCTGCAGATGTAAACAGCTCTGACCTTTTTTTTGGCAGAAAGAGGCTTTGGTTGACTACTCCTTCCTAGCCATTTTGTGAAGTTATAATTTTATGTCAAGCTCGGATCATCTGCATATAATTTCAGAAGATGCGCGCAAGTCAAAAGCTTAAGAAAACAAAACCAAAAACAAAAGAAAATAAGAATATTAAGATGCAAAAATTTGCCTTGGAATGTTGGTATTCAATAGCCAACCTTCTTTTAAAAAATAAATAAAGTGCAGGAGTTGGGGAAACTGGAATCAAAGAAAATGTTCAGACAAGAGAGATAGGTCTGTCTCTACCCATTCCATATACACAATGACTCGAGCATATTGCCACATTATACCTGGTGATTGTCTAAATTGGAAGCTGTAACCAAAGTTTAACTAGTATATTTTCTCACTTCTACACCATTTTCTTCATAGGCAAGTATACACCATTTAGATAAATTGGCTTCTACAACCCACATCAAAGACTAACATAGTAGAATGAGGATTAATACGGTCTTTAATTTTATTAGTATTTTCATTTGACATGAGTAATATAACAAGTACGGCACAAAATACTTCCCATATAAGAAATTCACCAAAACATGTATGTAAAAGCATATCTGTGAAAGGTTTAGATTGGACCGCTGAATAAAAAATGACATTCAAGCAGTTTTTTTTGGCAAGTGAAATGAAATCAGTGAGAAAAGAAGAAAAGAGAGGATCTGCATTCTCTTTGAACATTGGCTAATGGGGAACATCTTTCCTTCTTTTACATTTGTCTCCCTTTTTTGTTTTAAACCTTGATTGCTCAGGAGGGTTCCTAGCTGAGCTTCCTAAGAATCTCCACTCATGCAAAAAATTAATGCGCGCACGCATGCACACACACGAAAAATCAACAAAGGAATTTCACCATTTTTGGGTTGTTTCTTCCTTTCAAAGTTTTCACTGCTGCTGCTGCAAAAGCTTGTGCCGCTTCTGCATCAGCTTCTGCTGCCTCTGCCTCTCTTGCTGCCTCTTCAGCTTCTGCCATGGCAGCTTCTGCCTCAGCAACCGCTTGAGCAGCTGCCACAGCAGCCTCTTGTGGAGTCATATACCTCATCCTTTCTAACTCTAAATCAATCTGGGATTTTGTAAATATATGGGCATCATCCTCAACTTTTTGAAAAACCCTCTGCCTTCCATTCAAGAGTAACATGGAAGAATTTCTTCTGTCAGAAAATGCTGGAGTAGGTGCAATCCTATACTTGCGTTTAACCTGAACAATTAAAATAAAGTACCAATTACGATCCATCATAAATCATTCAGATTTCAACCAGTCAGCAAAAGAACCAGTTTTCTTGAAACCACATGGTGATTTCACTAAGTTTTACATGGTCAAAATGACACTTGCTTTTAATGATCAAAATGAGGCTACTCTGAAGTTTCCTTAATGGTCTTGAATATTAAGTACTAAACCAGATAATTGAGCAGACAATGTAAACTAGTTTGAATTAATGATTATCACACTTTCTTTATTTTCCATTTCCAACGAATAAATGTTCACATATTTTAGCATTAAAAATTGAAAATGCTTTGGCATGCAATAAGATTCACAGAAGTTAATCAAGGAGAGACAGCAAGTGCAAATTGGCACAGGACAATTAAGTCAAAGATTTGCTGAGTGTACTTACCTTAATCAGCTTCCGGTTTGCTGTCAAATACTTTAATTTGGCTGATAACAACCTCTTAAAGTCTGTAGGTGCCCAATATTGTTCCTATAAAATGAGAAACTTGGTTACTGAAGATCGTGAAGATAATATACTGATGGATAGAAGAAAGAAAGCATCATTCCAACTTTTGCACAATCAAGTTCAATTGTGACTCAGCATAAAGTACACAGGTTCAATGGCCACTAATGACGATGTGTATAGTCATAAATGAACCAGAGGAGGTTAAGTGTCATGGCATTTGAAGCTCAGTTGAGCAAACCTTACTTATAGTAATTCTGGTTAGGGGCTTGAAGGAATTTGAATTCGGGGTGGAAACGTGATGTCACGTTAGATTTGAAACTCAGATGTGAAGTTTTACAGCAATACACACTAGCAAGCATTGGATGTGACAAGGAATACCATGTGTGCGCTGAAAGTCAATAAGGTGAGTGGTGTGAGTTAAGACGCTGGAACTACTGCATTGGGATTGCAGAGAACTAAAATAAGGAGGGGGTGGGATTGGATGTGCCATTATGATTTGAGAAGGTCGTTTTCATGACATGCGCTGGTAGATATCAAATGTCACACAAGCTACATAACAAATCAAACTCAATGTCCAAAATCATTAAATCTAAAAGCAATAAGTAGCAGTTAACGATAAGTTCTCACAAAGTTGACACCTGGTCCCTCAGGCCCATACTGTCAAAATTATCCGTTTGGACTTACAGTGGAAAGTCTGTGGGCATGTCATCCTCTCACATATGCAACCATGTTTTAGATTTATAATTTCAGCACTCCACTAAACTCAACGTAAGATTATAGAGCATGACACTAGCATAAAAAAAGATCAAATAGTCACAACACTAAAAATCTCAAAGTACAACTACCCAATATTGATGTACATTGAATTCCATGAGAGTTTGCTTTGAAAATGGAAGATTACCTCTATGTAAGTAGCAATAGTTGTCTTGTTAGAACCATTTGGCTCCTTCAAACTAGTTATAGCCTCAAATATAAGATTGTCCAACCTATAAAAAAGAAAACAAAAGATAAAAAAGTATGCAAATAAAACAAATAATGTGCATGCAAAATGCCTATCACTTCTAAATCATATTTTGGTCCGGCAATACTGGTATATTGTATTCAATCTAGACCAATAAGTGCATGAGATACTGGCAGAATTCCAGTGATACTACTTTCCATATACTAAAGTTACGGAACTAAGACACTAGAAAATTGACTAATAAAAATGTCTAACCTTACAATAGATCTCTTTGGAGCAGGAACCTGCAGTGTATCATTAGAAACTCCAAGAGGCTTAGCATCAACAAAATCTTCGTCACTTTGAACCACAGTACTGAGAGCCATGGAATTCTCATCCTGTTTAGGGACCTGGGGCACCCTTTTAACAGCTAACCTGGCCTTCTCTCTGGAGCCCCATCCATTTGCCATTACACTCATATTTCTCCACTTGTCCTACCCAGTGTAAAAAGCATATTAATTAATGTTTTATGCTAAAATAATATACAGTTTAGCATAAGGCTTTTGTTTCATTTATTTATGATTAAACGATATTATACAAAAGATGCATAAGTCTTGATATTTTATTTTTCAGGAATAAACTCTACGCAGTATATGAATCAAAAGAACACCACCTTGAGATCTACATTTGAACGCAGATACAAGACACCACTAAATTCCGGATCTTTAAGTATCGTGCGCCATTTTCCAGCCCCATGCTTAATAACCCCGGCTTTAAGTGCTGCTTCCTCTTCTTGGGTCCATTTCTGTTTAGGAGCACCCATCAAGGGCAGCACAAAGATACGCTCCAAAAAATATCTGATCCACAGAACAGTCAGGATATAGCCGGCGACTAAGGAAATCTATTCCACACTGACAAGGAGTTACATATCCAATTATACTACACCACGCATCAATTATCTTACTTTTGTTAAAAAAAAAACATACAAAGAGCCTTCCATCTAATCTCATTACAGATTTTTTTTTTTGATGAACTAATCTCATTAAAGAATATAGCAGGATCATATCTGCTCTGCCAAATAAAAATTTCTATAAAAATCAGTTAGCCTGATTGATACGAAAAAGCCATTTCCCTTACTCACAACTCTCTGTTCCTACCACCCATTCGGCGTACCCTATGATGTCAAAAGTAAAATACTACAAATGAGAAGAAAAATAGACGCATGATAACTAAATTTACAGTGTTTACACTTCAATAGGACACGTTTTTGTATAAACGCAACCACCTAGACCAGGTTTTTCAGATATAACTAGAAAATTCACAACCTAATCAAAATTTTCCTTCAGTAATGTCACAATTTCTACAAGCATGCACAAAATTCTGTCACTAAACTGAACAGTTGTGGACCGAATCCATAGTGAGCTTAGGTTGGGTAATAAGAGTTTAGTAGTTTGGGCTCAGCCCATGGGTTAAGTGTTGGCCTGTGGCCATCTCTTTCATCTTTCTCCGGAGGTGCTCCCCTCAATGTGAGCAATTTTCAGTGTATTTTCGTCAAGTAATATGGGGTGTGTAATGTGTTACAAATTCACCTATTACTTTGTTACGAGCCATAATGAGACCCGATTTGGACACAAACATATTCCTCCACAAGTTATTTGTTACGATCCCACATTGACTAAGTATGGGATTAGTTGATGGTTTATAAGCTCCTAGGCACCCTTCCCTTGTAAGCTAGTTTTCAAGGGTGAGTTCTACCTAGTGAGTTCATAACAAATGGTATCAGAGCCACTCCACATCTAAGGCCATGTTGCGACGGTTGCAATCGTGCGGCACGGGAGGTGATGCCGGCATGGCAGTGTTCGCCCGGAGCTAGGAAAAGACCTAGCGCACAGCCAGCCCGTGTGAGTGCCGGGACCGCCGTGGACGTCGGTTGCGGAGCGTGGTGGTTGTTACGATCCCACATTGACTAAGTATGGAATTAGTTGATAGTTTATAAGCTCTTAGGCACCCTTCCCTTGTAAGCTAGTTTTCAAGGGTGAGTTCTACCTAGTGAGTTCATAACATTATTGTTGAAAGCCAAGTCAAATCTGGCCTCAATTACGGAAAACTAGTAGCATATATTAAAAATACATGTTTGTAGGCAAAATACCCTAATAATTTCGTCTGATGAAGTTGATAACGAGAATCCGCTACCAATCGATAACGAACAAGACGCAAACCAGAACGATTTCAAAATCCAATCGATAGAGCTCCGGATTCCGAAAACAGAAAAACTACGACAAATCGAAAGCATCAAGGAAAATCGCGAGGAAATACAAATTAAAAAAAAAAAAAAAAACCAAGCTGAAGAAGAAAAATTACCAGAAGATGTACGACCAGGCACTGAAAGTAACGACAACGATTTTTCCTCTTTCTGGTTTTTTCTTTTTGAGGGTTATGGTGCTAAATGTTGTGTGGGCTCACTTTTTTGGGTCTGGGATTTGAAATTCAGTTACAAATGGGGACTTCCGAGAGATAATTAGGGCATGACTTTTTCCCTCCCTCTTCTACAAGACGGTAATTTTAGTACGGAGGCCAGTGACATTTATTTTTATTTTTTTGCTTCCAAATGTTGTTGGTTTTTTTTTTTTTTTAAATAACGTTATTCATCATCTCAATTCTTATCATTTCATAATATAATATTAGATAATTAAATATTATTTATTATAATTTACTTATAAACTTATCATCTAATGTCAAATTATGAAATGATAAAAAAATAGATGATAAATACATTTTTTTTTTATAAACTATATATTACGTTTCTCTCTTTTTAAATTAGGATAGAGTTTTTTCTCCAAATTAGTTTGGACTGGAATTTTTTGTACAAATATTACAAGTGTTTACTAAGTATGCGATAAGCACCTATTTTTTAAAATTTTAATTTATAAATTTATAAACGTCTTTTTATTATATATCTCTCTCTATCGAATCTTTAAGAAACACATGTCAATTTTTGAAGGGTAATGCCTAGATAGAGGATAGTTTTAAGGTGTACAAACTCTATGTATTCATTTTTAAAAAAAGTAAGGTCTACATTTAAAAAATTGTTATTTTTATGTGAGTTTTAAATTTATCTATTTTTTTCAAAAGAAGTATACGAGATTTACACACTTTAAAACTGTAAATATTATTTCTTATTTTTAATGGCATTGAGGAAACTTTCTCTGCTCCAATTGGAAAAAAAAAACTATATTTTAAATTATAATTTAATATATAAAATTATATGGATGTCAAATTAGGGCACTCTTTGATGAATATTTTATAAAGATTTATGCTACCGCTATTTACTAATATTGTTAAGGTCATGTTCGACACACTGATTTGATGTCCCAAAAGAAATGGAGGTTATAAGAACTCGCTTAACAAAAACCTAAAAAAAAAAAAAAAAAACTTACTGAATTCAAGTTTAAAATTAGTAAGGAAAATGATAAAATACATCATTTTCACAATTTTTTTTACAAAAACTTGTGTTTAAAAGATGAATATTTTTCTATAAAACTCGTTTTTATAGAAATATTCCCAATTTAAAATGTTATAAAAAAGATTAATCACTACTCAATTAGCAAATATAGAGCTATCTTTCTCAATTTCGAAGGTTCGCCCCTTCACTTGCTACAATAATCTCTCATTCGGATGTGTACCTTATCATATCCAATAAAGGAAGAAGCCCAAACCATGAGTTAATGTGGTGGACGCCAAGTTACTATAGCTGTTCGTAAGGTTACTATGATTTGCCAAAAGCCTGGTAGCTTTAAACTTAGAAAATACTGCTTCAAATGAATTTGCCCTGCCCTCAATCACTGCACCTTTTCTATTTTTTTAAGAGAAATTATCATCATTCATTCATCAAAAAATTTACATTCATAATAGAATACATTCTACAATATTCGCATATCAAACATAATATCATAAACCAAAATAATGCATTTAGAGTTCCACCAGTATATTATTTTCTTTTGTGACTGATCTGATATTTACTATTGTTAATACTCTATATAGAAAAACGTCTAAGAGACAACACTCTTTACACCTTTTCATTTGAAATAGAAGGCAGCTTTTAGTTCCTTTTCATTTGGAATAGAAGGCAGCTTTTAGTTCTAAAAAATTGGAGACGAAAAGACCTTCAATTTCATCACATTTTAAAAATGTTGACAATCTAGATTAAAAAAACCAACCAATCAGTGTTAATAAAAACAGACAAGGAGACAGGAACTCAAATGAAAACCAAAGGCAAAAACACATAAAAGAAAGAAAGAAAGAAATGGGTAATGACACGTTCACTTCCAAACAAAAGTACAATATTATTATTTATAAGGAACAACAGTCAAGAGAAGGGGAGGGAGGGGAAGAAGAAAAACTAGACAATCTAAATAGATGGGAAATGTAATTTCTCCCAATTTTTTGCTGCTGCAGAGTTTCTCATGATCAGAAGCAGGCATCCAAGAGGCAACAACAGCACAAAGCAGCCAAACTGCAAAAATAATAAAACCCAATCGTATGTATATAAATTTTCATATTTATATCGCACAAATATTATATAGGTTCTTATTTTTTAAAATAAGAAATTAAAAAAATAGATGGACAATGTAAACATTACACAAATAGACAGACAATGTAAAATAAATAGAAATGTAACGAGGATGTAATGTACATCATTTTCCTTCAAACAATGGTAATATAGTTTAGTTTTTTTTTTTTTCTACACAATTTTTTATTATTTACACAACTTTTACATATCACATTTTTTTAAATTTTTATTATTATTTTTTTATTAAATATTTAATATATAAATAATGAATAAAATAATTGAATTAATTTAAAAAAAATAAACTCAAAAAAAATATTTTTAAAAAAATTTTAAAAATTTTAAAAATTTTAAAAATTTTAAAAAATATGACGTATCAAAGTTGGATAGCATTGCTCATCCGAAAAAAAAAATCCCAACTGCCTAACAATTATGTGAACGAAACTCTTCTTCTTTCTTCGACTTTCGGGTTTTGCGGACAACGGGGGAAACCACCCCCATGCACGCCTTGTGAGCCCGCAGACGAGTTGACTCGTTCTATTCCCGGAAAATAACCCAGATCGACCCGGGTCGGATACAAAGGACTCGGTCAAAGAGTCAACGGAGAGGGAGGGAGAGAAAGAGGAGGACGTACCAGCCTTCCAAGCAGCCAGTATTGCTGCCCTGTTGGCGTTGCGGAGGGGGAGGCTGCCCGTACTGAGGGGCGTAGGCCGGGGGATATCCCTGCTGAGGAGGATATCCCGGTGGCGGATATCCCTGCTGAGGATATGCCGGCGGCGGATATGCGTCCTTGGGATATCCTTCCGGCGGATAGCCTATTAGTCACCAATTCCACAAGAACCATCAAATTAACATCCAAAGAAACCAAAACAAAAACACAGATCCAACACACGAATGCATAAAATAAATAAATAAATAAATAAAACCGACAAATCAATATCCTCTGAACACCGAAATAGATTCAAGATTACAGGGTCTGACCTTGCGGAGGAGGGACACCAACAGGAGGCTGATTCTGATTGTAATAACTCATACTTTAAGTTTGCTTGATGGGTTAGCCGTGCCGTATATGATATCTCCTTCTTTATATCGAATCTTTCCTTCCCCAAAATGTGTTCTTGAGGAGGTGGGTGTACACGGGAGAGGGAAGTGGAGGACTATTTTATAGTATGTATGTGTTTCCAATGCTATTTACTTCTCTCAATTAAAAAAAATAAAAAGAGAAAAATAAAAACGTGGACTTTGCCTTGAGAGAATAAGATAGATAGGGCCGTCAATGTGATGGAACCGAGGGAGGTTTGTTTAAAATCCTAAATCATTCAACTTAGCAAGTTTTATGATTTTGACACGTAATAATAGCCATGAGAAGAATTAGTAGCCATGACCATGAGAAGAATAATAGACAATTTTATGATTCTTTCAAAGTTGTCTATTTAGGTGGCCATTGTGTTGCTTAGTGGTGGAGAAAGATGTTCCCAATAAAAACCGTGTCCAAGGCGCGTAGTATAAAATATTAAAATACACGTTGATATGAGTCAGAAAATTATCAGAAAAAATAAGATAGAATAATGGTAGTATGGTACATTTATATTCTAACTTTTGACGTAATTAAGTTTTGAATTGGTGATATTTTTATAAAATAATATTATTATAAAATAAAAAGACTCTTCATGTAAAATAAAATTGTATAAAGAATTTTTTACTATATGCATCATTTTTCTAAAAAATATGTACAAGTTTTTTCAAAATCACATTCTCATAACATTTTCAATGAATTAGTTAAAAGTTAGCAGTGTACAGGAATCGACGGGACCTACCGTCATCGACGGGAACTGACCGGAATCTGTGGAGAATCGATCGGTCGGTAGTAGGAAGTAAAAGAAATCCACATTGGCCAGTTCGATCTCCAGCTGATATTATATATATATATATATCTTAAGTAAAACAATGTTGTTTCACTTAAGTAATTTAAATAACATTGTTTAGATTTAGGGTTTAACAACCCCTCCCCTACCTCTTCTTCATATCGATTCTCTTTCTTTCTTCTCTCCCCTCCCTCATCCTTCACATTGTCCCTTATCACTCCGAGATCTCTCATCCTCGACTCATCTCTTATCTCATTGAGATCTCTCATCTTCGGCCTCCCTTACCTCTCCGAGCTCTCTCATATCTAAAACGTGATATGAATCCGTGTGAATGAAATCTCTTGAATCCACAATCAATTTAAAAACTCTTCAAGAAAGTAAAGGAATAACACCACAAAGGTTGTGATTTACTTTTGATAAATTCAAGAACAAGAAGAGTAAACTAAACTCACAAATAAAATTTAATATTGTCTAACCCTTCAAATGAGGTTACAAATAGTATTTAAATTCAAACCTAATCAAAATCCTAATAAAAATAAAGCCATTTTTACCCAAAAAGACCATGGATGAACAGTTGCTGTCTACAGTAACGCTACAGTAAATTCATGAAACCCTAGTTTCTAAAAATTAACTTTCTAAATAAACCCTTGCCAAAATACAAGGTCTTCTAAAAAACCCTAGTTCATAAGAAATAAGATATATGTGGGCCAAGCATCCTCAAGCATACTTATTCTAAACTAATAAAAAAAATCGTTTAACAAATTGAAAACCTTCAATAATAATATGCCCAAACAATAACACTAAGTCATGTCTTACACAACTTGTATCAAGTGGATCAAAATAGGTTCTCCTTCTTTCAAGCCCATATTGAGTGTTGGGTTCTTGCAAGTTTCATCCCAAGTGGATTGCACTAATCATTGCATTACATCATTGATATTATTGGTTCTTAATCTTGTGATTGGCCCATCTGGAAGTTGCAAATGATCTTTAAGACTAGACCCACTTTGGTTCCCATCAAAACGTCTCTCCAGTCTCCGAGCTCTCTGAAATGTCCCTCGCCTCGCCTCACCTCTCTCGTTCTCCTCTCAGCACTCCTGATCACCTCTCATCCTGAAGTTTTGTTGTGAATTTGTGATTTTGTTGTGAATTTCGAGTTTATTTATTAAGAATTTTAGGATTCGTTTGTTTTCAAATATGAGATGAGATAAGTTGAGATTAAAGTTAAATAGTTGAATAAAATATTGTTAGAATATATTTTTTAATATTATTTTTATTTTGAAATTTGAAAAAGTTGAATTGTTTATTTTATTTTATGTGGAGATTTGAGAAAATTGTAATGATGAGGTGAGATAAAATGTTTGTTGTAAACAAACGAGGCTTTAGTTAATTTGTTTTGAATTTGTGATGTGAGTTTGGGTATGGGTTAGCAACCAATAGACGGACCGTTGAACTGATTGGTACTGGCCTTAAGATTCTGGCTGGCTCTCTCTCTCCTTGTCGGTCGGCACCCGCACCACCCTTTTAAAAAAACTATTGGTATGGTTTCGATTTCGGATAGTTTCGGTTTTCAACTCTATAAATAATTTTTTTATAATAAATTTGTTCGATCTGGATGTTAATCTTTGTGTGTCAATCATTTACACAATAAAATTAAGAAAGTTGTTTTTAATCACATAATAATTTAGGAACGTTAGTGGTGAAAACATGCTGCATGTCGTCTAAAGTAGTGGCTAATTAATTAATTAGGTCGAATGCTTGTAACTAATTAATTAACACGTTAGGTGGATCGCACGGCAGCCAACTAATTCATTGGCCATTTCGTCAATTTTAGACATCCACCTAATTAAATACATTCAGAAATAATGCTGAAAATTCAAAAACATCATTTTCGATAGATTAATAGACTATAATATTAGTACGTAACATAGAATTACTATTATGCTCGAACTACAGCTAAATAAAACACAAAAAAATACGTACTATATGTCTTTTATTGGAGAACGCTTTCCGGTCTTATTCAACAAAATAACCAAATTATTCTAAGATTAATAATGTAGATGCAACGGCATGCATGCATGCATCCACTGTGATCTTTTGTGGACTAAATACAAGCAATATGTAGGACCCAGAATGAGTCATGCGGACTAACGACAATGAATACGTCACAGTCATTTATAATATCGCAGTATACGGTACGCATTTAAGTTTTGGAAAATGCTAGGATCCAGTTGGAACTCCTGCTCTAATTTTTTTTTTTATTTTTTTACTTAGTAATTAAAAAAATATGATTTAATAATATTATAAATTTATTTTTTAAAAAAATATTTAAAAACATTAAAAAATAAAATAGACCAGCGAGAACCTAGCAGTGGATGTAGACCCATCCTTATTTTTTATATTTTTATTTATTTTAGTATTTCAGTTGGATGAGACTGTTTAGAATTTACTTCTTAATAATTCAAAACATGTAAAATAAAAAAATTATATTCGTTATTTAAATGATAATATACAATAGATAGAATACATACACACACACGTTTTTATTCAAGATGGATTAAAAAATAATACGAAAAATATTATTTAAATGATAATATACAATAGATAGAATAGTATTTTATTATTTACAAGGGAATACATACACACACAACCACGATTAATTTTTGGATTTTCAATTTTTATTGTCATATTAAAGAGTAATTTTATATACAAATATGAAGTATATAAATACCGCATAATCATTTTAAAAAATAGTAAGGTCTATTATTAAAAAAATAATTTTTTCTTATAGATTCTATATTTTATCTAATTTTTTCAAAATGATTACACGACGATTACATAATTTATGATTACAAATATATTTTCTCTATTAAATATATGTGAAAACCGGTATTTGTTAGCGTAAAATGAATTTGTGCGTTGAATTTTTTGTAATTATAATATGTTTACAAGTTGGTTTATAAATGATAAAACTTTTTCTTATTAGTCCTTTTAATTAAATTGAAAAAGAAAAAAAATGGGGAGGGGTTTTCGGCCCAAAAGAAAGGTGGAGAATTTTTTAAGCCGAAGCCTATTAAACTTGCTCTGAAGCAAAGTGTGCGATCCAGGCCGGGCTTGAGAAAGGCCCATAGAATTGAAGTTTGATTGAAAATCGAAAGGCCCGACCTCTAGATCCTGTTTGTTTTAGATTTAAAGCAGTTGGCAGCCCAATTCCGTACGATGATTATTGTTCACCAATACAATCCTACCGATGCCAGAAAGCATGGTTGGTGCACCAGACATACAACTCGGTGATTAAATAATCTCCTTGGAGCTTTGACAATATTCTAGCAATTGTCAAGTTTAAATTTTAGTTAGAATTTCAAATTTTAGCTATAGTATTTTTGGCTAGGTGAATTTATATTAGATTAGTCATCTTAAAGTTAAAATAATAATATAATATTATATAATTTTTTAATTTTTTATTTTATAAATACACTTTATATATTAATTAATAATTAAATTTTTACTTAAAATTACTATCTCCCAACTATTTTATTCATCAACCTAATTATTTAACAAATACATACAAATCAAACTTTCTTTCAGCTTATAATATAAATAAAAATAATGATTCCAATTCTCAAATCTACTGAGAAATATATAAATAAAAAAATAAGGATAAAATGAAAATATCCAAAAAGATAATAGAAGAAGAATGCACAGAAGTCAAAAACATTTCCTGCAAGGGAGAAGAGTGAGGGAAAGAGAGAGGAATAGTTGGTGGAAAATATTAAAATAATTATTTAGTCTCTGAACAATCACTCTCCTAATATGACTAGCTCCTTAATTTATTATAGTTCATATCTTGAGCTTTAGTAGTTTGTCTAGTTTAATATAGATGATTTTTCTATACTTAGCCAAAATATGAAGATATATTAGTATTTGACTAGTCCAATATCAATATTCTTACACAACATATATAGAAAGAGTATTGTTAAGTAAATAAAAAAAATTATATAAAATAATCTTATAAATTTATATAATTTTATTGAATCTGTTAAATCTATTTTATAATAAAAATAATTTTATAATATAATAAATTATATCCAATCACGAAAATTTATAAAATTAATTTTACTTAATTTTTTTGTATCAGACTATCTCTTACATAAATGTTTTGTGATTGGACAAATAATAATTATAAGAATATTTGAATTACTCAAGAGGGAATCGCCTGAGATTTTCATTTAGTACATTTGCAGAGAGATGTGTTGGGAGTGGAAGAGGGAATCCGTCTTCGACCCCCCGACACAGTACGGAGAACGCTGACCCAATATTCCACTGTCAATTTTACCCATTTATGTTCTGAAAAAAAGGTCTCGAAATTAATCTACAGAAAAGACAGCTATTTTATAAATTTGCCACAAATTAATCGACGTCCTATTTAATTTAATTTAATTTAATTTAATTTAACTTGACACAAAGCTTCCCTCGTTTTCTTCTGTAATTTCATTTTGCTAAGCGGGTTTTGTCTTTACGTAATTATTTAGTTGATAAATATAAAAGCAGAAGGGGGGGCATGGTGGTCCTAATTTGCAAGATTGGTTTGTTGTTGTATATCCGTTACCCCTGTGGCGTGTGGCCTAAAGCTGCAGGCCGCCCGCAGCTACTACCACGTCTATTTCCTTCCTTTATTTGGGTGCATGCAGGCAGGCTGTTGTTTCCCAAAACAGGCTCACTAAAAATAACATAGGCTTTGGCAAAAGTACTGTGGTAACAAATTAACTATTGGGCAACAAAAAGACTTCCTTACCCACAAAACAATTGCCATGCCATAATCAAGATTATTTATGAACCTCTTGCAAACATAATAATAAGTAATCGTTTGTTTTCAGAAAACAAACAAGGATGGAAAGCAAAGTAGTTCAATGAATGGAAAAAACGAAAACAACTCTGTGAAATGCAAATTCCATGGCTGGTGTCCAAATACTTGACGCGGATGGGCAAGCAAAAGCCAAAGCCCCACGCATCCAAACAAACAATCAAATTATAAACCCCTTGTACTACTCTAAAGAGAGAGAGAGAGGCATAAACAAAGATCAGAGAATGTCAATCATGTAGAAGGAGAGTGGGTCGAAGTTGGTAACTTTCCAAAGAAAAAACATAATAAATTAACACACTGAGTATGGACATCTCTCTCTCTCTCTCTCTCTCTCTCTGAGTCTCACTTTCTTTGTAAGTTGTAGCTACAGCTAGCTGTGTCCTAAATAAACAAAGAAAATAAAAAGTGGCAAAAAAGTATGTATGCATGCATATATAATCAACCAAATTCACAACGACGCCGCCTAACTCCGTCTCTGAGATTCCTCCTCTTCATCATCATTAATCATCATGCTACCTCTCTATCTCTCTCTCTTTAGAGTAGTCCACCATCGTGCCCGGCCGTTTGAATAGGCAGAAGATTTTCTTTGATACACAGAGGCTGAGCTTTCTTATAAAACGCCTACACTAGGCACACGCAAACATAGAATCTCAGATACACTGAGAGAGAGAGAGAGTGTGTGTGTGAGAAATGGCTGTGGGTGGAGGAGGAGGTGGTGCTAGTGAGTTTCAACCACATCCGGTCAAAGAACAGCATCCCGGTGTCGACTTCTGCGTTTCTAGCTCTCCCGCTTGGCGTAACCCTCTCTCTCTCTCTCTCTTTCTTATATTTTTCCGTTTCTAATTATTTGTTTCGTTCTCTCATTCTTTGAATTAATTGGTCACCGAGTTTTATGTTTCATTTTTGCTTTTTATCAACCTCAGTCTTGCAAAAGGTTGTCGTTCTCTCGCATTTGGATTTGATCTTTCCTCGATTATTAAAATGATAAACATTCTACTGCAGTTTCCAAACAACCAAACATAACTTGTATATATTCTGATTTTCATTAGGCTTCCCTGCTTTTATTACATTATGCATATATCTACGCGCGTTTTTAATATTTCCTAGAAATTAACACTTCCAGTACTATGTATAGTCCTTTTTACGTTAAATATCCATGAATGTCTCAATTTCATATATGCAAAACGATTGCTAAACTGGATTTAATTGGTTGCAGCTGAAGCCATTCTTTTGGGATTCCAGCACTACCTGGTGATGATTGGAACCATTGTTATCATCTCAACAATTCTTGTCCCTCTAATGGGTGGTGGCAATGTAAGAATTGCTCTCAAATTCTCGCTTACAAGCGCGCGCGAGCACCCAATATACGGACATATAATCCCAATATTACTTAGTTATTTTTCTATATTCTATTGACCAAATGACAGGGTGTGTTATTGTCACTGTTATTATAGGTGGAGAAGGCTCAGGTGATAGATACTTTCCTATTTGTTGCGGGTATAAACACACTCTTGCAGACATTGTTCGGGACTCGGCTGCCAGTTGTGATGGGGGCTTCATACGCTTTCATTATCCCTATTATTTCAATTACCTTATCGAGGAGGTTCAGCGTATTCACAGATCCCCGTCAGGTATTATTTAACGTTTGTTGTTGTACTTTTCCAATTCTTAGGACTCTGTTTGGTTCTAGGACAGAATGACCAGGTGGTGGTCAAAGAGAACGCTTATAAATGCTCTGTTCCTTTGGAAGGATGAGAGAAGAAAGTAGTTTTATAATTTATGTGGTTTATTGGGTATGTATATTTTGCTTGCTTTTGCCTTATGTGTTCGTGATATTTTACAGAGGTTTAAACAGACTATGAGAGCAGTGCAAGGAGCACTCATTATTTCATCTCTCGTCCAAATGATTTTTGGATTTTTTGGTTTCTGGAGAATCCTTGGGAGGTAGGGTACTGGAAAATAGTTTTATTGGATTTGAGGATATATTTTTTATTTTTTTATTTTTGGGAATTTATTCATTATTCAGTTGTTCGATCGAGGAACTAAGTTTCGAAGTATGCAGGTTTCTTAGCCCTCTTGCTGCAGTTCCTCTTGTTACTCTTACTGGACTTGGTCTGTTTGCGCTTGGTTTCCCACAAGTAAGATTACCGAACCCTTCATTTTGTTATTTTTCATTACTCGATAGTTTTTATATTTCAATCACCCTCATTCGTACTCAGAAGAATGTGTTCAGACTCTACACTGTTTGGAAAATCTCATCTTTGGTTCTGTCCGATCTCTAAGGAACTGGAATATTAGTTTGCTATCATTGATTATTCATTGCTAATTAGAAAAAAGGAAAAATTGGGAACACATCCTCTTAGCGAGAGGAGTGAAAAAATGGCTGTATTTGCTTCCTACACTGAGTTTTGGCAACCCAAAACGTAAATTCCCTGGCAGATCATTGCTATGTTTTGAAAAATAAATCAATCAATCAAACAATCAAAATTGAAAACACGATAGGAAGAGGTGTATGGCACTTCCCCCCCAAAAAAAAAAAAAACGACAAATGAAATCTAACTATTTTGGATCTCATATTTTGTCGAGTTGTGATCAAGAAAGAGGCCACCTTGAAGGTGTTATCATTATCGGAAGCATAACCAAAAAACTTTAACATGTACACTTAACTTTTTGTGTTGAGGATGTTGATCATGGCGATCTCCTCTCTCACATCTGTGAAAAGGAAGTATAGATCAGTATCTATCAGCAAAAGGGGAATCTAGTCTTATGCAAAATTGTGTGATAGGTGAGTTCTAAGGTGCAAGTGGTATGTACAAGCCACTAGAACTTGCAGCGAGGGGTGGCTAGCTACATGCTTCGATAGGAGCGGATCTGATAGGCCCTAGCTAGTTGAAGATATATCTCGATCAATTGACTTGTTTTGTTTATCTACTTGGGAGTTTTTGCCGGCCCAAAAGTGAAACTCTCTGGCAGGTCTTAACTTGTCCAGGATTGATCTAGATCAGCTGATTGTTTTGTTTGTTCAACTAATTCTTTAAATAGCTAGTTCCTACATATTCATATATTATATAGGAGTGTTTATATTAATTAGGTGGCTTCACTTACACGAAAAGTTTTTAAGTAAATGATCTTTCTAATTTTCCATTAGCTGGACTAATGCACTGAAGTTGGACTTCCAGATTGATTATTCATTTAATGTTATATTAATTGTCTCATGAAAATGACCTTTATTTTTCATTGACCCTTGTAGCTGGCAAAATGCATTGAGGTTGGACTGCCAGAATTGATTATACTAGTTGTTTTATCTCCGGTAAGCAGTGTCCTTGAGCATCTGCTGGTTTGTCATCTAAAATTTTCCTCAATATTCTGAAATAAGAAAGACATGCTTGATATTCTTGTTTGCATTGCTACAACTAATCTGCTTCGGCTCGGCATATTCTGATTTGGTTGATATCATATAAATCTAGGGAGGAACCATGCAGTTGTACCTATGATAACTCTTAGGCAGTATGTAGGGTAATAGACTAGATATCACTTCCCAGCCTTGCGCCCTTACCGTGCTCCAATAGAAGGAAGAGATCTCATGATCTCTCAACTTTCTCGAACCTGCAAAGTGAAAAGAGCGTATTAACTGCATAAAAATTAGGAAACTCTACTCTTTTCACCTTTCATTGCTCATATTTTTCAGAAGACTTATTTGAGTTTTTTTGTCTTGCAGTATATATCCTCTATGATAAAATCAAAAAGGGCCATAGTTGATCGATATGCAGTCCTACTCTCGGTTGCAATTGTATGGGTCTATGCAGAAATTTTGACTGTAGCTGGAGCATATAATAATCGATCTTTAAAGACCCAAATAAGTTGCCGTACCGATCGTGCTGGGCTCATAAGTGCCTCCCCTTGGTGAGCTCATATATAAAACCTCAGCTGTAATCCATTTAATTTGCATCACTCATTTTGAACACTTGTATTCACATCTTCAAGTGATTACTCATACTTCAGAGCTTTAGATTCAACTTACTACCTAACTTTTTCTTTCTGGTATTGGTGTTATTCTAATTTTCAAAGTTTGCCCCTGGTCGACTTTAATATCATATTATTTTGATGAAGTGTTTACTAGAAACATGATCATTGAGGCATACGAGTTTGCCGGTTGCTACCTTAATCATGTTGGATTTCAAACAATATGTTCTTGGTCGTTGTAAATTATTGATCAAATATATGCTTCACTTCATGTGGGAACTGAAATCATTCGACATTGCCATATGTAGGATTAGGGTTCCATATCCGTTTCAGTGGGGGAGTCCTACATTTAATGCTGGAGATGCTCTTGCAATGATGGCTGCTGCTTTCGTTGCTATCATAGAGGTTTGATTTATTAAAGCATTAATTGACCTTCTTTATAACTCTAGCTGGTGATATGGTAGTCTGCTTATTCTTGTTGATGATATGAGAATGCAACAGAGGTCAAATTATGCATATATAATTAGATTACGGAGGTCAAGTATGCATGGATATGGTTATCTACAGATTCTTGTGTTGTAAAGCTTGGGAATCCTGTGAAGATCCCTAGACAATCCATGCACTGCCCTTGTTCCTTCTTTAAAACTTGTACTGTTATCCACATGATGAGTACTTGTCTGTTTTAGTAACAATTTCTCTTGGCAGTCCACAGGTACATTTATTGCAGCGTCGAGATATGGGAGTGCGACACATATACCTCCTTCTGTACTCAGCCGTGGTGTTGGCTGGCAGGTTGCTATTGATACTCTGATGCCTCGTTCTTTGTCACTGTATTCAGTACATTTTCTACATTGATCGTTCGCTCTCCTTGGTTTGTTTAATGCTTTCAGGGAATAGGAACTCTGTTGGATGGCATTTTTGGCACTGGAACTGGCTCCACTGCATCAGTGTAAGCATTAACTATGCTTCTTTCACTTTTCATAGTCTCCAAATGAGGCTTTGATAGACATGTTAAGACACCATCTTAATCCAAAAGCCAGCCCTCTTATAACTTGCTAATAGATGTTGCATTTCACTCCCTCACAGATGTATACTCCAACGAGTTCGACTTTTGCATTACATGATTGTGAAACTTTCATATAGCCTTCAATGCTGCAATATCTAAATCTTCAATTGATTGGACTGATTTATGAAATTCCTGTAGTCTACAGGACTTCTATATACTAGATTTTTCACGAATCTCTCTCTCTCTCTCTCTCTCTCTCTCTCTCTCTCTCTATATATATATATATATATATATACACACACACCCAAAGATATGTAATCTAACTATGTAGTATTTATTCCTTTCAAAGTGAAAATGCAGGTCTTTTGGGATTAACCCGAGTTGGAAGTAGAAGAGTCGTTCAAATATCAGCGGGATTCATGCTTTTCTTCTCTGTTTTAGGTGTGGTATTTCATACATTAGTAGCTTAATTAGCCATTCTTACACGATATCTTTTTGAGATCTCTTTTCTGTGCAAGTAGTAATGGTCCTCCTAATGGAAATAGGATCGTGACTTTGTCTAGCTTTGATATTGTTGTTAAGATTATTACATTTAACCTAATGAGCGCTCCTGTGTCCCTAATTCGTGTCCCAGGAAAATTCGGGGCTGTCGTTGCTTCTATTCCATTACCAGTGGTGGCGGCATTGTACTGTGTTCTCTTTGCCTACGTGGGTATGTATCACATTACTATGGTCATTGTAGATGGATGATGGACCCCGTGGCTCTAGATCTACAGACAACACAGTACACATTTTTAAATTGTTCTAAACATGAATTATGCTTAATTCTAACGTTTGATTTCTTGAACTTCTTTATTTTTTTTGTTGTGGTTGAGCAGCTTCAGCTGGCCTTACTCTTCTTCAATTCATCAATCTAAACAGCTTCAGAACAAAATTTATTCTCGGCTTTGCTCTCTTCATGGGTCTTAGTGTGCCCCAATATTTCAATAATTACCTGTTGATATCCGGGCGGGGTCCTCTCCACACTGGCGCTATATGGGTGTGTGTAGTTCATAATTTACTTTTCCTACAGCCTTAACATTGGTTACTTTTCTTATCGTGAAGGTGAACTGAACTGAGCTGCCAGTTAATTAATTTGGTTTTCATTACTCGCAGTTCAACGACATCGTGCAAGTCCTTTTTTCATCTCCGGCAACGGTGGCAGCTATAATTGCTTTCATTTTGGACTCTAGTTTAGGCCGTGGCCACAGCTCAACCCGTCGAGACAGCGGGAGGCACTGGTGGGAGAAGTTCAGGTACTATAACCAGGATATTAGGAGCGAGGAGTTCTATGGTCTGCCTTATAACCTTAACAGGTTCTTCCCCTCATTCTGATTGTTGAGTTATAGCTTCCCATTGTGGACTAGAAATGGAAAAATATTCCTGAAAACATTTTAAATTTGTTTATCGTATGGGCATCCTTTTGTACTTCAGCCATTGCCTTTCTTAAGTGCAAAAATACGAGAGGGTGAGGAAATATAGCAATATAGTTGAGCATGACACTGGCAATACCAGTATTGCATACTTGCTTAATCTTTGTATTTTTACCTTCTTATAGATGAAAATATGATAATACAGATTTCAGTAGTAAAAGTTACAATTTATCTTTCGTTAGAAGTTTGATCTGACTGCTTAACATAGATGGAAAATAAGTGACTATGCATGAAAAAAGGAGGGAAAAATGAAAATGGGTGATAAATTGAGGGGCGAAATGATAATTTTTGAATGATCAACCATGTCATGAATGAAATATCAATGACCCCTCTAGTCCCAATTAATTGTATAATCTAATTTAATATATAAATATAAGGTAACCATGGACGCATGTGATCGTGAAAATGACTCCAGCTGTTCCGCCTACACCTCCCACCCAAAAGGCCCACCAGTATTTATACCCTTTACATGACTGACCCCAGTGGACTTCTTGGCCATCGTCTTCGGCCCTTTTTTCGCACCAAACTCTACAACCCAATCTCCACAGTCCAACAGCAGAGCATAGCCATAGGACATGTATCACAGTATCACTACACACGGGTATATCATCCCGTGGGCTGATTGGCACCAAAGGTGTGCCATGTCTTTTGGTTCCAATAACCGTCCGGCGACGTTTGTTGGGACGAAGCTTGACGAGGTACGTGCATGGTGATGATGGGGTGGTAAAGGGTAACAGCGGGACCTCCTCTAGTTCTAGTTGAGGAGGTTCGAATTTTATGTGCCGTTTGGGTAGCAGCTCATGCTACGTCAACTTCAAATCAACTTCTCCTTCATGGTTTATACTTAACAACAGCTACAGATCGAGTTATGACTTGTATTTTAAAAAATTCCTCTTTAAATCCGCAGCTTCCATATGGGAAATCAACGATTTTATGGGGTAATTATAGATTATTTTTCCCGGTAAATGGGCAGAGAAATACTCCTCTTGAAAATATACTCAATAAAATGGATTTGAAGAAGTGGTGGGGCTATATGATGTAGTACATAGCGACATCTAAACGACCAGCCGGGACATTAAAAGCTCACCGCTTTTGCAAAAAAATGTCTGTTTTATGACAAAGAAAGCGAAATAACCCAAATACCAAAACTAAAATAAATACGAAGAATAGTAATTAAATTTTAAAAAAACTTGTATTTGTATTTCGAGGGAGGAGAGAGATTGAGAGACAGAAAGAGAGACAATAAGGGAGTATGCTATATACCCAAACACATAAAGGCAAAGCGAGCCATGACCAGAGCAAACATCTCCCACTCCATCTCCACCACTACCACAACAAGTACCAATCCCAGCCGTCTCCGTCTCGCCGCCGCTACCAATGCCGTCGCCTTAGTTAACTTTCTCTTCTTAGTCTACCGCTCTCTCCGCCTCCATGTCTCACTCGCTCGGCCACTCCTCCTCCTCCGCTGCTGCTGCTACTAGCTTGTACTGCGGTGAGGACGCCGGCGACATCGTCTCCTGTTGCGCAGACACGTTGATCTCTGATCAGCCCCCATCTACGTCTCTCTTCGCTCATTCTTCGCCGTCCAATGAGTCCACCATTTCCGCGCTCATCGACTCGGAGACCCACCACGTTCCCCACCCGGACTATCTCAGACGCTGTCGCGACCGCTCGATCGACGTTACCGCTCGCCAAGACTCCATCAACTGGATCTTGAAGGTAAACACTTACGACGCGCTTACCCAAGTATACGTATACATACGTAAATTGGCATAGCCTACATTAATTTACGATAACTGGACGTGGTGCGGGTTTTGAATTCTGGATTGCTTTTTGGTGTGATAATTTTTGTGTGGCACAGGTGCATGCGTATTATCACTTCAGACCGGTTACGGCTTTCCTCTCCATCAACTACTTCGACCGTTTCCTCTCCTCCCAATCTCTACCGGTAAGAATATTTTCCAAGGGAAAGTTCATATTTTCCGGGAGGAAGTCTGACAATGACAGCTTTGCTCGTTTTGTTTTCACCTCAGCAACCAAATGGGTGGCCTTTTCAGCTGCTATCAGTGGCGTGTTTGTCTTTAGCGGCGAAAATGGAGGAGCCCCAGGTCCCACTTCTGTTCGACCTTCAAGTATTTGAGCCCAAGTTCGTCTTCGAATCGAAAACGGTTCAGAGAATGGAGCTATGGGTCATGGCCATTCTCGATTGGAGATTGCGCTCTGTCACACCCTTCGATTTCCTTGACTATTTCATCTCCAAACTCGCATCTTCTTCGACTCCTAAACCCGAGCTCTTCAACCGCGTCTTCTCCGCTTGTTCGGATCTCATTCTGAGCACCACCCGTGGTAAATCCAAATCCAGAGCCAATCCCCTCGCGGATTCTCTTTTAGATATATACTTGATTATTACCGTCTTTAGCATAATATTTTACTGTATTTCAGCGATCGATTTCTTGGGTTTTTCGCCGTCGACAATAGCTGCAGCTGCCGTGCTTTGTGCCACTGCTGAAGGTTCTGATTCGCTGGCGTTAGATGGCAAATTGCCTGTGGTTTTTCACGAGAGTGTAAACAAAGTATGACTCTGTCTCTGGGTCTGACTATAATTTTATTTTTTTGTTGGGTTTGATTCATGAAGTAGTGCTCTCTCTTTTTTCGCTTGCGAGAAACTCGAAGCGAAGTTGAATACAGAAGGGGCATAGAAAGCAGTGCAACATAATTTTGGATCTTTTTTCTTTGGTTTTTTGGGGACAGGAAACGGTGAGAAGCTGTCACCAACTAATGGAGGAGTACCTGATCGACACGTGTCCAGCGGCTCGCCTTAAAGACCGGAGATCGGAGGCGGTGGCGCCACCAAGCCCCATTGGCGTCCTTGACGCCGCTGCCTGTGGAAGCTGCGACACGCGTTCGGAGAACCCCGGCTCAATTGTGTTGGCCGAAGCAGAAGCCGAGCCGCCAACGAAGAGGATACGAATGCGATCATCTGCGCCAGATTCTACAGAAGCGGTACTAAGATAAGGCACCAAACAAGTCCTATTTTTCTCTCTTTTCACATCTTTTGTCAGAGAAAGAGAGGTCTCCTTTTTTTTTTTTTTTTATGTTTTGCATTTGGTTCTTTTTTAGAAATCGTCATTAAAGTCTTCTTTTTTGACCTCTGGATTATGAAATGGACGGCCAGGATTGGAACCAAAGGTAAATTAATTTGGAAGAGGGAATTTTATTATTTTAATAATAATATTTATAAATTTTATATACACGAAATGATATAATAGTCGCACTTTTTGTGGTCTAAAGCCCCCCAGGGGCTGGTCCAGCTACTAATTGTGGGCATTTGGGTCATTGGAAAAGACGTGGGGAGGTACGTACATTTTTTTTCCCAGTAATAAATAAAAAAAAAAACATGGTCTCATGATGTTTCAATAATTCAGAGAGCCCCTTTAATTAATTAATTAATTAATTCAATCATATTTGTGCTCTGCACTGCCACGAGGAAACCGAGGCACTTCTCACTGTGTATGCATGTGTTTTTATTTTTCAGTTGTCCGAAATACCCCCAACAACTATACGTATTTCCGTAGTAATACTTTACTTTCTTGATCGAGGGTGGATGTAATGTTTGACGTTGGCGACTGGGCCAGTGGACCCGTGCCACGTGCACGACAGGAAGTACGGCCAAGTGGGGTTTGTGCAGTACGCGGCGTATGTCTCCCATCCGTAGATGTTGAAACTGCGATCTAATACAAACCTATTCAACATCTACTTTTTGCCTACTTTAATGAATCAAATACCATTTTGTAAAAAAGTAAATGATAATGGGAGTATTATTTTAAGTTGCTGCTACTCAGCTTCTATGGCTGGGTTTGCTCTTCAAATTTATTTTATTACTAGTTCAAATTAGTATTTTTTTAATATTTTTTAAAAATAAAAAAATACACCACTTTGTAAAAATATTTTTCTTGTTTTAAAGGTGAAGGATGGGAGACATGACGTGGGCATGACGGGGTGTAAGACACGTAAGAGGTGGTGACTGGGCTGAAGAGAAGGGATTTGGAGGGAAAGGATCCGAGCGGAGGGGTGATAGGAGACAGAGGGGTAGAATCTATCGGAACCGTCCAGGTGTAAAAAGATCAACAGTAGAAGTTATAGTACAACTGAGGCAAAGATTTGATTTCATGGGGGCAGGGGAGGGGAGGGCCCACTGCACGTCACATCTCATCGGAGATTGTACGGAAACAGCAAGCCCAAAAAGATCTCTGCCCTATTATTACTATTATTTATTTATTTTTATTATTATTTAGAGAGAGAGAGAGAGAGGGAGGGGTTATTTCGTACTTGGTTATGGTGCAAAGGTCAATTTTGGGCCGTCGGATCGGATTAATTATGGTGTTCTTTTTTAAGTTGACACCACCTCGTCCTCGAGCTTTATTCCTACGGCTACGACCAAGATAAAATGAAAAAAGGAAAAGAAAAAACGAATGGCCTATTTCGTCTCATTTGATTGTTTATCGAAGGCCGTTTGATTGAACAAAAAACAAACGCTCAGTTGACACCTCCTCCTCGAGCTTTTTGAAGGCCGTTTGATTGTTTATCCCATCTCTTGTTTCAACATTTAAATATTTTTCAACTTCAAATTTTTAAAATTTTATCTAATAATTAATTTTTTAAAATTAAAAAAAATAATATTTTAACTTTATACTAAGAGAGTACAGACAAAGTTATTTTTGTAATAATTGACCCTATTTTTTTAAAAAGAGGTATACAAAACTTAAGTATTTTAAGATTGTATATTCATTAAAAAAATAAATAAATAAAAAGCACAGTGAATAGATGCAGACCAAAGGGCCAAAACTCCATCCACATCATGACGTTAATAATAGTCTTCTCCTTATCATTGGTGCAGTTGAAGTGATTGTTACTATTTCTTAGTGGGAGAACACTTGATCAGGAAAAACTTTATGGTGTTGCCACCGTAATTGTTTTTATTTTTAAATTGGTGTGGATTTTCATACGTAAAAGTACTCTAAAAGAAGATCATAGTTTATGTGACAATACTTTAAAAAATCAGTCTTAAATATGATGATGTCTCGCCTTCTAGCATTGTTAACAACTATATATATCGTAGTTGATTTTCTCACATGTGTCCAGTCATGGAATTAGACTATTGATCTTCATGGCTATATATATAAACATGATCATTTTTTCACCATATCTATTGTTTTCACAATATATATGTAGATCAATGCTTTGGAAAACTTTTCCTTCAAATGGTAATATTTAGTAGTTAATTTTGCAATATCATGAGCTTTATTAAATTATTCTCAAATTAATCTAAAATGTAAGATTAGTATAAAGCCCCCAGCAAATATCTGACTTTGTTGTGAGCTTTTTTTGGGGTCAAAAGAAGGGAATGAAATGAACACATGAGTGATTTGATGGTGCTTTAAAGGAGGCAGTACTTGTTTTACGCCCTAAATTTCTTTTGGCTAAGGGGCTTCTCTTTCAATGAATTATGAGCCATTCACATGAATTCATCACTCAACATGAGGTGCTATCTCCCAGGCTACTTTTCTTCTCATGTATGGTTACAATCAAAGAGTCTCTCTTTTTTCACCTTTTATTAATAGTTTTGCTTACCAAATCATATATATGAATGATAATGGTTAATTCCCCAATTTCTTTTGCACAATGCCAAGTCTTTTATATATATATATATTATACAATTGTAGAATGTATAAATATTATACAATCATTTTAAAAAATTAATTTATTTTCATTTAAATTCTATATTTATTTATTATTTTAAAAATAATTATATGACACTTAGATATTCATAACTATAGCTATATATATTCTTAATTCATCCACGCTGGGGCCTACAACTTTCTAATTTTTTTGTTTCTCTTTTATGGCTTGGAAAGGTGGCGAAAATGGGGGGCCCCAAATTTGTGGAAAATGGGACCTATTCCAGGCTGTATGAAAAGATTTAAGAAGAGAACGTAGGGAAAGAATTGTTTTTTGTTATTGTTGGGAGACATACAATTATTTATAATTTATACGGTACGGAATTAATTCCGTTTTCCTAGTCTAATTTATTTTTTTATTTTTTATTTTAATTTTGGCTGATCTCTCGTATAGGAATGGAATTCGAGATTAATTGTGGCATAATAATGTACACATGTGAAGCCTGGGTGTGAGACAGGGAATGGGACCCCTCCATGCCCGCAAGGCAACGTACAACAGATTGACAAACAGCCTTTCGTTGATGGTACCGAAAACTTCCCACACAGGCTTTTAGAGGACGAGAAAGAGAAACGTCTGACCATCTGGCATCTAGTAGGACCGAGTCCATGGAAAGCAGCCAATGCATGAGACAAACCAGCATTAACAATCTTTACATTCACCACCAACCCACCAAGCTTCATCTATTTTTTTTTTCTTTTTTTTAGATAAAAAAGAAAAGAAAAAAGGAAGAGACCACAACATAACATATATGCAACATCTTTTCCTTTGTTTTTATCGCGCAGATTTAGAAGATCATTAATATGCAGGCAGCTCAAGATCAAGTACCATAGCTAGATTTTCCTGCTCAATCCACTACTAATTAAGTGACACATGCATGCATGCATGGAATTCAACTGATCGAATTCTTGCCGAAATAATTTTTTGTTTATAGTTGTTGATGGTCAAATGTACTTACATTTTTTTTTTTAAAAAAAAATGATGTTGACAGTGCATGTGAGGGTAATTTATTCGATATATCATCAATAATTTTTCCAATGTTGGTGGTCGTTCGAAATACCTTTGAATTGATCATAATAATTATGGCAACCGCTGCTTCGGTCATTTAAAATCCATGAGTATTAAATCCCAGTCAACAGAAAAGTAATAAGTATTAGATAAATTATAGGGCACATCATGATCATGAGTAGAATATATACCAGACATATTTTTTAGAAAAATGATAAATACACTATACTTTTTATAACATATATCATAATTATATTTTAAAATGAGAGATATTATTGTAAATTAATACTATATAAAAATAACAGGAAATTTATAAAAATATCCTCGTTTTATATTATGTGTTGTGAAGAGTATTATGTGTATCATTATTCTATATTTTATTATTTTTTGAGCATGGTGAAACAGTCTTCGGCTTGGTTCATGGAATATAAATTTAGCTAGCGAGGTAGCTACGGCCAACAGAAGAATGATTAATGCAGGGGATCAGTGAAATTTATATAGGTAGATCAGCATTTTAACACAGAGAGAGAGAGAAAGAGAGAGAGAGAGAGAGAGAGAGAGGACATGAGGAACTTAAAAAAGGAATTCCCAATCAGGAAAAACTCCAAGTAGAGTATGAATAAATTGGGCAATGAATATAAATTAAGGGGACTCAAAAACTGTACGTGGATCCCACAATTAAGATTAGCAATTATCTACAAACCCTAGCAAATTGTACATTTTCTATGATCACACTTAAAACTAGAAAATCCAATAGTTTAAGCATATAAATATATAAATACTATCTTTCTTATTTGGCATTTGATGTCAGCTCTCTCTCTCTCTCTCTCTGCGTGTATAGTATACACCATTAAATATTATTACAGCTTCTAGCTAGTGTTCTACAGCATGCTGCATGATTAATTGAGACAACGTATTAAAACCCACACGCTTGACATTAATTCTTCCTAGCTAGTTGTTTTAGCTCTCACGAGACCTAAAACGACTATATATATATATATATATATTTATACGAATCACAGTAAAACTACTGTGAAATTATAGGCAACACTATAGATGACATTAGTACTACGGTTTGATATAACTGATACTAGACAAGACTTTTAATTTGGTAGCTAAAGAGTCATTTCCAGCCCAATTAATATGAAAACCAAAACCTCATTCATGATGTGATGCCAACACATTCAAATAAAACATAGTACTAAAAAAATTAGGCTTTGATCATCGGGAAGTGGATACCAACAGACAAATTTTGCTTTTCCTTTTGCTAATTTGCTTTCGGGGGTCATGGCCACTCCAATCAGAAGGTTAAGATTAATAGGCCGTAAGAACCATATATGATATATGCATGCATGCATGCACGTTTCAGTACTCTTCCCCTAGAGTTTTACTGTGCAGACAAACCTATATACTGAACAGTACTACAACAAATGGGAAGAGGAAAGACAAATATACAGCACTAGTCATGAGAAGTAGGACATGAAATTTCCCAATTTTCATTAATTAAAGTGCGTGCAGGTCGATCGAATTTGCCTTCGATTTTCACATTCACATTTTCCCATTTTTGTTCTCACTTTTTTAAGGACACCTCCATTTCTGCGAGCTCCCTCTTAGTCTTCCCAAAGAAATAAAAATGGGGACCGCCTCCTATGTACGTACATTTTAATGTAGGTTACCTATCATCAACGACGTCCTTAGAAATTAGCAGATGGAGACTTGCATGGATCGATTGAAAGGCCGCGTCAATTCAATTCCATTCAACTATTTGACTGATCAACATTATGATTTCTCATCGCATGAATGAGCATGCATGCAGTTGTGACAGTGAGCAGTACTTTATTTATAACATTTGTATTATTTCTCAAAAATTATTTGCAATATTAATCATAGCAGTCCTTTCACAGTTGTCAAACGGGTACGAACGGGCATGTGTGTGTATATATATATATATATTATTTTATTTTTCTTATAATTGCAAGCAGTAAAATGTATTAATTAATTTTTAAGAAATGAACTTACAAGTACATTCGTTTTTTATTCTTCTTGGATCATCTGATGGGCTTTAGCCCACCAACAGTGGTGAGGTGTCATGTCCATCATTCTTAGGTGTTTGGTAAAGCCCACTAATCAATCACTAGTGCGAGAGGGAGAGAAAAGAGTACTGATATTCCTGCACGCTTCAATTCTTTTAACATTTCCTCTCTAAACAGAAGGCCCACTCGTTCCAAACAAGTCCTTTTTATATACGTATGAGTGACCATCATGATCAGACAATGTCCTTCGAGAATTGTTTATGGGAAAAAAAAAGGGGCAGCAGTCCATACTCCATATACCAAGTAATTATAGAACCAGCGTTGCATAAATTTATGAAGTCTTGCGTCTTAGTAAATCAAATTTTCATTTGTTGTTTTAATTCTTAAAAATCTTATCGTGTACGTATGTTGATAGAGAGAAAAAAAACCCAATAAACATCACAGGAAGAAAATAATATTTACAGTTTTAGAATTTACAAATCTCACATATTCATTTTGAAAAAAATGGATAAACCTAAGTTCCATATGGAATTTTTTTTTAAAATAATAGATCTTAATTTAAAAAAAAAAAAAACGTGAAACTTGCATACGCTAGTACTGTATATAGCATTCCTCATGCACAAATAGTTGCAAAGCATATGGTGGTGTTTTGTGTTTGGATAATGAGATTACTCTACTACTATTTACTATTTTATTCAATCATTAATTTTTTTTTATTACTATTTACGTATCATTTGAAATCAATCCCTAAAGAGTATTGAATTTGGGACCCAAAAAATATCCTAAATAGTATTTTTTTAAATTTTTTTTTAATCATCATAAATATTTTTTAAAAAAATAAAAAATTCACAATGTCATTAAATAATATTTTCTTAATCATTCGATAAGAATAAATAAATAAATAATTCCATTCGAAATATTTTTTAAATCTCAAATTCGGACGCAAAGCATTTCTCATCCCTAAATATAACGACATTCCAATATTTTCTGTTCTCTGCAGGGCATTGAATACAACTTTGGGGGGAGCACTCCTCATTCAAGTCTGACTCATTCTCCGCAGTGAGGAGGTCAAAATGGTGTCATGTGCGCATTACTAGTGAAGCCATTGCAAAATTAGGGTCGAGATGAGCTGTAGATCCATAAGTACTACCCTTTTATGCTCAATCGAGAGAGAGAGAGGCAATTAATTTAGAGCATAATATTGAGTGATCCAAGGGAGGATTTCACATGGCTGTTAAAAATATCTTTTGGTGCCATATACATATATATATAAAATAATATATATACATTTTTATAGCATTCTCAATTAATATAACACATGTGAAGATGACTTAATACGCGTAATTGAAGATATATAATAAAATTTAAAATTTTAATTTTAGTTACTGAAAATGGTATAAATAATTATAGAAAATATTCGTGACAAAACATTCAAACAGTGTGTGCCATTTGGGAAGTAGTTCATTTTAATATGGAAAAGAGAGTTAAAAAAGAAAAAGAAAAAACAAGCGATTATAATGGAAAAACAAAGCACGAGTTTTACGTTGGTAGCCGTACCCAAAGAAAGTATCACCAAGTTTGAACTTTTTATTTGTAAAATTTGAGTGGAAGTGCGTGTGCACGTGCAGACATGTGTGTGAATACCGCATATAAATAAGTACACGTGCACACGTGCCTGTGTGAGTTCTTACTCTGGCAGAGAAGTGTCTCAGGCTACGAGAATGTGATGGCACGTGAATGAATTTACAAAAACCCAGTCAGCCGCACTACTCCAGCACTTACACTCCTCTCCCCAAGAAAAAATTTCTACAGTCTTCAGCACTCATGCTGTTTTCCCCCAAAACTTTCTTTTTTCAAGTTAAATGTTCGAGAAAATTCATAAATTTACATAAATAGGTTAGATTTATTTTATAATAAAAATTTAATGTATAGTTATTTTTACGTATTTTTTACATATTTTATTAATGTGATTAATTGTATCATTTTTTGTTAATATAAGATAATTATTTTGATCAATTACATTAGTGAAGTGCGTAAAGAAAACATAAAAATGATTGTATATAGTAATACTTATTTTTTAATAAAAATAGTTTAATAAATTAATATATCAAATTATGATTTTTTTTTTTTATAGATTTTTTTAAAACTAAAACAACTTTTTTTGTTGATAAAGAACATTACACGCTTGCATTTGTAATACATGGGTGCATACGACATTTTAGATACGGATACAAGAAGCCAACAGGAAACAACCCTAATAATCAAATCTGGCATTGCCACTCAGCCTAGGAGAAGATAAGAGATTGTCATTTGTTTGTGGGGGCGAAGATAGGGAGGTGCATTACTGCTGAAGGGATAGGTGTCCATATTATATGGTGGAAAGGAGAAATAGACATTGTACCCGGTTTTGTTTGAGAGAGTTCAAAGTGCCTCGCTGTCTAGCATGTGATGAAGTTTGTGGCTTTCCCTTCTCTCTCTTACATGCACCCACCCAACTGGCTGTTTTGATTCATTCACAGTGACCTGAACAGGGGAAAGAGTCAGGACAAAACTAGTCTAGGATTTCACTCTGATTTGCTTTGGTTTTTTCCACCCTATTTCCGCTCTTAATTTCCTTCTCCCTTTACTTGGTGAAGACCAAGAACGGAGAGATACATACCATGCATTCCCTCGAGGTCCTTATAGAGTGAGAGGAAGCGTGAGGGCGAGTCTCATCTAGTCATCTCTCTTTCTACTTACAGAAGAATACCCTTCTGAGATTTCCTTTGAGCGAACTAGTGGAAAATGGATGGTCTAGATTCAGAATGCGGAAGTGGGTGTGACTCTGGTTGGACTTTGTACTTTGAACATTCTTTTCTTTCTCCAAATGTTTCACGTAGAGATGCTGGGCTCCTTAATGAAAACAGTGGTTTCTGTGATGAATATAAACATCATAAAAGAGCTAAAGAAGAGTCTAAAGAAGAAGAGCAGGAAGAAGAGGACTTGTCTATGGTTTCTGATGCATCTTCTGGGCCTCCACATCTCCCTGAAGACGAAGGTTACTTCAATGATGATAACGGGTGCTCTTACCCTGCGTCCAGGGCCGCCACATTGGCGAAGAACGGCAGAAAAAGACAGAAAATAAAACAACACCGACACAGTGAGGATCAAGAACCGACAGATTTTCTCGATGACACTGCTAGCTCTCCTGTTATGAATTTCTCTTGGGTAAGTTCACATTCATAGCACCCTTGAGTAAAGTTCTATAAATATAGAGCATGATCCAACTGGCGTAGCTGTTAGCAATTAATCACGAGATTAAATTTTCTCCGATGGTTTCTTGAATATTTGGCAGAACAATTTCACTCTTACCAATAATCAACCTTCAATGGAGAGCGTCTTGGATTTTTCACAAGGTCTCTCAGAAACTTATTTCGAGGTACTTGCCCCAACTCTTTCTGGGTTTGGTTAAAATTTAAAAGTTTTAGTTCTCTTTGCAACTATTTATACAAATCATATTTACAATTGATGCATGCATTCTCACAGCGTACATCAACATTCCAAGACCACTTTGGTTTCTCAGAGTCCTCTCTATCTGCAAACCAATTTCAGAACAACCAGTTGAGTGAAGGTTTCTAATCTATTTCTTAATGTTAAATTCATACTGCATTAGTCTCGAAAGCTTCAATGCTCAAGATTAATTGCTTAAGCCATTAGCACGTGAATGATTCTTGGTGAAGAATATTAACTTAAAAGTTTCCTTCTCTACAGGTGGTTTGAAGGGAAGAGGTTAGGGTTGAGATGAGGTGATTTCCCTGCTTCTGCCGCTATAGAAGTTGCTCTGAATGAAATGATGGGATGGTTCTCAAAGTAAAATTAACTAGAGCTCAAGAGGGATCTTGTTCTTTGCCTTCTATTTTCTGTTTCTCTGCTTTTACCTGTCAATACAGTGGAAACGACCTGAGAGGACCTGTTTACAAAATATTAATTTCCTTGTCAATGAATAGTGGGTACAGATCAGCTTCGTCTTTTAGTCAGTCTTCATTCTACTACGCCTTCTCTTGTTTTTAATGGAGTCCCAGGCAGTCTTTATATTAATCACCACTTGCATCTTTAGTTTGTATTGGCTAACTTCACCTCAAATAACATTGACAGCAGAAGTTGGAGGCAATTACCTCTCATTATAGTTGCAATGCAGAAGAGCAAATTTTAATTTGTACTTCCAAAACAGACACGAATTTCTGTCTAAAAATGCATTTGAAATGGATATTCGGTGAAAACTCGGGGCTTATTATTTGTTGCCTTATTCTTCTATGTTGTGTCCTAAAACCAAAATCAGGCTTGTCATGGTTATTGGTTCTTGCAGATTGCAATTCCTGGTTCCCATCTTATCCTTCATACTCTGCTTTTCACGATAAATCCTTAATAAATCTTATGACGGATATCAATTTTCTAGCAAATCAGTCCAAAGAACAAGCAAAGGAACCTTGCATATTACAGCAAATAAAAAGTATATATATATACAGAGAGAGAAAGAGAGAGAGAGACCAAAAACTACCATGCATTTCTACTAATGCGTTAGTTTCTTGGAATAATTCTTTCTTTAAACCATCCATAACTTTCCAACGAAGGACGAAGTTAAGTACCAGTTACCTAACTCCTAGAGGCTACCAAATCATTCTCGGATTAGGGGTGTAACCAAATCTTAGAGAAGGCTCGCCTGCTCGGGCACTAATAAGGACACGAAACTTGTCTCTCTGAGAGTCCCGTGGTTCTCTTCCATCCAGATATTCCTTTTTTCTCATAATGACAAGAAATTTGTTTTGAAAAAAAAAAAAAATGCACACGAAAATAAGACAGGAAGGTGAAAAGTATAATGGGTGATGGGCATTCAGTGCAGAGTAGACTGATGAGGCAGAAATGCTAAACTTAATGTGGGAATATTTGATCATATGCATTTCCACGAGCCTTTTGAAAGTCCAGGAGATCCTGCATGAGATCTTCCTGACCGAATGGAACATGCCCCATTTGATTAGATATGTCATCTTTATCTCATTCGGAGGAATATATCTTCTTTTTTAAAAATATTTCATATTGTATATGTAACTTTTCTCCTTCCAAATCTGTCTGCTTTGAAGCTGTCAATGGACTTGATGTCATACACAATTATGTGTCTTTTTCTTGTTCCTCTATCTATTCCTAGTCAGTTCCGATTCATTCAAATAAAAAATTCGGATTTATGCTATAAAGGTTGGAAAAGAAGAGGAAAAGATAGCAGCACTCGGGAATTTAGGATGTCAAAATCCTAAGCTTTGCCCACATGTTCATTCTTTCATATTTAATTCTCAGATTCAGTAATGGAGTCTTCCGTGTCAACAAATCTAAAAAGAAAAACCAAAGTTGGAAGCAATGCAATGCTAGAGACAAATAAACAGATAAATGAAAGGAGAAGAAGGTTAGTCTTTGCCTCGCTACATTCCATCATCAAGATATTGGATAAGAATCAAAGAGGTATGGGAGAAACTTTGTTCTGCCCTTGCTCCTGCACTTAGAGTGTTCCCGTTTCTTTCAGACAGCACTCTCCACAAACATCATCATCATTATCATCTCTGCAATGGACAATAATACGGTTATAAACCAGGAAGAATGGACACTACTCTTGGTGCTAGTTTTGGACAATAATTTCTGCTTGAAAGAAAAGGGAACGCCATTTCAAAGCTTAAGAGGAACATAAAGCACGACACATATCCTTCGAAAATGGGAGTTTGCTGTCCTCTTTGCCCTGTATACTATCAAAAATTTGCTGTAACAGTTTGCAAGGTTCTGGAAATGGTGGATAAGTCTCCTAACTATGACTACTCCCTGCCCGTAAAATTAATATGTTCAGCTTTCAAGATTCTTCTTTATCAATATGCCTATTTTGAATTTGGCAACGGTACTTGCAAAAATTTTCTTATATTGCAACATGGTCAAGCACAAGTTGGATCTTCCCTACTAAACTCCTCACGTAATTCTGGATCTGTCCAGAGTACAAGTAAAAGATGGAGAAATAATTTCCAGTAGCCTTGGGAAAAATAGAAACAACAGCACTACGTATAGCCCGCTACATCCAGAGAAGAGAACTCACGATCATAAGACTACGTCCAAAAAACAAGGCCCAAAACAGGCATATCCTCTGGGCCAAATATGACATTCCAATCGATTGTTTGATTAATAGGCCCAAGTTTTGTACCGAACTGTGTTTGATTTAAGGAAAAAGTCTATGAATATAGTACTCTCACTCCTTTCACGTGATTGTCATATTATTAAATGGTTTATATAATCACTAACTTTTAGGCATTGTTTTCACAAATCATCTCATCTAATTTAATCATTACAATTTTTTCAAACTCTCATAACAAATATAATAAACAATTCAATTTTTTCAAATTTTAAAATAAAAATTATATTTTAATAATATTTTATTTAACTTTCATATCATCTGTATTTTGTAAACAAATGAGGTCTTAATGATATAGTGTTCTATGATAGATATTTTGGGAATACAGAATAATTACTCCTAAAATATAAGACCTGAAAGGTGCATTAAAATAAATAGGAGCAATAGAAACTACTCCCTCAACGTGGAGCGATTTTCAGAAAGAAAGCTTGCTGCTGACGGAAAAAAAAAATAATAATAATGTAGCTTATGCTCATTAAGGGCGAACCAGAAGACAACTGCCAGATAGAGGGCTCAACCAAATTTCAGGCTCATGAATGCTTTTGGTTTCAATTCCAATTTCAAAGTTGAAGCCCAGTTCATTCATTGTCCTGTTTTCATCGGAAGGCCAAACCTGCCCTAGGAATAGAAGACGACAGGACATGGAACCCCTAAGGCCTAAGGCTACTGAATGGTCGTTAACAAAATCAGACAATATCCAATTGACGGGGAAGAGTCGGAAGACAGCCCAAATGATTTACATTCAAGTGTATGAAGCCGGCAAAGAGCTCTTTATGTTAGAATTGCAGTATTTAGCAGCAGTCAAAGCATAGATCCAGCACAGATGGCACAACACAGACAGTATCAGTTACAGTCCTCTCCATATTGGTCCTTCCCTACTCGAGTAAGCGCTTGTGCTTACACCACGCAATAGCAATCACATATAAGAATAGACTGCCAGTGGCACTACCCCCAACAGTCCACAGGAACTGTGGCATCCCTGATTTCGTATCATCGAACAGTTCGATATTGATATTCATGCCAAAAAGACCGGCAACCACAATAAAGGCATTCAAGACCAAGGTTGCTGTTGTCAGCATGACCCCCATTTGTAGTAGATGATTCTGCTTGTCATCCAGCATTATGTTGATGTAGTCCTCTGTGTCATCGACATACTCTCTCAACTTCATAGCAACAGCCACCAACAATGTTTACAAATTGGAAATTAGAAAATCCAATAACATCCTAGAGCCGTAACAAACTTATCAGCTGAATAATCATACTACTTATGGGGGGTAGAAAAACATATGAACATATTAAAATGCACAAAGAACCAATTTTCTGAAGTAATAACTTCCTAAAATATCAAATGCTATGTGAGTTCATTTCCAACCAAACCACAAGTGAAATAAGCAGCAAAATGTGCAAATTATCTGCCTTCAACTGTCGACACTTTGAAAAGGCCGCACAAATTGATCAAGCATCTAAATCCCTGAACCTTCAACAACATGCTAAAAAGAACTTCAATTAATGCTCTACATCAAATATAGGAAGCTTATGTGCGACTAGCTCTTCCTTCATTTGAGTAAATAAGAACCAAAAGAAATCTTATTCTGAATTATCTAACTAAGAGTTTAGAAGTTAGCTCTTTACATCAAAAAATGTTTTTGGGACAAGTAATAAAAATTTCATTTTAAAAGCGCATAAAGCACAATCCAAGTACAAAAAAGATGCCTGCAAGAAAGATCTAGCTAGAAACAGAGATGTCAATAAATTACAAAAGGAAACTCCCAAGAGGTTTCTCAACTAAAGAAGTCAGTCATTTAGCCAAACCATACGAGGCTTTTAGAGACAAAGGATTGTCTTCTGTTCACAAAGGGAGACCAAAGGTCATAGGTGGACAAGGTCTTTGATCTTGGAGCTAAATGCAAGGAGCAGCACTTATATGTTAAGTGTATGACTGAATGCTTTGGTCATATCATCATCATCATTATTAGTAGACAAACTCATTAATTGTTGAATTATGATGTTAAATGAAACTGATATATTTGACGATATGAACTTCAACTAGGAGGACTGCATCATCAGTTCCCACATAAGTACATCAAGTTTCCCTAGGGAATGAGTTTTTTTTTTTTTTTGAAATTATGTTCCATCTATGCTGGTACTAGGGTATTGGTTTCAGGAGTTACAATTCGAAAAGCAGCAATCTGTTAAGTGTCATCCTAGGTGCAGCAAGGTGAAGATCCAGGTGACAGTGAGAAAAACAGAGTTTGTAGAAGTAGATACATACCGTGGATAGTTTGTTTAGTGTACCATCAATTTGCACGAAGTATGCCTCCAATAGCATTTCAAGCTCCTCCACATCTAGGTTCTTACCTGTAGCACTGTGAGTGGTACTAGAACGAGTCCCGTGGCTGCCTCTACTGAGTACTTTAGGTGCATCAAATGCTCGCTCCTGGGAGTTTTCCATGTTTCGAAGTTCACCTTTGAAACTAGCAGAAACACCACCAGCTTCTGATGAGATTTCAGCAGGTATCCTAATAACATGAACATGGGGCATCTTCAGCATGTCAGATACCAAAGAAGCACTTGAAAATAGGTATGCCTATACTAAGACATCATCCATTTACGTGCCTATCATCCTTGTCTGGTTGAAGAACATCATCATCCATTTCATCATTCTCGCTCAGAGAGGAAGCAGAAGAATTTTCAAGGTGTTGTTGAACCAACTTGTCAGTAAGATACATCTCGGCCATATCTTCATCATCATCTAGTAAGTGTTCTAGTTCATCCCTAACCTGAAAATCGGCATGTGTGCACCATATATTATAAGCATGTAAAAGTAACTAACTCACATTTAGAACATGCTTTTTGCCTAAATGGCAATGGTTCAATTGAAATGATGTATCCCAACTATGGATTTGCAAATACAGGACCATATAGTGACAATATATATGTCTAGTGGTTAACAATCTTAAGACCTCTCAACCTTTTGAACACGTCCAGTTATGGCAACCAAACGGCTTTTAATTTGACGGACACGCTCCAAATTGAGAGTACTAATCTTTGAAGTCAGCTTGTCTAAGGCTGGATGAGCCTCCTGCTCCAATGTCTTTGCCTGATCTCAAAACAAGTACGACAAATAAATAAGAAATAGTAAACAAGACTGACCAAAGCAACGATCAAAAAAGAAAGAAAAACCATCAAACCACGAAGAACAAATGTTTACTTCGTTCTCTAGGCAACCGCATGCAGCCTCAAGGCATGCTTCCAATGCAACAAACTCAAATGGAAGAACCTTTGATCCGTCTTGATTCTCGAGGCCTTGTTTCCCCTCTGCCTTGCCTTCCTCATCCAAGTCCTGAAATTGCGAAAACCGTCCAGAGAAGTCTTGAGGACTAGCAGTCCGTGATTGTGGCTCTCCCAAATCATACAAATTTGACCAGTTCGGATTATCACCACTCTCGACCTATATAGTACATGCAACAGAAAACCGGAAACATACATAGAAAAAGTAAATAAATCAATAAACGGAGAAGAAAAACATATATCTACGCTATAGATTCCCAACCTATAATTACGCCTTTGATTCCTTAGAATCACTGTCTCTCTAATCATTGCAGTATAACCATCCGCCATCGAAACAAACCCATGCATAAAATCAACACAGGAGAGCGGAAAAGAAAGAAAAGAAGGAACTGAAGGTGGGGTCGAACCTGGGCAGTGGTGGCGTGGTAGTGACGCGTAAGCCGCCTCTGGAGCTCCTCAACAAAAGGGATCACAGACGGATCCCGAGAGTTGAGCAAGAGGACCTCCTGGGCAGTGATGATTGCCTTGATATGCTCGAGGTTGATGACGATGGCCCGCTCTCGTCCAAGCACGGTGGACGGGTACGAGAGGAGCGGGTCAAGGATCCGGAGGTCGCGGGGGGGCAGGCCGGTGCGCCGCATGATGGCGTGCTTCCCGGCCTCAATCACCTGAGTGCCCCCCGTAGAGTCCACGAGAAGCCACGCCCGGACCCCCGTTGCCTTCTTCCGGTGGCCACCACCGGCGCCGACAGTGAGGGACAAGCCGGCAGAGGCAGCCCGGGCGGGGTCAGGCTCATCTTCGGGCTGATGGAAACCCGACTTGAGATGCCCACCCGGTCCAACCCTCATGGCTGTATATCTAATGTATTGTTCCTCACTCCGGTCTTGCTACTTCCCCTTCCGATGGATGTGCCGGGAGAGTTAACTAAATAAAGAATATTGCCCCCATCATAAAAAGAAACAAAATAAATAATACTCGTGATTTTTTTTTTTTTTTATAAAAACAAAAGAAAAAGGAAAATAAGTATTATACAAAAATAAATTCTATAAAATTCAATTAGTTTATAAATTATATATATATATATATATATATATATATATTTTGTATGTAACAGTTCTAAAAAGAGAAAACAAAGGAAAGAAACAGAAAAGTAACTATAAAAAAATATCATAATCCTATTTTTCAAAAAATAAAAATAAAAGAAGGACGGTGGAAAAGAACCAATCCCAGCTCATGTAGCACAAGTGGAACTGCCCCACCTTCCACGTTGTCCCTAGCGTTATAATGGTATAAAAAATTTACATAATTTCTTATTATTCACATAATTTTTATATATCATATTTTTTTTAATTTTTTTTCTTTTATCAAATATTTAATATATAAATAATAAATAGAAAAAATAAATTAGTTTAAAAAATAAATTTAAAAAAAATTAAAAATTTAAAAAAAATATAATATATAAATAATAAGAAGTTGTATAACATTACTCTTATTAAAACGTATGTCTCTTATTTACTATTCTGATACGTTTTAATAATGGTATATCTCTTTCAAATTCTAGCTTAACATTACGATGTGACATTTTATTGCCTTTAAAATCATTTTTTTTTTATTTAATGTACAATGGGACGAGGAAAGAGAACGTAGAATTTCTAAATTTTTTTATTTAATGATTTTAGATAAATTTGAATATAGATATAATATATATATGTATATATATAATGTAAATACACAAATCCTTATCAAATCATCACTCAATTTACGTTCACCCAAATTATTAATTTGAACAATCAACTCTCTAAACTACAAATAATTGTAATGTACTCCATTCTTCTCATAAAAAAAAAAAAAAAAAAAAAGAAGAAGAAGCTATCGGTAAAAAATTACGAAAGAGGAAAAAATCCTAATAAAATTAAAAGGAAAACTTCGTTTTTTTTTTCACTTTTAAGTTTTTCAGTTATTTATTTTTTTCTTGTCATATTTTTTTTTGTTTAAAAAATATTTTCAAGCTTTATAATTATTAATCTTTTAAACTCTTTCATTGCTTTAACTTTTTTTTTAAGGGAAATTGTCATCATTCTTCATCAATAAACTTACATACATGACCAGATACATTCTAAGATCTCTCCATATCAAACATGATATTATAAACCAAAATGATACATTTGAAACTCCACCAAACGTCCAAAAGACATCACTATTTCTATAGACTAATCTTCACTACTGTTGATACTCTTTGCAAACAAATGTCTAAGATATAACACTTTTTGTCTAAACAGAGACTCAACCTCACCCTTCATAGAAGTAAAGGACTCAACTTCTATAGATAAAAGTCTAAGAGACGAACTCTTTTTTATTTTAATTAACAATAAGGAAAATAAAAAAAAAAGCAGTAAGATAGATGCAAAAAATGATAGATTACAGTTTAGACCAGCTCTAGTAGATTTCGAAATATGTGACGGTGCGTGAAGGCAATACACTTGTCTCTTTTCAGTCACAAAGGTCAGATCCAAAAAATCTGGTGTGTGTGGCAAGAAGAGTTGCGAAAAGGGTGGCGTGTGAGGACCACGCGCCATGATTTTTGTAAAACTGCAACTTTCCACCGAATGATTTGCAGCCTGAAAGTCTGCTTGTGCCATGCGTGTCTCTCGTGAGTTGTTGGAAAGTTGTAGATCTATCTCTTTCAACTTTGAAGGAAGCAAAATAAAATTAAGTAAAAAGAACTACTTTAATAGACAAGATATGTGAATGGAGAAAGGAGGGAAAGGAGAGGCCCTCCTCCCTCGGCCACATGACAACTATATTTGTCAATGAGCAATAAAAGATTTCCTCCTAGTGTTTCTACTTTTAAGCTTTGTTTTAACTTTTAGATTTGTTCTATTGATTTATTCTAATTTATTGAAATTTTTATCAAGGCGTATATGTGAATTATTTCATAGAGTATATTGCAATTCTTGATAGTTTGAAGATGTAGCGTTGCCTCTTAACTTTAGTTTGAGGAGTATATTTTTTCGTGGACAAAAAGGTTATATTATTCTTTTTTAGATGGTTTAAGGAAAGATTTAAAGATCCAAGGATGAAAATTAAATAAATGTCTCCATTTCAAAGTGATAGGAATCATACATATTACATAATAGAATGATAATGTAATATTTTCAATATTAGTACGGATATTTTTTATATTTTTTTTTAAAAAAAAAAATCCAAACAGAGTCGACTATCAAGAACAGAAGAAATATAATTACAAGGAAATCATGAAACCTTGTAATTTAGCGTATGCAACCTCACAAAAATAAGAAAAATTCTATTCATAAGTCTCACACACAACACACCACATTTTTTGTTATTTTTTTAATTATTTTCTTTTACCAAATACGTGATATATGGATGATATGCGTGATATATGGATGATAAATAGAAAATTTTAATTATTTTAAGAATAATAAAACTAAAAAAAATTATAATGTATGGTGTGTGGAGCTTATGAATAGAAAAACTTTTCTTATAATTTGGCGCCTTATCGTTGTTCAAAGAGATTTGGACATAGATTGAAGGCCCACTTAGTTCCTCGAAAAGTGCTATTTGTGTGAGAGCTAATCTCGCCATTCAGATCGGTAGGGAACTATAATTGCTCAAACTTTGGGGTACTGTTCTGATTTCTTAAAAAAAGAAAAGCTACTGGAAATTTTATTATTGAATACATGAGCAGAAATAATGGGGGCTTCTGATCTTTGACGAGCTTCCTTCCTTGCAGAGCAGATGACAAACCTCCAACCTCCAACAAATAGATAGACTCGAATAATTCATTCAATTGGATTAGAGAATGAAGTAAGAGAGCCACCTATCAGCCATTTCAAGACATTGTTCAGGTTTGTATTCTGGAGCTGTGTGACCCCCTCCCTGCACAAAGTATAAAAATGGGTTATTTTCTTCTTACTTCTTCTTATACACTCTGCTTTGTGCAAGCATTATTTGCAAAATGAATCTCACCTTCACTGTTGCAAAGGTCAAGCCATCTCCAGTATCTTTTTTGTACTTCTCAGTGAAACTGTCGAGAAAAGTGAGCAAATGAGTGTTTTTCTTTTGTTGGTATATAAATGTTTTGTAACGCAAATAAATAAATAAAGAACCAACCCTGCAATTTGTCCATCCACAAACCATGGCCTCCAACCATCAACCACAGTCATATTTAAAAACTCTATCCATGCACGTGTACCCACATATGGAATCATCATATCATGATCACCGCTGAAACACCAACAATTATAGGATCATTAATTATTGAATTCGTGGATAATGACTAATTTCAAAGCATTTTAAGTTTTTTGTTGTTGTTGTTGTTGCAAGCTTTACATCTTTTCTGCTTTAGCTGATCAATTTTGAGTTGTTCATTTGCTTGTAATTAAAAAATACAGCTCGAGCATAATAATAATGACAAATTAATCACCTGTAAATCAGAACTCGATAACCTCTCTTAAGAAGTTCTTCATGATAATGGACCACAGTGACGAGGTTGCTATCATAAGCCAAGCTTTTATTGCATCTCTTCCAATCTGTTATTGTCCCCTAATTTTCATACCAAAAACCTCTTAAAATTGAAATTAAAGTTCACTCGGGTACCATTCATATAGAACTCTGGGTCTAGAGTTGAGAGAGATATATACAGTGTGTAGATCCTACAATATTTGTCGTGCAGAAGACTAAATGTCAGGATCACACACCATATCTATCCCTCTCAAGCTCTATGGGATATTCTACGAAATCTCACTTACATTTCGAATGCCAAGAGCTTTCTGGACAGTTTGATCGTTGGCCCAGACGTAAGAGAGCACATAGTTGCTATTCTGCAACAAAGTGTAATGGTCGATTTGTTAAGCTTCTGTAGATTTTAAGAGACTCTAGATTTGCTCAAACAAGCCCAGATGCAAATATATGGGGATGGAGCTAGCTTACCCTACACCAATTCTCTTGTCGTTTGGTTGGTGATTGGATGATCTCTTCGGGAATGTCTTCAAAGAACTTTCTTCCCCATTTCATGCTGTTTGGTCTTGGGGATGCAAAGCTACACTTGGGTTCCAAAATATGTGCATCGTTTACAGTTACTGTACACTACGAGTTCAATCACACGTGCATTTAATGATAGAAATAGAAATAAATAGAGCAAACATGAAAAATAAAGGAAAAATGAAATCGGTCGAGAATTCTCGTTATTAACAAAAAAAAATATTGTAGAATGCTAGAAATTGGTGTTGCAAAAACCAGCAGATGGGTAAGTCCTCAATCTAACCTGTGCCATAAGTCCAATATCATCAATGCATGTCGAATTGGTTGGATCTGGATCAACATATTCCTCATTGCAATTTGTTTTAGCTGACTGGAAAAGCATATATCCAACATTTTCAAATTGGATGGTATGAAATAAATAGTGACGAGAAATCATAAGTTGTACATTTATTGTATGCCCTAAGCTCTTTCTTGTGAAAAGTATTCATCCATTATAAATGAGGGCATATGAATAAAATTGGAGTACAATCATTTTCAAAAAAAAAATCCTGAACGTTTTCTAGGGACTAGGAGCATGATCTTACAGCCAACTACATGAAAGCATAAATAAAGCTGGCGCAGAATGTTTGGAAAATGAACTCAATGTAGCTTATTTTGATACGATGAACTGGAGGCTTGGGATTAATAATTACTTGGTAAAGTTCATCCGATATGAGTGTCAAACGGTGGTAATATTTGATTCTTGAATTCTCATCAGCATGTTGATCTGTTACTGGGTTGCCAAGCATGTAACCCTGATTCAAGTTTGAAGAAAATAACATTAAACCAGATCTGTAAAGTTCATTAATGGCGGCACAGATGAGTGAACCAGAATAACCAATGACAAGGAAAGGTAATTGAAGTAGGATAAAATTAGGCACATACTAGGAGATTCATGGTTGGTTCCAATCCAGCCATATTACCTGCAAAATCGAGCATGTTTGAATTTTAAAAAACGATCGAGCTAGGACTTGGTAATGAGGAAAATGTTTAGATTAAATGTGCGAATATTAGTTTTACATCAGTAAATAAATGTTTACCGTTTGATACAAGAAGAGTGACCTGGGGAACGATCACGCCTGAATAGGAATCACCAGCAATGTATAGTGGATTTTTTAGGAATTTGGGATGATTTAACACCCACTGCATCACATGAATATGCAAAGCGATCAGTACATTCTGAAAAATGATTTTCTATATTTGTCTATGGAGATTCTTAAAATCTGCAAAAAAAAAAAAAAAAAAATGAAGCATTTGACATGTTCTTACAGTTTTTGCTCACCTTCCTAAGAAAAAGATATGCGTCATAAGGGGATTTAGTGTCCGAGCTATAGTAACCTTCAAGGCTTTCAGAGTACGAGAATCCAGTACCAACAGGTGCATCTAAAAATATTATGTTTGCAGCCTGAAAAATTGTAGGCATAATATTGTGTCAATAAAACGAAAAAGGCTGAAAAAATCTTTACACTTTCAACGTTCACATAACGATGAAGATGTTGGAGAGAAATTTTGCACCTCGGTCCATGCATATGGGTTCGTCACCAATGTTGGCAAGCTACCATTGAAAGTGGCGTAGTCGAAAGTGAGTGGTCCTAAAAAATTGTAAAAGTCAATAAGTAAAAAGTAAAAACCCCAGTGCACTATTTGGATGAACTAGTTTCTAAATTTTCTTTGCATATTATCGTTAATATCCCTTAATTTTGCAAAATACGAGACTAGCTGACATGTTTTGAAAACTTTGAGGAGCAGATAATTGCAAATTTTCTATCTTTTAGGTTGAGGGACATTACCGATTTCATAGAAGAGACCGGAGAGACCAGAACAACCAGGACCTCCGGTGAGCCAAAGCAGTAGAGGGTCCTTCACCGGGTTTCTTTGTGACTCAATAAAATAATAGAATAGCTGTAACTCGTCCGTCTCACCCACTGCAACATATCTATATATGAATCCATTTTCAACATTGTTACCATTTCATTTTTGAAACTTGAAAACTGAAAACTTAGAGCTAGTTTACTCTTTATAGACTCTTTGCTGTATTTTGGGTCGGTCAGTCGAGGTTTAGGAGTTTTTGGCACCAGTCGCCGTAAACGAGATTCTCTAGCACGAAAATTACAAATCACAAAGAGAAAGAGTACAATCTCACCCAGTTTCCAGTTTGAATGGAAGTTTGCCAGGATAGCCGGGCAGGGTGTCCAAGATTGTCTGCGACATTGCGAGGCTGGAGATGAGAAGAGATATAAGAAGCAAATGCATCCATATCCACCCAACATAACTCCCATTGATTGATGAGCTTCTCAGCCATCTTGGCTCGGTTGCAACTACAGGCGATTTTACCGGTGCCATATACACCGAGTTCTCGGAGACGGGGGGAAAGCAAATTTGTACGTGCTATGAATGGATATTCTGAAGATCGTTCATAACATAAGCTGCTAGCATAATCCAGGTGCTCAGCTCACCAGAACTATTTTCTGAAACTTATAAGGGCTTTGATTCATTATTGTTATTTCATGATTGTTGGGAGGAACGTTGATTACTTTTGAAACTCAAACCGCAGGTCCAAGTTCTGAAAGTTTGGTCTATATACGTACTGTAAATAACAGTCCCATTCAAGTTGGGAGTCAAATCAAAGAACAAGTAGAAAATATAAATAATTCCTTACCTGTAAAATTGCAGCTAACTTTCAATTCGGTAGTGCTAGATTCATGCAACACTCTGTTTAATATTTATAGCTTTGGTACTTTTGAAATTTAGATGGACGAGGAAGGGAAAGAGCTTGCAAGTAAAACTAACTTTCAAGATTGATTTTAGCATGTGTATTCAAGTTTGATTTTAGCATGTGTATCTCGTGTTGATTAGTTTATTAATTTAAGACGATTTTATTGCAGAAATATAAGGCATGTTTGCTTACGAAAAATTTGAGATTTTTTTTTTGGTTAGATAGTTATTTTTTTATTATTTTAGGGTTAATAATAAAAGTTATATTGATTTTCCTAATTTACTACTATTATTATTATTATTATTATTATTATTATTTTGATATATTTAGGAGAGAGATTTCAAACTCTAAACCTTCATTTTAAAAAAAAAAAAAATTATACCAACAGGCTACATGTTTTGCCTTTGGCAGCAATATTATTTTTAATAACAAACATCAATGTTTTCTTTAAGAATTTAACAAAGATCAGTGTTAATGGGCTGGGGCTAGACGGCTATGAGTAATGTTAACGGCCCACATTAGCTCCGCGAAAATTAAAATTATTTTATTATAAAGTTAACATTTTTTTTTTAAAAAATGGTAAAATTTAAATTATAAAATTTATTTTTTAAATAAAATTATATCATGTATGTAATTTACTAAATGTAATCTACGAGAATATAATTTTTCCAAAGATTAGCGCTTCGTTGGGCTGTTAGAAAGCACACGAAAGGACGAACAACTTTGAAATATTAAAAAAAAAAAAAAAATTCAATTTTCTTCTATTACTGTGCAGTCTGTCCACGAGCAAAATTACATAAAATCTACAATCGAATGGCTCTGGACTGAACCAGCAATTTGTCTTCAAAAAACTCACCCTCAGTGACCCCTCCTGCTCCCTGCAAAATCCCAAATTAATCAGTCAAGAACCTTTTAAAGGGTTTTCAGTGCTTCTCTAAGGGTTGTTACATACATCGTCTTCAATCATTTAAAAGACCCCTAGCTATATGAAAACCATGCGCTTTCTGAGCCATTAGATTCCTAAGTTAGGTAGTAACCATAACCCATGAAAGATGTATGTTCTTAAAAACAGATCAAAAAATGGAAAATATCTCAAATTTGACCCATACCAATGGTTCTCCAACCTCCACTCATCTCCAACCTACTCCTTTTTTGGTAACTAACCTCCAACCCACCCTATTCCTTGTTTCTTAACATGGAGAGGAAATACGTTTTGAGTTGGAACTCATTGACTGCCTTTAATTATCATTATCTTCATCATTTAATTAATAACAGAACATAACAAAACAAAAAGAAAGAAAAACTTGAGAACAGAGAAAAATAAAAGGGATTTAAGATGGGTTATTCAAAGAATGCATTCGGAAAAACATACCATCGGATCCGTGCACTTCGTGTCATGAAACGATTGCTCATGTTCATCATTACCATGAAGTATTTTTGCTCCACATCCAGGAGCATCCACTGGCCCAACGGCCTCTTCGTCAACCAAAACTATGCTCATAGTATCAATTTCTGCCTTTATGTCTGGAACCTGTGCATAAAAATATAAAATGACCAAAAAGAATGCTTCCATTATGGACAGCTAAAAACCATAATGGACCCTGACGCTGAAATAACATTCATTGCAATCTCCATATGCCATAATGGTCATATGGAGCAACAGGGAAATAACAATATCAGAATACATATGTATTTTCCCCGATAGGCCTGACTGATTTCATTGAATTAGTCATCATTGGTTCCTCAACTTATTGCAATTACCTGCTTTCTACCGACTATAATAGCAAGCCACACTAGCAACACTTTTTTATATCACGTAAGCAAGGAATAAAGGCCATTATAATAACTATATATGGGAAGCCTCGTAAATTTGCACGTCTGCTTAAGCCAAGTATATATATGTACAAATGTATGTATATGTGAGGATATAGATGCATATGTATATATGTATGTGTATATGTAGTCAGGACGCTGTTCCGGGACACCCGGTGCCAATAAAAAAAAAAATGTATGTGTATATAGTTAGTTGCATGACATATAATGATAGAAACCAGGACTCATATCTACCTCATACATTGCATCTGCTAGAATATTTTCCAATAGGGATCTTAGACCCCGGGCACCAGTGTTCTTTGCCATCGCTTTCTTTGCAATTAATGTCAAAGCATTCTCAGTAAAATGTAACTTGACCTGAAATGAGATGGACAGATAAGCAGTTCCATAAGCACTGCATATAGAGTTCCATAAATTTAATATAATATCAAATGCTTGAGACCACAAACCAGAGAGAAGAAAGAAAAACTTTTGGACTGCATATGCAATTGTTCAAAATCTTACATTGTTCATGTTGAACATCTTTTTGTACTGTTTAACAAGAGCATTTTTTGGTTCAGTGAGGACCTGCAATGCATAAATATATATCATGAAAAGGTTAAATACTTCCATGAAAAAAGAAGAAAACCAACAAGTTTTAGAAATTCTACATAAATGCCTCGTTTGTTTTGAGAAAACATCTCATCTCATCTCATCTCATCTCATCATTACAACTTTCCCAACTTCCAATACAAAATAAAATAAACAATTCAATTTTTTCAAATCCCAAAACAAAAATAATATTAAAAAATATACTCTAACAATATTTTATTCAACTTTTTAACTTTAATCTCATCTCATCTCATCTCATCTTCGAAAACAAACGAGCCTTAAAGCACTTTGGAGCTTGAGCCAATTACGCAAAAGATAAAACTGCAAATAAAAAACCCCATCCATTCCTCTCAATAGATAAGGCCCTAGCAAGTAATTGACACATAATAATTGAATGAATTAAACAATGAAATGTGAAAACATACTCGAACAAGTTGGTCTTCATTTAAAGCTGACAGACTCACTAAGATTGGAAATCGTCCAATAAATTCAGGTATCAGGCCATGTGCAATAAGATCACCACTTTCTACCTGCAAGTTCATTTGAAACCCATAAGGCTAGCTAATGAAAGGAATTGGCACATAAATTAAGCACAAAAAACCTACAAAAAAAAATTAAGCACAAAATACAATAGCAGAATAAAAACAACGAAAATGTCAATAAATTAATGTAACCCTATTCGGGAATTCTCACAGATTCCAGCAATGAGGATGTCACTACGGCATTAGTCAATCCACCACTTCTCATGTTTGCCCGAACTGGTGCTCCAAATCCAATGGAAGAATCTTGACGTCTAGAAAAAATAATTTAGTCATAGGAGATCCAACAAAAGTAAAATATTTCTGTCAACATACGGCCCTAGGAAATGTATTACCTTTCTGAAATGGTCTTCTCCAAATCAACAAATGCTCCACCACAAATGAAAAGGATATTTTTCGTATCTATCTGCAAATAAACATGAGTTAAAAGATTCCCAGGTAACAACTACAAGACAAATAATTCTGAAACTAAGAGACTGTAAAAAGTAGATATTATCAGTGTTTTCTACAATAGCAATCACCCTACAGGGTATTTGGTGGAAATTCATATTCCACTGCTTTCACAAAAATCTCATTTATGTGAAAATATCTATAAACCATTTCCGGCAATTCATTTCGTAAGTTCCTGGCATGTGTTCCCAAGGCATGATAGGTTCCAATGTGAATTGAGAGCTCCTTTTATTTATGAATCACAGATATAATTAAATTAACTAGAAACACTTCTAATGCAAGAAAAGCAGAGACTTTTATCCAGCATACCTGAATGTGATCACCACGAGGATTCTTCCGAGCTCCTTTATCAGGAACACTCACTATCTGAGAAAGGAAAAACGTAGTCAATGTATAACCTAATATATTATTATACCTGGCATGTTAAGACAACTCTACTTAAAGTTTGCGTATGTCTCAACAACTAAAATCCTTAAGCCTTTTGTGGATTTGACCCTTTAAATTATTTGTTGATTCAAGTCAAGTGTACAACCCTTGCATATATTTTAATGAAGTCAAGTAGGGTGCTCTTTTTGTATTTATAGTTATAAATAAAAAGAATAAGAAAGTGAAAAATGCTAAATGAACAGAGCTGATTCAGTTGCAACATATACGTAGCACGTACAGTTTCATTACTTAGAGGTTATAGTCTTATAGACATCTAAGCTTAGTAATAGGTCAGGCTATGGGTCTATTAAGCTACATTTGGGCAAGTTGAAGCGGAAACCATACATTTGGAGTACTGCACACAGCATATATCAGAAATTATGAACCTCAAACAGAAACTAACTCCAAAGCTAATTTAAGCCTGATCTACACACCATTCCTTCCAGCATTTTTAGCAATGCCTGCTGGACACCCTCTCCAGACACATCCCTGCCAATGTTTAAGCTTTCAGCCTGCGCAGAGATTCAACAGGATTATCCAAAAATAAGGCATAGAAAGAATTGTGTGCACATTCCATAAATTGAAATTTCAGTAGACCTTCTTAGTGATCTTATCAACTTCATCAATGTAGACAATGCCTTGCTGAGCTGCTTCAACATTGAACTCAGCTTCCTAAACACCAATCAGATAAACCAATTATGTGAGCTAGCTAGGGATATAGGAGAAAACCACAAAAAAAAAAATTAAGTTGTAACCAAACAATCACTCTATATTCATTCATCTTGTGCACTAATTGGTGTATGCATACAATTACAATAAGCTTATGTTGGTGCATGACATACATGACCAACAGGCTCTAAGCTCCACAATCAACAACCAAGAATGCCCAGAAGGTCATGTATGTTGCAACGATGAAGTCTACAATTAAAGGACAGTTATTTAGATTTACAACAAATTGATAATAAACCCACAAGTAACTAACTCCCAAGAAGCTCATATTCTAAAACCACCATGTTAGTAGTGCAACAAAAGAAATACAACAGTGTCCAACTCTACGACCATACTATATATCTAATGAAAATTTGGAATAAGGGGCTTTGTAGCCCAACTTATCAATGATTGGTGATAGATGTAAGAAAACCAAAACCATATGTAATAAGAAATGACATAAAAAGAATTAGATAAAAGGCCGGGGGGTGGGGGGAATTAAAAACTATCAGGCTACCCAAAAGCACATGTTGTTTTCTTATGAGTTAAGAGTATATAAGAATAACAAATATGCTCAGTATCCAAAATTTTGAGAAATTATTATTCATATATAACCATTTCTAAAACAAAGGATACCTTTTTTCAGCAATATTGATTGAGTCATAACATCCATATATAACAAGCACATTAAGTAACATGTGATCATACCAAAAGCAGCTTATACAATATTGACTCCACATCTTCCCCAACATAGCCTGCCTGGAGAAGGGGGGCGACGGATCGTTAGTAGATTATCTCAGATAAATTTAGCAAAGCTGTAAAACGAAAATTTATTGATTACAACAATGAGCATTAAAAACAATTATTTTCCACCAACATGCAACAATCTAGCAAATTCAAAAAGGCCAATTCATTCAAGGAGGAAAAAACAACATGAGCAGCAAATGCAGTATTTGCACTTTGTACGCATCAAAACCAGTACTCATAACAAAGTCCTAAAAGCCCCTACTTATAACTCTCATGTTCTTACATTCTACAAATTAAGAAGATAGAGGAAAAAATTCAGATTGAAAATAAATAATTTGATGGTCATGACCCTCGGTTTAATCTTCAAGAAGTCGAAATCTATCTTATAATGGGATATAACTTCACTCTGTTTTCAGCAAGCCACTTCATAGCATGAAAAACTTCCCAGATGTATAATATATTATGCATAAGGATAGAATGAAATTTCCTATAAGTTTTAATAAATAACAATGTGATAACTTGAACTTATAAAAAAAATATGTGCTAACTCGTCTTTGATAATTGTCTATGCTTCTGCCACGTCATAACATGGCAGCTTCCCATACATTAAGATATGAACAAATAGTTACTGATGTTAGTATCAAGCTGGACAAGCAGAGAACTATTATAAAGCAACGAACTTACCTGTGTTAATGTTGTTGCATCAGCAATAGCAAATGGCACATTCACGACCCGTGCAAGTGTTTTTGCAAGTAATGTCTTTCCTATCCTTACAGCAAAGGTAAGGATACATAAATAAAAATCGCAGCCCTCGAAATCAGCCGGTTCCAACACTAATACCCTGGTTCCAACACTATTACCCCTAGGAACAAAAAGTTCCACATCAACTTCTTATTTCATACCTGAGCCAGTGGGACCCATCAATAGTACATTGCTCTTTTCCAGCTCAACAGAATCACTGCCCTCATTTTCATCTCCATTATTTCCAAATTCTACACCTGACCTGGTATTGAGATGCAAAAATTCAGTAAATAAAGTCGCATCATTGAATGAATAAGCAACTAATACTACCCATCATCAAAACACATGAACACCTTCAACCCTGGAATACCCAAAACAAACTGTATGAAACTTTAGTCATTGACTGTAACGACCATGAGCTGACACAAGCTGAAAGACAACAATGAACTAACTTTTGATTGAACGAGGCATCATATATCCTTTTGTAGTGGTTGTAAACAGCTACAGAAAGTACCTGTCAGCGAGCATAAATTTGAAGAAAAACACCAGCAATTATGCATTTATATATACAATGAAGTCAATAATGCTATATATTACTTCAACATTCATAAAAATCATAGAACTGCATTATTCAACAAACAATTATCAGTATTCATAAACTCTGTAGAACTTCATTACAATCACACGGTAATTCTATTCCTCTCATAAATTCACACCCATCCATGTGTGTCAGCATTTAAAAATTCTACAAGGAACGCTAACAAGTACATGGTAACTGCAAACTTAACTTAGCAGCTACAAGTACAAGAATTCCACAATTCACAATTGACCACACAAAATCCAATCTCTGTCTCCCAAACTACAACCAAACTGAATCCTACAAAAATTTTTGCTCCATATTTACAATCACACATTAATTAAAGAATTCCAAACGAATTAAAGTTAAATTTCAATAATTATCCATATTGATCGGGCGAAATGAAATAATTTACAGTCGGTAATCTAGAATACTTGCAAGCAGGTAAAAAAGATAACAAAACTAAACCTTTTTCGCCCGTTCTTGGCCGACAACGAACTCATCGAGCACCTTAACAATTTCCTTGGGCGTCGGCAACTCCCTCCCCAAAGACGATGACGCCGCATCGTTCTCCTCCGGGTTTCCACAAGCTTGCGCTTTCCCAAACTGACCGGGATCTTTCTCACTAACCCCCTCCGTGTCCTTGACCCTTCCAACCTCGATGAAACTACCTTGCAATGGTTCCAACTTGAAGGGCTTGAAATAGAAGGCTGTTTTGCAATTGGGGCAGAGATTGAGAGCCTGGTAAAGCCCCGACTCACGGCCCGTAATGGATAGGGGGCGATTGGAGAAGAGGACGGGCATTTGGCGGGAGCAACGGGGGCAGTTGACGTCGGCACGAATGTGGTCGTAGGTAGACCAGAGGCGCGTTTGTTGGGCAAAATGAGACCCTAGTGTTGTTCTGAGACCAAGAGACTTCCAGGGAGTGGTCGTGATTTCGTTCAGAACTGGCAACATGGTTTCGGTTCTGTTTGTGTTGCCTCTGAGAATCCAAATCATGTTCCTGATTTTGCTTCTGTAGCTTCGTAGGATTGCAGACATTTTTTGTTCTGATTATTTGGTTGGCCGTTGCCGTTGGTTGGTTTGGGTTTTGGGGCAGAGGAAACATGGAAGTGAAGAAGCCGATGTTCCATTATTTCTCGTCGTGGCCAAACCTTTATTTTATTTATTTATTTATTTTCTCGCTGGTTAGGATATATCTTAGAATAAATCTTCTTCGCACTCTACTGTGTGAAGAAGTCCCAACACACTTAAAAAAAATAAAATAAAAAAATAATAAAAAATAATAATATGAAAGATGTGCTGCGGCTTCCTATATCTTATTATCTTGAAAGGATAATGATCTTCTTTATTTCTGTTTTACTAATCAATTACTTTTTTTTCTTTTTGTTATTTAAATTTAGATTAAAATTTTCAGAATATAATTTTCTTATATAATTTAAAATAAAATAAATGACATTTATAAAATTAAACTTATTTTTAATGAAATTATATAATTACATTGATTAATTGAATTTTTTTTTTTTTATATTATGTAAAAGGATTATGTTTTGAAATTTTTAATCTAAATTTAAAAAGAAAAAAGAAATAAAATATAATTAAATAGTAAAATAGTAATAAAGAATGTGTAAGTTTAATAGATTACTCATCTTAAAATTTCATATTCTATCTTTATTGTCTCACTTTTGAGTACTTGTCAATTTTAAATGATCAATATGTGAAGCCACTTGGTTTTGAATAGATTTGATCCAACTTGATTTTGACTGCCTTGTTTATCATTAATATAAAATTATGTTGATTAATATTTAATTCATGTGAATATAATCACTGTATATGAACTATATATAAATATTTAAAGTTAATTTGTCAAAATTTATATATAAAGTGATAATATTATATAAATAATTTATTTTATTAACATAAGTAATGTGTGAGCAAATTCGAACTGTTTAAAAAATAAATAAATAAACTATGAACAAAATATGTCATTAGAGAAAATAATTAAAGCCCCATTAAAATCCGTTTTAAAGAGTGATAATTTTATATTTTTAAGTAATATAAGATTCTATACAGCACCTACTCTTATCACTTATCAATCAATATGGAGTATCGAAGTCTCTGCATCCTAGCTTCTTAGAGAGAGACTCCTTATTCTCATTATAAGCCCCTTCCCGAATCAGAAACGGCGCAGGGGAGGAGCAGCTCCCTCATCTTTCCTTCATTTCATCTCTAGTTTTCTCATTTTCTTTTTCATTTTTAGGTGTTTTTCACTCTAAGTATGGAGGAAGGCCGATCTATTGCTTTCCGGCGTTCGGCGATCACCACGCGCCCCACTGCAGGCTTCCCAAGATGCTAATTCTTCAAACGAGCGAAGAAAATCGCTAAACAGAGTGGTACATGAGCCACACGCGCGGCCTAAAAAGAGTACATGTATTCCACGCGCGACAACTCAAGGAGCCTTTCTGTCACCATGCGCAGCTTTTCTGGGTTCAGGACTACTGGCTACTTCAGACTTAACCGTCCACCATACTCCTAGGGTGGCGCGTGAGAGCGCCACTCTCACGCTCCATCAGAGCCGTTGTTTGTGTTATTTTTTTCCTCTAAGATTGAAAATACGGATCTATATCTTTCCAAACTATAATCTATTATTTTTTCATGTTTTTATTTCTGTAATAAAAAAAATGTATAGTCTCTTGGACTTTCATCCATAGAGTGTGTTCTCAACTCCGTCTTAGACGAGGTGTGGGGTTTGGTTTACTCAATTCTGTCTTAGACGAAGCATGTGGTTTGATTAACTTTGTTTTGGACAGAGTTGTATTGTCTCTCAGACTTTATATTTATAGAGGTTTGTAACATTGGATTAAATCATGTCAGTCATGGGTGTGTACTGGAGAGCTATTAATATTGTTGTTGGCTTGTAATGTATGTTTTAGGTCTAATTTGTAATGCCTGTTATTAATGAATGCAATATATTTTTTTAAAAAAAAAATGAGATATCACAATATATCTCATGTTGATAAAAATTAAATCAAAAGAGCGTGACCATAGCTCGACTTACTTACACTACTTTAATTTTTAAAGCATAAACTGAACATGATAAAAATTAAATCAAAAGAGCGTGACCATAGCTCGACTTACTTACACTACTTTAATTTTTAAAGCATAAGTAGCTAGATTAGAGCTAATACTTCTTAGGTAGATGGATGGAGTACATAATTTTCATAGTTCTCTAATAGCTACATGAGTCGAATTCTAGAAGATTTTATTCAAAATAACTTCAGACTAGATTTTACTTGTATTCTCGAGTTTGGTTGGTTTTGGGATCCTGGTTGTAATTCCATGCTCTAATTATAAAATATATTCTTCTATTATAAGCGAGAGTTTAATAATAAAATTGAGATTCCACCTTTAAAAAAATAGTCTTGTCAGGTACAAATGATTTGGAGCACTAAACCGTATACCCAAACCGGGTACCAATGCTTATATGGATTTTTTTTTATTAAAAATAATTGAGAGAAGAAGAAGGTCATTTGTCTTACGAAAATTATTTCCATTTTTAATTCACATCGTTTCATTAAATGGATGCCTTATATATCAATATCGGTGTACGATTTGATATGCGAACTCGCTTGTAAGAATATTTTTCTTTTAAAAAAATCTCACTTCTTAAAATTAGTTAGGATAGGTTTGGAGTAGAGTCGCTTTTATCAATTAGAAAATATTTTTGATATAAACTATTATTTTACAAAGAGAAATTCTATTTATAAACATGTTAATTTAAAATTCATTGCATCACCTAAACAGCCCAATAGCCCCATTCAAAATTTTAAACAAAGGGGAAAAAAATATAATCTTAAAGAGAATTTTGAAACAAACGTATGGTTATAATTTTTTTTTTATAAAAATTAAACTTATAAATTGACGTGATTTTGTAATTAAAATATCATGTCAACTTATATCAGTTTATGAGTTAATTTTTATAAAAATTTATTATGACTAAAGCATTTCTCATTTTAAAATGGGAAAGGACGCGAAAGCGTATCAAATAAGAAGACAGTGAATAGATTATAAGGCATGTAAAGCTAACAATGTGCAATCAAACCCCCCCTTTTTTTTTTCTTTTGGCTGAGAGGTCTCAAGCTCAGCCTCCATTATAAGGTATCATACACGGTACATGGCTCTAACCTTTATTGCCAGATTTAAAATCACTTGTTTTCAAAATCAACAAGCTAGATTACAATTAATTCAGCAGTTTCCAGGCCACTGATCTAAAAGCCGATCGCCGGAGTGATTCAGAGTGGATAATAATGGATAAACCTGTCGAACATGTAAAAACTTTCTCTACGCTTGTACTCTTGAGGTGAGTGACCAGCTCCCTTCTCAAACAACAACATTATTATTTATCAAAAACATATATATATATATATAGTCAACAAAAACGATTACAATTAACGTAAATAATTCCGAAACCAGTTTTTTAAACTAACCTTAATGGTGGCATAGGTCAAGCGGTACCCATTACTCGAATACTTAATTGTGTACCTACACAAAACAAAACGATTACAGTTATTCATTTTTTATGGTTCATGAATTAATCAGGATGGATGATCGCAATGTTAAGTAGAAGATATGTACTGACCCTGCAACTTGACCATCCACTAACCACGATCGCCAATCATTAACGATGGTTATATTTAGCACCTTAATCCACTCTTGTGTACCAATGTTTGGGATTGTCAGGTCATGATCACCACTGTGTGAAAAATGAAACAGATCTCATTGTTAGTGATTTAACATAAACTAAGTAGGTTGATAGCAAATATTCCTACAAAATAAGATCACCTCAACGAAGAAGAATATATATGATCATCATGATGCCTATCTAGTTTGTTGAAAAGAGAGAAATAGAATCCAAAAGAAGAGATAGCATTGATAGGAATTATAGTCAGTTCTGAGCAACATACTTGTATATTAGAACTTGCAGACCCTTTGTGCTGAGATTTTTATGATACTCAAGCACGCTGGTGAGGTCATATGTGTAAGATGAGGATAAGGTCTTGTTGCATCTCTTCCAGTCTTGTACTGATCCCTGATTGCAGCAATTGCACTGTCATATTTTAGTTATATTCCCCTCAATAAATTGACTTAATTTGGGAGTCAATACCTCTAAAATATTAAGAGCCTTCCTAACACTTCGGTCGTTGGCCCAAACATAAGACAGTGCATAACTAAAGGTCTGCAAAAGTGTGGATCAGTTCTGCATATAACTTCTGTACGCTAAAAATTGTAAATTTATAGAGAGAAAGGCTGGGCAGAGAGATTTATTTACATGGCAATAGAACTCCTGATCACTATCTGAGGATGACAGGATCAAGCCGTCTGAGTCTTCTTCAAGAGCTCTTCGGACCGATTCTCCATAGGGGTTTGGGGATGCCCAGGTGCACTTAGGCTCCAGAATATGGTTTTTATTTATGTCTTTGATGCACTAAAAGTTCAAGGAATCACCTTATACTGTTAGTGTCAGATTCCGAAGTTCCAAACAAAAAGAACAGAATCGAGCCCTCTTACATGTTCGATTAATTCAAGATCCTCATAGCATTGTGCTTGTGATGTAGTAATATCATCATAAGTCCCGTTACAACTTTCTTTTGCTGCCTGCAAAAATCCATGCATATACCGTTTTCCAATTTCAACCATATATAGGAAGAGTACTGTTATTTTAAGACGTTTATGACATAATTTGATTTGTAAGATAAATTTTAAAATTTAAATCTTACAAATCAAATTTTACCATTGAAGTTATGTGGATGGTGTGCTCTACACATCAACTTGAGAATAGAATAAACTCATATAGGAAGAGTATGAAGAAATTCATGGGCCTAACTCATCTCATAAAACCGGTTATACAAGAGATGATTGTTCATTGCTTATAAACATGCCCAAGACCTTGTCCACAGCCAATATGAGATTATTCCTCAACACACTCTCTCACGTGCAGGCTAGTATTTTTTCTGGTTCTTGTCACGGGGTAAGTAGTGTGGGCCCCATTAGTCCTGTGGCAGGCTCTGATACCATGAAGAAATTCATGGGCCTAACTCATCTCATAAAACCGGTTATACAAGAGAGGATTGCTCATTGCCTATAAACATGCCCAAGACCTTGTCCACAGCTAATGTGGAATTATTCCTCAACATAGTACTATTGTTCTAATGCCTCTATGCCAGAATATTAACCAATAGAAATCAGACCAGTCAAAAGAAGAATATTAGGCAATAATATTACCTCATAGAGTTCATCTGATACAAATCCCATCCGATGAGAATATATTATCTTTGAATTATCGTTAATGGTTGAATCAGTTCTGGGGCACCCAAGAATATACCCCTGAAACCATTTCAAGCAATTAAGCATGCAGTTTATAGAAGTAACTTAATTTATGAGCTACTTAATTAAGGTACTAGTTCAAGGTTCTGCAATTTGAAGATGCACCTTGAGATTCAGGCGTGGCACGAGCAAAGCATCATTACCTGATTTATATTTAGCCAAACAGGTTCAAAGTTAATGAGTCAATTCTCTTTGATTAATATCACACTTCTAAGAGCAAGATCATGATAAAGTTACCATCAATGATATGTTTAACAACGACGGGGCCGGATATGCCTGAATAAGAATCAGCACCAATAAATAACTGATTCAGCAGGTATTGTGGGTGTTCACTCAACCACTGCATACATGTACAAGTACTCATGAAACATATGATTCAGTGGAAAGACAAAACACTTGAAAATCTTCCAAAACATATGACTTCTTGTCGATCGGACAGGCAAACAAATATGCAAGCATCTTGTAAGCATTACTAGGGCGATATGAGACCAACTAGCTAGCTAGTTAATCGGCTGTTAATGTTGGGATAAATTCACCTTCTTTAGGAACTCGTAAACTTGTGCTGCTGTTTTTGTGTCCGAGACAGAGTATGCATCCGCACTTGTACTATAGGAGAAACCAGAGCCAACGGGTGCATCTACAAATAAAATGCTGGCAGTCTGGGAAATTTCCAACATCATTCAGTGATATGAACAAAATTCATTTGATGGAACTCATGGGAAATACAAATAAAAAAGGGAACTAACCTTTGTCCATGAGTATGGGTAATAATATGTTTTTGGTATACCCCCTTCGTAGTCTGTCAGGTTGAAAGCTAGTGGACCTACAAGTATAGTTTAAACACACATGAGTAGTGCTAGGATGCCGCCCACACCGTTGGCCGCTAGTACAAATTTATCTTTTTATTTAAAAAAAAAAAATTACGTGAGCGATTAAAATAAGAAGACAAACTCAGACGACATATTAACATTTATCAAACACATATATAAATCAGAACATTTCTATGCAGTTGAAGTTTATGAGAAAGTCAACGACCTCCGAGCTACATAGATTTAGGAATTGTGTAATTAATTTTTATTTATTTATTTATCCATCAACGTTTATAGAAAATACATGTAAGTTGTAAGTATTGCCATGACTGACGTGTCAAACTTATTTTACAAAAATAACAAATAAATCTTTTATAAGGAAAAAAAAAATTGTATATAAAAATGATGGAAGAATCATCCCATGGTGGCTGTCCCGATTTGGCCATTTATATGTTTTACAATTTCGATACATTTAAAGTACTTCTATTTTTATTTATTGTTAAAGTACTTCTTGGACTATCTGAAATTTACCCTTTCAAGTTTCAGACAAAGGGATGCGTGGATTTAGATTAAAAATAAAAATAAAAATCTATTAATCATCTTAATTTTCATCATCCTCCCATCATCCTATGATGTGACATTAAATGATAGGTTTATAAATAAAATATAATAAATAATCTTTAATCATCTAATAACATATCATAGAATGATAAGAGAATGATGAAAATTAAGATGATAAGTAGTATTGCTCAAACAAAAATGCTATGTACAACCGCCCGGGGTAACCTTTGGGGAACCCTTGCCCCCGTGGCAAGTGAAACGACGCGTTTCATTTGATGACTCAAACGCCCCTCCCCAGTCAAGCAGATTCCTTCGTCTTCTCCACCTTGGTTGTCTCCACGAAGTCATCATCGAAGACTACGGCATCATCTCCACTCAGAAAACCCATTCTCTTCTCCACTCAGATTTGCTCTCCACGAAGCCACCATCGAAGTTCCCTTTGTCTTCTCCACAGACCCACGAAGCTAACCCCTTCGTCTTCTCCACAGACCCACGAAGCTAACCTAACCACTTCGTCTTCTCCACAGACCCACGAAGCTAATCCCTTCGTCTTCTCCATAGACCCACGAAGCTCCCTTCTTCATCTCATCTCCAACTATATACCACCGGCTCTTGTAACCATGAGTGAGTCGATATATTATTAAAAAAAAAATGAAAACGAAAATAAAACACAACGAAAACAGAGGGAAAATTGTTGAAGAGGGAAGCTGGAGGTTGTGTCGTCTGGAAGAAGGGGAGAAAAGATCTGCTCTGCTCGATCTTTGAACTAGAAGAAGAGATTTCGCCGTCTGAGTCTGGGAACCGTAGATCGCGTCGTCTAGGTTTGGAAAGAAAAACTCATTTCAATCTTGGGTCTGAGAAGAAAAGTTCGGCTCTGTTCGATCTCGAGTTTGGAAGAAGAGATTTCTTTAATCTGTTTTGCTCAAACTCATACTTATTTTCAGATTTTGATGGTTTTCTTTATGGTTTTGTTTTGCTCTTGATTTGTTGTGTGAAAATTTCATTAAGATGGGTGTGAATAAGTATGAGTTTGCTCTTGATGGGTGTGAAAATTTCGCTGGCAGAGTGAAATTTCGTTGGCAGAGTGAAATTCTTGAAGACGAAGGGGAGAGGCAGAGAAGGCGAAGGGAAGATGAAGGAAGATGAAGAGAAGTCTGGAGTGAGTTTCAAAACAGAGGGAAGGAGTGAGAACAACGTTTGTTTCGTTCAAAACGCGCCGTTTCACTTGCCACGGGGGCAAGGGTTCCCCAAAGGTTACCCCGGGCGGTTGTACATAGCATTTCTGTTGCTCAAAATAAAAACGTTAATGATAAAAAGAGGAAAGGAAACGGTACCAATTTGATAAATAAGACCATTGAAAGCAGAGCAACCAGGGCCGCCACTATACCAGAGCATAAGTGGATCCAATTTGGGGTTTCCCTCGGACTCGATAAAATAGTAAAACATCTCTGATTCACCCACGGTCACATAACTGAAAAACAAACCAAAATTTGTATCAGTTTTAAATAGATAAATTTTATATAAACATTTATAAAAAATGACCCTACCTTCAAAATGTTAAAAAAATATTCTTTATTAATGGACCTACTTTTTTATAAAGCGAAACTTGTATCTAACACGTAAAATTATATTTGAGAAAACGAACATAAAACTACAACTTTCTTTCAATTTTTTTTTTTTTTTTAGGAACAACAACTCAACAAATTCATCATAAAGGTAACGTACCCAGTATAGAGTTTAAAAGGGAGGTCACCGTCGAAGCCTGGTATAGAGGTGACGAGTGTGCCGGAGAAAGCCACGTTTACAGAGAAAAGCAGTAGAATGAACAAATGAAAACACACTGATCTGTTAGCAGAAACGAGTGCCATTGTTAAAGACTGCCCCTATGTTGCCGGCGAGGTCTGCCCTGAGTCTACGATTAATCTTCGCGTTATATAGCTAGTACCACTTCATGCACCTAATTAGCATTGCACCTACTTTTTCCTTTCTTTTTCTTTTGCCTCTCTTTTGTATTAACCAACTGAGTAATATGGTATGTTTCTGAAACATCGTCAATATCTGAAGGAGAGAACCAGGAGAAATGTTGTTAGCAAGGATATATGAGGTTTTGAAATACAGTTACAGACGAAAAACATGACTTGGTTGTCCATAATAGGTCCTGTTTGGAGGAATTTTCTTTAAAGGCTAAACCTAGATTTGACAGTTAGGAAGATCGATGCATCATCACCCAGAGAGGGATATAGCTAATAATACACGTGTTAGATTTTTCTTTTCTGTTTTTTGAAAAAAAAACAAATCAATGCTTCTTGTTTAATTTTTTAGAAAATAAGTGCTACATTTACAACACATCTTACAAAAAAAAATTTACAAATTGATATGACTTCATATATTATATTAGATCAATTTTATAATAAAAATAATTTTACAATTTAACGTATTGCATCAAATCACATCAATTTGTAGATTTATAAAATTTTTTTGTGTCCAAAATATTTATCTTTTAAAAATTAGAATAAATACTTGAGATAAGTTTACTTGTTTGCTCAATTTCTTAAAAAAAAAAAAAAAAGGAAAGAAAAAGATGTTAAGCTGTTCTTGACTTCTTGGTACTGACAGTTTTTCCAATTTTGTGTCTCAAACCATGTGCGTTAATCAAGCTGTTTTTGCAAGAAACTTCCAAAATTTAAGGTGCAGCGACATTTCCAAACCATCAGCCCGTTCTCTTTTTTTTTTCCCCTTTCCCGTTTTAATCCACTCGTTGTTCTTGTTGCGGCGAAACGTGAAGGAAAAGCAGTTGTTTGACTTCTTGGTAGTTGAAAATAACGCAGACTGATATCGATCCTTTGACCGGTCGACTTACCGCATCTTCTCGCAGAACATTGTTGATTACTTTTTATATTACATGTGCACAGGATCTGCAGATTGTGACTGTGGATGTAGAGAGAAAAGTCTTTAATATATTGTACCTGTAAATTAATTCCGTGGTTCTTGACCTGAAAGAGAAAAACCGGTAGGTTTGCACGTGAAATACCAAGAAATCAACAGCCTTGATGTTTGAGAGCTTTTGGTAGGGAACATTCTCGGATTCACAGGTCCTAAAAACATGTTGTGGGGCTCCAATTTGAAATATTTCTGGATTTTATTTGTCTGTTGTTAACTTATTAAATAACTTTTCCATAATGAATTATTAAATAACAGAGCTCCACTCATCAATTTCTTCTTCTCTGCTGTTTTTCCTTTCTGCTCTTATAATTCTTACAAAAGGCGTACGTAAAGCAATTGGACAGTACATGGGCATTGCAAACCAGAGAAATTGTCGATAGGTGCATGGCCTGTTAGGTGTATTTTCCAGTACTTTTATTTTATAATCTGATAGGTGCATGGCCTGCTAGGTGACTCCATTGATAGAAACTACCTCTAGATTTTAATCAAAGAAGTGCTAGTCCTCTGTACTGCATTATGTCTTCTTTATTTTTATTTAAAAAAAAAAACTGTCGATTTGAAAGTACTCTAGTTATAATTATTTATAAAACTCATTATTATCATGAAATTAATTAAGTCAATGTGGTTGGAAGTCACCGTCTAGTTCCATTCAAGTATACGTGCCCATTTTCCCACCTCTCTAAGCATTAAACAAGCTGCTACTATTCATCAATTCCAATAAATGGGGATCATTTCAAAGAAGAGCTCTTGCGATACAAGTGAAAAATATTAGAACCTTCATGTTCTCTTTCATTATGGTTCTTTTCTCGGCTTTAGATATTGAAGAACAAGACAGAATGCCGGACTACATTAATACTAAACAAGGATTACATTAATAAACTCTAGCTTGTCCAACATTAATGACAAGAGAAAAGGGAAGCAAAAACTAGATAGGATAGTAGTGGATCCATCTATCGAACATGTCATAGCATTCCTTGCGTTTGTACTCTTGTGGCGAGTGTCCAGCTCCCTGCATCATATTAACCAAAATATGTATAAATTTTCCCTTTCCTTTGTTTAAGTAATTGTTTAGATGAGGGATCAAGTGAAGAATGAAAAGCTTCTTCTTGCCTTTACAGTTGCATATGTCAAGCGGTATCCATCGTTTGTATATTTCCTCGTGTACCTAAAGGAGCAGTGCATGCATGCATGCATGCAGATTATTACCCATGCATATTAAAAAGCAACTGAAACTCAAAAAGAAAAACAAAGGCTGAAGTTGTGTGTATATCAATCAGCAATCTAACCCTGCAACTTGACCACCGACAAACCAGGGTCGCCAATCTGTATCAATTGTCAGGTCTAGAGAATTTATCCATTGCTCGATGCCGATATGTGGAATAACCATGTCGTGATCGCCACTGCAGTGGAGAGTGCAATTTCAATATAGTTGTCAATAAAACTTAGTAATTCTCAGGCACATTCATTTGTGTGCAAGTATTGCAGAGAATTTGGACGCGGGAACCTGAAAACCAGCACTTGCAAGCCTGTATCGGTAAGGTTTTTGTGATAGGGGACAACGTCATCGGTGTCAACTGTGTACTCCAAGGTAACGTTGCACCTAAAGAATTCTTTGACTGTTCCCTGTAATTAAAATGCAGATACCTCGATGCATGAGCTTTTACTAAACCAACTTCAAATTTCATTGTAATCCATCTCCAAAAGTACTTACTGGGCGAACGTGGAGAGCATCTTGGACACTTTTATAATTTGTCCATATGTCAGACAGCAAATAATCAAAATTCTGCAGAGTGAAAAGGGAAAAATTAGAGATATAAGTATGCTTGTTTGACATGCCGACTTAGAAATTAGAATACAAGCAGGGAGAATGCTAAAAGTTCACACAGAGAGAGAGAGAGAGAGAGAGAGATGAAGATTTACTTTGCACCAGAAGTCACCAGATTTTTTAGGCGATGGAAGAATGAAATTGTTAGAGTTTTCTCTGAGAGATCTTTGAGCACTCTCTTCTTCTGCTTTCGGTGATAAGAAAGCACAATTTGGTTCCAATATGTTTTGCCGACTTATTAGCTCTATGCACTGAATATTCACAGTGTCAAAGATCGAGTGATAGAAAACTATGAATATATGATGTTACAGAAAACAAAACTGAATCCATCAAACCTGAGTTATTGCTGAAAGTGCTTCGTTGCAGGTTGCACCTACTGGATCGGCGTAATTCTCATTGCAACTTGTTTTGGCAGACTGAATCACAACATCATAAAAAAAGAACAACTATGAATAGATATCATGTGAAATAAAAGTTAAAAATCCAAGTCTTTAATAACTAAGCTGGCTTGGTTGTTTAAGTTATTTATGGTATTAGTGTATCTACCTCATACATTGAATCCGATATTAAAGCCAGCCTGTGTGCAAAGGGTATCTTTGTATTCGTTTCAAGATCCGTATGTGTATGTGGGCATCCGATCGAGAATCCCTGATATTGTTTGAAAGAACATGATATCTTAATTTCATGCTACACAAATATATAGCAGAAGCAAAGGGGAAAAGAAAAGGAAAGAAAAAAGGCATTGAAGTCTTAGATGCAAATCATGTACTTTGAGATTCACACGAGGTTCAACTCCTGCTTCATTGCCTGCATGTCAATAACAGAGAACCAGGTTTGAGTATGTGGGGGCTGGATTTAAATGACGCGAGATGTATTAGATGCCGGTGTTCGATGCGAATTTTACCATTTATAATATCTTGAGCAAGAATTGGAGTATAAATTCCTGCATATGAATCGCTACCAAGAAAGACTGGATTGGACAAGAAATCCGGGTGTTCGCCCAACCACTGCATTACAAACCAATAAGATATAACTATTAGACAGAACTAATAAGAGCCATAAATGACAGGTCTTTTGTGGTATTGTTTCTCATGTTGTTCACGAGATCAGTATTCACTTATATTGACAGAAAATAGTACCTTTTATATTCAGTGGTTTTTGGATATAGAAACCCAAAAAGTACCTTTTATATTCATGAAAATAGGCAATTTTCGGAACAGAATTTCAAAGAACAACTCAGACCGTGAAAATTAAGTTGGACCCTTTTTCTTGACAGAAATTATTAGAATACTATATATATTTCCATCTAATATGTTGTTTTCAGTTGAGTCATTATCAATATCATACATATTTTCTCACTGTCAATTTAAGATGTAAAGGGAAAGAATCTTATACTTTTTTACAGTGTAAAAAAATTATTATTTTTAAACAGAATTGGAACCCAACATTCTAGTTCTAGAACAGTCTAAGTCGACCACCCATTAACGCCGTTTTTTTTTTTTTTTTTTTGTCTTTTGTCATGAACGCACTCACATTTCTTAGGAACTGATCTGCTTGTTTCGCCATCTGTGTGTCCGTTGTGTTCCAAGCCTCTGTAGTTGTTGCATATGAAAAGCCAGCACCAACAGGCGCATCTAAAAATATTATGCTTGCAGTCTGGAAAAGAGTTACCATTTTCAAGTCAGTCAATCTTAACAAGGAAAAACTGGAATTACTTTAACTTTGTCTACTGATGCAGGACAAGGATTAGAGAGGAGGAGCTGAATCACAACATCCAGAAGAAGAAGAAGAAGAGAACAGAGGGGAAGAGAAGTCCCCAGGGGAAAGGAGGGGGGAGTGAGAATCATTTTCTCAAATTTCTGAATCCGTATTTTTAGCATTATGCTCAAACAAAGCAACAATATTTAAAAAAAAAACAAACGTAATATTAAGAATCTAAATACATTATTAAAAAAAATTGTACCTTTGTCCATGTGCTTGATTCGTATTCCAATGTTGGTAAGCCCCCGGTATAATCGGTGGTATTGAATCTTAGCGGGCCTGTAGGCAAACAACATGATGAGATATCTCATGCCTATATAGAGATAAACATAGCAGCAAATGAAGGCCATTTTGCTCAAAACCGGTCATCAATTTTTTCTTAAGTTGTTATCCGAATTAGAGTCATACCAATCTGATAGAAAAACCCGTTCAAACCAGAGCAACCAGGGCCACCATTTATGTAGAGTAGGAGAGGGTCAGCTCCGGGGTTCCCTTCCGACGCCACGAAATAGTAGAAGAATTCCACATTGCCAACGCTTATGTATCTGTATCCAAACGAAGCCCCATAAGTATCGCCAATGCTAATCTACTGCACAAAAGAGCTGCAATATTGAAAGAGAAAAGGGCATGCATTGCGTACCCAGTTTCAAGTTTAAATGGCAATTCGCCGGGGTAGCCAGGAAGAGTCTTGACAATCTGGTGAGAGAGTGCAGTGCCTGAGACGAGAAGTAGAAGCAGCAAATGCAAGCATGCTGCTTTGGAACCCATTGCTAAGACGTTGTTCTTGCAGGCTATAATGTTATACGATAAATAAAGCTTCAAACTTGCAGCTTCATAGTTTTAGCTTAATAGATGCTGATTAACTACTGTTGGAGATTGTCTGATACAAATTTTCTTTCGGATATAGAAGGTTTTTTTTAGGTATAGAAGGTTAGGAGTATGAGAAAGCATCTTATGAAAGTTAGATGTAACATCACTTACTTAGACGTTACATTTCACTTTCATAGGATACTTAGATGTACACACGTGAGCCTACTTGTTTGGATTTAAAGAGTATTTCATTTTATTTCATCTCATCTCATTTCATCTTATCATTATAATTTTTTTAAATTTCTACATAAAATATAATAAACAATTCAATTTTTTTATATCTCAATTCAACTTTCAACTTTCATAAAAAACTATTTCATTTCATATCGTCTAAAATCATCTATATTTCTATGATATTTTTAAATTGAAAAATTTCATGAAATGGGGTGATTTGAAGTCCAAAATGGTGAGTAGTGGGGGTCGGATCCCTTTACCATGGAGTATGTGCTGAAAGATTAGAAGTATTGGTGCACCTAAAACTTGAGCAACAATCAAATGGCCGGGGCTTTTGTTGACCCAAAATCTAACCCCTTTTTATTAACATGGTCTACCGGCCAGTCTGACTCCCACCAGATTATAATTGACGAAGTCATAACTTTCTTATTACTTGGATTGATTATTTAATTCAGGTTATGCAGATGGATGGATGGATTTAAAAGGGAGATGAGATCAAAAGATTCAAAACTAGGGATCAAGTGTACTTTTAGAGGTTGTTTTATAAAAATAATAAATCTTCGCAATCTCTTCACATTCTACATTCCACATTTTTTTTTAATTTTTTTCTTTTATCAAATATTTATTATATAAATAATGAATAGAAAATTTGAAATAATTTTAAAAAAATAAACTAAAAAAAAATTAAAAAAATTTAAAAAAATATGAAGTGTGGAGTGTAGTGGAGGTTATATAGTAAAACTCATAATCGAATCCTTTATTCTTTTCAATATATAGGTCAAGGTACATAGAATTCAAAATGGGAGAAAGATAGACTCGTTAAGAAAATCAATCCCACAACATTTATGACCATTTAACTGAATCTTTCGAATAACATTAAATGCTTGATAAATATTACAAGAATCTATTTCTCTTAGCTTAGAATCCAAGCAAGAGAAAGATAGTCACAAATGGTACACATCATAGTATTAAATGAATGCTATTGACAATGTAGAAATCAATGCTTTCTCCAAGCTTTAGCAATGGTTCTATAAACCACTGTCATGAAATTGGGAAAATAATTACCAATTTAAATCGTTTCCTTGCTAGCCCCTAACTTCCACAGACAAAAATAAATTGGTAGGGTTATGACATTGACCCCAGAAAATAAGTACGTACACTCTCAAATATCCTCTAAGCATTTATCAAATAGCAATGCTACATACAATTCTCATTTAGCGATTATAATATAAGTCTAGATAATTTTATTTTTAAATTTTTTTTAAAATTATAAAAATATTTCACTTAAAATGATATTTTTTTTCATTTAAAAAAGAACCTGCACATATAATCCCAAGTAGAAATCAAAACCTCTCAATTGGACCATAAACAATGATTTGACAAAATTTTAAAATCTAAACAAATATTCGTACAACTACATGAGTTACTTGGATTTTTAATTAATTATTAAACATATGTTTCTGGATAATCTATTATGACTAAAACTATTCCATAACTTTCGATAGTTTTCTCTACTGATATTTAATCATCATGTGACGACGACGACTCCAATATCTTCAAACGATATTTTAATTTCCAACTGATAGGAAGAAACCCAAACAGCGAAAAGCAAAACAATTAAATCAGATGTCGCCATAAGAATAATGATCATGTTATTTCTTCTTGCATTTGTTATTTTCAATCACGTCAAAAAGCTTTTAATGTCAACAGCTTAGAATGTAAGAACACTGTTTGATTGTTCCCATACAGATTCAAATCTTTTTTTTTTTTTCTTTTTTAATGCTTTAAAACCTTAGCATTGGCAATGGCACATTTTCATATTCATATTTATATTTACATAATACCTCTCTAAATTGGTCTACATTAAATTATGCATCTTTAAAATTTTGCAAAATTATAAATAGTGTTTTACTATTTTTTCTCTCTCCTACCCATTAAAATCAACTTTGTGTAATTTGTATTTAGATGATTTTGATATATAAAATTTGTATTAAGTTGATGATACAATGTGTTTTTTAATATATATTAATATTTATTAATAAAATTGATTATTTTTATATATGAAATTGATAAAATTTAGATATATAGAATTGGTATTTTGGAACATATGGTGCTAATTGTAAAATATATAAAAATAATAATTTTAAAAAAAATAATAATAATATTTTTTTATTATTTGGTTAAAAAATATATAATTTAATGTCAAAATTTTTTTTGATATGCAAAATCAATTTTTTAAAGATATAATTTTAAAAATGTATATATATAAACCAATGCTACTGTTCTTAGAATGTTGGAACATAAACTCTGTAGGCACAATTGGAAACTCCCACAACCAATTTAAAGCACAAAAGAAGAAGAAAAAACCCAAGAAAACACAAATAATATCAAATCAAATTATCTCTATGATATGATCAAATTATTGATATGATATTATCTCTATCCGATATCATATTTTTTCCAAAACAGAATGACAGTATTACGAAGAAATGCTGCCCTTGCGGTCGGCGACCTTAAGGGTCTTGTCGATGAGCTTGCGGGCCTTTCTGCTGCGGATCTCCACCTTGACGCTAGAGCTCTTGTCCATCTTCACGTACGGCTTCTTCTTCTTCGACTTCTTTAGCGCCCGCAATTTCGACTTTATCGACTCCACCAGGCTCTCCAACTGCTTCGCCATCATTACTAATGAGAGCAAAGAAAGAGTGAGATATCCGCAAGAAACTGTTTGAGCTTCCCGATATGTGAACATGCAGACGCAGGCCGACTTATGAGGATTTTGGAATTCTCAATGGTTTGTCTGGTGTGCAGCAGTGCAATGGCTATCGCTATCGCGTTCACTTGGCCTTGTGAATTGTGACGTTCTTCGGTGTCAGAGTGGTTATCTCCGGATTAAATGCACTTGGCTGATCAGAACAAACGTGAAACGGCCTTTTTTTTAAGATAAAATCTCCCACCTTTTGCCCCCCGTTGCATATTTCTGACACTGTTTATTTATTTTTATATAAACTTTTAAACATAGACCAGTACTTGTTATTGAGCGATAGAAGTAACGAAGACAACGATGTAAAAAAGAGCGAGAGATGGAGATGACGGAAATGATGAAGACAACGACGCGGATAAAAGCAGAAGAGGTTAGGGTTTCGACGTGAGAGTGAGAGAGGACATCGACGCAAATTGCAGAGTGAGAGAAGACATCGATCTAGAGTCATATTTGTTTTGATACGTAAGTTTAAAAACAAAATCCGGATACCGGATTTAGATTCAGGTTTCGAATTTAAAATCTGATATCCGGGCCGGATTAAATTAGTTTTAATCATGCGGATATCGACCCGGATATGTTCCGAGCCGAAACTCGTATCCGTTATCTAAGTTTCGAACCGTGTCCCAAAAAAAAAAAAAAAACGTCCCGAATGAACAGCCTTAGTTATTAGTATTAATTTCGACAGTTCCTAATAAGTTTCTCACAGAAAACGAGATAATCTAGCGAGGAAAAAGTGGATATTGTTGTACATGTCCTTTTTAAAAACCCTTTAGGACAATTTACAAAGAGTTTGTGATACTGTATTTGCCATTTGTTTTGGACCATTGCAACAGCCATGCTGAATGATTAAACAAACAGCCAATATAGCAACAAATGTAGACAGAAGATTCAAGCAAAAAAAAACATTGTTACTCGCATGATCTACTTTCTGGACTTTCAGAACTTACTTGCATATCATTTTCTCTTTTCACTTACAAACCACAAACTGAAAAGAGTATCAAGCAAAACAAGCTAGATATATACTATTACTACTTTTGTTACAAAAAAGACGGAAGTTAGCATACTGGGGAAAATTTACAAACACCCTTCACGCAACTATTTCTGGGCCTAATCTTCCCCTCCCTCATCATGGTCTTGAATACGATCATCTTTACCATCCCCTTCATACCCACCTCCCAAATCACAAACCCTTTCCCACACGTCCTCCGAAACTGGCACAACCGATAGCCTCGGCTGCCTAAACAGAGCAAAACCCTTTAACCCACTATCCCCCTTCATCTCCTTCAAGTCCACCTGCCTCCTCATCTCCCCCACTGCCTTCACATCGACGGCACCACCATTACCGTCACCATCGCCATACCACTCCTTCACAACGGTCACCACGCCGATGACGCGGCGTGACTTGGCGCCGGAGTGGTAGAAGAAGCAGAGGTCGGTGAGCTTCATGGACTTAAGATATTTCTGGGCTTGTTTGTTCTTGACACCGTCCCACTCGGTCACGCCCCCGTTGGCTGCTTGGTCATCCCACGACCACTCTCCCGGCTCCGTCTTCAGAAGCCAGTACTTCCTTTCTTCTTTGCCCATTGTTCAAACTTCGAACCCTGTTGTGTGAATAGAATTTTGGTGGCTTTTATGGGTGGATTCTTATGGCGGGAGACTAAAGGAGTTTGGCGCCAAGGGAGTTGTGCTGGTCTGTAATCCGTACGGCCCATTGGCTTACTTGTCAAGTGTCGGGCCTCAAATGGTTATCAACGACAGAATCTGGACTAGAAAGTAAAGGCCCTCTCAGCTTTAATTGGTCCATATAACTATAACATGAAAAACTACACCCTTAATGGAGATGAAAAATTCTATTCATTATTTTTATACACTATATATCACATATAATTTTTTAATTTTAATTTTTTCTCTTATCAAATGTATAGTGTATATATAAAGAGTAAAAAAATTTAATTAGTTTATGAAGAATAAAATCAATCAAAATTACAAAAAATAAAATAAATGTGGTATGTGAGGATGATGAGTAATAAAACTCGACGAACTTTGATGGAATGAATGTGAGTGAGGCTGCACGTAAAATTCACGTATGACATAAGCAATATGTGAGTCCAAACTGTTGATCTTTTGATGATACTTCTTAAGTAGGTCTTGGAAATTGGTGGTTAATTGGTAAACATGATGGTGTGGCACGTACAATATTTTGGTGGTTGGAAGATAGTAGGTCGAGCATATTTAGTGGTCGGGAGGGCCTTTAATGCCTTTTTTTTTTTTAGTACTACTTGTAAATTCAATAAACAAGCAAAATTGATTTTGTGAATATATTGGATGGTCAGTCAACAGACAACAACCAGTCTGCATTGTCAAATATCAGGGTGTCGTGATCGTGGATATAGTATCGATCCCTGCTGGCTGCTGACATAGTCATCCAGATGCCGCCAAGTGAAGAACATACAAAATCTAGTGCCAATGCCGCTCATTTTCTGGGTCAAAGAGCCGAATGCCATTTATATGGTCCAAATGCATCGATATATAAGCTAGCTAGCTGTTGCCTTGTTTGCTTCTAGAGAGATTGGCCATCTCCATCACAAAGCTGCAGCGCTAGCTCACCCCAATGGTTTTTAAGCTTCTGCCATAATCTTATACATGTAATGGGCAAAGGGGCAACCATTTCATGCATAGTCCTTGGTACGAGCTTCATTCCATAAGCAAAAGGATTTACATATGCCCAAATCTGATGACGTAATAAAACATATTTGTTTTATTTAGCTGTTGCACAAAGCTCAAGGCACATGGACGATAATCCTTGGTGGCACCATCAAACCTTCAGCTTTTATGCTTGTCGGTCCCATTTATTTGCTTAAACTTGAAAATAATCATTTTTTTATTTATTAAAAAAAACATCATTTTGGAATAATGGAGGGGGCTCAATGCGGACAATGAAATTACGGATTAGGTAGTTTTGACCATTTTGAAAGACGGATTAGATTTGGATTTTTTGAACAAGTGCTTAGAATCGGAGAGAGAGGATGTAAAGTAATTCCTACGCTGAAAATCCCTTCTCGATTTTTAGAACAAGAACAATGAATTGCAGGTGCCACGTGTCCTTCGTGATATGCATAAATAATGCGGAAATGCTTAAGACACAAAGCTTTTACACGTATTAAACAAAAAAACTATAAAATAGAAGGTAAAAAAGCCTACGTATTATAGGAATTAATGCAGTAGCCAGCCGAAACCTTACGTAGTTGAAAGCCTTTTATCAAGTCCATTTACAACATGTATATATGCATGGAATGCTTGTTTACAAGATTCCGTACGTTGATCAACTACTTCTCATATGTGAGGAAATCATACCAAATTATATATATATATATATATATTTATAGTTCCACGACAAAAAATAATGTTTCCAACTTGCCATTAATTATTTCTTCAGCACAATTGATTCAAGCTATGATGTTGTTGTCATGATGGACCATGGTAATCCATATACACTTCTCTTTCTCTCCTTCTCTCTCTCTCTCTCCAGTACTAATTCATTCTTTCTGAGTTTTTTCGAGGAAAATAAAAAAGTTTCAGCCTGATTTTCTGCATCCAACTTTTTTCTGTTCTTGGAAAACCAATCATTTTTGCAGTAACATGCACGATGCTTGATTTCAAAGAAATCATAATATAGAAGATCATTGCTATTCTATTTTCACCCTTTTCTACCTATTTGCTGCGTTTATAAAACTCTGCACTGAAATATAATGAATAAACTGTACATAATATTCTCTCCATCAACACAAAGTACTCTTTCCTACAAGAAAAGAAAACTTGGTAATGGATGGTATAATACAATGACGATTAACTAAAGATCCTGAAACATAACCTGTGGCAGCGCTGTTATTTACATAGGAAATTACTGCTACATCCATAAATATAACCCAGAAATGATACAAGAATACAGAGCAAAATCTCATGGCTTATTCTTCTGGGTGTAGATGTAATCGATGTGAGCAGCAAGTGTTCTTCTCTCCAGGCAATCTTCTTGCCCAGCTCCTTCACATCTCTCCTCCATAACCTTCTCTAGCTGATCATCCTTCAGAAAAAAAGATAATCAAAGACAAATATTAAGCAAGATCCATGAAATATTGATTGAAAAGCTACTGGTAAAAACAGTTGCCTTAGAAGCGCTGAGAATTTATATAATTCTAGGAGATTTACGTACTCTATGTTGAGTTTTCATTGGAGTGATGTCGGAAAATGTGGGCTCTGGCCGGGCAGTGGCGAAGTTTAGCGAGTAGGAGAGGAGGAGGGTTATAACCCAGAGGGTACCCAATTTGGTCGACATGATCTTGATTTATAGAACTGTGAAGAACTGAGGGACTGTGGGGGAGAAATTTATAGAGATTGAGGAACGAGGGGCGTAGATGGAATTACCAACATGATTTTTACTCTACTTATTTAATGAAAAAAATGTACGGATACAAGTAATAGATGGGATCTACATGTACTAATAAATAAACAAAGGGAGATGAAAAAGACTTCCAGGACAGCAAAAATGAGCTTAGTTTTGCTATTTAACTACGTATGGGGTGGGGTGTCTGTTTTTTAAACCAAAAAAAAAAACTACATAAAGGGTGTTTTTGGGTTTTTCATCTCTTCTTTTTTGTATATTAATTTGTATTTGATGCTGTCTTTTAAAACAAAAACATAAAAAAAAGTAATAAACAAGGGGAACAAAAATCCGATCCACTCAACAAAAAGTTTAGAAAAATACTATCTATAATTACAATTTTATTTACATAACGATACGTATAGATGTGTCAGCTATTAAAAATATTTAAAATTTAAAATTTAAAATAAGAAAAAAATATTAATAAAATAGAGTTGTCACTTGGTATATATAATATTGTGCGTACATGTATCGGTCTAGATGAGTCGTGTTTAAACGGGTATTAAATGATCAGATTTAATTTGTTTAATCTTTATTAGAACTCAAACTTATGGTGGAATTTTCAAGAATTTATAAGTCGGTTGTACAATGCTTAATTGAGGTAGCTCTTTATACTGTTGAATCTCCATAATGTACTTAAAAAATGCTCCCCTGCATCGGGATGAAACAGAGGAAGGTCCTGTTTGGAAATTTGGAATGACCTCCATTTGGCAATGTCAACTTCTATAAGTTGAGATGTAATAAGAGAAATTTTATTTACAGTCTCTATTTGAAAACTGTATGTACAGGTCCTTCATTGAATAAAAAAAATTATTATTTTGATAAAGATATTATTATAATTTTAAAAAAATTTAAAAATAAAATTAATTAAACTTGTAATACAGTCTCCATTTAAAGATTATACGTTGCTATGCAGATAAATGATGGTACGAGTTAAGTCTTCAATTAGGAGTTGTCCATGCCTTTGTAACCTTATCTCTTTGATTATTGTAATTGGTTTAGACAGATTACAGAGACTGTGTTCATTCCTATCTACCCATTTCGGAGATAGAATATGAGAATGATATTGATGGCGATTAGAATAAATTTGAAATAATCATTTGGGTCGCAAATTGTTGTTTAATTAAGCGACCATTTATATATTTTAAAGAATTTCTGAATAATACAAAAACTTAAAGAATAAAAGGTATGCGATTTATTAAAGGCTTTCACATTATGAGTTTGAATTTCCTATAGTTTTTCTTCACGAGTTCTAAGAACCGGACATATATTAAATGTTGCAGGTTAAAAATAGTTTTTTTTTTTTTTTTGTTCTCTCTCTCTGTAACACAAGGTTTTAAGATCTCTAGGAAATATTGATCTCTATCTCTTTGACTTGGGTCCTTAATTTTTATAACAAAAAATGGCACTTTGAAACTGGCTCGTTTAATTGAAACCTCGCAACTTGTCTTGATACTGCTTTTAAATACTAGTTATTGTATTTATAAAAATAAATTTATAAATTGATGTATTTTCGTGTGATATGATATGATATATATATATTATAATAAAAGTAATTATATTAATTTTTTTTTATAAATTTTTTTATAACTAAAATACTTCGCAATGTATCAATCGATGTATTCAAATATGTTTGGAAATAGACTTAATTTCCATCAAAATTACTCGTGGCCGCACACTTTTAGGTGCTATTTAGATAATAAGTTGAAATAAAAGTTAAAAATTAAATAAAATATTATTTAAAATATTAATTTTTTTAATATTATTATTTTATAATTTAAATTTATTTATTTATTTATTATATTTTATGTAAAAACTTAAAAAAATATAATAATAAGATTAAATAAGATGAAATGATTTCACAATACAAACGAAATCTTAAAGTAATTGGACGACGAAAAATCAGGAGGTGCATTAACTTCAGCGAAGAGAGTTGTAAAGCTCAAAGTAGGAGGGGTTAACCCAGAGAAAGAATAAAATAAAAGATCTTCAACTCCGGCCTTGATACGGGATTGGTTCCCTTAAATTGATAGAGTTTTTGCTCATAATTTGAAGAAGGTGTGAAAGGGCGAGCCAAAATCAGCAGCTCGAAGCAATGACTTGAGAGCACAAAGAGTTTGATGTTTCTGTATGCATTAATTAATGGGTTAAAAGTGTGGGGTTGGTAGCTCTAAAAGTTCAAAGAGAAAAAGTATGCCCCAAAGAAACTTCTATGCTCTCTCTCTCTCTCTCTCTCTCAAACTATGACCCTTTTGCAGTCTTTTTAAAAGAAATAAATGATAGGTCATTATCAGATTAAGCGTGTAAATACTATAAGATTATTCATCCCAATAGCAAGTTGACAAGCTTTACTCTTCTAGATTCAAATTGTCACAATTATTAAAAACCCTTTTTTTTTTAATGTATGAAAACAATACTTGTCTATCTGTTTTTGTTTTTGTTTTTGACAACAAAAAAAAAAAAAAAATTATTCTCATCAATTACTATTTATCATTTCACACCCTACACTCTATAAAAAATATTCTTACACTTTATAAAAAACACACTTACATCTTATGGAAAAACAAAAAACAAAAAATAAATTTTCACGACACGTGTGAGATGTGTGATGTGAACAGTTTTTAATTTGTAGCAAAACTCTTTGACAAAAGGCACAAGACAAGATGGATTCAAACATAAGTGTTCTTTGTCCACGTTTTCATTATTATGTTCTCATGTGGTAATTTGACAAAACTAAACTTCAACCCCCCCCAACTATCACCTATTTTATATAGGCCCTCAAATTTCCAGATTTGAAGTTTGTTATTCTCGGACGATTTTATTAGAGTTTCAATTTACACCTTCAAGGTTCTGAAATGTCCAGAGGATCATTCCCCCACAAGAAAAATAATCTTGAAAACTTCAGTTTAGTTTTAGATAGGGTCAGTTCAAACATTTCAAGTCTTAGGAGATGCATATTGTAATTCTTTAGTAGTTTGAAGATGACAAATACCAACACTTAAAATTTGAAGGGAACGTTGCAAACAACTTATAATAATTTCCATAGAAACAACTTAAGGCTCGAAATTTATCATATTTATTGACGAAAAATGTTGACATCGTGAGTGATAAATTAACGTTAAAACATAAATATAAATAATAAAATCTATATTTTTTCATCAGTATAAATTTTTTAGACAAGTTGTAATTTCGTTTAATATCATAACATAAATTCTACATATAAATATTTCACCATTGGCTTCCATTAATGGCATATTCCATTGTGCATAACATATTTTTTGTGAGTTGACATATTCCATTATTATTTTTGGTGAGTTGACATCAGCACTTGCGTGTCTTCCCTAAAATTCTTATATCTTTTGTGGTATGAGATGCAATTAGCCTAAAGATTACAAGGAATAAAATGACCATTCAGTTTCTAGAAGAAGACCATTCGTTTTTAGTCATTCATTTTCTGCTTATTCTCTATAAAATATGTCTTTGGTAACTTCCTGGAAATCAATCTTATGCAAAAATATCTGTTTGGCATGAATTCTTTTCATGGACAAAGAGCTCAGGGCTTGAGTGCCATTAATAAAGAACAAAGGTAGCGTAACGGATAAGAAAAGAGGGCCCAATGTAAAAAGTTCTAAAAAGATAAGAACTGTGAGAGAAGGAAGGCCCACGCACCAGTTGCTTCACCAGCCTGGAGAAGAACCGCATGCTTCCAACGGGCTTGAAAAGGGTGATGTAGTTGGCCCACCCCTCCCATAGGTCGACGGATATGAACGTAGTAAGTAAATATCAATTTCTATTTTTAGAAAAATTATTTAGAGATGAAATAAAGTAAATATCTTGGTCATAATAAAAATGTTTTGATCTGATAGTTATGAAAATGCAAATTCTCTAACACTTATATACTTACTTGTAAATAGAATGAAATCTAATCAAAAGGGGTTAAGATAACAATGAAATCTAATCAAAGTTACTAACTTTTGGCGATTCCGAAATAAGGCTTGGCTTTTTCCTTCATATCCAGAAGGTGTTTGATGCTCCGAGAAGTCTATATCCAATTCCTGGGAGGGTGTTAATACATAAGATTTATGGAGAATAATGACACCATTTGGGATCCGATGGACCTACATATTATGAGACACTTTGCTTGCCTTCAAGGCAAAGTGCTCTTTCCTTTACAAGTCATGACACCGAGAAACACGAGGACTGAGGTCTTTCTCTCATTGTTTCCCAGACTGTTGCATGGTGGGACCCCTCCAACATGATATGTCCTATTAGAATATATCAGTCCAAGAATCTAATGTCCAAGAAAGAGGGACATGGAAAAGTGATTTGGGGTCTTATAGACTCGAGTGCTATATATATTTCTTCTACGAAAATTGTTGTGTATAAATGATTGATACACGAACTTATTAAGGGTAGTAGTAGATTTCAATAACGATTGTGAACATCAGATACATTCAATTCTTCTCTGCTCATATTCAATACACGACAACTTGTGGGAGAACAATATATTGCAGGAAATAATATTGCAGAGATCTCATCATTTGTCATATGAGAGAGAGAAAGAGAGAGAGAGAGAGGTTACACAGCAATCATTAGATTCTACAGTTCTAACGTGTTGGTGCCAATAATCAATTACAAGATTGTCTAGTTTTAACTTTTGGGTATCCACAATCAATTTGCAGGAATGCTGACACTAGTGTAGTGTGGGCCTTTTCCCCCCGCTCTTGCCTCCCCCATCATCTTTCTTTGTTTCTTCCACTATATCAGATTCTTTTGTTCAATAAACATCCTGATCTCTAGATCTCTTCTTCATTGTCATGTCACACCTCTCATCTTTACTCAACTTCTTAAAACTTGCACCTTTATTCTCTTCCACTCCCACCCTTCCAAGTTTGCAGGTTTAATGGCTTCCTATGCATCCAAACCAGCACCTGCAAAAAAGCTCAGAGAACATCTCCAAGACCAACAAGAGCCTTTCAGCCTACACACTTACCTTTCTGAACGAAGCTGGTTTGTGAAGACCCGGAGATCCCCAATGAGATCACATGGTTGTGACGTCAACAAGGGAAGAAAAGGGATCTCTTATGCTACAAGGATTTTGGCTTCTGCAATGTACAAGTTCATTCCCACTAACAATAGCCAGGAGCTTTCAAATGAAATCGTTTCTCCCACTCTCAGAAAGACCCATCTAATCGCAGAAAAAAGGGTCATATTCTCAACAAAATGTTTAAACGCATGTCTTTCGGCTGATTATAGCAACATTGAAGAAAATTGTTTACGTTCTAAAAGAAATCAAGGCCTTGCTCAAGCAAGCCCTGCAATGGCCTACGAATTTGGGAAGTCAAACAGAGTGGAGGTACGAAGCCTTAGAATTATAAACCATGGTTGCAACTTGCAAGGACGCGTTTCAGATTTCAATTTCTTTATTCCAGCATTATTTGGTTGTAGTTTCATCGATTTAGGCTCACTAATCAACAGGCTACTGCAGATACAATACTTCAGTGGATAAGCATGGAAGAGAGCATGCAGCTCAGAACTGCATCACTACTGAAAGAAGGTTCATCGGTTTCATAAACACTGTATTTTTTTATTTATTAGAAAAACAAGGAAAACAGAACATACCATGCATCTCCTGGTTTCCAATTATTAACATGCATATTTCATTCTTTTGTGCAACAAACAGAGGGTGACTTCAAAACCAAGAAAGCCCTATCAAGTTACACATCCGTTGAGAGCATAAGAGACGCAGGAGACTCCATTGTCTCCGTTTCTCAATTACAATTATTGAAAAACTCATCGATTGAGAAGAGGAGCCATGTCAGTTTCGCCAAACCGAAGGGGGTAACTTTGAAGGTTTCTTCCGAGTCTTCTCAGTGCCTACGATGCAAAAGGCTCTTGCAGCAAAGGAAGCAGCTTCTATTTGATTCTGAGAAGGAAGCCTTGGAAACCCATGGAAGGAATGAAAAAAAGGAGCATACTCAAGGAATAGCAGACACAGAAGATATGGAGATAATGATCTGTGAGCATATCTGCTCATGGGGGAAACAAGCTGGAGGCTTTACAAACAAAACCCACCAGATGAAATTTGATTTCTCCGCAACATTAGAAGAATGGTGTGATTTTCATCAACTGAAGAGGGAGATAGGCATGAAGATAGGAGATTCTATCATGGAAGAAATTGTCAGAGAAATGATTGATACTTGAGCAAACACCTAGGGCCGGGCTTCATGAATTCTTCAAGTGAACAGGCTGGTTCCATGAAAGGACTGAACATGAAGAAAGCATACATACCTCGAACAAATCTTGAGGAAGAGAAAATCAATCAACTTATCCTGGACTGACAAGTTACAAGCTCCTCATCTTTACTTCTTTCTTTGCTTACAGCTAAAAAGAATGCTATTTCTTCCAAGTTCAAATATATAGAAGCTAACAGATCACCGATTGTGTCACACAAATTATATTCATAAAATAAAATATAAAAACACTAATACTATTTCAAGTAAGATGATAATGGCAAGTTGTTTGATATGTCAGTAAATAAGTTTGCAAATATATTTAGTACTAATTAGCAACTGTTACAAATGGAAAATATAGCCATGTTATTGTATATGTACATATCCATCAGAAAGTAGAAATTCACTAAATATGATAACTATCCAATTAAACATAGATCGATCTTAAAATATATATATATATATATTTTTTATTAGGAAGAAAAAAGTCAACTAATTTTGAGACTACACAAACTCACACCTAGAATATATTTCTATTTATAAGTACCGCACTCGAAGAAATTATTAATTCTTTATTTTATTTATAATTTGATTATGGTCAAATATTTTATTACTAACGTTAACAAATTAGATAAGAAAGAAAAATTGAATATGAGGTGTTTAAAACTTTTGAATTATCTAATATTTATTGACACGATATTTATAATATTTTCATTTTATAATTATATTTTTGTTATAATATTTATTGACGCAATATTTTATAATATAGTCCTTATTTAAAAAAGAATAATTCTACTTAACATCCCAAATATCATAAATGATAAATCACATTTCTTTTAATTTTTTTTTATAATAAGTATGTGATGTATAGATAATAAGTAAAACAACTCAATTAGTTTAATAAAAATAAAATAAAATAAAAAATAAATTTTTTTTTATTATGTATGACGTGAGATGATGAGTACCATCCCTATTTAAAAAACTAGGTATATTATAAATATAATTGTATTTATGTATCATTCCTACCTTTCGCTTGTTCTTTGTTGGTGTGGCTACCAAATCTTTTCCTAATTAAATCGCTAATTATTTTGTTTTGAAACCTTGCCTCGAGGGTTAAGAGCTTGTGCACATTTGGTCAAAGGTATGCTTGTAAGTAAAAATAAATAAAAATAAAAATAAAAAGTACTGCTAATCCCACTTTCCACTTACCGAGAAGGCTAATTTCTTTTTTAAATATTTTTTAAAATCCTTTTAATATTTAAAAATAAATACAAATTACAAACTCAATAAAAATTACTTTTTTTAATCATTAAATAAAACAAATAAATAAATAAATAAATAATAAAATAGATAAGTCTTATTGAAAAAACTTTATATAAAGTGCGAATATGTGAGGAACAATATTTTCATTTAACACTTTTTTTTTCTATTTTACCCCAGCTTTGTATACGTTATTACGTTTTTGCCATTTTCTTTTGCTTTTAAACTAGTAAAAATCTCTCTTATCATTTCTCTCCTCTCTCTCTCTCTCTCTCAACCGACAACCTTCCCTCGGTTTCTTTCTTCATTTGCTGCAACCCTCTCTTCTTCATTTATCCATAATCGTCGTCGTCCTCCACAAAAACAAACATAAAACCCATCAAAAGCATCTTAACAAATCCAACCATGGGACAATTTTGCAACCAGAAACAGTTCAAGACTCGATTCCATTCCCACAGTCGGATCCGTGCACATTGACAGAGAGAGAAGAAAAAAGGTACCTTTTTGGGGTTCGAGTACGCGAAGAAGAAGAAAATAAAGAGGACCCGGAAGAGTACGAGGAGGCAACGCAGTTAGACCAAATCATGGCAGAAGTAGTCTGATGGTGAGGCTAGGACACAAAGGAGAGAAAATAAAAAAAGAGAAAGAACAGGGAGGAAGACTCTGGAAGGATAGGCGAGAGAGAGTTTGAATAAAAAAATGGGGGCTTGTGTCAGAGACTCGGTTTTTCTTGTGAAAATTTGGATTTTTTTCTTTTTTTGGTTCTAGTCTTTTGTGATGAGAAAAATACACGGATGTTAAAAATAATTTCCAAACTAATTGTTACACTGTACTTTGATAAATGTTTTTCTAATTTAATATATCAACTGCCCAGTGCCCATAAAATTGTTATAACAAAATAAAATCTTAAAAAAATAAATTTTATTTCTTTTCTGCCTTTTTTTCCCTTTAAGTCGTACATTAATAACTAATCCAAAATTCATAACAACATTTTAGAACTTTTAAAATTTGTAATGTATTATAATTTGTTCAAATTGTTTCTTGTAGTTATAACTAATGAAGATTTATATTATAATTATATGATAAAATTATTTAACACTTAGTAATATACTTTCTAAGTTTAAATTTAACACATTATATATTTATTTTTGAATTAATAAATATACGATATATGCAATCGATTATAATTATTAATATCGATGTAATGTTTGTAATTTTTTTTTTAATTTACAGATTTGCTGCTTCTGTTCTTCATTTATCATTCTTCAATCTGGATGCTGTCAATTTCCTATATTCTCACTGTTATTTTATTTGTCCTCTAATTTTTGATATGTTCTCTTCTATATCATCCGAGAAAATGTTATTCAAATTTTTTATACTTACATAAATGCACTTGCAGTTAAAATAAATTGTTGACATTATATGTTTGTTATATGAATATTTCATTTTCCCATCATATTAGTTTGTCTTAATGGATTTGTTCTATTCTAAAGTGTGCTATTTCATTTGGTTCATTTAATATGATCTATATGAAATTATTATTTGGAATTAATTGACTTCTTTTTCTGCTTTAGCTATAAATGCTTATAATATTTGTTATATATCATATCTCTTTGTATATACACATCTACTTACATATTTGATTTATTTTCAAATCTTTTTTAGATTGCATTCCAAAATTAACAAAGAATTTATAATCTTCGATAACTTTATGTCAATTGGTAAGACAATATTATTAAAAGTAAAAATAGATTTAAACATTATTAACACTAATTATTTTAATTTTTATCTAACTACTTCTATAAATAAACTTTGAAGAACACGAAGAATATCCAGTAATAAGAAATTGATATGCTATTCAATCAGAGAAGAAAAAGGAAGACATCCTATAAAAAAAAAAAAAGAGATATGCTAAGTTAAAAAAAAACACCAAATATTAAAATTCAAACGTAAACACAATCTCAACATATTCTCTATTTTCATTCAAACAATGATGAAGTCATTTGTATAAGAGATTGGATCATCTTTGAATATTAATTCTTCTCAAACTAAAGTTCACAATGATCATTCCACTTTAGCGAAGATAACACTTTGTACTTCCAACAATATTGCCAAAACTTCAACACTTCGTCAAATAGATTTATGTTCTAACAACATAATTACATCTACTTCAATATTGAGCGATCAGGTTTATTCATAACTATCTCTTACTAAAAAAAATACTTTCTTCATTTTATTTCCTATTTATATCAATATAAATTATTTATTTCTATTTAAATTTACTATATTGCTGCATTCATATTATACGTTTATTCTTTCATTTTTTAATGCAGAAAGTAACATTCTTAGTTAAAGAAAAGTTTTCATTAATCAATTTGTATCAACAATTCTACTACATGTCATATGCAAATTGTAATAAGGCCAGTGGATATGATCACAATGAAAAATTTGTTCTATAATTACAAAAATATATATATTTTTTTTATAACCGAGGGTGTTCGGACCAGTTTGCGTGCATCTCGACTAATTCCACGGGACCCTAAAATTAACGATTAGGTAAACTGTTTTTCTATTCGAACACAGGCGAGGTAAAATCTATATTCTTAAATTTATTTAAAAAATTTAATGCATTATGTTTTTATATTTTCTCATAACACATACTGCAATTACAGTTTTTCACGTTTTATTCGATTTTTCTTTAAATTCCATTTCTCACATTTACTATTGTTTAGTATTTTTATTTTCTCCTTATTTTTTTCATCTGGGCATACGTGCAGTACAAGTTGCCCTTACTAGTATATATATAAAGGACCATGTTACAGTACCGCTCTCAGCGGTGGCAAGGATCTACATTATAGGATTTTATTTTATTTTATATATATATATTTTTAAATATTTAAAAAATTAAAAATATTATAATATTATTAAAAATTCTTTTTAATTATTAAATAAAAAATAAAAACAATAGAGTGGGACGGTAGAATTGAGTGAGAAGAATAGTAGGATCCATATATAAATAACAAGAAATATTATTGGCAGAAGCTACTATTTATAGCAGTCATTTTTACACACATTGTGTCAAAATCTACACCATACATTTATTAAATTTAAAATTAAAGATGGATGAGAGAGCGGAAACGAAAGAGAGAGAGCAGAGAGGAGAGAGAGAGAGCGGAGATGAGAGAAGGAGAGAGCGGAGAGGAGAGAGAGATCGAGATGAACAGAGAGGAGAGAGAGAGAGTGAGCGGAGATGAGAGAGAGAGCGAGACGAGAGAGAGAGTAGAGATGAGAGAGAGACACTGGTGAGAGAGATGAGAGAGAGAAGCCATTGCGTTTGAAGGAAGAAGAAAAAAAAAAGAGTTATACTACACGTAAGCCTCACACTCTGCACACCACTTAAAAAATATAGGATTTTACTCTTTTATCCTCATATTTCATATTTCATATTTCATGAAACATGAGAGTAAAAGAATAAATTCACATACTTTTAAGTGATGTGCAGGAGTGTGAGGCTTATGTATATAATTTTTTTAAAAAAAATTAAGTAGATAAGAGACATCCACGTAGTGTATACATTATATGCACCACTAGAATGGAAGCTCTCCAGCACTTCTCAAATAACACTATTTTAATGATTTTATTTCAGTTTGACACCGCATAAAACGCTCGCTCATCTTCATCCCTTCCGAAAGGTTCGTTCAATCGTTTTCCGAATTCTCAAATTTCCCTTTGGGCTTCAACAATAAACCCCGTGAATTTAGACTTTATCCCGATGCAAGTGCAACCATGAAACTGAGACTTAGATCCGTCGAATCCAAGCAAACCCTCAGAATTGAAGTTCCCGCTCCCTTTACTCTCCAACAACTTCAAGAAACCCTCTCTCAATCAATCTCCTCATCCTCTTCCTCTTCTCTTCATATCTCTCTCAATCGCAAGGACGAGCTCCAGGCCTCCTCACCCGAGGCGTCCCTGCACTCCCTCGGAATCACCTCAGGTGACCTTCTCTACTTCACCTTCGACCCCGCCGGCTTCTCCTCTTCTCCAATCGAAACCCACGCCCGAGATTCCGTGCAAAAATCTCAAGCCCTAGCCCCTAGATTCTCTAATCGAGACACCGGGTCTCAAATTACTCGAGAACCTAAGAGCCTAGGAGAAATGTCCTCGAATCCAGAAACCCCAACTCCAGAGTCGTCCGTACAAGGGCTTCCAGAATGGTCTGATGTTGCTGACTCCGACATGAGTGATTCAACTATTCTTCAGGAACAGGGCGGGTCCCTGGTGTCGGATTCCGACTACGAAGAAACCCTAGAAGTTACTAGTGCTGAAACCGTGGAAGTGGCTGATGGGTCGGTTTCATCATCGGGGAAGAAGTTTTACGAGCGGTGTTTTCTGAGAAGGATACTGGGGGAGGAATTGGGCGATTACGGCGGGGACCACAAACTCTTGGTGATTGCGGTTCACGCGGTTCTTTTGGAGTCCGGTTTCGTCGGATTCGATTCCATCTCCGGTATTCGGATCGACCGTTTTCATCTTGCGGATGAGTGGCCTTCGAACGCGTTCACGATGTCGCTTTGTTACACTCTGCCAGAGCTCTTAGGTAATGATGATGGATATGCTGCTAAGGTGCCTGAAAGTGTTGTTTTGAAGTTTCAGAGTTTGGGGCACTTTATCAATATTTATGGGTCTCTGGCTGGGGGCAGGTCGGGGTTGTACAGGGTGTGTTTGAATGAGAATAGGTTTGCGCCGGCGATAGGTTTGGCAAATGGCGATTCTACCGATAGAGCTAACGACGAAGATGGGTACCCAGAAAGTGAGGTTTTTGAGTTTTGGAAGATTGTGAAGGATGGGCTTGCATTGCCACTCTTGATTGATCTCTGTGAAAGGGCTGGGCTGGTGCCTCCCCCTTGCTTCATGCGCCTCCATGCGGAGCTTAAGCTTAAGATTTTGGAGTCTCTTCCCGGAGTCGATCTGGCAAAGATGGGATGTGTGTGTTCCGAATTGCGATATTTGTCTTCCAATAATGAGCTGTGGAAGCGCAAATTTGAGGAGGCATTTGGACGGGGAGGAGGAGGGATTGAAGCGCGGGGGTCGATTCAATGGAAGGATAGGTTTGTTACATTCTGGGAGAGCAACAAGAAGAGGAAGAGGGAAGCTTGGCCAAGGCGAGGGGCTTTATTACCATTGAGAAGGGACCCTAATCCGTTCGGGTTTCCTCCTCCAATGGTGGGGGGAGATTATGACCGCCTGCCGGGTCTTGGCGTCCCGTTATCCTTTGGACAACATGTTGTGGTATTTCCGCGGTTACAACTGAGGCGGAACTTCACACCACGTTGTAGTCTGGGACTAGGAGGTTCCGATTCGGGCGATTTCTAGTTTGGTGGCTCATTGTTTATGTTCTGTTATCATCATGCACCATTGCTGGAACTGAACCGAATCCCTTGGGAGGAGGTATAACCGACTCTTTGATTATGCATCTCTCTCTCTCTCTCTCTCTCTCTATATATATATATATATATATATATATAAGTATGATGTTCAGACCTACTACTAAAATGTCAAGCCTAGTTTTCTTTGAGAGTTTCAGTTGGTCTTTTATGTTTATGTGGAGGAACTTGGATTCTTCTTTCTTTTATGTTCTTTAATAAGTAATTTTCTTCAAATTGTGAGTAGTGTGGATGATGTTTGCAAGGGAATGATGTTCTCTTCTTAATAATGGTAGCTTTACTTTCCTATTGTTCGGTTCTTTTCTTATGATTTTCTAGTTCATAAGCATGTTGATGGTGATGTGAATCCGGGTTTGCCTCTTTAGACATATGGGTTGAGGGGCACTCTGAACTTTAGAAGGTTATTAGGCTTTCGAAGCCAATGCGGTAATAAAATATAGAAAAAAGCTAAAGACAGTCGCTTTGTGTAAGCGCGGTGCAAATACCGGCTGATGTAGCAAAAAATCAAAACGCCCCGTTTAGTGATCCCTCTTTCCATTTCCCTCTCTCTCTCATTGCCCTTGAGTTCTTAGCTCTCAGAAGTCTGAAGACAAAATGAAAAGAGAAAATACAGAACCAATATAGTTCTTACCTCTCTAAAGACGATCATGGAAGATTTTGAGAAGAAGGTTTCTACTACAGAACCAATGGAGGCCGAAAATACTGTAGGTTGCTCTGATTCTTCTAGAATCCTCCGTCTGCTTCGTAGGTTCCTTGCAATACAACAACGCAGAGCTAAAGCCTATGCCAATGCTCAAAAAGTATGTCTCTTTTTCTTCACTGATTTATTTCTGAGTTACCAAAAATAAGATTCTGATTATCTATTTTTTTTCCCTTCATTTCAATGTTTGTTTATTTTTGGTTGTGTTTTCTGAGTACATGGATTTTTGGTAATGGGTTTTTTGGGTTTTCCTTCATTTTCATTTTGGTGCCTTCTCTACCTATTGTAAAAAACTTGAAGACTCAAAACTTGGGACCAAGTCAGCCGGAAGCCAGATCCCAAAAAACAAGAAACCAAATGCAACCTCCAATTGACATATGTCCTAGAATATTGTTTGTTGATGAAGATGGAAAGTCTATGTCGCTGGCTCCGAAAAGAATATTCAGTTTGCGAGAAAAGCTTCTTCTCAAGATTTGTCAAAATTAGCTAAGTTACCAAGGGAAGATTTAAGAATGGAAGCAGAAAATACAAATCAAGTTGGCAACTGAAAACCCAAACGAGCAAGAAGACAAATATCCAGAGGACCCCAAGCTCTGTTTCAGTGTTTTTGTTTGGATTTTTTCTTTCTCATTTCGGTTTCGCACAGGCATAGTCTTTTGTCTTTCTTTTTTTTTTTTTTTCTTTTTATATATATATATATTATTTGACGTGGCCTCAGCGACTCCACGCCGCTTGCGTGAACCGACTGTATATAGAAGAATTGTAAAATATATGACAAGTTGCTGAAGTAGTGGAACTTTAAGAAAAAAGAAAATCGATTTTTCCGTGGGAGAGAAGACAACTTTAAGAATTCAACACCAGTAAGGAATCAAGAAAAACCAAATGTAAAAGGCACCAAATATAGTCTGCCTAGAGAATTAGAAATGGAACTTAGGGTTTTGTGTAGCACATGTTACACAACCCTTAAAAAGAGAAAACTACTAAATCACACGGGCCAGCCAAAAGATTGCATCGTTCGGCCTAAATCACAACAGCTAAATTTTAGATCTCTTCTTAGTACTCATCGCCTTCATCATCCTCCCCCTCCGCTGACTCAGCACCAACCTCTTCGTAATCCTTCTCCAAGGCAGCAAGATCCTCACGAGCTTCAGAGAATTCTCCTTCTTCCATGCCCTCACCCACATACCAGTGCACAAAGGCACGCTTTGCATACATAAGGTCAAACTTGTGGTCAATGCGGGAGAACACCTCGGCCACACTTGTTGAGTTCGAAATCATGCAAACAGCCCTCTGCACCTTGGCAAGGTCCCCTCCTGGAACAACGGTGGGAGGTTGGTAATTAATGCCGCACTTGAATCCTGTGGGGCACCAGTCAACAAACTGAATGGTGCGCTTTGTCTTGATGGTAGCAACAGCTGCATTGACGTCCTTAGGCACAACATCACCACGGTACATGAGGCAGCATGCCATATACTTGCCATGGCGAGGGTCACATTTGGCCATCATAGATGACGGCTCAAAAGCACTGTTGGTGATTTCGGCAACAGAGAGTTGTTCGTGATATGCTTTCTCTGCAGAGATGACTGGTGCATAAGAAGAAAGCATGAAGTGGATTCTGGGGTAAGGGACCAAGTTGGTTTGGAATTCAGTAACATCCACATTCAGAGCCCCATCAAACCTTAGAGAAGCAGTCAAAGATGAGATCACCTGAAATTCATTTTATACGAGTAAAAAACACGAATATGCCAGTGGGAAAAAAATGAGGGTACCTCCCCCATTTTTATCACAATTAGAGTTAAAACAATTGACAAATATCAAATACATCAGAATGCGAATTCTAACATTATAACCGTGCAGCTACTTACCTGAGAGACGAGGCGGTTGAGGTTAGTGTAGGTGGGTCGCTCAATATCAAGTGAGCGTCTGCAAATATCATAGATGGCCTCATTGTCCAACAGTACAGCCACATCAGTGTGTTCCAGGAGGGAGTGGGTCGAGAGCACGCTATTGTATGGCTCAACAACAGATGTGGACACCTGAGGAGAAGGGTAGACTGTAAAACCCAGCTTTGATTTCTTGCCATAGTCGACAGACAATCGCTCCAAGAGAAGGGAGCCAAGCCCAGAACCAGTGCCTCCGCCAACGGCATTGAATACCAGGAATCCTTGGAGACCGGTGCAGTTGTCAGCAAGCTTTCTGATTCGATCCAAGCACAGATCAACAATCTCCTTGCCAACTGAAACCGGAAATTGACTTCATATTCTGCAATTGATATACACTACAGAAAGAAAAAGAAAATGCAGAGGTAAGTGGGACATGCTTACTGGTATAGTGGCCACGGGCAAAATTGTTGGCAGCATCTTCCTTGCCACTTATAAGCTGTTCAGGGTGGAAGAGCTGGCGATAAGTTCCGGTCCTCACTTCATCAATGACAGTAGGCTCTAGGTCAACAAAGACAGCTCGAGGGACATGCTTCCCAGCACCGGTTTCGCTGAAAAAGGTATTGAAGGCATCATCACCTCCACCAACGGTCTTGTCACCAGGCATTTGGCCATCAGGCTGCAAGATTTAAAAAAGAAGTTAGCGATTTACCAATCAAACCAAATACTTGAACATGGACTACAAAAGGGCGCATGAAATTTTCATCCCACCTATTTTAATGGCTTCTAAAAACCATTAAAAATTGAGGTATAAATTAAATCACCAGTTCTCATGCACATAGGTATCCACAATTTTCAAAACGACCTAATAGAGATTTCCGTCTCTGATGAGTAAGATAATTAAATGAGGGAGCATTTTACTCTTTTTGAAATGTAATAATCTGAGCATAGATTACTTTGAAAAAGAAATTCAAATAAGCTCCAACTCATATCAAACCAATACGAGAAACATGTGATTCTTAAAACAAAAGGCAAGTTTCACAATCAAACAGGTAGCCGGATGTAGCAAAACCAATCAGCGATCAGTAATATTCAACTAACAACAGAAATTACGTGAGAAGCTTAGAAATGAAACGTATTGGCGAGCGATCGTTAAAATAGGACGTCCTTTCAGCCTCATTTATTTCTACAATTAGATTAAATGAGATGTTTTATTAAAAGTTAAATAAAATATTATTATAATATTTTTTATTTTAAATTTAAAAATATTAAATTATTTATTATATTTTTTAATTAAATTTAAAAAAATTGTAATAATAATTAACTGAGATAAGATAATTTGGTTACGTATCCAAACCGGCCCTCAATTTTATGATGATCATTTTATCAGATCGAAACAGAGCCTTGAAAAATAAAAACGTTCAGTCTTAACGTAGGTATATAAGGCAGATCCGATTCCAAAACAGGCAGATCTAACGAACTAAAAACATGCACCAACGAAGGAAAAGGTACTGCAATCAAGAATCAAATTAACTAGTCGGTGAGGAAATGATATTGAAGAAACACAGATCTGACGAATAAAAACCGACTAGCGAAAAGAAAAAGACCAAAATGAGGTGCGGAACTTGCAGATCTGACTAAAAGTAAAAGAATTCAGCGGAGAGAACCACAGATATTACCAAACAAAAGCATCTTAGAGATATTTCTATATCGGTACTACAACAATGGAAAGAGAAGGAAGAAGAAGACCTGGATGCCGTGCTCAAGGCAGTAAAGCTCCCAGCAGGCGTTGCCGACCTGAATACCAGCCTGACCAATGTGGATTGAGATGCACTCTCTCATTTTCGCCGGTAAGTAAAGAAGAAACTAAGTGAGGATGATTTAGCAATGGAGGGAATAGCACAAATAAAGATCGAAGGCGTTTATCAAGACGCCCTCTGGTGAAAACTGGTGGTGATAGATCTGGAAGAGCACGAGATTGGGGTGTGATATATAGCAGGCGGGGAAGAGAGAGAGAGAGAGAGATTTAACCATAGGTGTTAGTTGAGCCCGTGCAAATTGAGGCTTCGTTTGGAATCAAAAATTCTCTCAATTCATCTCAACTCATTATTACAATTTTTTCAAATTCCAATACAAAATATAATAAACAATTCAACTTTTTCAAATCCTAAAATAATAATAATAATAAAAAATAATATTCTAACAATATTTTATTATCTCAACTCAATTCAACTCAACTCACTTCAACATCCAAACGCAACCTGAGTTGGCTGTCTGTGGTTGGCGGTTGGCCTAACCAACCTCTACTAACTATAGTTTGTCATTTTTTCCATTTTCGAATTACTAAATTTTGCCGCCCGAGCGGCCCAGTAGGCAGCAAGTGATCAACAACGTTCTGTTTGGCTACGAGGCTGGGTTTTTCCTCCATCCAGTTTTTATATAGCAGGCAGCAAGTGATCAATATGGTGCACGAACTCGCTTGTATCTAGCAAAATCCTTTTTCAATACACCTTTCAGTTAGGGCTGTAATCGAGCCGATCCGGTTTTTGGCTTGCCGAGCTTGGCTCAATTCAAAATACTTGAGAGTCCAAACTTGTGATTTTTTAAAAAAATCTACACAACCTCCACATATTACGCTTTTTTTAGTTGTTATTATTTTTTTCTTTTATCAAATATTTAATATATGAATAATGAATAGAAGAATTGAATTAGTTTAAAAAAATAAACTCAAAATAAAATTTTAAAAAAATATTAAAATTAAATAAAAATATGGTGTGCGAAGGTTGAGAGGTTGTGTAGCATTGCTCATATTTTTTTTATTTTTTATTCGAGCTCGACTCGATGAGCTAAACTCTGAACCCAAGCTCGTTCCAAAAAAGTTCGAGTCGAGTCGAGTCAAGCTCAAGCTCGAATTGTTTATTTTTTTATTTTTTAAATAAAATTTAATAAGTAATAAATTAAAGAAAAAAAGATTTAATATTGAATTTATACAACTAATAAATAAAACCTCTATTGAATTATTAAATTTAAAAAAATTATAAATAATTAATATCTAACTAGTTGATATTTATTCAAAATAACAATATATTATATGCTTACATATATTATTAATACATGCACTTAATATGATAGCATATATCTATTTCATATATAGTTCTCACATACTAGTATATGAAATTAATAAATTTTATCAACTAATTATCATATAAATTATAAAATATATCTATGAAGTATATTCACTATAGACATAAGTAATTAGATTACATATTATATATTTAATTATAAAATTGGTATGGTTATATTATTAGCTAATACATATATATATACATAAGTGTATGTATATATTTATTAATATATGAATAAGTTTTAATTGACTCGAGCATAAATGAGCTGACTTTAACGAACCTTAGTCGAGTTTTATTGGGTATGTGCCATTTACAAATCGAGCGAATATTTACTATCATGAACGAGTTTTTTTTTTTCACTAGTCGAGGTCAATTCGAATTTAACCAAAGAAGTACCGATCAGGCTATCAAAGAGACTGGCTCATTTACAGCCCTAACCTTTCTACACTGTTGTTTGGTTGTTTCTATTTTGTGTCTGGCAACTTTTCTTGATGGGGCGGAGAGAGGGTAGTAGCTAGTAGGGTACCAAAGCCGATTGAAATTATGTGATGGGAAATTATATTCTGTGTTCTAAAAAAATTATCGTTTTCTGTTAATATAATTATTTTTAATACTTTTATATGTTAAGCATTTAAATGAACAATCTACTGAACTGTATTAAGTAAATAAATGTGAATGAAAATACAAGAAATTTCAACGAAAATTGACGTGGAAACTTCTTTATTAATTTTAGGATGGAAAAAAATGAGCAAGAGCAAAGAGATAAGAAGGCTTAATAAGATAATGAGAATTTGATCCAAAATACTGACAAAGAAAATTGGAAGAAACTCAAATTTAGGTTTGTAAAGTGACGAGCATGATGCATTGCAATGCAATAAGATAATGAGAAGACTTCGGCTCCATTTGGATGTTAAGAGTATCGCTAATAATGTATGAATAGTAATAAAACAGTTTGTGAATAATAATGTAGTAGTCTGAAAACAGTTGTATTTCCAAACATATCCAAATCTCTTTCTTGCTTCCCTTCACGTGTTCACTAATGAGGTGGAGTAGGACAAAGGTAGGAAAATGTTCTTAATTCCTTCCCAGTTTGTAATAGATAATAAAATCGATTGAATATGCAGCAAGTCATCTATGACGACCACTTTCAGCAAGTCATCAAGGAACGAGTTACGCAGCATTGTCCCGGTAAAAATGCCTCCCTAAGCGATGGTCTTGACCTGGATTGATTGGAAAGCCATTGGGGTTGCATGGGTTGAGGTGACATCTGAGACGACCAACACAGCATCCCCCTCCCTAAACATCCCTCTCAATTTTATTAGATCAATGCTTTTCGAGATGTTAGCTTCCATATCATCCGATAGATCAAGGAGGAGGGGAATCACTCCCCACTGCAGATTCAGAGCCATTCGGGTGCTATCCTCAGTCGTGAATGCAATTATTGGAGGGTTTGGACGGTTCCGTGACAAGAGTGATGCCATGTGTCCATGCTTTGTGTACACAAAGATTGCATCCACGCCAAGTTTGTTAGCTGCAGGCAGAACACACGGTTGTGAGGTAAGAAAAATATAAACACAACTGAAACTCGCATCTAAGCATCACAGGCTTGGTGTGCGGACATGAGCTTTATTTATTTTTTATTATTATTATTATTTTTTTTTTTTTTTTGCGTGCACGCACACGAGAGAGTGAGAGCGAGAGAGAGACAGATTATTGTTCTCAAAGTGCAATTTACTTTATTTGTGACCGAAGGTAGACTGAAGCCACTTGAGAAAGCATTTATGTACCACAGCATGGAAGTCAGCCTCTGAGAACATAAGTTTGTGTATCGACCTATACTTTCATAGAATGACATAAACTATGCACTAATTCTCACTTTCCTCATACCGTCAGAATCTGAGCAAAACAATTGTGTTTGAACTTTGAACGCAGTGACAATGAGACAATGACTTGATATATGAACACTTCTTAGTAACAAACTCCAGTAAGAGCTAACAGCTGCTACTTAGATGGTTTTTGAACTCGGAATAGTAAGATTTTAGACAGTGGAGAAGTGAGATTACCCATTTCTGCAGCACAATTGCATATCTGCTCAGCAATGCGATCGGGCAATGATGCTCCCAGTTGATACGAATGGACAAGACTTTGTTGATTGTCCTCACGACCCCGAGTTTCCATTCGACTGCTGGACATCCTCAAGACAGAGAGAGCTTTCTGTCCATATAAACCAATGGCTGACTCACCAGACAACATCAATGCATCTGCATACTGCCGAACTGCTTCAGAAACATCAGCAACCTAATGGCACCGAAGCATATATATAGTCAATAATATACATTCGAAACACCAATATTTTTTTAATACATTATTTCTCAAGCATCCCCTCCCCTCCCCCCCATTCAAACAGAATTCCTCACTACCAAAATAATGACAGTGATGGAGGTACCTCAGCACGTGTTGGGATTGGATATTCAACCATGGACTCGAGAAGCTGAGAAGCTACAATCACTGGTTTGTTTAGCTTCCTACAAACATTAATTATCTCTTCTTGCACAGTAGGAATCTGTTCAAGTGGGATTTCAACTCCAAGGTCACCTCGAGCCACCATGATTCCGTCAGACGCCTCTATGATTTCTTCCAACTTCTGAAGAGACTCCAAGCTCTCTATCTTTGCCAATACCCTTGTGGATCTGAAAAGCAAGCAAATTGATTCAAAGCAAAAACAGCAAACTAGAATAAAATCTGCATTCCCACTTTTAATAAAAAGTTAAAAAAAGGAGCAAACTAGTAAGCCTAAATATCCCAAGTTCCAAGTGCTAAATAGAACATAATAACTACTTACATTTTTTTTTTTTTTTTTAATCAGTAGAGCATACTAACTACTTATTAACTAAAGCATGATATCTTTCGATACTTTTAACACCGCATCACAAGCATGACAACGAGTTCATCTTCACCAGGAATAACAAAGACAGAAAACATGGTAAGGAGACTTGATGTGAAAGATAAATATTTGGGCTCTGTTTGATACAAGCGAGTATTAGGATTCATCGGATCCAAGCTCTGAGACACTAGTGTTAATATGAAGAAATCAGGTTGCTCGAGAGGAGGAAAAATAAGTAATAATATGTAACCACAGAAAAAAGGAGATTAAAATAATTTTTTTGTGATAGCGTAATCCTTACTTTGATGATTTGGTGGAGAGGTAGTTCTTAAGATGCCTGACGGGATCAGAATCGTTTACAAATGACATGGCAATGAAATCGACACCTTCAGAAACTCCAAATTCAATGTCAGCCCAATCCTGTGGATATGAATAATGAATTTACGAGCACCAAAAGATATTGCTAAAATTACGGGTTTTGCAGTTTCTTCTGCAGACTGAATAGCATGTCCGCATTCATGATGTTTTGATCAGGGAGCTGGTATAGAGCCAATATTGGCGAAATGACAATAAACTGTGCATTCACTAGTTCCATGGACCAATGTCATGTTAAACTTTAACTTATGGGTCCATAAGCTAAAAACACAAGAATCTAGAAGCCACAAAGGCAGGAAAACAAATTTCAAGAACAAAAGCATGTCAGCTCAACCTTAGTTGATAGAGTAGGAAGCCCATAATTCCTTCCCACAAGCTTCCCATCTCTCCAAAAGCTCAATTTAGCCCGAGGTAGGAATAAACCAGGGTCTGTACACTTACAGCGTAAATCACTCCCAATCTTTTCTATTACTTCAAACCCTGCCATTCCACCATCAATAACAAGTTCATCTCCCACCTCGATACCTGGACAAGTAGTAAATTTAATTGAGAACATGAATCTCAAGAAATTCAATATCACTGAGGTTATTGAGAGAGAGATAGAGATCAGAGATTGGGCAGGTTGGTAGGGGGAGCTGGTTTTTTATTCTATTAGCAGCAATATGCGACTACCTTCTGAAAAACCTTCGTAGTTTGCTCGAACCGTGAATGGACGCGATCCGTCAAACTTTTGTGCAGTAAACAACCAGATTGAACCATCCTGATCATCCAAGTAAAAGAAAAACTCATCAAAATTGCATCTTTCCTATGATAGATCATCATTGGCGAACTAGACATAAAAAGAGGCTGTACACATATTTTTCCAAATTGATACCTATATCTAAGACATAAAAGCCAGAAGAAATTAGTGATTTCAATGTAGTTACCTCTGCTTTGACAGAGGAAGGAGCCCCATGATCCACGACATGAACCTGAGTACCTTCAGTATCAATCATCACCGAAACGCAAAATCCCTTTGCCTCATTCAACCTCTTAATCTTCCTAATTACATCTCGGTGCCACTCTCTCGTATTATGACACATATTAAGCCTAGCCACGTTCATCCCTCCCAATGCCAACTTTTCCAATTCCTCCAACGAGCAACACGCGGGCCCAATCGTACACACGAGCTTGGTCTTCCTCATCCCCAAGAACCCCTTCTCCCTCAAGTCACCCTCCGACACCACATCAACCTCCAAAACCCCATTTAAGCTCTTCAACTCCCGCAAACCTTTCGATCCCTCCACGCCCACTTGTACCGCTGCCCGTACTCCAAACCCAAACTTTCCCTTAAACTTCCCTTCGTCACAACGAGATCCGCCACCAAAAAGCGACGCTCCGAAAACCCGATTCTTCGAATCCAAACACGAGTTTTTAGTGATGATTCGACCGCACATTAGGCTTAAATCCCGGACGATCGCCATGGATCGAAAACCAGTGCTCTCAAAATGAACTCCTCGATGAAAAGATCAAGCTAAAAGATATTACTTGGGATTGTAAGCACTTGGATTAGTAAAGAAACCAGTGCTCTCGATAAGTATCGAAAACTCCGCAGGGTTTTGGGTAGTGGAGAATACAAGGCAACGTAGTAGGGGGCCTGGGGATTTTCAGTTAAAAAGTCAAGGAAGAAACCCTAGTTTAATCGGTATGCAACACCAAAGTGCCTCACTATTTCGGTTGTTTGCAATAAATAATTTGAAAGATTGACGGCAAGTGAAAAGGGCGGTAGTAGACAGTAATAGCTAGGCAAGGCTGCCAAGGCAGCTGTCCAAGTTTAACGGTCAACTGCTCTTTCAGGGTTTAGATTTTGCTCTTGTTGGTGTCGGCTGTGTTGTCACTTTCCCTGCAGTTCTCTTTGTTTTAAGTTGTGGCTTATTTATAGCGTCTGTATGGTTGGGCTTCAGAATCGTCAGAGGTTTCTCAGGCTGTGTTTGATGTTGGATGAGTTCCATTAATTATTATTGAGATTTATTATTTTTTTAAAAATTAAATTTATTTCAACTTATTACATAAATTTAAACATAAGTTTTAATTTATTTACATTTAAATGCGTATCAATAAAATTTATAAAATATTATTATTTATAAATCAATTTAAATTATTAAAAATAATCTCAATATCTAAATGTAACCTTAAATTTTATTGCTCAAACACTGGCATTCAAGGTAAGAGTCTAGGAGAGAGATAAACGAGAAGGTGATAAAAACTTTTTAAGTTTAGAATTCGATAAATACTCCAAATGAATCTAAATACAATCGTAAAAGATAGCGTGAGAGGGAAGTGGGCACAAAGTATTCGGCATAGTGGGTAGGGCATGAGATTGCAATGTAATGGAGGAGAGAGCAATACAACATTGATTTCCACGTGAAAATTTGTACGGAATAGGGTCACTGAACAAGTGGGCTTAGCTTGGTGCTCTCGCTGTGTCGGACTCCCTTACCTCCTCGCTGTCTGTCTCTTGAAACAGAGAAATCGTGCAAGTCTTCCGTTCACGTGCCATATAAATCTCGCACTGTTCTTATAAAAATTATTTTAAATTAGTATGTTCATTTTAATAAGAGTAATATTAGATATAATCAAATTGTGCAAGTGCCGTATATTTCTTCTAAAAGAAATGTGTTTATCTTTAAAAATTAAATTTTTTTTTTATATGGATCACATTTTTATTACCTTTTTTTTTTAAATGAGTGTACGACAAATTCTCTTTTAATAATTTTTATTGTAAGCTTGGGTTTGTAAAGGGGACTACGACCTCCAGTCTAGGGTTTTGGCATGCATATAATTATAGGTATCAAATCGTGTTAATTGGTCGTGTCAAAACATATATATTATATTATATGGATCAATCCAAATACTCAAAATCTCAAATACTAACATGACCCATTAACATAATGGCTCGTGTCGTGTCGTGTCAACCCGTTTTGACCCGTTAGTGAATATTATGAAATAGGTTAACACAACCCGACTCGTTTATGTAAATGGGTTGAACAAACCCGAAATTAACCCGTTTGACATCATTAAATTTAGCATAATTTTATATAAATGTTAACATCACAATATCTATAAAATAAAATAAAAATAAAATTGACTATAAGTCCAAAATTATAATCCAAACAATAAAAATATTGAAATTAAAATCCTAATAATTTTACTTTTAGATATAAAAGTATAATTGTAACTTTAACTTTTTTAACGGGACAAAACGGATTGATTCATTATCAACTCGTTAAGCAATCATGTCTTAACGGGTCAATCCATTTTGATCCGAACCAGTTAAGACTAAATCCAAATCCGTTATGACTAAATTCAAACTCGTTATTATCGTATTCGTGTTGAGTTAATGGGTTGTATCACGTATTGCCACTCATATAACTCTTACATATTGATATAAGTTATATCATATAACCTTGTTCCACCTTGCAGGACTCTTTTGGATCTTGGCACGTATAGAAATTGCTTTTCTGTTATTTTTTAAATCAAGCTAGATCTTAGTATTATGAAACACAAATAATAAGAAAAACATTAGGCTCGAGAAAAGAATTGCAGACAATTATTTTATAAATTTTTATAATTTTTTTAAAAGAATAAATTTGCACAACTTTATATGATACGGTTGATTATATATTTTTTTTATATATAAAATACACCTAATGTAAATTTGTATAACTTTCCCTTTTACAATTTTCTAAAATTTTTACAGAAGAAATTATACTTGTAATCGTGAGTGTACAAGCGTCGTGCAGTTGTTTTGAAAAAAGTGAATAAATATGAGACTTATATGAAAAGAAATTAATTTTTTAATAGTGGACCCCACTCTTTTTCAAAACGACTGTACGACACTTGCGCACTCCACAACTGTATGTAGTATTACTCTTGTTTCCAAATTTTATCGTATTTTATAAGCAGCATAGTCGTTCTTCTAAATATTAGTAGGATGTTTTTTTTTTTTATTATTATTATTATCGGGGTGTTCAAGAACAAGGGGTGCACAAGTGTTTGGTATGGAATTTTTCGCAAATACATATAAGATAATATTGAAAAAGTCTCTCATTTTGATGATTTATAAAAATTGCTCATTTTGATGATTTATATAAATTGTTTATACTCCGAGAGAATTCTAGATGTAAAAAACATATACCATCAAAGACCAAAATCTTTTATCACTTGAGATAATTGAGATAACCCCAAAGGATTAGTAGGATGCCTACCTGTTTGGCAGAGATTCTTGCATTTCTTTTGTCCCTACTCCAACCTACCTCATACCTTTAGTCAATCTTTTCCCCAATATTTCCTACCTTATAACTAAAAGGCCCTAGAAAATTAACAAACACGTTTCAATATCTTTCATGATCAAATCTATTAGATTCACAAGCATATTATTTTTCCCATATTCTCTCCCAAATCCAATTTGATCATCATGATCACCCCAAAGCTCTGATGACATGCAGAGCTCTTCTCGTTCGTAGTATTTATTTGGCCCATGAAACCAAATTATATACTTTTTAGGGTTTTGAATTTTGCCCTAAAAGAGAGGAAGTTGTCATCTCCGGAGAAGGGGTCTTGAAAAGATCCTAGCATAGGACAAAGGATAGGTGATGGAAAATAGTATGAAATTTCGAGCCCATCGCCTACATATTATATATATATAGAAATATTCTATTCAACCGATTACTATTCATACATCCTCCGCACACCAATACACATGATTTATATATATATATATATATATATATATTAAACGTTGTCGTTTCTTACATTTGAAAGTTCAAATGTTCTATCTCCTAGGAACATCCCCCCATTACGTCCCGCGTCTTCTCCCTCTCTGTAATGAATCTAGGGCAAACTTGACCGATAGCAGTGAATCAAGCGGCAAGCTTGAATCGACATCCAACTCGACCCCATGCTTCCGTCGATTTCAAATCCCCTTGCGTCCAAAAATAACGTCGATTTGAACATTATTTGGAGGTTGTTTTTCGTAATTAGTCATAACTAGCAACATAATGCAACTTGTTTCGTGTGATCACCTTTTGTCATGTGAGTAAGTATATTCGTGGAGTATGTAAGTATGATATAATTATTTTGAAAAATAGTGTAATTTATTATTAAAAATTTAATTTTTTATGTGAGTATCATATTTACTATTTTATTTTTAAAGAAAATTATGCAGCACTTGCAAACTCACGACTGTAAATATCATTTCTCTATCATATAATATATATATATATATATATATATATTATAGTAGGCAATTTAAGCGCTGCCAATTATATATATAACTATCCTTTAGGCACCGATTATATTATGTTATTGGCATGACATCCATCCATCCATGATCCCTGCATGCCCACCTTCTTGATCTTTACTCTTTTGTATTCAAACTCCCGTAAAACCTTAATTCATTTTTTTCTTTGTCTTTTTTGGATTTCAGCTAGAAAATAACGTTTGGCAGACCAATCGTAGATCTAAACCATGCATGCAATATTCTGATTAATTTGTCCTTTTACTTCGTTGTAAGTTTTTTCCAGTACTGTCAAATCTTTGTCATAAGTTGGTTCTTTTTCCTTTGTCTTTGGGTACAAAATCGTCGTTAATTCACTTGAAGTATTCTACATGCAATGCATCATTTTTTTGACGGTGAAAAAAGTGCCTTTTAGCCTAGCTATTTGTCTCGTGAAGAAAGAAAGATAATATATATATAATCACTCCTATAGTCGTAGCTATTTGTCTAGCTATGACTAATTTATGTTAAAAATACTTTAGTCAAAAATAATTATCTCAAAATAAATTTATAAATTGACGTAATTAATTGATATGGTATGTTAGATTGTAAATTTAATTTTATTATAAAATAGATCTAACAGATCATAATCAGTTTATAAGTTTATTTTTATGTAATATTTTTGTATCCCATGTAGTACTTTTTTTTTTTTTTAAATCCCATGTAGTGCTTCTAATTTATGTTTATAATTAGGTATATATATATATATATATGTATTCTATGGATTATATTTAGAGTGGTTCAACAGCTTTGGGTAGCGTGTGCAACATTAATGCTGTAAACTATGGGCATAAACCAAAGGATTAATCTTGGCACGTCTCTGAGTATAGGCATAGCATATTCTCTAGTACTGCTCTTGGCAAAAGGCATATTCTCCTTGCCCAGCAACAACATTTTCTGACATGATGCTTCGATAACTTGAATGAGCTGCACGCCCAAGCTATCGAATTCCAAGTCACAAAGGAAAATAAAAAAGAATGAGAAAAAAACAGTAATATTACGACAAATTAAAGATGGGACGTATTTGGAGGTGCATCATCAATATTAACATCGTCTACTTCCTTTACTTATTTGATGTCTGAGTATTGTTGACATTTTAGGTTCCTTTAGATACTGAAATAATTTTATTTTATCTTATTATTCTAATTTTTTTAAATTTTTATATAAAAGATGATAAATAATTTAATTTTTTCAAATCTTTAAATAATAATAATATTAAAAAATAATATTTTATTCAACTTTTAACTTTTATTTAAAATCATATAATTTCATTTTATTATCGGGCGTTAGTTTTGTTTGGAGTGCACTTTTTTTAAGAGGTTCGATCGTAGTAGTATACCATAAATTAATTTTTCTATTAATTTTAAATCCCATAAATTAAATAGTAGCTAGCTAGCTAAGCACGTTTAGAAGATCAAGATTCAAGATGCATGCCGGCTAGGCCAGGTTTAAACACATGTATTTTGTTGACTCTAGGGTACATATGTATTATTCTTAAGTAGTTCTATATACAGTGTCAGTCCTATTTTAAGAGGGCTGTATTACAGTCTTAGTACATGAAATGACCATCTTATCCCTATTTTAAAATATGAATTGACTAAATTATCCTTCATTCTCTACAACCTAAATCTAAAGCAAATCACATCCAAATTCAAATCACACCTAATTTTTCTCTCTACGTTTTTTCTTCTGCCGTGCATGCCCCTCGACCATTCTCTCCTCCACCATCGACGACTACCCTCAACCCACCATCGACTGTCGACGACCTCCTTGATAATTTTTCCTTGTCGAAGACAACTCTCATTCTCTATTTGTAATGGATTATTTGGCTCTATTAATATTTGTAATTCACATTGATTTCTATGCTTGGAATGGATTTTTTGACTTAATATTTGTAGTTGCACATTGATTTCTCTGCTTTCCACCCCTTAAGACGGAGAATAATATTACTTTGATAAATATGTAGAGAGGTGAACGAGTTTGCAGTTTTAGGTCAATTCAAAATATTAAGATTTTATCTCAACATTGAGAGGTTTTGGGTTTAATACCAATTGTGTTTGTAGAGAAGCCTAAAACCAATTCAAACATTCTTTCAGTTCTAGTGTTTTACAGAGTTGTGTTCAAACCTTATTAGAAAGAGATCATAATGATCGCCATTTGTTGCAAATAAGAACAATTCATTTTCAACAACTTGACGACCTGTTTGACATGAATTAGCAGCTAAAAAGAGATGAGAAAAGAGAATCCGCTCACGGGGATCGAGCTCGTTCGTTTATCAGTTTTTGATTCCACAACCCTGCATACGGCAAAGATGCTGCCCTGCTGGTTGTCCACCTTCATGCATTTTGATACCCCCATGATCTATAAAACCATAAAAGATGCCTGTCCATTCACCATTTTTTATACCAAAAGCTGTGCACCACGAGGGACAGGACATGCCAGGCTTAAGTTGAGTAATTGGGGAATGAAATCTTCCTGCATAGCTCTAGCTACTACAATTTCAATTTATTCCATGCAGTGCATGGAATAAATACATTTATTCGATGAGAACATTAATATCAGTTTAGTTGTCATGTAAATTCAAGCTTGTTCATGTCTTGATCACTCCCACTAATTAAATATATATGTATATATGCTGCAAACTCCATATTAGAAAATTTATAAATATATATTTCTAGCCAGCAAGAAACAAATTGAGTCGACCTTCTTTCCTCGATCTCTCCATATTAACCATTAATCCAAAAGAAAAAAGAAAAAGCATGCATAGGTTGTAAACCTCTGTTGTTAAACAGTCCCCCAGCTGCCAACTTTTCCGGCCAAAATAATAACAATAGTATAAAATAAAAATGAGAGAATTCCCATGTGAAATTCATGAAATCCTTACAAGCAAGAATCTATACCTACCAACCTACGTAACTTTGACAAGAAAATGTTCTCCATTTCACTTACTCAACGGTCTATTTCAAAATAAGCCAACGTGTTGGTTATTATTCCATGTGTTATGGTGGAATTTAGAATTTTTATTTAATTTTTAAATTTTTAAATAAAGGAGAAATAGACATAAAGTGAGACATTTTGCATTAAAAATGATTTTTTTTTTTATATGATGAGAAATTTCATTGTAATGGCCCGTGGGGTAGCATGAAAATGAGAAGGGAAAAATAGAAGGAAAATCAATGAAAAATCCCAGGAAGCTTCAAAATATTGCTTGCTCAATCAAATCAGAGTTATATATGTATGTATAATGTCTGTGAAGCTTGCTGTATTCAGTGTGCAAGTCTCTTCGGCAACCCAACCAACCCACATGCTCTCTCTCTCTAGACTCTCTCGCTCTCTGCAAACTGAATATTCTGTTTCATATATAAATACAGGCACCCACTCTCTCTATCTTTTAAGTACATATAAATACAGGCACCCACTCTCTCTCTCTCTGTAGGTGATTGTGAAGAAGAGGCACTAGGGAGAGAGAGTGTGAAACCCAGCCGCACCTCTCTATTCTCTATGCTGAGAGAGAGACAGAGAGAGAACAAGATGGAATGAAAAGATTCCATCTTTCCCAGCTTGATTCGGTTCATTTCATGCAACATTAAGCTCCCAACTCCATTCTAAATTTTTAATAACAAACCCTCCCCAGTCTTTCTGAACAAAACAAACACCAACGACACGAATAATAACAACAACAAAAAAAAGGAGCAAGAAAACGAATTCCAATCCCCTGTGTGATATCTGCAATTAGGGTTCTTTTTTTATTTCCCGTGGGCATGAGGTTGAACGGTGAAATCGAAGAAGATGAGGAAGAGGAGAAGGTGGCCAAGAGCTTGAATTCGCAGACGTATTCGACCGGCATCGGGTTCCCTCAGTTACAGTCGCAAAACCTCGTCGTCGGATACGCATTGACATCTAAAAAGAAGAAGAGCTTCTTGCAGCCAAAGCTTATCCGCCTCGCTTGGTATTATTCGACCCGTACCAATTCTTTTCCTCACAAATTCTTCCATTATTTCACCTATTCCAATTAAATTTCCAAGATTTGTACAATTGATGATGATTAGCTTTTATAACATTGAAATTGGCCCTTTTATCATATAGAAATATGTATGTCTTTATTTGTTTGGAGTTTTAAGGTTCGGCCTTTTAATTTCCTTATCTGGTGGTTTTCCCAAAGATTTGGCTGTTTGTTTTCTAGTCTCTATTTGTTTCCGATACTTTTCGGCAGAAGCGGCTTTTGCAACGGTGGTTGTCTTTGTCGATAGTGTTGAGAGACGATCACTGTGGCCAACCAATCTTTGGCAACTGTTTGGATTGACTTATCGGGTTCCCTTCTTGGTATCTGAAGTCCACGGGTGTTTTCTTCCCGTTTTCTATTTATAAAATGGGAATATTCTACCATATATGCCGTTTGGCTAAGTCCACGAATGAGGAAAAGCCAATTCCTGATGCCTTGCTCTGTAGTTTCTATGCTTAATCTATTATAAAATCGATATTTTACTGTGGAACCTTGGGTTTTTCCTGTCAAGAGTGGTTGTTTACCAACGTGTCCAAAGATTTCCTGCAATTTATGTGTTTTGTAGGAAAATGCTTGGGCCACCGAGAATGGTGCCTCCCAAAAGTGACTGATATTTTTTATTTTTTTTTACTTAATGGTTAAGGAAGAGTTTTTAATGAGTTTGCGAATTTCTTTTAAATGTTTAAAGGGGTTGAAAAAATGTTTGAAAAAAAATAAAAGAAAAGTGCAATTTGCACTATTGGTACAATGCAGGGGTCACCTTTCTCGATGGTCCTTTGTTATATTAACTGCTTAGTCTATCAGCTTGTGCTCCCAGCCAATGGAACTAGTACATCTGTATGAGAACATTTTAGATATTTTATCAGATACTAATTTTTGTACACTGTCCACTATAACTTTTGTTGTTCACAGTGGTGTGTCAGCAGTTTAGAGCTTCAACTGGCATTATTTGGAACCATTTTATTTTGACATATATATATTGTTCCTGGTTGTTCCTTTCATACTGCATGGAAATTAGCATTGATATACATTACTTAAGAGATCATTGCTATCCATAATGTTTAAATAGCTCGCGCTTAGAAAAAAAAAATGTTTAAATAGCTCAATTCTAGGTTGTTGCTTTTAAGTTTGGCATAAATAAATGGAAACAGTTTGATGGCCATTTGACCTGAAATGCTTTGTCGAGTGTTTAGTTGAATATATTCTCTTTTAGCTAAGAAGAAGCGAAAACTATTATTTAACTTTCTTTGTTGAGTGTGCTATGAATGAAGGAAGCTTTATCCTTCGATGACTGAAGTTCCTGGACTGTTGCCTGACCTACAAAATGTTGGATTTTGTGCTGTAGGAATAAGGGGATATTCTTTGTAGCCATTGATTTAAAGAGGCCTCTGTCAGATCAAGGTCCTTTTGATGTTGTTTTGCATAAGGTTAGAGATGATTTCTTTGCAGGCCTCTCATTATTCTACTTGTAGAATGACCATTTTATTGTTAAACTATTGCTGTGGTTCTATTGGTCGTGTATGGTGATTTGACTATAAACTGGTCATCATGCCATTGCTTGACCCTTTTTTTATCTAAATCTTTTCCATATTATGTTGATAATACATATTTAATACTCAACTAAATGACTCACAAGCCTTATGTTCTTTCCAGTTGTCAGGAAAGGATTGGTGCAACATAATTGAGGTTCATCCATCTATACTCTTTGATACTTGTGTTTTTCTATCTAACGTTGACCAGCCAGTTAAACTCGTGATACTGCACTTTCTTGACATACAACTTGTAGTATGATGTATATGGATGCAATCTACTCATGATTTCTTTCAATTCATTGATACTTACTTTTCTCTTTTCTGTTTTTCCTTTTTCCCTTCGGAAGGATTACAGGCAAAAACATCCTGAAGTGACAGTCCTTGATCCTCCAGATGCCATAGAACATCTGCACAATCGTCAGTCCATGCTTCAGGATGTGGCAGATTTAAACTTGTCTGACTGCCATGGTAATCCTCTACTGTTCTAGTGAACTGTGAGAATGATCTTTTTTGTTTCCTTTTCATTTTATTTTATTTTTGGAAGTAGTGCTCTAGTGCTCATAGTTAGTAAGGGCTAAGTTTTGCACTGATCGTTAACTGTTCTTTCAGGCAAGGTTGGTGTTCCAAGGCAGCTGGTCATTTCAAAAGATCCATCGTCTATTCCTCATGAAGTTAATAAAGCTGGGTTACAGTTGCCACTGGGTATGTTTTGCTGTTTTTTTGAATTGGGGCTTGGGGTGCTAACTTCATATTTTTTAATGCATCCCGTGTCTAATTATATTTCAGTTGTAAAGCCTTTGGTCGTGGATGGAAGTGCCAAGTCACACGAACTGTTTCTTGCTTATGATCAATTCTCCCTTGCTGAACTTGAACCTCCTCTGGTTCTTCAGGAGTTTGTTAACCATGGTATATGTTGCTACTTGCATGAATGCCTTTGTTTTCATTTCACCCACTATTGAAGTTTTATTTGATTTTTTTTTCCACTTGCCTTACTATTAGGTGGCATTCTCTTCAAAGTTTATATTGTTGGGGAAATCATAAAGGTTGTAAGGCGTTTCTCTCTACCTAATTTCAGTAAGCATGAGCTAGAAAAAGTTGCTGGTGTGTTCCGTTTCCCAAGGGTTTCATCCGCTTCAGCTTCTGCAGATGATGCAGATCTGGAACCTAGTGTTGCTGGTGAGATAATTGTGTTTGATTTTTTAATTCTCAAGTTTTTTGGCATAAAAAACTCAGTTAATACATACTTAGAATACACTTTGTTATTTTGGTATGACACATTCTATATTCTGTTTTATTAATTATAGCTCAATTAATAGGTTAGTTCTAACATACAAGTAATGAGAATTCAATGGGTAAGTGATACAGTGGTTGATCCACAAATCCACTCCTTTTTTTTTTTTTTTGTTCATTTGTAAAGCAGTCTGATATTACTTATAAAAAAAAGAAGCTGTCTGATATTATTTTATCAATCTTATGATCCAATTAAGTGTTTTTTAAGTGTCTGAGGCATGCAAAGAGCTTTCTCATAAGTTGGCTGGCCCTAGCTGCTCTCATCACTTTACTTCATGTAATATTATAATGCAGAACATCCTCCACTACTTCTGCTGGAGAAGCTTGCAAGGGAGCTCCGTCGCCGATTGGTAATTGTTCCTGGTTCAACCTATTGGCTATTGTTATTCACTTTTTTGTGGTGATATATACAATAAATAGGTCATTCTCTGTTCCTAATGACTTTTTTATGCTCTATTTTCTAGGGTCTTCGGTTGTTCAATATAGATATAATTCGAGAGCATGGGACCAGAGATGTATTTTATGTCATTGACATCAACTACTTTCCTGGCAAGTATAACCTATTTGCATTGAATTTAGGTCAATACCGTTGTTTCATTTCTGGATTCTGCAAGACTGTAACTGTTGAATTGTAATGCTCTCCTACATGTTTACAGTTCATATCTATTGTGGCAGTGGTATTGACATCTTTTGTTTTGCTGTAAAATGGGAATGGACAAGATTAGGAGGATGTTTGAATGGTACAACTTGCTTAAGGCTAATGCAAAATCATCATGTATAATGACTTCAGAACGGTTTTAAAATTTAGGAATGCATTAGTTTATATGCCCGTCTGTTTGCCAAGATTGCATTTAGACTGTGGTGGTTGAACAACTTTTTGAAACCACTGCAGGGTACGGGAAAATGCCGGACTACGAGCACATATTTACAGATTTCCTTCTGAGCTTTGTGCAGAGCAAGCATAAGAAGAGACCTACTGCTTAACGACTGGAAGCAAAATGTTATGATGCTTCTTGCCAGGGGTTTGCCTCATTGTGAAATTGAAGAACAGTCAAATCTCGTATTTACTGACTGGTATGAAATGCCCTTTGCTCAAGCCACCACTATGTACACAAACTATGCTCAATATCTATATTTCTGATACTCCCCTGCTGTTTCTAGGCCAAAATGAGCGAATTATGTGGCGTTCGTGTGTCCACATAAACTTCCATTTGAGACAAAAGTTGGGGCAGTCACTGATTCTTTTCTCGTAATGGATTGAATTCTACCTGCCTGCCTTCCCCAACAGAATTTCTTGACATAGTGAATCCAGTAATCAATGAACGAGCGAAGCTTTTCAATATAACTAGACTTTTGCATTTTTTTTTTTAGCTGTTTTTGTACTTCGTTCTTTCCTCAAGTCTTTTTCGCTTCTGCTAGTGTTATTCGCTTTTTTGGGTTATAGACTTTCAAATCTTTATATATCGCATTTATTCTTGATGATATAAACTGTGGGTGCCAATTTTGCTGTGTATAATTTTGTCCTGGTATTTCCTTGGTATTTATCCGGAGCCTGCAATTCTGAAAGCGAGCTGTTGGTTACCAGTCATTCAGGATTTTGAATCCTTTGGAAAGTTTGAGGAGTGATTTACGATAGTCTTCTATGGTGACTCTGCAAAACCCATTGTATTGAAGGGAGAACTCATCCTGTAGTTTTCTCAAGTTCTCCACACAAAGTTCCAGTGTTTACTGTAATTGATCACTAGAAGGTTCACAAACCTTCAAATGCTGCATGCTTGTTTAATTTAAATTGGGAATTTGACCATGTTAGCCTCCACCTCAAGCCAGTTTGAATTATATTTATTATTTACTTCTGGAGCAAATCAAATCTTGAGAGCAAAGATCAAACGAAAAATGATGCATGTTTTCTTGATTGGAATTGCGTCTATACAATAATACAATAATTGAGAAGTAGCAAAAGGTTTCATCAAAAGGTCCAGCTCTGTACAAAATATATACAATATATACAACAGTTTTCCGCTTACCAAAAAGGACACCACCTGAAATAAGGCCAACAAGTAGCGATTATTAGATAGCAGAATTTCCTAAATTCATAATTGATTAAACACTATTCAGTATGCAGTCAGTTGCAGGCAATTCAAGGAGTTTCAATGGACAGAACAACCAGTTCAACATCTTTTGCATCATTAGCATTGTGAATATTTGAAAAACTAATGGCTGACACAGGTATGATCCCCAACTGCAAATTGGTAACTGTATTTACCTTGCTTTGGCAGCATTTGGCAATAATAGATCAAAGGTTCATAGTGGAGAAATTTATTAAACTTAAAGGGCTTTATACAAATTATGTCTGAAAGAAAACACTGAATGAGTATAAAATAAGAGCAGAGAAAAAAATGCAACATCATACCCGACATAATTTTGGCACAAATTTTCATGTGATGTAGCTTGGATAATCAACTTTTGAACTTGCAGTTTAACAGACAATCCGTGATCAACTTCACGGGTATCTCCAGAAATTAAGGTGGTCTGGTCAACGCCATGTTGAATAGAACTGGTGGATACTGGAGAACAAGTAGAAAAGTCACGTCCAGTAAGTTTATTACTCATACGGTCCATTACAACTACGGCACGCTCATTCAAGACTTCATTAGCATCACCGAGTTGATTAACAGCCTGCACAAGAAACTGATAATTATGAGAACAATTCAGTAAAACCATTTCACAGTATTTTACAATTAAGATTCAAAATTACCTGAAGGATTTCCCTTTCAAAAGCGCTCCGTTGAGGTTGAGGAAGTTCTTTATTCGGAGCAGAGTCTTCAGCATTCACAACAGGGGGGGCATTAGTGCTCGCAAACACTGAAATTTGTGGGACTTCATTGAAGTTGAAAAGACGCCAATTGATAAGAGGATCGTGAACAAAGGCCTGAATTGTACTCCAGAATCAGCTTCCTTATTCTATCATTTCAAATAAGCAATATTTGCTATTTCTTTGAAGATTAAAACCATACTCAAGCTCCCCTCTTACAAACAGCTAACTGCAGGATGTATAACTCTTTTGTACTTGTAATTATTATCCATATATCAGCAAATTATATATACCCCACAACCATTGCTCCTTAAAACTAAATGATATTTACCCATACAATAGTTTATCCTTCTAACTTCTTGTATGTACATAGGTGTCTCTTGTTTATATCCTATGTACTTCAGACAAGCCCTTCGCACTTTTTAATGAAGTTTTATTATTAATAAAGAATGTGAGAACATTCAATCGGGCGTTGCTTGGGAAGTGGTTATGGCGGTATAATTTGGAAACCGAAGCTCTATGGAAACTGGTGATTGAGTATAAACATGGAAGCTTATGGGGGGGCTGGTGCATAAAAGAAGTAAATGGGGCAAGTGGAGTGGGGATATGGAAACACATTAGGCGCGGGTGGGGGGACTTTATTACTCATTCTAAAATGGTGTTGGGGAGGGGATCCCGTATTAAGTTTTGGGAGGACATTTGGTGTGGGAGTGAGGCCCTAAATGATGCATTTCCAATTGTTTTCCGGGTGGCTCGCAACCAGGAAGCATCCATTGAGGACCTTATGATTATATCAGGGGATCATGTGCAGTGGAACGTGACATTTAGTAGAGCGGCATAAGATTGGGAAGTAGACATTTTTGAAGCCTTTTTCAGCCTCATATATTCTGTGAAGCCGAATAGACAGCAAGCTGATAGCTTATGGTGGAACCCGACGGGCAAGGGCATCTTCTCAGTTAGATCCTTCTATAAGTCCCTTTCCCACACCACAACCATTCAGTTCCCATGGAAGAGACTTTGGAGAAATAAGGCGCCTCCGAAAGTGGTTTTCTTTACATGGACAGCAGCATGGGGGAAGATTCTGACCACTGACAACCTGAGGAAGCGACGGTTAGTTGTACTAGACTGGTGTTGCTTGTGTAAGAGATCAGGTGAGACAGTGGATCATCTATTGTTACATTGCGAGATAACGAGAGCCTTGTGGGTGGAAGTTTTCAGTCGAGTAGAGCTACCCTTCGTGATGCCAGAAACCGTGGTTGATCTGTTGGCTAGTTGGACACTTTCGAGAGGAGTCCAACAAATTAAGGAGGTGTGGAAAATGATCCCGATCTGTATCATGTGGTGTATTTGGCAAGAGCGCAATGATCGGACTTTTGAAAACAAGGAGCGGTCGCCGGGGGAACTTAGAGCTTTACTTTTCAGTACTTTAATGTTATGGGCCATTGCTATAGATTTTAATGGCCTGAATGTACATGACTTTTTAGCTTCCCTTTCGTTGACCTAGATAGGTTTTATCTCTTGTATTCATCTTGTGTACTTGGGTTTTTGCCTATCTCTATTTATAATATTATCGATTACTTATCAAAAATAAAATAAACGAAGAAACTTGTATCTGTATTTGAGAGTGCATCCCACACTCCCTTCCAGTAAAATTTGATTTAGGAAATGAACTTGTTCTAGGAGCAAAGCTTACAGAAGCAAAAACAGGAATCTACCTCCATCATAGCCATGACACTATCTTTATTTGTTCGGAGAACTTGCATCACATTTTCACAAGTTGAACGGAAGTTGCCCTCAATACCACTAACCTCCATAGCTTTCACAAGCATTCTAGTCAAGCGGAAGGGTACCTATATTGCGAATTCCAAGATATAAGAACTGCAAACTAGAAAAATCCACAAAACTCGAGGCATTATACCAAAAAATGACATACCTTCTCAGGAAACTTCTCCCGGTTCATTGAAGCTTCAAAGCAGTCTCCAAAATCAATGTGCAAGATCTTGCCACTGCATCAGAGCACTAAAATGTAGGACGCTGGAAAAATTAAATAAAAGCACACCTAAATGTTTTCTTTACTATATGGTACCTAGAGCGGTGTAGCATAAGATTACTTGGATGACGATCACCTAACCCAAGAAGGTAACCAACCTGAAATCAGAGAAGCTACATTTAGCTCACTTCAAAACTTGAAAAACACAAGCATATAATTAAACAAAAAAAAAAAAACATTTGCAGCCACCCTGATGGAAAAAGTTGTCAAGCCTCAATATATATAAGCACTCTAGAGATGCAAATTTTAAAAAAATGGACTGAGCTTCTCTCTCATGGGGAGGGGGAAGGTGTAAAGGGAGGATACATAGGTTAGGCACAACGCAAAAGCATGGGAAGCATGCAAGAGAGAAGAAAAATCAGAACATGAAAGATGGTACGAGGTAAACACATACCATGCTCATGACTGCTAAACTTCTAGTATAATTTGTCCTCCTCTCAAGCCATACCTCAGAAGTCCGACTTTTCAACCAAAGAACCTGTCAAAAGCCAGCTCTATGCAGCTTGTGGACTAGAGTAATAGCAGAACAAATCAATAAACACATAGAGGAAGAATAAATACCCTGGCTAGGTCATTTCCTTCAGTAGTTTCAAGGGCATAATCGAACACTTCCACTTTAGCAACGAGCGGCAAATGATCATAATCTGGGGCAAAACTCAACATATTTCTGTGCTCTTGATTCAGCGCAATCTGAAACCATGGAATGTTATTTCAAAAACCACACAGCAACTCTAAAACCGATGCATTCATGATCCATGCACTAGGACTCAAAATTATAAAACCAGTTAATAGCACCCGTCCCCAAAGCCCATGCGATCACACCACTATAACATAGGCAAATACAAATCACACCCAAAGGGAAGGAGGGAGGGAAAGCTTCAACTGACCTTTCTGGCTTCTCTGTACTCTCGAATGAGATAATGAAGGGTGTCACAATTTGGGACCCACCCAATCAATCCACTGTTTGGAGATAAGGGAATGACATCATATCGTTGAATAGATAGATCTTTTTCTCCAGTTTTCCAAGAATTCTCCAACAGAGTATTCACCAAACCGAAAAGCTGGCAAGATCAAGTATTTCAGGATATGGTTGTGTATGACAAAAGTGGAAAAATAGGGATATTTATGTAGACACGGGCTTAGTACTAAATCAGTTGCTGGTTTTACACTGTTATCTTTTTACTTCTTGGGTTTTTGATTTTATCGCTTTTCTCCTTGAGTTTTACAGTTTTATCAATTAGGTCGCTTCATAAGATTTCCATTTGATAAAGTAACGAAAATCTAACAGAGGGGCTTAATTGATAAAATAATAAAACTCAAGGAGTAAAATCATAAAGTTGAAGACCGTAGGAGTAAAGAAAAAAATGTCAAGGGGTTATTTTTATACTTAACTCTATAGACAACAGAAGCAAAATATACTTAACCCCAGACACCTGAACTTACCTGCATGACACGTTCATCTTGCCGTAAATCTTCATGTCCCTTTAGCAAGAAGGCATAATCATCACCATCACTCCCATGAATTGTCAATTTCCGAGGCCGCTGTTTAGATGGTATAATACCGAGCTGAGGTGCGAATGACGCAATTGTCACCACTGGTGAATCTGAAATATAAAAAGGTGTATATATTGGCCGTTAACTCAAAGGTCTAATTCCAATACGTCTTAATGAAAATATACACTCAAAACTTACCAGCTCGATATGTCCCAGGAACAGCTAGCTCCAAATCGCGACATTCTAACAACTCCGGGGACACAGACTATTTTGCATTGGTCGAAAAAAATTGTAAATGCCATTATAACGGTGGGAAAAATAGCTAATGAAAATAGAGATTCTTCTTACCCGCAGGTCCAGGGTGGTAAGACTTTGAAGCTGCTTATCTATCCGTCTGAATACGTGATAATAGAGATCCCATGCCTGACAAAGGCATAACTTAAATTTTACAACCAGGATTTTCATGACATTAAAAAGGAAGAAAACCAGAGTGATCCCTTAAGCTCCATTTGCTGTCCCATAACTTATGTCTGGGTAAAGAGCAGAGAACACGTTTTTTTTTATAGGTGAGAAATCCAGAGAACAAGCTTATAACCCATGCAGAAAAGATGATTCGAAGTCTAGGTATGTGCAGAACGTCCATATTGATCATACACAGGTGTATGAGATACTTTAAAACTATAGTCAAATACAATGACAGTGCTGAATATCAACGTTGTGATTGTATAGGTTGAAAACATATTCAGCTTTGGTAGGGGCTGAATATTGGGGTCAAAGGAAAATATTATATTGGTGAAGAGAAAAATAAGCCTCTAGAGCGTTAAATGACTTAACTGTTGATCACTCGCTACTTCACTCTGAGGTTGCCATGACTCTATGGAATGAATTGTTTGCTAGAGTGGGGCTATAGTTTTAGTGATGCTGGGAAGGGTGGTTGACTTCCTAGCAAGTTGAAAAGGCCTGCGTGGTAATGCTTTGATCATGGCAATATGGAAGATGGTCCCAATTTGCCTATTGTGTTGTCTTTGGAGGGAGAGAAATGAAAGAAGCTTCGAAGATAGCGAGCAGTCAATGAACGAGCTTATAGTTAGAACTCTTTTTTTAATACCTTACTCCATTGGTTGATTGTAATAGATTTTAATAGCTTGAATATCCATGATTTCCTTGTATCACTAGACACTCATGCTTAGTGTCATTCTTGTATATGTCCCACGTACTTGGCTATGTCTATCTATATCAATGATAAATTCTTGTTTATTGATCCAGAAAAAGGAGGCATAAACCCTTTTCCAGGCCATCTCCTTTCTTCTCCCCACTCATGAGTCCTACAACCAAGCTTGTCAACCCTTGCAGAACGACCCAATCATCTCTACCCCCCCACCAACACCACCATCTATGCAACCCCATCTGACTGTCATGTTTTCGTCTTGTCATAACCATCACCTTGTCATGAAATTTAAGTCCACTCCTTGTTGTCCTCATCCACCTTTTCCTGCTTCTCAGACTCCAAACACTCCACCAAGTGTTACCAACCTCGACTCCCCCCAGTGGTGGAAAGGGTAGGTTTATGCCAATAAAACAGACACCAAAAAGCTACAAGAAAGGACCAATTCCACAAGCCATCAATTTATTTAGGAAATGGCCTCTCCTTTCAACCTTGTCCAAGGATCCAACATGATGTTTGGAACCATTCAGGTCTGATTTTTCACAGACAGGAAGCAATTAACTGTCACTAACTACAGCCCTGTAAAAGCCTATGCAACAAGTTACTATAGTACCCATTACCTTTCATACAAATTCTCATAAATAGACAGGAAATAGATCAGTAAATAATGAACCAAGTTACTCTGGAAAGATTTTATACCTGAGTTAGCTCAGCATCTTTTCCTGTTCTCTTATATTTCATGCAACATTCATAGGCCTCTTGTAATTCATGACGATATGCCTAAAAATCACACGAGGAAGAAGAACAAACCATTAAAAATAGAAAGTGGATTTTATCTTTATACTTTGGGTCCAAAACGGAAGAATTAAAAGATTTCTGAAAAAATATTGTAATGCCCCAATGGAAGGCCCAAATCTCATGGTCTGTATTCCAAAAAGACTAGTCAATGATACAATTGGAGCCTCATTGGAACCTTATAAAGAGCGAGAACTTCTCCCTTCCAAGCAATGTGGGATCTCATACACTACCTACCATTATCCTTATCATATGGGGTATCACAGATTATTATTTTTTTATAAGTATGGGGTATCACAGATTTCCAAGCTATGGTTTGATCTGTTATTCCAGCAAAAAAAAGTTTAGAAGGTTCATTTAGCTAAACCTTAGAGCTATATAGTGTGAGATTATGATAATAATATAAACAAAGATGCAACATGAGCACAACCTATTAATTACGAAAAAATAAAGAGGACAAAAGCACCCAGAAATTATGTTAAAACCTCAATGAATGCTCTCTCTTTTATGGTCGTACTATTCCTCAAAACGCCTTCTTCAAGCATGTCATGCAATGGCTCTAGCACCTTTAGCATCCCCTCAATATTATGTTCACCGAAATACAGACGACTAGCTTCTTCTAATGCCTCATGCCACAATTCGTGCCAAAGTATTGCAACCCGAATTAGTTCTTCCGATACAAGTTTTGCCTGTAGACAAGAACCAACTTATAATTTCTTTATTTTAATAAAAAGAAAAGGAAAATAAAACTAAGAAAATTTGAAATTAAAGTGATAAATCATTTCACCTGTTCCACAAGTACACCGCTATGATGTCGAACTTTTTCAACCACTTCTTCGGCTGCAGCTTTACGTAAATTACTTACTGATTTACAAGCTACCAGAAGAGGATACATAAGAGCCTGTGAAAGGAACCCAAATACTGTAATTTTTTGTGGAAGAGAAAAAAATAAAATGAAGGAATCTATACCAATGATACGACCTGAAACACAGCAGTTGAGTGCAACCAAAGCCAAACTCTAAGAGGTAACTTGAGGAAGGATTTCCCATTTGTGCAAATACAAAAGTTGACAATTCAAACACTGATAACTCAAAGCCAGATATGCAACTCAACCACATACATCGACAAACAGACATACATACATAATTATTCAAATGTATTTGTTCGTCACAAGAACTAGATTCCATGACCATCTAATATGTCAATTCTAGGTTCAAACTGACTAACTAATTGAGATTTTTCTTATTGGAAAGAATTATTGTTTCAAATAAAATTAGGATCAAGGCTTAGATGAGTTGAGTTTTTGTAATAGGAAATATTCAGGTTTCATCGCTAAATTTGTTAAAATATGAATAATGAACATGAAAACATGACCAAATAAATGAGAATAACTTTCCTTCTTGTGGGTGAACGGGAGAGGGAGGAATTGAGAAATAACGAAATGAAACAAGTAAAAGGGTTTCTGAGAAAATAAAACACCAAAAAGGGAGAACCACTCGTTGAAGTTGCTAGCTTCCTCTATCTAATAAAATAAGTTTGACATAGATAAAATAACGAATACAAAATTAGCGGGAAGCTTTGGTGGTAGATCTGACATAGATTGTCCTCAACCCTTTATTCTTGAATAATAGCTCATGATACTGTGATTTTTTCTAGCATACCAGAGTTCCTAAATTGCTCTTTATTTGTATTCTGATTACGGATTCTCTTGGATACTTCCTGCGGAAGCTTGCACCTCTCTGGACTTTTTTCTTGAGATTATATTACTTATAAAATAAAAAAATTACATTAACTAGCATGAACACAATATCAACAACTTCCTAATTATCAATTAACCAATCCAATCACTACCACTTACATTCCAATCTTAGGAAAATTCATATTCGGATAGAAGCCATGAAAGGCAAACCTGTGGATGACTTTTTCCGATTCGCACCAAAAGGGACTGTATCAGTTCTCTCACAGCATGGTTATTTGAATGGATACGAGCAATTATTTGAGGTAAAACCACAAGCCATGTGTTAATATTCACATGTTCAAACCCTTTCTGCAGTGCCCTTTGAACTTCTGCTGTGGCTCCATGGTTGAACCACAATGTGAGAAGGCGAAGTATATCCTGAGCAGATAGTAGGATCGAAAAAAGCTTTTAATCAGAATCAGAGTATTGAAGCCCCACGGCAAGGCATGTTCCATAAATTGCATGAAGAAAGAATATCATTTCTCCAAGTATATACTTGAAGCAGGGCACAATGGACAACAGTGATGTAGAAATGCAGCTCGTGATATGGAAATATATGTACACAAATAAATAACCGTTTATACATGGATATAGAGACACACAAGCAATTTCAGTATTGTTTCAGAATGAAAATAAATAAATAAAAACTCAACCCTTACCAGCATTCATTAACATTACAACTTCTTTTATAATGGGAAAATAGCTACTGTAAGCTGCATATACACTCACTTAAGCAAATCAGTTTCCACACCTAAGGTGGCGAAATGGGCAAGATGCTTTTTTTTTTAAATTGGTAAACAAAATTTTGTTGACCGTAAAATAGACAAAGGCCCAAGTATACAGGACATATATAAGAGCATTGCCTATGCATGCTACTATAGTGATACAAGGAATTCATGAAAAGCCTTACCATTAAAATCAATTACAATCAACCAATGGAGTAAAGTATTGAAAGTTAGAATACCTCAAGTCAAGGAAAAATCGTATTTCAACAATGCCTCAGATCCAGGGATTTGGTTTACCTGTAAACTATCATCAACACCTTTAGCATTTGCGCCACATGCTATTGAATGAAAATATCCAGTGACTGCTGCAACAACAAACTTTGCTGCAAAGTTAGATAAACCTCTTAAAGTATAATGTCTCATTACTGCTGTATTGAACAATGCCCATGTATGCCATGCTGTTGCCCATTTGTTCGCACATCGAGTGGCATTTTCAAATGCCACAAGGATATCTACAAAAATTGAAACTTTATGAATATAGGAGATGAATCAAATATTCAAAGGAGATCTAAAACTACAAAAGTATTACAAGCACTCATTACCTTGAATAGAATCGTCATCCAATCCAGGAGAGAGTGTCCACTGCCAAGTTCCAAGTTCAAGATATACACGGGCAATGAGCGGAACAGTTGGATTTGTACAGCTAATATATCCAGTTGACATAACTGTTTGAGTACTTGGAGTACTTGAAAGGTCTACAGCCAAATTCTAGAGAAATAATTTTGTGCCAAGAAAAAAATGTAGTAAGAGGACTGCAAAGTAGAGTGCCAGAAGAAAGTAGAGATCTTGAGGGCCAAAAGTAGAGAAATATGCTATACCTGTAGCCTAGCAAATGCTTCCTTGCGCTTAACCTCGTCCCCAAGTGACCACTGATATTGCAAGTACGCTAGCATTACTTGAGGAGGCCCACAGCGCCTTAAATTTTCAGGAGATGTTTCGGGGTCATACTGAAAAGGATTCCATACAAAGTTGAGTAGAACAAACAGAATGTGTAAAGTCTCAAACTTAGAATCCTTGTTAGAACATATGTGCTAAATAGACCTGTAAGAGTTTAACTAAAGTAGATCTAGCCTGGCTGATCCGCCCACTTTTTTGGCAAAGAGAAGCAAATTCGAGCCAAGTTTCGGTATCTTCTGTAGGAGGTAGAACAAGTGCTCTAACTGCCAGGAGTGCCTGCCAGACCTAAAAATTCAAGGATCAAAAAGGTTAGAATGAAATGAATATTATCAGCAGAAATCTTGCACTTCAGAGAGGAATAACTCGAAGACCTCTCCCAAACCATTCACACCGTTTCTAGTGTCGAATCCCCATATCCTAACTTCTAAAGAATACCAATGATATGTTTAAACCAACCAATCTACACCAAACACCATCTTCTACTACCATTAACCTCGAAAACCATTAAAGTGGCTTGTCATATATATCCTGAAAATACCATTTTTTAAGATTATTACACAAACAAATAGGTAGTTCAAAATCATGGTCATTCCAATTGGGATTTATTTTGTTCCACCTTTTTAAGCAATATACAAAAAACAAAGGAAGGATAAACTGCAGCTGGTTAGCATTAACTCAAGCTAAAGGCAATAAAAAAACTATCAAGGGAACAACCAAAGCTTAGCTGCTCTGTGATATCCAAAAATTGCATCTTCATCACAGTAAGCATGTTCACATGCAACATAAAGCATGCAAGATTAGCCAAACATTTTCAATTAAAATTCTTGCTATCATAATGTAAACCTAACTCTATTGACACATGAATTCCAACCTTTTTTTATAAGTAGAATCAGAAACTTAAACACATGAATTTCACCGTAAATATCCATCATTTCTTCAACATTATTATGTATTGACCCAAATCCAAAATCCAGAACAAATTTTCACTTTCAGAGTACTACTGTCTCTCTCTCTCTTTTTTTTTTTTAATCGGTAAAGAGAGTTTTTATTGAAAATAGAAAAGAGCCCAAGTACACGGCATATAAACAAGAGTGTCACCTATGCATGGTGATCTAGTGATGGATGAAATTCATGAAAGTTCATGCCATTAAAATCAATTACAATCTTCTAATCTCTAAGCTCTTCTGTTGGCCTCTCACGATTTTTTTTTTTATAAGTTATTGGCCTCTCACGATCTTATTCTTCTTTTTCTTTTTCTTTTTTCCTTTAGAGTGTATACTGTTTCTACAGTTACCTACGTTGAAAACCAAATTTCTAATCCTCATACTTATTGCTTTTGCAGTTTTTTTTTTTTTTTTTGACAATGTTACCCCACTCCACTACAGAAAGTAAAAGAAGTAATCATAACCTTAATGTATATGTACCTCAACATTACGTTTCACTCCTTGTATGCGCTCATTCCACATATTGAGAATCAGGGCACGCCGTCCTTCAGCAACAGGGTTTTCAGCAGGAAGGGTATAGTAATCAATAACCTTTTGGAGACACAAACAAGGGAATTTTAGATAATATCAGAACAAGGAGGTGACAACGCATGGGAAATGGCAGAACTCAAAACATTCTTTTTCTATAGAATTTTTTTCTTGGGTTTTTAAATAGATTTTATTTTACTATTGGATAGCTGCCCACTCATGTATCTAATGTATGCTCCCTGTGTATTTGGATAGTGCCTTTATGATCATTAACAAATTTATCTTACTTATTATCCTTTTACTTGTAAAAAAAAGAAACATATTATTTATCAAAAAGAAATATCAGGACAAACCTCCTCTAGCTCTGAGAGCTGCTGAACACGGACCATGTTGCTATAAGCACGTTCATAGCTCTCCAGGACCTGAAAACAAAGATGTTCAATTACCAGTTCATTGGATAAGAAGGAATATTTCATGAATGTTTTGTTAATATTAATATCATTATTACTGATAAAAAAAATATTGATATCATTATTTATATAATTACCAATTATATATTATTGGCACCATTACTATGATTATTTTTATTATAAGCGTTATCTTGTTCTACCCTAAAACTTTTCTCTCTGTACATCTTCTCCCGACAATGGAAAACAAATACTTGTTCTTTCCGTTGAGTTTGGGTGGTCTGTGATTGCGTTATACAACGAAGCTTGGGGGTGTGGTGTGCTGAGGATGGGTTTCTCGAAGGCCATTGCGATATCCCTATTAAACAATATATTCCACTGTTGCAAACCATGAGCAAATAACCGCACATCCGCCACTAAAGCCTCCTTATTAGTTGCAATACGATATAAAGCCGGAAAAATCCTTTCCAATGCATGATCTCCACACCACACGTCCCGCCAAAAACTGATTTGGTTGCCCTCACTGGCTACAAAGCGAATATGATTTTCAAAGCATGTCCACTCCTTCCTTATAAACTTCCATAGCCCCACTCCATACCCCCCTCTCACTTCGTTGGAACACCAACCACCCCAAGCAACACCATATCTAGTGTCTATAGTTTCCTTCCACAAAGATCCCCCTTCCAAATGATATCCCCCTTGGAAGAACATTTAGAGGTCTCGTGTGCCTTCTAAAGTGGCCTTCTTTGTATGGACTGCTACTCTTGATAAGATATTGACCATGGACAACTTGAGGAAGAGGGGCTGCATCGTGATGGATTGGTGTTATTTGTGTAAAAAGAGTGGAGACTCAGTGGACCACTTACTATTGCATTGTGAGGTGACAAGGGTGTTGTGGGATGAGATCTTTAGAAGAGTCGACGTCACATGGGTTATGCCTTTGAGGGTGGTAGATTTATTGGCTTGTTGGAAGGAGATTCAAGGCTGTCCTCGAGTGGCAGCGGTGTGGAAGATGATTTTGTTGTGCATCATATGGTGTATTTGGTCGGAAAGAAATTAGAGGTGTTTTGAAGATAGGGAGCGTACAATGGCGGAGCTTCAGAATTTTTTTATACACACTTTATTGCTTTGGTTTTCAGCCATTGTCCTTAATGGAAACAATGCACATGACTTCTTGTCTTTAATCTCTTGATCTTAGAATGTATTTAGGTGTTCTTTTGTATACTTCTTATGTACACAGGTTATGCCTATTTTATTCGTATCAATATACTTACTTTTACTTATAAAAAAAAAATACTTATTATAGTTATTTTTTGGGAGAAAAGATCATCATATGAACTTAACACAGTGACATATGAGGTACAAATGACACGTTTTTTCTTTGTTATTGTACTTCCACCATGTATAATAAAATCAAAGCCAAACCAAGAGAGGAATTTTTTTTATAAGAAGGAAAATAAATTAGACCTATAACATCTACTAACCCTAACACCAGACAACCCCAAACTAAATTATTGGGTTAAATGCTAAAATTGTTGCTGGATTTTAACATTTTTTCAAAAAGCTCCACAAATTTCATCCTCATATTTGAATTCATTATTGAAAGGATCCCTTTGTCCATCTGGCGTCCAAAATGTTAATGGAAGTCATGTCATGTGTGCCAAGAGCCAATTTAGACAACTTGAAAGAGGACCACATGTCCAACTCTTGAGAGACATTAATGCTAAGGTTACACAAAAAGTTAAAATGAAATTGAGACTTTTACTGAAGTAGAGCAAGAACATTATCGTAAAAATGCCAAGGTTTCCAAATATACATAAAAGAGACTCACCAAAGCAGCAAGTTCTGTCGCCAGGCATTTCCTAGCTCTCTCAACATATTCACGTGCTTCATCATACTGGAGGAAAAAATTGTAAGTAATTGTCAAAAATTGCAAAAAGCATAGTTAGGAGAAAACTGTACCTTTCCTCTTTGAACTAGTAAAACAGCCCTGAAAAATGTTCCATTACTACTTCCATCACCACCAGCAGCAGTGTTACTCAAAACCCGAAGTTTGGTTTCGTCACCATCATCTAATCGGGACACGTATTCCGCCATTTGATCCCATTCTCCCATGTTCCAAGCAGCCCTTGCAGCCTGAGACCACCACATAAGGAACATAAGCATGAGCAACAGCGATATTGACAGCAACCATTTTAACATCACATCCAACCATTGGTGCCATTTCTAGTCGAGCAGCTGGCTCGGCTGGGGTCCAATATTCCTTGCACAAGCTATTAAGCTCCTCCCAACGAGCCAGTGCGGCAAGGCATCGCATCCGCCCTGCAGAAGACCCACACATGAATCATTTTCACAAACAGGTAAAAGAACGAATGACCCCACAACTAACACATTAATAAAGTTCTGCACTTTCCCCTTTCCCAGTTAGGTGGGTCTCTTATATGCTTCCTGTGTGTTGGGAAACACCCTTAATTTCATATTTATATACTCTTATCTTACTTACAAAAAGATAAATAAATACAGACCTAAAATGGCATCCAGAACAAAATGTGGACTAGATGCTTGAGAGACTTTAGCAGTGTAAGCCTTGAGGGCATCATCCCATCGCTGCAGTTTCTCATACCTAGGCCGGAGCAACTTAATGTGAGCACACTCCGTATCAACTAAGATTTTCTTATAGAAATACTTGACAAAGCAGACACAAAACAGCTCCATTGTCACTTATTTTGCAGACAAGAAAATCAATGGTGTTGATGAATGCTCAACATTACCATGACTCCTCCAGTTGAACATCTAAACGTTGCTGGGCAAAGGTTAATATTCCGACTGCAGCCTAGAAAAACCAACCTCCAGCAATCAAAAGAGAGCAGATGTGTTGACAAAAACGGTAGATTAAGACTAAATCCAGAAAAAGCAGTTAAATGATAAACTTTCTAAAAGTTCATTTTCTTTGAAGTATACCTCATGCTGATGTAATTGATTGTTTATATGTATAAGCTTTTCCACTACAGCAACAGGGTTAGCATCCATCTTCTTGGAGCGTGCTCCTTCAAATTCCATTTCTTTGTAGTGCAGGGCTTTAGCGAAAGCACGACACTGAAGTGTAATATTCACAAAATAAAAATACAAGAAATACATTAGTTGATATGGAAAAAAAAATGGCTTAAAGAGAGGTTGTTGTTGAGAAAGAGATCATAAAATTGCAGCAACTATGTTAGGAGAAATCACACCTTTTCTGCAAGGGCGCCAAGGAGGCGGATGTCAATGGGAAGAGGTTTCTCATCATGTTCCATGAACTCTGCCTGCATAATCAATTGATAGTTTCAATAAATTTGAAAAGATTCTAGTTCTGATGTTGAAAGGCTCCTAACCTACCACCATTGACTTGTTTTTTTCCCCTGACCAGCCTCATCCAGTATTATCTTGCCAACATTCCTACCGACTCTATATCTTCAATAACTTATACTGTGACCTCAGGAATGTAACAGCTAGATTATTCTCAGATTTTAATGAAAACAAATTCACCTAGGAACTTGGTGATGAAAGAAATACCCTGTAAGGGTTGGGATGCCAACATAGCCCTATCAAGGAACAAGCCCCATATTTTCAATCCAAGTTTCTAGGTTATACTACATGAATATTAGACATGGATATACAAGAGATGCTCCCATATCAAACCAAAAATAATAACAAAAAGGAATCCTTGACTCTGAAATATGGATATAAAAAAAGACCAAAAGCAATACAGTATAATCCTATCTCAGATGAACTAATAACCAAGAGTAACAATCTAGGAGCATCATAGGAGTAACATATAAGAAAATCTCTCCTCCCTCAAATACTCTTTTGTTATTGTCATATCAAAGCATCACCACATAAACAAACCCCCACTCTCCTAAGTACAACACCATCACATTTCAAAACATTAGAAACCAACTTCACAGCTGCTCTATCACAGCCCAAACAATATTGTTCAGAAGGCAAATTGTATCAACTAAGCAACCAAACCATCTATCGATTCACTTCCGTACTTAGATATATGAATAAGTCATATACTAAAAGATAAAAGATATACCAAGTTAAGAAGTGTTCCCAAAATTTCAGGAGGAATGTTTGGGGATGAAAAAGCCATCTCTAAGCTGCGAACTAACTGTTTCTGACTACTCTCATTCAATTGTGTCCAACAGCTAACAAAACCAGCTGCAAACAACTCACGCCCAACAAAAGGCTGCAAAAAGCTGCAAAATCAGAACCTAAACCCAAACTCCAGAGGGAAAAACTGTTCAAATGAATACCACTAGCAATACCTGCAATTGTGCAAGCCTTGCACAGGTTCTTAAGGCTGGAGAAGGAGATTCCTTCAGAAGTTCAATGCTAAAATGCCTCATCCATTCTGCCCAATCTTCCTTCGTACTGCGCTGAGAAGCCTCTCCAGCAGTTCGTAATCGACCATCATTGACCTGGATGAAACTTGTATAACTCAGGTTCTCTTAATCAATAGTGCATTAGAAAAGAATATGCAGGCAAGACAAGCATATATGACCACACCCATGAAACTAGCATTACAAAAATTTTAAACTCCGACTCCATTCCAATCAAATTTGAAGTTTTTGGGGTAGGGACTAGGGAGTTGGCGTTCAATTTTTGAATAACATAAGTATATATATATATATATATATATATATTACTATATTACAACACAAATATATTGTTATAACATAAATATTATAAAATTTTGAACACTTTGTTTAATTTGATACAAACGTAAATAAGTCAAAAATATTGTAATGCGTTAATTAGCATTGGCGAAAAAATAAACTTTGTAACCTCCAACTGCTAGACAGTTTGTACATTGTACCTAGACTACAAAAAACTCAAACTACCAAGTAACTAGTCAATTCTAATAATAAATGTGGTCCAAGCTTGGTTCCTTGCAAAATACGAGAAGGATTATTTTGACTTCCAGAAGGAGAGCTATAGAAATTTGTGTTTGATGAAAAGGAAAATTAGGTTAATAAAAATAAAAATAAAAATAAAAAATAAAAAAATAAAAATAAACTGTTAGAGATGATATGATGAAAGGTGTTTTCAGAAAATTTTTCTTGGAGACCAAAACTGGACAGTCTTGCTTTTAATTCTATAGAGCAGTTGGATGCTGTGTGGTTGGAAAGAGAGTTTGAAGAAGATGAAATTCTAGATGTGGTAAAGGGTATGGATAAGGATAAGGCTCCGGGTCCGGATGGGTTCACTTTGGCCTTTTTTCAAGATTGCTGGAACGTTGTTACAGATGATATCATGAATGTGTTTGCTGAGCTTCATTCGTATAGGAGGTTTGAGAAGATCTTGAATGCTACTTTCATTGCTCTTATTCCGAAGAAGGCAGGGGCTGTGGAGATAAGAAATTTTAGGCTTCTTAGTCTGGTGAATGGTATTTATAAAATTATTTCTAAGGTGCTGGCAAATCGTTTGAGTAGGGTGATGGAGAGGATTATTTCACCATCTCAAAATGCTTTTGTGAGAGGAAGGCAGATCTTAGATTCTGTATTAATTGTTGAAGGTGGGGAAAGCTGGAATTCTTATTAAATTGGATATGGAAAAGGCTTATGATCATGTAAGCTGGAATTTTCTTGTTTATTTACTGAGGAGATTTGGTTTTGGTAATAAATGGAGCTCGTGGATTAAGCATTGTGTTTCGACTTCAAAATTTTCTATATTGGTGAATGGTGAACCAGCTGGTTTCTTTTGTAGTTCTTGCGGTTTGAGGCAAGGCGATCCCATCTCCCCCTTTCTTTTTGTTATGGTTATGGAAGCTTGGAGTAGAATGATTGAGAGGGCTGTGGAGGGTAATCTGCTATCCAGTTTTGTGGTGGGTAATGAGACTAGGAATTGTTTAAAGATCTCTCATTTGTTATTTGCTGACGATACTTTGATTTTTAGTGAGCCTGATTCGGATAATTTTCGTGTTTTAAGAGCACTTTTGCTATGTTTCGAAGCTCGGGGTTAAGAGTTAATTTGTCGAAGTCTGAAATTGTTCCTGTGGGTGATGTTCAGAATTTATCAGACCTGGCTAATTTACTGGGGTGCAGAATCTCTTCTTTGCCTATAAGGTACTTGGGCTTCCTTTGGGAGCCTCTTTTAAAGCTGTCAATATATGGGATGGGGTGATTGAAAAAATTGGAAGGAGGTTAGCGGGTTGGAAGAGGATCTATTTGTCTAAGGGGGGAAGACTAACTCTTATAAAGAGTACTTTGTCCAACCTTCCCACCTATTTCCTTTCTCTTTTTCCTCTTCCGGCAAGTGTTGAAAAGAGGATTGAGAGTTTATTTCGAAATTTCTTATGGGGAGGCTAAGGTGAGGAAAAGAAGTTTCACTAGGTTAGTTGGAAGAAGGTTTGTCAACCACTGGATCGTGGTGGTTTGGGGATAAAAGATTTAAGGGTTTTTAATAGAGCTTTATTTGGAAAATGGCTTTGGAGATATCATTTGGAGAGTAAAGCCCTGTGGAAAAGTGTGATAGAAGTGAAATATGGAAGTTTGTGGGGAGGCTGGTGTTCTAAAGCTTCCAGTGGTGCTTATGGGGTTCGTTTGTGGAAACTTATTAGAAAAGGTTGGGATTCCTTCTCCAATAATTTCAGATTGAAGGTGGGAGATGGTAAGAGGATTCTCTTTTGGCATGATTTGTGGTGTGGGGATACTGCTCTTAAGCTGGTTTTTCCTTCAATTTTCAGAATTGCCAGGGATCAGAATGCATCTATTTATGATTCTTACTGCAGTAATAATAATCACGTTGAATGGAATATCATTTTTAAAAGGGATGTCAATGATTGGGAGGTGGATGAAGTTAAGGCTCTGCTGGTTAAACTCTACAGTTCAAAGTTGGTGCTTGAAAGAGAGGATAGCATGGTGTGGATCCCTCTTGAAATGCTAAGTTTTCAGTCTCTTCTTATTACAGATTTTTGTTAAGTCATAGTAGTTGTGTTTTTCCTTGGAAAAGTATATAGAAAGTGAAAGTTCCCAGTAAGGTTGTTTTTTTCTGTTGGGTGGCTTCTTTGGGTAAAGTATTGACTACTGATAATCTGAGAAGGAGAGGTCTGTTTATAGCTGATTGGTCGGTCATGTGTAAAAGGGCAGGAGAATCTGTAATTCATCTTTTTCTTCACTGCGAAGTGTCAAGATTCTTGTGGACTGAGGTTTTGAGTTGGACAGGTTTACATTGGGTAATGCCTAGAGAAGTGGTGGATTTATTGAAAGGGTGGAAGGGTTTGAAGGGCTGTAAGAAGGCGGTGAGAGTTTGGAAGATGATACCTGTCTTATGTGGTGCATTTGAATTGAAAGAAATGGGAGATGCTTCGAAGATAAAGAACGCTCATTGGGAGATCTTAGGGATTTTTTCTTGAGTACTTTGAGTTCTTGGGTTAAAGTGTTTGTAATGGAGGATAATTTTCTGCACTTGTTTTAGTTTTCTGGTGTGTAGTTTCTTTTCGTTTGTGGAAGTTGTAAGTGTTTCCTTTGTATACGTCCTGTGTACTTGGGCTTATGCCTATTTCTTGAATAAATTATTACTTATCAAGAAAATTAGGTTAATGCACAAATCTTAGCAGTTTATGAAGTGTCAAGTAATTACATTTGTAGATAATTTGAAAACAATGCAAGCTTCATTGAATATTAAAGGGCATATAAGAACTAAGTAAAATGTTTTTTTTATCGGTAAACAAATTTTATTGATCAAAAGAGTACACAAGAGCCCAATTATACAGGAATTTCTGCAAAAATGAAGGATACAAAGGGGAAAAAAGGGAATTTCTACAAAGCCACACTCAGTTAAAAACTAAATCAAGACAGACTTTTTCTATAGCCAGTGCCTTGGCTTACTAAGATATTTGGACAACAATGGTGCAAACTACAGCAGCAACATAGACTGAGAGACTATTGAAAGGAGAGATGTATCTCCCAACAAGTATTCAATGAAGAGATGCCAGGCATTGTCTCTTGTATACACCCTGTGTACTAAGCTACGCCTATTAATATTAATAATTTTTTTCTAATAAAAAAAGTATTCAAAGAAGAGATGTACTTGATGGCCTCTGAGATTTTTCTGCAAGTCAGATCCATCTTCGTAAGGCTCAATCTCCTTATCATCTAAAGGGTCACTGATAACCTCTGTTGGGAGTCGCCGACTTAATCTTTGGGCAGTCATACTCCCCAAGATCAGTGGTTCACGTCTTTGCAAGCGACCTTCAATTTCCTCGAATTCCTTGTGCTGGAAAAAAAAAAAAACTTTTGCAGTAAATATCTCCAGATGCAAAAGATGTTTTATCAGAAATAAATATTTAATAACAATGAAAAAACAATGGTTAAGAATAGAAGCAAAACCTGAAAGCGATGTTTCAACAAAAGTTTGTGTATTGATGGGATAAAAATGGTGAAGTCCTCCCCAAGAGCATGAGCCAGACAACAAAGTGCATCAACAGCATCCTTCCAGAGCTCGTCATTCCTCCTATAAATAAACAGTTCACACAACTAAAGCATCACAGTAAGAAAGGCCAAATGAAAAAAGAAACCCAGACTCTATCATTGTGGCTCTGATACCAACGGAAATTTGGGGTATCCACACACACAATGAAAAACAACAAAAGTGTTAAACTAGCATGGTGTGATTACAACAAACATGTAAACGGCAGGGAAAACAACTGCCAAATCACCCTACACTGGATCCTTCCTGGAGAAGTAAATGAATATAGAAGACATATCTATAATGCTTGAGAGGCAACCAAACAACACCAAAAATTTTTGGGCAACTAAATATTCAGCAAATAGCTAGAGATGATTGGAATAAGAATTGAATGGCACAGCTGTACATGTATAACAAGAGAGACTAGAGTAATTTGACATTAAGGGAACACTAACCCATCCAAAATGAGCTTCAAGTGATGCACAAGAGAAGATATGTGACCAGTAACCTGACAAAAGAGAATATGACAAAATAGTCCACATAAAATTGAAAAGGCTAGAATAAAATGACTTCTAAAATATAAAGCATTTTTTATAAGTTCTAATATATAAATGTAGAATAGCATTTCTTCAAACATATAAAACAAAAGTGACCCAGAAGTCTATTGACTTAGAAAGCTTATCTGTCAACCTGCACACGTGGGATCAATCTTGTTAATGTTTTGATAGCAGCACCTCTTATATCCACAGAAGCATCCACTTTAAACAAACGAATAAGTGCAGGAAGAAGTAGATGCATATGTTCATCCAACGTCCCTACATTGCAAATCCGAAACTGGAAGTTCTTTAAGCATTTCGACTTTGAGAAAAGAGAATCATGAATGTATAGCAAAGCAGTTTGTACAAAACAATTGAGCTCAGAAGGCTAGACCCATCTTTTTCTTTCCCTTTTAAAACATAAAGATGCAAGGAGCAAGCCTTAAAGCCTCTCCAAATGAACCAAATTAAACCAAAATCTTAACAATTTCTAATCCTAAAAAATTACAAAGACGTCCACTAGAAAGAATGGGCCCAAAATTCTTCCATTAATTTTTTTTTTACAAGTAAGAAATTTATTAAAACCACGTAATTAGGCATAGCCCAAGTACACAGGAAGTATACAAGCGAAAACACCTAATTACAAACTAAAGCTGAAAACAGCACGAAAGCCATTGGAACTAAACCCATCCATTACAATAACCGAAGCCCAAAGCAACAAAGTATGAAAAAAAAAGCCCTAATTCCACCGAGCATTCTCTATTGTTGAAACAGCAATCATTCCTCTCATTCCAAATACATCAAATAAGACAGAGGAATCATCTTTCCAAACAGCCGCTATTTGACAATTTCCTTGAATCCCTCTCCAACAGGCCAACAGATTCCCCAACTCTAAGGCATCACCCAAGAAATGCCGAGCTTGACAAATACCTCATCCTACAAAACCCTCGACACATCACAATGAAGAAGAAGGTGATCCGCCGATTCTCCACACCTTTTGCACATAAAGCATCAATCCATTGCAACAATACCACGCTTTCTCAGCTTATCAATAGTAAGGATTTTCCCATGAGAAGCCAACCACCCGAAGAATCGTACCTTGAAAGGCACTTTGCATCTCCAAATATTTTTCCAAGGGAAAAAATCACTAGAAAGGATGTGGCACCAAGACTTTATACAAAGATCTAACCAAAAATTTCTTACTACCAAGCTGATTCCGATTCTCCCTGTAATTTATTTACGTATAAAGAAAGGCAAATATTATATCATTTGAACTTCGCTTGATGCATTACTTGGTTCAATGCATCCATATTATGAATCTTCTTCTTTTGCATTTTTTCTTCTTAGGGTACCTCTAACAGTCAATTATTTATCTAGGTTGGGGGAGAGCTCCAACAGAGTGAAACTACCTGCGATAGCATGGAAAATATATACTACCCATAAATCAAGGTCAGGGTTACTGCAAATAATTTTTTTGATGAGTAAAAATTTTATTATTATCGATAGGCATAGCCCAAGTACAGGGTACACTTTTTTCTCTCCGAAATTTTTACTCTGATGCATCCAATGGGACTTGAACCACAACGTCAGCCTCTATTCTGTTCTGTATGAAAGAGAAATGCCATTGACCTGGTGCTTGTCTGTACCTTTCCATTTTCAAACAATAGTCCTCTTACATTGCTGCTTTGTAAAAAAGATCTCAATCCATGCCAACTTTTATACTACTCAAAAGAAACAGCATGTTTCGCCCATCTCACAATTTTTTTGCACTAGTTTTATGGAATACATTTTGACTTAATTCACTAAATGAGTTTTTTCCTGCACTTATTCAAACAATTACAAATGTACCTTTATTACTTCCATGGGGCCAAAAAATAGAACTCACAATTTCGTTTCCCAAATGATATTCAATAAATAAGCCAGAATTTTGCTGTTCCTTGTCTGAGCTTGCTTACTTTGCCCGAGCATTGTATAAATACTCGGGCAAAAATTTCTTAAAGGAAACTTTGAACAGACACCCCATGTGCTATGGCCTATTTTGATCTAGGTATTTGTGTGTTTTTTTAGCAATAACCCCCTATTGTATACGTTTATTAGAAATAGAGTAATGTTAGATACGAGCCTATAGTGTGCAAGCATTACGTAGGCCCTTTGTAAAAAAGGGTCCCAGTGGAAAAAGTAGTTTTTTTTACACTTTTTCATAGTGGGGTCATCTCTTTTACAAAGAGATTGTACGATACTTGTATATTTGGGACTTGTACAAATCATTACTCTTAGAAATATAACCCTCGGTCAATTTTTACATCCATCAACATTATCAGAAAACAGTGGACCTATCAAAGACTGTCACATGGTAAATTAATTTTTTTAAAAGATAAATTAAATATTGTTTTTTAAATAATAATTATGTTTTTTTAACTAGCCACCACGGTGGCCTTGATTTTTTTTTAGATTTTTTTAAAAATTCCAAAACCAATTTTTTATTATAAAAATATATTTACTATTTTCAAAACATTTAAATCAAAATTTTTTTAAAAAAAATAGCTTGCCTTGTGGTTGTCTCTAATTGATCCAGGTGGTTTTTGTTAACGTTAATAGACAGAAAAATGGACAAATGATCCTATTCCTAAGAAATGCATACCACAGTGGGTTATTGATTTTAAAAATAAAAATAAAAACACAGTTACCTAGCTAGGCCATAGCATTGAGGATGTCTGGTTAAAATTTCCTTTTTTAAACAACAATTGACATGAAATCCAAAACTAATTAGCACTAACCACCAAAAACTTCGAGAGTGTGGAGGATATCTGGAACATAGGTGTAGTCATTACACCTCTCTGCATCACTTAGAACTTGGATACAACCTGGAAGAATTACAGCAAGACGCTCTCTAAACTCATCATTGAGAGCCAAGCAAAGCTGTTCCACTAGGTGAAGAACCTAAACAAAAAGTCCAAATATGAATGAAAATGATAATTGCATCGGAGATAAGACAAGCAATCAATTACAATACCATGCAGCTGATTGCACACCAAAATACCAAACTTACAGGATAGCCGACTGAAGGACGGCTAGTAGCTGGAAAACTGAAGGACACCCATAATTCTGAAATTAAAGAGAGCAACTCCGGCAGATATTTTCTAATATGCTGCACAGGCACACCAATTCCAAAACATGACATCCAGAAAAACCTAAAAAATCATAATATCTGTGAAACTACCACATTAGTTTGAAGTATACCTGACGCACAATAGACACCAAAGTTCCAAGCTTCCATGTAATAAAATCTTTTAAGGTGTCTTCACATGTACGAACAGTGTGAAAGAGATCAGGCAAAACCTACACGTAAGAGTAAGAAGCACAATTAACTCGAGCATAAAAACCATAGATAGTGTAATGTCACTGAAACTTTACTACAGAAACATGTAAAATTCAAGAATAATTTAAAAAAAAAAATTACAAGCACCAGCTTACCTCCCAAAGATGTGTTTGGATCATTGATAGATATAGAGAGAGGAAATATCATGATATTTTCATTTTCACTATTAGTCTTCTCCATCCATTTAGACATCTAACTTTCTTTTTACTAAACTGAAGCAGCATACCACAATTGGGTAGAACGAGAAAACAGATCAGCTGCAATTCCCATCAGTTAACAGGATGAGATTTTGAAGATATTAATACTTTTTCGACCCTCCGGAAAAGCTAACTCAATGAAGAGCAGGATCTGAGAGCTTTTTTTTTTTTTTTATAAGAAACTTTATTGATCAAATGAAACTAGGCGAAACTCATGTACACAGGAAGTATACAAAAGAGACACCTAATTACATTCTAGAAACTGAAAAGAAAACAAAAACTCATGAACATTCCCTCCCTTTAGTACAATAGCAGAAAACCACTGAACCAAAGAAACACAGAAAAATTCCAGATTTCCTCCACCGCTCTCTCCTTGTTGTTGAAGCACCTCTCATTCCTTTCCTTCCATAAACACCACATTAAGCACGAAGGAATTATCCTCCACGCCGCTGCCAGTTGAGAGCTATTATGATGCCTATTCCAACGTGCTAGAAGCTCCACCACACTCTTAGGCATAATCCAAGTCAACCCAGCTCTACTAAAAATGCCAACCCATAACTCCCTAGCCCTCTCTTCAATGTAGAAGTAGATGGTCAATCGATTCACCAATTTTTTTACACATGAAACATCACTCCATTACAATCATCCCACGTTTCCTTAAATTATCTACCGCCAAAATATTTCCAAAAGCAGCAGTCCAAGTAAAAAAAAAGCAACTTTAGACGGCACCAGAACCCTCCAAATACACTCCCACAGGAATGAAATATGTTGTTGATCTGCCAACACCTTATAAAATGATTTAAAAGAAAACTTGTTGCTCCCCGTATGTTTCCACAACATTCTCTCTCCCATTTCCTCCTATCTTCATGGAATAAAGAAAGCTGAAAAAACCTGCTATCTCATCAATTTCCCAATCCTGTGCATTTCTAGAAAAAATCATATTCCAATGCACATTACCATTGGCACGACACGACACTTCTGAGACAGCAGCCTGCTGATTTCCAGCCAATCTAAAGACAACCAGAAAAACAGTATGTAGAGCTCTCTCGCCACACCATTCATCAAACCAGAAACGAATTCTTGTACCCTCTCCAACCTCAAATTTGATGTGTTTTTCAAACAAGTTCCACCCCTTTCTAATAAATTTCCTCTAGTATGTAGAGCTCTCTCACCACACCATTCATCAAACCAGAAATGAATTCTTGTACCCTTTCCAACCTCGAATTTGATGTGTTTTTCAAACAAATTCCACCCCTTTCTAATAAATTTCCAGAGGCTCACACCAAAAGTCCCCCTACCTTCCTTGGAACACCAACCCCCCCCCCCCCCCAAAAAAAAAAAAAAAAAATCACTTCCATACTTCCGATCAACAACCTCTGTCCACAACAAATCCTCTTCCAATAGGTATCTCCACAACCACTTTCCTAATAGAGCTTTATTAAAAATAATCAAATTACACACCTCCAAGCCTCCCAACACAATCGGACTACACACCCTTTGCAACCTCACAAGATGAAATTTATTCTCCTCCCCCATGCCATCCCATAAAAAAGCTCTAAATAGTTTTTCAATCCGATTAGCCACACCCACCAGTAATGGAAATAAATATAGAAAGAAAATATGTAGGGAGATTGGAGAGGATACTTTTGATAAGAGTTAGTCCTTGTTTGGATTCGAGACTCACCTCAACTTATCTCAACTCATTCCATTTCATCTCATTATTACAACTTTCTCAAATTTTCACACAAAATATAATAAACAATTCAATTTTTTCAAATCTCAAAACAATAATAATATTAAAAATAATATTCTAACAATATTTTATTCAACTCATCTAAAACCATCTCAACTCATCTCTGAATCCAAACAGAGCCTTAATCTTTTTTTTTTTTTATAAGTAAAAATATTGTATATATCAAAACGGGGCCTTAATCTCCCCCCTTTTTATAGATATAGCAGCTTACAACCCGACAATCTTTTTTCAACCTTCTCTACAACACCATCCCAAATATTGTTTGCTTTGAAAGAAGCCCCTAATGGAAGCCCGAGATATTTCATAGGAAGGGAAGCCACTTTACAACCCAACAAATCTGCAAGAAGGTTGATATTCTCCCCATCCCCCTGCAAGAAGGTTGATATTATCCCCATCTCCCCGGCGGACCAATTCCGATTTTCCAAGTTCACCTAGAGTCCCGAAACGGCTTCAAAACACAATAGAACAGCCCTTAAAGCTTGAATCTGTCCACTGTCAGCATTACAAAAAATTAAAGTATCATCCGCAAACAATAAATGAGAAATGAATAAAACAGTGTTACTGTTGTTTCCCATCGAGAAACCAACAAAAAAGCCTCTCCCTATAGCAGCCTCCACCATGCGACTCAATGCCTCTATTACTAAAACAAAGAGAAAGGGAGATAACGGATCCCCTTGTCTCAAACCCCTCAAACTCTGAAAAAATCCACAAGATTTGCCATTAACTAAAACAAAAAACCGGGCAGTCAATACACAATGTTTAACCCATCCACACCACCTATCTCTGAAGCCACATCTTCTTAGCATATAAAACAGAAAATCCCAACACACATGGTCATATGCCTTTTCCATATCCAAATTACAAAGAATCCTTGGAATTCCTTCCCTCATTCGCAATCAAAACTGAATCCAATATTTGCCGACCTCGCACAAAAGCATTTTGAGATTTGGAAATTATTTTACCCATCACCAAACTCATACAATTAGCTAACACCTTCGAAATAATTTTATAAATCCCACCTATCAAACTAATAGGATGGAAATCTTTCAGCTCAATTGAGCCAACTAACTTCGCGATGAGAGCAATGAAAGTAGCATTAAGAGACTTCTCAAACTTGTGACAAAGATGGAATTCATGAAAAACCCACATCACATCATCCTTCGCTATGTCCCAACACTCTTGAAAGAAGGCCAAAGAAAAACCATCCGGGCCTGGGGCTTTATCTTTACACGTCTCTCACCACCTGCTGCACTTCAGATTCCTCAAATGGTCTCTCCAACCAACTTGCTGCACTAACATCCAGCTGGTCGAAATTCAAGCCATCAAGTTTAGGGAGCCACTCCGATGTCTCTTTGAGGAGATCTTCATAATAATTCACAATATGATCTTGAATATCCTCAGGGGATTGGAACACATTATTACCAAATTGAATAACCTCAATCACGTTATTACGCCCATGAGAATTAGCCATCTTGTGAAAAAACTTAGTACATTTGTCTCCCTCCTTCAACCAAATCACTCTTGATTTTTGCCTTCATGAAATTTCTTCCATCAACAAGACCTTTTCTATTTCAGTCACCACCTCATTCTTTCTCAACAAAGACTCTTCATTAGTCTCCCCAACCTCTAGAGAATGCAGCTCATCCTAAAGAAGATTTTTTTGCTCATTCATATGCCTAAAAATCTCGATATTCTACTTCTTTAAATCAATCTTAAGGGCTTTAAGTTTACCAGCCACAATAAGACTAGGGGTACCATGAAAGGAATATGAAGCCCACCAATTCCTTAACTTCTCCACAAATCCATCAGCTTGCAGTCACATATTCTCAAATTTGAAATAGCACCTACCCTCCTGAATGCCACCACAACCTAGCAATATGGGAAAATGATCAGAACATACCCGTGGCAACCTCTTCTGGCATAGGTCCAGATAATGCGTCTCCCAAAGAGAAGAGACTAGAAATTTATCCAACCTTGACCACCCTCTACTGTTAGACCAAGTGAAACTCCCCCTACCAAAGGAAGGTCCACAAGATTAAGATCAAAAATCAACTCCAAAAAATCTTCCATAGCCCTTGTTGAGGTAGTAGCCCCCGCCCTCTCACCAGGAAACCGAACAATATTAAAGTCCCCAAACAAACACCAAGGTAAATCCCATAAATAATACAAATCTGCCAATTCCTCCCACAAAAAACTTCTATCTCTATCTACATTAGGCCCATACACTCCCGCAAGAACCCACATCCACCCATCCTTGATATTCTTGAAGGAACCAGCCACTGAATAAATCTCAATGCAATCCTCTACCAACTCCACCACTCTCTTATCCCACATCAACAAAACTCCTCTTGAAGCACCCATCGAAACTAGATAACTCCACCCCACAAAAGTACAACCACACAAACTACGAATAATATTTCTATCAACATAACTCACTTAGGAGACGTTTGGATTCGAAAATGACTTAAGATGACTTGAGATGAGTTGAGATGGATTGTGAATAGTAATGAGATGAGTTGTGAATAGTAGTGAGATTTGTGAGTTAAAATTGCTGAATAGTAATGAATAGTAGTGAGATGAGTTGAGATGAGTTGAGATGAGCTGAGGTGAGTTACGAATCCAAACGGCTCCTTAGTCTCTTGAAGACATACAATATCAATTTTTCAATTGCGGATAAGGGAACTAATGCGAAGAGGCTTGTTAACATCATTGATCCCCCTTACATTCCAAGAAAAGATTCTAGGCTTCATATGATGAACACCTACGCCCCTTCAACCTGTCCCTCCCAACACTACCCTCCTTATTATTGTAATTAATCGAACATATCAATCGTTTCAGCTCTCTTTCCTTATTAACTACTGACTTCAAAGCCATGATCTTCTAGTCTCGATAGCGATCAAAAGAGCCTTAAACTGCTCTTCAAAACCTTCACAGGAAATCCCCACATGCTCCTATAATTCCTCCACCTTTTTCAGCACCTAGTCTGAATATTTAGGCCTCGTTTGTTTTCACAGATGAGATGAGATGAGTTGATATTAAAGTTAAAAGTTGAATAAAATATTGTTAGAATATATTTTTCTAATATTATTTTTATTTTGGGATTTGAAAAAGTTGAATTGTTTATTTTATTTTGTGAGAGAATTTGGAAAAGTTGTAATGATTAGATGAGATAAGATAAGTTGAGAGGAGTTGTGAAAACAAACGAGATCTTAGGGACTGAGTTAGGGGGAATAGTACATAGCGGGATAGGACTACCCAACTCATTCTTGTCACCCCCTTCCTCACAAACAACCATCTGTAAATTGGAATATGCCTCTACATCTCGTGAAGAACAAGCCATCTGCGACTCACCAAACATCACCTCTGATGAAAACCCGAGGCCTCCGTCAGCCTTACCACCCAATAACAGTGGTCGACTCTCCTCCACTGACAAAAACTACTCTACCAAGCTTGGAAATAGATCCCTCGTAGATACTCCAACAGCTGAAGGGTTGAAACACACAAAAGGCCTAAGAATCTCCCCATCTGAGACTTCCCCTCGGGCTTCCATTGCCGGACTACCAACTCCGCTTCCTCTACTTCCTCCGACCGATGTAATTGTACCAACCCACCAAGAGTTTCGTAGGAGACCGGCGACACTTTTTGTGCCACAACTGGAGTCGGCGGGTCACATATCTACTCCAAAGAAGAGTGGCTGAGAAACTGGACCGAGATATCGGGCGATATACGGCCCTTCTCCTTCCAGACCCATTTTGGGCCTTTTCCATGGCCCGGCCCAATGCCCTCCGTGGACCTAGCCTCTGCAACAACCCCCCTACGGCCCACCACAGTAACAAGCCCTGCAACCTTCTCACCACTCAAGCCCACACAAGGCCCGCTTCTTTCCAAGCCCACCTCATCTCTTATAAGCCAATCCACCTTATTCTGTAAAATACTCAATTGAGCCTTCACGTCCATAAGAGTACTAAGGACTCCCCCCTCTGCCACACCACCTGCAGGTCTACCACCACCACCTGCCACTGTACTGGACAGAAATCTTTGTCAGAGCCATGTCCGTTACCCAACGTAGTAGCAGCAACTCTCTTCCCTTCCATGCCACCGTCCCCTTTTCGAGATTCACAGGGTTGCTCCACCATCAATGCCTCCCTGTAGGAGTGAGGTTACAGCTAGACCTTCACCACCAATGGTCTCTTCAATACTCCGACACTATAAGTGGCCCTCCCTTCATGAATAAACTCCCACAATGCTTCCCCCATTCTTTTCCACCCTTTGCCATCCTCCTCGGGAACGAAAATAAAGTTCCTCCTACCACCACCACTGCAATATATCGGCCACTAGGGATGCTACCCACACCATACAGTGCAAGGTAGCCCCCTCCCAATCCGCCCCACCCCCTGCCCATTTCACTAATGGACTACACTCCACTAAGCCAAAAAATTATTCATGGGTCCAAAATTGATCAAAAACACATTTTTGGACCTAAATTGTAAATTTCAATTTGTAAATATGACTATAATTTAAAAATTATGTAGTTTTTAAATTTGCTAGTGCATATTTTGTGTAAGTTGTAGTGTAATAATCATGTCAAGGCAATACAAGAGTCTCACATTGCTTAAGTATGAGACTTGTATTGTGAAGGCAATTTATAAAAGGGTCATCCTATTACACTACAACTTACACAAAGTATTAAGTAAAAGTTCTATTTAATACATATTACTATATTTATATATAGTAAAAATAATAAATATTTATAAATATGTATAGAGGGCGAGGCCCCGCTAGGGCCATACCGCCCCCCGCCCCCGCCGGTGTCTTGCCATGCGTGGCAGGGCAACAGTGTGCAGGGCCTTGCTAGCCACCCCTAGTGGCCATGACCATTCGAACAGTGCTACGCAATAAAGCTGCGTCTGCCTTCCCTGACTATGGTGAGAAATCTCTCTTTTCTTCCTTCATGCAAACCTCCAAGGCCTTTGCCAGCCATTGCACCGTTGAAAGTCCCAACACCAACTTTGCCATCCCCCTCCAGCTTCTCTTTGTAATAACCAAGAGACCCCCTCCTTCACAAATGAAATCTTTTTTTATTCTATCACAATGTCCTTTGAAAAACCCATCCTAAGCACACCACACCCCCGAGCTCAATAGTAAAACACAGCCATAGATCACCCAAACTCAACGGAGAGAATGAGTATTTGTTTTCCATCGTCAAGAGAAGATATACGGAAAGAAAATGTTCGGAGAGACTAATATGTAAAGAGAGTTAACCTTGAGAAGATTTTCCTTAGTTCCTATAAGCCAAAGAGACCTATAGCTAAAGATCAAAGAGATTTTTCCAAACTTCTATGAACATCCATTGACTGTTACCACCACCTCTGACTTGTGACTCGTATATCACCACCAATCACGCTCTCCTCCCCTCATCTTCTTAACATTTCATTCCCATGATATATAAAACTTTATTTTTCAGTAAACTGGAGAAGCATATCACAGTTTAATACAAAGGAAAAACAGATGAGCTTCGCATCAATGAACAAGATGAACTTCCAAAGGAATGGACCAATTAACAAGAATGTTAATATCAAGAAGGGTAGATTAATACTTTTTTCTCATTTTCATTAGTATTTTCATTCCCATAATAAATATCACCTTATTTTTCATTAAACTGGAGAAGCATATCGCAGTTTAATACAAAGGAAAAACAGATGAGCTGCAATTCGCATCAGTGAACGGGATGAGCTTCCAAAGAAATAGACCAATTAACAAGTTTGTTAATATCAAGAAGGGTAGCTGAAACATTTCATCCTCTGCAGTAGAATATATGCAATTATGACCCAAAAATTTAAAGACTAACCTTTGGTAAGTATGGAACACAACCGAGACCCATTGACTAATCTCGCAAAACAAAAAGTCAATACACATGAAATTAAAAAGGTACATGTAAAATAAAAATGAAAAAAAAAATCATGTGCTACACATACCTTAAATATGAACATTAGAGATCCAACCACCTTTTGGTGGTAACTAGCAAGTGAAGGATCCCTAAGTATTCGCATGAGCGAATTAATCGCAACCTGGAGCAATAGAAATTTATTATAACATGCAACAATAACTTCAGTCATATATCAGGTGGATATCCTACCGTGGAATAATAATCTTCAGATGTTGCAAAAGATGGCCAGAGATCCAAAGGCAGATCATCCATAGACTGAATATGACCTGAATCACTGGCAGCACGGGTTGCATCTCCATGTGGCCCTGGCAAACTTGGTTGATTTCGTTTGTATACATGAGGATCCAGAGCACCCATAATACCAAGAACCTGAAGAAGCACCAGAATACCTTTAGTGAAAAAACCAAAGTTAGATTACAAATTAGAAATCTAGTTAATTTGTGGCTACCTTTAGTACTTCACGTCTGGTAGACCATGCTAACTCGCCATTCAACAATTTCAAGAGTAAGACAAGCAGCTGTGGATAATCATTATATGGAGTTATGACGTACCTGTTAAATTTATATAAACAAATTATCAAAAAAAATTTTGATAAGATAAACAAATTATCAAAATCATATATGTTACCCTCATAAATTTTGATGACTCTAGATTAGGTTACATAAATTGTTCCAGTATTAAAGATCCAAAACAAGATACAGTGAACAAAGATTCTGTACCACAACCCAACCTAAAGCACAATATAATATGACATGAGATCCCACCCATTCCCATTCACTTCCAACCACTTACCCTATGAGTCCCTTAAAATAGTTAAAGTCCAAATGTGACAACATCATTATCAATGCCAGGTTCTACTTCGAATAAAATTTGGATGCCATAAAGATTCATTGGTGTCCATGTTCAAGATTTTGCAGTTGGATGTTAATGACACCTAGAAACACACCTATACCCAACTCTAGCACCTCCAAGTTGTCATGTGAACTTGCATCACCACTAGCAATAGTAAGTCAGCTGATAGATGAAATAGATTCGTTGAAAGGAAAAAGAAAAGAGACACAAGTTTGAAACAAATAACCAAACGGTTGAAACCTAAACAATGCATTTCATCATTGCAATGAATTTCAACATGACAGCTGCACATGGTACATATGCTACACATTACAGATCATTTTTTTTAACAGTAAATTAAAACACATTACAGGTCATAAAGCAACATAACAAACATGTCACATACCCAGTGCTCTGCACAACCTGACCAAGAGTAGTAACAGCCACTTCACGTTTGGCAACAGCTGCTCCATCCAATAAAGCTTCAACAATCAAAGGCATAAGCTCGGGAATGTATTGTCTCATAGAATAACCACCCTGTACAAAAAGCATAACCGAAAAACATGTACAACATTAATATAATATCTACAAAAACAAAGTGTCATTAAATATGAGGCTATCAGACAAGAAGAAAAATGGTCTTCTACGTCAAGTTTGCAATATAAGTTTTTCATTTGTGCAACTTGTACTAAAGGCGTGTATATAACAACACAAGTTCTACAAAGAAAATGCAGAAGACAATTTTATTGATATGGAAACTGATCAACTTAGAACTCTTTTAGAGCTATTTTACAACTCTATATGAAATAGAAGGTTCGTGTGTAAAATTGAAATCATTTTTAATGAAGTGGCATGATTGCATTGGTTGGTCGTAAAATGAGTTATAAAATAGTTGTAAAAGAATTGTAGGTGTATCATTATCCGTAGATATATGCATAATTTTCTTCTTTGTAATGTTTGTAGAACTTGTATTGTCAGTGTACCAAAGATTTGACAGCATAATGTTATCTATTGTAAGGCACTTGAACTTGATGCATAACCAGGCAAACTAGGTAATGGAATTGTTACCCACCACTCTAGTAAGATCCCCAACAGTTACAAGAACTCCACTTATAATGCCATGATTTGCATTGACCCCAGTGCCATCATTAAGCCTTGCCACAAGTGCCTGACCAACCAAAGCCATTTATTAGGAGATGGGGGATGGGGGATACAGAAAATATAATAAAAGGCCTCAATAAATAGCATAATCACTACATTTTTTTTTGATAAGTACATAATCACTACATGAATTACTTAACCTTGTGTATTGGAGCAATGTATGGGAGAATTAGCCGTTCACAATTACGTATTAGACAGCCTAGCAACTTTGCACTTTCTTCCCTGCATTTACTATCAGCACTGCTACACATGGCAAGAGAAGTCAACATCCGACTCTTGACAGCCTTGACATATTAAAATAAGAGCTTCTTCACTCTAGCATATATAACAAAAGGAATTCATTCACATCACCTATGCTCCAGATATGTCAATAACTGTATGAGATGGCGGCGAAGCGCGGGAAGTACATATGCAGGATTTTTTTCTGATAACCTTCCAGCTAGAGAAATTGCATATTCTCGGACATCAAAATCCTGAAACAAAAATGAAGTTCAACGATTTGACAGTAGCACATAAATATTTGAGATTATTCTCCTCCAACAATATGGTTATGCCCTCTACAATGGAAGATAAACTAAGGCCTTGTTTGGTTACACAGATGAGATGAGATGAGATGAATAGTAATAAGATAGTTTTTTTTTTTTTTATAAGTAATAGTAGTGAGATAGTTTGTGAATAATAGTGAAATGGTTTAAGTTAAGACGCTTGATAGGGTTTTGGAAAATAAGAGAGAAAAAGTTTAATAAAAATATTATAGCGTTAAAATATTGTTAGAATATAATTTTTTAAAATTATTTTTGTTTTGGGATTTAAAAAGTTGATTTATTTTTTGTGTTTTATTTGAAATTTTGAGAAAGTTGTAATGATTAGGTAATGATTAGATGAAAAAGTTGAAAATTTGAAATTGAAAAGTGTTTGTGTTTGAATGGTATTTTGAAGTTGAGATGAGATGAAATGGATTGAGACCATCTGTGAAACCAAACGGGGCCTAAGGATATACAAACACATTCACCAAGAATAGCAACTCAATTAGTGACAGGTCGTATAGAGAACACAAAATCATATTAATCGATGGAAGAAAGGAAAGATGTAAAGCAAGTTCATTCATTGATAGACATTACTTCACCAGCAAAACTAAAGATCATAAAGTATTACTATCATTTGCATTGACCACAAAATACCATACTCGGTATCAATTAAGCCATACATTTAAGAAGAGAAATGCTTTTCATAAGCATTTTAATCATCATCCTTGTGGCATCAAATGATTGCAAAATTATATATTAATTTTCACTTATCTGCCAATCATTTTATTCCTCATCAGGAAGTGATGAAAGAATGGTGGTTAAAAATTCACAAATATCATTTTTCATATAAAAAATAGCAGAAAACATACCTCATCATTTAGAGCAGCAAAAACTGCACTCAGACTATCAGCCTGCGCCAAAAAATCATCAAAACCTCTATTCCCATGAAGAGAGGAAAATATAGAATGCCGAACAGTGACATCAGCATCCGCAACAGCTGCAACGAGAAGCTTTTCCACAAGCTGCAGAGTCCAATTGCAATTAGAAAACAAGAATATTTGAATAAAAGACAATACTAAGAATGCAAGAGCAAGGCCCAAAAGGACATCAACAAGGCTATTAAATGAGATCTGAATCCCAGCACCATGGCATTAGATATAATGATAAATATGCGTAATTACTTATAGCAGCTGAGATTTCCTTCAACAACCCCACCCCACCCCCCACCAAAGAACAATATATCGATATATCCAAAAGAACAACTAAAGAAAGCAATAGTATTTTTGTAAAACCAACTAAAGAAACCGATAGTGACAATACTTTCCAATAAATAATAGTATGCTGACAGGAAAAAGAAAGTTAAAAGCCAAACCTCCTCAACAAGAAGCCGCCGCTTTCCTCCAGTTCGATTCAGCCTACTAGGACCAAATTGTGTACATGCTATACCAGAAAAAGAATTTGTAACTAATCTGCAACAACAAAGGGCGGCATCTTTTCGCGTGCCTCCATCCTCATCATCCAAATATACAGCAACCGAATCCCTCGCAAACTCAAGGAGATCATGGCCCTAAAAAATATATTGGCTTCTTAGTGAAACTAAAGTGCAACTGGGATCGATGCCAGACAATAATTTGCTAACAAACCTTGAAATTAAAGCGAGCAAGAGTCTGCAAAGCAAGTGGCACTAAGCCTGAACCAGTAAGGTCTGAAGCCTGCTGAGGAATATTCATCATATTTCCTCTTACCGTACCAACAGCATGCCTCCCCTGAAGATAATGGGATTTTGAAAGAACCATTGAAATGCAACCAAGCAACAGATCTTGAATGGTAGGCAGCAAAGATGGAATACTGTAACAACAACCAATAATAAGGAAATTTTAAAATCCTGAGACAGATTTATACCGAAAACTTGGGAGAACAAAGACCCAAAACTTATGAGAATAAAGGTTAATGAAATGGCATACCTGACAGTTATTTGCTCAAGGGCTTCTACAAGTGTTGAGGAAAGACCAGCAGAAAACATAACATCCAACAGACCACGAACATGAGGTTCCATTGCCGGGCCCATCGCTTTCGAGATGCTTCCAACACAAGCCAAAGCCTCAAGTGAAGGTTTCCCTCTACGTGGAGCAATCTACAGACAAAAAAATTGGCCACTGTTAAATAACAAGTTCAATCATAGATTGATATTGCGGCATTCAACAAAATCACAAATGCACAGGAAATGTGAACAAAAGAAAATTAGATATATGTTGCAATTTGAAGACAGGCCGGGCAGCATACTGCATCACGTAAGTGAGATGTAATTGTCGGCAAATAGTGGACAAGATCCCCATCCAAAGCGCCAGCCATCTCCCCAAGGGCAATGAATCCACTGGCACGTTCAGCTGGTATTCGCAGAACTGCGAGAATATGATTCATGCATATCTGCAAGAAATTACAGCCTCTCATACACATCCTTTGGATAACGATGCTAAACAGAAATCTGAAGGGGGGGAAGGGGGGCACTGACACCTATAACACTTTTCCTACCAGCTACGGTTGGTTAGGAAAAGAAATGAATCAAAGTAAACAAACCGTCAAATAGTTTGTAACAAATCGATCACGTAGGAAATGAGCAATGCGAGGTAGCAGCTGAGTTATACTCAGGCGAACAAGCCGATCCCGATGCTCTAGGTATCTGAGGACAATTTCAGCAACTTCTCTATACCTTGACATCATAAATTCACCCGTATTCCTGCCCAAATGAAGTTCAATTGTATCTAAGCCAGAAACTAAAACCAGCTAAAAGATGACAATAAGCCAAAGGATAAACAGCCATATAAACAAACTCCCAGGGGTTGGCTCAAGTGGTAAAGGCCTTGGGCTTGGGGGTATGCTCCCCCCAAGTCTAAGATTCAAATCCCCTTGTGTGCAAACAATCTCTAGGGGCCATCGGACTGGGGGATTTTCCCCTTAAATTATCCGAGGTACACTTGCGGAAAACTCCTTGCCGAGGACTTGTGCACCCCCGGGATTAGTCGGGACGCTGTTCTTGGACACCCGGTGCCAATAAAAAAAAAACAGCCATATAAAGAAGAGACACAATCCCATAATATTCTTTTATCTATTTACAAATTTTGATGTTTGGGATTTTTTCTTTTAGGCAAATAAAGATTTTATTGATGAGAACTAGGCATAGCTCAAGTACACGGGACACATACAAGAGCAACACCTAGGCATGATTGACTAGGGATACAAGGAATTCAAGGATATTTAGACCATTGAAGTTTAACACAATCGACCAATGGAATGAAGTGTGAAAAAAGAAAATGCTAAGCTTGTCCATTGACCGCTCGACCATTGGGAAAATTATTACCATTAAAAATTCTTTTTTGATAAGCAATCGAAATTTATTAAAACCAAATGGTGTACCCAAGAGTACACAAGAAATATACAAGAGAAACGCCTAAAGTGAAGGGAAAAAAAATCCACCAAACTAAGTCCTAACCCAACCAGTCCTATACCTCAAAACAAAGTTACTCCTCCAAAGATTATACAACACTAAATCCCGTACACTAAGGGTGGGTTTGATAAACCTACCTCATCTCATCGCATCTCATCTATCTCATCATTACAATTTTTCCAAATTCCCATACAAAAATATAATAAATAATTCAACTTTTTCAAATCTCAAAATAAAAATAATACTAAAAAATTATATTTAATAATATCTTATTCAATTTTCAACAAAACATCTCATTTGAACTCTCTATTCAAACCCACCCTAAGTATTGAGCTTCCCACTAAGCCCAAGGAAACGATACAAAATCCCCACAATTGAAAATTCTAAATAGATTTGTTTATTTTAACGAGTGAAATCAACCATTATTATTGTTATATGACCAATATTGATGGGGCACACAGATCCAATACAATATAGATGCATGATAATTCTTGAAAAACTAGAATACAATATGAAAACATATGCAAATTAGTTAGTATATATACAAACATACATATATACAGATACATATATGCTTGAGGATGTCTTCATATATTAAGGTGATTTTTGGTTTGAATAATAAATAATAAGTACTACCCAATCAAAACTACACCCTAGGCTATCTAAATTGAAGTTGTGGCTCCAACCACATCCAAAGTTGCTCTCATAAAACACAAGAAAAGATGTCCACACTTGAAGCCATCGAGAGTATAAATTCATTTAAATTGCATAAGCATAAAATCAAGAATACTCAGAGTTATAATAATAGAATAACTAGAAAATTGATGTGCATCTCCAAATTATTATCTACTACAGCTAGAAAACCATACTGCCCATAGAAAATGTGAATTCAACCATCTTTGCCAACCTCAAAAGCTCCCCAACTGCAAGTAAAGAACCATGTATGCTGTGAACAGGAGCATTTCTAACCAATCCATCCTGTGTAGCCTCAAACATGCGATAATACCTGCCAACAGCATGAGACAAGGAACAAAATTTCTGAATAGGGATCAGAAGGGTGATAAAGAAAAAGAATGGAAGAAAGGTAAGCACATAATGAGTGTGAAAAGACTACGCAAGTGGAAATTTCGTAGTCAACCAAAGTGACGATAAATAAAGGAGCAACTTAAAGTCAGTTAAACCATCACAAACAAGAACTAGTAAAACTACACATTCAACTCCAAGAACTATATGACTTGATTGGGCCTTGTTTGGTATGTTGAAATTTTCAATTTAAAAAATAAAATAAAAAATAAAAAACCAACTTCAACCCATGCATCTTTCAATCCCAAAAAATTTTTTATTTCAACTTTTCTTTCAATAATGTCTAAATTTCAGCAAAAACTCAAAAACACAAAAACAAAAACAAAAACACTCAAAAAAAAACTATTCAAACAACCTTTCAACTCTTCCTATCCACTTTTAAAATACACCTACAAAACATATTTCAAAGAAAATTTTATTCAAATTTTCGTATCAACTCTCATAATATGCAACAAAAACACGTCAAAATTTTTCAAAAAAAAATCTCAAACATTCTCAATTTTTTTCCTAACCAAACACTTAGGCCATGTTCGCTTACCAAAAACATTAGAAATATTTGAGAATTTGTTTGAGATTAGGTTTTGGGAAAGGAGAAAGAAAATTTTGAATAAAAATCTTTTTTAAAATAAGTATTTTATTGGAGTTTGTGAAAGTAGATAGGAAGAGTTAAAAAGTTGTTTGAATATAATTTTTAAGATTATTTTTGTTCTAAAGTTTGTAAAGTTGTGTTGATTTTTGTGTTTGAGTAATGATTAGATGAAAAGTTCCAAATTTGAAATAGAATACGTTTTTGAGATTTAAAGATGATTTGTTTGATATGGAAAAGATTTTGAAAATTTTTGGAAAATTCTGGTAAACCAAGCATGGCATAATTGACCGAGTTGTTCTTGGGCATGTAAAACTGGACTTAATTTAAATCCCACCCCAACCCTAAGAAGAGAAGAAAAAAAAAAACACCAAAATTCACAACGAATCATAAAAAATATGGACTAACCACTGCACCCGCCAACGTGTCTCACGCTTTTCAATAACTTTAAGGCAAGCCCGCAAAGCCTCCACAGCTCTCTCTCGAACAGCCAATGTTGGATCCCTTAGGGCAACCCAGATAGCATCAACAAACACAGGTACATGAACATTGAACACAGTTGAAGCATTTTCAGCCATTTCCTGCAATGAAAATAAATATCAAGCATAATTTCAATGAGAGGAAACTTAATTAAAATCAAAACAAGGATGTCCTTAGCAATAAGCATGGGTATTTTTTTTTATAGGTAAACATTAATATTATATTAATACGAATAGGCATAGCTCAAGTACACAATGGGGTATACAAGAGATAACACCTATTTAGGAAGAGGAAATAGAAAGAAGAAAATCATGAAAATCAAGGTCGTTGAAATCTACAACTTTGGCCCAAAAAATCAAGGTTCTAAAAAAAAGTAATCTAATCTCCTCCATTGAACGCTCCATGTCTTCAAACGTCTTGTCATTTCTTTCCTGCCATATGCACCAAAGAATACATAAAGGAATCCTCTTCCACATAGCTGAGATTTGTGAAATACCACCCAGATTTGTCCAACATGCCAGAAGTCCAACCACTGTTGCAGGCATAACCCAGACTAGTCTGAATACCTCAACCCATAGTGTTCTAGCAACCTCACAATGTCATAGAAGATGGTCCAAAGTCTCACCACATTGTTTGCACATACAGCACTAGTACACTATTATCACTCCGCGTTTTCGTAAATTTTCCATCATCAAAATCTTTCCCAAAGACACTGTCCAAGCAAAGAATGCCATCCTAAGAGGTGCCTTATTTCTCCAAATTCTTCTCCATGAGAAGTGATTATTCTGCAATTGTGTGAGGGCCTTAGGAAAGAACGAACTGAAAAAGTACCTTTTCCGGTAGGTACCCACCACAAAGTATCAACTCCTTGAGTACTCGGTCTCATGGAGTATAAGAGTCGGAAAAAATCTGCAAAGTGGCTAACTTCCCAGTCTTGGGCCGCCCTAGTGAAGCTTACATTCCAGTGTACTAGATCACCTGTCATCTCCATTAGGTCCGCCACTGAAGCTTCTGTCTCACGTGCAAGCAAGAACAATGTAGGGAATGAGTCCTTGAGGGAGCTATCCCCACACCATATGTCATGCCAGAATTTAGTTCTTGAGCCGTCTCCCATCACAATTCTAGTGTGACGAGCAAACACACCCCACCCTCATCTAATGTGCTTCCAAATTCCCACTCCATAAACCCCACGTACCTCCCTTTAGCACCATCTCCCCCACAAGCCTCCAAACTTGAAATCAATCACCGACTTCCATAAAGCATCTTGTTCAGTATTATAATGTCAGAACCATTTCTCAAGTAAAGCCCGATTGAACATCCTCAAATTTTTAATTCCCAAACCCCCAAAAGCGATTGCTGAGCATATTTTGTCCCACCTAACCAGATGAAATTTGAATTCGTCCCCAAGTCCCAAGCATGGGTATTTCAAACGAAATTTTCACCAAAACAAAATCTTCTTGGAGTAATGCAAGAGTAGGAACTAGAATCCTTGGTTTGTTCTATTTTAGTGGGGCATCTATTTGTCTAGTGGTGAAGGCAAAATGATTTGGACTCTTGCTAAAATGATGATTGAATTGTTCGCATATGGGAAAAGACAATTGGAAAAATACTTTGGTGTTGAAATTTAAAAGGCAATACCTTGTATAATGGTTTTGGGGAGAGAGTGTTGCCCATACTTTTAAGGGGTTTGGTTAACCGTTGGTGAGACTAAAGCTTTTGTTCATAAGGCCTCTCTATGTTGGTGTTCTCCAATCTTAAAAAGTTTTAGATGTTGGCTTTAATTTTTGGATGTTTCTTCATACATCTGGTCTACTGGCGTTATGCCTATTTTTTGAACTTTTTTTTAATGCAATTTACGAATTACAAATAGAAATTTCTATAGCAACAAACTAAAATTGCCTGAGATGCAAACCTTTGTACAAGGTTTTGGTGTCACAGCATTCTACTGATTTTTTCCAAAGTGCCATTAAAGGTCCCTTTCTTCAAGTGGTTGGCTTCTCATGGGAAAATCCTTACTATTGATAAGCTTAGAAAGCACGGTATCGTAGCAATTTATTGGTGCTTTATGTGCAAAAGGTGTGGAGAATCGGCGGATCATCTCCTTCTTCATTGTGAAGTGTCAAGGGCTTTGTGGGATGAGGTCTTTGCCAAGCTTGGCATTGCTTGGGTGATGCCTAAGAATGTGGTGAATCTTTTGGCCTGTTGGAGAGGGATTCAAGGAAATCATCAAATAGCGGTTGTTTGGAAGATGGTTCCTCTTTGCCTTATGTGGTGTATTTGGAATGAGAGGAATGGTCGCTGTTTTGACAATAGAGAACGCTCTGTGGATGGGATTTGGGCTTTCTTATTTCATTCTTTGTTGCTTTGGGCTTCTGCTTTTGTAATGGATGGGTTTAGTCCCAATGACTTTCGGCTGTTCTTCAGTTTTAGCTTGTAATTAGGTGTTTTCTCGTGTATACTTCATGTGTACTTGGGCTATGCCTAATTACATGGTTTCAATAAATTTCTTACTTGTCCAAAAAAAAAAAAATTGGCTGAGAGAATATTATGCAGCCTTTTAAGGTTTAAATAAGAAAATATATCACCTCATGGCACCAGAAAACCTCACGAATCAAAAGTTCAGTTTATTTTTCATTATCAAGAACAAATCTCCATCTAATCTAATATCATGTGCTAGCCAAAACTCAGCTCATAAAAAATGATGCTGCACTTACTTTCAAGATTAATACAGCAGCAAAACGGCGATCTACTCTGTCCCCACGAAGCCAATCCAGAGCAATTTTTACCTAAGAGAACAAATTATATCAGACACTGAGTGCTGCACAGCAAGCATCACTACAAAGTACAGAGGAAAAAGCAACAAACCTGGTGTTCCACTTCATCTGCAGTCATTGCTCCACCAGCCCTGGCTAGATGGCCCAGGACTCTACTAGCAAGCACCAGAATTTCAGGATCCCGCTTTACCTCAAACACTGTCCGCATATAATTAGAAAACTTCGAAACCTTGGAGGCATTCTCACCAAGTGCCACATCTATCAACTCATCAATAGCTCTTAAAGCTCCCAAATTTTCAGCAGCATCATTACTGTCTAAAAGACTAGATATTCGATCGTACAACTGATCCATGAAACGAGAAAAAGCTTCTCCACTAAGGTCACGAGCTTCTTCTTCCAGATGTTTTCTTAAAGCTAATGAAGTCCCTTCCTGCAAATAACAAAAATTCCAGTAAATCAAGCAAACCTGCCAGGTGGTACTAAAGTAACAAGCTAAAACAAGGAAGGTAATGCAGAAAAATTAGAACTAATTATCTTAAGGCACGCTAGAAATTATTTGGATAAGGCATTTCAAAGAGTTCAACAATCTATAAAGGACACCGATTCTCACTATTGGCTTTTTTTTTATAGGTAAAATGGAATTTTATTGATAGACAATTAGGCATAGCTCAAGCACACATGAAGTATACAAAGAAAACACCTAACAGCAATTAGGAACTAGGCATTGATACAAGCATATCATGAAAACTAGTCCTGTTACAATCAATATCACAAGCCAGACATAATAGCGTGTTGAAAATGAATCTCTTAAGCTCATCCAAGGAACGCTCCCGGTCCTCAAAACACCAATCATTTCTCTCCATCCAAAGACACCACATAATACGAAGAGGAATCATTTTCCACACAGCAACTGTATAAATGTTACCCCTAAGACCTCTCCAGCACTCAAAAATATCCACCACCCTCCCAGGCATAACCCATGCTACACCCATCCAGTTGAAGATGTCATCCCACAAAAACCTGGCCACTTCTCAATGAATAACAAGTGATCCACAGTTTCCTCATTCTTCTAAAGTTTCTCGCTAATTTGTTAAAAAAAAAGAATCATAACTTCAGAGGAAAGGGGAAAAGGTGTCGTAAGAAAAGCCCTACTCCAGAAAGAAGATGATACATGAAAACATAATTCCCAGAACAAAATGAGAACCAATAGGAACCTATCAATTGCCTCGACCTGAGCTGAACAAAATAAATTTATCTTCTTTATCAAGAATGGAATTAACATTGAACACGGTTGAAGAATTTTCAGCCATTCCCCTTTTCCTTTAACTTTCTAAACAGTCAAACAGAGTCTGAAGATTTTCAAATTGGCCTTTGACCAACAGATCCTAGCCCACCCTTTAGCTGTACTTGACTGATCAAATTAACTGAAAACCAAAACTACAAAAAGGAAGGGACTCAGAATTCAACCTGCAGCCTAATTTCCCTCATTTTGTCGACAATCAATAATAAAGTGAGAGAAAACCTATGAAGATTATCAAGTTCTTCAAATTAGTCCTCATTAATCTTAGACAAACCGTTAAATATAAAAATACAATAAATTTCCCGTATATTTGGTTTCTTTCGATTCAGTCTTTTTCTCAGCAACCAAATGGAGAGGGAAGAGAGGAAATTCGGCACCTTGGGCTTGTCACGTGTGCAGAGATCAGCCAGGATTCGGTTGAGCGCGTCAAAGCTGCCGCCTCCAGCCCCGGCAGCAGCAGCGGCTGCAGCGCCGACGGAGAATCGGAGCGTCTGTGAAGTGGAGGAGGCCATGTGGCTCCCACAAATGACAAAACCCTAGAACCTTACCCCCCTCCCTATCTCTTTCTCCGTATCTTCCACTCAGATGTTCGATTATTGAGGCATCCAAGTAGGGGGAACAAAGCCTCAGCTTGTGTCCGGTTTTTTGGTTATCATGGAAAATAGAAGCAACTGAGCACAAAACATGTAGAGTCGCTTTCTTCTGTCTCTTAGGACTGACGAAACTAGAAACCTATATTATTAGCCGAATTTTATGTTTATTGTTTGATTCAAATTCATGGCAAATGTGTCAAGGTTAAAAAATTTCACGCCCAAATAAATATTATAAATTAGGGAATGAGAAAAACAAAATTGTAACAAACAAAGAAAATTTCACTCGAAATATAAATATATATATAAATAAATAAAAATATTCAAGTAAAAGTAGTCAACAGATTAATCTTTGTAAACTTTTTCAAGGCAACAATTACTTTGTAGGTAGGCCTATAGCTGGTTCAGTTAAAAGCTTTGATGGACAGACCGGCTGTGTATCGAACATTTTATAAAGAAAAATAATTTGTACATGTTTCAAATAAAAAAATTTCATATAAATTTTTATAAAAAAATAAATTTTATTTTTAAAAAATATAAAAAAAATTATTATTTATTAATAAAACTCATTATTTTATAACAAATTTGTATAAAACTTGTTTCTAATATTATTCTTTACAAAAAATCAATTGGATTGATGTCAACTGTGCTATTTTTTTTTTTTTTTGGACGTCAAGTGTGCTAAATGGTAGAAGGAAGCAGCAGGGTGAACTTGAGAGGCGAGTCCAACATAAAATATGGACATATCAAACACATGCTAGCTCACGGAATAATCTTAGAATCCCGATTTGAACAGGTGGGCTGTTGTTGAGTCCTTAACAACAGACACAATACAATTTCGCCATGTCACATATTTCATATAAACTAAAAAAGGCGCATCACACTAAAATATGAAGTCTGCGGAGCAGAATCCGTAAGCCCCATCGTTCCTCTCATCACATTCCTCAAACTCGCTCACTCTTATTTTGCCGCCATCGCCCACCTCCACTCCATCACCATCCAGTAATTTTGTCGTCACATGCCATATTCGATGCCCACCATCCTCTCCTTCGCCTACCACAAACCAACAATCAATTCAAAATCACAATGAAACTCACTCTCAAATCCGCAATCTCATATCAAGTATAGAGAATAAGCTTAAGAGAGCATACCAAAGTCTCTATCCGTCGTCGGTGGCGCGAGGTTGACGCCATAAAAACGTCAGCAGTGACACTGGGTAGAGAATCTCGTCAATGGCATTGAGAGGGTCACGATTAGGAGCTGGCAGTGAGGAGAATTGCAAAAGAGGTGGCTTCCATGCGATAATCAACAAAGAGGGAGGGGAGAATGGCGAATAGGACTGTCGTTTGGGTTTTGTGGGAAATAATGGAAAGTCATAATACCCTAAGTTCCGTGGAAGTGAATTAGGGAGATAATGAAAAGACAGCATGCGTAATACCCTGCAATGGGGGGACATGGTAGTTAAAGTGAGTTGTCTACATGGAAATCACCCATTTGAGGGTTGTTGGTTGGGAAAAGATAGTTGAACCGATTATAAGATTAACTCATAATCTTAAATATAGTCGTACATTGTGGAAGTATCGCACACTTCTTTTAAAAAATAATAAAATCTATTATTGTTATTATTATTTTATAAATTTTATATTTACTCACTCTCTTTAAAAAAAAGATGCATTACTTACACACTATATAACTTGCAAATATCGTTTCTTTTTTACACATCCATTACATTCTTATTATATTGTAATGACATGGCCGCATTCATAAGTCTATGAATTTGTTAAAGAAAAACTTTAAACCGGTCCAGATGTTTTAATTCATTAAACAGTCATCCAATAACAACCTTCCACGTAGTTCTTTCACTTTACATCACACTATAGAAGCACACATTTGACTAAAACTCATAACAATTGAAAAAAGCTTATTGCGAATTCGAAACCCCTCCCTTGCAAAAAGACAAAATCACGACTCTCGCATGAGCAAGAGAGATACAAAATTAACACGAGACACTTGTGGAGAGACCAAGGGGTGGCAAAGGGAGTGGGACCCTAGGAGGGAGTGTTGACAATAAGTACTCCAGTAAGAACATCCTCATTGGCTTGACCAAAGTCTAATAATAGTTAAACTTTAGTCAATATATGCTAAAAAACCACTACATTAAATTAGGCATCTTTATAAAATTTTAAACTTCTATTATAGTGATTTTCAAGATTTGTAGGTGAACAATAGATTAACCAAACATTAAAATATTTTATTATCACTCATCTCACAAATATATGTAGGTATTTTTTGTAATTTAGAAATTTGGTTCGATTTATTATTATTAAATATAAAATGTGATAAAAATAAATAAATTAGGTAATATTAATTAGAATATTAATTATTAAGTTAATTATAATGATAAGTTAATTATAATATAATTATTATTAATATTAATATTTAATAAATGTGATAAATATTAATATTAATTTAATTAGAATATAATTATTATTAATATTAAATTAGTAGAATTATAAAATATGATACAAATAAATTAAATAAAAACTATTAAATTATTAATATTTTATTATTATATAGAGAGTAAATGACTAATTTAATGTAAAAATTAAATTTAAATAGAATAAAAAATATATATAATATTAATTAAATTTTAAATATAAATTTAACTAACTCAATGAAAATGCTCTGACAAACCTCCTAAAGAGATTTGCTGGTTCGAGCTAGATTGAACAAAAAAGGACAAAATTGAGATCAGCTGGGCATGAGAGCGTTGGGAGAAGGAAATGCTTCTCCACAAAAAAGGTCATAGTTATGAACCAGTTTTCTCGAACTCGCTCTCTCCCTCCCTCTCTCTCTCGTGGTGATTGTTATTTATCTCATTTATAAATAATTCAATTTTTTAAATTATAAAATAATAATAATAATAATCATATTTTAATAATATTTTATTTAATTTTTAATTTTAATTTCAATTCATCTCTTATCTGACCAAAAAAAAAAAAAACGAGATCAAATCATGAAGGCTTTTATCTGATATGGGCGAGAGGCTTCCATGGGTGTTATCTTTATCTTTCTCTCTCTCTAATCATGTGTGTGTGTCTGTGTAGTATATATATTTCTCCATCTTCCCACGTCTAATTGTTATTGGTGGGCTAATCAGTTGGGCTGTTCAACTCAATTTGTTATTAAAATATAATTAGTAATGTCATATATATAAAAAAAGAAAAAAAAAAGTGTGGCAAGGAAGGAAGTCGAATGTAAAAGATAAATAAATGAAATTGGGGTATTATTATTACTATTCACTTATTTATTATTATTATTTAATATTTTATTAGAATATTTTATTATTTTCTTATTACTATTTACAAGATATCTAAATTTCTTTCACTATTCAAACGCGTAATGGTTGGAGTATGGAGAATGATAAAGGTTTGGCAATATGGCCTAGTGATCAAGGGGTCGACTGTTGGGTTTCAATCTCCAGCATAATACTACCTACCTACCTACCTACAATAAAGAGTGTGGAGTTCATCAAATTACGGGTGGAATACAGCTTTTACCAGATGATAATGAATTTGGATTTTTCTAGTGAAATCCAAAACATATATAAGAATGGTGTGAACATAACATATGATGGAATTAAAAGTCAGAAGGATCTGAGATTAGCGATAGATAACTACAACAACAGTACTTAGAAGCAATCAAATTTAAAAAAAAAAAAAAAATAGCAACTAACTATCTGCTCATTTACATTACTATTGCGCAGCTGCGCAATGGGGAAGGCAGAAAATAAAACAGATTCGTAGTCGTGTCATCATGGAGAAGTGACGTGTTTTCTGATTCTGCTTGAGCGCCTAACCGGAGTTACAGTCTCCTCGTCTCCGTGTCCCTGATAAAGAAACAATGCATAAGTAATGCAACCCAGTTTGCAAGATTTTTGTAGTAAGAGAGATACGTAGTTTTCTTGAATGGATACACTTACGTGGTGCTTGATCGGAATTTTCTCGTACGTAGTAAAACTCCCATAAGAAAGTGAGCCCATGGAGTAATCTGAGGAAGAGGCAAGTGACTCTCTCTTGTAGTTCTTCCTCTGCTCCCTCCTCCTCTTCTGACTCTGAGCTTCGCTCGATTCCTTGAGTCCTTTCTTACTGTAAGAAGAGCTTCTCTGAAAGCTGCTTATTTCCGAAGGACATGATTCTCCCTCCATGTCCACCTCAGTAGGCCAGTTCCTAGAAGATGGTCGCTGGAGGAAAATATGCTCAGTGCTAACCGACATTGGACTGAAATCCAGTTTCTTAATCGGCAGTGGCTGCTCCGCATTTATAGCGGTACTTGAGGTTGCGTTTTTGTCTTTCTTCACGTGGATGAAAACTGTGGAAGTGAAAAGTGTCAATACCACCACCAGCAAAGCAATTCCCAGCATATTCTCTCTGAAAAATCCATCCTTTGTCGCATCAAATTCTGCGCTTTCATAAATTACATCTACTTTGCGCGAATCCATTTTGGCGGAGGAAATTGTCTCACTTTCACCGTTGAGTTCCCCAGCTCCCGAAACTTCAGATTGAACTTCGTCAGCCATTGGAACCATAACGGGCTGTTCCTCATAGTTTACACTACTTTGCTGCCTACTGCCATGGTTACCGGCAGCAAAAACTTCTTCCTCGGTCTTCTCTGCTTCTAAATTACCTTGTTCAGTCACCTGATCTTCCTCTAGAGCCCGAAGCACTTCCTCAAATTCTGAAGCACCGTGCTCTTCTAAAATCTCTTCAGTCTCTTGGCTTACTTCTCCTCCTCCATATACCCGGTCATCAAGTCCTTCTGAACCCTCCTCTCCCAGTGGTTCAACATCAACTTCCGTCTCCCTCATTGAACCCAGCATACTATGTTCGAACTTTTCTCCTCTTCCTTCATGACTACGCCCAAACATAAGATGCCCATCAACGAGAATATCCTCTGGCAAAGTGGTCAAGTTACAATAATGCAAGGGACCCGAAATATGTACACCTCCGAAATTTGGCGTCAGCCCGGAGACGAAGGAGATGGAGTAAGCATACCACTGGAAAAGATTTCGAGCTAGGCCATCAAATTTTGCTTTTGCTGATCCAGCAGTTTCATACGAGTCATAATTCTTGAAGAAGTTAGACACTTTAAGCACAGAGGGCTCGATGAGTTCAGGATTAGAAACTGAGATTGATAAGCCAGCCAGCAAGAGAACCAAGAGCAGCCCAATGCACACTGACCTCGCAAAGAAGCGTTGCTTAGACCCTCCTTTTGCTTCAGTAGCATCCTCTGACAAATCAGTGCTACCGGGGTTAGTTTCAGAAACATGGACCTCTTCTTGCTGCTCCGAAGAAACATCCTCGTTTCCTTGCCGTGAATCATCAGACTCTGTTTCTTCCGAAACTTCAGTGTCTGAAAAGCTTCCGGAAATGAAGCTTTCCTCGAGTCGTCTGCCATCACCGTCCTTGTTGCGATAAAGCTCAATTCGCGGATTCGGTTTGTAATGTAGAAACTGAGGTCGCGGCGAGAGGTAATTAGCTTTAGGATCATAAGGAAGCAATGAAGGGTCCGCATCCAGAGGCGCTACCGTAGGACACGACCACGAACACGAAGAAGTGGGACTAATCTTGAAAGTTGGGTCAAGCTTAACACAATCAGGATCCTCCGACAACGATTTCGAGTCAATCTCGGAACTCAAAGGTACCTCAGGATCAAAGACTTCCTCGCATCTCAAAGCTTCTGAAATTGAAGAAGCTGTGAGAGGTGCCTCCTCCTTGTCATCCGCGACTTCAGTCTTGAAAGTCGGGTCAAGATTAACACAAGCAGGTCCCTCCGACAACGATTTCGAGTCAATCTCGGAACTCAGAGGTACCTCAGGACCAAAGACTTCCTCGCATCTCAAAACTTCTGAAATTGAAGAAGCTGTGAGAGGTGCCCCCTCCTTGTCATCCGCGACTTCAGTCTTGAAAGTCTGGTCAAGATTAACACAATCAGGTCCCTCCGACGACGATTTCGAGTCAATCTCAGAACTCAAAGGTACCTCAGGATCAAAGACTTCCTCGCATCTCAAAGCTTCTGAAATTGAAAAGGCTGTGAGAAGTGCCTCTCTGGCATCCGCAGCTCCAATCTTGATCTCTTGCAATCGAAGTGCCTCTCTGGCATCCGCAGCTCCAATCTTGATCTCTTGCAATCCAGTATCTGCCTTAGCATCGATATCCTCCACTACATCTGAGAATGTCACCGACCGGAACGGTTTTTTTTCGTTGGAGAACGAAAGAGAAGTCCGAGCCGGTTCGTTCCTCTCAGCCAGTATCTTCTTTCTTGGAGACGAGGCGATCTTAGAAGCTGCTGAGATTGTCGGAGACATGAAATTCTTCGTGCCCTTTAAAGAAGCTGGGGATCGGACTCTTCCCAGCTTCGGATTCTGGTCTTTTGGGTTTTCTTTGTCCTCGTGATCTCGCAAAAAAGCTGCACCTTCTCTCCCCATCGAGTTTCTTCGCGTAAAGTCTGCAACTCGTCAACGTGGAAAATAACATATATAAGAAATTGTATGTACCGAAATTTCACATCACAGCTAAACCCCAACTGTTCAGTTGCTGAGAAAACTTTGAATAACATAGAGAAAACTCGATGCTGAATGGTAGACAATAAATGAAGATATTTCCCATTTTCCTGGCAAAAACTATCCATTTCGAAGTATAGAAAAATAAAGGAAACAAATATACTTCTTGGAGTCTTGATGGTGACGGTAGAGAGAAATGATCCTTGTGACAAGATATTTCCTGGAAAATTTTCGTAGCAACTATTCCCATCCAACCAATGAAATAATCGCATAGCTAGTTAATCACAAAAAGGCTCAATTCGTGTTGGATTCATTTTTCGTCTTTATTTCTTGAAAATCCAAAAAAGATAAAAGAGAAAGATACATTGGGAATCAATCTTAACTGTCATTTTATTCTAATTCTCTCCTACGTTCTGGGAAGCCAAACAGACCTTATCATTATCGTAAAAGCAACTAAGAAACGGAAGAAATCAAGAATATTAAAAGAGTCAAACCTGAAGGACTATTAGCCGGAGTATTCGGATTGAAGCCTCTCGGGTTTGCAACAATTGAGGGTCTCGTAAATGGGTTGCCACTGAAACTCCTCCTGATGGGGTTGCTACTCTCTGAGTTTCTTGAGTTGAGATTTGCCCTGCTTAAAATCGCTTGTGAGGAAGATGATTTGTTTGAAGGCACGGCCATGGATTACTCCGAGACTTGAATGACGGGTTGATAGTGATTGTTCAGGACAACAAATTTAAAAAACAAAATAGAGCGAAATAGTGAAATCTTGAGCAAGAATGGCAAGATGTGAGGATCTTGAAGGATTACAATTAAAGACAGAGAGAGATGGGGATGGAGGATTTGATGTAACGGCTAGTTTTCGAAGAGAAAGGGGAAGTTGGGGAATTTAAAGGGCGAGGCTTTTTCGACCGTTGGGAGTGGGAAGAAAAGGTTGTAACCGTTAGATCGTGAAATTATTTTGTAAGGCATAGATTGTGAGAATGCGGGGTAGCCGTTACCCATTTCTGCTTTTTAATTTGGTGTGGATGTTGCTGATCGGTCTTAGAAATCTGATGATTAATTTGTTTATGAAATATTTATTTTCCATTCCATTCTATAGACTTATCTTTGCTTGAGTTTTGCTTTTTTATAAGCCAATGTTATCACATTATAAGACCACTTATAATGTAATCTATTATAATTTAAAAAATAAAAAATAAAAAAATCAATCAGTTTTTAGTATAATGATGTTGAAAATTTCCACATTAATAATGTGTTGGGTGGGTAAAAAATAAAGTTTCTAAATATATTTTCTCTCTACTTTATTTAAGTCTTAGATTTTCCATTTGGATACGAACTATATTAACGATGAACCAACTTTCTATTGTTCTTTCTCCAAATTTTAGTATATAAAATGGGAGAAATACAAATGAAGTAGGGGTTATTAGATTTATAACAACCATCATAAAATGTTTTCGAACTCATTTTATATATCTATTTTTCACATTTTGAGTACTGTTATTGGATTATCTTAAACTTACCATTCGGATGGCCCTCTTATGGTGCATGAGGTATCATGTAATATATTCAAAACAAAAAAACGCCCAAAACACAAAAAGGGAAAGACTAAAATCATAAGTTCTTTCTATCACTTTTGTATTTGTATTTTTTGTTTTTTTAATAAATTACGTGGCACCACGTAATAATGTCATATCAAGAAAGTCATTTGAACGATAAGTTTCATATGGTCAAGTAACATTATTCTTCACGTTTTAGATGCTAAAGTTTAAATAAGAGCATTACTATTCATCATTCTTATACACTACACTTTTTTATTATTTATTAATTTTAATTTTTTTTTATTCTTAAACTTATTAAAATTTTCTACTCATCATCTATATATTATACATTTAATAAGAGAATAAAATGTAGTATGTGGAGATGATAAATACAATTTTTCTTTGAATAATATAAGAATTTACAGAAATCTTGATAATATTCTAAACTGGGTAGGAAAAAAATTTACAAGATGAACAATACCTACTATACATAGAGGGTTACTGTAGCTAATTATATTTTACAATTCATTTTACATAATTGGATGAAACTTCATTTTAGAACAATTCTTTAAATAATTTACATATTTTGTATAATATAAAAGTCATTTAGTGTATTCTTAAGGGCTGGGCTTCACGATTGTGGGAGGAAGAGCCAAGAGAGGTCTGAGACTCTAAGTGATGAGAGAGAGAAACGACACGGAAAGGGAGAGGATAAATGAGGAAGAGTGGAGGGGAACGACGTTGCCTAGTGTGTTAAACCAAACAACGTCGTTTCTTATTATTATTTTTTTTTCCTTAAACTTAATTATAAAACGATGTCGTTTAACTCACTTAAGTTAAACAACGTCTTTTATATAATAATAAAATAATATATATATTATTCTCTTTAAAAAAATCATTATTTTTAATAATTTCTCTACTATTTTATTTTTTTCCTTTGTTTTTGTTTTTGTTTTTTTTTTTTTTTGTGTCTCAATTCAAGTTTGTGATTTTTTAATATTATATTTTGACACTAATATCTGTACTTTTTTAATGTTTTAAATATATACTCATTTTATAAATAGTTAATTCTTTCATATCTACACATATCTCCATGATTCACACTTGTATGTGCTCACACATATATACATATATTCTATTAGTTATCAGTTTATATTTACATATAATATATATATATATATAATTCCAAAACAGCACACTAAAATGCACCAAAACTAAAATTTACGTTTTAATACTTAAATATTCCATTTCTTCTTTTCTTGATTTCTCGTTAGATAATCATCCTTCCTATGTTTGGAGAAGGATTAGTCAAGTTAAGGGGGTTCTAACTTCTAATACAATTTTATATGTGGCGAGTTGGGACTGATCAGGACATTATAATTTTCAAGGATTATTGGCTTCCAATTTGTATACCTTTCACTACTGGAGGCGATTTGGATTGTGATGTTGTAAGTGAGCTCATGGATATGGAGGTTCCTTAGTGGAATAAGGAGAAAATGTCCATAAATTTTCCAGTTGAAATACAAGAGGCTATATTGAAGCTTCCCTTGAGTTTTACTGGTCTATAAGACAAATTAATTTGGGTTGATAAAAAAATAGATTTTTTTCAGTCAAACCTGCTTATAGAAGAGCAGCCGAATGCAGTCAAAGTTCTGCTTATAGAAGAATTTTGCATGGAGACTCTTCCATGATATTCTTCCTACCACTCAAATGCTTAAAATGAGACATTCAATGATAGATGAAAGTTGTCCATTTTGTCATAAACAGGTGGAAAGTTGTCTAATTGTTCTTCATTGTGAACAGGTTTAGAGGTATGGCTTTAGAGATATCCTACCATATTTATTGAGTTTCATTCTTGTCAAAGTGTCGGTGCTTTCAGTTTGCTGCGGCATGCGGTGGAGTCTTTGGAATGGATGAAATATGGCTATTTTCCAACAGAAGCACATAGCACATGATGATACTGTTCATAATGGTTTAAACTTAATACGAAGCTATCATCAAGTACATCCCCAAATACAAGTAACATAAATGCGGTGGGTGCTGTTTTATATATTATTTGCAATGTGGTGCAAGAGGCTTGTGATGTTGATAGTGTGGAAGCTTTTGCAATTCTTAAGGGTTTGAAATTTATTTATCATACTGATTTTCCAATACTTATTATTGAAAGTGATTCATAAACCACAATACTAAATACGAATGAAGTGGATTGGCCAGCGCAATGTGTTATTTTAGTTTATATCAAATGCTTGTGTGAAGGATTTCCAAGTGTGAAATTCCATCATTTCCCTCGTGAATCAAATTCTGTTGAGCATGATTTTGTAAACATGTGGAGGATATCAAGATTTGGTGGCAGTCTATTACAAATATGGTCAGACAGTTTGTTATTATTGAGATGTCTATGCAATTGAATTGTTGTAATGCTTGTTTTATTTGAATTAAGTTATTTCAATTATATAAAAAAGGTAACCGGAACGAAATTTAAAACATTACGAACCCATAGTCCATACAGGCAGGGCATGTTTTATTCCACCGCATGTGCTCTTCTCTTGCACAGACTAGTCTTTAGTTCTCAAACCTAGCACTGTTCACCTGAGTTCCGGATCGGGTACCTAGGTATACCAAGTCCAGAACCCAAGTTTCAAACTCGGGCTAGAACCAGGCCTGAGTTAGCCCGGTTAAGATTAGAGTCAGAACCCGAATGAATTCGAATTTTTGAAATTGGAAAATCTGGGTTTTGGATTGTACCCTTTTTTTTTTTTATTAACTTAAGAGACAACACCAAAATTCAAATGCCAAAGGAAGAATTATATATCAAAGGTGCCACACCGACCATCCAATAAAAGAGATTTACTATGTATCGATCACTATTCACTCTCATATTCTACACCTATAATTTTTTCATAGGATATATGAATATTTTTTATAAGATATGTGGATATTTTTTATAGAGTTTGAAGTGTAGAATGATAAATAGTAGATAATGAGAATAATTTTTCTTCAATAAATGCCACATGCTTTTGTCAACAAGCTTTTGACAACAAGCTTCCATAGATCTCACATATGGAATATGGGCCGGATGCCCAATTTGGTCAAATACTCGATAAAAATAATCTCAGATGCAGGTCTTAGGATGACCATGTTCAGTTTAGTTATATTATATGCCTTTCACGTGTGTATATATTAACATATATATCAAGATTTCAATGTATTTTTTATGCATTCTATTAATATGATTGATTGCATTATTTTTTATTAATATATATGCATTTGTCATCTATGTTTTTTACAAACTTTGCCGTGTCCATGCTTCTGTTTCAAACAAACTTCACAAAGAATCTTTTTGAGTTGAACACTGCTACATTGGGAAGGCTTTTTGAGATTTTTTTTTTAAATTTTTTTTATGCATTTTTTAACTCATTTAAATATTTAAAAAAATTCATAACATCATTAAAAAAAAATTTATTTAATCATTAAATAAAAAAAATAGATAATCGAAATCTGTTGTCGAGTTCCAAAGTATTTTTCTTGAATTTATGTTCATTTAATTACTAAAAATGAAAAAAAAATCAAAACATTGAGAGAGAAAAAAATAGAATACGAGTTAAAATTTGGTATCCGAACCAATCTACCCGAACTTTTTGGGTACTCAGTTCAGATTTGTTTCAGGCCGAAACCCGGTTATCAGAATACAACCCAACCCGGACAGGCAGGAAAACCCGGCCTGGATGAACATAATGTTTTAACAAAAACTCTATATGCAAACGGGGTGGTGCAGTCGCCATGCAAACGGCTGACGTGGAAAATTGAAAACGGCGTCGTTTTCAATTTTCCACGTTTTCGCCGTTTGCATTTTCGTTTTCCCCCCATTCCCATTTCTCCCTCCTTCGAGTCTGAGATCCCCAATCCTCCTTCCCGCTTTCGAGTCTGAGATCCCCAATCCCCCTTTCCATCTCCGTTTCTCACCGCAGCAATCGAAGACCCTTCCATCTCCGTTTCTCACCGCAGCAATCGAAGACCCTTCCATCTCCGTTTCTCCCCCCACCAATCGAAGACCACCGGTGCCCTTCCTCTCTGTTTCTCACCCCACCAGTCGAAGCCCACCGGCGCACAAAAACTCTAGCCCATCGTCTCTGTGTCGCGGCGAGGCGAAGATCCAGCTCCAGAATCCCACCCTCGCCCTTCCACTCTAGCCCATTCCTCTGTGTCGCGACGCGGAAGCCCATCCCCTTCATCCCGAAACCCTAACCCAAACCCAGCCCATCTCCTTCATCCCGAAACACTAACCCTAACCAGCCAATATCCCTCATCTCGAAACCCTAGCCCTAACCCAGCCAACCCGAACCCTAACCCTAACCCTAACCAGCCCCTTTCCCTCATCCCGAAACCCTAGCCGTGACCCAGCTCATTAAGGAAGAAGGAAGAGAGTCGCCCCTGTCCGGTCCAGGTTGAAGGCAGGTTCAAATTTGTTCTGGCCTTTTGATATATTCTCATTGTAAACAAAAACTCCCAAGGTAGCTAAAACAGGTATGTTTTTTTTTTGTGTGTGTGTGTGTGTGATGTTAAGAAACGCCAATTTGAAGTTGGAAACAATAGTGTTCTGTTCAAAGTGGGGTTATCACCTTCAGGGACCATGCAGATTTACATGTTTAATATTAGCAAGTAGAGAACCATATTTTCTAACTGCAAAACATCTCTAGCACCAATCATACTATTGGTTTTGAGCACTAAGCTGTGGCAATAATGTGTTTCCAGTTTAACAAGACTTTGAGTAGCACACTGTAAATCACTGGTTGCATTCTCGTGGAACACCATTCTTAACATGTGATACTTTTTATGTGAGAATATGATCTACCAAAGGTTCCCTTTGAAGTGGAATTCACATTTGAAGAAGTTGAGAAACAAATCTGTTCATCAGACTACATTGGAAAGTATACCTAACCGAATTTGCTTCAAGAAGATGTCATGGCCTCATATTAAAAAAAAAAAGTTTCCATGGAATGTTTGCTTGCCGATACATAGCTGCAATTGTACTTACAAGTTAGATTTCAAATATATGGATGACTTTTACCTAGTTGATGGGAATTTGATTTATAAAGTTTTGAGCAAAATACTGCATGTATTATGAATTGTTTAGTTTTAGATGTTTATCAACTAGAAATTGAATATGTTCATGGGTTGTTCAGCACTCTGCATCTGCACAATTAGATTCTTCTGCAGGTGCAGAGTGGTTTGAGAAACTTTTTTCAGTTTTGGTTGTAGGAAAAGACTAGAGGCATGATTGCTGGTTGCTATGATACTAGACCCTCAAACCACTCTTAAGGCATTCCAATTTTATTTTATTTGGTATGCTTTTATAATCAGTGCATGAGGGGAATCTCTGTCCTTTTGCCTCTTGTTTTAGTGTTGGAAAAGACTCTGTTTGACTTGTTGCCACTGCTTTTAGAAACAAGAATCCATTGAATGGTTAAGAACTCCATAAAAGTCATGTGACAGAATGGAGGGAATTTTATTTCAAATAAGAAGGGTCGTGCTTTTTTTTTCAGTGCTTCCCTGTATGTGTGTCTTTTTTATATGTGTGGCTTTCTGTAATTAGTTATTTAGGTTCATGTTAGAATGTCGTCGTCATCACTGTCTTCTTCATCCGTTGGCAAACGTACTGCGGCAAAGCCCTTGTGCTTCTGTGACGTTGAAGCTAATTTGAGATACTCAAATACTAAGGCAAATCCTGGACGACCCTTCTTAGGGTGTTCAAAGTACAACACGAAGGTAGCTACAGGACTTACTTTTTGATATAAGTACAATGAATTGATTAATATTACGTATCTAACATTTGAATTGATTTTCTGTGCAAATATTAGGGATTACCACACTGTAATTATTTCAAGTGGGTAGATAGTGAGCAAGACATAAAGCTAGAAGAAAGAAAAAAATTTAGTGTCAAGGAAAACCGAGGAAGAGCTCCAAAAGAGACTCAGCGATATCGAAAATAAAGTAACTGAGCTCCTTAAGATAGTGGATGACATCAAGAAGATAGAGTTGGTGCTATATAGTATATCGGAGGAGATCCGGAAAAAGGAGTCGGTGCTTCTTGAGAGAGAAGCTGCCTTAAGGCGTTCACGCATGTTATCCCGTCTGTACTTTGGTGTTTTTGTAATTATTTTTTGCTATTTATACCTTTGGTAGTGGTTTATGTTACATTTAAATATTCGGAAGTTGTAGGTTAAGTGTTATTAGTTATTTAGTGTTATATATTACTTATTTAGTGCTGTAAATCTTTAGTTTAAATCTTTAGTTTAAGTGTTATTAGTTGTTAACTGTTATTAGTTATCTACAAAACTGATTTATTAGTTAAGTATTATTTAAGGTGTTATAAGTTATTTAATTTGTATAATTAGATTTGTATAATTAATATAAGGTGTTATAAGTTATTTAATTTTTTTGAAGTTAAATTATTCTCAAATTTAGTTGTTTTTTTTTTATATTATTTAAAGAACTGTAATTATTTCCCGATTCTCTCGTCTTGGAGATCCATGCTCATGACAGTGAGTTTGCATAGACAGTGAGTTTGCATAGATAGATCAAGCTCCATGGCAAGGACATTCGAAAGTGAAGAATGATAGCAATTTCATTCACGTCATTTGAGAAAAAGTGAAGAATACCTAAAACAATCCTTACACTTCATTAGCAATGTACGTGAATGACCATTTGCCAATTGAAAATGCCACCTGCACTGGTTGGCCAACTACTAAATAAATACAACCAACGCAAATCTGCAGCAACTAAAGAAAGTTCTCCAATTGACCATTTGGCAATTAGGGACTTGCTCAAATCTTGGAACTCTACTAATATTAATATAAGTAACAATAAAAATCTGCACACCCATTCAAAAATAATGTGAAATAGTATCACTTTTGAAGCTATGTGAATATAACAAGATTACACAAAATTTAATCACCAACCTTCATACTTACAAGATAAAAATCTGCACACCCATCCAAAAATAATGTGAAATAGTATCACTTTTGAAGCTAGGTGAATATAACAAGATTACACAAAATTTAATCACCAACCTTCATACTTACAAGATAAAAATCTGCACACCCATCCAAAAATAATGTGAAATAGTATCACCTCTTAAGCTATGTGAATATAACAAAATTACACAAAATTTAATCACCAACCTTCATACTTACAAGATAAAAATCAAAATACTTAGTCAATACATTTATACCTTCCTTCTTACAAAATACTTACAAAAACTCATCAAATAACACCAACCTACATTTCTTCTTACAAAATAAATACAAGTCGATGCCACCATAAGACACACGTGGGAAACCTTGATTATTCTTATTCCCGCAATCCTCATTCCCAAGAGCAACATGGCTCAACTCAAAAGTTCTGGATGTCCCATTGCAGCTCGCATAGAACCCCATCTAGAATTAGGATCACATCTAGCAAACTCAATCCTTTTCCAAGGCATTTCTGTAATCAAGCCATTTATCATCATAAAATAAAATTATTGACTTCTTTTTAGCACCAAAAACTAAGGCTGCGTTGTACAGAACATGAATTGATCAACTTAATGTAACTTGGAGTAATTAATGCTAACACTCCACCAAAATCAAATTACATAAAATGCCTACGTGGAGAAACTCAAAGTAACCAAGTCCATCACTTGAGTTCACTCATGGATTCTCTACACCATCAAAAGCACTCCTACTGGAAAATATACTATATAGTCTTGGATCAAGAAGAGAAAATCTTGATAAAAAGCATGACTACTGAGCCTACACCAAGCAACAATCCAGATGGTATCACAACAATTCTTTTTAAAATTCTTTTTTAAAAATCCTACGGCACCAAGTTATTACACTCAGAAGCCTCTATGAAGTTATTAAAATTCTTTTTAATAACTACTACACTACACCAAGCAACAATCAAGAGCAATTGATTTTTGATATGGCTCATAAATTACATTGTAATACCTTGTGTATCTTATAAAGCTTGCAGAGTCACTAATGGTCAACTTCTTGCACTGGTTGTGATCCATCACAATCCAGGGAGGTCCGGTCGTGCGCCATTGAACCCAAAAAAATCTGTTATGATCAATATGAAAATATGAATGCCATTTAAATATTACAATTAAATTGTGTAGAGTTTAGAAACATTACACTTTCTTGGCTACCCATCACTGTTTCTCGGTGTTCGATTCCACTACTGTGAACTACTGAGCTGTCTATAACAGTCTGTTTATAAATAACAAAATACTTAGTAAATTGTAAAGGGATGAAAAGTTACCATTTCAACTTACGAAAATAATTGTTTGGCTTATAAATAGAGGTATTTTTGATACCTGCACTTCTCCAGGGTAGGTGATATCCACTTCTGATTGCCCAAATAAATTCCTGCGCGTGCCAATGGCTAGTGTATCTCCAACATTGGAACTCACATCTCCCTAACAATAACGTAACAATTAAAGAAACTTTTTCTAAGTTTACATTATAAAAGTACAAGACATTCACACGTTAAAGGAATCAAATAAATATTTTTAATTCTCCCAATGTTAAAACATTCACCTGTTTGGCTTTCCCTCTGGCTTGGGCTTTCTTTTGTTTGGCTTTCACCTTTCGTATGTCTGTCTCCATCCTGGATGCTCTTCTCAGAGATGGGGGTCTTCCTTTCCCTCTGACAACAAGTGGACTCTTGACTTGTTGTGAACCAGCAACTGCAGTTGTGTCCAGTGTCATGTAACCAGCATTCGAGTCTGTTATGGGCAAAGAACTGATTAAATATGACATCATTAAACAACAAAAAATTAAGTAATTTTCTTTCTTCATTCATAAGTAGGAATTAAGTACTTATAAAGAAGTAAACAAGATAAATAGACTTTAAACCTGTTTGGGTCAAAGATCTGTTGCGTGTTTGCTCGCGATAACATTCAGTCATCTCATGTATCCTCTTCTTTGCATCATCGAATTGCTCTTTAGAATCCGCCGCATATGTAATCATCCCATAACACATATTCAACAAAATGGAATATCTATTACCATTAGGCCTCTGATCCCCTGCGTCATAGCTACTGCGGATTAACGTGTATCGCCTCTTGATGTCCTTTCTCCATCGGTCTAAAATGTACCGATTTGGCAATGATTTTATACCGTTACATTTGAATACAGCCAAAATATGCCTACACAGTATCCCCCTCATCTGAAACAACCCACATGAACACTTAGCATTGCAGTCTTCTTCATTAAAGTCCACTGAATATGTAACCATTTTACTGAACTCCTCAATACGAATTTCGTCTTCTACCAAATAACTCTTCATTACACCATCTGATGTACGTAGACATGGATCCAAATCAAGCACACCTATTACTTGCTGCTGCACTTCTCTAAATTTAGCGTTAGTATACAACTCTTGGAATTTCTTTTCAATTGGAGATCTTGATACACAGGGAATGACCTGGGTAAATGATTGGAATTCTGCATGATTTTCATTCTCAATTTTCTTCTTCAGCGCACTGTCAAACTGGTCGACAAACTCCTTCAAGTTTGTTTTTGAATGCACATAACCATCAAAAAAAGCATTCATACTCTCGCTGCGTTGGGTTGTACTCATTCCAGCCCAAAAGTGCTCTTTCAGGAAAACCGATACCCAATGCTCACGTTCTACATATAAACTTTTCAACCATGGATTCTCATGTAAGTCATATGTGTTAAGAAACTCGGCCCAACATTTCTCAAACTCCTCAATAGTTTGTGTGTCGTACACACATTTCATTAGTTGAATTTTCAGCCCACTTCTGTATGCAGCATATGACCCAAGCTTCTCAGGTACTTTCTTCAGTATATGCCATAGGCATAATCTATGTCGAGTTTCTGGAAAAACAGTAGCAATTGCATTTTTCATTGCTCTGTCTTGATCAGTAATAATAGCCTTTGGAGCTATACCATCCATACACTGCAACCAGGTTTGAAATAACCATGTAAAAGTCTCAGTGTCCTCACTGGAAATTAACCCAGCTCCCAAAAGAATCGACTGCCCGTGATGGTTTACACCAACAAATGGTGCAAATGGCATCCCATACCTATTCGTCAGGTATGTGGTGTCGAATGTAACTACGTCACCAAAATACTGGTAGGCTGCCCGACTACGTGGATCTGCCCAAAAAACATTTTTTAACCTTCCTTCATCGTCTAAATCCATCAATGAAAAAAATCCATTATTCTTGTACTGCATCCTCATAAAATAATCTTGAAGTGCTCCAGCACCACCTGCGCCAAGTCGTAGATGTCGTGCTTTGTCGATGTAATTGCGACAATCCTTTTCTAAAAATGGCAAGTTCTCAAAGCCACCTGCGCCAACGACAAGAGAGCCGTAACTCTTATTCAGTCGGATCCCAGCTAAATCGTTTGTGTCTAGGACTCTTTTAACAGAGTCACTCACTTCTCTGTTACATCGAAAGAAGCGGGATTTCATTGGGCTCAGACCGTGATTATGTGTATTATGGACTGTTGTCAACCGCATCTTTCCCTCAACTCTTAAGGCATTAATCCTTGCCTTACAGTCCGTTTTTCCCGTCGGACGTGGGTTGGCAAGATTAGAACTCTTATTTCGGGCCTTCCCTCCCCGTGCACAACCAAGGGTGACATATCTGACACTCTGATCCTCTGACCTCTCACTCCTTTGTGTCATCACCCCAAACCCACATTTTTTACCATAATGCTTATAATAGCTGAACAACTCTTCAAATGAATTGAACTCCATCCCCGACTTTGGTTCCTCAACGATATCATCACCATCCGACGATGGCACTACCTGAGGTGTACCGGTAGTGCCATCGTCAGTTGGTGTACCGGTAGTGCCATCGTCAGTTTCCCGTTCATCTGGTCTAGCAGAAGTACATGGCGCTTCAGTTTGCAGACAATCGGGTCTATCTTCTTCAGTACCAACAGTACCAACTTCTGCGCTCGTTCCAGAGCTTGTACCGATAAATGGCCTCGGAGGTCCCATCCCAAATTGAAATGGGTAACCAACGTTTAGCTTAAAACAAAAAAACTAAAACATTTAATTTGTTTAAAAAATTATTATCTTATAACTAAAAAACAATAAAGGAGTTGAAAAATCACCTGCATGTTGCTTGGATTATTGGTCCTATCTGGATATGGCAAGAAAGCTGGTGGCCATGCAGGCACTGGTCCAAAATAACCGTGCATGTAATTTTGATAGTTTAGTATACCAGTTTGAGGGATGTCCTAACAAAATAATAATAATATTAATAATTATAATGTTAAACATAAAGTAACAATTAATTTTCTTAATTATGAAACAACATACTGAATTTGACGGATTTGAGTTAGATGGTGTTAGCGGAAATTGGTGTTCTTCTCCTTTTCCCATGCCCTGTACAAGTTGTTCAATATCCAAGATCAGTCTTTGATAAGTTATCAAGAAAATTACTTCAATCAACCAGAAGACTAATATTGTACATACTGCTTTCAACAAAAAAAAAAATGATAAAAATATTAGCATGAAATATTTTTATCATCAATATTAGCATCAACCAAAAGACTAAGTTGTTCAATATTAGCATCAAATACTGTTTATACATGATGGAGATGATTGATGCCTTTCTTCTCAACTAAATTTTGAGAAGTTGTAAAATCAATTTTAGAATTTAACGTACCACATTATAATTTTTTTAATAACAATTACATTGACCATTGGAATTCTGCAACACAAATTATATGTATGGATGATGGAGTTGCACACGTGGGAATCAATGGAGGGACAAATTTGACTCGTATAACACGAACATCCAAAATCTCGTCTCATAATCCATTAAGGAAACATTAAATTCAAAGATATCATTTGACTCCCAAAGGTAGTCACAGCCACTCATTGACTTTTCTCTCCAAATTGGGATCAGTGATTAGTTATTCTATTTCCATCTCCTTAATTAATAATCTTAAGCTCCTCCAAGAATAAATCTGGGCCTCCTTTTTCCGGCATTTATTATCAGTGTATTTCATCTCCAGCTCATATTATGATAGAGTTGGTTTTGTTTCTTTTGCATGATGCTTTAATTTGGATTTTTCTATAGAAAATATAATCCCCAAGTAAAATGCAGAAAACAATTTCATACACAAAATTATTGATGTTTCCTGTTGTATATTTAACGACAACTAAACCATAATATTTAAACCACAATATTAATATTTAACCACTAAATTAATTGTTCAGCTAACAAATTTTCACATAAACAACTCTATGCAATGCAAAAATTTTGAATTTAACAATATCAAATCTAAATCATAACAGGTTGTGTAAGGAAAAAATTAACTAAATTACAACAGAAAAAAATCACCTAAATCATAACGTGCTGTGAACAAAAAAACTAATTTATGGAAGAAAAAAATCACCTAAATCATAACGTGCTGTGAACAAAAAAACTAATCTATGGAAGAAAAAAATCACCTAAATCACAGAAGAAAAAAAATAAGCAAACTAAATCCTTGCTTCATGTCAGTGACCACAACATTTAATCAAATAAATGGCAGAATTCCAGATCAAAGTAGAGATGAAGTTGACCCACAGTGCGACGGAATGGGGACGAAGATGACCGTCAAACCGACCCACGTCGCTGACCCGAAACGCTCGCCCACAGCTGACCCGAGATGATGGCCCACGAACCTGACCCGCCAAAGCCCACGAACCTGACCCGTCGAAGCCCACGAAACTGACCCGCTGAAGCCCACGAAACGAACCCAAACGAAGCCCACGAACCTGACCCAGCCCAACGCAGACCGGCCGTGACCCAGCCCAACGCACCCACCGACGATCTCTGGGTTTCAATCTGCAGACCAAACTCGCTCCAGCATACACGAAGAATCAATGGCTTCTGTTTCTCCAAATCGCCCGGCGCATACACGAAGAACCACGAGCGGGAAACGAAATGAACTGACCCAGCTCCGCTTTTCATTTTCGTTTCATTTCGTTTTTTTTTTTTTTTTTTAAAGGCTGACGTGGCATGACGCCACGTCAGACGACTGCACAGCCGACTACGCGAGGCGACTGTATATAGAACTATTGATGTTTTAAACCCCACCAATCCTCTCACTCATCTTTCTGACGCAAAAACCTCCCTCTTCCACTCAGAAACTCTACCATGTCCCTCCTCTTCAGAGCCTACCCTCTAATATCCCTCCGCTTCAACTCTCTCCCTTTCCTCCGCTCAATTCTTGAACCCTCCCCCAAAAAACTTCACAGAAACAGAGCCGTTTTCTCCATCTGCGCTTCCTCGTCCACCTCCGGGACCCGCATTCCCATTCCCAATTCTTCATCATCCCTGCTTGAAAACTCTCTCGAATGGGTCAGCCGGACCGGTTTTTGCGGTTGCTTATCCGCGGCAGATTTGGGTAAACGGGTTCGGCTCTGCGGGTGGGTCGCGCTCCACCGCGTCCACGGTGGTCTCACCTTTCTTAATCTCAGAGACCATACCGGTACCGTTCAGGTATGCTTTCTTAATTAGTTAATCAAATTAAAGAAAAAATTCGTACAGACTTTGCTATATCTGCTAGAAGGTTCACTTCGAAGAAACTATTTTGTTTTTTTTTTCTCTCGGAAAAACAATTGGTGCATTTGATACTGCTACGATGGTATTGAGTGGTGGTAGTGGTGGTGACAATGGTTACTGTACTACGTGTAGACATATCATTGCTCTTCCTAGTTCGTGCAGTTCTTAATTTGATTTGCCTTTTTCTTACGTGTAATGATTTTTTTAATGTCAATTTCGTCAAATTTTAGATTACAACGCTGCCTGATGAGTTCCCTGATGCGCATAGCACTATCAACGACTTGAGGCTTGAGTATGTGGTCGCCGTGGAAGGCATTGTTCGATCTCGGCCCAGTGAGTCGGTTAACAAGAAAATGAAAACCGGTTTGATAGAGGTGAACCTTTTTTCATTTATGATTACCTAGTTATCAAAGTTACTTGCCCATGATGATCGGTGTGATGTCGGATGTTCTTGCTGTTGGTGCATTTTTTTTTAACAAGTGTCTTGGTGCTGGTGCAATAAAGAGAAATGCAAGTGTGTGGTCACGAAAAACCAAAACAAAAATTAAAGATCACGTCATTTTGTTATCACTTTCCCCTCACCTGGCATATGCGTTGTTTACTGTCTCATTCATTCAATTTGATATTCTCTATACATCCAGGTTGCTGCAGAGCTTGTTCAAGTATTGAATGCTGTGAAATCGAAGCTACCATTCCTAGTTACCACGGCAGAGGCTGCAAAAGATTCCATTAAGGAGGAGATTCGTTTGAGGTAGCTGGCTTGAAACTACTCTCATCATTGTTTCTGACTCATCTATGTCGGACGCCATGCCTTCCAGATGTATTGATAGTTTTCTTGTTAGTTTGAGCAAGTTCTGAGAATCACAAGGCTGGTGTGCATATACATGCATATTAAAAAAGCCCTCTCTCATACGAACCTTTTGACCTTTTGTTTTTCTCCCCAGCTCCTCTTATTTCACTTTTGTCTCATTTGTTTCATTAGCCCACTGACCAGCCAATCACGCATTAGATCTTTCTATTCTCTTCTTAGGAGATGCTTAGGGAAATGGAATGAGATGAGATTAGATGAGATGAGAAATTTGTGAATAGTAGTGGAATAGTTTGAGTTATGATGTTTTATAGGATTTTGGGAAATGAGAGAGAAAAGTTGAATAAAAATATTATGAACTTAACATATTGTTTGAACTTTTAATATTATTTTTATTTTGGGATTTGAAAAAGTTAAATTGTTTTTTGTATTTTGTTTGGAGGTTTGGAAAAATTGTAATGCTTAGGTAATGATTAAATGAAAATTTTGAAATTTTGAAATTTTGAAAATTTGAAATTGAAAATTGTATGTTTGAATGGTGTTTGGATGTTGAGATGTGATGATATGAGATGAGATGGGATGAGATGAGACCATCTCAACATTCAACAACCCTTAGTATTTCTCATATTAGATCTCATATGTTCTCATCTTGTTTTTGTGACTCAAAACCACTCAGCTTTTGGATTTGTTCTTTGGGACCCCAAACCTCAAATCTTGTTGTTAAGTCTCAGATCATGAAGCTCAAGCTCAAAATCAAGGGCTCTCTAACATTCCAAAACCTTGGTAGCATTGTTTAAGTTTGATTGAAATTGTGCTTTTGTCTAGTTTTGTCTTAATCACAAATCAGTTACTCAAGAATCAGATAAAATGAGTTTTGTTAGATTTTGGGAGTGATGTGAAGTTGTTTGGGCTTCAGGTGAATATGTTAAAATACATGGATGTAGAGCTGAGTGTTTGTTTATGCTTGGGTCTTTGGGAGTTGTTCTCAACTAGAAATTTGTAGATTGTATTGGATCTCCCTCCTTTTTCTTTTCTTTCTTTCTTTCTTCTTCTTCTTCTTCTTCTTCTTCCTTTTTTTTTTTTTTTTGAGTTTTTGGCTATTTGATTTAGGAAAAAAATCCCAAGCATGTCTAAGAAATATCTCAAGAGCAATTGTCCTCTCATTCTCACAGCTTCACAGGACACCAGCAATGTTGGTTTTGGTCTACACCCCAGTGTACCCTGAATTTTTGGTCAGATATTATGCAGAAACCAAGCTATCTGACCGAGCTGACCACCAACCTTCTGAAAGCCAGTGAAAACTGACCCATGTGATGGGTATCCCTATAACCTAAACCAAACCTTATCTGCACGCAGTCCTGATTCCTTTAATTTTTGCCAATGTTTCTCACTTGCATTAGTCATATTATTTGTATTTTTTTCATAAATTCTTATTTTAGATCTCATGTCTTTGCCCTATGTGGTTAGTTATTATTCATTAGTGATAGTTCATGGAGTTTCTTCCATAGAATAAAGCACTATAATGGAATTTCTGGTGGACTCACTTTATTTCTTAAAAAATTATGTTTTGACTTTGGAATTGAGGTGGAGCTGGTAGATGTGTGGTAGTTTTATATTTTCATACCAAGGTAAATGTGCTTGTTGAAATTGATGTGAATTTCTTGGATGTATGCTGATCAAAAGGACTTATCTACATGCTATCAGATATCGATGTCTTGATCTGCGGCGGCAGCAAATGAATTACAACATAATGCTGCGACATAAGGTGGTTAAACTTATTCGAAGATATCTAGAGGACACACATGGTTTTGTAGAGGTACCATCCTGTAAATTGTTGTCTATTTTTGTCTTGGAAGTGTGCTTATTTTTCACTACTTTCTACGTTCATCTGGAAAAATGAATTCGTTACCTATAGGCTGTTATCTGCCATTGATTGTTTTCATGGTTATAAGGTAGATTGAGACTCCAATACTCTCTAGATCTACTCCAGAAGGCGCACGGGATTATTTGGTACCCTCCAGAGTTCAGGTATCTATATTTTTCAGCTGCCACTAATTTTGTGCTTATACTTTCTTGCCAGTTATATGCAACAGGCCTCATATACAATCAACTCACAATTTACTCAAGCATAAAAGTTTTGCATATTCTTGACATTTCCATCCTTTTTTCCTCTCCCTATCTTTCTCTGAGGTGCTCTAATTGTCAACTAATCCTAGATGTCTTCCCATAACCTAAAATCATCATAATGCTTCTAATATTACAGTTTCCCAAACAATATGAGTGGAAGAAAGTATAAGATGCTGCCATAAGTTCCTTAAATAAGGGTTCTTTTATATAAAATAAGTCTGGCCTCTGAGTTGGTCAATTCTCACAATTGAATTGTATGTTGAAAACATGAATTCGATTATGTAATTCTCAAGTGCCTTTAACAAGTCATTTTTGGTTTGTTTTCCTGAGTGTATTGGTCCGGGTAATTTATTCACATAAATGAGTAATATTTAATTGAAGCTATGCTTTCTGTGAACTGATGTTTGTTTTTTTGCGTTTGAATTTTGGATGAAACAACACTGCAACGATATATAGCCTTATCATGAAGATACTTGACAGAGATGAGTTTCTCTACTAATGAGGTGTAAGAACCTTACATAATGATTATAGACCTAGTGACTTATGAAATAGATGAATGTGCATATATACCTACCATTTAATGCCTAATATATATCTTTCAGAATTTCAGGGTACTTTCAATCTGAGAATTTTCTTAAGAATCATATATGTTCACATTTATATCTATTTCTTGCAATTCTAAGCTGCATGACCAGCAGGACTATTCACACTAATGTCTATTTTGAAGCCAGGAACATTCTATGCTTTGCCTCAAAGCCCGCAACTGTTTAAGCAGATGTTAATGGTCTCTGGTTTCGATAAGTATTATCAAATAGCAAGGTAACTTTTTCCTGCCTGGCTGTCTGATCCTGTATTGACAATATTTTGTAGCAATATCAATGAAATTTGAGATTCAAGTTTTAATCGCATCCCTGCAGATGTTTTCGAGATGAAGATCTAAGAGCAGATAGACAACCTGAATTCACGCAGCTAGATATGGAAATGGCTTTCACTCCTTTGGAGGACATGTTGAGGCTTAATGAGGATTTGATCAGAAAGGTTAGTTTATATGGTGTAGGTTAGAAGATCTACCTTGTTTATGAGAAGCATCAAGTGGCAGTTCAACAAATAAGTTTGAAGAAGATGATGCAAACTTCCTTGCATGGCTATGAGAAGAATTCTGATTTACGTTTAGAAGATAATGGGGGAACAGCAGGGATGGGAGAAGGAAACAAATGAGTCAGAAGAATTGGAAGAAAACCTCCTTAATAGGTATGAGAATGATCATGTTAAGGTTAGGGCGGAGCGTTAAGGAAGCGAAGGGGAGACAGATGATCTCAAGTGAAATGTTGCTGGAATGCTTTGACTCGTGATATGCAGTAAGGATATAGTATCACTATAGTCGCCAATGAGCTCCATCTCAAATGGAACACGTCCCTCCTCCCCTGGAGAAGGGGATGGATGGTGAGCTTGGGGGGTGTAAAACCACTAGGTGTTTGTGTAACTTATCAATGAAAAAAACAGTATCACTTTAGCCGATGATAATTTTGGTAGAATCAGATTCAATGAGTATTCTTAGGCCTTGTTTGGTTGCATAAACCATCTCAACTCATCTCATCATTACAACTTTTCCAAACTCCCACACAAGATACAATAAACAATTCAACATTTTCAAATCCCAAAATAAAAATAATATTAAAAAATTATATTTTAACAATATTTTATTCAACTTTCAACTTTTATCTCATCTCATCTCATCTGATCTCATCTGTGTAACCAAACGAGGCCTTAAGAGTTTTCCAATAGAGGTCAGATAAACTCTAATTGATGTAATGAATGGTCATGCTCAGCTAGAGTACGGTCAATTGGTCACATGGTTCTTTGAGGCTAGTATAAAATTAATTATTTAACTGTAGGATTGATTCTTAGTAACTGGTGAAAGCAGATAGTAGTATATCAACAAGGCGCCTTTGAGCCGCGTAACATTGCTAGGGTTTATCATGTAATTAGCCAAGCTTGCCAAAGAACCAATCCAGACTCATTGACACCTTTTCAAGAAGCCTGTTGAAACATCTCCACAAGTAGTTTTTGGACATATTTTTGTTTTGATAGTTGAGCTAACTGATGGTATGGCCAGATATTATGTATCAAGTTGTATATTTTATGACGTATTGTATGTTCACTATATTTGAAGATAGCATCAGTCTAATGTCTGAAAATTGTAAAGTTTGATTACAGAAGTATATATTTTGCAGGTTTTTCTGGAGATAAAAGGTGTTCAGCTACCAAACCCTTTTCCAAGGCTTACATATGCTGATGCAATGAATCGATATGGTTCTGACAGGCCAGATATTAGATTTGATCTTGAGTTGACAGATGTACTTGTCTTACCTGACTTGTTTATATGGCACTTCTGCAATTCTGGTCCTACATGACAGATTTTATGATTCCACATTATAACTCAGCTGGTAATATATAATTTTTTGTAGTCCTGAATTCTAAAAAAAAAAAAAAAAAAAACCAAAGTAACCATTAGTGCATATGGTTCCCTTTTCTCTTTCTTGTCATTGCTGTATTTTCAATCTTTAGTTCAAATAGCTTGAATGTAGCACAAAATGTACATTTTTTAATTGATGACAGTAAGCAATGAATGTAATGGTACTAATTTGTGATTTGATGGAGCAAAAATCTCTCCTTTCCTTCATAACTTGCAAGCATCATATAGGGGTTCGTATTGAGCAATTTATATGGGAAATTGCTACTCAATCACTTGATTTTAAGTCACCCAATCCAAATCCAACCTAAAAGTGTTTGTTTTGTGTATAAGTTTCTGGATGCTACAGAATTGGCAGTTGTTGCTTCTAACTTCCTTTTATGGTTATCTTGTACGAGAACTTAGGCTGTAGAAGTTCCTTACATAAGGTTCATGCAAAGACTGAATTGTTGCATATTGTCATGTTGATGATTTGTTATGATGATTGATTTAGTATATAGTCTTTCCTTTTGCCTGGCTTTTATTGATAGGACTTTGTTGATTGGAGCTGCAGGTATCTGATATATTTTCAGAATCCCCCTTCAGGGTTTTTTCAGATACATTGAAAGGTGGGGGGGTTATCAAAGTGATCTGCGTGCCCTCAGGTGCTAAAAATTATTCAAATACAGCTCTTAAGAAAGGTGATATTTACAATGAAGCTATAAAAGGTGGAGCTAAGGGTTTGCCTTTCCTGAAGGTCATGGATGATGGTAACATGGTTCTTCTTCCTCTTTTCTTTTCTTTTTTTTTTTTTTTTTTTGGGGCTTTTTTTGAAGGTGAAGAGATATTTTGTTTCCACCACCCTTGACGGTTTCGGTTTTAATATTCTCATTTAGGGGATCTTGAGGGAATTTCTGCAATGGTATCAAGTCTGGATCCTACAAACAAAGAACGGCTGCTGAGTCGATGCTCTGCTGGACCAGGTGATCTTATGTTGTTTGCAGTGGGTCAAGACGCATCAGTAAATAGAACTCTCGATCGTCTGAGGGTGTTTGTGGCTCATGAGTTGGGGTTGGTTGACCATGTAAGTTTCTAACCTGCCCTCCAGTGTGATATGTGTATAAGCACACCTCCCATTCTCGCTAATCTATTTTTTTTCTTGTGTCTGATGTTTAGTCCAGGCATTCTATTTTGTGGGTCACTGATTTCCCGATGTTTGAGTGGAATGATTCAGAGCAGAGGCTTGAGGTATGTTGAATGTTACAAAAGTGTGAATATATGTAATACATCCTTGCTATTCCAGAAAAGTGTGATAATTCCCATTATGACATCTCTACTGTCGATTGTTTCGTGATGTTATATTATCACAATGATGTTGGAAGTCATGTTTCATTTCACATTTGCTACATTTTTGTATGTATGCATAAAGTTATAGTTTTGCAGGCCTTGCATCACCCCTTCACTGCTCCAAATCCGGAAGACATGAATGATCTTGCCTCTGCTCGTGCGTTAGCGTATGACATGGTTTACAATGGAGTAGAGGTGAATTATTACCTTCTTCTTATTATTTTTGTTTCTTTCTATTCTATAGCATCTACAAACATGAAGCTTTCACAGTTAATTTTCTCCTTGATGTTAAACAATTGTGTTGCTTCCCTGTTTCCTATGGTCCTCTCAGATTGGTGGGGGAAGTTTGAGAATATATAAACGTGAGATACAACAAAAGGTTTTGGAAATTGTCGGCATCTCCCTGCTACAGGTGAGTATATCACTTATCTTTTGTACAATGTTGTTGGCTCCGCACACTTTTTATTATGGCTATTTTTTGGTGAATATTTGTTTTTTGTAGTTTCAATGTCTCCATATGTTTACATTTTGTAATTGTTCATTTTTCTTCAAATTCTGCATTGGCGTGTGTTCTTGTATGCTGTTCATCTTACTTATAACATGATAAATAAACTCTTGCCTCACTTTAGCTGCAAGTGACTTGTTTGGGCTTGAAAATTATTATTCTGTAGAGGGCTTAGAAGTCTAGTAGGTAATGGGTTGAAGAAGTTTATGAAATAAGAGCCAGAGAAGGAAAGAGAGGGAAAAAAGGCTGAAGGACTGATTAGTTGAGTCAATTCAGCCTTGGCGATGAAAGGACGTGCATTTCTAGGTTGAGGTGGAGCTGAGCAACTTTGCTTTCATTCCCACTAATGTTGTAATTTGTCAACTCTACAGGCTGAAGCAAAGTTTGGCTATCTTCTGGAGGCATTAGACATGGGTGCTCCTCCACATGGTACGAGACTCTATGCTGTCAACAAATGTTCATTACTTGCATTCCTATACACAACTATGTATATATGTATCTTCTTTGAATGGATCTGCTAATTATAAAATCAATGTGGGTATCTTTGTGTTACATCCTATGGTCTTAAGGGGAGGTTTGGATACAAAAAACCTTTTAACTCATCTCATATGATCATTATAACTTTTCCAAATTCTCTCACAAAATACAATAAATAATTCAACTTATAATATTAAAATATAATATTCTAACAATATTTTATTCAACTTTCAACTTTCATCTCAACTCACTATCCAAACCTTCCCCACTAGTAAAAAAAAGACCATTTATGTGATATCTCTATGAATAATTCTCTGCCTGAAAATTGGGCTGTTTTCTCGGGGCTTTATGGTTGTGCCCAGGACCCTTGTAGAATTGGCGCCACGGAAACCTTGATCCAAATACAACCTGTTGACTGATCTAGTCATTCGTGTTGGCAAAAATGGTTTTTGAAACAGCTTAATGTCAGTCCATTCTTAGAAAATTTATTCACAGGGATGTCCTAATTTTCCTGTGCAGGAGGAATCGCTTATGGATTAGATAGATTGGTTATGTTGTTGGCGGGTGCTAGTTCTATCAGGGATGTCATAGCTTTCCCAAAGACAACAACCGCACAGTGCGCCCTCACCCGGGCACCATCGGAGGTGGATCCCCAGCAATTGAAGGATCTATCGTTTCAAACCAGATAGTTTCTTCTTGTTCAACTGTTCATCTACATCAAAGATTTATTCAAACTCACTCATTTGTTATTGCCTCATGTTTAGACAACAATAAAAGAAGCTTCTCCTTCATGTAGATGCTTCTTTTCCTTTCACTTAGCTAGATATACAAACTTATTAATTATGTTATAACATATAGCCACAAACTTGTTAATTATGGTTTATTACAATGGAGTTGGTCTATGGAATTTTGCCAAAAAAAAAAAAAAAAAACTGAATTATTTTGTGTTTTGTTTGGGAGTTTGAGAAATCTATAGCGATTAGGTCAAATAAAAAAGTTGAAGATTTGAAATTAAAAATTATTTTGTGTTTGAGTAATGTTTAGAAAAGAAATATATGAGAATATCTGAAAATATTTAAGAATAGTTGTGTTACCAAACGACTCTTAGGACTATTCATTGTTTTATTATTATTTTTCATCTATTTTTTATTACTATTTAATATTTTATCATTATTATTTTATTACTATTCATAAAATATTTGAGATGATTTTACTATCAAAAAAAACTTAATCTCCATTTATCAGAATTCTTTTTCAAGTGGATTTTATAGTATTTATTATTATTATTATTTCTGTAGTACTGAAACGACACAACAAATTAATTTATGCTATGCTCAACGTACGGCAATTAATAGGTGTAGGCGTGTTATATCAAGCAAGACGATTGGCCATTGTTCAACCCTGTTTGATTGCTCTTTCAGCCAAAGAAACCCGAGTTTACTCACTCATTTTCTCCTTGTCATAATACGAACAATATCGTTGCATTATGCTAATGGAACGATAATTATCTCCGAGAATAATGGTATATATTGGGCGTAATGCAACGATAATACAGGTAATTAAATATATTATATTATACTGTTCAGTGATCTCTCCATATGCTAATGTCCGAGAATTAAGTCCCCTATGCCCCAAGCCCTTATCTAAAAAAAACATGTACTTTCCCATGGGAGATAATTTTAAAGACTAAAGTTGTTAATTAACGTGCCAGTTAATCCCACTGATCTGTCAGCAGGTGCATACTATATATCCTATAAAATAAGAAAAATGTTCATATTTTATTGCACATCTATGTATAACCTGATCATAATCAATCTCGTAATTACCAATTTATTTAATATGCTAGCTAGCTTGGAGAGTTACGATCTTATCTCTTCCAATATCTTTAATTAATAGTGCAACCTCTAATACTTGAAAACAAATTAATGCCGTTATTATAATAAAACTGTTCTCGCTACCCACCTAGGAGGCAACCCCCATAATGAATATGCATTATTTAGGAAAGAGAGATATTACTCATCATCTCATACCACACACTTATTTTTGTTTTGTTTCATGAACAATAATAAACAATAAAACTTTGCGCATCCCGGTCATGTGTATATGCCGGGACAAGCTCGAAAGAATAGTCTTTGCATCCTATCCTTTATTCTTTATAACCCAACTTTCCATATGCAAATATTCACAGCTGAGTTTACAGATTAGAGTTTATATTGAGAATAATGGTATCAATTATGGTTGCTAAAATGAATATATATTAATATGCAAACAGCAATACATGAGTGGGCGTTGACGTTAACTACCAAATTAAGTCAAATGGTTACTTATTATTATCATATATTGACCTTTGGTAATTAGTTTCATAGTAATAATACATTAAGTTAGTAAGATTTTTTAACTTCCAAATCATGCATTAAGTATGTAAAGTAATGCAGAATTAATATGCCAACTCAAATGACAAAAGCTAGCCCTACAAATACCCACATGCTTCCCCTACAACCATCACGTACAAGAGCGGCCTTAACCAAGAACAAGCAGCAGTTTTTTTGCTTCATCCTTCTCTTGGAGTGATCTTTCTCTTATAAACTTGGCAATGGTGAAAAAGAAGCCAAGCATGGGTCGCCAAAAGATTCCGATAGCAAAAATACCCAAGAAAAATCATCTGCAAGTAACGTTCTCAAAACGTCGTTCAGGTCTCTTCAAGAAGGCAAGTGAGCTTTGCACGCTTTGCGGGGTTGAGATTGCCATCCTTGTCTTCTCGCCAGCAGAAAAGGTATTCTCCTTTGGCCACCCTGACGTTGAATCCATTCTCGACAGATATCTTACTCGAAACCTTCCACCGGCGCCGGATCAGTCGGGTGCTCAACAACTCGTCGAAGCTCATCGAAATGCTAACGTTCGCGATCTCAACGCACGCCTCACTCAAGTCCTAAACCAATTGGAAGCCGAGAAAAAGCTGGGAGAATCTCTCCATCAAATGAGGAAAGCTAGCCAAAAGCAATTCTGGTGGGAAGCCCCCATCAATGAGCTTGGATTGCATGAGCTGGAGCAACTGAAGGTTTCCATGGAGGAGCTGAAGAAGAACGTGGCAAAACAAACCAACAAGATATCATCCATTACCGGCGCCTCTTCGACTCATTATTCTTCCCCAGCCTTGTTTGGGGTACTGAATCATGATCACACAGGAACAGGAAGTGCTGGGTTTTTCGAAAGCAAACCCACGGGGTTTATTAATAATGCTAGTACTTCCACAATGCCTAATCATCGTGTCTATAACTTCGGTTATGGACATCATGGCCTTTTCTGAACGTTTTCTTTTCTGAAAAAATGATTGGGTGGCATCGGCAAAAAACAGTACTGAAAGCAGGTTCTCATGTGACGTTTCCTTCTTTTTATTCTTTCTCAGAGTAATTGATTTCCTTGTTGAAGTAGTCGATTATTGTATGCTACTATAATTACTATATCTAGTAATTATAGTTTTCATTTTACATTGGTTTCGGTTTGTGATCATCGAATAATATTGGGAATGGATTTGAAATTAATGATCGTCCTAATTAATATGTGCCTAGCTAGCTAGCTTTGTACGTACATACTTCTTGCAAATTATAAATTTTCAGATAATCATGATCCTTACCTTGCCTATAGAATATTTCCCATTATTCCGGTTGTGAAATTCACTACAAGAAAATTAGATTTTTGTGATCAATTTATTATAACTAAAAGACTATTTATAATTAATTTTAATTGTAAATAGTCATTTCGTTAAAATTAACTGATCGTAAATAATCAATTTTCTTGTAGTGATTATTAAAACATTGAGCCCTTGTTTGGATTCGAGAGTCACCTTAACTCATCTCATGAACTCATGATCATTATAATTTTCTTAAATTTTTACATAAAATATAATAAATAATTTAATTTTTTTAAATCTTATAATAATAATAATATTAAAAATAATATTATAATAATATTTTATGTAATTCATAATTTAAAATTATTTCAACTCATCTTTAAATCTAAACGAGTTTGAGTCATGTTAATACGCCTAAATTATAATTAGGTGGTGACCGAAGCATATGACCGAATAGCTAGTATATCGATCTCATGTGATAGCAAGCTAGCTGGTATATATACATTGAGTAACTTCCAAATAGTGGATTAATTGTCTAAATTAATAATTAGTAAAAGACGTGCAACTAATACGCGCGCCTGAAACGAGTACTAATTTAAGTACTGGTGATTACTAGGCAGGGTTAAATTGATTGGACAAACATCATATATAACAAGCGTATATATACGTACCTACGTGTGATCTTAATTGTAGCCAGGGGCAGAAATTTAGGAGTTGTTTGAAATTAGAGATAAGTTAAGATCATGATTTATGAATAGTAGAATAAAAATTAAATTATTGATTATATTTTGTATAGAAATTTAAAAAAATTATTTTGAAATTTAAAAAAATTAAATTGTTTATTATATTTTGTATGAAAATTTAAAAAAATTATAACGATGAGATGAGATGAATTGAGATAAGTTGAGATGAGTTACGAATACAAACGAAAATCTTTAGGCAATCAAAGATGTGAGTTTTGATTCCAAACCAATATCCTCTACTAATGTTATCTAATTATTATAATTTTTTTAAATTTAAAATAATAATATTAAAATATAATATTTTATTCAACTTTTAACTTTCAACTCAATTCAGTTCAACATTTAAACTCAATCTTTTGTCTCTTTCCCGACCACCTTTGATCTTTTGAAACTCCAAGAGTTGCATGTTCTAAGTTTCTAACCCCTCGCAAGTCGCTCCTATTCATGTTTAGGTGATTGACTACAAGTATTAGATCAGAAGTACTACTCGTGAGTATTAATGATCATATCTTAGGCAATAATTAAAGATTCTGATCACGATTCTTGATCTCTCTCTAAAAAAAAAAAAAAATCCTTTACGTAAAATTAGATGTAGTATAATTGTGGGAATTAAAAAATAATAAAAAAAGGTACTCCAGTATCGATAATTATCGTTAAAATTTTATTAAATAATAAAGAAAAAGAATATATACCAAATCTAGTTATTAATGGAGCTAGGAAGCTACCGTGTATATACCTAAGGTAGGGCGCCAAAGAACCTTTTAAAAAAACTAATTGATGAGGAAATTAATTAACAATATATATATATATATATAAGTCATGATATCACGTAAAATAGTTGTCTCCGCCCTTCTTTCTTTCAATCTCCTTCTACGTTTTTCGTTCATGGCCGCCATGGCTACCACAGATCAGAAAATCAAGAAAATCACTCAAGGCCGACAGAAGATTGAAATAAAACAACTGGAAAATAAAAGCACCAAGCACGTCACATTCTCCAAGCGGCGGGCAGGCCTCTTTAAGAAGGCGAGCGAGCTGTGCGTGTTGTGCGGCGTCAATATAGCCATCATAGCTTACTCTCCCGGAGAAAAGGCCTACTCCTTCAGCCACCCCAACGTCGACACGGTCCTCAACTCTTATCTCACTGGAAACGCTCTCCCTGTATACTCAGCCGTGAATCCTTGGCCTGTGGAGGAGTTTAATAAGGAGTACGCGGAGTCGCTCAAGGAGTTGGAGGACGAGAAGAAACGGTTGGCAGATATTGATCATGAGGATCTGACGTCGAAGAAGAAGATGGGGAACAATATTGGGTTCTTGTGGGACGAACCGATCGATGGGATGGGGATAGAGGAGCTTGAGCAGTATTTGGCAGCCATGAAAGAGATGAGGGCAAAGGCAACAGATCAGTACTTGAGGATGCGAAACTCAATAAACAAATTGCAGACATCAGATTATAATTATCATGGGGTACTGGGTTATAATGAAGGGTTAGGGGATTATCATGATCATGAGTATAGTAATCGTCTGAGTGGAAGCGGTACTGGAGAAGATGTTGGTAGTATTAGTAGCGGTGGTTTTGGGTTAGGGATCAATAATTATCAGTTTGGTAATCTGAGTAGTACTGGGGGTGATAATGGTGGTGATTTTGGAGCAAGTTCTAGTAGTGGTATTGGGTTAGGGAATTATCAGTTTTGTAGTAATTATCTGATCAGTACTACGCCTGGGAGTGGTGGCTATGGTGTTGGTGATTATGATCATCACGTCGATCGGAACTAGTACTGCTGGTTATATATGGATTTGGGGTACAATGAGTACACCATCAATATTGATGCAGTTTTGGTGCGGCGCGCGCGGCCTGTTCTTTTGATAGTAATTTGGGGGTACTACTACGTAGTCAATGATCTCTCTTAGAAATAGGTAGCTGCTAGCTAGGGTTTGATAATGATCATCATGAACGTCAATTGTGTACGTGGCAATTGCTTGCATGCATGTTGTTTTGGAAGCATTGTGGCTTCTTGAATATATGCTCGCGTAGTGATCCAAAACTCTTGTAGGTTCGTTAATTTGCATCTTTTGAATATATCCTTTCTTAATTTCTTCCTTTTATTTATTTTGGGATGTGATTCAATTCAAAGATGCCACATGGTTAGTTATTCATTTCCTATTGTTTCCGGTTTGCCCGATTCGGTGAGATTTCTAGCAAAGCAAGCAATCCCTTTTATGAATTCTCTCTTTCGATCCATCTCTGGCAACCTTACCGACATCAACCCCAGTACCACAACCATTGACGCTGACGCTGCCTCTGCTACTACTTTTGCTTTTGGTCTCTCCTTGTCCTCTCGTGGTGACTCTTCTTGTTTCCATCGCTGGCGTTGCACTCTACATCATCTACCACCCCAGTGGTCCTAGTTCTCGATCTCATCCCTCTGCATTTCCAAGCTCAACCTCACCACCACCGCAGACTCTTCCTTGCACCTTTCTTCCTTCCTCAACCTCACTCTCTTCTCTAAGAACCCTAACTCCCAAATTAACCACCTTCTTATGACCCATTCGAACTCTTTTGCTTATCAATGGGGTTACACCGAAATCCAAGTCCCCTGACTTTTGTTTCTAGCTCCAAATGCAAGGTAGATCTAGAAAGAAAGTCTAAATAACTGAATTGGCCAGAATAATTGTCCTGCCTGGTATGCTTGATATTTATAGATAAAGTGTTTACAATGTGATAAATGTCATGATTACAACAGAAAGATAAGATAAGATATGAATACAATTATTCAAATTTAATTAAATCTGTAACAGACTATTGACAACTGCCATCCTTTGACACATGTTCTTCTATTGAGATATTGTTGAGAGTTTAAACTGATATAATATTCTTAACATCCCCTGTCAAACTGATGGGAGATTCAATGACCATTAGTTTGTCTTTGAGCAACAAGAATCTTGAAGAAGTGAGTCCCTTTGTAAAGACATCTGCTATCTGATCAGCAGTGGCTATGTACCGAGGGATGATATATTTGTTAATCACTTTTTCTCTAATGAAATGATAATCAACCTCCACATGCTTAGTTCTAGCATGAAAAATAGGATTGGAGGCTTGTGCTAATGCTCCCATATTATCACACCACAACTATGGAGTAGACGTAATTGAACACTGCAATTCTTTAAAAAGCAATGCTCCCATATTATCACACCACAACTATGGAGTAGACGTAATTGAACACTGCAATTCTTTAAAAAGCATTCTTAACCAATATAGCTCAGCTGTTGCAAAAGCCATAGCTCTATACTTTGCTTCTGTGATGGATCTAGAAACAACTGGTTGTTTCTTTGCTTGCCATGAGATCAAACAAGTGCATAGGAACACTGGTTGATCTTCTGTCTAGAGGATCTCCAGCCCAATCACTATCATAGTATGCTGCCAATTGCAGTGGTCCTGGTTTGAAAAATAAGCCATGATCAATTGTGCCCTTTAGGTATCTTAGTACTCTCTTTGCTGCTGTAAAATGAACAGTGGTAGGACAATGTAAAAACTGACATAGTTGATTTATTGAGTATGAGATATCAGGTCTTGTAAGGGCACAATATTGTAGAGCATGAACAATATGTCTGTAAATGGTGGGATCAGGTAAAGGATCACCCTTAAGTTTGCTTAATTTCTGTCTAGAAACACAAGGAGCTGAATAAGGCTTGGCTCCAAGCATATTGGTATGATCTAGAAGATTATAGATGTATTTAGTTTGATTGAGATGCATCCCTGGAGAGGTTTTGTGTACATGAATGCCAAGAAAGTAATTCAAGTCACCCAAGTCCTTCATCTTGAATTCTTTTTGCAAGCTTTGAATTAGCCCCATAATGCTAGAGCTGTGAGAAACAGTCACTAGTATATCATCAACATAGATGAGCACATAAATATGTACTGGACCATTGTGATACATAAATAGAAAAGTGTCCAATAGAGAACCTGTAAAGCCAAGACCTTGTAAGGCTTAAGTAAGTCGAGTATACCATACCCTTGGGGCTTGCTTAAGGCCATAAATAACCTTATGCAACCTGTATACATGATTAGGAAATGTTCTATCCACAAAATCTTGAGGTTGTTCCATAAAAACTTCATCATTGAGAAAACCATATAGAAAAGCATTGGATACATCCAATTGTTTGATAGGCTAGTCAAAGTGTAGAGCAATAACCAAAATTAATCGAATTGTGGCTGGTTTTATTACTGGACTAAATGTTTCTGTATAGTCAATGACATCCCTTTGTTCAAACCCTTTGACAACTAATCTGGCCTTATATCTATCAATGGTACCATCTGGTTTTTGCTTTAACTTGTACACCCATTTATTATGGATAAAATTTCTGTCTTTGGGTCTCGAGCAAAGGCTCCATGTTTGGTTATCCAGCAAAGCCTGGTATTCACTTTGCATTGCAGTGAACCAATCAGGATTAGACATAACTTTAGAAAATGATTTGGGTTCACATGGCAAAAAACTGGTATGTAAAGCTTTAACAGGATAATTAGTGGACTTGTTGGAGAGATATAAATGAAAGTCAGGGAATTGTTTGGGTTTGGCATTTCCTATCATAGATCTAGTGATGATCTGTGTAGAAGGGAATTCAGGTAAAGAATCAGAGATTGGAATGGGAGTGGAGACTAGATCTGAGTCATGAGTAAGGGTTTGTGCATGAGAGGATGCAAGTAACAGATTTGAGGTTTGAGAATTAAAAGTGGGGGTTGTCTCAGAGTCAACTGGATTGAATGCTGGTGTGGGTTCAGTGTTTGGGGTGGAATTGGTGATAGGATTAGTCTCAACTCTGAGTTGATCTGAGGGAATGTGATTGCTTGTGATCAAATTCTGAGATGAGTGCATTGGAACAGTGGGAGAATTTAGTAAATAAAAATGAGAGGGTAAGAGGACAGTACCTGATGGAGAGGATTGTCCTCTAGTAGGGTAGTGAGTGTAGCCTTTCTCCTGTGCAGGGAATAAGTTCTCATCAAAGACTACATGTCTTGACATGTAAATTTTATTATTTTGCAAATCTAGATATTTATAGCCTTTCTAATTGGAACCATAGCCTAAGAAGACACATTTTTTGCTTCTGAATTCTAGCTTGTGTTTGGTGTATGATCTGAGAAGAGGATAGCATGCACAACCAAAAATTTTTAGAAGGGAGAAATCTAGTTCTTTATTAAATAACTTAGTGAGAGGTATCTCAAATTGCAGGACAGACGAATGAAGTCTATTGATTGAGTGAACTGCTATATGAAATGCTTTTACCCAATTTTTGGAAGGAAGATGAGATTGTGCTAAAAGGGTTAGACCAATTTCACACACATGCCTGTGTTTCCTCTTAGCAATCCCATTTTGTTGGCATGTATAAGGGCAGGTAATTCGATGATAAATCCCACTATCATTCAGAAATTTGGTAAATAAATTTGAGGTATATTCACCTCCACCATCTGTTTGGAATTGTTTAATTTTGCAAGAGAGTTGGTTTCAATAATGCATTTAAACTTGACAAAACAATCAAACAGATCAAATTTGAACTTTAGAGGAAATAACCAAGAATATCTTGAAAAATCATTAATAAAGATAACATAATACTTGAATCCATTTATTGATAAAACTTGTGAGGTCCATACATCACTGTGAATCAACTCTAAAGGCTTAGAAGACACACGGTCAGATTTATTAAAAGGTAGATGTTTGCTTTTTCCTAATTGACAGGGCATACATAGCTCTGAGTGAGATTTATTGGATGACACAGGTAGCTAGTAGTCTTTAAGAACTCGATGCAGAGTTTGAGAATTAGGATGACCTAATCTTTTGTGCCAGATATCTGTTGATACCTTGATCCCAATCAGTGCTACAAATGCCCTTTTATTTGTGACAAACTTATTGAGATGCACAGGATATAAGCTACCTTCACTGGGTCCCTGTAGAAGGATTGCCCTTGTCAAGTTGTCCTTCACAAAAAAAAAAGGAATCAATTAGCTTGAAGTAGCAATTGTTGTCTTGACAGAATTTTTGGATAGACAACAGATTATTGGAAACATTGGGACAATGCAAAATGTCAATTAGATGTAAATCATAGTTGGGAAGATGATAGGTAGTGGAACCAGTGTGTGCAATGTTTAAACCATTACCATTTCCTACAGTCATAGTCTCAGTACCCTAATATGGTTGCTGCAATGCAAGGTTTTCCAAGTCTGTTGTGATATGATTCATAGCCCCACTGTCTGCCAACCATATTTCATCCTCATGAAAAAGATTGGATTTAGCCACCATTGCTGCAAGTTCTTTAGGTGGGTGTCTTCTTTGGTATGCATAATCCATCCTATGGAAACAGTCCAAGGCTTGGTGGTTGGTCTTGCCACAGATCTGATAAGGAGGCTTATTAATAGCAAACTAATTGGAGGATGGTTTACCTCGAGGTGGATTGCTGGCTGAAGGGAATGGTTTCTTTTGTGCAAAATTTTTGCCAAAGTTAGGTTTAGGAGAGGACCCATACTTGGGTTTCCTGTACTGTCCAGGTCCTTTGTTGGAGTAGAGCAAAGGCATTTGACTCAGTAGTTGGTGTTTGTGCTACCAACAGTTGTTCATAAATGAGTAGCTCAAATTGGAACTCTTCTAATTTCATAGCAGTATCCCTTGTAACAAAGGAATAAAAAGTGACAAAAGAATTATATTGAAGGTTGAGACCACCCACAATATAAGAGATTAGCTCTTTATCACTTACTGGTTTGCCTACAAGGGCAAGTTGATTAGTTATACTCTTAGAGTAGTGAATGAAATCACTGCAGGTACATGACTCCTGTCTGGTGGTTTGAAGCTGTCTCCTTAAATGATTAACTCGAGATCTTGAAGGTGAAGCATATCTAGTAGACAATGCTGTCCACACTTGCCTAGAGGTGTTTAAGTCATACACTGTTGGGACAATTTTATCAGACAGTGCAACTATAAACCAACTTAAGATAAACTGGTCTTTCATCTCTCAAATCTCATAAGCAGGATTGGGATTCATTTGGTTTGGTTGACTATGATCATCAATGAGTTTAGGAGGAATAGGTTCTGAGCCATCTACAATGCCCAGAAGCGCATTTGTCCTCAAGATGGGGGTAAATTGGCACACCCATGCAAGGTAATTTGTGTCATCAAGTTTGGTATAAACAAGATGAGACATATTGGGAATGCAAAATGGAACGGAAGTGGCCATGGAAAAGGTGTAAACCGAGAGGCTCTGATTACCAAGAAACAAAGTCTAAATAACTGAATTGGCCAGAATAATTATCCTGGCTGGTATGCTTGATATTTATAGATAGAGTGTTTACAATATGATAAGTATCATGATTACATCAGAAAGATAGATATGAATACAATTATTCAAATATAATTAAATCTGTAACAGACTATTGACAACTGCCATCCTTTGACACATGTTCTTCTGTTGAGATGCTGAGAGTTTGAACTGATATAATATTCTAAACAAATCTACGGATAAAGATTCGAAAGTGGACTTTTTAAAGTAATTATCACTAAATTTTCTTTATTTCTTTTTTTGGGTTGGCTTTGCTCTTTATATTTCTTTTTAATTTAGAGTTTTGCTACTCATCATCCCACACATCATACACCACACTTATTTTTATTTATTTTTATTTTTTTCTCTTTCCAAATATGTGATGTATGGATGATGAGTAGAAAAACACAATTAGTTTAGGAGGAATAAAACTAAAAAAAAATTATACTTATTGTGTGATGTGAGGATGATGAGTAGAAATTTTCTTTAATTTATGTTACTTTTTATGGGGTTTTGAGAAGTTTCAAAGATGAAGATTTGGCTCGAAATTTGGGGTTGATAGAAGATTATAAGATGGATTAAGATTGGAATTCTTTTAGTAAAGGATTTTTTTTTTAATTTTTTGCAAGTTTGATGCAGTAAGCAATTATGGAATTCAATGGTTATCAACTTCATGATCTTAGTTATGAAATCCTCCCTCCAGCTTGATTTTTTGTTTTGTTTTTGTTTTTTTAATAGCTAGAAACTATCATCATTTATTCATTAGAAAAATTTATATCCATAACTGGATACATTCTGGAATGTCTCCATATCAAATATGACATTTATCAGTACACTATTTCTTTTTGTGACTGGTTTGATCTTCACTATTGCTGATACTCTCTACAGACAAATGTCCAAATGACAAGAATCTTTGCCTAAACAGAGACTCAATCTCAATAGACAAATGTCCGAGAGATAAATTCTTCTTTTTTTTAAATTTTTTTTTTTTATATTTTAATAAATAATATTTTTTATATTTTAATAAACAATAAGGAAACCTAAAAAGAAAGCAATAAGATATATGTAAGAAAAGACAGATTACAGTTTGGACAAACTTCGGTAGACTTTAGAATTTGAGACGGCCTGTGAAAGCAACACACTTATCTCTTTTTAGCCACAAAGGTCAGATCTGAAAGGTTTGATGGTGGCGAGTCCAGTGATTTGGCACATGAGTCGAGAAGAGTTGCCGGAAGGGGTGGCGCGTGAGAAGTACGCACAGATGTGAGCGGAGCATGAGAATCGCGCGCGCGGTGATTTTTGTAAAACCACAACTTTCCTCCGAATGATTTTTTATCTGTGAATCTGCCTGTGTCGTGCGTCTCTTAGGAATTGTAGAAAAACTGTATATCTATCTTTTTAGGCATTGAAGAAAGCAAAATAAAACTAAACAAAAGAAACCTTGATAGATAAGGTGAGTGAATGGAGGAAGGAGGGAAGGAAATGGAGGAAGAGGAAGCCGATGTCTCCTCCCCTCCAGGCGAAAATAAGATCTTGAGCCATTGATTTTTAATGAGAGAGAGGGGGGGAAGGAGTCGCTCATGTTTTGTTTTATTTTTAAATAATTATATGCCATGTCGAGCGGTAACTTTGGCCATTATTAAAAAAAGGAAAATAGGAAATTATTCAAACGGAAATGGAAGGTCTCCATTTGAATAAAACCTTCTCATCCAGTGCCTCCTAAGCAATCTCACATCCAGAACCAATGATTTTGGTGCCATCCTTCGACGATCCTAAAACCTCATGTGTAGAACAATCCCTCTTCGAAGACAAACAACATTTTTTTTTTTTTGTGGTGATTTTAATTTATGGCTGGACTTGGCTCATGGAAAGATATGTTGCAAATTAAGTTGATTGCAATTTATGTGCTTCTGCCAAAAGTAAGGTTTTAAATTTCGTACTATACCGGCTGGTATTTACCGTATCGAGGTAGTGATCGGTACATAAAATATATGTATTTCGTATCGGGTCAAATACCGGTGCATTTTGGTCAATACTGACTGGTTTTCGGTGTACCGGCCTATTTCGGTGTACTGACCGAATTTTTTTTTTTTGTAATTAATGTTAAAACTCTAATTTTTTCATAATTTTCATTCTAATTCTCATATCTGAAGATTATTTTTTTAATTTTTTTTAATCTCATTTTCTTGAAGATTGAAAATCAAATCCTTATTTCTCTTTTTGTGATGAATCATTGAATATGACTATATGAGTTATTATTTTTTTAAATAGTTAGATTGAGAATTTAGAAGTATTATTGAGTTTTATAAATATGTGTTTTAAATTTTTAAAACTTATATTAATGTTATTTTAAAATATAACTTATACATATATAATTAACTTATTATATATTAATTATCTTGAAAGATATTGATATTGAAATATTTTATTCCATTGCTTTAATCAAAATAATTATGGAAATGGTATTCAAAATGTTGGCAAAAAATAGATAAGAGAAGGTTTTAAGATTTTAAATGGGATTCAAATGAGGACCTCCCATTTCCGTTTGAACGACTTCCTTTTGTTTTTTAATAATGGCCACGTCAGGAGGGAAATGCAGCGGGCACCGTAGCATTTTCCAAGTCTTATTTGGAGCATTGGCAATGGACTAGCCAAATATCAATGCAAGTCCAAACTTTAGCTAGATGTGAGAAAAAGCCTCCACATTGGACTAGCCAATGGTCCAAAGTTTAAAACTTGATGAATAGTAAATCTTAAGTCCTCTCCAAATATGGCTAGCTACTATTCACAATGGAAAGTAATATTTAATTATTTCATCACTTCCTTCTCTCTTTGAATGGTAAAATATGCATGGCATGCACATCATTTCTACTAATTGATAGAGTAGACACATTATTTCTACAAAACATGAAAACCTAAAAAATATATAAATTGTATTTACAAATAAAAAAATAAAAAAAAAGTAAAAAATATAATATTATATTATGATTTTAACTTTATAATGGCTAGTCTAATGTGGACTCACCTAGTCAAAAATTGATATTATAGCTAAAAATTAAGATTCTAGCCAAACTTTAGACTTGACGATGGCTAGACCATTGCCAATGCTCTTGTACCAAAGTGCATGCACAGGTCCATTTTTGAGTTGAGAACAGCTGGGGGAAGGATTTGAATGGTAGGCAGAAGTCAATCAAGTTTTATTATTTTTTAATTTAATTTTGACTAAACTCGAAACAATAAATAAAATTGGTTTGAAATATTTATTATAATTTTCTAGTGCTCCAATAACATTGTAAAATCGATAATAATATTTATTAATTTTAATATTTGAAGTGAGGAAGGAAGGAAAGTTGAAGAATCAAAAGCGTTGTGGAAGTGGCCGGTTGAGACTAGGGTCTAAACCAAGTCATTACGGGTGAGGAAAAGGACGGGTGAGAGAGAGAAGAAAAAGTAGGAAGGCACAGCTGTTTAATGGCTGGAGCACACTAGATGATGATGATGGCATCCTGGCCAATCACAATCCCTTATTCTCATACTGATAGAGAATAATATCATATCTTATTCACTTGACTACTCATAGCTTTGATGCTAATAACCCAGCTAGCTGTACTTTAACAGCCTGTTCGTTCCCATTCCACCTAATATCTCTGTAGCTTTCTTCCACTCCTTCTTTCCGGTGACTCTCTCTCTCTCTCATATATATATATATATATATAATCTACATATATTCTCTCAATCGTAAACCCCCTGAGCAAGATACCAGTCCACGAAACCTCCAAAGAGCTTCCAATGGATCCGTGCTCTTTTGTGCGGATCCTCGTTGGCAACCTTGCCGTCAAGTTTCCCGTAGCTTCCAAGCCTTCCTTCTCCGTCGTCCATCCCTCAACGTCCCCGTGCTTCTGCAAGATTAAGCTCGATAAATTCCTCACCCAGTACAGTACTGTGCCTTTGGTCGCCCAAGAAAGCCAAACCAACTCCCACGATTGCTCCCTGGCCGCTTCCTTCACTCTGAACAAGACCCACATCGACAAACTTCTGGAGAAGGGGAGGAACCCGGTCGTGCAGATTGCGGTCTATCTGGGGCGAAGAGGGACCACGTGTGGCTTCAACAGTGGGAAGCTGTTGGGGAAGGTCGCGGTGGAGGTGGATTTGCGCGCGGTGGAGACAAGGGCTAGTAATATTCACCAAGGTTGGGTTGCCATCGGAGGGAACGAGAAGAAGGGTTCGTCGGCCCAGTTTTACGTTAGCGTTAGGACCGAGCCCGATCCAAGATTTGTGTTCCAGTTCGATGGAGAGCCAGAGTGCAGTCCTCAGGTTTTTCAGGTCCATGGAGATGTTAGGCAGCCGGTGTTTTCTTGCAAGTTCGGTTTCAAGAACATGAACGATCGGAATATGCAATCTTGGTTAGTCGTTATCCACATCCTCATTTTCTTGTTTGGTGGCTTAGAAAATTTGAAGGAAATGGAAAGAAAATCACTCAACGGTCAAATCTTTAACTATATGTTTTATGATGTTTTGGTTAGTCCGTTTTGTTGCCAAAAGAAAGAAAAGCTACCCTCTATTTCAGCTGTATCATGCTTTTAGCGTGGTTGAACATTTGACAAACCCTTCAACGACTAACCCCCAAAACCTCTATCTTCGAGAATTAATTGTTTCCATTATATATATATATATATATATATATATATATGCAGGCCATCGTCGAGCGAACCAAGCACTTCAAGAAATTGGTTAACGGGTTCTCACACTGAAAAGGACCAAACAGAAAAACAGCGGAAGGGATGGCACATAACCATTCACGACCTCTCAGGCTCGGCGGTCGCCGTGGCCTCCATGGTCACTCCGTTCGTACCATCCCGTGGCTCCCACAGCGTCAGCCAATCTAGTCCCGGCGCTTGGCTCATCCTTCGCCCCGAGGACGGGGCCTGGAACCCGTGGGGCCGCCTCGAGGCGTGGCGCGAGCGTGGCTGCTCTGATGCCGTCGGCTACCGCTTCGAGCTCTTCACCTGCACCGACGCTGCCACCACGCTCGCTGCCGACTCAATCAGCTCCAGGAAAGGCGGGAAATTCAGCATAGACAGAACCTTCGGCATCAGCAACACCCCAGGGCACACCCCCAACGGAAGCTGCGATCTTGGATCCGGGTCAAGATCCAGACGCGGTTCGAGCTCCGGTTCAGGATCGGGGTTAGAAATCGGGTATGGACCATTGTCGCCCCCAGTGTACAGAGGGTTTGTGATGTCTTCAACGGTGGAGGGAGCGGGAAAGTGCAGCAAACCGGAGGTGGAGCTGGGCGTAAGGCACGTGACATGCGCGGAGGACGCGGCGACTTACGTGGCATTGGCAGCAGCCATGGATCTGAGCATGGACGCTTGCGGGTTATTCTCGAAGAAGCTGCGGAAGGAGCTAAGGCAACAGTAGTAGTGTCGGATCTTTTGTCGTTTAATGCGGGAAGTTAGCTTGTACTGGATTTTTTGAAGCAGTTTTTTGGCTGATCAAACTATATTTGTACAGTTGGGAATTATTTAGGCGTAGAAGTTTATTTTTGAGATTCTCTATGCCTGCGATTCATAGAGCTATTTATTTATTTGTATAATTTAAGGTTGTTTTACCGATCCACTTGCTCTCTAATATTTATCTTGGTAAAAAGAATCAAATGTTGATGTGATTTAATAATATAATGTATACAGTATATATGTTATGTAGAGGATAAATATGGGTGGTAAATGTTTGGTGACAATGCTCTTTTGCCACTATCATCATCGCTCATTATTTCCAATCATTAATGATGTCTCAAATTATATCATGCTTGCACTGCAACCACGTCTTCCTTTCATCTTTTAAAGAATCTCAATCTTATTGGACACAAAGGAGCATCATAAAACAGAATTGAGATTTGAAACAAAATGTCAATGCAGTTGGTAACAAATCATTCTTTAGAGCATTTTTATTAGATTAAATTCAATGAGAATTTAGTTATTAGGTCAGTAAATTGCTCACATTGAATAAGCTATATGAAATATAGCTACAGTAATATCCAAACTAATTTCTAAATTTAGAATACACTATTCATTCATCAAATTCCTTTTATATTATTTCTTTCTCTCTCCTTTTAATATCAATTATTTCTATCTCCATTTTAAATGACAATTAAAAAAATATAATTAGAATACAATTACTAATTAATATATAATATTATGAATAGTAAAATATGATAAAATAAAATAAATTCATTATTAAAAAAATTAAAAAATTATCAAAATTATTAATTACTCATTACTATATAATGAATAAATAGATAATCCAATTTGGAGATTTGAGTGAATAGTCAAAGTTAAATTCATCTTATATTATTTTATTGTCATATAATGAAAAAATGGATATTCCAATGTAGAAACTTATGTGAATGTAATAACTAAATGTTAAATTCATCTTGCATTCATTAAAAATTTACTTTAACTTTAGCTAATCCAATGAGAGTGCTCTTAGTATCAAAGACATCAAACACCTGAGTTTGCTAATCCCTCCTTGTAAACAAAGGTTTCAAGATTTAAGTATTTGCACTCTTAAGGGGATGCTTTGTTTGAGTAATGATTTGTGAATAGTAATAAAATTGTTTGAGTAATGATATTTTATTAAAATTTGGGAAAATTGAGAACAAATTGAATAAAAATATTATAAAGTTAAAATATTATTGTAATATAATTTTTTACTATTATATTTATTTTGAAATTTGAAAAAGTTAATTTTTTTGTTTGGAAGTTTGAGAAAGTTATAATGATTAGGTAATAATTAGATAGAAAAGTTGAATATTAGAAATTAAAAAATGTTTGTGTTTAAATGATGTTTAGAGATAACCTCTTCCAAACAACCCTTGTCTTGCGTATGGTTGCAAGATTCAGTTGAGCTCAGTCTAATTTTAAGCCAAGTCTAATATCCAAACACCCAACTCTCAAATTACTAAACTTATCTCAACTCAAAACCTCCTTATACGTGGGACCGTAATCTTTTTCAACTTAACATATCTTTATATGTGAGACTCTAACCTTTTTCAACTTTCTATAAAAAATATTAAACTCATCTTAACATCTAAACATACTTTAAACTCAATTTAGATAGATCCCACATAACTCCATCCATTACTTAACTTATTATTATTCATAAAGAACTGAACTAAGCATCTAAACCCAGCCTAACTGTGCAGTTCTGCTCTTCAATATAGAACCATGACATACAATAGAAACAAAAACAAATGAAAACGAAAGAGGAAGAAAGGAAAACAAAACAGGAAAAAGATATTACCCGATGTAAAATGGAAAGTTGAAATAAATTATGCAAACAAAATCTGTTGTGAATATCCACCAGGTTACAGTTTCCTGCTAAGTTGATGATTCTATAGAGAGGAGCTTCTAAAATTGAAACAAACCGCTCTAACAACCTTAATGGTAGCATGAAGACAGAGGTACATTATACATTAAGAAACTATACTTTATAGCACTTACAAGTACAAAACCACCATTTATCCTCTCACTCTGCGGCAACGGCTTTGCTGTTCTCTCCTTCAGTTCTTATCTCCGGCATCTTATCCAGATCCGTGTTTAATTTTTCATCTAGAGCGATATGTGAATTAGAAGCATCAACAGGGTTGTGTTCAACAACATCCGGAACTTCATCTCTGGAGGAATTGTCTGAGCTTTCATTGGTTCGACCTAATTCACTCTTTCCATCTGCCTTGTTCTTTGTAGCATCAGTATTTTCCTTTGAAGTTGAAGACACAGAGCCATCTTCTGTTTCAGTTGTGATCTTTTCTGATAGAGAAGACTCCGTAGTATTAGATGAAGTAGATAATTCTATGGCACCAGCATCTGCTTTTTCAATTTTAATTGAAACCGTTGAATTAATGTCAGATTGATTGCTCCCAGAAACCGAGGTAGAGTTACCATTCTGTTCGATTTCGAAGGTCTGCACACTCGAGAGGTCCGCTGTTATATTTTGGGCATGAGCCGAATCAGATATATTCACTGTCCCATTCTGCTGGGAAAAATCAGAAGTGCCTATACCTGTATCTGTTGAGTTATTCCTATCAGTACTTACTTCATCTGAGTTATTGCTGACTTCCTTACTCACCAGAGTTGTGTCATTGCTTGCTTCAGGCTGATCAGTAGATTGGGCTATCGTAGTAGAATTTTCAACTAAGCCATCCACAGAGTTGGAAGAACCATTATTTCCCTTCTGTTCGATAGTAATTGCATTCAGAGAAGTGCCATTGCTATCAATTTCACTTTCTACCACCTTTATTGTTGGATTGTTTTTATCAGTATCAGTTTCCTGAGTGCCTTTGGATTTGTTCTCCTGACCTAAGATATTCATTTCAGATATCTCAATTGAGTTCCCTGAACTTAATTTACCAGCCTCTGAGATGATAGTCTGGGCGTCATGGGTCACTGCACTGGAAGCATCATCTCCCTTGTAATGTTCCTCTCGTGCCTCATGATTACCTCCATCATGATCCTGATCCTCCAAAGAAGTTTCTAATTGACTTGCTTTGTTATCACTCTCATTCCTCTCACTCTCCTTGTTTTCCTCTTCTCCCTCTTTCTCCTCATCTAGCAATTCCTCATCATGATCAGCATCCCCATCTAATTTCTCTTGATCATTTTCATCCATCTCATCATCTCCTGCTCCTCTTTCTATCTCTTCGCTCTTGTTTTCCTCTTCCTCTTGATCTTCTACTTCATGCTTGTTCTCCTCTTCATCTTGCTCTTTTTCTTCATGCTTGTTTTCTTCTTCTTCTTGCTCTTCTTCATCATGTTTGTTTTCTTCTTCTTCTCCTCCAGTTTCTTCTTCCTCTTCTTCCACATGCTTCTCTATCTCAGGTACTTCTTCCAAATGAGGATGGATATCTTTCCTCCCCAATTTAAGAAGCTCAGTGCCACTTTGTGTCTTGACTGAGAGTTTAGCATCTTTCTCATCGAACTCCTTCTTTTTATCATGGGAATGCTTGACTTGGTAGATTAACCAGAAGCATACACCAAGCAATAGACAAATTTGCAGAACATGCTTCACCTTGATGCCTTTGGATCTGTGGTTTCTGCTTGGTGATCGCTTGATCATTATGGGCTTTACTAAAATTTCTGTTCTTATCTTCCCTGTAGGTAAATGTGAGGTCTAGTCACCTGGCCAGTGTACAAATTAAGTAGATAAATGAAAGGAGTTTAACTCTCTGCGTGATCGTTTCATTAAGTCTGTAGAATTAATTCCACACAGTTTTTTATAACTTCGATGAGTTAATCCTACCGTACAAATGCCACAAGTCATGTATTAGTAAATTGATTTGGGGACCCCAATTCAATATTTATGCATCAGGATCAATTCCCTTTTAAATTTAAATTACTCATAGCTCCACTCGGTTTTTGAAAAACTTCAGGAAAAGTACAGAAAATAAAGATCTGTTTCATAGAATTTCTAGTACACCACCTTCTCAAGTAAGCCTAACGCGATTTATGACATTTGGTTTATTTTTTTTGTAAGTAAACCGTATTGGGTTAGTTTGAAACTCTATATTCTTTCCCCTCGTTTCTCTGTCAAAAAAAAAAAAAAAAAGCAACAGAACAGATTGACCTGAAAATGAGTTAGAGCCCCATTCGTTTAATTAGGTCTCTGGAAAGATTTTATGGAAAGAGCTTCTGTTTTCATTTTCAAAATACTGGAAAACACATTCTTAAAATTTTCCTTAAGATAGACACTCTCACAAAAAAAAAAAGCTAAGCATGCTTTCAGCATAACTTTCACTTCTCATTTCCTGTCTTATTTGAACAAGTAACTCGTCGACCTTTTATCTAAATTTTGTTCTTAATTTGCACAGAAATAAACAGTTCTAACTTTCCAAATTTATTCTCTTTTCCTACAATTTGTGCAATTCAGCACATCATTAACCGAACTCAGATCACTTCGCAGCATAATATCTTCTACTAAAAATTAAGAAACATGTTCACAGAATTGGAACCAAACCCACATTATATTCCACGAAAATATACTTACAAAAAAATATATATTCCACGACAATATGCAAAATTTCCCAAAATCAAAGAAAACCCAATATGCTTAACTAAAGGAAAACTGAATAAGACAATTTCAAAGTAAAATCCCACTCAAACCCAATAAATAAATAAAATAAAATCCATGAGCAAACAAAACCCTAGAATCCCCAGTGTAACACCAACATCAGTCGCCCAAAAATTGAACCAAAATCCTAACTTCATGTTCATAACCCAAACCCATTTCCCAAAACAGCTAATCACAAAGCAACTCACAACTCTGAACCACGAACACAGACAACAATGACACACAATAAATCTTCTTTTTTCGCACATTATTTCCCACAAAATGGAGAAATTAATGTAAGAAAGAAATGGAAATGGGAATTGAAGCTGATAAATAGTCACGCGAGAAAGTGTTATATTACCTGGCGAATCGAAGTGTGGGAGTCAGAGTTCAGTGGAAAGTGGAAGGGCTGAGAGACTGAAGCAAAGTTATGCAACTAATTGTGGAAAGGATAGTCAAGGAGCGGTCTTGTTGAGGGTGCGAGCACGACAATGGAGTGGAAGAAAACAACAGCCGGATCCAAATACGCTGAAGTAGAACGACGCTAAAGATGCTAAATAGTACTATATTTGCGAATATCTGTCGTGCTCACTTTCTAGTACGTTATTGCCACACCTATCTCCCTGCAACCTATTTTTTTTTCTTTTACCCGGCTTAAGCAACTCTCTTTTATTATTTTATAGTATATTTAAAAATTTTCTTTTTTTTTAATTTTTTTTAACATCTTTAATTATTAAAAAAAATAAAAAATATATAATTTTACTAATAACCATTTTTTTAATCATTATTTAAAAAAATAAAAAAATAAAAAATAAATAGATCATTATCAATTATCAAATAAAAAAATAACATCAAGGTTTCTCGTTACAGATTAAAAAAAAAACCCATTATTTATAAATTGGGCCCAGAAATTGGTCTTTAACAGTGCATGGATCCCAGTATAAGTCCATTAAATAGACCGACGAAAGCTTGGACCGAAAGACATACCCAACAAAATCAATTCCACCACAGAACTACCCTCAAAAGGTTGGGGACCCGTCTCCAAGCATGGCAATTGTGAATTTAGTAGATTCCCAAGCCCTGCAACTAGCCATGCATCTTATAGATCTAGAACCGGGCCTACTTGTTTCCAATTGCCCCCTCTCTCTATAGAGACGAATGCAAGAGTGTGATGATATTGATATGCCAAGGACCACCATTATCTGCTCAAGCATTACAGAGGGGAAGAGCCTGACCTGAAATTAGGCCACGGAACTTATTTATTTATATTTTAAAAAAGGTGTAATTGTGAAGTAAGTGGTGTTTAGCTAAACTAATTTTAGGGGAAAACTGCATCTTGGTAAGCTACACAATTCAATATCCACAGTTTAGAGCAGACAGAATTTCTGATTGATCAATTGAAACGTTCGTCCTTAATTTGTGATCCTTTGTCTAGAATATCATGCAAACTGCCTTTTTGAGTACTCTTAGACTGCGTTTGGATGTTGAGCTAAGTTCTTTATAAATAAAAGTGAGTTGAGTAGTAGATGAAATTATGTATGGTCCATCTAAACTGAGTTTAAATTGTGTTTGGATGTTAAGATGAATTTAATACTTTTTATGAGAAGTCAAAAAAGGTTGTAAGTCCCACGTGTAAAGAGGTTTTGAGTTGAGATAGTTTTTTTAATTTAAGAGTTGAGTATTTGGAGAAAGTTTTCGCAAAGGACTTAGTTTCAAAAATTAGCAATACCACTTGAGAGAAATCTATTTAAAATGATTTTTCTGTACAACCGGAATGTCTAAAAGAATCCCGAAAATTAAGTACAGAATATACAAAGAAGGAAAGCAAATAAATACAATAAACTGAAATAATAAAATGGTGAAGTTCTGCACATATCACGGGAAGATCTAAAAAGGTTGTCAAATGGCTGCTAATTGGGCGGAACTGCCATCAAGGTGTTGCGGATGTACATGCTGATTTACTTCTATGTTAACATTTGGATGTTAACATTTGGATGTTAGACCCAACTTAAAATTAGATTAAGCTCAGCTGAATTTTGCAACCAATTTGCAGCCTTAGAGTCCCCCCAATTGTGATTTCTCTCTATACATTGCTCAAATATCCCATTTGTCATACTAGCTAGTTGGCCTGGTGCATGAAATGCTAGTGGGTAATTAAAAGTCGAGCTTTGCTACACAATCTCCACCACACTCCACACTCCACATTTTTTAAATTTTTTAAATTTTTAATATTTTTTTTAAAATTTTTTTTTGAGTTTATTCTTTTTAAATTATTTTAAATTTTTTATTCATTATTTATATAATAAATATTTAATAAAAGAAAAAAATAATAAAAATTAAAAATAATGTGGAGTGTGGAAGTTGTATGAATAGTAGGAGGTTGAGTAAATTTTTTGTTAAAAGTCAGGCACTTTCTCCCGTTTCTGATCATATCGACTTCATTACAGAAGATGGATTTGTATTCTTGAGTTCAAATCATAAGGGACTAATATATATAACAGTATCCAATTAAGCGATCTGATCTTCATCCATTTACCTATAAGCAGTTCTTGTGGCAATTAGTTTTTGGTAATTTTGTACGTGAATAATGATGAGAAGTTGGATTAAAGCTACAGTCAGCTCCGACCTCTTAAAGAAAGATTAGCAAAACCTCTTAGGTCAATCCACTCATGCAGAAAACAATTACCTTTTCTCCTGCTTTACTTCAGATCAGCTTCTGTTTGAAGATATATATAATACTCCACCGTCGTCGTCATCATAACTCATGATGATTATTATGGTATCTTAATGCTAGCTAGCTAGTTATTCTCAAAAGAAGACTTCGATTAGTAGGTTCCATATGTGTTGGTTGATGCCAATAATAAAAGATAGAATTGGAACTTACAACTTGAGCAGTAAAATATATAGTTTTGTACCTAACAAATTAAACCCAATATTTATTTATCTGTATTAACGAACGATCGACTATTAATCAATTAATTAAAGCTGAACAAAATGCCGAATATATATATATATATATATATATATATATATAGGCCGCCATGGCAGCAGCTTGGATGTAGATCAGAAGCCATAGGCAAGGCCGCCCACAAGAATTAGTTTGATTATTTCAGCCTGTCAACGTACGTTTGCATGAAGTGGGGCTCAATTGAAAGCAACCAATTGACAAGTACCCCACAAAATGAGGGAAGGAATCAACTTAAAAGTCCGCCAAATAGTAAAAGATGGCTGCTTGGAAGACCAAGTTATCCTGTAAAGAAAGGCACAATTAATAGGAAAGAAAGCATGCAAACTCGATCTAGTACTCAGTTTCTCTTACTTTCCTAAGCTTTCTTCTTAACTGACAGATCATGACAGATAAAAAGGTTCTCTCTCGTACGTTGAGAAAGCCTAAGGGCATCCAAATTTATAAAGCTTGGTATACAATGCCCTCAATATATAATTATTTGAATTATTGAATTAAATATACCATTTTTAAGCTTCCTTATCATGATCAGTAATATTTGCAATTTTGATTGATTAATCAGCCTTCTAATTCTTTTTTAATTGATGGGTGTGGGAATTAAAGCTCATGAGTCCCATTAAACATAAAATATTATAGTAATCCGGCCTAGAGAAGTAAAACATTAGTGTGGTGTTAGAAGGGAGATTGTATTGAGAACTGACCTTAACAAAATATATATGTAAGAGGCCCAAACATTCCTTTGCTTCCCTCTAAAGATATTCTTGCTTAAACATAACCTTTCCTTGCTTCTTAGTTCTTATCAAAACCGGCCTAGCTACCTCTCTCTCTCTCTCTCTCTCTCTCTCTCTCTCTCTCTCTCTCTCTCTCTCCATGGAATACCTATATATAGCTTCTTTGAACGTGTTATCATCATCCATAACACAATTTTATTGAGAACTCGATCGGAAACAAACGATGCACAATTACCAGAAACTCATGATCGCCCTCATAGGGCTTCTTATGCTGGGAATGGTTCAGATTTCAATAGCATCTGTAGTTTCAACGGGGGACTTCAATAAGGATTTCTTTGTTATGTGGTCTCCTAGCCATGTAAACACTTCAGCTGATGGTCGAACAAGAAGCTTGAAGCTTGACCAAGAATCAGGTACAGTGAGATCGAAATTATTCTTGTACAAATAATTGCATGGAATTATCTTTCAAAAAATATCCTTCCAATTTTTCACTTATGTGGCTTGAAGTTTTTTCTAGGTTCTGGTTTTTCTACGAACCAGATGTTTCTTTTTGGACAAATTGACATGCAAATTAAACTAGTACCAGGTCGTTCGGCCGGCACAGTCGTGGCCTATTATGTAAGTACTCATGACCTTTTCTCTCTGTCTTTTTTATATGTTCTTCTCGAATTGTATATTCCTTATCGTAAAATGATTTGGCATTAATGTTTTGCAGCTGACATCTGATCAACCTAACCGTGACGAGGTAGATTTTGAGTTTCTTGGCAATGTGGTTGGGCGACCATACATAATTCAAACAAATATTTATGCCGACGGCTTTGACGACCGTGAAGAAAGGATTAAACTATGGTTTGATCCGACAAAGGACTTTCATACCTATTCAATCTTGTGGAACCTTCACCAAATTGTGTAAGCCCATGCATTTTGCTAAATTCATTGCCTAAAATGTGTTGAAACTTCTATGCGGCTAGCTAGCTGTTTGAATCTGCAAGCTGGCTTTGCATGCAGAAATATTTTCTTTTCTTATTCTGTTTTCTTTCGAAATTTGTTATGTATGAGACGCTTGTGCAGTACTACTGATCTGACCCTAGCTAATTTTATAGGTTCATGGTGGACTCGATTCCCATAAGACTGTACAGAAACCATGCAGACAAGGGAGTGGCATATCCTAGGTGGCAGCCAATGAGCCTCAAAGCCACCATATGGAATGGTGACAGCTGGGCAACAGGAGGGGGACGTGACAAAATCGATTGGTCAAAGGGACCGTTCATAGCTTCATTCAGGAACTACAAGATTGACGCCTGTATATGGAAAGGAAATGCAAGGTTTTGTAGGGCAGAAAGTTCAAGCAATTGGTGGAACACGGAACAGTTCAGCACCCTAACATCTACGCAAAGGAGGTGGTTCAAATGGGTGAGGAAATACCACATGATTTATGACTATTGCCAGGACAACCAGAGATTCCAAAACAAGCTTCCCAAGGAGTGCTCTCTTCCCAAGTATTAATTGACCTAAATTGAACAAAAAATAGGCAAAAGGCATTCCTTAATTGTATGCAGATCCGTGCTTGCATGCATGCGTGCCTATCTATGCACATTTGTTCCAATATCCCATGCAGCTATCTCATGACTTGGAGCGATTTTCTAATTACTTTTTTCTTAATTTCATTTACGATTCAATTATTTCCTGTTCGATTAATAATTATCATATAAGAAGTTATTAAACTTGGTTCAAGCATATATATTCTCTGTCCTTAGAAGTAAAGAAACCTTTTAGATCATGAGACTCAATGTATGTTATTTTTTTTTTCTAAGAAAAAAAGTTTGCAGGGTGAGTTTTCTTAACGAAAAATACATTAATTATCTTGTACACTACTAGGAGGTTGAGCACATATCCATTCTCTCAAACTTAATTGTCAAATATTGTTTGGATCGAGCTCCTAAAATAATGTACATTGAATCCCGAATAATTAGTTGGTTTGACTAAATAAGCTGCAGACTAATATATTTGCTGGTAATCTTCACGATCCTCTGTTAATTAGATGTTTCTTAATCCCATGATCATCCCCGGATATAATTTGGTTATAAACTTATATGGAACTCAACAGAGATATATAAGATAATTGGGAGAAATATTGCATGCTTTAATCACAAAAAGATTTCATAAAAATAAGTTCATATGTATTCTAAAATCATTTTCACTTTTACTGTCAGTTTGTGATTTTATTTTTATGAAATCTTTTTGTGACTGTAGTACTTTTCACTAAGATTATACTCCTATAATTTCAAGATTAGGCAACATTGGATGATGCTCCTATAATAGACCCATTACATCCATCTTTCAATCTAAAAGAAGCACATATTCTATTTAAACCTTTCATCCAATTACTTGCCTGAATTTGAAAGAAAGCCAAAGAAAAAATTCTTATCTAACTTCACAAAACACAATAACAATACATCTAAAAAAAACTCTAAAAAATCCTCAAAACTTCTTTTTAACTATATACCCATATCTCTATCCTTTGTATGCATTAAAAAAAGTAGTTTTCAAAGAAAGGCCGGAGACCAATGCTAACAGGCCCGCTAACCTAGCAGTGATGACCCAATGGGCTCTATTCTATCAATCAAAACCACAGTCGAAAGTCCGTATAGGTAAAGTCTTAGTGGATTTAGGCCCACACTTTCACTCCTACCGACCGTAACTGTGTGTGCAAGTACGACTTCGCCGAATAAGACCACCACCTTCTCTGAAAGCCGACTATTTTTTCCCAGAAGTGAAGGGAGAGATATGGGGCGTACAAGCCAAGAGCTTCTGCATTTCGAGCACAAGAATCCCTCCACCTCACCATTGGGCCTCTATCTTTCTCTCCATTGCTTTGTGAGGCGGCCAGCATGACATGTATGTATCTGGTTTCGAATTCCTCATCTAAGTCCATGGGTGTCGGTATTTTGTGCAGAGTTCATACTTCTTGTTTGCAAAAAAGTCACTCGTCCCCAGAAATCCCTTCCTGTTGGAAAGCCCCCAAAAGCCAATCTTTGAGTTTCAGATCAATGCCTTTTGAGCCTTAATTATGCTTCGTTTTTGTTGTCTAGGGTCATGTATCTGTCTGCAAGAAATGAATCTATGCTGTAGGTTTACAGTACATAAGTAATCTTTAATTGTGAGTTCCAAATTTTGCATACAAATGCTATGGCTTGTGTTCTCTAATTGTGCCATAGTTTGTGTAATTCTAATTTTAGATTAAATGACTCGTTCTAGAATGAGCCGGATTGTATTACCATGATGTTTTTCATTAGAAGTACTTTTAGATTAGTCATGTCTTTGCTCTCCTGTACACACTGAATTAAAGCTTTTCCAAGTATAGGAGTGTGTCCCAACTTGCATGATTAAGGTAGCTCTAGAATGAAAACAGGTTCTCAAATGTAGACTTTGGTTTTCAACTACGCGAAGTCAAGAGAATATTTTTTTTCTCTAAAGAACTTGCTAGACAAAGTGTCTTTCTGAACCTCTAAAAGGCTTTTTTTTTTTTTTTCTTTTTTCTTTTCTGGGAGTAGCTCACTCAAGAATTTGCTGGGTAAAAGAACACAATCCAAGCTTAAATGAAATTCCTAGAACTAGTATTTTTCTTTCAGCTGCAACTGCAAGTCCTACAAAATCTTCATCATACTGATCACTAGGGATGAATCATGGCTGTGATAAGATTATGTATACTTGTTATGAAAATTCCTTAATGCAAAGTTGGGTTTTGAGAGGTCTTGATAAGATCATGTTGAAGCATATTGGTCCTCATCTCTCAAATATAAGATGCTAATTACATGGAGAGCTTTCACGGAATCTATGTATAATGTCATGATGCTAAAAGATAAGTCATGAGTCCTGTTTGTGAGATGGATTTTCCTTTGGCTGCATGCATGGCAGAGCTAAGTTTCAAGCTGTGGGTACATCTTTCCCTTGGATCTTTTGCTTGGATGCAGATGGTAACATGCTGCATGTATTTCTTGTTACAGCACTACATGCTAGCATAGATTGTTGAGTCCTGTTTGGGTTTGGTTTTTTTTTTTTTTTCTCTCTCTCCCACGTGCATGTCTAACAGGGAGGGAAGATCGAAGGCAAAAGGGGGAGAATGAGTTATGATTGTGATCAAGTCATGTTTGGCTGCGTACGTACAGCTAGCTTAATCGATTCACTACTCTTAATAAAGTCGATCTTGTACGTATCGTATGTGTTTACATGCAGAGTAGGGAATTGTGGAGTAGTACTAATATTTAATATATATTTTTTGATCTACAACTCAATTATAAGCTGTTACTTTTGCAATATTGTAGCTAGCTAATTAATTGTAATTAAAAAAAGGAAACTTTTAGGGATTAATAAAGTGTGAAAAATTATGTTGACTTTCAAAGTAATATTGGCGGAATTAATGTTCAAAACTTGTGATCAACATATCGAGCTATCTAGCTATATATCTAGATATATAGCTAGATAGTGTACGTACTAACTAAATTAATTAAAGTCATGACTGAAGCACCATTAATATATCCTACCAATCTTTAGTAATTTACATGAGCATAAACTACACGTACGATCGATCAAATTACGTTTCTGTATTTATTAGGTAAATACAAAAAGTTCTATATATAGCGTAAAGATGTTTTCACATTTATATGGGCTATATATAGTTAAATCACCGCTATAAATAATAGAGTGAAGTATAATGAATTGATCTGCTAGCTCTTATACTGAATTAAATTATCGTCACTTATTCCAAAGGTTTAAACTTATAAAAAGGAAATTGAATTATATATATCTTAACAGATCTAATTAATTACATGAAAATAAACCGCCCATATTGGCCACATTATTATATATATATATATATATATATATGAGAATTCTATAAGCAGTACTACTTAATTTCTTCTTCTTTTTATTTCTTTTCACTAGGATATATAGGGCTAGTACTCATGGGCGTATATAGCAAAGTCCTAGCTAGCTAATAGCATATATATATAATCGATAATTTATTCGATTTTGGCTATTAGTGATATTAATTAATAGTGGCCTTGATACATGATCTCGATCATGCGTATTTGCTTGGTTTTTCTACGCATCCATATTCCGTATATAATTCCGTATCCGGGAGGCCATCAGACCCAATATCACATACTTCTCCATGCAAGGCTATAAAAGGACGAGTATAAAGTAAAAAGATCAATATATAAACTCACCATTATACAAACCGTATATATATAATATATATATAATCTTGTATTCATATTTCGCAGGATATATATATATATATATATATATATATATATATATATATATATATACTCACGATCAGTACTTAACTTCTTCGATTTGAACAGACTAATTAAACTCCATCTAAGATATTTTCATAACACAACCTGCATGCATTAAAATACCTAATTAACAATCCTCTTCGATCGTTATAAACTAGCCGAAGATCTTTCCAATGTGCCCGATCTAGTTAAAAGAAGAAGATTTTCCATCCAACAAAAGATAGAGATCATATTGCATATATATGGATGACTTCATGCATAACACTCATTTTCTAACTCTTTTTCACTCTTAATTTTAAAGTATATATAGTTTATTTATCGTTAAATATTATAGGACGTATATAGTAGATCGATCACGTACGTAGTTGAACATGAAGGTAGAACTAGCTAGCTAGTAAGGCCGCTCTCCATTGTAATTGCCCGGGGGGTCGTAGTTGCAGCCAATGAATGTACCTCCATTATTGCACCGAACCTTAGCACATCCTAGATGAATCGAGTTGCGCCACACCACCTGAGTATAGTGTAGACACTGCCCACCAACACACGTGTTGGAATTAGGGTCATAGTTGGATTTCTCGTCCACCCACATCTTCACCGCATCTGTCCCCATTAGGTCATCGCCGCTGCTCCATGCAATGTTTTCACCATACGGCCCGCCGGAGTGCACCATATTGCAATCACCAATGCGCTGATTGGCATAATTCTGTGCATAAGAGGCTACTTGGTCGTCCCAGGTCAGAGGTGGAACGCCCACCTCTGCACGGGCGGCACTGTGTGCGTCGAGGTAGTCTTGTGGGGAGTCTTGAGCGTGGGAGAAATCGGGGAGTAGCACTAGGGTTAAGCCTAAGATCAGGCAAATGAGAGCTGGCCGTGATAGCTTGAAGAACATGTTTGGTTATGTAATAAACTACAATGCAAAATAAAAGCAAGCTCACTTGATTTATTGATAGCAACACAAGGAATGTACAACAGGTATATATAGGGACGTATGCTTGTTACTACTGTGGAAATTGATTAAAGCTCGATTAATGGAATTTGGAAAAAAAAAGCTAGCTAGCAGCTAGAATTTTCAAAAGTAGGATGTACGTGTAAAACGTTATAACAAGGAACTAAAGAGACCAAAACACCCCTAACCTTTTACCTAACTTCAGATCCAAAAATAATAATAATAATAATAATTATAATAATAATAATAACAACAACAACAATATTAATGATATATAACAAAAACAGGCGCATGATGACATGATGCATGTGCTCCATATGCATGCATATACATGTTGGATCATTTCGGTCTTAATTAATAGCTGGTCGTGTCTGAATTTCAAGAATGACTATATATATATATATATATATATATATATATATATATATACACACACATGATATACGTGCTGGCTAGGACGTGGTGCCTACATGCAGGTAGTCATTTATTAATTTTGATGTACGTTGGGTTAAATTCACTTCTTGTGCGCGTATATATATATGGATCGATAACTAGATTTGGGGATCAGAAAAATTTAGATTTGTGTCTTTAAAATCCAAATCCTCTGTTTGGATTATACGCCAAGTTTCGTTTAGATATAAAAATGATTTTATTTCATCTCATTAATATTATAATTTTTTAAATTTTTATATAAAATATAATAAATAATTCAATTTTTTAAATTTTAAAAGAATAATAATATTAAAAAATAATATTATAATAATATTTTATTTAACTTTCATATAAAATCATCTTATTTTATATCATTTTATTGCACAAACGAGGCCTAAAATTCAAGTTGAACCAGATAGTTTTAATCTTTCAAAACCTTAATAAATAAAATCGTGGTCGTAAAAATCCAAATCAAAATGTAAATTCTTTGAACTTTTTTTTTTTCGAAAACGCCCTCAGTAGGGTTGGTAAAGTCGATAGGACTATCTATCTTATAACATTGAATTATATACGTACCGGCCTCCGAATTCATAGCTGCCTTCATCTTTCATTACCATTAATTTCCCAGTACTTACTTTTTTTTTTTTTTAATGAACAAGATCAACAATGATCTTCCGGATATATTTTAAATAATTATAAGAAAATGATCTTATAGTAGTTTTATATTTTTTAGTAAACAATTTAAAACAAAAACTCACAACGACATGAGCTAGACCCACTCATATTGGGAGTTATTACAAGAAAAATAGATATTTGTGATGGATTATTTGTGACGAAAATGATTATTTATGATGAAAATAAATTTATTTTAATAAAAAATAATTATTTTTATAAAAATAATTAATTACAAATAAATAATTTTATTATAGTGAGCGAAATCATTCCGTAGTCAAAGGCTAATTTGAATCATTAACTTACATAGAAAACCGAGAGAGATTGAAAAAGTGTGTCCAATTATACGTACCATAGAAAACGGAAAAAGTTAAAAAACAGCCTATTTTTTGGCACAAAATTAGCCATGTCCATCGGAGCCGGACTCTTCTAAAAGGCTATTAATTTATGTAGATATTCCAATTATATATATATATATATTAATTCTTCCTGGAATTTCGGATCAAATTCTGATTAACTTCCATGTTTAAGGGCATAAATTAAAGTACGTACCGTGTTACATGATTTACTTTCTGATTAAATTTAAAAATGAATTGAAATGATTTTAAATGAATTAAATAAAATATTATTTTTAATATTATTATTATTTTAAGATTTTAAAAAATTAAATTATTTATTATATTTTATATAAAAATTTTAAAAAATTATAATATTAAGATGAGAAACTTGAGATGAGTTTGGGTGAATTTCAAATCCAAGCGAGTATTATTTCACATACTTACAACCTCCATACGTCTATCCTAGTCTGCCATGCCTATATGAAATAGAGTGCCGTCGCGCACCGTGTTAGAAGGTTTAAAATTAGGTCTTCAATTCACTACGAAACATGAAAAGGGAATGATCCATGAACACCAGGACCAGTACTACTGCTACTACTAGTACTATATATATCTTAATGAAAAATTCTATTCTTAAGATTTACACACTATATACTATATTTTTCGTTATTTTTTTAATTTTCTTCTCTTATCAAATATATAGTATATGGATAATGAGTAGATAATTCAATTATTTTAAGAAGAATAAAATAAAAAAAAAAAAAATTAAAAAGATAAAAAAAAATAAAAGAAATTGTGATGTATGGTTCGTGGGACTTATGAATAGTAATGCTCTAATTATATGAGTACTTATGTTATGTATTGCATGTCTATTCCTCTGTATATATATAGATTAACGTGACATTGTCCATATATAATTTTTTAACAACTATTTTTTAATAAAATATTCAAAGGATTAAAGACAATTTCACATTAATGTACATTAATCAAAATGAGATGAAAGTAACTACGTACGCTTATGTAGTATATAATATTTTTTCTTATAATATATCGTACTGTGATTTTAAATTGTGTTTTCATATCATATTTGTGTCGTGTCATATCATGAATATTTGATTGTATAGGTCAATCTGAACACAACCCGTTAAGTTAAACGTGTCAAATTTTTAAACTTTAACCTAACTCATTTATATAATGAGTAATGTCGTGTCACCCGTTTTGACTTGTTTAATAATTAATTAAAAATATGTTAACACAACATGAATCATTTAAACCTATTTATTTCATGTAAATGGATTGAACTAAAACACATAACTTATTTAACCTGATTAATATAATTTTACATAAAAGTTAAAATTTATATTTATTAATAATCACAACGTCTTAATATATATATATATATTAAGATATATATATTTTTAAAATTTTAACATATAATAAAATTAATATTACAAACCATATAATAACAAATATGAACATAAATCTAAAATTATAATCCTAACAATAAAAATACAAATATACTAAGAAATATCAATATTATAACTTAAAAATAATAAAATTTTAATTTTAAAATAAATTCTAAATGAGTCAAAATAAATTAATTTATTATTAATTAATTTATAAATTATATCTTAACGAATTAATTCGTTTTAACTCGAACACGTTAATATTAATATTGAATCTAAATTCGCTAATTTTATACATATTAAATTCACATATTGTATCAGATATTATCACGATAAAGTATATTGACCTGTTTAGAAATGAGGCGCATGCAATGCATCGAGATTCTAGAAAGCACGGGCCAATCCATAATGTTCCTGCAGCTTGACGAAGACCAGAAACGGTCAGGTCTTTAGCTCCAACCGCCAATTTCGGGAAACAGATTGATCATAGATTCATTTATAAAGCGAGGAGCGATGCGCGCGGTGATCACATCGTGATTCGTGAGTCGTGACTACCGGTTGAAAATTATATAACATATCATGTGTGTGTCAGTGTAATATCCCTTTTAATATTATCATATAATATAATACAATATCCTGTTTATTTATATATGAAAAAAATTCTAATTTCATATATATTATTATTATTATTATTATTATTATTATTAAGTATATGTGACATCTAATTTCGTGATGTCCACCGCTTTTGTATTCTCACGTCAGAGATACACTAATAAGGGGCCACGTGTAAGTAACATACACACTTAGTACATAGCGTCCAATTGGAGGAAAAGTAAAATTGATTAGAAAAAATAAAATCTCTTTACAGAAGCAGACAATAGTAATAATTTATTAAATAAAAATTTTTTAAAGATAAATTTTGAACAACAACTAATTAAAAACACCATTCATATATAAAATCATCATTCAGTTGGCAATCTCTTTAAGAGATTATATATTAAACTCTTATCGGTGAGAGTTGCTCATCCAAAATCTCCAAGTTTATAAATACTATTCTTTACGTAAATATTATTAAGTTTTGATATATATACTGATTCTCAACATGGTTACGAAATAAAAGATTTTATCAAATCAATCCTTTATGAAAATAAATATCTGCAAGCATTTACCTATAATCATTTCTCTTACGAAATGAAATCAGTATTCCAAAATCATACAAACATTTGAAAATGTTGGTTAGAAAATTTTCATTTCTTGAGACAGATTTGATTGTGTGTGAAAGTGGTGGTCAATCAAGAATATGTTTGGGAGAAAGTTTAGCAAGATATTTTTTTTATGGTTCTTTCCCTGTATAGTTGACATGATATCCAATCCATCATCAAATACTTTTTTTTTAATTATTGAAAGTCATATTCTTTCGATTTTTCTTTATCATTTAAGTCATACTCATCAGGTTTTTCTTGCACATCCATCCTAAATCTGTATTAGTACATCTAAATGACTATATGATTAAATTGATGTAATATTATCTTACACTTGAACTTAAGAAAGTTTACGTGTTTTGTGCGATATGAGGTGCATGACATAATACATATATAATTAAAACTGATGAATCTAGACATGATGCGAAATGACATAATCGTATATTGTACTAGATAACATGTTTGCATATATTATGACATGCATGGTATATAAAAAGTGATTATCAAATAACTGATTTTAATAATAATTTATCTAAACTGACGTAATGATACTAATTCATGATCAAATTACTTACCTCGATGTGCTATTTCCTAAATTTAAATTCGTAGTTCATCACCTGCAAGAAGTATTAAAATCTACTAAATATGTCTACAAAAACATGTCCTAATATCTTACATAATTAAACTCGTATCATAGAAATAATCAAATAAATATTTTATTTAATATGAAAATCAATGAATACTGATATTTTAAATTATTTAAACACTCTTAACCTATTTCCACTTCCAAATTATAATTAAGTAAAGTATTTAATCTTTATACAAATCCATTAAAACAAGTCGTGAAATCTCAATTCATAAAACGGCTAAATTTTCTTAAGAATAACATAAATATTCAATTTTACATGAAATCTAATAAATAATAATGTCATTTAATTATGCTGAACATACTTCTTTAATTTCTAGTTATAACTATAATAAAACAATTTTATCGAAGGTAAAAAAATAACAATGAAAAATCTTTTTGATAATTGACTTAATTATATTTAAACTTCAAATCCTCGCAAAAACTGTAGGATTTATTTATGGTTCTAAAATATTAGACATTTTCGTCTCAGAAACCATATGTTCCGCCTCCATCTCATTTTTTCTCTTGTCGTCACTCAGTCCCAATCTCTCCTCCCTTTTCTCTATTCCATTAGCTTTCCACCAAGAGCAACCGCAAGCTTTCAAAAAATACACAAAATAGCTTGTGACTTCAATAGACACGACGAAAATTGCAGCCATTGGGTATGGGTGTAAGGTTATTTGAATTTGGTTTTTTCTCGTGTACATTAATATATTTTTTTACTTTACTTGTAAAAATTTCAACATCTCACAGATTATGTTTGGATTTGGTTTGTGTTTGATTTTTTTTTAATCATACCCACCATCTGTTGGTTGCCGTCAGATCGTTTATATGGGTTTTTTTTTTTTGTTTTTTTTGTGAATCTTTAGAAATTTCAACAGATTGTGTTTAATTAGCTTTTAGTTTGTACAAATCCCAGTGTTAATTTCTGTAATGGTCTGAGGCTATTTCTGTAAATAGGGGGCCAACAACGTAAAACAACGAGCAGATGAAGAAAACCGAGGGATAAAAATGAGATATGTGAAAAATGGAGGGACAAAATGGGAAGAAAATGTGAGCCGAAATAATACCGTTCATTTTGGGAAAGACGTTTTTATATATAAGAAGATATGGAGTAGCACTACTGTATACCATATATAGTTGAAAATATGCACGTACACCATGATATAAATTCAACCCTTGGCGGCGGTAACGTGCAAGCTCCAAATAAAGATCAGGTCTTAACAAATCCTAATTAGGTTACGTTTGGTTCTCAAATTCAACTAAACTCAGTTAAATTCAGTCTAACTTTAAGATGAGTCTAACATCCAAATATCTAACTCTCAAATTATTAAACTCATCTCAACTCAAAACGTTCTTACACGTAGGATCCACAACTTTTTTCAACTTAAAATATCTTTATACGTGAGATTCACAATCTTTTTTAATTTTTTATAAAAAGTACTAAACTCATTTTAACATCTAAACATACTTTAAACTCAGTTTAGATGGACTCCACATAATTCTATTTATTACTCAACTCACTACTATTAAAAAATAACTCAACTTAATTGACTTCAGTTCAACATTCAAATACAACTTAATCTTGAACTTAATGATTTTTTTTTAAAGAAAATATTGTTGTTACGTGCATGCATCATAGAACACCATGAAAAGTTCAACACCATAATCATGCATAGCATAACCCTTTTGATCAGGATGCACGAAGGCTTTTCTCCAATATATATATCTTTGGATATTTAATTCTGATCTACCTATATTCTTTGTCTATTATCAATTAATATAACTTATTATATACGTACTACATATGTTGTGTTGAACATGACAAGTGATTTATAAATATTAAAGTTTAATTAACCAACAACTTGAACTTATACGTACGACAGATTCTTTTTTTTTTTTTATATATGACAGATTCTGATACCCAAAAATGTTCCTTATAAAATATATATTAGCCCACAAATATTATTTGCATTTTATAAATGGGTTGTAGATCCGGCATAGAGTTTTTGACCGAACTCTAAAAATGGTCGGAGAAAAATAGATAACTAAAATGTGTTTTAATTTGTTAATCTTTTAATAATGTGTGGGAAGTTCGATATCCTGTTTAGATAGTGAGATGAATTGAGATGGTTTTACATGAAAGTTGAATAAAATATTCTTAAAATATTATTTTTTAATATTATTATTATTTTAAAATTTTAAAATTTTAAATTAGTTATTATATTTTGTATGGTATTTTAAGAAAGTTATAATGATAAGATGAGTTAAGATAAAATCGTTTCTATATATAAACGAGACAATTGATCTGATCTTAGTACAGTTTTGAGCATAGACTTGAAGGGATCTGAATCTTCAAAAATTTTGACTGAATTTTAGAGTTTAGAGTTTAGAGTTAGCGAGGACAGAAAAATAACGTGGATTTTATATATAATATTTATAGTTGTAATTTTTCGAATAGCATTAAATGTCTAATAAATAATTTGAGGCTCAGTTTGTGTCTATTTATTTCCTACTCTAAACTTTAGAATTCCATAAAAAAACTCCAATGGATTTAAACCTGATTTGAAGCTAGCGTGTGGTTCCAAGTTACTGGACCAACTCCAAGTTCGGGACGAGCTGCGATGTGCGTGCATGCAAGTGTTGTTTGCGAAATAATATCATCTCATCTAAAATATTTTTATAATATTCTTTTTAAATATCACTTAAATATAAATATTTTTAAATTATAAACTTTTAAATTTTTCATCTAATCATTATTAAATAATGATTACTTTTAAACTTTTAAACAAAACACACAAAATAAAAATATTTTTTCAAATTTTAAAATGAAAATAATATTAAAATAATATTTTTATTTAATTTTTTTTTCATTTTCCTAAAATCTAATCAAACATTTTAACTCAAATATTTCACTACTACTCACATCCTATTTTACTATTATTCACGTCTCATTTCATTCCCACACAGTAAACATCTCATTCTTACGGCCGGGAGTGTTTTTAGGCTAGGGAGACCCCATGAAGCACATGGGCTGGCATAAAAGTAAACTTGCTAAAACCCATTTTTAAAGTCGCGGCAAGTTTTTAAGGAATATAACGGGAATTAAGGCCTCGTTTGTATTAACAACACATCTTAATTTATCTTAATTTATTTTAACTCATTTTATTATTATTTATTATTATTCAATAAATTTAATTTACAAATTTTATTATTATTTACAATTTATCTTATTATTATTTACAATTTATTTTAATTTGTCTAAATTTATTTTCGAATTCAAACGATACGTAATATGCATGATTTAGGATTTTTATAACAGTCTAGCCGCTAGCTTTCCATATATAGAAGTACTTGATTTTTTTTTTAATCATAATTAAGTTATCGTATTTTGATTTATTTCCTAAGGAGAAAAAATGACATCACCTTCCTCATCAACCTGACACTCATCGATCGGTACCTTTTCATTTCGGAGGAAATTGACTTCTATCATCTATGTTCTCTCTGATCATCACTCTCTGATCTCATATTGAAATAAAATGGAAGAGAGAGACAACGAATAAATCAGAGATAGAGAGAGAAACATATAATTTCAACTAATGAAACATCATCATAACATCATGGTTCGTGCTTGAACATATATAGAGTAGTACTGCAATCACGATCGACAACCATACTTTCCTGGGCAGCAACATATATATATATATATATATATCATGTGCTGCTTAATACACACACATATATAGTACTCATGAGTAAATTAAACATGAATTTAGTAAGGACGTTGGCCATCATTGTTGCCCGGAGGATCGTAGTCGCAAATCACAAATATCCCTCCACTCTTACACCTGACTCTCGCACAACCGAGATGCACAGTGTCGCGCCACACAATTTGTGTGTAATGCCGACACTCATCGCCAACACACGAGTTTTTGTTATAGTTGTAGTATTTCTTCTCATCTACCCACATCTTCACCGCATCTACTGCAGTCAATCCACTCCAGCCTCCGGCAAGGTTTTCTGAATAGGGTCCCATGGAATGCTCCAAGTTGCAGTCTCTGATCCTCTTGTTCGCATAATTTTGAGCATAGGCTGCAATGGTGTAGTTCCAATGAATTGGACCCACACCAACTCGGGCACGAGCTGCATTGTGTGCATTGACGAAATCTTGGTGGGAGTTTTGGGCTTGGGAGACATGAGTTAGGATTGAGATTAACCCCATCAAGTATATGGCCGCATTGGCTAGGATAAACCTGCTCAGCCCCATTTTCAAGGCAAAGCCAATTATCAGATTTCTGGTTCTTGGTGAAAATGGGACATGCAGGTTTAGGTATTTATAAAAGGCGATTGCTGGCCGGTGAACATGAACTGTAGAATTAATAGCTATTTAATAATTAATTGGCGTGCTCTATCGTCTCAGCCCTTATAATATCTAAAAACTGAAAAACGTCCAACAATAATATATAATGAGGACATACGTCAGAATTTCACATGCCTATGCCCAACAAAAGGGTATGTTGAGGGCCCAATCCATGTGGAAGGCTGGAAGCTAGCCACCATGCATTCATTGGCTATTGAAAATTGAAACTAAAACGGCTTGCCACTGTATAAATTACAAATTGAAACAAGACTTGATCATGCAGCAGCCATATATCTCCTTGTGCTAGCAAGCAACACTGCCTTAAGCCATGCACCTTTTAGTTTTCTTCCTTATCTTGGTCATGATGATGATCAAGATATCATATATCTCACGGACTGGAAATTCAATTTGCAAGATTCAATCATTCATTATTTCTACAGTACCTTCTCTTTTATTAATATTAGTGAAGACTCAATATTCTCTCTACTAGCATGAGCTAGCTAGCTAGCTAGGTCAACATATTCTCGTCAATTAATCAATATTATTGGTACATTCGACCAAGAAAACTTAATCATCGCCGGTAAACTTGGTACAAAAGCTTCAACTATAAGTGATTTCGATGTTGTATACCAGAATATTGCAGTCCCGGACTTTTTTCTCCTTTTTATCATAAACTTGATGAGAGAGAGAGAGAGAGAGAGAGAGAGCGCAACAATGTCAGTTGCTAATCTAAGGTCATAATTCCAACAGAGAAATCATGTGAAGTTTGAACACAGATGTATGGGGCCCAACATTTCACGGATAACCACAAAGACTTTAGGCACCATGCATGCACGTTAGCTTTAAATTTTCTGCCCTACAGCTGATGGTGATAGAAAGGCACAAATTAGATGCTTTAGCATTACAATTTTATTTATATTTTTATTTATAAAATTCATTTTATTATAAATTTTAAAATTTTTAACATATAGAGAAGTAAGTTTTTTAATATTTTTCTTAAATACATTTAATATTTTTCTTACCGTTATCGACTTCCAATGCATGGTCACTTATCTCCTGCAAACAAATTAATTAAATATTATGCTAATGAAGTATTATGGTAATTAAGCTTTTTCGCCTGCACTACTAGATCATCAATTAAATAATCAAACTTATGGGAAAAGGAACATGTGAGAATTCACGGCATCTGCTGACGACCGAAGACTTTTTGACAAACAGATTGACCGCATAATCTGCGCTGCAACGAGCAATCCATGGAAGAAAAAGAGTTTCCTCACTTTTAAAGAAAATGGGTTATTTTATGTGTACTCAAGGAATCAAATGTGTAGGCCTGGAACAGGTGAGGATGATCATGATCTCATCGTGATGTCATTTTCTTCTGGCCAGTTTTTAGAACAAGTGAAATGATATTTGTAATTATTGAGTATTTAATTAGTGTTATACACTTATTTTAAATTAAATAATTAAATATAAGACTTACATAAAAAAAATAATTTTTTAAAAATAGACCCACTCTATTTTAAAAGGACTGCGAGGGCTTGTACAATCATGTAACAGTACTACTCATATTAGTGCCCCTGTTAGGCAAATCGTCCCTAATAAGTGCCCCTATTTTTAATGAAGTACCATAGCTAGTTAGATCCAACCGTCCCTACTTAGTGCCCCTGTTAGGCCAATCGTGATGTCAAATGTTATAAGAGGAATGCTTCACTTGATCACCAAGTCTACCATCTCTTACAGCTCAATAATTCATGTTAAAAAGATTCATAATTTTGCAGCTACAGGCAATATATCAAGAATTGGCTCCTTGCAAAAGCCAGAAATGATTATGAGATTTTATGGTTAAGGTTTAACTCAGTCTTGTATTTTCATTCAAAACCCGAAAAAAAGGAGTAATTTTCGGGAAAAACAAAAAAACTAGACGAACGGGTCCGTTTTTGTCAGCGACAATGGGGTCAATTGAATTTTGGAAGTAAGTGGAGGTTGATGATCGACAATAAGAAACCTGCGCGAGATAATATATGGATCAAGACATTGGCCCAAAGCTCAGCTCGGCTTAACCTGCTGTCAACTTAAAAGTCCAGTCCAGCATAGGTTCCGGCTCACCCCCAGGCCCAATCCAGTACAATTTATTTTACGTAAATAAATGCTCTCCATTTCAATAATAAATATTAAGTTAGGAGAGGTAATAAGTTCACCAATAAATAAACGTGTAATTCTATATATAATCGTTAAGTGTATAAATATTGTATAATCGTTTTAAAAAAGAGTGAGATCTATTATTAAAAAATTAATTTTTTTTTTCTATATTTTATTTATTTTTCAAAGTGATTACAAGCAGTTGCATAATTTACAGTTATAAATATATTTTCTCTAAATATATATATATATATATATTTATATAAAGGAAAGAAAGAATATCTTCTAGCCGACCCCCACTGACTGATAAATATATGGACAAGTAAATATGTTTCGGATGGAAAGCTCTTTGGCATCTTTGCTACGTGACGTACAAGTAATGTAGTATCTACTAAAAACAAGATAAGTATCTAGATCTCTTTAAAAAACTAAACACATTACCTCCTGTGCAAAGGGGAGACCCGTTTCCTCCCTCACCCATCCATAGAGTAACGACTCATGCGATAACGCTACTTTGTGTGCGGTGGTGATAAATCAAAGACTCGGGCTATTCTGCTAGTCAGAGTTATTTTGACCTATAGTGTCTTTTTAGTTTTTTTTTTTTTTTTATATTTTTTAATCTATTTAAATATTTTTAAAAAAATAAAAAATACATCAATACACTTAAAATTACTTTCTTAATTACCAAGTAAAAAAAAAAAAAAGTCAAGCAGTGACTTTGAGTGATCAAAGTAGGAGGTAAAAGTAGTGTTTTCCCAAATCAAATCCACCTTGTAAAGGGAAGGTAGGCCACCCCATGCTGGCCACAGGGTGGAGTAGATTTGTATACTAGATTTTATTGATTTTCTCACACCTACAATGCACATAATTGATTTTCCATGCGAAAAATGTATCTAAGTTTCATTGCGTAAATGAATGGTAAAAAACCTTAATATGTATGTCTATAAAAGTCTAACAATTCATGCAAAAGTGAAACCCATAGCTTGGTAGGATACAACTGAACAAATAAAAAATAAAGTACTCGACCCTGGATAAGTACTATAGAGAGATAAAGTGCTTTTGATCTCGATGAGTACCGTGAAAGAGTATGGAACTCGTCACCTTGGCAAGCAACATATGAGGCAAAGTGCTTTTGCACACTAGGCAAGCAACTTGGGCAAACTGCTCGTAAGTTCGTAACCCAGGAGAGCATATGGAGAGGCAAAGTGCTCGAATCCCAGGAGATCACCAAAGAAGCAAAGTGTTTGGACCTCCGACGAGTACTGTTAAGGAGCATGAAACTCACTGTCTCAGCAAGAAACTTGAGAAGTGAAAGTACTTGTCCCTCAAAAGGCAAAGTACTTGCCATTAGGGGTGAAACTAGGATTTGGTGTTTGAAGGGGGGCGGGTGATTGACAAAGTGTGTAGTATGCGTGAGTATAAGTAACACGTGACTATATAAAAAATAATAATCATACGTCATAAAATTGTATACAAAAAATACATATTTATAAATCATCTTATAAGATAATTTTCCTTAAAATTTTTGTAGTTTGTTAGAGACCATTACAAAAAGAAAAGAAAAGAAAATGAAATATCAATTTAGGATTTTCCCTTCAAATTAAGCTCGATGACAATCTTTCATAAAATAAAATTTATCTATTATTATCTCTGAAGTGAAATTCTTGACAATTTCTTTCTTAATATAAACTATAAAATGATCTGCAAGAAACTCATCTTCCATTCGAGTATGCAATCTAATTTTTATAAGTTTCATAGCAGAAAATGTTCACTTAGTAATAGCAGTAAAAACATGAAAAATTAATACTAGATGAATTAATCTATCAATTAAATAACAAATTTTTGACTTTTTTAAAATTGCTAGTTTTCTGCATAGCTCAGATAATGTAGACATATCTTGAAAATCTAGATGCGTCAACACATCAAGTTCATAATACTGCAATTGAATTCTCAAAAGGGATTTTTCTTGCTTAGTAAAATTCTATGGATAAAACTTCTCAACCAATTTGCATATATTATCAATTTTAAATGATTTGTATGCACCTTTAAAATTTAAAGCTGCACTAAAAATGAGAAGTTTTATTGTATGGTCATTAAATTTATTGTTCAATTCTTACAACTGGAAGTATATTGTAGTAGTAAATATATCAATTCTAAAATGAAGTGAAAAGTTAGCTATTAAAATCTAGATTAAGAGTGTTAGATGAAGTGAAAAGTTAGAGTGGGAGTTAGTGAGTATTGGGGGAGACAATTTCAGTAGAAGTTTTGGAGGCCGAGTATCGTGGGCAATTTCAATTATATAAAGTTCCGCCCCTGCTTGCCATCTAGCCGCACATTGCTGGAGGTGAAGTGCTTAGACCCCACGCGAACAGCCACGGAGGCAAAGTGTTTGTAACCTAAGCAAGCACTCGGGAAGGTAAAGTACTTGGATCACAGGCTAGCAACTTCGGAGGCAAAGTGCTCATATCTCCGCATTTTTTCCATCCGGTTCTCATTTTCCGTTCTTTTATCATAAGTATAGATTAGATTACCCCGAGCTGAATTAATAAGAAATCGATGGAAGTAGGTACATGAAAATTTTAATTGATGGGTCCAACGTTCTAACAGACCAGGCCAGGAGCCGAGGAAGTTAATAAAATATTTACAACGAACATACCATCCGCGATTGGGTCAAATAAAATATTTCATCGAAAAGGATAAATATCATCACATAACATTACTTGTCTATTTCATTCGGAAAATCTTAATAGGCCATAAATGGCCCTACACTCCAGAAAACGCCAACAGCTGTGGATGATGGTGACGCTGCCACGGGCTCTACTTCTGATGGTGAAGAGGTTGGGTCATGGATGATATCGACTCAACTTGAAGTTATTCAGAGCCGCTTATTCGGACTCAATCAAGCCGTTTACCAGCCCCCCTCGCCTCAAATTCCCGGTCCATTTCTTTCGTCGGCAGCGGTATTTCTCCGATCTAGGTGACACATACGTATATACTTACTAGAGCTACGTTATTCATCTTAATTATCGAAATTATATATTATTATTTATAATTATTGTCAAGCATGTGAAAATATATATGATTAGCGTTTTCTAATTATTATATGTGTATACATTCTCGCACCCTACGTAACTGTCTTCTAAAAACCTCTCTCTAGGGAATCTCTGCATTCGTTAGTGTACGCGGTTGCGCTCTGATTGTATTTTTTAGTCGTTGCTTCTCTGAGCTTGGGGCTTGTGTTTGGTGGAGCTGAAGAGAGTGAGTGAGGAAGAATCTGAATGGCGGTGGAGTACAAATGTTGCGAATCGGAGTTTTTCGTACACATACTCATAATCACGCTGTTGGTGATATTCGCCGGGTTGATGTCAGGGCTCACCTTGGGGCTCATGTCCATGAGCCTCGTCGATCTCGAGGTCCTCGCCAAGTCTGGAACACCTAAAGATCGCCAACACGCCGGTACTTACTTTTCTTTTGTCCAACTGATTTCTGTTCTCTGCTGAGAAAATGTCGGTAGAGCAGAAAAGATAAGGACGCTAATGGAAGGGAAATTCTGAATGGCTTATGGTTACGGTGTATTTTTTTTTTTTAAATTTAAATATTATTTCCTTCACTACTTGTATAAGAGTTGTCAATTAATTGTTAGTTTAACATTCCTCTAAAGTGCATCAGAGTGATGTTGTTTTTATGTGGTGTTTTTCAGACTACTTGTACTAATTTGTTGTACTTGTAATTATAGCCAAGATTTTGCCAGTGGTCAGAAATCAACATTTACTGCTTTGCACCTTGCTTATTTGCAATGCTGCTTCCATGGAGGTACGTATTATTGAGGTTTATTGGACTAGTTGTTTGCTTACATACATAATGTGTCAAAAGAGATTAGAAAGTGTTTGAAATCATCGTTCCTTCTGTCCAGGCGCTTCCAATTTTTCTTGATAGTCTGGTTACAGCGTGGGGTGCTATTCTGATTTCAGTGACATTGATTCTTTTGTTCGGTGAGGTGAGCTGTTTATCTGACATTATTTGAGGCATATCATTACCACGCATATGGCATATGCTAAAATTGTCATGTATATTTTTGCCATAAGAAGAGATACTGAAGATACAGGGATTTATACTTAGATTGGCTATTTTTTTGTCTTGCCTTATTGACGTGAACTTTTCATGCTGGTAGTGAAGTCAGCAAGGCATGTCCGAGTTCACTGATTGCTTTTTGCTTGTGCAAGCAGGTAATACCGCAGTCTGTTTGTTCTCGATATGGTTTAACAATTGGCGCAGCAATGGCTCCATTTGTCCGCGTTCTTGTTTGGATCTGCTTTCCTGTTGCATTTCCAATCAGCAAGGTAGTATAGCTCTGTACTTTCTGCTGTATATTGTGTTTGTGTCAATGATATGATATGATGTGAATTGTTATTGAATTTTCCCATGCTTTATGCGAGTTTCCAGCTATTAGACTTTCTGCTGGGACATGGGCATGTAGCTCTTTTTCGCAGAGCTGAATTGAAAACACTTGTAAATTTCCATGGCAATGAGGTGTGTACAACTGCTCTCCAATATTATACAATTCCCATCTTAAAAGCATATGTTTTTTTTTTTGTTTTTTTTTATTTTTTATTTTTTTTAATCTTCATTGGGTCCATAATTTCATTCTTCCAAATAATTTACTCCAATTGTTTCATATGCTAGTCTAATTGCCATGCCATCATCATTCTGCACTCGTTAGTTTTCTCCTCTGTTTAAATGTCCCTCCAACTTATCTTTCCCGTTTTGTTTATTGAAATCCTTTGCCTAAACCTTCCTGGTTGTTTCCACTTATACCGCCTGCTTTATAATCTAAAGATTGTCTGGTACTAGGCTGGAAAAGGTGGAGAGCTGACGCATGATGAGACAACAATTATTGCTGGAGCACTTGAGCTTACTGAAAAAACAGCTGGTGATGCCATGACTCCTATATCTGAAACATTTGCAATCGATATCAATGCCAAGCTTGACAGGTGTGATATTTATGGAAAGTCTAAAACCTAAAATTCAACTTGCATCAGTTGTGCTACATTCGTATTACTTAGATGTTAAAAATACTTGTCATCGTCCAGGGATTTGATGCACCTAATATTGGAGAAAGGGCATAGCAGAGTGCCTGTTTATTACGAGCAATCTACAAACATAATTGGACTCGTGTTGGTATGCTGATAACTAATTTCCTTATGCATATTTTGTTCCCCGACATAAAAAAAAAAAATTGTATATATATATATATATATTGTTCCCGAAAAGAAATTTTAAGAAGTTTACCTCTTCATCAAGATTGGTTACTGTTCTTTCACTCGTATAAATTTAATCATTTAGTACAGCAAGTTTGACACCATCCAAATATCTATGTATTTATTCCCTGCGATCTTCCTCTTGTAAGTGTTTCGTGTTTTTTTAACATTTATATTCTAACATTTTAGGTCAAAAATTTGCTAGCAATGCACCCAGAAGATGAAGTGGCAGTGAAGAGTGTCACCATACGCAGGATTCCAAGGTATTTTGTTTTGGTTGAAAGGAAGGTTACATCTGGCCAAGTAGACTTAAGTGCACATTTAAAGTATTCCATAATAATTTGATGTGCATCATAGTTCATATTTCTTTTGTAAGTGATGTGCATCATGTTTCTCATAAACTGGTGTTTGACATTTTTCAATGGTACAGAGTGCTAGAGACTTTGCCCTTGTATGACATATTGAATGAGTTTCAGAAAGGTCACAGCCACATGGCTGTTGTGGTAAGACGGTGCAACGAGGCAGTCAAGTCCCCTAATGACCCTCCTGAAAGTATGCTCCAACTTAATATTACCGAAATTCGTGTGTTAATTTTTCTATATTACTTAAACAATAACTTCCCCTCCCTCCCAAAATTAAAAAAAAAAAGAACAGGTGAAAGACGTGAGAATACACATTGATGGTGAAAAGCCTTCCCAAGAGAGGATTGCAAAGAGCAAGAGACCACTCCAGAAGTGGAAGAGCTTTCCTAACAGTGCCAATCACTCATCTAAGGGTGGCTCTAGGAGCAAGAAGTGGACAAAGGAAATGTACTCTGACATCCTGCAGATAGATGGTAATCCACTCCCAGAGCTCCCTCAAGAAGAAGAAGCTGTTGGCATAATAACGATGGAAGATGTCATTGAAGAACTTTTACAGGTACGCGTTGATTGTTTTCTGCTAGAATTCTGATGTAATTATTTCGCTCCAACAATTTCTGTAAGTGGCCTCTTGACATCAATTGGGTATTATCTAGGAGGAGATCTTTGACGAGACAGATCATCATTTCGAGGATTCCTGACACCAGTCTTGCTATAAGAAATCTGAACCACAGGAGTACAGATAATCACGAAAAACTTTGTTTAGTTTATATACGTTCAGGCAGTTGGACTATCTGAATGTAGTAATTGTTCAGCATGTATATGTGGCTTTTGCCTTTTGGGAACTCTGCTTAAACTGTATCAAAAGCGAGATGAGAGTCGTTTGTAGCATTGCTCAACAAGAGTGGTTTGTAGCATGTATATTAAATGTATGATTGTCGAGCTCGAGTTGCACCCGAGCTCACTTGATACGAACCTTTGGTAGTGAAAGGTTCCTGGGAAAAAAATGGTTGAAGCTAAATAACGATGTAAAATTAAAGAAAACAGAGAGAATGAATATCGAATATCCCATCACGAACCCATGTGATACATTTTCAAGCAGCTGTACAAGTGATGGGGACACATCTGGCTACCAATGTTCGCTTTAATATCAGCAGTCGAAGGCACGTTTGGTATTTTGAAATCTTATGTAGACTAAAAAATCATTCCATCAGCCGTAAAAATCGAGTTTTTTTATTTATTTGTTAAATCTAGATTTATCTGTCATTTTAAAATGTAAGCGAATCCATCCACGGATAAAATATACGGGTATTTGAACATCAAAGTATTAACAATGAACGAATATTTACCTTTCCTGAAAAGTCATTCCACGTTAACTTACATTCGGCAATACTATGAGATCTACTATATAGTACATGACCTGAATGATTTAAGTATGGCCTACATACAGCAACACTACATTACTCGGAGAACACAATGTGATGTGTAAAGTACAAAATTAAATACCTAAAACTGTTCAATACCCTTCATACCATCTGCTTTGCAAGTTGTCTTATAATGTCCCGTTTGGTTACATCGACTACAATGGACAGTGTGTTTCTCGCGATTAAGGTCCTCTACACAAATTCGTTTCTTTTCCGGGCGTCCTGGCGGTCGACGAAATTTTGGTGGCCGCACAACTTCAGTATCACTGTCCACGGGAGCCCCATCTGCCCTTCTCCATTCAAGTTTTCCAGGGATAGGGCGTATCTCCTCTGCATATGTCTCACGATAACTAGCAACGGTGAAACACTTCTCTGTAAAAGCATATATATCCTTTCGACAGGAGATGAGGGCCGCAACAGCATGTGAGCATGGTATTCCATAAAGCTGCCAATCACGGCATGAACAACAATGGGTCCCAATATTCACAATGTCAGATCGCTCGGAAGATATAACCTCAAATTCAACTTCATCTGACCGAAGGACTTGATATGTGGAAGCACAGTCGACAGCTTCAACCATACGCTTCTCAGCAGATGGGGCAAGCGTAGAAAACCATGAACTGCACTGTATACGTCGATCCTCAAACTCAACCATCAATTTACTGTGAATCCTCTCAATCACCTGGATTACAGGCAACTCTCGAGCTTCGAGAATCCATCTATTGAACTCTTCTATATTTGAAGAGAGATGACCATACCTAGTTCCTTCAAAGTATACTAATGCCCAGTGGGAAGGAGGAAACTGTTGTATCCACTTTGCTGCTTCAGGAGAAACCTCCTCAATTTCAGCCATTTTTTGTTTGAAACCAATGGTGGTGGTGGCATATGCAGCTTTCCACAGAAGATGGACAAGCCTTGAGTTCTTAAAGTCTTTGCCAATGCTTTCAGTCAAGTGGCGCATACAATATGCATGAGAAGAATTTGGGAATTTCCTTCTTACCGCATCTACAATTCCTTTTTGCCCATTTGACAAAAATGTGAGCTGTAGTACACTTCCATTGTTCATCTCTAGTGCCTTGTGCAACTCTGAGAAGAACCACATCCAATTCTCATCATTTTCTGCATCAACAACACCAAATGCAAGTGGAAATAACCCGCCATCAGCATCAAAAGAAGTTGCTGAAAGTAAGGTACCCAGGTACTTGCTTTTAAGCTGGATTGCACCAAGCCCAATGACAGGTAAGCAACCATTCAGGAACCCATATATGGATGGATAAAACGAAACAAAAAGCCGATGGAACTGGTTATCAGCACCAGTTGTAAACACCTCTGCAATACTCCCAGGGTTAGTCTTCTTTATTTGTGCACAGTACGAAGGAAGTAGACAATATCCTTCCTCAGAAGAGCCGTAAATTGCTGCAAGCCCACGTTCTTTTGCTCGCCAAGCTTGCTTATATGGTATGGTAATCCCATATTGTTTATGGATGTCGTGCAGTATATCCTTTGGTTTGTAATTAATGTTATCCCGCAATCGTTCCTCTATAAAACTCACAATCCAATCTACAGAAGCCTGATGGTGTCCATTTTGTGCATTTCGCCCACAGGTATGTGACCCTTCAAGGCTTCTTATCGTGAATGTTGGGGCATTGGGAAGCTTAACTGCACGGATGCGCCATGGGCAACCCTCTGCAGCACACTTTGCAAAGTAGCGAATCAGGTCGCTTTTTATAATACGCAGCTCAAAGTGTTGTGCAATTGCAGCTTCTTTAATTGCATTCCGGAAGGCTTTGACATCAGGAAACTCCTGACCAACAAAAAAAGAGTGGTCCTCCATGTGGTAACAAATACAAATTCAGAAATGCTCTTTCTTTGAATTTATATGATCAACTCTTCCAATATTTTACTTCCAGTGAAAGGCAAAAAAGTTAAGAAAAGCATCATATTTGCAATATGTAGACACTTCAGAATCGAAGGCTCAGAAATGAGTTTCCTCATCAGAAAAATATCTGCAAGAAGCCAGGTTGTGACATTTAAGATCTAACAAAGGAAGAAATCAATTCCATTCAAGGAAGAAAGCAATACTCATAAAATGATAAACAGTACAAATTAAATGTGAATGTGGAGATAGGTAATTCTGCAAGTGATGACTGAATATATTGCTGGCATCAACAGACGTGCTCCTACAGGCAGGAGCATATATGCATGAGGATGTTCCGACTGATCAATCCTAGGTACTGTCGCACTGAACACCAAGTGGGTTCAATAAAACAGAAAACAAAACCATCCCAGCAGCTTTAGCTGAAAATCATCACGAAATATGTGGAACGAGGTACGTAATTATTCTTTCAGTTGCTCTTACCCTTTGCTTTTGTTATTATTTTTCAATTATTATGTCTAAAGGGGTTTATACTAGTTGCCCTTGATTCAAAAGAGGAAAAAACCCTAAACTTTATTTCATCTAAAATTCGAAACTAATCCCATAATCAACAAAATCATAAAATTTAAAATAAAAACCAGGAAAAAAAATCTAGTGTTCAGAAGCAGAAATGAACAAAACACAAGAGGAAATTTAATAAGGGCGGACTGCTTCTAGGAGTGCTTCTAAGATCTGAAGCTTTATTTTCATCTAAAATTCGAAACTAATCCCATAATCAACTAAATCATAAAATTAAAAATTAAAACCGGGAAAAAAATCTAGTGCTCAGAAGCAGAAATGAAAGGAACAAGGAAACTTATTAAGTACGGACCGCTTCTAGGTGTGCTTCTAAGATCTGAAGCTAGAGAATCTTAAGATAGAGTTCAATCATGAACCAAAGCCCGCACACATTCAGCCATAGATACAAAACATATATAGCATATGTAGATAACATACCGACGTCAAAAGGTCTTATAGAGGCTCGGGAGTAGAGTAACAGCTCGAGATCGAAGCATAGAGGTCGTCGGCATTAGAGAGAGGCAGGCGATTGGAGGAAGAGAACACATTTGGCATTCTGACGAAAGATTAGGGTTGATTAGGTCAGGATGACGGTATTACTGTTATTAGGGCGGGCCAAAGGCAGGCTTTTTCGTCATTTCAGGTTATGCTGTGAGCTAGATAGAATGACATTTCGGGCTACTGGAGCTCCGAGTAGGAGATCCGGTATTTTCTTTTATAGGTGTATATTTGTAAGAGAAATAATATTTGTAGTGATAGAGTACGCAAGTGTCGCATATTTTTTTTTAAAAAAAATGAGTAAATATGAGATCTACATTAAATAGTTAATCTCACTATTTTTTAAAATGAGTGCACAGCGCTTGCACAATCTATGATTATATCTAACATTACTCTATTTGTAATTTTGTATACAAATATACTTGCTTATATAGTTGAATTTTGCTACACATAAGCATTTTTATTGGCTTAATCAAATGTAAATGTAAATCAAAATTTGGCTAACAATCTTTTAAAATGATCTATATTAGAAGATATAAAAGGCAAATATATTGTTTGCTAGCTACAGTTATTCTCTATGTTTGTATGGTTATTGTTAACCCTCCATTGAATAATTCATATTAATTTTTCTCTCATTTTATTGCTACATGACACTTGCACCACTAATAATTATTTATATATATAGGTGCTTGAATTCATATAATTTAATTTGAATCGTAAAATATGAAAAAATAAACAAAAAATATTAAATTGATAATATTTTATTATTACTTTGACTAATAGATAGATAATCTAATGTAGGAATTTCTCTTAAATGGAATAGACAAAATACAAAATATGTGATTTTAGCTTCGCCTTTGCCTAAGCCAATGAAAATGCTCTAAAGTTAACCCACCATTTATAATAGAACCCATTATAATTTTAAAAAAAACTTAAACACATAATTTTTTAACATAGCTTTTTCTCAGCAAGTTTACTACATTAATAAAGATAAAGGTTCATACAATATTAAAATACAACAAACCAAATTAAAGAGGGTCATTGCCACTATGAAAATTAAGTAAACTAGGGGTGATAGAAGAAATGGGTATGCTTCCATAGAGGTTGATGGAGGCTGCCCATTGCGTTATATCATGTGCGCATCGATATTGAGATCGACGAATCTTCTTCACTGTCCAAGATTCCATAGATTTCAGTAGGTGTAGCATATCTGCATAAATGTTTTCAATTTCCCAATCCGAGTTTGGGGCTTCTAGCAAGAGAGCATCTACTACCTGTTGGGAATTATCTTCAATGTGAATTTTTTTCAAGTTCCTGCAGAGAGCTTCCTGAATGCCTTCTAGAGCTGTTGAGGCTTCATCTACATTTGGATTTGTGCTACATATGAAATTAGTGATCACAAAAATGAGCTTCTTATCTACAGTTCTACAAATTGTTGTAATGATGCTTCTGTGTTCTAACAACAATATCAAATTGCAATAGATGGAAACCTTCCATTTCTTTTTGTGTGTTGTTGGGTGGGAACCACGATCTTGCAACCCATGCTGATTTGTGCTCCAAGAATTGATTGTTGACTGATTCAATAAGGTTACAGGGCAAGGGGGGTGATATCAGATGTTGTCCATGATTAGTGCAGCAAAGACTTGGAAGTCTTGGGATTCATCTACTGGAATTAGGAGTTTTGTGGCAGGATCTAGAATGACCTTGATCCATTCAAGCATGGGAAGGGATTCGAAAATTTCAATGTTGCTAGGCCATTTTGATTGCCTCCAAAGGATTCGGGAAAAAGGATAATTGAGGAACAAATGATTAGTGGTTTCAAATGTAATTTTGTAAAGAACACAAAGAGTTTGTTCCTCATCCAAATTAATAAAATTATTCAATAAAGTTTTTGTGGGAAGGATATTATGAATGATTTTCCAGATGAGAAGTTTTAATCTGTCTTGAATTTTGAGTTTCCACAAATTCTTCTAATTAAGATCAATGATAAAGGTGGATGGTGGTTTTTCAAAGCAGCATATGATGATTTAACAGAAAACCTGCCAGAGTAATGATGAGTCCACTTAATCTTGTCACTGATGGATGAGAAATTGAGAGAAGTGAATGAAATCTTTGAGATTTTAGTTGCAAATTGCAGAGTAAAAAGAGCTTGAAGAAGTATTGTATTCCATTTCCTGAATTTCTCTAAAATGAGCTTAGCTACCCTCAAATTTGGCTGAATGAAATTGTAGTGAAGATTGGATTCAGGTACACGGCAGGGGATGGTGGGGATCCACGAGTCACTCCAAGCATGAGTAGAGACTCCGTATCAATAGCATATTAGACATGTAAAAAATAAGACTAATAAATAACTTTTTTTTTATATATATAGTTTATCAATGGGTTTCTTTAAGGGGTCGGATTAGTCCCAATGGGTTCCAAAAATGGATTTGACCCAAAGTCAAATTTTCTTTCATTTACTAATGCTGCGTACAATATTAAGTTTGAATCTAAAAAAAGCTTATAGTTTTATTAGGTGTTTGATTGGGTTTGAGTTGAAAAGCTTAAAAAGCGTCTTTAATAGCCTGAAAACCTTTTTAGGCCCTGTTTCGTTTAGATTGAGAAATCATCTCAATTCATCTTATCGCATCATTACAACTTTCTCAAAATCTCACGTAAAATATAATAAACAATTCAACTTTTTCAAATCTGAGCAAAGAGTGTTAAAACCTTCCGACAACCTTTCCAAAGTGATCCTTTCCCATCTCTCTTCTCACCATTTCATTTTTACTTTTTATAAATTTTCACTTAATTGGCTACCCGATGTCTCTTGGATTCATCATTCTTTTCCCTTTTCATTATAAATGTGCACATATTTTCTGCTTATTGTCTAAGACCGTCTTAGAGGAAGCCTGTTACTCATCTTCTTATCCACGATGCGCTAGTCTTTCAGAGTACATTCTTCTTGATAATGTTTTTCAGCATCTCGTTCGCAGCTACAAGTTCCGCAGCTATTCCAGGTTCATTTGCGGAATGCCCAGCATTTGGAACAACCTGTTAACAGTAACATTATTTATAAATTTGTCTATATATTAAACATATAGAACATTGACTGGCAAGTAACTGCGTTAACATGAAATAAAAACAGCTTAATTCTCTGAGTTAATCAAGACTATGGAATTGTTACAAAACTATGGAACTGCAATCAAGCATACTTTTCCATTATCTTTGCTTATATAGAACTGTGCCCTTAGTTCAACACCATCTAGATTCTAGTCTCCTCCTGCAGCCTCGTTCGCATTTACACACTCCAACACCTGAATGAAAAAATCTATTCCTATAATGAATGTTTCTAAAGTACGGCACACTGGGGGTCATACGATCCACACTTTTGCTATGATGTGTTCTTATTGCATAACTGGCTAGTCTGAAAGAACATGATGGCAGCACAATCTATAGGCAAATTAACCATTGTTAAAAATGTCCAGGACATGATTACCAATAAACTACTAGCATTTTTTAAAAATTTGTTGACAATCCAGGACGGTCCATTTGCACTGACTTTGTTTGGATTGACAATGAATCCACCTTATTTCTTCAAAATGGTAGAAGCAACTAGAGTCCAACCAGATTTTCCAAAGATCAAAAGACCAATGAGCTTTGCGAAAAGAAAGATTAATGGTCTTGAGCAGTTCTCCTACCTTAAAATCTGCCTCTGGCCATGCTTTATGAAGATCCCATGCTGACATCATAGGACAGCAAACATCATATCTCCCCTGTCCAATGAAAGCAAAAAAAATTCATTGATCTGGTCATCAAACATAGATTTCTACTGAACCTTCAAAGGACATAACGTTAGCTACTCGTGGTATCACGTGATAAGCGTTTTTCTACATTGCAATATCGAACATTTTTTGCAGTCCTCTTTACACCTTGAAAGATGTAACAAATACATAAACAGCCAAAATTTGACAATGCGATCACTTGAAAGAATGTTAAATATAAGCAGAAGCTCCCAGTGCCACTGTACCCAATTGATTCTTCTCTTTAAAAGGGGGAGCTCCTACATGACCCCATGGAAGAAGGTTTTTTGGAATTCAATGGGTAGGCTTAAAATACATGGTCCACCGTTGCTTGAAAAATAACAACATACCTTACTTTAGATATAATATGGATGCGGTGGCAAGGAATGAGGCTATATGCATTTGTAGCAATGATAAATATGATCACCAATAACTTTTTTTTTTTTTTTTTATTCACCAGTAATCGAGAACCTCAGATATAAATGTGAATATGATGAATTCAAAAATCAGAGTTCAACTTTTGTTGTGTTTTTGTAAGAAATCATGTCATAACATTCAGATTGTTTCAGCTACCCAGTTAGTTGGAGTTGAGGAATTTGTTCAATAAATGTCCTCATACATCAACGAACTGTTCTTGAAGTCAAAGAGCAAGTTCTCCCTATTCTCAGAAGTTCTTATAGAGTCCATCTGTTAATAGAAGTTATCAGATGGATCTATTTATCTCATTCTAATTTTCAGAAATTCTTAAAGAGCCCTTTGAGTGCTTCTTAATGCACAATCCTTTCATTTAAGATAGAGTAAGCACTGATCTAGATCATGATATACGTGTGCCTTTGTAGAAATTGTAGAAGTTTATACAACGGCTTCAATGTTAGCTGAAAAATGATGGATTGATGATGTGATGGTCTAATACACATAAACCTTCACAAGATAGGCCACTAAACAAATTATGCTTGCGTAAACCAAACAAAAGGCAGGAGGCGATCATCAAACTTTGCTCCATCAGGACCAGCACATGATCCATCATTCAACACAATGGCCATTAACATTATGCGTGTGTTTTCTGTATACTAGATTACTTTGATTAAGTATTTTCTAAAGAACATGACTATAGCGTATGCGTATTGATAAAAAAAAAAAAATTACCTGTACAATAGTGGTGTTAATATGCCTTATCTTATCAACATTATCTAAAAGGAATGAATCTGTAGGAAAGAATCCGCGCTTCACAAAGTAATGATTTTCAATTCTTGCGAATGCCTGGATAAAGCCAAAATAATAAATTTAATCAATACAAGCAAATTTTCAATCATTCACATATCCAAAGCCTAGAACATATGTTGTTTACTTGTTTCAATAAATTTTTATTCTACTTATTAAAAAAAAAAAAAAGAACCTAGAACATAGAAAAGTGAAACTATTGATCTGCCTGATACTAAATTGCAGATGCCAAAAGATCTAACTCTAACTTGATATCTACATAACTTCAGAAGTAAGACGTGACAATTAATTATTACACTAGTTGCATACTAGTCCTTATTTTCTTCTTGTTTCTCTTCTAAACCATAGTGGTTAAGAAGGAAATACAAGCAAAAGAAGTTTTAAATTACTATTAAATAAAACATAAACCCTAGGTAAGGTCAAATAAATAAAAAGGAGAAGAAAGGTGTGATACCCACTTCTGATAAGTGATAAGGGTAGGTGATGCATGAGATCCCACATTGCATGTGAATGAGAAGTTCTTGCTCTTTGTAATGCCCCAATGGTGGTGTATAGGATCCCACATTGCTTGGAAATGAGAAGTTTTTGCTCTTTATAATGTTCTAATGAGCCTCCAATTGTATCATTGACTAGTCATTTTGGAGTGTAGGCCGTGCGGCTTGAGTCTTCCATTAGGGCGTTACAAATAGTATCAGAACCTATTCTAACCAAAAATGTGGGACTAGAGGTGCCACTTACGACGAACTGGCATGACGAGGACTTTGAGAATATAAGGGGGGAGATTGTGATATCCAATTCTGATAAGTGATAATGGTAGGTGGTGTATGGAAATCTCACATTGTTTGAGAAGGAAAAGTTCATGCTCTTTATAATGTTCTAATGGGCCTCAAATTGTATGATTGACTAGTCCCTTTGGAGCACAGACTATGTGGCTTGAGTCTTCCATTGAGGCGTTACAAAAGGAGGAGGATAATGGGGAAAACAAGAAGAAAAATTAGAAAAAGAAAAGAACTGAAAGACGTAGAGGCGGTATTGATTAGAAGAGAGAATACATAAAGAAAAATAGAATGATTGCTGCCATAGTTTCACCAAGCTTAAGAATAAAATCATTTCAGCATGGAACTTTTCCTGTAAAGCTATTCCATAGAGCTGCATTTTTTTATTCGCCAAGCTTGAGCATCATCAATCAAGATGTTTCTCAACTTTTACAATACCAGTAAATGTTTTACGATTTTCATCTTCCAACGGAAATTCATAACTTTTGATTCTTTGAAGTACCAAATTTTGACCTATACAGTGGCTATGGTAAAGGAAAAGGGAGTTTTACTAGAACAGGCTGCTTAAGGATCATGACAAGAAAAAATCATGACACTCATATGAATCAACTTACCAGTGAAAACTTATCATCATCACCTCTCTTGATGTTCTCTTCATTAGGGAGAAGATGGGCTGTCATCATTTCCCATTTCGTCCAAGCTCTTGCAGCTGCATACTAAGAGATTTGGATAGAGCTAATAAAACAGTAATAGTCTCTTCAATATAACAGCCAATAGAGAATCACAAGCAATCAAGTCAAAAGGATAATGCACAGGAGTTCATTTTTTCTCAAAAAGAAACATGGCCACTTTGGCAGCATTTAGGCATTGGAAGACTTAACCAGGAACAGTTTGGGCTATTAAGTATTAACAATATAATTTTTTATAAGTAGGGCAACTAAATAATTAATTCACATATTTGAATGAGGAAGAGTTTTGAAGATGTTAGAATAAGATGAATGAAATTGGGGTACCGTCCTCTTTCCCAAAAAAAAAAAAAAAATAGGGCCTTCAAGTACTTTTGTCAACATTATTGATTGGCTTAATTTCTCACTTTCGATGGAATTGAGAGCTTTTATATGTGAGGCCTAGATGTACTGTCTAATGTAGACCACGCTTATATTGTTCCCAAGGCCACATCACAAGGAGCTTCAGGTTGAAAACATTTTTCGTTGGAATGATTTGTCAAGGAGTGGTATTCATTAGATGCAATGGCAGAATCAGAAGCTTCTGATAATCCCGCAGAGGTCGTGTAGCACAAATACAAAAGCTAAAGACAACTCTTACTTGTGTTTCCATATCATAAGAGTTTAATCTCTTATAGTAGGCATCAATGAAGCTTCCCCTCTCCTTTTCGGGTATAAGATCCCTAAATGGCTCCCAAGCTGTACACCAAGAGGAAATACACAAGCATTCAGCCACTTGCAAATACCAAACCTTGGAATGTTTAAAAGGGTGATCAAACAAAAGCGAAACTATGATTAGAGAGATTGATGGGTTTTATTCCAATTTATGGAAGCACTTTTATAGATTTGTTAATGGCATTCTTAATTTTGAATAAGAGCGATTGAAACCTAAAGCTTTAAAATACTTTCTGGCATCAATCTGAAAGGCCATATAGTTCATGTCACACATACAGAGTAAATGATTTATTAAACCAGCAAAGAAATTGTACGGAACATACCATCAGGGTATATGGCAGCAGCACCACCCTCATAAAACCAATCTATTTCTTTCTTTCGCAAAAGAAAGATCCCTCTGAGGACCATGCCAGTGACCTATAAAGTAATCACAGTGATGATTAAAAAAAAATGTGCAAAATAGGATATATTGTTCAAAGAGATAAAGTTACACACCTTGTCAGGGTGTGATTGGCTGTATGCAAGAGCAAGTGTACTTCCCCATGACCCTCCAAACACCTGCATAATTACAGAAAAGAAAGTAACCCATTAGTTACATCCACTAAGCATTACAGAATTTGTTTTAGGGTAAAGACCAAATGTGAAGTATTTACCTGCCATTCTGGAATTTCCAGGTGTTCCCTTAGCTTTTCAATATCATCAATGAGGTCCCATGTTGTGTTTTCTACCAAGCACGCATGGGGTGTACTTTTCCCTGCACCTCGCTGAAAGAAATGATATTTCCTGGTCATAAAGCAACTTCAAATGCAATGAAACAAATAATTTATCATAGACGTTCACAGACTAACCTGATCAAAGAGAATGATCCGGTAAAAAACAGGATCAAAGAATCTTCGATTACTCGGTGCAGTGCCTCCTCCTGGGCCTCCATGAAGAAAGACGACTGGCTGCAAGGATTCAAGAGTTGATTAGCCCAATTCCTTTCTCTCTTTTTTTTTTTTTCATTTTATAAGTCAAAGTTAGAAATAAAAAGAAAAACCATTACAAAAATTAAAAATGAAGAGAAATTTAATAGACATTGAAGCTCTTTGAGACAATACCTCATGTACTAGCCTGCTTTTCATTTTAAGAATCATCTTCAAATACATGCTTTTTTTTTTTTTTTTTTTTTTTTTTTTTTTTTTAAAAAAAGGATATGGATGTATATATAGTACCTGATATCTATAAACCGATTGTTCACTAGCTTGTAAAAGTCTAAATAAGAGATATCCCCATGTTGGCAATTGAAACTCACATGCCCATTTGGGTTTCCGGACTGCTCCCAATAGATTGTGTGAATGTCTGAAACCTTCAAAAAACCGGTACAATATGGCTCGATATTTTGATAAAGGTTCCTGTTTAATTCCACAACTTCCTTTTCAGAATCCATCAAATCAACTGGTTGTTGCTCACCCTTGTATCCCAGATTCTGCACACGTAGCACTAAATTCTTTCTTCCGGCACAACGTAAATGTACTGTAGCAACGTCAGCAAACTCATATGAACACAAATTCAAAACCGCTGTGGCAAATACGTACGTAAAGACATGTATGCGTATGTGCGTGAAGGTGAGCGAGTGTTGGGACGCGAGTGCAAACACACACGCAACACATTTATAGAAGTTTTGTGACAGTGTTAGCCCGGGATCCTAACAGAAAGGTTTAGATTAATTAAGAACATAGATTAGTAGAAATTGTTGCAGGAATTCCTAGTTAAAACAACTTATCAAAAAAAAAAAATTCTACTAATCAAAAGCATTCTTAGCGGATAAAATCTCAGCAGAATAATGAAACAACTGAACAACAAGAAAACACAAATAATAAACCTGTAAACAATAATTTAAACACAAACATTCGCAGAGAGAGAGAGAGAGAGAGAGCTACCCGAGGTGGTGAAATTCTCGGAGAATGACGGATTGGGAAGTGGAGTGAAGTGGGGAATAATGGCTGAAATTGCAGAAGGTAAGGAGCTAACAATGGTAGTGTTGGTACAAAACCCCAACTTCATTGTTGACAACGTTGTCGTTCATTATCTACGATTAAGCACATTATTGTGGCCCGCCCCTGCCCCTTCTTCTGTAGAAAAATATTACTTATTTATTTATTTAAAGCTATTTTATTATACTCATCGTCCTCCCACTACACATTATATATAATTTTTTAATTTTTAATTTTTTTCTTTTACTATATATATAATGTATAGATGATAAGTAGAAGAATTTAATTAGTTTAAGAAGAATAAAACAAAAAAATAAAAATAAGCATGGTGCGTGATGTATGGAGATGATGAGTATTAAAATTTAAAAGTAATTTTATCCATTATGACTTATAACTAAGAGCACTTTCATTGGATTAACTAAAGTTAAAGTACATTTTTTATGAATGCAAAATAAATTTAACATTTAGCTATTACATTCACATAAGTTTATACATTGGAATAGCCATTTTTTCATTATATGATAATAAAATAATATAAGATAAATTTAACTTTGACTATTCACATCAAATCTCCAAATTGGATTATCCATTTATTCATTATATAGTAATGAGTAATTAATAATTTTAAAAATTTTTTAATTTTTGTAATTATGAATTTATTTTATTTTATCATATTTTACTATTCATAATATTATATATTAATTAGTAATTGTATTCTAATTATATTTTTTAAATTGTCATTTAAAATGGAGAGAGAAATAATTGATATTAAAATGAGAGAGAAATAAATAATATAAAAATGATTTGATGAATGAATAGTGTGTTCTAAATTTAGAAATTAGTTTGGATATTACTGCAGCTATATTTCAAATATTTGGAATATAGCTAATTCAATGTGAGCAATTTACTGACCTAATAGCTAAATTTTTATTGGATTTAACTTTTAGCTAATACAATGAGAATGCTCTAATTGATTTTATTTTTTATTTTATTTTTTGCGTTTTCTGAAATTCAATAACTTAATAGGAAACTATTGGTCACAACATTAAAAATGTATTGGTCAAAAAATAAAACAAAAACAGAGAGGTGTGTTGGATTTGATGACAGATCATGTAATAGAAGGGAATTGAACGATTTTTTAGCATTGCTAATCAAATAGAAGTAGAATGCAGCATTGATGATACAACTTGCTTGATGTGAGGATGATTATTTCTTGTACAATACCCTGTAAACTGTAAAGTCTCTGTGTCTCTCTTACGAGCAGAGATCAAAACAATACAATCCCTTCTTAATTGCTATCACTGCTCCAAAGCCCAGCTTTTCGTTCTTCGTTTAGCAGGGAAAATCAATTTGAGTTTCAAGGGCTCGGATACTGCCAGTATTCTTCACTCTCTCATTTGAACCATCTTGGCATTCTTTATCTACAACAATATCGGTAAGACCACATGGCTCAGCCTCTTCTAGCATCTGAACTACCACCCTCATGGAGGGTCTTAGACTTGGAAGTTTTGCCGTACAGTGGATTGCTATTCTCAACACCTTGATTGCATCTTCCTTCAGAGCCTCTGAGATGGTTGAGTCCACCAAGTCAAGCAGACTCTCTTTGCTATGCATTTTGCTGCATATCCAGCTGACTATGTCCCCGTTCTCTCCAAACACTGGCTCAATCGGCCTCTTTCCTGTGACAAGCTCCATAAGGACTACCCCAAAGCTGTAGACATCACTCTTCTCATTTACCTTGTATGTGTATGCATACTCTTCACCACCAAAATAAATAAAAAGGAAGACAGTCAATTACCAAATGAAAAATCAGCAATTCAATCAATGCTAGAAGCCTAGAACTACTCGTGTTTTTGTCAATTTCCAATCCTACTAATCATAATCTGACAAAGAGAAGAAATAACTTACCTGGAGCAATGTATCCAAGTGTCCCAGCAACAACATGAGTCCAATCTCCTCCACCAGCCTGCACTATCTTAGCTAACCCGAAATCAGCTATCCTTGGCTTCCAATTTCCATCTAGCAAGATATTACTGGATTTCACATCACGATGAATCACCGATCTACCACACCCATGGTGCAGATACTCCAATCCCCTAGCAGCCCCTAGTGCAATCTCATACCGCACCTTCCATCCCACCTCCATCTTCTTGCATGTATGCAGACAATCCCACAAACTCCCATTTGGCAAATACTCGTAAACCAGCAGATTGCTATCCTCACTTGTGATGCTACAGTAGAGCTTCACCACATTCACATGCCTCACTGAGCTCAATGTGGCCACCTCGGCTTCATACTCTGCTGACCGGAAACTCCTTTTTGTTAGCATAGCCGAGCTGCTCTGACAATCTTTCCGGTCACCCGAATCAGATATCCAAATGTGTTTTACAGCAAGTTCTTTACCATCAGCTAATATAACCTTGTACACATTCCCCGATCCTCCTTTTCCAATCAGATTATCACTTTTTATGGCATTAATGATCTCATTCTCTGTGAAGCTTAGCGCTCGATAGGGCTTCATATCCCAAGAATTAGGCTTCAATGGACCATCGAGGTTATTATGTCTTAGCTTAACGCATAGGAAGCTTGCCAACGAAACAAGCAGAATCAAAGCCCCAGCAATAAAACAGAAAATCAGCGTCCGGAGGTGTTTTGTTGTTCTAGAACCTGATGAACATGGCTGGAAATGCTTGAAATTTGGACTGCATAAGCCTGGATTTCCATCGAAGCTGTCACTGAAGGGTTGGATCGAAAGAGCCTCAGGTATTTGACCGATCAACTGGTTATTTGACAGATCCAGAAGGCTTAGACTCAGCGATGACAAACTGTTAGGAATTTCTCCAGAAAGATTGTTATTGGACAAGTCCAAGAAGTTGAGAGTAGGCAAATATCCAAGACCTGCTGGAATGTTGCCTGAAAGTGAATTGTCGGAGAGGTTTATGTCGGTGAGGGAAACACATAAGCCTAATGAATCCGGTATAACGCCGGAAAACATGTTTCCATCTAGATGAAGACTGTTTAGATTCTTCAATCCACCAATTGTTGCTGGGATTTGACCAGAAAATTGATTCGAACTCAACTGTATTGAGACTAAAGATGCAGCTTCGGAAATCGTCACCGGCAATTCACCGGAGAAGCGGTTGTTAGATAGATATAACTGTGCTAGAGATTTTGCCTTAACAATAAAGGATGCCACCGGACCTTCGAAATGATTGATAGAGAGATCAAGCAAGGCTAAGTTGGGCAAGCCCCATATCCCAACGGGAATAACACCCGAAAGAGAATTGTTAGTCACTCGTATCCGAGTCAGAGACGAGCAATTCGCATAGTTTTCTGGGATTCCACCAGTGAACCTATTCTGTACCAAAAGCAGTTTATCCATTTTACCATTCCGGCACATGTCTGGAGGTATAAGACCGCTAAAAGAATTCTCCGAGACATCAATGTAATCAAAATCCGCCCACGAGCCGAGCTTTTCAGGAAGAGGACCAGTGAACTTGTTCCTGTAGAGCGACAACTTCACGAGGTTCCTGAGCTCCCCAAGCTCTTCAGAAACCTCCCCTGCGAACTGGTTCTCAAAGATCTGTAAAGAAGCAAGCTTTGTCAAGAATCTCACCTCAGAAATATTGCCTTGGAGCTTGTTACGGCTCGCATCAAAATTCTCTAGACTCGTAAGATTTCCAAATCCCGCCGGCAGTTCTCCGGTCAAGAAATTACTGTAAAGCTCAAGTTGCCAAAGATTCTTGAGCTTTCCTATATCGGCCGGGATTTCACCAGACAATTGGTTACAGGAAAGCTCAAGATTTATGAGCTGAGTAATGTTTCCGAGACCCTCTGGAATCCGTCCTACGAGGCTGCAGTTTGAGAGGTAAAGCCAGTACAAATTCTCAAGGTTCAAGACCTCCACAGGGAAAGGACTTGTTTGGAAGAAGTTGTCACCCAGGCTTAAGAAAGTGAGACTGGTAAGATTTTCCAATGATCTCCATGGAAACGACCCAGAAAACCCGCTGTCGTTTAAACTCAAGAAATTCAATCGCCCTAAGGAAGACAAGTCAGGAACTTCTCCAGAAAATGAATTGTGACCCATGTCGAGGTGTTGTAAACTAGTACAATTTTCCAAGTCCCGAGTGATGGTGCCATACAAAAAATTCGACCCGAGGGAGAGCTTTTCTAGAGACCCAAGCATGCATATCGAATCAAATGGAAGAATTCCACGTAAATTTTGTTTGGGGAGATTGATTTCTCTGACCAGTCCATTGGAGTTGCATACAATCCCAGCGAAGTTGCACACGGAGTTACCTTGTGTCCAGGAGCTGAAAACATTGGTATTTGAATCTTGGAGGGCCGACTTGAGTTTGAGAAGCGGCTGAAGCTCGTCGGATTTGGAGAAAGAAATCAGGCTGAAAAAGAATAGAAAGACAAGTACCGGAGGCAGCCACTGCCGCAAGAACGGGTCGGCCGACATGCCTGTGAAGTCTAACCAGGAGTAGTAGTGGTGGAGGTGATTTTTGTTCTGGTTCTGGCCTTGGTCCTTGGCCAGTGTTGCAGTAAGATGTACGTGGAAATCCTTGGGAGACTTGATTAGCACGAGGGCGGCTTCAAAATTAAAGTCGAGTGGAATTATAAAGTCGTCTCACCTGTGAAGATCAGCTGCGAGAGAAGAACAGCTTTGGAACGCAAGCAGAATTGGGAGTATTGTCTTCCAGTATGGGGCGGGTGGGACCTTTATTCAGGTAAAATTCATGATCTTGCTAAGGCCATATGAATTTCTTTTCGTGCTAATTTCTCCGTCAGCCAAAAGATAAATATGTTAATTATATAATATGAATAATTCAATTTATTTCTTCTGATTTTACACTTTATTCGGGTTAATTAAATATCATCGACTTGTTGACATGAAGACTAGTTTGGACCGTTTTGTTTGTATGATAAAATAGATTATTTTTCTCCCACCAAAAAAAGGACCTCCAAATTTCGTGTGAGAGAGACATAATTTCTGACATTTTTACAAGAGGACAAAACTGAAAGTTTACGAATTATTTTAGTGATGAGCATGCGCATGCTGCATGGGGATGGAATGTCGTCTAGCAGAGAGGACGGCCTAGCCACCAAGGTTGACCAACTTTTCTGTAGCTGCCACGTGTAACAAGCCTTGTAATACGTGGAAATCAACTACTTCCAATAATTTCACGTTATTATGTCACATCATTTTATTGTTTATATGTTTATATTTTTTATTTTTTTAAAAACATTTAAAAATATTAAAAAAATTAAAAGAAATAAAAAATAAAAAATAAAATTTATACTAATGGATATACCCAAAGATCCAAAACTAAACGGCGCATTGCACTAACCTTTGGTTTTTGTGGGTGCCCAGCAAAACATCATGCATAAGAGAGAACTAGATATAGACCAAAAAAGTCGAGTTAAAAAAAATTATTTATTTATGATTTATTATTTTTTATATAAATAATTATTTTTTATTAAAAAAAATCTATTTTCATCATAAATATTAAATAATCCGTATCACAAATATTATTTTTCTTATAATGACGTGCATGCATGAAGATATATAATATATACATATATATATATATATATATATATAATCCTCATGTGGGGAAGCTTGTATATATTAATTTATTGAACAATTAAATCCTGTGACTATATGACTAATTAATTGGTGCATGCATACATAAAATAATTAAAACTTGCAGGTTGGAATATTATGCATGCATGGGGTGATTAGTTATGTTATCAAGTCTCACCTAGGACCAACTTCAGATTATTAAGAACAAGTGATTTCATAAAAAAGATTTATAAATTTATCTGATTTGATATGACATTTTAAATTGTAAAATTATTTTTATTATAAAATTAATATAATATATCATAAGAAATTAATATATCATAAGAAATTACGTTAGAGTTTATTTTTATAAAATTTGTATTGTAAGAATAATATACAAAAAAATAAATCACAGACCAGATCATGTGATCATTGATATCACCTTTGCTTGGATGCCAATCGAATTTAATAGAATAGCTTTGACTATATACATGAATATATAAACAAGAAAATCACAATCATTAGGGATTTTACCAGGAAGGTTGTGGTAGGCAGATGTGATTGCGACCTTATTGGATGAGGTTTTAGGGGTGCTTAGGCCAATCGGAACTGGTCTCTTTAAATAAAGTAATATACTTATACTCTGTCGATTTCGCCTAGTTTGAATTTAAAATTATCTTAATTTATTTTATCTTATTATTATAATTTTATCAAACTTTTATATAAAAGATAATAAATAATTTATTTTTTAAAATTTTAAAATAATTTTATCAAATTTTTACATAAAATATAATAAATAATTTTATTTTATTTTACTATTTATAAATTATCTCAAATCATCTCTAAATCTAAATTATTACTAAAGTACAAAAATCTCAAGAAAAACGTACATGAATGTTAAAAAAAATGTTTAAAAGAGTAATATTATTTATCATATTTTTATTATTTTATGATGTTGTATTAGATGATTAAAAATTATTTATTATATTTTATTAATAAATTAATTATTTAATATCATATTATAAAATAATAAGAGGATTATGAGAATTGAAATGATGAATAAATTTTTTATTGACGAAATAAGGTGAATAGTTGACGCAACATTAGACACGGGTGTGTTGTTAGGCAGTTCAATTTATGATTAGACACGGGTGTGTTATTCCTTTTAATATTTATTATACGCCGTCGTCATCATTATTATTATTTTATTTTTTTTATTGGTTGATGTAAAATATCTATTAAAAAGAGGAAGTTGCGTACTTTTTTTACTTTTTTCTGAAAGTTGAGAAAAAAAAATCGATTTTGATTTTCTGTTTGTATGGGAATTAGAAGGTTTTTTTTTTCTTGAGCGAAATGAAAATAGAAGATGTAGGCAGGACAATGGGGGTGATTGGGACTTCTAACCAGCCAAGGAGAAAACGCAAAACAAAAAGGAAAAACCCTGAAGATGCACTGCACTTCGTCTAAAACATTCAGAGTCAAAGCTGGACCTAATTTGTGGGCCAATGCTGCAATATTCTGAGAGAAAAATACACGAGAAATTACAGGAAATAAAAGCATGTGGGTGTCTGCGACTCAATATGAGTTAAAAAAATCCAAGGTCAATTCAATGCTTACTAACCTTCGTACACCGTTTTCAACATGTCGGTCGAGGAGGGAAGACATGAGATGTGGCGGTGGCTCAGATGCTGAAGTATGTCCCAAAGCCATCCCATTAATCAGTGTCCAGTATTTCGATCATTCATGGAGGTTCTAACGTCTCAACTTCTTCTATTCAGAACGTGCTATATATTGTGAGCGCCGACCGAGGAACGGAAGAAATAGAAACATTGTTATATGTACACCACGTTGTCAAAGTCATCACCTTATATCCTAAATTACCATTTTGCAAAGAATGGAAATTGGATTGCTCAACATAAAGGAAATTTGGAAAAGTCATACCATCATATGAATAGAACTTTATTGCACAAATTTTTACAGTGTTTGGGCCTCTTCTAGTTCTACACATTACATTAATGGGAAAAAAAAGCTCAACAAAAAATAGGCTTACAACTTTACACTTTGTTCCTGTAACTCAGACAAAATTAAAATCTTCCATTAATTTACAAGGTGAAAGGGTCGGAGGGAGGGTGAACAATAGGGGGTCTTTGACATCGTCACATTCCCCACAACCAGATTTGGTGCAATAGTATCCTCTACAAGAACAGGATTAACTTGTGTGATTCTCTCTGGTACAACCTTCTCACCATCGACCTTTGCCAGCACCTCAAAATGCATTCTCACAATCTCTGGCTTCGTTCACCACTGAGGAAAATCCACAAAATCAAACCCATATCCTCCTTTCAACTTCTTCTCAACCCCAAAACCTATCTTCAGGAATGTCTGAGCTGACACGTCTGCCTTCAACAGCCTAAAGGAACCTTTCTTGTTGGCCTTAGGACCCAGCACAGAAGTGAGCAGTGCCTCAAAACCAAGCAAGTTTGAGTTTGAGTTTGAGCGGTTGATAGAAGCAAGAGGCCACATGGTGCTGAAATGACTTGGAGTGAGAAGGGCGGTGGCTTCTTCTTGAAGATCAATAGTGGAAAGGGCCTTTGATGGTTAGGATAACTCCACAAGCCCTGGAGCAAGGCGCTTCAGCTTGAGCCCGTTAGTGGAAGAGCGCGAAGAGGAGGTGGGGCTTGTGAGTGAGGTAGGACCAACAATACGAAGGGAAAGGAGTGGTGCACCTTGAGTGCGGCAAGTCTGGAGGAGTCGTTCAGCCAAGGTTATAAGACCAGAGGCAAATCCAATTTGGATTCGGTTTAAAGGGAGTGGGGAGTTCAAGTGGGTGACGGAGGCTAACTGATCTAGCACCCTTGAAAGTAACAACTGCACCATCTGCTAAGATCATTTTCTTCTAGTCACCTGCATCCACGTCATGCTGCAGAATAAATCAACATTAAGATCAATGTTACATTTCCAAAGATTAAGCCACAAGACTTCTTATCAGATCCTAAAATGGACTCACTGTTATTTTTCTACGAATACACAAGTAGGTTTACCCTTTTATGCTCTTTTTTCCTGTCTCCTAATCTGAATAGATAGACATTTGCAGTTACCATATATTTGAAGATATTACAGTTCCCTAGAAAGTTACATGACCGACGGCCATTCCCATAATTTTGAATAATATAACTATTTGATGGGCGAATGTGAAAGGCTATTCTTCTTTTACATGTATAACAAAAAATTTTACTAGAAAACGCAGAAAAAGTGAAAGGCTATTATAGAAGAGGAAATTTTAGAAAATGCAGGATCGGATAAAAGTTCAGAAATCCATTCAGACACTCGAAGTTAGATCCATATTTGATAGTCCTGACAGGTAGGAATTTCTGAACGCCACACGACAACAGTCGTTTCGAACCTTCCACATCCAGTCGCAGAAATCAAAATGTGCATTGAACAAAATTTGATCAACATCAAGTATTTGATTTACAAATTATATGAACGGTAGATCTTATACTCCGATTTAAAACTAAAATGATTTTTTAAAATTAAATTTAATTGCATCTGAATTTTTTGTTTTAGATGTTATATTAATTACGATTACAAGCTCTCTTTCAAAAAAAAAAAACGGTTTGCAGACGAAGGGCCTGTGGCTTAAACATACGCAACTATATACCGTGTACGTCTCCTCCTGTTCTTTCTGAATGTCCACGCATGCGAGCTTGCTGGGAGGGAGATGTGATTTTGATGGGCAGCTAACACTCTAACCCATTGGCAAACCAGGTTTGGGATGCCAATAGTCCAATCATGTTAACCATTATTCCAGTGGAAATACAGGATATGCCTAAAAGAATTGGAGCATTATTCATCACATATATGAAGCTAAACTTTCCAGCTGCACCTTTTGTGAGTGTTCTAGTATTTTTTTTTTTTTGGATAGATAATAAGAGAATTTATTCCAAGTAAATAGGTATAGATCAAATATATAGGAAGTATACAAGTGAGTACACCTAAATACAAGCTAAATCAAAACATAACTAAAGCAAAACATTACAAATATTATCATCTCTTACAAAGTTCCTCACCCAAAATCTTATAGAACTAAAAAAAAAATTCCTGACTTTCTTCGTAGAATGTTCGCAATCTTCGAAACACTTCTCATTTTTCTCTAACCATAAACATCAAAATAAACACAAGGAAATCATCCTTCACACTGCTGCACTGCCTCCACATCAAACTGAACCTTGTCAGCTAGCCAAAATGTCCATCACATGAAGGCAACACCCAAGCAATAGCTACCCTTGCAAAAGTCTCATTCCACAACTCTGTCACCACCTCACAATGAAGGAAAAGATGGTTAATAGACTCTTCATCTTTTTTACATATAAAACACCAATCAATCACAAATAAACCTCCTTTCTTCAAATTATTTGTGGTTAATATTTTCTCAAGAGATACCAGCCAACAAAAAAATGCAACTTTACTAGGTACCCTTGCTCTTCAAATACATTTCCAGGGGTATACTTTATCACCATGGCTATTTAACACCTTGTAGAAAGATCCCAATGAGAATATGGAATTATAATCATGCACCCACAGTAGCCTATCCTCCTTATTCTGATCGATCTTCATATCATATAATTTTATAAAGAAATCAGTAGCTTCACACACTTCCAATCCTATAAATCTTTGGTAAATTCCACATTCCAATGTAACATATTATTAAAAAATTGATAAGAATCAGCAACTCCCTTTTATTTCTAGCAATCCTAAAAAGATTAGGATAAACATATTTAAGAGCTGAATTTCCACACCAATTATCATGCCAGAAATAAATATTTGTCCCGTCCCCCACTTTAAAATTAATGTTTTTGACAAAATCCCCAAATTCCAACCGAATGGACTTTCACAAACTCACCTCATATACCCATTTGACTTCATTAGTACACAAATTCCCTCACATCCTCCCATATTTAACATCCATAATTTGCCTTCATAATGCATTACTCTTATTGTTATGCCTCCAAAGCCACTTCTCAATAAGAACTTTATTGAAAAACTTTAAATTCCGCATTCCCAATCCTCCACATGGCACCAGGATACAAACATTTTTCCAACTCACCAAATGAAATATTATTTCCTCCACATTACCGTCTCATAAGAAATTTCAAAAAACCCTATCAATTCTTATAGCTATCCCCGCGGGTAAAGGAAAGAGAGAGAATATGTGGGTAAATTAAACAATGTGCTTTTAATCAATGTAATTCTACTCCCTTTTGACAAATAAAACTTTTTCCAACCTGCTAACCTCCTCTCAATCTTCTCCCATACCAAATAGAAACTGATTTGTGAGGGGCACCCAGAGGTAACCCAAGATATTTCATAGGTAACGAAACTACCTATATATATATTAATTATATTTTATAGCTTAATAAATTCTCAACATATTCATTTTGATAAATATATTAGTAATACTAATATACATTAGTATATTAATTACTATATTATCACTAACATATAGTAATAGTACTATACCAATAGTGTTACTATATACTAATAGTATTAGTGTATTACTAATATTGATATATATTAATATATATAAGTATAAGAGATTAGAGATTTAATATATATTAAAAACTAGAAAACCGGACCGGTAAAACTAGAAGTATAGGTTTAGGAGGATAACCGGTGCGGTATCGGTTCTTGGAAATGCAAAATCGGTGTATACCAGTTCGATCCCAAAACTTGTCCAAAACCGGACTAAACCGGACCGGTTACACCCCTACTCATTTCTACAATACCTGCCTTTTTAGGGATGAGAGCAATGAAAGTAGTATAGGGATGAGAGCAATGAAAGTAGTATTAAAATTCTTCTCAAGTTTTAGGAAGGAATGAAAATTTTCAAAGACTTTCATAATATCATCATTCACAATATCCCAACATGCTTGAAAAAACGTTATGGAAAAACCGCCTGGGCTCAGAGGTAACCACATCAAGAACTTCATTTTCCTCAAAGGATCTCTCTAACCAATCTGCAGTAAGATGATCAATGGTTTCAAAAGTCAGCCCATCTAACTTAGGTCTCCATGAAAATTCTTCTCAAAAAAGCTTCTTATAAAAATTCACAATATGATCTTCAATCTCCTCCTCGTCACAAATCACATTATCACCTACATGAAGAACTTCAATGACATTATTTATTCGATGAGAATTTGCCATTTTATGGAAGAATTTCATGCATTTATCTCATTCCTTTAGCCATAAAAATATGAATTTTTGCCTCAATGAAATTTCTCCATAAGTGTTAATTTTCAATTTCTACCAGCACCCATTTCTTCATCTCCTTTTCCGCTAAAGAAATTGACCCCGTTATCTCTTTTTCCTCCAAACTATGCAACTATTCCATAACAAGTTTTCTATCATTTTCAACAATACCAAAAGTTTCTGCATTCCATCTCTTCAAATTTTTTTTTAAGCTCCTTAAATTTTTCAGCCAAGATAAAACTAGGAGTACCAATAAAATGATAAGAGGCCCACCACCTTCTTACTCTTTCAACAAAACCTTCGTCCTCCAACCACATATTTTCAAATTTAAAGTGTCTTCTCCCACTAATAATGCCCCCACAATCAATCAAAATAGAATAATGGCCAGAAACTATTCTTTACAACTTTTTATGACTTAACTCCAGAAATAATGCTTCCCAAGAGACTGAAACCAAGAATATGTAGGAGACCACGCTCTTCCATTTGACCACATGAAATCCCCTCCTACCTAGGTAAATCAATTAGCTATAACTTACTAACTCATAAATGAGTTCTGAAAATCCAGACATAGCTTTAGTAATTAATGAGTCCCCTACTCGCTCACAAGGAAAGCAAGTAATATTAAAATTCCATTCGAAACATCACGGAAGATCCCACCAACAGCAAAGACCCACAATTTCTTCCCACAATATACTCCTACTAGAATATAAATTTGACTTATAAACACCATTAAAAGCCTATTTGACGCCATCATTCACATTCTTAAAATGACATGCCACCGTGAATTCTCTTACGTAATGATCTACTACTTCTACAATCGTCATATCCCACATAACAATAACGTCTCTCGAACCTCCATTAGAGACTAACTTGACCCAACCCACATAATTACAGCTCCATAAACTATGAACCATCGATTGGTTGACGACCTTCAATTTAGTTTCTTGAAAACAAATAATTTCAGCCTTCCACTACCTAATCATATTTTTCACTCGGAGACGCTTTCTATAATCGTTCAACCCTCGAACATTCCAAGAAATGATCTTAAGCTTGATGAGAAACCATTGACAATTCTTTCTTTGTTTTTTTCTCTAAAGGCACTCCCATCCTGGATTTGTAATTAATTGTACATTCTAATCTTTTTAGCTCCCTTTCCTTTTTAGCAACAGATCTGGCTAGAGCAGGATGTCTAGCCTCAATAACAATAAGTAGAGCTCTAAACTACTCTTCAAATCCCTCACAAGAAATGCCAACACAATTTCTAATTTCTTCCACTCTCAACACCCAATTAGATGATTTGCTAGGCCATTCAAAGCCTGGGTTAATAGAGCATAAAGGAACAGGATCAAAGTCTTCATCTGATTAAAAAAACTCTCCAGATTCAAAAGATTAAGAACCTTCACAGAACCTTCACCTCCACCAATTACCAATTGCAAGTCAGGTTTATTAAATTGAGTACATGGAACCTGTGAGATTGACTACTCGGTCCCATTTGTCCCCTCACATCCTTCATCTTTAACCTCTTCAACTTCTCCTGTTGCGGGATCTATGGAGGACATCACAACCCCCACATTAGGCACAAAACTCGACTCCAAAGAATCCCTTGAAGAGCCTCCAACCTCCCTCGCATCTTCTGAACAACAGGTTCACCTAACAACTCCGTCGTATGAGCCTCCAAACCTGTCGGAAACTTGTTAGGAAGATCTCCTAAACTTGTCGACTTCTTCTGTGAAGGTAGGATCTGTGTCGAATCATTCCTCTCCTTGGGCTGATCTCTAAAATTTTTTGCCTTGTTCAAGGTCTCTTTTGTTGTGAGTATTGTAGCAGAATTCATCACTGGGAAACCTCCAGGAGATACGCCTGTCGCTGACGACCCACTTTGTGAAGACAGACCAAGTCGCAGAGCCACCATAGACTTGGGCGGGCGCAACTCTCTCCTTGGGCTGGTAGATCGTTGAAGCCCAACGCCAGACTGCTTCTCTCATGTAACAGGCTTCTTGAATGGGCCTTTCACAAGCCCAGTTCCTACGTAGACATTAGAAGCCTTCGGTCCATACAGCCTCCCATTTTCCTCTACTAACCCATCTGGTTTTCTAGTTGAAACCAGGCCCATTATTAAGTCCAGTCCCTCATCAATCATCTTCACAGGCCCAAAGTGTTCCAGTATTGACCTGTCACTACTTGGAGGGGCATTTTTATCAACTTTCCATTGAGTTGAATGTTAAGTAACTGAAACGGAAAAGACAAATTATGAAAAGTAGTTACCAAGAAAAATGTAATCAGATAGAAGAGTTCAAATCCAGCTTGATAATGGACAACTTTAATGTTTTCATACAAGCATTGATGGGATTATAGTCCACGAAACATAAAGTAATCCATAAAATATTTGCATATTTGTTTCTGTTATTCAACCGGCAGGGTCCAAATCTGATGTTTGAGAACGTAAAAAGAACAACAAATGAACGATGCATCGTTTCCGACTCCATAATGGGAAAAAATGGCATTAGCCTGAACATAACATATTGCTAGGGATTACTTGCTAAAAGGAAAATTTCTGATGAGTCACTAACAGTCCCCCGCCTGTAGCACACTACCTTGCAGTCTGCCAATGCATCTATGCAAGTGAAAGCTCTCCAGAATGAACCGATCTCTTAACAAGTTTAGCCCACGATTCATTTGTCTCGGTGATGACTTTAAGAGCATAATCCTGCTCATCAGGAAGAAATTTAAATCAAGGAAAAGATAAAATACGAGAAGAGGAAAAAAAAAATTAAATATAATGGGAGAACACGATACACTAAGATAATATAATGAAAAATAATAATAATGATGATGGTGATGATGGTTACAGTAGTAATAACAGTGATGATAATGCAATGACTGAATTAATCTCAATATGATTTCCTCTGTCATGGTCCTCAAAAGCTTGCTGGCACTTGCCTTATCACCTTATCATTATAATGCCGAGCAGAGTTTATAATGCTGTGAAATGGAGTTTCTTCTTAAAGTCATGAAATGGTTTCATCTTGTGGCATTTTTTACTTTTTGTTTTTATTTTCGAAGATAAGATAAAGAAGAAAGAAAAGCTCAGACAAATGATCAACCCAGATATATAAAAAGAAAACTAGAGACTGGTTCAATGCACAGTTCCATTACCAACGACACATTTAGCAACTGTTTTGGTGTGGGCAGTGATGTGCCATCATGTTCAGGATCCCTTTAGCATAGTTGAGCTATTGATTACTTTGGAAATTTCCAACATGTTAAAGATGCAACAAGAAAAGAAACATAACCACACATAAAGCATGCCTCGTGCAATAGCAACATCAATGATATATGACCATACTCGACCCACGTCATGCTATGGTGAGATATGGTGCTAAAGAAAGATATCAAGAACACAGCCATCACATTAAAGAAAACTTTCAAATAATAAATTTCTAATGAAAATGTAGGGAAAACCTTGATTGTAATAAGCTGCTAACACAATTTGTATAGAAAATGACAGGCATGGAGAGCATTCTCAAGGAATCAAGCACAGAATACCTTGTTTGCTGCTTTGTTTCCAAGACCAAACTTGTTAGCAGGTTTCCCATCAGGAATCTTGTAATCTCTGAACCAGTCCCTAATCGCAGTGAGAGTTCCCTGAAATACCATCAGATTAGGCCCCATAAATTTTGCTTACTGTGACTGGAAAATTGTACATGAGAAACATTGCACTACTTTTTCCCTTTTGGGTATACAATGACAACCAATGCCCAAAACAGTTTCTTCTAGCATGTCAAACTTGATTCTTGAATATAATTAGCAAGTTTTTTTTTTTTAATAGATAGAGAAATCCACAAAAGACATGCTGAATGAGAAAAATGGATTAATCAGTTGATAATATATTTACTATTATGCTTATGAGACGTGTAAATAACATATAAATTAGCTGAAATACTCAACACAAGAAAGCCATATTTTGGTTCCACAAGGTTCACTACCAATTTCCTTTGCATCAAGTAGTTATTACAAGACTTTGCAATTCAAAAAAAAAAAAAAAATGTTAAGCTTATGACAAGGTTTAAATAATGGTTCATTATTTAAGAGAGACTGGAAATTTACACCAGCCATAATCCTAATTCATTCTGCTCATATAGAGAATGTACAGTTAATCCCTATTTTGCACAGTAATCCCTACAATTAAAACTGTATGTTGCATATACTTTTAGGCCATGGCTTATTTTTAAACTTTACCATTGCTGTGTGTTAGAATATTCAAAATGCAAGAGAACTTCACCCCCGCTTTCTTACTGCACCTTCATTACATTCTAGTTTATAAGAAAGGTGGTTACATGATACAACTCATAGACAGTGGTTGGTCTATTTCCATAAAAGAAAAATGGCATAATGACTTAGAGGATAACTGAAGATACTACAACATCAAGCACAGTAAGAGAGAGTAAAAGAAGGGGGTTATTTTAGGAATATGTATCAGCACTTAGAAAATGGGCATACTGGGAAATGCTTCTCAACATCATCAATGTCATTCACAAGAGACGCTCTTGGATCATCCAATGAAATTGCAACTATCTTCCAGTCAAGTTCCCCTTCATCAATCATGGCCAAAGCAGCCAAGGGCTTGACTTTAAGAACTTGGCCAATCTTTCTTTGACTGTCACCAATCTCGACAACATCAACTACAGTTTAGAAGAAAACACAAAGGGTATTATTCTCAATTTCTACTTGGTCTAAAACATACAAGAATGGTCAGCCCTAAAATAATTGTGTGGTTATATACCTGGATCGTTATCCCCTAATGCCCCTTCAACTTCAGAGTTAGCTAAGGATGGGTCTTCCCATGTCTGCGGAAGCAATCCATAATTCCAATTTATATTGTAGCTGACAATCATAAAACAAGATGACTCAGGATTCAGATATTTTAAGGAGATAAAACTCAAAAGATTTTACTGATATGGGATCCTCATAAAGCAGTAAAAAACATAAGAATAGGTGAAGATAGTCAATTTATGATCATAACTAGCTTATCTATACAGGTGGACATTGAAACCGCCCATCTTTCTGTATCCATAATGACCATAGGTGAACAATTTTCTTAATAAAAAAGATTTTCTTAACTAGGGCTTGCACACTCAACTAGTGAACACCAGAGCTAGATTGTTTTCCACATTCAAAATTAAGGCTTGCAAACTCAACCAACAGTTGAGCCTGGATATCTTTCAATGAAAATACATACGACCAAAAAAGACAGGCACATATTTAGGACAAACAATAACATACACAAAGATAGAATATCAGATCTTACGGATAGTATCGAAGCTTCCCCTTTTTCGTATCCTGCTTAATGGGAGTATATGGCTCATCAGTGGCTACCTCCATCTTTGCACTTGATTCTTTGGGGATTTCAACAATAAAGTTGAAAACACCATTACCCAAGCTCAGCGGAATATCATGCCAAGGGGAAATCTGTGACAGAAAGCAATATCTTATTTCAATATTAGTTCGCAAAGACGACAAAAAGGGGTTTCCATTTATCTTATAACAACTATCATTTCTATCCTCACAACATCTTTGCCAAACGGTAAACAGGGGAAAATGGCAGAAAGCAAAATAGGGCAAAGGAAACCAGTATAATCTTGATGTCATGTTTTATGCTGTTCATCATATCTAAAACTAGATGAACGTTTCAACTAAGCCAAACAGTCTTATTAGTCTCAACATCATACAGAATTCATCATCGTTCCGAGCGGTATATAATCTGAAACCATTGATTTTGTTTTCGTTTATTTTCCGAAACTTCTCTGCAATAAAATGTCAGAGGATAGAAGCAAAAATTAGTAGTCTTTCGAACACAGACTGAGCAACGAAAAAGCGAAACCCTCTTTGACCAACCAAAATGAACGAAAGTACGAGATCAGCAGTCAATTTTCTTTTCATTTCCTACATTTTCAAGGTAACCAGAAGCGCTTACAAAGGATCCTAAAACTGCTAGTATATCAAACACAGATCGAGCAATTAGAACCACAAAACCTCTCTCTAAACAACAAGCTATATAAATTCGTCCTAGAATTAACTTGGTTGCAAATCAACGAACTCGAAAACTTTAAAATCAAAAGCATGAATTCCTCCCATTTCTTTGTAAATTTTCATTGACAAGCAAACGGACATTAGAACGGTAGAATTGAGTATGCAAAGGGCTAGTTTCTTCAAACTATAATTAATCATCATTTTCCCACATTTATTGTCAACCAAACAATGCGCCAAATGACAGTTCAATATACTCTCATTCAATATCCTCCATTTTTCTGGGGAACCAAACAAGATTCGAGCCAAGTGATAGAAAGCACCTTCCTGCCAGAATTATCGACGAAGAAGACCCTGTAGTCTAGCGTTTCAGGCTGACCCTCCTCCTTGATCTGAACCTCGGGATTGTAAATAGCTCTACAAGTAAACAACCTCTTTGCCGGGCACGATGCCCTCAGGTTCCTGAAACGGAGACTGGTGTTGTACGGCGTATGTTTCGATAGAAAGGGGTTCTTGAAGAGCAAGCAGGAGGCGGTAGTGTTGCTCGCCACGGCTATGGCTCTGGTGGCCGCCATGATTGGATTCTCTCAGGATGTGACTGTGAGAGTGAGAACCACAGAACAGAACAAGTGGTCGGCGACTGTGTACTCCTGAGTCCCGATAAAATCTCGTTTCAATAATGAGGTGGCCGCTTGTAATTGGCTTGGCCGCCAATGATACACATATATATATAGGCATGCGGTGTTCGAGGCGCGTGTTGACACCGACCTTCTCTCTTCACGGTTGTAATTCTACATACAACCGTGAAATACAATCGTGAAGTGCGTAACCGCCGCATAATCGCTTTGAAAAAGAGTACGGTCTATTATTAAAAAATTAATTTTTTTCATGTGAGTCCCATATTTTATTTATTTTTTTCAAAACGATTACACGGTGATTACGCAATTTACGGTTGTAAGTATATTTTCTCTTTTATTTATTTATTCTGTGGTTGCATTGATTGAACCTTGACTTATTGGGACGATAGTTTTAGCGTCGTGTATGCTGTTGTCGCTGAAGATCAATTATCAGATCAGGATTGTCTGGATATTGGAAATTTTTTTTTTTTCCCAACTGTACTTGAATTGATTTTTTTTTATTTGTTGATTTTTGTTAATTGATAAGAATAGTTATTAACATGATGATCATGAGTCATGTTAAGATGTTTTATCTAGCAACCTTATTATTTTGCGCCGCTGTAACAAAAAAATTTAGAGCCTAGAGCTATTAATTCTATTAAACTAAACAAAATAATTTGGTTTCTACGTTGATTGATCATAAATCCCTTTTATAAACAGTATGTTTTATATTGTTGATAGGCTAGAATTTGATTTATAATCTTTTTTTATGAACTTAAATATTAAAATTAAATTGTGTTATTTATATAGAATAAAATGATTAAAAAAAATAATTAGATGTCGAGTCATTACTATCTTGTTTATTTTTATAATTCTTTTTAATTCATCTTATTTAATTATTATAATTTTTTTAAAATTTTATAAAAAATAAAATAAATAATTTAATTTTTTTAAATTTTAAAATAAAATTATATTTTAATAATATTTTATTAAATTTTTAACTTTTAATTTTAACTTGTTCACGAAATAAAAAGTATAAAAAATAAGAAAAATAATATTATAATCGTGAGTATGTAAATATTCTATAATCATTTTTAAAAAAATATATATAATTTATATAAAAAAATTAATTTTTTAATAATAAATTAATTTTTTCTTAAATGATTGTAAGATATTAACATATTTTATCACTACTGTATGTATGATTACTGCAGCAAAGGAGGTTCTGTAAACTTTGCGCGTTCCATCTTGATTCTTGCAGACTTCGCCTTAATAGCTCATGTGGACAAAACACTCAGCTATAAACCCTAGACCTCCCCAGTTCTCCTAAACCCTAATTCTTCGTCCGGTTCGTTCGCATGTATTGTAGCTCAAAATGTCTTCGTCGGAGATCGAGGTTGTGTCATTGGACGCAAAAGCCCAGCATAACAGTAGCGAGGTGGCTGTGTACGACGTGTTTACCGCCTCCGCATATGGCGATTTTGAGAAATTGAGGAAGTTCGTCGAAGAAGACGGAGCCTCTCTCTGTCAACCCGATTTGAATGGGTATTATGCTCTCCAATGGGCCGCTCTCAACAACTTCCCCGATGTCGTGCAGTACATCATTGAGGTACTCTCAGTACTTAGACCTTTGTGCATGTATGGGAATGAGTATGACGTCAAAATGTTCTGGAATGGAGATTTTTTCTTTTTAATTGAATGGAATGGATAATTCTACTGGGAGTTTTGTTCAAATTAACTTAACTCGCGTTACAAAAGGGAAACAACGGGATATTTATGCATATCCATGTAAGAGATGGATTGTGTGGTGAGTTTGTTGAAATTTATCTGAACTCGGCTTTCACTGCAAAAGAAGGAAAAAAAAGAACAAAATTTGAAGAATCCTGTGCAGTTGATGAAACATGTTATGTATAGGTGTATGCACTATTCTTTGGATTGCTGGATTATGGCGTGGGTGAGGTTTGATATAGTTCGATATGCCATTTTCATTTTTGTTGGTGAAGCATGGGGGCGATGTCAATGAAACTGACAACATGCAACAGACGGCTCTGCATTGGGCTGCGGTTCGGGGAGCCATTGGTGTTGCAGATGTGCTCTTGCAGAATGGAGCCAGGGTTGAGGCAGTTGATGTGAATGGGTATAGGGTAATTTTCTCATCTTTCTTCTTTCTTTTTTTAATTTATTCTCTTGAAATTTGGAGTTGGTCACTTTGTATGTGTAAATACGTAATGGTCATATTGAAATAATTATGGCAATTTTTATTTGGCAAATGATCATGATTCGTGATATTGATATGCTTCCCTTTGATGGATCTTACCACTCTTTCTGTCCACTTCTTTTATTATGGTGAATTGTGAAGATTGAGGATCTTGAAACGTGATTTATTTATGCTCAAAACAGCTCTTCAATGATTTTTCTCTGGTGTGCATGAAGATGAAAACAGAAAGGATAATGTAGTTGGAAAAGGAAGATTTTCCACTTATGATGTAGAGTTGAGATGAAATTTGTCGTGTCATGTTTAGCAACATATTGCTCTACACAAATGGTCAAAAGCTTTGGCAGAGGAGACACTTTTATTGAGATGGTATGCAATTTCAGGATCAACTTTTACTCAGTTATTTATGAAGTAGAAGACATTGCAGTGGCTAAACAGGATTCAGGTGGCTGACCTTTAGTAGTTTTGGAAAACGATTTGCAACTTGAGTTTCATTCTCTATACTTTGATGCAATATGCCAAATAGGTACCATTCAATAATAGTAGTAAGGTCGCAACTGTCATATGATTGAGAACGCCTAATTGCGTAAGTGGGGAGACTTAACTGTTGGTGAGCATATTTATGAAGTAGACCATCTAGGAACTCTTCCAACCTCCTTATTATGGTTGGAAGGATTTTGATACCAATTAATCTCGAGTATTTTCCAAAAGTGCTTAATGTTAATTGCCAATTTATTCCACATGCAATGGGTATATACGTCAATAGTTTGTTATTTTTATACTTACATCTTCTCTGCAGGCAGTTCATGTTGCCGCTCAATATGGGCAGACAGCTTTCTTGAACCACATTGTTGCAAAGTATCAAGCTGATTTTGATGCACCTGATAACGAGGGGAGGAGCCCTCTTCACTGGTATGTCTATGAGCTATGAATTGTTAGTTTATATAACTGGGACGGTTTATTCTGCGATCTCAATCTAGGTTTTAACAAAACTTCGTATCTGACTAATAGGTCAAGTCTTGGTCAACTATTCTGAATTGTTTGGATTATGAGATCATAAGGAGCAGTATTGTATAATTTGGAAACAAAAATATTTTCTAAGATTATCATAAGAAAACATGTTATTTTCATGTTTGCAATCAGGGCTGCATATAAAGGATTTACAGATACAGTTAGATTGCTTCTATTTAGAGATGCATGCCAAGGGAGACAAGATAAAGAAGGTATGATAACTCAGCAATTGATATCTTCTTGAGCTGATTTTATGATTTCTCACTTATTATTATTATTCAGTTAAAAAATAGTTTGATTACATTTAATATATCAGATGAGTCAGAAATTCCCTGATAATTTTATGAATATATGATAGTAAATAAATGAATGGATAATATTCCCACTATTACACCAAATTTCTATCATAATTTGTGTTGATCTACATCCTAATGGCTAGGACTTTTTGTAAAATATGGTGGCTTTGGTAATTGTGTTAATTTATGCTCTAGATGTGATGATGTTGATATCCCATTTAAGGTTGTACCCCTTTGCACTGGGCTGCAATAAGAGGAAATGTGGAGGCATGCACTGTGCTTGTACATGCTGGCACGAAACAGGAGCTAATGGTGAAAGATAATGCTGGATTTACTCCTGTTCAGCTTGCATCTGATAAAGGTCATCGGCATGTTGCAGGTTTCCTTGTACGTATCTTTGTATTGTTATTACGCTTTTTTGTTGTTCCTGTATAAAGAATTCTAAATGGGATTTTTATGCGGTTTTCCTAGTACCATGTTGTTTTTTATAAGTTCTAGTACACCGTTGATACGGTGTCTTTGACAGTAAATGGCAGTAACTACTGGGAGAACTGTTGCCATGTTGATTTACATTAGCAACATGTGTAAGGTTTTTCTGAGAGAACTGATACTCTGTTGTTATAAACACCTCTGTACTCCCCAGCTAATTGTACACAATTCCTAAATCCTTGTTTTCTTTCCACTTTTATGTTGCAGTTACTCTGATCCAAACTTGGTCTTCAGTCTGTCTTAAATTGTCCATATCTTTGATGTGTTTCCGCTGATAATGGTCTTTCTTTTCTTGGGATTTTGGGCAGTCTAATGCACAGTGGGCTCACAGCAACCATTGGGTAGACAGACTTTGCTGTGGAAAGATGGCAGATATAGGATACGCTCCCATTCTTTTCAGTATTATAATAATTCTCTTGGTTCTCTTCACCAACACAGTTCTTGCAGGTGAATAAACTATTATTTTGGATTTGGTTTACTGCTTGTTCTTTTGGTTTTTCTCTCCGTACACATGCGAAATACTATGTTTTTCATTGTTGGTGATTCGTTTATGGCGCAAGATTTCTGAAGTGATTACTGTAAGTTTTCAAGATTAAGATGGGACAATTGGTGATTGAATCCAAATGTTTCATCTTGTCTAAACTTAGTGAGGTGGTGTACGAGTAACAGAGAGAAGTTGGAAAACAGAGCACTCGGTGCTGCTGGGGTACTCTTCAGTCCAGTGGCTTTTGAAGGTGTTGGAGGAGTGCTTGCGTGAGGGGAAGAAGGAGGTTTATTCGGCAACTCTGAATGGATTCTCCAGCATTATAGCACAACGATGCGAGAATAGGAGAGGGAGATTCATTGAAATATCGGAGTATAATCAGGGAGGGAGGAGAAATGTTATTTGTGTTCCTGAGGGTGAATACGGAAGGGGATGGAGGCAGTTGAAGGTGAAGCTGAGTGAGTTAGGAATGGATGGCTCAAGAAGGGTTGGTGGGCAGGAAGGAGGATGGCGGAGTTTTGGTAATGGGCCACTGAGAAACAACGAAAGATCATACAAGGAGGCTCTGTCCGTGAACATTTACTAGCGCCAGGGAGGTGAGAAATCGCGCGATGGAGGTATGCGCGATGGCGGTGGAAACCGAAATACAGAAGTTGCGGAAGGAAGAGGACATCGGCCATGGCAGCAGGAAGGAGTGCTGCATCCGAACTGTGCGTCGAGCCATGCTTTGTGTCAGGAGACGTGGGAAGTCAGAAGGCGGTTGGCGGATTTGCAGGGACAGCTACGTTCACTGCAGAGGGATGTGGCGGTAATAGTGAATTATGTTGGGTCTGTTAAGGAAATGGAGGATACGGGGGTTATAAAAGGGAAGGAGAAAGTGAAGGATAATGGGCTGGGCTATCTAAATAAGGCCCAACAGAAAACTAAACACGGAAAGGGCTGGGTTGAGTGGAGAAAGAAACGTGGGCCGTGGCAGCCCAAGATAACCCTTAGTAGCCCGCCCGCATTCGCTCGGGCTGATGAGGCAGGGCCTTCTAGGCCTGCTGGACAACAGAGCGTTGGGCTTGGGCCTGGGCAGGCCCAACCCAGGAAATCAGAGTGTCTCGGGTCAGAACCCGGGTCTTCGGGTTCGTGCCCTAACCTTCCTCTACCCGAGCTGAGCAGCCTCGGGTTCGTGCCGGATAGCCAGCCGACGGCGCTGGGTCAGCCGCCGATAACACAGACGGTGCCGACGGTGGCAGAGGATGCCGCCGATGAGATGATGCCGGGTTTCTGTGCGCAAAAGGCGCTGGTGGGTTTCGAGGAGCCGTTTTCTCCGCCGTGCGAGGGACAGAACCTGCTGTTGAAGGGAGTTGGGGTGTTATCGACGCCGATGGACTTACTAGTGAGACATTTGGAGGAGATTGAGGTGGATGAAGAGGGGAATGAGTCGGATGACTTAATGCACTCCGTGGAGGATGAACTTTTCATCCCTGAGGTTTGCGGTTTTGATGAACTTTCGGTGGGGAGTGGTTTTCAGGTGGGGAACCCAATCCCATTGAACTATTATTTTCCAAATCAAGTCTCAGATTGGGTAATACACAAAGCAAAGGAAATTCAAAATGTGGTAGGGATAGCGTGTGATGGGTATGAGGAGCAGTTCATAGCTTTGTTAGCTGCTTTGGAAGCTGGGCACCGCCAAAATAAGAAGGGGGAATCGAAGAAAAGCCGGGAATTGAAAAGATTGATGTGGTCGATGAACTCGGAAGGTGGTTCTAGTAGGAATAGGGTTAAGGGGAAGGGGCTGAATGTTTCCCAATGAAGCCCAAGATTATTTCTTGGAATGTTAGGGGCCTCAATGTGGTAGAGAAACGTCTTCGGATTAGACATTTAATTCGCGAGTGGAAAGTTGACATTGTATGTCTTCAGGAGACAAAAATGAAAATGATTACTAGGAAGATTGTGAGAAGTTTATGGAGCAACATATATGTGGACTGGGTTTATTTGGCCTCTTCAGGGGCATCGGGAGGCATTGTGGTGATGTGGGACAAGAGAGTGGTGGAGAAAGTGGAGGAATATATAGGGAGACATTTGATAGCCTGTGCTTTTAGATGTGTATCAGATGGCTTTTTGTGGGCTTTTGCAGGGGTATATGGGCCGAATCAAGATTCAGATAGAAACAGGCTGTGGGATGAGATGGTAAGGGTGCATAGTTGGTGGGAGCTCCCTTGGTGCATTGGTGGGGATTTCAATGTGGTTCGTTTTCAAAGTGAATGTTCTGGAAGTAGAAGATTGAGATCAGCAAGTTTGGAGTTCTCGGAATGTATCTTTGACTTGAATTTGATCGACCTTCCACTTGTTGGGGGTGTTGCAACTTGGTCAAATAATCAGACTTGGTCCCGGCTGGACCGTTTCTTAATTTCACCTGAGCTGGAAAGTCATTTTCCGGATATTTGGCAAACACGTTTGGTACGCCTAGCTTCAGATCATTGGCCAATTTTGCTTGATTGTGGAGGTATTCGTAGTGGTAAAAGGTATTTTAAGTTTGAAAATATGTGGTTGAAGTCTGAAGGGTTTGTGGATAGGGTCAAACAATAGTGGAGATCGTATAATTTTGAAGGTACACCTAGCTACATTTTTGCAAGTAAATTGAAAGCACTAAAAAGAGACCTAAAGGAGTGGAATCAGCATACTTTTGGCAATGTAGAAGATAATAAAAATACCAAGTGGGAGGAAATACAGGAGTTAGAAAGATTACAAGAAGGGAGACCACTTACTGAGGAGGAACAAGCTCATAAAACTATGCTGGCTGCAGATCTTGAGAGAATAATTCTACAAGAAGAGATATCATGGCGCCAGAAATCAAGAGCCCTTTGGTTAAAGGAAGGGGATCGGAACACAAAGTTTTTTCATAAAATGGCAAATTCTCATAGGAGAAATAATACCATTGAGATGCTGAAAATTGAGGGGGTCGAGTGTAGAGAAAAAGAGGCTATAAAAGACCATGTGGTAAATTTTTTTGGTGAGCTTCTTACTGAACAAGTGGGATGGAGGCCGACTTTGAATGGGCTGGTTTTTGGTACTATAGAATTGGAGGAAGTCGCAAGGATGGAAAGGGCTTTTGAAGAGGAAGAGGTCTATGATGTAGTAAAGAAAATGGCAAAAGATAAGGCCCCCGGTCTGGACGGTTTCTCCATGGGTTTTTACCAAGAATGTTGGGAGGTGATAAAGGGGGATCTCATGAAGGTGTTTCAAGAGCTCTTCTCGGTAGGCAAATTTGAGAAAAGCCTCAACACCACGTTTCTTGCTCTAATCCCTAAAAAGGTAGGGGCCTCTGAGATTTCTGACTTTCGGCCTATTAGTCTAGTGAGTGGCACGTACAAGATCATTGCTAAAGTACTTGCTAACCGTCTAAGTGGGGTATTGGGACAGATCGTTACTAAGCCCCAAAATGCTTTTGTGAAGGGTAGACAAATACTGGATGCGGTTCTAATTGCTAATGAATGTCTGGACAGCCGTGTGAAAGCGAGTAGCCCAGGGTTGATGTGCAAGCTAGACATGGAGAAGGCATATGATCATGTTAATTGGGATTTTCTTCTATATCTACTGGGTAGGTGTGGATTTGGAGAAAAATGGAGGTCATGGATCAGATGGTTTCTTCATTACTTTTTGTTAATGTTATGGAGGCACTAAGCAGAATGATTTCAGCCTTAGTGACTAATGGTTATATGTGTGGCTTCCAGATTGGAACGGCAAGTAGGGGTACCACTACCATCTCACATTTATTATTTGCAGATGATACGCTTATTATGTGTGAAGCTGATTTAGATCAACTGAGGGCTGTGAGGGCATTGTTGCTTTGTTTTGAAGCAGTGTCTGGTTTAAAAGTGAATTATGATAAATCTGAGTTGGTGCCTATTGGAGAGGTTCAAAATTTGAGAGTATTGGCTGGCATACTAGGTTGCAAGATAGGGTCTCTCCCTATGAACTATTTGGGATTACCTTTGGGTTCAGCCTCGAGGGCGATTTCTATTTGGGATACAGTGATTGAAAAAGTAGAGAGAAGATTGGCAGGTTGGAAGAAAATGTATCTGTCAAAATGGGGCCGGATTACGCTTATTAAAAGTACGCTCTCTAATTTACCCACTTACTTCTTATCCTTATTTCCTATACCGGCTAGTGTAGCGGGACGTCTTGAGAAGATACAAAGAGACTTTTTGTGGGGGGGTCTAGGTGAAGAATTCAAATTCCATTTAGTCAAGTGGGAAATGGTGTGCCGTCCGATCTCCAATGGTGGTTTGGGTATTAGAAATTTGAGGATGTTCAATCGGGCACTACTTGGCAAATGGTTGTGGCGGTATATTAAGGAACCGGATGCCTTATGGAAGATAGTGATTGAGAACAAATATGGTAGTCTTGAGGGGGGTTGGTGTACTAGAGATGTTCGAGGGGCTGCTGGTAAAGGGCTATGGAAACACATTAGGAGAGGATGGGTGGTTTTCCATCGGCACACAAGATTGCAATTGGGTACAGGTACAAAGATCAGATTTTGGAAGGATGTTTGGTGTTCCGATAATGCTCTACAAGACAGGTTTCCTACACTTTTTATGATTGCAAATGCTAAAGATGCCATGGTGGCGGAGGTAATGGAAGTTGAAGGTAGAAACATCCAATGGAATATCAATTTCTTGCGAGCAGCACATGACTGGGAGATGGGTAGTTTTGTAGACTTTTATAGTCTTTTATACTCTTGTCGCCCAAATACCCAACATACAGATGATTTGTGGTGGAGTCCAACAAGGAAAGGGATCTTCACTGTTAGCTCCTTTTACAAGGTACTTACACAAGTTCCTGACAGACAATTTCCATGGAGAAAGCTTTGGCGCAATAAGGCTCCTCTCAAAGCTTCTTTCTTTGTTTGGACAGCGGCTCTGGGGAAGGTACTTACTACGGATAATCTAAGGAAAAGAAACATAATTATAGCTGACTGGTGTTGTATGTGTAAAAAAGGGGGTGAATCGGTGGATCATTTACTTTTACACTGCGAAGTAGCCAGGACTATTTGGGATGCGGTGTTTAACAAAGTAGATTTAGCGTGGGCTATGCCAGAAACTGTGGTGGATGCTTTGGCCTGTTGGACCACAATTGGAGGTGCGAGACAGATTAAAGAGGTTTGGAAGATGATTCCAAATTGTATTTTGTGGTGCTTATGGCAGGAGCGCAATGAGAGGATTTTTGAAGACAGAGAGATCATTAGCGGAGCTAAAATTGTTATTTTTTAGGACCCTATGTACTTGGGCTAATGCTGTGGTCTTTAATGGCACAGATTTTCATGAGTTTTTAGTTTCTAATGCTCCCACCTAATTAGGATGAGGGCATTAGAACATTTGTTTGTAATTGACATTTGATTGGATGAATATATACTTATTTTACTTATAAAAAAAAAAACTATTATTTTGCAATTTCCTTCTGGTTGCGGATGGAGGTATGTGATGTTGGCAATCATGACTGACTTTTTACTACTTGTGGTAGCTCCTAACCTTACAAAGGTTACTGCTGTTGTCGGACTTTGGGGATGGACTACTGTTTCTCTGGCAGTTGGTTCACTTATTATGTTCTACAGGTGTAGTAGGTAATCTTGTGCTCTTTTACATTTTAACAGTTTTAGAATTTGCTAGTTATCTCATAGTATTGCTACTGATAAAAAATAGCTATCTCATGGTATTCTTACTAGACATGATGTACCATGTTTTTATGCATCTGGAAGGAGTGCTGCTACATTGAGCTTGCCGTTGTACTGTTGTACTTTTATCAAACTTACTCCCTTGATGTTCTCTCATTATTGGATGCAGTAAAGATCCAGGTTATGTAAAAAGGCAGGGAGATGTGGGTAGTCATAAAGATACAGAGGTTTGTACTATCTCCAATGCAGTATATGTTGCCTATTGCTGAGGGCCTATGCACCCCTAGAATTAGATGAGATTCTGTTCTCGGACATCTGGTGCCAATAAAATAATAATAATAATAATAATAAAGTTCATCGTAGTTATGAGAGTTGTCAGAATAAAATGGCTTGCTTCAAAGAAAGGTTATGTTGATTATATGATAGGCAGTAGTCCCGTAAACAGAGCAGATACAGAGTGGTAGGGGATGATGTCATCCAGTAGGAATATTATTCAGCATTTCAGATACATGCAATGGGGAAATCTACTGGGTCTTAGAATTCACCACCCAAATTTAAATCTTAGTAGTTAGTGGTGGTCCAGTTCTGTAGTCCTATTCAATCTGTCTACACCAAAATACTGATAATACAACTGAAACACATTATAGATAAGAGTCACTTATGAAAAAACATATTATACATAAGAGTCTAAGATATATTCTATTCTGTGCTGTGCAAATGTGTGCAGATACAACTGTATTCTGATATTTTGATAATCTATAGGATCTTTTGTTGAATATTGATCTGGAAGGTTCCCCTATATGGACCGGTAATTGGTCTCAACTATGCCCTACCTGCAAGGTTTACTCTATAAACCTTTTCTTTCTGAAGATTTTTAGATAGAAGATGTACTGGAAATTTTCTTTCTTCAATGCATACTTATAAAAAAAAAAATGTTCTTTCAATGCATATAAATTATTGAGGTGCTGCCTTGAATATCTTTTGTATGTTTTCTCATCTTTTCAGATAATAAGACCGGTTCGATCAAAGCATTGCCCCACATGTAAGCGATGTGTGGAACAGTTTGACCATCATTGCCCATGGATATCTAATTGTGTGGGAAAGGTGAGTTGTACTAAAAACTATTTTTGTCCCAAAGAAATAGGGAAAATAAAACCTTATGCTGGATTCATAAAATCTCTTTGTAAAATATGTAGATATATGGGATTAAAATTGTATCAGCAAACTGTTTTCTTTTTTGCTGCTGTCAATGGGATGAAAATTGTACTAAAAACCATATCCTGGATTAAAATACGTAGATATATGGGAGGGCATGTGTACTCCTAGGATTAGTTGGGACGCTGTTCTCGGACCCCCGTTGCCAAAAAAAAAAAAACTTTTTTTTGTTTACCTCTTCTCAGTTTTGTATGTTCTTATGTTGAGTAAATAATACATGCAGCTACAACACGCTAAAAAAGAAGTATGTTATTTTGCTGCTGAATTTGGAGCATTATGGTCTCCTTCTTTTGATCTGTTTCCTTTTGATCAGTTTCACTATCATCTTGATGATGCATCTTGCAGAGGAACAAGCGGGACTTTTTTGTTTTTATCTGCTTGGCAGCTTTGACATCATTCCTTGCTGCGGCAATTGCCATTCAAAGTATGCTGGTTTAATTCGCAGTGATGTATACATGTTTATAATGTTTATCATATTCATTTTTGGACCATATACCATCATTGTTTCTGTCACAGGGATTTGGACATCAATACCTGCCTTGCCAACGGAAGAAACATGGATTCATCATGTGGTATTTCAGAATCCTGGCGTTGTTGCATTTTTGCTCATGGACATTATTGTTTTGCTCGCCGCTACCATCTTAACTACGTCACAGGCCTCGCAGGTGATTTACTAAACCATTATTAATATACTCTGGAGGTATGCTGCCAGGAATGTACATGAATTTTATACCATCTCGATGTTTTCAGTTGCTGTCTTCAGAATTCCTGAGTGGTTGTTAATTGACAATGGAGTGTTCATATTTATAACACAGATAGCTCGAAATATCACCACCAATGAACTAGCAAATGCCATTCGTTACGGGTATCTCCGTGGTCCAGATGGGCGATTTCATAATCCGTATAACCATGGATGCCAAAAGAATTGTGCAGATTTTCTTATTCAGGGCTACACAGACGATAATGAAATTGCTTGGCGTCCATTACAGCAAGTTGATAGGTAGAGTAATTTCCACGATGTGCAGGTTCACAGCAAAGCTTGGCATCTGGTTTTCTCCCAACTGTCCTTCGTCCGCTAGCTGCATACATGTTCCATCACAGGTCCCATAATTGTTACACATAAAACCTTGATCATCTAGGACACAACAATTCAATTCATAGTTTCGCATATGTATTAATGTTTACTATTAGATAGAAAAGAAAATTAAAGTTTTTTTATTCTGTTGTACTAAGTTCTATCTGATATTCCAACAGCTGACTTCCCCGAACCTATTTAAAACTTTATAGTCTTTTTCTTCCCCCCAAAGTTTTTGACGTGTTAGATCATACTCACTTCCTAAGACATGGCAATTTCCAATTCCGGCCAGACCTTCTGCCTTTTTATATATTTAAACGAAAAAATAAATCGAAGCATCAATAATCCACAAAGAAACTTTCCACTGCAGATCCAACAAAACAATTTGATGAATCACGTACATCAGCCAATACCCGTTGGCCCAGAGGAAAGGGAAAAAGAGAGAGGATATTATTGATACATGACACGCCCATAACATTAAAGATTTGGATACATTCCCATCGATAAAATTATTTCCTCTTATACAGGTAGAGCCTCACAACAATAGAATTCGTCCCCAATTGGATTAACTTGTTATTAATGCACCAATTCACATAAGTAGTAGTTATCAATGCTGGATTCCACTTGGCCATGTCTGATTCTTGACTGGCTTCAGGATAGCTTCAACCTCTGACAGTGTTTCCTCGTCTTTGCCAACAGTTGTGACTTCTATAGCAGCAGCAACATTCTCCTCCACCTGATCATCAAAATGCCATTTGAGTTAATCAACGGTTAAAAGAGCACGATTTTTAAGGGATATTTAGTCGTTGTTTAATAGAAAATACTACTTAATTCATATACAGCACAAGGTCTTCTGTATTAGTCAGGGAGGTGCATGTTCTCTTTAGCAGTTATGGATTATACCTGGAGGTTCAAAAAACTACTATGTTCAAATATTACATAAATACCATATCAAGCTTATTGATTCCAATTGGAAGTAAGACACAAAGGCAGGTCCAGATGGTGGAGTGAGATGGGGATAAGATAACTGTAGATTTAGATATCCAACGAAAACTACTCTGGCAGATTTCATTAGGAATCTGAGACTGAATTGGGCTGGTCCTGATTGTACGGATTACATTAGGAATTATGGCAATCAATACTCCTGTTAGTAAGATATAACCTGGTTTAAAGGACATGGCATGGGTATTTCAGATGAAGATATATTTACCATCAAAAGTGCTTGAGCACCTGATCTTTAGGATGCTACAGTTTAGAGTAGGTAGATCATTCCAAGGCTCAGTTTTAAGTTATGGCTTATAGGAGGGAAAATACTGCAGATTCGAAATTTATTCATTAAAAAGGGAGTGCTTAACAAGTTTGTTGTGCTTTATGTTATCAGTAGCAATGATGTGGACCATCCGATCTTTGCAATGAAACTTTACCAGGAGGAGAATTAACTGAAAACTTATCTACATGAACTAATTATAAAACAAACAAGAAGGCACACATATACTTGAGCCCAGAAACTTACCTGTCCAACAGAGTTCATTCCAACCAAAACAGATGAGAAGTCTTTATTTGACAGGCTATATTGCAGGGCCAACTTTGAAATATTCTTCCCCTTTTCTTTACAATGGGCAACAGCTGCTTGGCATGCAGACTTTTTGAAAATATGAAACAGATCATGCAGTTAGCAACCTTATATTACATGCGCGCTTCAGAAAATAAAGAGATTTAAAAAATGCTGTCCATCTATTGTAAGCAAATAATTTATAACATCTTTGAGAACATCTAACATGCTCAATGACTCCATTAATATGTGGCTGCATATCAAAACTTAACAGGCTGTTAGATTCATTGAACATATAGATTTTCATTTACCTTTCATTTTAGTAATGCAATTCAATCATCATGTCCTCTCAGATATTGAAAACAAGGTAATAAACATTCTTGATTCCATTATAGAACATAAAGCTAGTTGCAGATATTCGTGAAAGGACTTAGGTAGGAGTACTTCTCTAGATATCTGGATATTTTGTATAATATAATCTCCATCTATAATATTCATGAAAGGACTTAGGTAGGAGAAATCCTTGTAATGTGTCTATCTATCAGTTAAAGATTTTTTTCATTTTTTCCCATTGGCCTGATCTGCTGACACGTGTGCGTATGCTAAGAAATTAAGCTTCTTCCTTTCACTTCGCCTTCTCCTTAGTTTAGGGAATTAAGTAACCCGGTTTTAAGTCATTTATGTCGTAACCGCTGCTATTGCCCATAGCCTTAGTTGAGGGAAAGCAAACCGGAAAGAGACATATATACAGATATGATGTTGGTTAAAAGAAATCAGAATTTTGAGTTAGCTAATGATGCAAAAGAAACATAAAATTTTAGAATTTGTCATTTGAAGAGAAGAACACCTTGAGTTCAGGTGAAGCTGGGTGCCACTCTGGGGGACCTCTCTCAGTCAAAAGACCCATTGCAAGTGGAGAAGCAGTAATTACTCCAACCCCTTTGTTCTTTAAGTAGGGTAATAAATCCTCCAATGTTGAATCATTAATACTGTAGTGGCAATATGACAGAATTACATCCACTGTGCCTGATGGCACTCGATCAAGTACATATGTAAAAACTTCCAATGGAAGTCCAGTAATTCCAATGAAACGGATCTTCCCTGCTTCCTTTAATTTCTGAAGGGCAGGAATAGTTTCGTTGACAACCTGTTAACAAAACCATTTAAAGAATCCAAGTGTCACCACCACAATGAATTTTACAACAACCATCAAGAAACACACAAATACGCATAGAAATATCATAATTAGAAGAGTCCACATTCAAAGAAAGTAAACAAGCTTAATTAATTAAGCACCTGATCCAGAGATCCAAATTCAATGTCATGGCATTGCAATATATCAACATAGTCTAGCTGCAACCTTGCTAAGCTCTCATCAATGCTCCTAGTCACTCTATCGGCACTGAAGTCAAAACCCTCAACGTACCTCCCACACTTTGTTGATACAATATATTCATGTCTTGGAACTCCTAGAGCCTTTAGTGATTTACCAAGCATCTTCTCTGACAAAGTTCCTCCATAGTATCTAAAAACAAAAATGAGAAAACAAAATAAGGTTGAGAAAGAAGATACACTATCAGAACTCTGCAGTGAGTTAGTTATCAGAAACAAAGCATATGATCAATGCACTGAAACAAGGAAAGTACAACGTAATTAATGATTGATGAACAATAATTTTTTTTTTTTTGATAGGTAATCATAGAAATGTTATTAATAGAAAAAGGCAAAGCCCTGGTACACGGGTAGTATGAACAATAAAATTAGGAAGGGAAGCATAGAATAGTCGTGAAAATGTGCAGGTTAGTACAGCTACTCAACTGCATCTTGGATCAAGAGAACCAAGAAGAAAAGAAAGTTAAATTTGAAATCCAACACTACACACACACGCACACACACACACATTTAAATGAGAATTACCGAACATAATGCTGAAATGAGTGAAGCAGTTTTTCTTTTGTTAGATTCACATTACAATAAATATAGGTTTTAGAATACTAAAACGATATTACTTTAGTTCAATCCCTTTCTAACAGTTTAAACAACCAAGCAAAGCATTAGTGAGTTCTGAGTTCTTGAAAAGTGTTAAGCAACATAAAACAAAATCTTTGTCCACTAGAGTTCTCAGTAATATAAATCTAACACCAAAAGCTATAATAAGTTCTTCTCTAGTTTTACCTATTGACATAAAGATTAAAACTTCCAGAGCTAACAACAAACATGGGGACGCATCAAATAAATTGACCACCTCCCTCGCCTAAAAACTCTGACTGCTGAACTATGGATAAAGAATTCCAACTTTTCCGCCTGAACTAGACTCATTAACATGTAACCTTTTTGATTTTGGAATCTGTTCACTTTCAAACACAGAATATACATTATCAATCCAATCTGTGAATATTATCCTTTCTTTCATTAACAGAGATATGCTTCATCCTTTGCTATTTAACTTGCATCACGAAAAAAATGATTTCTTCAGTTTCAACTTGACTTTCATTTGCTTTCCGACAATCAGCTACGCAACAAAAGTCGATGCTAACAAATTTTCTTCATTTTTCTACATTTTCTCGGCAAACCAAACCCGGTTTACACGCGTGCGCACATGCACGAACAAAATTACACTTTCCAGTAATAAAATGACATACGGAGAGGTGTCGAAGAAGTTGATGCCGCGGCGAAAGGCTTCGCGGACGGAGGCGATGGCATCTTCGTCGGAGACCGGGCCGAAAACGTTGCCGAGAGGCGAGGCCCCGAAGCCAACACAGCTGAGCTTGAGCCCCGTGTTCCCGAGCTCCCGGAGCTCGAGACTGGCCTGCGGTAAAGCCATTGGTTCTGGAGAGGTTTGCGCGTGAGATTGAAGAGAGGAGACCGATGTCAGGGAAGTGAGAGAATCTGGAGAGTGAAGAAGATATTCGATGAGGAAGAACCCAGTGGTACCGAACTGGATTTGGAAAAGAGTAATGGATCTAGACAGACTCAAACGGGTCCCACGTAATAATCAATAAGGAAAATGATTTGGATGATCCAGATTCCCAAACATGCCTCCTCATTATTTTAATAATTAAAAATATAATTATTAATAAATTTGTGAAATTTTTTTTTATTTTTATAATAGTTTAAAATGTTTAAAAATTATTTAAAAGAAAGAAAAAAAACAAAAATAAATATACACGTACGAGAATCATTTAAGGACAGGTTTAGGAGGTGAGATGAAAATTTTATATTTTATTTTAAAATTTAAAATATTATATTTTAATATTATTATTATTTTAAAATTTGAAAAAAGTATATTGAGATTTTAAAAAATTAAATTATTTATTATATTTTATATAAAAATTTTTAAAAAATATAATAATAAAATAAAAATTTTATATTTTATATTTTATTTTAATTACCAATCCTACCCTAAGTAACATTGTCGAATCAATATTATTTTTGTTGGCCTCCGTTGTTTTTCGTGGAACCTGCGGTGGGCCACGTAACTCGTAAGTTGGGTGAGTTTTTCCCTTCCAGTTCCACGGCAGATTTGTTTAACGACAAGAATCAAACACTACACTAAAAAGTGATTGAGGTTCGCACATAACATTGGTTTTTTTTTTTTTTTTTTTAAGATTGGGACATTCAATTATTGGGGACATTCACAACTTGCGAGAACATACCTTTACAGCTCATATATATATATATATGTACGTATGTATATGTATAAGAGTCACGTGCAATGCCAACGCTCTAATACTTTTGATGCTCAAAATCTAAGTTGATTTTTTGACGACCAGATGCCAAGTATGTAAATATCTAAAGATGGCCTAAACCTGGTGATCAATATCAAAATTTACAGGCCAAGACGTACGTACCAGTAATCCACAAAACCCTTGAGTTGATGCTGCTGCATGGAATATAATTAATGAGAAATATGTTAGATATTTAATGTCTACATGTGTGACTTTTCATTTCAGCGAAAGGGTTGAGAGAGAGAAAGCTATTTTCTTGATGAATTCTACATTTAATCCGATCAAGAAGAAATTGCTATGGATTCCGATTATTACATATTTATACATTAGGTGACTAACTTCCTAGATGAGTGGGATTTTAATTTTATTGATTGATCCTATATGTTGGTTTTATCTTATCTGTGAGATTTTCTGATGGCATTTATTTATCAAATCACATTACTTTTTAGTGCAATTTCTTTTCCTACGTGATGCATATTCTTTATATTTGATCGATAATGTTGCCTATAATTTGTTCCACATGTATAGAATAGTAGTGCATGAAACGCGTGTTATTTACAAAATCTAAATGTTTCATGTTTATCAATGACATTGATTTTACTGGTATATTATAATTGTATATCTATAATTTATTAGAATATGAAATTGTCGCATACATGAAACTGTGTAAATAATGACATGTTGTAATTGATGATTTAATTGTTTTGCAAAGTGATCATTTTAACTTGAGATTTATTTTATGAAATAGTTTGGTGATCACCAAAGTGACCCAATTAGAAAGTCATAGGTTTCAAGCTGTATGTTTTGGATCTTAATACTCATATCCCAAGTATTAACAGTGACCTTAGGTGGTTCTACCATTTTACCTTTCTTAAGCTTCTTCCACTTCTTATTGGCCCCTTGACTTATAAGGTGAACTGAATAATGTCCTTGTTGATTGAGCCTTGCCTCTTTTTGAATAAGCATACTGGCCATTCATTTACATTCCACTTATCTTTAATAATGTTGTAATGAATTTGAAATGACCCACATTGAGGAGGCAAGGAGTTCAAAATAAATTGCACAAGAAAGAACTCATCCACATTCATCCAAGAGCCTTTAATTTAACAGCTAGATTTGAAATTTCAAAGATGTGTTCATGCATCCCACGTGTACCATCAAATTTCATGGTGGTGAGTTCAGCCATTAATGTCCCAGCAAGAGACTTGTCAGCTGAACGAAAATGTTCTTCCACAATTTTAAAGAATTCCTTAGCAGTGTCACATTCAGGAAGTGTTGACTTAATGTTGTTCGCTATACTCATTCGCATAAACATAATGCTCAATATGTTCAATCTTTCCCAAGAATGATATAAAGTCTTTTGTTCCACACTACTTTCCTTAGTAATAGCAGGGGTTTCTCAGTCCGGAGTGCCAAATCAAGATCCAGTACACCCAGCTGAAACTGGATTTGTTCAGACTAGTATGAGAGATTTGCTCCATTAAGGATTGAAATAGATGAAGCATGCGAAGGAAGCTGTAACACAAACAATAATAAATATATGCTCACAATATTAATGCTATGTGTTTAGAAATAATAATAAACAAACAATAAGTAGTACTACTGTAACACATCTTTGGATGAAAATTACAACATATGCAATTAATAATTAATAATGTATCCATAATCCGGTAAGTCCGTTACCTTTGGGTATCCAGTTCCAACTTTCAATTAAGGATACACATTAATTATTTTATCTTAATTTATTAATCACTCGAAAAGTGGTGCATCTTTGGGCCAAGCCAAGATATTCTCATTTAAAGATAGATATATATATATATATATTCAAAAAAATTTCAGAGAGATTTCCACAAACGTAGGGCATGATTTGAAAAGAAAGGTAAGCATTTAGCTTACGTATGTTTCGAATCAAATCTTAGTGAAATTCCTTCTAATACTTGGTGGATTGACTTAGGTTCCACTGTTTATGTTTCTAATTCGATGCAGGGCTTCCTTACAATCTAGACTTTAAATCCAAATGAAAGTTTCATAGTCATGGGAAATGGAGTCAAAGTTCCAGTGGGTGCTACTGAGACATTCCGTTTATTTCTAGACACTAATTGTTATCTAGATTTGTGTCAAACACTTTATGTTCCTTCTATTTCTCATAATTTGGTTTCTATCTCTAAATTTGACCTCGAAGGTTATTCTTTTTCATTCTGTAATAGAAGATTCAGTTTGTTTAAAAATTCTTCTTTTGTTGGTTATGGGAGCTTATGTGATGGTTTGTATAAACTGAATCTTAATAGTCATTTTGTTGAAAACTTTCTAACCTTGCATCATAATGTTGGAACTAAACGTAACCTGATCAATGAAAACTATTTTATCTTGTGGCACAAACATTTGGGTCATATATACAAAGATGGAATGGAGAGATTAGTAAAATATGAGATTTTGCCAAATTTAGATTTTACTGATCTCGATGTGTGTCTGAATTGTATTAAGGGAAAACAAACCAAACACACAAAAACGGGTGCTATAAGAAGTGGTGAACTTCTTGAAATTGTCTATACAAACATTTGTGGGCCGTTTGACTAACCATTTTTTGGAAAAGAAAAGTATTTTATTACTTTCATTGATATTTTTCACGTTATTGTTATATGTATTTATTGCATGAAAAGTCTCAAGCAGTGGATGCCCTAGAGGTATACATTCATGTTGAGGTATATAAAATACTCTAACTACAAAGTGATTGTACAAAAAATAATTTTACAAACTGATGTAGTTTGTTGTGATTTTTCATATTGTAAAGTTATTTTTATTATAAAGTAGATGATTGCATGAAACCACATCAATTTGTAGGATTACTTTTGTATAATTCTTTTATAACTGTAACATTACTCTTTTAGATGAGTTGGATAAAATATTGTTAGAATATTAATTTTTAATATTATTATTGTTTTAAAATTTGAAAAAAATGAATTGCTTATTATATTTTGTGTAAAAATTTAAAAAAATTATAATGATAAGATAAAATAAAATTAGATGAAACCATCTCTCTAAATCTAAACAGGTCGATCGAGTTCTAGTGCATGCGCACCTGTTCCCAACCCTTTCTAATTAAGGATAACGTAAATTGGTTTCGGCACCGACAAGGTATCCCATACAGGAAATATCTGTAACCTGCATGCAGCTAGCATCGTCAAACTTGGACTCCATTACTAAATTCTAATGCATCCAGTACTGTCTCCAGCAACATCGACAGGATTGCTTTCTCAAAAGAATCAGTTTATGTCCCTATTCCATTTTGTATCACTGATCATCTTGGTTTAAATATGATGAACCGACCTCTTTATGAGTCGATTTGACAAGCCCCATTGGCCCAACAATCAGCAGACTTGGCCACGAGTCACTATCGTATTGGCTAAAACAATACAAAGTCAAGGCCAGGAAGCTTTGGATAATCCATTATTTTCTTAACCCTATAATTATAGATGACACGTCTCAACTCTTTATAAACTGTTATGAATGGGATGCCAGATCTGTGTAAAATGCTCTTGATTTCAAAGTCTTGTTGGTGAAGCTTCCTCCTAATTAAAGTCCACACAACAACAAAAGTGACTTGCTTTTAGTCATGATCATGAGTTCTAATTTGTCAGCTTCCAGTGCCCCGCGCGCTAATTATTAGATGTAACAAGCTGTGATTTTCCTTTGCATAATAATTTAGATAAAAACAAGTATGATCAGAATGTCTGTGGCCAGTTAACAAGAACAATTAACCCCGTGATTGAGGACGTGCAACACTAATGGGCTACAGATCATACGTACGTAAACTAGTATAATGCGCAAGAGCTATAAAAACTGAGGAAGCATGAGATCCTGCAGTCTCAATCCTAGTGTAATGAGAACAAGGTGAAAAGGAAAGCCTTGGTCATTAATATTGAAGCGCCCGTGAGCTTTCTTTTTATAATTAATATTCCACACTACTTCTCCATATTTCTTTTTGACCTCGATCGATCTCATGCAGGATTCTCATTTCTCCGGCCTAGAGCTCTTTCGATCAATAAGGAGACGTTCTTCAATGGAGATTTCTTCCATTAGAGGGTTAACTCATGAAATGGTAAGCGGTAATCATGTGCTTCTGCTGCCATGATAGCTCTAGGACAAAGATTGATGGATTCTCTGAACAAAGAACATTAATTATTACATTTTTTTTTTAACAATATTGTTGCTATTATATATACCTTACTGCTAAATAATTTGCATTCAACTTTTTTGGTTTTGAGTTAATGTTTCATGTGAAACTCAAGAATTTGGAGCAGTTTGAGCATTTTCTGACAATAAGATCATTACGATAATGACACAGAATATATCAAATTCGCAGGATATGGAGGATCCTAGGTTCATCAGCCAGTGGCACATGAACTATGTCGATGAGCTAAGCATACCGCCACTAGCAGCCACATTTGAAGAAGAGAGTTTACAACAGTACCCTTTCACTCATCCAAACTTCAATCTCAGAAATCATGACATGGCGGCTTCTCGGACTGGTATTGATGCACCCATGAAAATGCTCAAACCCAACAGCTGGAACTCATCCAAACTTGAACATGTATCATATCCACAACATTCCCCTTCTCAAAACGTTCTTTCATTTGCCAATGCGAACTATGCAAATCAAATGGGCATTTTAAATCCTAAGGAGGAGGCCGCAGTATGTTTCAAAAGAATGAATACCCTTCCTTCTGATATTTTGATTTCTCAGGATTCCTTGGGGAATCAAGATTATGGACTTAAGGCTTGTCAGGGAGGTAGGAGGATTAGGAGAAGCACTAGACATTCTCAAACACCGGATCACGTTATAGCAGAAAGGAAAAGGCGAGAGAAGCTCAGTCAGCGGTTCATTGCTTTGTCTGCATTAGTACCTGGCCTAAAGAAGGTATCAGATTCCACGAAAATATATATATAATATATATATATATATATATATATCTTGTTTTGAACAACTTGGGTAGCTAGATTCCCACTCTTTTGTAATTGTTAGTGTTTTTCTTTTCATCTAGTACTGTTAATTTTAGTACTGCATGATTCAAGCATTAGTACTGCTGAAGAATTCTCAATGGCAACTCATATCTTAATGCTATTAATTATAGATGGACAAGGCTTCTGTTCTTGGCGATGCTATTAAGTATCTGCAACAACTGCAAGAGCGAGTGAAGACACTTGAGGAACAAACTAAGAAGAGAAACATAGAATCAGCGGTCTTTGTAAAGAAATCCCAACTCTTCGTTGATGGTGACAACTCTAGCTCAGGTGAAAACTTCTCCAGCGACCCCCTTGATGAGCATCTACCAGAAATTGAAGCAAGATTCTGCGACAAAAATGTCCTCATAAGAGTTCACTGTGAGAAGAGGAAAGGAGTGCTAGAGAAATTAATCGCTGAGATTGAAATGCTCCACCTAACAGTCATTAATAGCAGTGTCATAACATTTGGGAGTTCTGCACTTGATATCACTATTATTGCCCAGGTTATTTCTTAAATTCCTCAATGAACCGAATATGGAAATTTCAAACCATGCACTACAAAAGTTAAATTCACTATGGTAAACCAAAATTAATGAACGCTATTCGTGTTAGGTCTCTAAAATGAAAATAGTTGAACTAAATGAAGCCTCGAACAGACAGTAACCACACACAACATTTTTTTTTTTTGTAAGCAAGTATTTGGCGTTCCCCCCTTGAATAGCTTCTTAAAATTATGCAGATGGATGAGGGATTCTCCATGACAGTAAAGGATCTTGTGAGGAGTCTGCGCTCAGCTTTTGAGTCTATCATGTGAAACGTAGCAGCAATTTCAGCGCCAAGATATTGAGGATCAGTATCACTTCTTTGCTGCTTTTGTAAGTTTATTCAGAAGACCAGGAATAATTAAAGGGCCTGAAATGCTCTACCATCTTAAACCATCTATTTCTAAGCTTCATTGCTGCGATCGAGATCCATTTCGCAGGTCCTTTTTTTTTTATGCATAACCTCTTCACCATGTTAACGAGTCAATGACCCACCTGTTTCATAAGAGTGACCCGACACCTATTTCAACCGAACCTGTGCCGTGACTTTGTGTTCTTTTCTTTCCCGAAGCTGTTACTGAGGGAACATGGTTTTTTAGTGTGTACTAGACAAACTTGCCTAGCCTCGGATTCCAGTATATCGCTAGCTACTTCGTACTCGTGTTTTACGGTTTTCGAGGCACCTTGAAAATCTCCTCCCTCCTTTCTTCCTTGTAAAGTCATTGGATTGTAACCGTCTCTGGTTGATGACAATGCAATAATTGCAACTTCTATTTTTTCTAATATCTTCCATGTTTGGTTGATAACAATGAGATAGCACTACCTGCAGCCATTTTTAGATATAATCAGGAAAGCCTGAAATGAAAAGAGAGGTTCGGCCTGATCTCTACGACTTTCATGGAAAGAAGGACCATGGCACAGGTAAGAAACTAAGGTAAGCAATAGGCCAGGGAGAAGCACTTCCCCATCCAATTAGCAGTACAAGAACTCCAATTATTTAGGGTTACAAATGAGCATGCAGGGCAATCATGATTTTCTAAGATTTGAAAGTAAAAGTAAGTAATATTAAACAGTAAACACCCACGCTCATGAGTCTCTGATCCCATTATTTTCTACATGACATGGCTTGATTCTACAGCCCGTACACCTTTTTTTTTTACTTAACTTGGCCAGAGTTATGGCCCCAGATGTGTAGAATTTAGATAACTACTTGTAAAGAAAGCAAAATGGGTTGTCCTGTCAACATCAGAATCTTTAGTTACAAGACGTACACTTTTCCAGTTTTCATGGAGCGGAAATCTTGCATGTAGAGTGGACCTTAATCAAGGTTTGATTAGCTGGTTTTAAAATAAGGGAAATGTTATGCATCTACTCCACACCGGCACACACTTCACATCATTTTTTTTTTTTTTTTTTTTTTACATTTAATAGGTTGAGTGTATGCCGGTATAAAGCAGATTCATATATTTTTCCTTAAAATAATTCTGCATGGGATGCACATCAAATCACAGGGAACAAAGGAAGAAAGCTGTAAGCGTGTTGATTTTCATGGCTGTTTAATTTGGGGAACTGTGCAACACTTCAGTCTCAAATTGAAATTAGAATGGTCCTCTTAACGAATTGTTTCACACAACAGTTATCAGACTTTATCGTTGCCACACAAGAAAGATGACAGCTTAGAGATGATGAAACAGATTCGATATTTAAATCAGTTTTTCACTCCTTAGAAATGATTTCTTTGTATTAGAGAACCTAAAGAAAAAAATGTTCTACTTGTACACCTGCCAGGATGGCCCCAATATCTCGTGTCAAAGGAGGCCGTCTTTCATATAGGGTATCACATTGTCGTTTTTAATGCAGCGTAACTTCCTTAGATTGTATCTTTGTGGCAAGTAGGTGAGTGCGACCACCTCACCGTGCATCTTGTCATGGACAAGAGGTTGTTGTGATCTCTGGCCACGCACCGTATTTGGTCCTGAAATGCAGCATGGTTCTGCCACCACGTGCATGTGCAGGTCAGTGTCAGAAATGTCGGCGTCCCATCATTCCACGTCCACATTCTTTCTACATTGGCCCTAAGCCTTCTTCCCAATATTTTGAATACCGTACCGGATGCTGTACCGGTCAAGGCATTAGAACGAAATATTTTAGTACCGGTACCGTTTCAGGATAGCGTTTCGGGATAACATTTCGGAATACTCGATATGTAAATAAATTATATATAAAAATTATATTCCAAAATAATAGTCTATATATAAATAAATTATATATAAATTATAAATAGTCTAGTCTTAATTGTGAGTTAAAAAATAGCTTGTAGTTTGAAAAAATGAAAAAAAAAAACACATTGGTCGAAATATCGGCTGGTACAAACCGAAATTGAGGCCGATACGGCCGGTATTTTGGCCAGTACGAAATAGATATAGTGCTTGTACCAGCCGGACGGCCGGTATGAAAAATTTCGACCGTACCGGCCGATACGATACGAAATTTAAAACTATGCAATTCTTCCTCTTACTATGACTTGTGGGTTGACTATGCTTCGGTCGCTGGGTCTCTTGAGATAAGTTAGGTGAAGACGTTTGGATTCGAAGATGACTTAAGATGACTTGAGATGAGCTGAGATGAGTTGAGATGGATTGTGAATAGTAATGAGATGAGTAGTGAATAATAGTGAGATTTGTGAGTTAAAGTTACTGAATAGTAATGAATAGTAGTGAGATGAGTTGAGATGAGTTAAGATAACTTGCGAATCCAAACGTCTCTGCCGAATAGAGAATGCAAACATCCCTTTCAAGTACTCTCCTAGGAGGTAATAACAACAGCACCTTCACGAAATCAATGATATATTAGCAAAAAGTAAAATGTAAATTAATACATGATTGGGAGACGGCTACAGTCCGACTAAATTAATTTAAGATATGACTAGGTTGTTGTAAATATGTAGTGTAACAATATAATATATTTTTTTATTACAAGGAGTGAGAGGTTTCGAACTCAGATTTTTTATTTAAAAAATTGGATACAATGTTAATTCCATGAGTCGCGTCCCATCATCGGGTAAGAATCAAAAGTATAATATATATATATATATATATATATATATAAGTATTGCTAGCAGGCCGTCTGCTGGGCATACTGCTAGTGTATTTAAATTTTGTTTTCCTTTCATTTTTGTCAATAATTTTTTAACATTCTTAATTATTAAGAAAAAAATAAAAAAATATATAACTTCACTAATAGTTACTTCTTTAATCATTAAGTAAACAATAAAATAATTGAACTATAAATTTGAATTGTAACATCAAGGAACTCTACTAGCTTTTTTACATATATTTTATATATTAAGGTAAGAATTTGTTGTTGACCGATTCTCGTTATTTAAACTATATTGACCGATTCTTGCTCATGAAGACGTTCATGAGTGAGAGTCTATCACCTTAAGAGTCCTTTAAGTGGTCCAACACTCCTCCATCAGTTTAAATTGATCCCATGAAAATAGGATCACGTGGGACACGTAAACCCGAAATTTGATGGGAATTTCGGCTATAAATACATGTGTTTGGTCCCCAAACTCACTCACTCAATTCCCTTCGGTAATACACCATCTAAATAGAGTAGAGAAGAGTTTGGAAGAGCCAAACACAGTGAAAATTGAAACTTTTTCAGTGAATTGCATCAATGGCTGGAGGTAAGATTTCTTGGCATTAAACCCTTTAATTCTCGTTTCTAAAGTGTTATTCCGCATTAGAGAATTTTATTTAAGTCTAGCAGTTGGTATCAGAGCATTAAAATCCTCTGTCTTGATGTTTAAATTCAAAAAACCGTGTTCCTCTGTTTTTGGCCGTGAATGGAAAATTTTTTTTTTTTGGGTTTTGTTTTTTGGACGTTTTTAATTTGAAAGAAGTTTAGAAATCATAAAGAAATATTTTTTCTAAGCTTTCTGGGATTGAAAACATGATTTTTGACGTGAAAAAACACTGTAAAACGTGAAAATCGCGCTGCGTCTGGAGGTAGAAGACGACGAGAACGACATGTCGTTTTCAGGCTTGTTGAAAACGACATGTCGTTTACAGCTGCTTTGGTTTCATTCGGTACTGCTAAACGACAGGTCGTTTTCAACTTTGATGAAATTGACATGTCGTTTAGCATAAGGATTCTTATTCCCGTATACCACTAAACGACACGTCGTTTTCAATTTAATGAAAACGACAGGTCGTTTTGCTTCAGAGCCCGTTCAAGTGTAATGACAAAAACGACACGTCGTTTTTCAATTGATGAAAACGACATGTCGTTTTATTCGGTAGTCGTTTATCAAGCCTGAAGGTAAACGACATGTCGTTTTGAGTTTCATTAAAACGACATGTCGTTTAGAGGCTGTCTGTGTTTTAAGAAATGGGCAAAACGACACGTCGTTTTTTCATTCTAGAAAAACGACATGTCGTTTACTTGGTGCACAAAAAAAAAAAATTCCCATTTTTAAATGGGTTGAATAGTGGGTTTTTGGGTTTATGCCCATTGTGCTTATAATTTTTTATTTTTATTTTTAATTATATGCATTGAGGATATTTGTTTATTATGCTCATATTTAGTTTGCATAAATTGATTAATTTTTGCTTTTTACATGTAATTTTTGATGAGTATATAGTTTAGAGCATGAGATTAAATGTTATGCATAATATTATAATCTAGATTGTGCAATATTTATGCTTATATTATGAATCTTTTGTGCATAGTTATAACATGTGTGTATTAGTTAAAATTATGTAATTCATAATATTAAGCTAGTCTTATGCAATTTAAATGTCTAGTGATCCATATAGTTTTATGTTAATTAGAGAATAGCCACAGCATCTTTAATTAAGTAAAATTTATAATGATTGATTAGGATCACATAAGGAATATTAGACATTAATTGTAATTAATTATACATAAATATAATAAATTTTATCCCACAGGAATTTTTATTATATTTATATTATTAATTAGGAGAAAATATCAAGTTATTCATAAATTACCCACAGGAATTATGAATGAAGTAAATAATTTGATAGTTTTATCATAAAAGTCTAAGATAGAATACACATGAAATTCATAATATATCCTTTAGAATTATGAATTAAGTAATAATATTGATAAAATTCTATCATATAGATTAATTGGATCTACTGGTATTAAAATTTAGCCCACAGGCAATTTTATGTCCTTAGATTCAATTTTTAGGCATGATTTACATTGGTAAAACATGAATATTTATTTAGGCCTCAATTTTAACATAAACATGTAATCTATATGCAGTTTCACAACCTACAAATTTCTCTGATATTCGTTATGATATCCCTGAACTTAAGGGAGATAACTATAAGGTCTGGAAGGAGAGAATTCTTCTTCATTTAGGGTGGATGGACATAGATTATGCTATTAGGAAAGACGAACCGCCAGTTGTAACTGATACCAGTAATGCAGCAGACATCGCACTTTATGAGTGATGGGAGCGATCTAATCGCCTAAGCATGATGTTCATTAAGACAAGAATATCAGCTGGTATTCGTGGTTCTGTCGATCAGCATGAAAAGGTCCGAGACTTGCTAAAAGCCATTGATGAACAATTTGTCACTTCAGACAAGGCTCTAGCAAGCACCCTAATTATGAAGTTCTCATCCCTAAGACTCACCAGTGTGAAAGGTGTGCGTGAGCACATCATGCAAATGAGGGACAATGTGGCTCAATTGAAGAAACTCGAGGTTGAAATGTCGGAGTCCTTCCTAGTGCACTACATCCTGAACACACTCCCGCATCAATATGGACCCTTCAAAATCTCTTACAACACACATAAGGATAAATGGTCAATTAATGAACTCATGACCATGTGTGTTCAAGAGGAAGGGAGACTGATGATGGAACAGGGTGAAAGTGCAATGCTGGCAACGCATGGAAAGGGCAAAAATCAAGCCAAACTGAAGGGAAAAGGCAAAATACCTCCGCAAGGTGGTATTAAGAAAGATTCCAAGTGTTTCTTCTGTAAAAAGAAGGGACACATGAAGAAGGAATGCGCCAAATTCCAGAAATGGCTTGCAGACAAAGGTAATTCGACCTCACTTGTTTGTTATGAATCTAATATGGTTAATGTCAATATTAACACATGGTGGATTGATTCTGGATCAACAATCCACATTTCGAATTCCTTGCAGGGTTTGCAAAACCTAAGGAAGCCAGTGGGAAGTGAGCGAAGCATCTTATCAGGAAACAAGATGGGCTCGCATGTGGAAGCTGTTGGAACTTGCTATTTAATTTTATCTAGTGGTTTTGTTTTAAAGTTGGAGAAGACCTTTTATGTTCCAAGTTTTTCTAGAAACTTGATTTCAGTTTCAAGACTAGTACATTTTGAATATTCCTTTAATTTTTCAAATTCATCATTCAGTTTATTTTATAAATCTGATTGTGTTGGGAATGGTACTTTGTCTGATGGTCTTTACTGCATTAATTTACAAAACAATACCACTTATGATTCAATGCATGTTCACACTGGCACTAAAAGATGTGTTATTAATGAGGATTCCTCTAAATTATGGCACCGGAGATTAGGCCATATCTCCATAGATAGGATTAAAAGATTAGTAAATGAAGGGGTACTTAATACTCTAGATTTTTCTGATTTTGAGACTTGTGTGGACTGCATAAAGGGAAAGCAGACCAACAAGTCAAAGAAAGGTGCCAATAGGAGTTCAGACATATTAGAGATCATACATACTGATATATGTAGTCCAGACATGGACTCATATGGTCAGAAATACTTCATCTCTTTTATAGATGATTACTCACGATATATGTATCTCTACATGCTTCATAACAAGAACGAAGCATTAGATGCCTTTAAAATCTTTAAGGCTGAAGTAGAGAAACAATGCGGTAAACAAATTAAGATCGTGAGATCAGATAGAGGTGGAGAATATTATGGTAGATACACTGAGAATGGACAAGCACCTGGGCCATTTGCAAAGTTTCTTCAAGAGCATGGGATTGTTGCCCAATACACCATGCCTGGTTCACCGGACCAGAATGGTGTAGCAGAAAGAAGAAACCGAACATTATTGGACATGGTGCGGAGTATGCTTAGCAGCTCCAATCTTCCTAAATCATTGTGGGTTGAAACACTTAAGACGGCAGTGTATATATTAAACCGAGTTCCAACCAAGGCTGTTTCTAAAACGCCATTTGAATTATGGAAAGGTTGGAAACCGAGTTTGCGACATATGCGCGTTTGGGGATGCCCGTCTGAGGTGAGAATTTATAATCCACAAGAGAAGAAACTAGACCCAAGGACCATTAGTGGGTATTTCATTGGATATGCTGAAAGGTCTAAAGGTTATAGATTTTATTGTCCATCTCACAGTACTAGGATTGTGGAATCAAGAAATGCAAAGTTTCTTGAGAATGACTTGATCAGTGGGAGCGATCAAACCAGGAACATAGTTCCTGAGAATGATCATTCAGAATCTCAACCTTCCACTTCAAGTGATAGATTGGTTATTGTTTACAACACCCCTCAAGTACCAACTGGTGTTGAACTACCAATCATTGAAGTTCCACAAGTTGCTAACGACACTCTAGTAGATCAGGTAGTTCAAGAGTTGCCAACAACTTTTGAACAACCAGTTGAACCACATACTACTTCTCAGGAAGATGATGGTGCAACATTAAGAAGATCTGTTAGAGCAAGAAGATCAGCAATTCCTAGTGATTATGTTGTGTATCTGCAAGAATCTGACTATAACATTGGAGCCGAAAATGATCCCGAGTTATTTTCACAAGCCATGAGTTGCAAAGAATCAGAATTATGGTACAATGCCATGAAGGAAGAGATGAATTCCATGAAGAGTAACGAAGTCTGGGATCTTGTTGAGTTGCCTAATGGTGTAAAAGCCATTGGATGTAAATGGGTCTTTAAAACCAAAAGAGACTCATTAGGCAACATTGAGAGATACAAGGCAAGACTCGTTGCTAAGGGATTTACTCAGAAAGAAGGAATCGATTACACGGAGACTTTCTCTCCCGTATCTAAGAAAGATTCCTTGCGTGTTATTTTGGCATTAGTAGCCCATTTTGATTTTGAATTGCAACAAATGGATGTGAAAACAACATTTCTCAATGGAGATCTAGAGGAGGAGGTTTACATGAAACAGCCTGAAGGATTCCCCTCTAGTGATGGTGAGCAATTGGTTTGCAAGCTTAAGAAATCCATATACGGTTTAAAACAAGCATCTCGCCAATGGTATTTGAAATTCCATAATGTAATTTCTTCATTCGGTTTTGTAGAAAACCTTATGGATCAATGTATATACCAGAAGGTCAGTGGGAGTAAAATATGTTTTCTTGTTTTATATGTGGATGACATTTTGCTAGCAACCAATGATAAGGGTTTGCTGCATGAAGTGAAACAATTCATCTCTAAAAATTTTGATATGAAGGATATGGGTGAGGCATCTTATGTCATTGGCATTAAGATCCATAGAGACAGATTTCGAGGCATCTTGGGTCTGTCTCAGGAAACCTATATTAATAAATTTTTGGAGAGATATCGGATGAAGGATTGTTCACCAAGTGTAGCTCCCATTGTGAAGGGTGATAGGTTCAATTTGAATCAATGCCCAAAGAACGACCTTGAAAGAGAACAAATGAAGAACATTCCATATGCTTCTGCTGTCGGAAGCCTAATGTATGCTCAGGTCTGTACAAGACCTGACATTGCATTTGCTGTGGGAATGTTAGGACGATATCAGAGTAATCCAGGTTTAGACCACTGGAGAGCTGCAAAGAAAGTAATGAGGTACCTTCAAGGGACCAAAGAATACATGCTTATGTATAGACGAACGGACAATCTGGAAGTAATTGGCTACTCAGATTCTGACTTTGCTGGCTGTGTTGATTCACGCAAATCAACATCAGGATACATATTTTTGATGGCCGGTGGAGCTATATCATGGAGGAGTGCCAAGCAGACTTTGACTGCCACTTCTACTATGGAAGCCGAGTTCGTCTCTTGTTTTGAGGCCACTTCACATGGTGTATGGCTTAAGAGTTTCATTTCTGGGCTTAGAATTATGGATTCAATCTCTAGGCCATTGAGAATGTATTGCGACAATTCAGCTGCTGTTTTTATGGCTAAGAATAACAAAAGTGGGAGTCGGAGTAAACACATCGACATTAAATATTTAGCCATAAGGGAACGTGTTAAAGAAAATAAAGTGGTCATTGAGCACGTAAGCACTGAACTAATGATCGCTGATCCTTTGACTAAGGGCATGCCACCGTTGAAATTCAAGGATCATATAGTGAATATGGGACTAGGTTCCATTATGTAGTTTTTCATTGTATGAACAATGTTATTTTTAATGAAATTCTTAATCATTTTGATGATCTTTTCTCATATTAATGTGCACCTTAATTTATTTTTGAGAAAATTTATCTGTATTGGACCAAGAATAAACATAGGGTTTATTCATTAAGAAATTGTTCCCACATAAATTGTAAAGAATGAATACATAGTAATACATGGAAGATAATACTCGTCATTAGAGGACCTATCGCCATGATTCATGTATTTATTACTTAAATGAAGATTATTGATGGGTTTAAGATCAGGAGTGTGGACCAAGTGGGAGAATATTGACCGATTCTCGTTATTTAAACTATATTGACCGATTCTTGCTCATGAAGACGTTCATGAGTGGGAGTCTATCACCTTAAGAGTCCTTTAAGTGGTCCAACACTCCTCCATCAGTTTAAATTGATCCCATGAAAATAGGATCATGTGGGACACGTAAACCCGAAATTTGATGGGAATTTCGGCTATAAATACATGTGTTTGGTCCCCAAACTCACTCACTCAATTCCCTTCGGTAATACACCATCTAAATAGAGTAGAGAAGAGTTTGGAAGAGCCAAACACAGTGAAAACCGAAACTTTTTCAGTGAATTGTATCAATGGCTGGAGGTAAGATTTCTTGGCATTAAACCCTTTAATTCTCGTTTCTAAAGTGTTATTCCGCATTAGAGAATTTTATTTAAGTCTAACATTTGTGTGCAATTTTCCCATGTCCGTGAGGAGAAAAAGAACTAAGATCATTCTCATTTTGTGCCCAATAACTTATTTTTCTTATAATTTGAAGAAAAATTTAAGAAATACTCTCAAAATCTCCCTCCATATTCCTATTTTAGGAAAAAAATTTAAGAGATGAATAATGGTTCCCCAAATAAGAATTATTGTTCATCTCTTAAATCACTTTTATCAATATTTTATTCATTTCAATTAAATTAATTCTTCTTCTAATCATCTACACTTTCTCTCGTACTTATATTTATTATAGTTTTAAATAATAATTTTAAAAATAATTTAAATAACTACAAAAATATAAAAAATAATAATTTTAAAAATATTAAAAATAATTTAAATTTTTATTTAAAATATTCACTAGAGTAATAGTTCAAAACATTAAAAAAAAATATTGAGTAGTTAAATTTATAAATGGAAGTGAGAGAAAAAAATAATAGAAAAAGAATAGATAAATATTATTTTAATAAAATATGAAAATGATAAGAAATAGAGTGTAAAAATTTTTTTGAAGATAAATAAAATTTAAGATAAAATTATTGGAAGTTGCTGTTTTAACTAAAATTTAGAGAAAAAAGAGATTCGGGGAGGTCATATTTAGCTAAGGTCACATTTCCCACGAGGGGTAGTGCAGACAATGGGACAAAAAGAGATTCGGGGAGCCGAAGGCCTGAGAAGCAGGAGTCTGAGCTTTATTTCTCTTTAAATAATAAACGAAAGTACAGGCCAGAACGGCAGAACCAGAACCGCACCCATGACCATCATTAATCTCACTCCTAATGTTAGTCCTCTCGGACATGATCGTGGTGGCATTTCTCTAGCATCTCTCCCTTCCACCACTTGCATTCCTCAGAGTATTCGGTGTCGGTGTCGGTCTCTGTCTCATTCTCAATCTCAATCATCGTCAATTCGATCTCGTCTTTCTGTCCTTTGCCTCTCTTCTCTCCATGGTACACCCTCCCTTCCACAATTCTCACCTAAACACATATATTCACATGCGGGTTTGATTGATTTTTTGAATTATTTCTGTTTTTTTTTTTACACAAGAAGATTGTGTGTATTTAAGCCGCTATAGGTAGTGACTTATAGGTGGAGGAGGAGAGGGATCATTGTGAAATTCCCCTGTAGCTTAGCTGATATTTTGGTTTCCATCATGTTTGAATCCCATGGAAAAATGCTGGCTTGATCTGTAGAGGCTTGATTTTGGGAGTTTTTTGGTTTTTGTTTATTTCGTTTACGAAAGTTCTTAGCGAGTCTAATATTTGCCTGTTTTCTAATATGTGTGTGTCTATGATAATTGTAAATCTAGCTTACTAATTTTATAGGCTTTCATTGACATGGTAAATGGTTAACTCATAACTGCATGTCTATGACAGAAAGGCTGTTAATTGTATGGAATGAAACTTTAAAAAATATAAATTCAAAAATGCGTTGGACTTGAACCTATATATGCTTTCAGTACTAAGTGACGGAACAAACACTCATTCTACAAATATGTGATTTTGACTGGATACTGTCTCAATTATTTTTTTCAGCCGAAGCTTTCCAGGCAATTACCGTTGTTTTTCCACTCCTTTTTTCCTATTTCTTGCTTGAAAGTTAATGATTTCTGTTGCAGATATGGATGATGGCGCAGGTACAAGCTTGTTTCCATTGCATCGATGCAAAACTCTCCATCTGGTTGGTATCCAAAGCTGTTTTCCAATTATGTACAATGTCCGTCATGGATTTGAAGCTGCTAGCCTTCTTTCTTGGCTTTTGTTTTCAACTCAAGGCCTTGTGGTCTTCTAAAATCATACATTCAGGTGAGGCATGCACAAGGAATCCACAATGTAGAGGGAGATAAGAATTACAAAGCATACTTGTCTCCTGAATACTTTGATGCACACCTTACTCCACTAGGCTGGCAGCAGGTATGAAGCAAGTCATTACATGTTTATCCTAATTCCATGTATATAGTTGCAACACTTTTTCCCTTGCTAGAAAGATTGTTATACGCCCAGGGAGAAATATGTGTGGAGTATTTTTGCTGTTGTTGCAGGTTGATAATTTGCGAAAGCACGTTCACACATGTGGGCTATCCAAGAGGATTGATTTAGTCATTACATCCCCCTTGCTAAGGTTTTGATGTCAGCTTATTGTAATCCTCTTGATAACCATTTGTTGATATCTTTTCACATATCTGTGCTTCTATTTAGAAATAACTCAGCCTCCTGTGGTTTTTCTTCCCGTCATTTTTATTTCTGATTAGCTCAGACAGAAAGCTTTTATTTGAATCATTGCCTTGTAATCTTTGCTGAAGGATAGGCAGAAATTATTGTTTCTCGATTTGGAGTGCAAACATTTGTCTTGATGTTCATTTTCTGTTTTTGTGATTGGTTTGGTTATATGATGCTGCTGCAGCTGAAAGGAAGTGCTCTGAATATGGTCATGTTTGCAACTTATGCAGAAAGACGCCTCTTGAAAGAGGTGGAGAATTCAAAATAAAAAAAGAAACTTTAATGGAGTTAAAGAAATACAGTTTTGTTTCATCTGTTCTCTTTTTGGGAAGATGGATTTGGTTCTTATTTATTATTTTTCCTGAAAGGACACGTTCCAATGATTAATGTTGCAAAATTCAAACTTTTACTTCTGGTCACTTGATTATAGGACATTACAAACTTCTGTTGGAGTTTTTGGTGGTGAGGGCTATACAGATAGGATGGATGTACTGCCTCTAATGGTGGCAAATGCAGGAAACAGTGGTCGTGCTGCAATCTCAAGTATTAGCTCCCCACCAGTCATAGCAGTAGAACTTTGTCGAGAACATTTGGTATGTCCTGTGAATGTTAGACATTTTCCTTTCTTGCACTTACACTTGCCTTCCATCAGAATATAGTGAATCACATTGTCAGTGGCCACATAACTTAAGTCGGGTGTGTAAAAATCCCAATATCATGCATAGAAGCCTACTTATAAACCTTTTTTGTATATATTCTTGAAAATTTCTCATGGAAGAAAATGATTTCATATGAAAGATGGTCAGTTGTTCAAAACGTGCCTTGATAGTTTGTGCTCGGTTGATGTAATCTTTGTAAAGCTTGTGTCGTTTTTCTAATTCAACTGCTCAAATTTGGAAACATCTGATTCTAACTTGATGCAGAGACAATTTGTGGGGGATATGTTTTATATATTCACATATATTCAAAATATAACAGTGCAAGCTACAAATGCAGAAGAGAAAATACAGCAGCAAATAAACACGCTCACAGAAAAAATAAATAATAAAAAAAGAAGAAGAGGCAAACTAGTGGAACAAGTAGCTGTCAAACTGCACATGACTAGCTCAAAAGGCTATTACAGTGGCTCGCTATGATAAAAACAGAATAGGAGACATCAAACCTGCTGCAAATTCTGGTACAAAACCACACTGATAAAAGAGGTAACCTGTGCACACCATACAACTGGTAAAACCGAAATATATATTACCAGAATATCCACACCAAGGAAGCCTCTCTCTTAGTTGTAAATAACCGGCCATGATATAAAATTGGATTTAGGTACCTATTCAAAGAGCCAAATTAGACTCCACCAAGACAACACTGGCAAGGCACCAAAAATCTCATTCCGGGTAGCATATAACAGATACATACTCACATTCCTGAATTAGAAGGCTTCCAAGCATATAACAGATACATACTCCGACCTGACAGCATCCATGTCCAACTGCATTGTTGAATGATAACTAAAGCTACTTTTATTTTGTATATCTCTGGCTGTAGGGTGTTCACCCCTGTGATAAAAGGAGAAACATCAGTGACTATCAGTTCCTTTTCCCTGCGGTTGATTTTTCCCTGGCAAGTAATTGGATGTCTAAAGTAGATTTTTTCAACTTGTGTTTATGAGTTCATTCACGAACCCATCTTTTGGCAGCAATACAGTTTCTAGTCAACATAATTGTTTCCTTGAATTCTCCCAAATTTCTATGCAGACAGAAAATGACGAGGATGTACTATGGAAGGCTGATATTAGAGAGACAGAGGAAGAAGTTGCCACTAGGGGATTGCAGTTCCTGAAATGGTGATGACCTCTGCTTACTATCAAAACTTTGGGTTTGTATCAATGCATTTAGGCTCTAACATACTTAGATGTGATTGTATGTGGAACCTCCACTTTTCTTTAAATTTTTTCTCAGGCTGTGGACACGGAAAGAGAAGGAGATAGCAATTGTTACCCACAGTGCATTCTTGTTTCATACACTAAGTTTGTTTGGAAATGAATGTCACCCTTTGGTTAAAAAAGAAATATGCAAACAGTAAGTATCTATGATACCTATTATCTGAGAATATATGGGCACTCATGGTATCGTGTTAATAATGGGTATGGGTGCTCCTCTTAGGGTCTTACTGATCTATGTTCTCCTCGGTACATAGCATATTATTTGTTGCACCATTCTTTCCCCTTTCCTTGTAACACATAAGAGTAACATTGCTTTTTTCCCCTTCCCTAGGTGTAAAAAACTGTATATCATGCTTTATGCTCTTTTGTCCCTGAGTAACAATCTAATATTAATCTTGTATATAAATGCTTGTCATTGTATGTCCTCCTGTGTAAAATTTATATGTACTTTATTTTCATCAAATTATGTGTATATTTTAGCCTAGGGTTTGTTTTGGTAGAGCATTAATTATAAGTAAAATACTTGAAATAAAATTTTAGGATCCAGGTTTTTAACTCATTCATGATGAGAAATAACTTCTCCAACATTTACTTGCAGTTTTGGGAATTGTGAGCTTCGGTCTATGGTCATTGTTGACAGAAGGTGAGCCTTTGTTCTCTTCATAACCGAGAGACTTTCTCCTATTCAGGATTCCTAAGTATATACTTGTTTTGCCAGTATGACAGGTTCAGTTGACTCAACAACTAATTATCCAGGAAAGATTCCTTCTGGGCTGGATCTCCCAGTGATATAGCTGACAAGAAGAAACTAGAGAAAGATGAGCCACATTCTTCTAGATTTGCATAGAAAAAGAAGTGCCACAAGGCTTGAGTGGTGAGCTAAAGCATTCTTTGAAGCCCGGGTTTCTCCTCTTACCTCTTGTATACCTTTCTTGTGTTCTTGGGCTGTCATTATTAATACAATCGTTCACTTATAAAAGAAAATAATATCTTTGGAATTATATTCAAATAAAGGAGGTTGAAGAGGAAGAGATAAACAATGATTCCCCTTTTTAATGAATATTAGATGAACCAGGTCATTAGGAATAGAAACACTGTAATTGAACTAATATCTTCAAGGTTTATGAAGAAGGGGTTATCTCAGGAGCAACTTAAGCCAAGTTATGCCTTTTCCATCGCCATTGTCTTTCTACACCATCTGCTTATTACAACCTGAAAGTGACTTCTCTCCCTCTGTACGTCCATTTTTGTGCTGATCTATGACGGTGGGAGAATTGTGTATTATCTGTTATTATCTTTTACAAATGCTTGCTTTGCTGATAGGAGCAGCTCCTAAGGATTTGAGTATTGAGAGAAGAATCCCAACAAGAAGTTTACATGATGTGGACTAAGAAATCCCTGAACCGCAACTTTGATGTGAACAATGGCAACCAAGAATCTCAACGAAATTCAGTGTCTTGTCTGATTCCACAGTAACAAGATGGGACGCTGAAACCAATAGAGTTGTGCAAGTCATTAAGGAAACCTCAAGGAAATTGGTGAATATAGTAATTTGTCAGCGGCTCCCAACATACCCTAGAAACTATCAAATTTCCTTCCTTCAATAATATCACAACTTAAACCTCTCCTCGAACCCCAAGGAAGGCCTATTAGGCTGGTTTGGTTCAATAAAATAAAACTAATAGGCCGGTTTGGTTCAATAAAATAAAATTATCTCATCTTATTTTATCTCATATAATTATTATAATTTTTTTAAATTTTTACATAAAATATAATAAACAATTTAATTTTTTTAAATTTTAAAATAAAAATAATTTTAAAAAATTATATTATAATAATATTTTATTTAATTTTTAATTAACAAAACATCTCATCTTATCTAAACTGCATTACCAAACGAGTCATTTAATCATATTCGCCCTGAACGCCGAAGACACTGGAAGATAATTAGCCGACAGAGTAATGAACACAAAACAATCCCAAGGTTTTCAATTGGTCATAGACAATTTCTTTGAATAGTTATTGGCTATTAAGCTACTTAGAGCTGTGCAAAGAATTTTGATGGAGCATTGTTCATTCAGGAATAATAATCAAGGCTTTGCACATCTTTCGAGATTATAAGAACAGGTATATATGAAGGAAAGAGAGCAGCTATGGAAACTAGGAAACAAATCAAAGTTGCAAACAAAGTATTCTCTTTGAAGATGATTTTGTCTTTTGTGTCTGTCTTCCTCCAGAAGGCAGCCGAAATATCAGCATGGCGGTGCAGAGTCCATATTTTACTTTGAATTCTGCTTCTGGAGCTTTCTTATATTCTCTGCACACATTCTCCTACCTTCTTGTCCATGTATATTTAACTGCCCAACGCCTAAAATGCTAGAAAAGTCTCATTTTCCAACAAGCTCTAAGCAACTCTCGCCAGTAATTCTGGTTTGTATTTCAGGGATGAGTGAAATCAAATATGCCTATCCATATCCTGCTCAAGGCACCTCCATCCTATCTCTCTCCTCCTTACCTTTTTCCTCTGTCTTTTCAATTCTGCAACCTGTTATTTCTATTCTCACGTTAGGGGGGATGCAGTAATATTTAGTGAACAGAGCAGAATAGGTTACATCTTTGGGATATTTCCAATCTTTCAGTCACAGATTTGTTTGATTGTGCAGCCTAGCAGCTTTATGTTGCTGTTGCCTATTAGACGAGTGCTGTTTCGCGCCGGCCTCCCACATATTTCTCATCTAACAATATACATTTGTACTACAGAAAATGTGGATTTCTTAGTGATATATAAAGCTTCTTATCATGGATGTCTAGCTTGTAATTACACACGATTTCTGCTCATCTTCTAACATCTTGTTTCTATGCATATATTTTACGTTATTGTGAAGGCATTTCTGCTATAAATGGTAACTAGTTCAAACCATTTACTGAAATATCCAAAATCAAGTTTACGATCATCAAGTCTGTTTTGGGCTTCTTATGATTTATGTTGAAGAGTTTTGTAAAGAAAGATGCAATGGTAACGATAATTTGGAACCTAGCTACCACAATAGTCAATGAACAAATGGTTTGAACTAGTTACCACAATACTGAGATGTCAATATCAACAAAAACATGATTCTTAGACGTGAACTTGTAGGTTTTGCTAGACCAATAAATTATTCTCAGCTTATCAGAGAGAGAGATTGAGAGAGAGAGAGAGAGAGAGAGAGATTCCTAGATAGATAAATTGACATTCCTCCCTTAGCCAATAAGTTATTGAAAACCTAAACTCTTGTAGATTAAGTTTATTTTTGATGAGCTTATGCAAGAAGCATTTGCCCTGCCCACTAGAGTTCTTTATGTAAGCGGCTCCCAAAACAAGCCATAACATGAATATTTACCTTACCCTCTTTAATGCTCATCAAAACTTATAACCCGATATTGTTTTGACAGCAAAATTCAGTGGGACCGAGGATATTCAACTATTATAAAAGCTTGTACTTAATATAATCGCGCAAGTCCATTCATTCCACAGAAAACAGTAAAGCATGAACAAGCTGATTTGAAACTCACATGGTAGGACATGTCCAACCCAAGCGAACGTGCTGAATGCCGTTCATAATAAGCAGGCGGCTCTAGAAATGCATCAAAGACTTGTAGTTGTACAGTTTCGTGGGCCTCAGGATGGTGCCTCTACCACAGGTGACTCTTTGACATGTTGCTGGTGGTGTTGGTGTTGGTGTGAGCAGTTGGCTCTTGACAATTGGAAAAAAACAGCGACAAAGCCGAACATAATGTCCTTTGTATTGAAGAATGGCAGCAGACATGCAGTTTCTGGACGAGAGAAGGTTCCAAAATGATGTTCATGATGAGCTGGCTTCGTTTTTTCCCATGTTGTTTTTTGCACTGCTTGCAAATTACATTCGAGTTACGCGAATTGGCTGTAACATTAGTGGGTGACATCACAATTCAGAAAGTCTATGGATAGGGTTTCTCGATTTCATATGCTTCTTTGCATATCAGGAACTATCGTACCGATGTACATTTGCAATTATAAATAGCAACCGTCACAATTCACATATATGGGTAGAGGCCTTTTTTATTCTTCATTTATTGGAAATTTTCTTTCTTTCTTTCTTTCTTTCTAGATGTTCCTCTTACTTCAGGGTGGGGGGTAAACTATAAAGTATTAAAAAGTATTTCTTCGTCCGTACGTGGGCAATATGGTAAAATTGTGATACAGTGGGAAGGAACGATTCCCTTGGGATCCGTCCTTACGGAGGGGGAAGAGTAAATCCTTTGTATTGTTCTGTAATAAGTTGGTTTTATTACCCACCAAATTTTATATATATATTTTTTAAAATAAAAATATATAAGCTCACGTTTAAATAATGGGATGAGATAAAATGATTTATAAATAATAATAAAATTATTAATTAAAATAAAATAAAATAATATAATATAATTTTATCTCATTTCTTTATTTAAATGAAGCGATATAAATGATAGTATGATTTTATTAAGACAAATGATATTTACAGTAAGAATGCGGTTTCTCTGGCTCGGGGTCCCGACGCGACCACCCACTTGGCTTCCTTACACGTCAACGCCCAATATATATTTGATTTTGTGCATGCAGTGCACGACAAATTCAATTCAAATGAAAATGCAGACTCCACCACCAATCTGAGGCCTCTAAAACTCGCCACGTGCACAAATCCCCACATCCTCACCGTCCACGCCAGGTCACGAGGTCTGCCATTCGGGCAACAAGCAAAACCCTCGATCCCACCCTTGGATAAAAATCAAAACCTTATCGACGGCCCAAGACTTGCCCGACACGTCCACGGTCAGATCTCATCGCCTTTAAGAACCGGCCATGGCCTCATCTCCTTCCTCGCTCAGGTTTAGGGTTCAAAATCGCCAAACACTACAGGTTTCACGATTTTCTTCCTCTCTCGTTTTGATTTTTTTGATTTTTTTTGGGGGAATTTGGGGGCCGCTCTATTGACGCGTGGAGTTTATCGATAGGCGCGTGAAGGTCACACCCCACCCGATTAATGGTTTCCACCTCATTGGCATTGAGGATTTCGAATTCCGTACGTCCATGGCGTCCGCCGTCCTAGCCAGAACCGCCAGCACCACCAACAGAGCAGGCGGAGGATTCATGGGCAAAGTCCCTATCTCAAACCCTAACCCTAATTTCACCACCAAAAAACGACAGCAACAACAACAACAATTCCATCCAATTGGCAGTAAAATCATCATAGACGATTCCCCGGCAGTGACCCAATCGGCCGCCTCCGACGATGCCTCGTCGATCAGCCACCGAAGACACACCACTGCCAGTACCGAATCGAACAATCTTCAATACGTAAACTTTAATATTGCATCCTTTTCGAAGAAGCAGCTCGGTGAGCTCAAGGCCCGTCTTGCCGCCGAGCTGAACCAGATTCGCCAACTCAGACACCGCCTCGAATCCCCCTCAATACCTAATCAAACCCATGCGCAGCCACCTTTGAAGAAAACGAAGAAATTGTCGGGCAAGAAGCGGCCCTTACCAGAAAACACGAATAAGAAAATCCAGAAACCAAACCCCAATTCGATTTTATCAAATGCGAACAGGAATATGAACCTGATGGTGATGAAGGCGTGCAAGGACGTACTGACGAAGCTGAGAAAGCACAAGAACGGATGGTTCAACGAGCCAGTGGACGTGGCGGGCATGGGGCTTCACGATTACTACGACATAATCAAGCAGCCGATGGACTTGGGGACCGTCAAGTCCAGGCTCTCCAGGAATCTCTATCAGTCTCCGTTGGATTTCGCCGCCGACGTGAGGTTGACCTTCACCAACGCCATAACCTACAATCCCAAGGGCCACACCGTGCACGCCATGGCTGAGCAGCTACTTTCCAGGTTTGAGGAGTTGTTTCGCCCCGTCGGCGAGCAAATCGAGCGGCCTGATGAAGAATATGGAGAAAAAGGGGTCTTCGATGCGGAGGAAGAATTGGAAGCGAGCGATAATAATAACCCTAATTCGATGCAATTTGCTAAGAGATCGGAGCGGACATATATCGAAGACAAGGTTTCGGATCATTCAGAACCGTTGCAGGGAAACCACGCGAGCTCATCGAATCAGCCGATGGTGCAGTCTCCGATGAAAGCACCACCGGTAAAGCCTGTGAAGCAGCCGAAGCCCAAGGCGAAGGACCCCAACAAGAGGGAAATGAGCCTGGAGGAGAAGCACAAGCTGGGAATTGGGTTGCAGAGCTTGCCTCCGGAGAAAATGGAGCAGGTGGTGCAGATCATAAGGAAGAGAAACGGGCATTTGAAGCAGGATGGGGATGAGATAGAGCTTGATATCGAGGCCGTCGACACCGAGACACTTTGGGAGCTCGATCGCCTCGTCACCAATTGGAAGAAGATGGTCAGCAAGATCAAGCGCCAAGCTCTCATGGGCAACTACGCCAAAACCAATGGGGTAGATACTAAGCTCAATAATTTCCAAAAATATTTCCATTTGTTTTAATTTTGATCCCAATGTTTTGAGCGTTTTTCTCACCAGCTCTGCTTACTTGTGGTCATTATTGTTTATTGATAGGAGTTACCTGTGAGTAGTGAGAAGAATGAAGCCGTGGCAATCGAGGTGAAGAAGCCGAAGAAAGGAGGGGAGGCTGGGGAGGAAGATGTTGACATTGGGGACGAGATGCCTATGAGCAATTTTCCGCCAGTGGAGATTGAGAAAGATGTTGGAGGTCAGGGGAGTAGTAGCAGTTCTAGCAGCTCTAGCAGCTCAGACAGTGATTCCTCCTCGTCGAGTGGTATTACCAATTGTCTCATTTCTGCTTGGTGGGTTTAAAAATTCTTGTTTGCAGAAATGGCTGATGGTGATGTTTGATGTAGATTCGGATTCAGGGAGTTCTTCTAGGAGTGATTCGGATGCCGATAATGCACAGTCTTGAGGCCATCTAATTAAAACGGCTTTCGAAGAGTAGACTCAAGTGGAGAGCTGGATCAAAATGCCTTTCTTCTTTGAATACCTTTCCCATTTGGGTATGTTGGGTTGTGCAGTAAAGGTATACCTCGTGCTATAATTAATTGCCTCCAGTAAATTTCTTTCTTATTTTTGTGTTATATGCTGAATTTATGAAATCTCTTTTGGCACAGGGGATGTTAAACTCGGAAATGTGTGATTTGTGGAATTTTTTTTTCAATTGTTTCAAGCATTTGGAGGAATTGTTGGAATGGGCATTTTGGCTATGGAGTGACGGAAATGTAAAAAGGAGCCCTTGAGTAGGGTGAAAAAAAAGTAGGTCAGATGGTAGAGAACTGTAAGTGTAAACAGATTAGGGATTAGTAGATGATAGTAGAGTGAGAGATTTAGAGTGATTGAGAGATACCATTGTACACATTAACCTCGCATTAATACATGATTTTCTTGGAGAGTTTTGTGGTTCAATTTATCCATCTTGGTGGGTGTGATTCTCTTAAGCACGTCACAAGAGCCATTTCAGGAGCTGTTTCCACCTTTGGTAGCCAAGAGATTCCAAAGTTTCATTTCAACTGTGAATCGTGCACTTTGATGATTTCTTTCTAGTGATCTGATGGTGTGCCCAAAAATCATTGTGGAAGAAAGATTTCAATATTTGAAACTATAAAAAATTTAATTAACAAAGGTCATCCCCAAATCAGGTGTTGGCTAAAGAGGCTTTGGTTTCCACAAAAATGAATTAAAGAACGCGGGCTGGCAGATTTGATGGAGAGGATGATCCATTTGGGGGAAAGAGTATTTTGTCCAGGAGACGGTCCTTGTCGTCCAACTATAAATGAACTGATAGTTCGTGTGACCACATAAAAAGCATTCCTTCGACGGAAAAACATCTTTTTAGCAAATATTGGGACTTTTTTTCACATCTTGATGGGGATGCGATGTTACTTTTCCACGGGAGCTGTTCATGGGCACCCTCCCCCTCCCCTCACTGAGCTCCAGCCATTATGGTTGGGGCATATCATAATGAAGTGGGCATTCAATACCCGCTGCTGCCATTTTGGTCATTTGTTGGTGAGATTTTGTGAGATCATATATAATTTGAGCCTACACATACATACCATTTCTATCTTTACTCCCACGTAGGGGTGTAACCAGTTCGGTCCGATCCGATTTTGAATAAAATTTAGGACCAAATCGATATGTATTGGTTTTGTATTTTTTAAAATCGATTAAGCACCGGTTACCTTCTTGAACCGGTATTTTCGATTTTACCGGTTTCTGGTCCAGTCCGGTCCGGTTTTCTAATTTTTTTAAAATGTAAATTTCATAATTTGTCATTAAAAATTTGTTTATAAAAAAAAAAAATTGATTTAAAAAAAACTGTTTTATACTTTTATTAATATATTAGACTATATAATAATATTAATATTAGACTATTGGTATAGTTATAAGTTATATATTAATATTAGTTATAAACTTTTAGTAATTTAGTATTAACATTTTATGTAATAATTTATAAATTATAATAAGAAATTATTTCATATATGAATATATATTTTATATATAAAATTTCGCATAAAAATTTATAATTATACATTATATATAAAACTTATATATATTAATATTTAATATATATAAAATATTTTATATAAAACTTATATATAAAAATATTATTTTTTATTTTTTTTAATCAACAGATCCGGTCCGGTCCAAAAATTTCGGAACCGGAACCGGCCGGTTTTTACATTTTAAAAATCAGTTTCGGACCGGACCGGTTCAAAATCGGTAAAATCGGTCCGGTTCAGTCCGGTCCGGTCCGGTTTAAGTTTACACCCCTACTCCCATGGGGTATGTTCAAACGTCAAAATGGACTCGAGTCGCATTGATTTATTTATTTATTTTTTATAGTTTATTTCAATTCATCTAATTATTATAATTTTTTTAAATTTTTATATAAAATAAAATAAATAATTTAAATTTTAAAATAAAAATAATATTAAAAAAATATATTTTAACAATATTTTATTTAACTTTTTAATTTTAATCTTAACTGTAAAAATAAATTAATTTTGTTTTGCCGTACTGTAACCAGCGGGCCCACTTACATGTGCTAATGTACCTATTCTGCCCTTCTATTTTCTGTTTGGGTTATACTTTCAGAAGCCCGTCAAAAGGAAACGCTGAAGGAAATACAATTAGGGAAAAATTGCTGGTTCCGAGTAACTTCGGATATCAGGACTTCCCCGTGCATAGAAGGTCTAATTACAACAGGGATCTTCTCAAATTTCAGCACAATTCAATTGCATTTTGATTGGAGTATGCATTTGTTAATGGAAAAATGATATGAAGAATCTGTTTAATATTTCGGGAAGAAATAACCAAGTTGACTGCAAGTGAGAGTTTATGTCCCGAATATCCTTTAACAAGAAGTGGAGTTTAAACAAAGACGAAATAAATTCTAATGTTTTCTGATTAATAATCAAACTGTTCCCATATGAACACTAATCAGAGAACAAACAAAATAAATACTCAATGCAGACAAAACTTCAAAATTCCACCAACATCGGATTCTGTCGGATATAAAATCTTCCAGGTTAGAGAAGCTCACGGCGGAGCCCAGGCCAAAATGCGACCATAAGAGTACTGCAACAAGATTTCTTTCGTGGTCGATGACTGAACATACTGCTTTCAACCACTTGATGTGATGACTGAGGAGCGTGCCAGACACAAACAAATCAGTTAATCAAGCCTTCTCACTATATCTTCTCTTTATAGTGCTACCTTTCCAGTTTTCAAATTAACGAAGTTCTCACCAAGTTGAGATTCACAAGCAGCATGAGCATCTGGGTCCAAATTTTTAAGAAAAGACCTGGCCAAGCTAAGGGTCGATATAATCTGAAAGACCCTGCCACAAAACTTCCGTACTTCGGCTCGCCTTGACTGTTTTTCGGGCATGTTGGTCACTAACTCCTTTACCAGATAACAGAGTTTATGCAGATGGTTTTTCACAATTTTCTTTAATGCATCTTGGCCACTTTCATCAGTGGAAACCAGAGATTTTAATATCTCAGCAACCAAATCTAGTGCTTCCACTCGCCGAAATTCTGACGTAGTGCTGCCACATTTCTCCAATAGGAAGCCAAAGAGATGATGCCCAATCCACGGCCTTCTTCGAAATATTTCTTTCAAAAATTCAGATTTGATTTGAGACTTTTTACTCTCGAAGAATCCCACCAAAACACCCTGGAAAATATCAAAAACCTTCTGCAGTTCGGCCTCTGGAAACTTTCCTGCATCAATGATCTTCAGAATCCAGAAGGATGAATTTTGAGCGAGCGATGTAACCATTTTGTATCGGTTCCATGAAGCTGATTGCTTCTTCTTCGACGGGTTAGCAGCAGATTTCTTCCTCTTGAATGGTTTTGATGCCAACTTCAAGTTCTTTTCTAACAAAGATTCAAGAGTAGATAGCTGCAAACCTTCACCCTTTGGATAATCTTTTGCTTTGAGAATCTTCTTTTGCAGAATCCCCCATATACGCTGTCCAAGCTGTTCAGAACCTTCAGCAATTTGTGGGTTAACAAATGCTTGAGCTAGGTTTGAATACACTGTTAGAACCTGTGGCTTACCTGTGAAATAAAGACAATCACAAAAACAAATCAGGAAGTGAGGCAGATCGTGTATATCAACCATATGTCATAAAAGATTATTCGTAACTGAACACACCAATCTGTGACAATTTCACCAACACTCTGCAGGCAGAGGTCGCCTCTGCCAAATACCAACACTGCAGGCAAGGACCACAAGTCCTATATTGTCTATCGCTAAATCCTCCTAGCCTACTGATCCAAAATGACAGCTAATTTTACTTAATTTTTTTATATGTGAAAGAGATTTTATTAATACTAATAACTGAATAGGTGTATCCCAGAGTACAAAGGAGGTATGCAAGAGAAAACACCTAGCTAGAGCGCAGAAATGGATATGAGGAAATGTTGGGCTAGGTCATTTTGGGGCAAGCCGATTATTTATGATGAAGAGGATGAGCTTCCAGAATGAAATTTAAGCCCATTGAAATCCAAAAAAGAAACTTCTTTGATCATTCAGCGAACATTTTCTCTTGTATGACAGCTAAACTTAGTCCTATATGAAATTGAGGACTCAAATTCTACTCATAAATTTCTAGTAGGGCAATTTCTGTATATCAGTAAATATTTGTACACAACCAAAACTTGCCTGGATTTTCATGCACGTAAATTTCAAGCAATGAAAGGACACGAAGTTTGAATAGTACAAGCTGGGAATGAGCATTATCACTCTCAGCCTGATTCTTCCGCTCCTTGAAAATCTGGGCTAAATAAGAATCCATCCGAAACATTGCATCATCATCCATTCCTCCATCAGAGTCATCGGAAGCTTCAGGAGCTTCTTTCCCAACTTCCACAGATACAGCATTATATGTTCCTCCATTAGAATCACCAGAAGTTTCATCCCCATCACTTTCCCCATCAGAAACAAGGGAAGCTTCAGGAACTCCTTTGCCAACTTCCCCAACCCCAACAACAGCCTCAGAATCATCTGTCTGCTCATCACTCTCACCCATTTTACCAGCCTTAGCTTCATCATCCTCATCTTCTTCAATACCAAGAAAGTTTTCATCATCACTATCATCATCCTCACTCGCTGCATCCTGATGTCTAGCTTGTTTGAAAGTTTTCTTGATAGCCCGCAACATCCGCAACAGTGCATCATCCGTAATACCATCACAAAAGTATCTGAAAACCTACAGACAAGAAATAGATACCAAATAAATAATCACAAAAAGTTTTTCCTTGAAATCCCATCACCAACACCAGGTTTGGCTCATTGCTAGAGGAAACAAACGAAAAGAAAATATCGAAGTTCTCTTCTTTCAGTGTTTGGTTTGTAACAACTAACAAGGACAGAAAATAATGGAAATTGTGAGGAAACAATGCCTCATTTTCACCTTTGTTTGACAAAGGTACAAATTTTAAGGAGAGGGTAAAAAATATAATGTATTTATAAGGTGCAATTTAGTTCTAAGGGAAATTCAGATTAGCAGAGGTCTTAAACCCAGAAACTATGCATGCTTTCATCTCACACACCTGCTCGATAGAAGTCCGCATGGGGGTTGATGACTGTGGAAGCAATGAAAGCAATGTATCTACAAGAACATCCATCAACTCAGGTGTTGCATCACCATCCATCTCAGCTTCTCCAGAGGATGGAAGAAGATCAGAAACAGCAAAAGCTTTCTTGGAACAAATAATAAGTTCAGAAGCAGCTTCTGAAAATTCTCCTGGTCGAAGGAGCACTTGCAGAAGCAACTGGATGAGCAGGTACCTCAGTGCATGCCTTTTATTTGCATCAGCACTAAGCCCACAATTCCTTTCCTGAAATCATCAATGTAAAAATCTGAGTTTTCATATCACAAGGTTAACCACACAAAATATGAAGTGACAGTCAGAGTATTGAAAAATAAAAGAGAATCAAAGCTTGCATCTCACACTCAAATCCGAACAAAAAGGATTTCACAAAAATAATGAGGCCAGCAATACCTATGTATGGGCCGGAAGAAACACTTGAACCTTGGCTCGATTATTTTTTGGGCTTGGCCACATTCAGGTAGATTTTAAGGCATGAATCTTAGCTATCGAGAAAAAGGATATATCATAAAGGAAAATAATTTATACACAACATTTTTCACAACAATGTGTTAAATGACGGGTAATTTTGTAAAACTCTTTATAAAAGTAACATTACTTTACAAAAATACCATCATCTTACAACATTGTTGTGAAATGTGTTGTGAAAATATGTTGTGTGTGTATCAATACTCTATCATAAAATTGACCTTACAAATTTGTAGTCTAAGGAAATCCAAGATATTGAAAATACTCATTCCCATAATTTCATGGTATAAAATGGGTCTGACACAAGTTTTCCAATCTTCTGATTGAGAACCACCTTAGTAAAGATATTGTAACTAGGAGTGTTCACAGAACTGCAAAGGGTGACAAACCAACTGTGCTACACCCCACCAACCAGTCTGGGCTGATTTTCAATGATCCCAAGTTGCAGTTCAGAGTCTATTAGAAAAACTGGCACCCGCAATCTTTTTCATTTCAAGTAAATCATAGATAAATTTGGTGTTCAATTTCAAAGTTTTGTTCCCCGAGGGAAATCAAACCAAGTGGCACCTACAATGCCACTATGCTGCATTCTCACAAGTTACAGTGCTTCCCCACGACAATCCCCTCCTAAAACTCCATCGCATCCTCACTTCAACCTGTCAACCTCTGGAAGAACTTGCCGGAGGTTGACATGCAAATGTAACTCTGCTTGGTCATGCAAAGACTTAGCCCTCGCAGACTCAATTGGCCAAAGTCAAGATATGCAATGAATTTGCAGCCCTATACTTCTCAAGCTTGAACGAGTGGTTCAAAGTTCTCATCCAACCACCCCTGATTTCCTATCCTAGTTTTCCAAATCAGTCTATGCCCAATCCTACCCTTTCAAAATTAAACCCCAGCTCAGCTTTACTCCACCTAATTTGTTTAAATATGCCATTACTCATTGACATCTAAGCCAAAACTGATGCATCACACCAACCCATTTAGTTATCATCTTTTGATTGTGTGGTTTGGCTGATCATTTTCCAAAACCAAAAGGGGTGATTTTGTCAGTCTGAACACCTTCAAACCCATTGATCAGCAACCTTAATCGTAAAAAGTAATAAGAATTATTGTATTATGGATCTGAAAATCTATTCCTCCAACAATAGATAGATGTACAATTAAATAAATAGAACCACATTTCAAAAATGAATTTTAGGCTGTGAAAGAAAATTTACCTCTATGTAAAGCCTATTCTCCACTTCTTCCAATTTTTCAAATGTGTTTTTGTCCTTATTACTCAAAGTGCAAAAAAGGGAAACTGAAGGAATGTTCCGCAATGTGCTAAGGAACCGCATGAAGTAAGACCCAAGATCATTGGGCTCAAGGCCACTGGCCAAAGCTCGTGGCCCCTCACCCTTTTGAGCATTTGCCAACAACAACTGGAGCTGCTCAATACACATCCTGCATAGAGCACTTGATGTGGCTGCTTTTGGCCATCTAAACTTCTCCTGTAATTCAAAAGAAGTCACTTCCGTGCCAAGAGACGCAGTGAACAAGCCCTGAACAGCTAGAAATTTCAAAATTTCTTTTTGCACCCGTAACTTTGCTTCAAGATCCAGTTTCAAATATTTAAAAATACTGGGGAGAGATTCTACAACCCAAGTTTTCAGAAAATCAGAATTTCCAACTGTCCCGACCAAATCCTTATCCTCAATTGAACCTATCTCAGAATTGTCATCTGTTGTTTGACTCTGATCTGAGGGTTCCTCTGAAGCATTACCTTCATCCACAAACAAGTTCGTTAGATTCTGAATAAATAGCATGCAACCAGATTCTGTTCTGAACCCAGCCATCAAATCTTTAACTGTTTTTGTCCGCGTGATGCAGTCAAATCTTCCATTGCTTTGTTTCTGAAGGCCAATAATAACAGAAACTCTTCTGATATCATCATCTCTGACCCAATCTGACAATTCTTTAAGAAAATGCTGTGCAACTTTATAAAGCCAAGAATCCTTTGTTGAAAGTACATCCATTAGACACTGGACAAATTTGTATGACAGGAAAAATGGGACAAAAGAAGCAGGCAACCTAGGGAGCAAAAGAAGGAGAATATCAAATGCCAAGTGTTTACGGTCATGAGATGACATGAGAAGGGATCCTTCAATAATAACTTCACAGAAACATTGGAAGTTCTTTGTAATTTCTTCTTCAGAAGAGCTACATTTTCGACTCTTCTTGTGTTTCTTTAATGAATTTGAAACTGATGCAGCATCGTCGCCTTGCAAAACCATTTCAGGTAAAAGAATATTTATGAGAACAGGCCACAAGCTGTGAACTCGAGGCTGACAAAATGTGGATTCCTGCCATATTCCACACAAGCACAAATAATCTTAAGAGTTCTTCCATAAGTCGCTACTAGCTACAAGAAAGAAATCTACGAATACTACCTTCAAGCAATTTGCAAGAGAGGAAAGATGGTTGGCAGTAAAAAGTTTGCTTGGGCTAAACGGATCAGGCAAAAGCTTGCCAAATATTGGCCTGTCAACGGAGATATTTTCTCGAAGTTTCAAAGCTAGAAGCAATGCATCTGGATTTCCTGCTTCAGCAGATCCTTCAAACCACTCATGCAATCCCGGAGCTTCGAGCACATGATTTAACAATGTTTCAGTGGGCAACTGCAAATTCATGATAAGACAGATCCCTAAAAGGATTATTAAGAATTAAAAGAGCAAAACTGCTGCAGTGGAAACACGAAAGCCAGGCATAAGATCCAAGTCTCCCACGGTTTTGCCCCAAATAGGAGGATTGAAAAATCAAATATATCAACTTCAAAAGACAGCCAACAGACATATGCTTCAATAAACTTGGAACAAGGAGGCAATTACGTGCAAGTTTAAAATGCCAGCAAAACCAAGGAAGACAAAACAAAAACATGTATTGGCAACATTCAAAATCCACTTGTCAGCTGTAAAATTTAAAACGTGGAAGGGAAAGGGAAGGTCTAGATTGGAAATGTTAAACATAATGACAGTAGGAACATAGATATTTTTCAACTTGAAGTTGACAAAAGGGCGAGAGAATGGCTAAAAAATTATTTTGGAAAATAATTTTTTTTTTTAGAAGTAAAAATATTATATATATCAATAGGAGTAACCAAGTACACTAGACGTATACAAGAAAACACCTAACCCATACTAGAGAGCTCCTAATGACCCAAAAAGCCCGTGAAAATTAGAAATCTATCTGAAATACACCAAGCCCAAATTGGAATAGAACACACCTCCCCATCCCCAACCCCAACCCCATGTTTCCCTTAAGACTAACACTCCTCCTGAAACTCCCTCTACGAGGACGTCTTCATAAATGAACGAACTAAACAAAGCTCAACACAAGAAACCTATTCATTCATGAAGTATTTTACATATGATCAAGAGGAAATCAACTCCAGCAAAATTCATACACTATTTATTTAATGAGATAAAAACATGACCATCTACTTACTGTGGGTTTAAACACCCTTTTTTATAAGTAGGGTTTGGAATACCCATTTAGACAGTCACAAGTATATTGGAAGGACATTTTCAACCACAGGCTGAAATTACACCATTTTCTAGCAAAAAGAACAAAAAATAAAGCCAGAAATTCTCATCAACCTCAGAACCATTTTTTATTTATCAGTAGAAATACCTTGTCAATTAAGTCTAAAAGAACTGAGACTACAGGTTCTTGCAAGTATCGCTTCTTTGTTGCAAGGGAAATAAGAATACTGGTGAATTGCTTGATGTATGTGGTATTTCTATCAGCAATCCACTCTTCAGTTAGTCTTCCAGATCGGGCAAGAGCACCATAAGCAAATAAACGACCTAAAAGACAGTCCTTAGCTTCCTGCAACACCATAAGAAGTCGAAATATAAATTCATATGGAGAGAATAGCAACTCGATCAAAAAAACAATTTGAATAATGTAGCCTACCTGACCCTTCATCGAGGATGAGACCTCTAACAAATCAACAATAAGTTTCAGCAACGAGTCCAGTTTGATGCTATGTATGGTACCGACTAAAAGAGTCAAACCCAATGCAAATCCTTGTCTTGCACACTGCAAAGGATATTTCAGCAGATTATCACTTGATTAAGATTATTTGAATAACAGCAACTGTATAAGAAATCATGCATCTAGAAGCTACATTCCAGTCAACATAGTGAATAACACTGTTCTAGAAGTTCTACCACCACAAAAAACGATGTACCAAGATACCTATGTAATGCTTTATATATTCTGTGAAAATGTTTCACATAACCAGGTGAACAAAAGCTTGATAACCCAGACCCGAGAATCACCAAATATGAACCTTGGAATAACATAAGATAATGACATTTTGAAATCCTCAAGTGCATTTATACATGGACTAAGGGCAGGTTTGGAGGGTGGGATGGGACACAAAATTCTCATCTCATCTCATCTCATCTCATCATTACACATTTTTCAAGTCTCCATACAAAATATAATAAAGAATTCAACTTTTTCAAATCTCAATACAATAATAATACTAAAACATAATATTTTAAACACTAAAACAAAACACAAAATTCTCATCCCACCCCCCAAACCTACCCTAAATAGATCATTTGGAGCATAAATGGACGGGAAAACAAATGCAGCAGTATTCTGAATGTGCAATGCAACAAAACATAGGTGACCAAAAACTAAAATAATAACTATAAGTTTACAACTATAAGCTTCTAAATGAAAACAAGCTAATGTGAGACATTGAAAAAACCAAAGAAAGAAAATGAATTTTCTCAAACTTAAAGACCCTCAAGAATTATACCAGCCTTATCATTTGGGCCCAATAACTGATTAATAGAGTTCACTAACGTATTCTACTCAAACAAAGAAGTTACTTTTTACAAGGTTGAACTCACAGAGAAACATAACTTCATGAGATTGATTATTAAACACCATCCATAAAGTATAAAACTCGGGATGTACTTTTATAAAGGGAGCTTCCAGTTTAGTAGGGTGTTGGAGGAACCCAAAGATTTCATGCAACTGCATGTTTATATCTCTCCCTGTTGTAGCTTCCTTCTCTAACATATCAAAATGAAGACCATGCCAATAAATAGGTGCAGCTTTGCTATTCTTTGCATTATAATCTATATTCAGTTATGATCAGGAGACACAGTTACAAGTGTGATTCATGCCAAACATTAATATCTGTAAGCCATTAAGATGTCATTGAGCGGCAAATTTTTTTTTTTTTTTATAAGCATTGAGCGGGAAAATATTTAAAATGCAATCCTACCATTTACTAAAAATAACTAAAATAGCGGTTCCCACATTTAGCACAGGGAAGAAGAAAGTGCATGTGCAGTCACATGAAGCCGTATATGTGCCTTAGTAAAACAAAGGTTATATATTACATTAAAAAAAAGGTAAAAATCAACTAAAAATACCTCTCTTGATGAAGAAACTCCACGGATAAGCCTGCGCACAGCATATCTCAAAGAAGGAGCACAATTTTTCAAGCCATCATCCTTCTCAGCTTCCAATTTCAATCCACCCTCAACATTGTCCTTATTATCAATCCTCTCGTACACTTCCTGAACTTCTTGTAGCTCTCTCACCATTGCTTCAGCAGCCACTTCCCTTACTTTACCATCCATTGATGCCAAGTCCTTAAAAACACCAATATGAAACTCAGGCAAGCCACTATTCGATGAAGGTGCCACTGGTGCACGATCTTCACCCTCTACCAGATCTGCCTCTATTTGTTTGGGCCTTTTGGATTCTTCTTCATTCTCAGAAGCTGCAGATCGCCGTCTCTCTTTATCCAATGCCTTCCTCTTCTTCCTTCTCTCCATGGGTTTAACGGACAAAGCTTCATCTGTTTTCTTATCCTTCTTCATTTTCTTCTTCTCCAAAGGATTCAAAACAACTGTATCTTTATGATCCTCCATCTCCTCCTCCACAGAGCTGGAGTTTCTTTTCTTACTACCCATTTAGACCAAACTCTTTATTTTATTTAAAAATTATCCTACATAACAGTACACCAGAAAACAGCCACTAAGCGCGTAAGAGCTCCAATGACCCTGAGGTTTTATAATAAAAGGCGAAAGAACAAAATAAATGAAGCAATAACAAGCACTAGGCCACGCCATTCCCCTTCCATACTACAATCAATATAAATCTACATATTTGTATCCTACTATTCACTATCTAGTTAATTCGTTCAGAAAAAGGATATGTCCACAAAATAAAGCATACAGATGTTGATAAGAAATCGTGAATCCGGAAAAAGAATAACAGACTAAGGAGTATAAGAATCAATTTATAGTAGTAAAGCTAAAGGGGAAAAAAAGTACGTACCTTGACTACTATTTATATGGGCGCTTAGGAAACAGAAGAACCCGAAGAACAAAGCTTATGAGTGGTTGCGTTGCTTCACTATATTTTCTCGGAAATCAAACATAGGCAGAATAGAAAAGGAAGGGCAAGCAGGTGCGAACCTTCTAGGTTCTAGGGTTCGGGGTTTGAGCCAATGGAAGAAACGGCTCGTTTTGTTCTATTCTGTCTTGAGTGTGAATGTGCCCACTCTGGGTCTGTGGCCGCCAAAGGCAATGGAAGGGGAAAGCAGAAAGAAGCAAATTGAGGAAGGTTTCGGCCGGTGGAAACCCATCTTATATATATCTCTCTAATATTCAAAATTAACCCTTTATTCTTCATCTTATCAGAAAAGCCTCAATTACACGTATAATAATATAATATATGACCTACTATCTTTGAAGAATTACGGTGGCACCCCCACTGAAATTATTATTCATATTATATGAAGGCTTACTTCATGCTTTTAAATAATTTAATAAATAATTTATTATTTTTTAAGGCTTTAGCCACCTGATGTCAAGTCACTCATATTTTTTGTTAAAAAATCTAACAAATATTAAGAAAAAAGCCTTTAATTATAAAAATTATAAAACACTATCAAAACGAACAAATAAAAATAAAAAAACTCGTGAAGCAAAAAATAGAAATCATGAAATATAGAGGCTAATTATGTACTCAACACCTTATTCTAATTCTATAAAGTTATAAACATCGATATTTACTGGCCTTCCTCTTTCTATTATCTGTTTTTTTTTTTAGATAAACAACTTTTTTTCTCTTTAAGTTACTGATTTCTTTTTAGAAAAATGTTAAATATACATACTTCTCTGTATGTCAGTTATTAATATCTAAAAAATCATAAAATTTAAAATTTAAAATTTAAATTCTAAAAGACAATTAATAAAACGAGTTTTATAAATAAAACTGTAAATATATATAGTACTACTCTTCTTAAAAAATAAATTTTCAGATGGATAAGGGGCATAGACCGTTGTAGGAAGCTTTTATGGTCATTAATCATTGTTTTACAAAGAAACATCATCTTAATTTAAAACACAGTCATCAAATTCTATCCCTGAGATCATTTACAATTCTTAAGACCTGATTTGTTTTTAGAAAACATCACATCTCATCTAATCATTACAATTTTTCTAACTTTCAATACAAAATAAAATAAACAATTCAATTTTTTCAAATCTTAAAATAAAAATAATATTAAAAAATATATTTTAATAATATTTTATTCAACTTTTTAATTTTAATCTCATTTCATCTTTATCTCATCTCTAAAAACAATCGACCCTTAATTTTAGTGAAATTGAGACGTACGTACCAATCTATTAATAAACTATTTCCCCCTCCCACATACATATTAATTAGCAATGACAATCGCAAGTCATGTTACAGCTTCAATAACCAAGAAGATAGAGTCCCACATTCCGAAGCACTAATGGCTTTGATGAATTATTAGCAAAATATAGAGGTAGGCACATCAATATTAACCAAAAAACATGTAAATTCTGGACTGAAACATGAACAAATAACTCGTATCTGTAAGCGAATAGGAATACTGCTGCAAAAATTTCGTCAACAACGTATTAGAGAGCAGAGACTTTGCGCTTTGTGCTCAAATGGAGCAAGGGACTTTCTAATACATTCAACCTCCCACATTTTGATACAAAAACCGTAGGAAACTTTTATGCCCTATAGAGGGCACGAACCTTAAGATATCCGCCCCAGTTTGTGACACTGCCACGGAATAGAAACTACCTTCAAATTACAATCTCAACACTCACTTCTTCACCTCCTCATAGTCTGCCTCAGGAGCCTGGTCACCACCACCACCCTGAGAACCTCCAGAGGAACCATCACCACCAGACCCACCTTGCATGTGCTGCCCTATCTTCGAGACAGCTTTGTTTGCCACATCAATCTTCGACTTAATTTCTTCAGCATTGTCCCCAGCCGTTGCCTTCCTTAAATCTGCAATTGCATCCTCAATCTCTTTGGCAACCTCAGCAGGAATCTTATCCTTGTACTCGCCCAAGCTTTTCTCAATGCTGTAGATGGTGGTATCTGCACTGTTTCTGATATCAATCAGAGCTTTTCTTTCTTGATCCCTCTGAGCATGCAACTCAGCTTCCTTAACCATCTTTTCAATTTCATCTTCCGAAAGCCCTCCAGATGAACGGATGGTGATCTGTTGTTCCTTCCCGGTGGTCTTGTCCTTAGCAGAAACAGTCACAATACCGTTGGCATCAATGTCAAACGTGACTTCAATCTGAGGCATGCCTCTGGGGGCTGGCGGAATGCCCACAAGCTCAAACTCTCCAAGAAGCTTGTTGTCAGAGGCCATTTCACGCTCACCTTGCAATACCTTGATGCCAACCTGAGTCTGGTTATCAGCTGCTGTGGAAAAAGCCTGCAATGGTAAAAGTGCTGTTCAGGAACCTCAAGAATAAAAAGTTACATAACGCAAAGTGTATGAAAAACAATCTGCAATGGGGAAAGATTGAGTCAAATTGAAGACCAGACAAAACTGAGCCTCTCAAAACCAAGTCAAGCAGGAGTTACATACCTGACTCTTCTTTGTTGGAATGGTTGTGTTTCTGTTGATCAGCCTGGTGAAGATACCACCCAATGTCTCAATACCAAGTGACAAAGGAGTGACATCCAAGAGAAGCAATTCTTTGACATCACCACGAAGAATACCACCCTGGATAGCAGCTCCCAAGGCAACTGCCTCATCAGGATTTACTCCTTTGCTTGGGGTCTTTTGGAAGATCTCTGCAACAACCTCCTGCACTTTTGGAACACGTGTCATCCCTCCAACAAGAAGTACCTCATCTACCTCCTTGGAAGTTATGCTAGCATCCTTCAAACAGTTCTTACATGGGGCCCTAGTCCTCTCAATCAAGTGATTCACCAAACTTTCAAATTTCGATCTGGTTAGTGTGATATTCAGATGTTTTGCACCAGATGCATCAGCTGTGATGAAGGGCAGGTTGATTTCAGTTTGGGTGGTAGATGAGAGTTCTATCTTAGCTTTCTCGGCTGCTTCACGAAGCCTCTGCAAAGCAAGCTTGTCCTTGGAAAGATCAATCCCCTCAGTTCTCTTAAATTCACTCACCAAATACTCCAGCAGCGCATTGTCAAAATCCTCTCCTCCCAAGAATGTGTCTCCATTTGTTGCTTTCACCTAGACAAAAGAGTCATTGAGACTTTTTTTTGATAATTAAAAGAGTCATTGAGACTTGAAGTGATGAGGAAAGTGATGCAGTACAGATTTAGCACAGCAGCAGTTAATAATAGAAAATTAATGTTGAAATCACTCCAACCAAAGCTAGGGGTCACACCCAGTAGGGAGAATCACTCTTCACAAGAAGCAAACTCACATTTGTTCAAAAAGAAGGCTGGTTTGTTCTAAAAAGAAATCTAAAAAAAAACTGTAACAATGCCTCCTAAGTATACAATGTAATAGATTTTATTTGAATTCTACACCCACCAACTAGAATTCAAAGGAAAAATAAAACAAAAAGTTCTCCCGTCGTCAGTCAACAACCAACAGCAAACTAAAACAAGATGTGTGAATGTGCATGTTTATTCGTCCACAACAAAAAAAAGGCTACTTTAATAGCAAAAAGAAAAAACTACCTCAAAAACACCATTAGAGATCTCTAAAATGGAAACATCAAATGTTCCACCACCAAGATCAAAAACTGCTATGAGACCCTCCTTATTGTTCATTCCATAGGAAAGTGCAGCAGCAGTAGGCTCATTGATAATTCTCTGTACATCAAGTCCTGCAATTCTGCCAGCATCCTTTGTTGCTTGTCTCTGAGCATCATTGAAATAAGCCGGAACAGTGATCACAGCCTTTGTAACTGACTTTCCAAGATATGATTCTGCAGTTTCCTTCATCTTAACTAGGACAAAAGCCCCAATTTGGCTTGGGGAATACTGTTGTCCGTTGGCTTCAACCCATGCATCTCCATTTGGACCCCTGACAATCTTGTATGGGACCATCTTCATTTCTTTCTGCGTTATAGGATCATCAAATCGTCTCCCAATCAAACGCTTGGTTCCAAAGATGGTATTAGTGGGGTTAGTCACAGCCTGACGTTTTGCTGGAGTACCCACGAGTAGTTCTCCTTTTGGGGTGAAGGCAACCACAGATGGTGTGGTTCGAGACCCCTCGGCGTTCTCAATAACTTTGGGATTCTACAGTTTCTCTCAGAAATTAGAAAGAGTCAGACATAATTCAAACTGAATCAGAAAGAAAACAACATGATATTTTGATCGATAAATAAGAAATGAGTCCTTCAGAGTCATTATGAGAACACTGTTTCTCATGTCTATACCTTTCCTTCCATAACTGCAAGACATGAATTGGTTGTTCCCAAGTCAATGCCAATAACATCACTCGCAGCAGGCTTAGAACTGTTTTGAAAAATTAAAAATATTACAAAAAGAAGGAAAATGAAAAAAGAATCCAACAGACTCCAAATATAGCTGAAAACCCTTATACCTGAATGCTCTGGTCAAACTTGCCCAATTGTGACCCAACTTTGAGGGAGCCCACAGAGGCTTAGCATTGCTGGTGAACTGCACAAGCATTAGAAAGCATCACTAAGGTAATTTCTTACCAATGACTTACTCTTGTGCTATCGAGTTGTTTTATATGGCCTTGTAAAGTCTTGTTACTCGTATCCATCAAGAGCTTTTATATGACTTTTTCGAGTCATGTTAAGGGCAATAGTCTGCTATATGAGTTTATCCTGAAGTTATATATAAGTCCAGCAACTTGCTTGAGCATAAAAAATAAAAGATGCAGATCCACAATGGGTACTTTTAAAACAATCACAAATGATCAAGCTCTTTTTCCATTGCCAAAAGAATATCAAGAAAATCATCACCAATTAAAATCCGCCAGTGGAAAATGTGCAAACCTCATTTTTTTTCCATCATAATTCCTTTAGGCAAAACTTTCTTGAGCACCTAATGTTACAGTTAATTGCAAGAGAACTAAAGCTAATCACGGTTCCCAATCAATCATGAGAACAGTCTGCACTTAAACTGAGACATGATAGCATTTCCAAAATGAATAAAATTTCTGGGTTCGAACCATTCATCTCGCAGCTTACAATGTCGGATGACGAAAAGTTCTGTTTAGGACACAAGACTAAAACCCTAACCGAACTGAGCCTAGTACATCCCTCGGACTCGGTCACAATTTCTTACAGAACAACACTGCTTGTATATCATTGCGTAAAAGCCGTCATCCGAGAGAAGATTGAGACAAAGACACCGAGAAATAGATATTAACCGATTACCTTTTCGTTTAACCGGTTAGGCTAGGACCCCCCATCTCCTCTACAAAGCTAACAAATTTTATTAAGCTCCGCTAAAGTATATTTTCTCGGATCAAAAGCAACCAAGAAAAAAAGACAAAAACTAAATATTGCGAGAGAAAATTCCCTAAATTTATTCAATTTCTCTGAGCTATGGCAGGAAGCAAAAAGAGCACATCGGATACAAAAAATGGACGACTAACAATAAATGGTTCAGCCAAAAAGAAGCAGACAGTAATCTCGCAGAAGGGGTAAAAAGAAGGAGAAGAAGAAAAAGAAGAATAAGAGAATACGTACGGATCGGAAGGCGGAGAGAGGTGCGGAGGCGACGTCACGGCGTCGTAGCGAGCGGATTAATACGGCGGTTGCTGCCATGAATGGATGCCTTAGACGGATCGGAGTGCAGCGAGAAGTGAAAAACAGATAGACACAGAGATAGAGCCTTTTGGAAGGAGGGTTTAGGGGTTTGAGGATACAAATGGTGGGGGGAAAGTAGTTGCGTTTTTTTAATTTTTTGGGCAGCAGGTGGAAACGAGGGGCCTGTGACGGGTTTGGAGACTGTTCCAGGGACAAGAAGATACGTGCTGCTGGAAGCTTCTGGACCTCCTTGGGTTTAATTTATTTTTACGATCATTCTTATATTATTTTATTTAATTATTATAATTTTATTTAAATTTTTATACAAAATAAAATAAATAATTTAAATTTTTTAAATCTAAAATAAAAAAATATTAAAAAAATATTTTAACAATATTTTTATTCAATTTTCAATTTTTATATCAATTCATCTCATCTACAAAAATAAATAAAACCTTACCATACAACTCACCATCTGGGTAATCAAACAGAGTATAGGTCTTATTTGTATTCAAATATCATATAAATTTATCTCATTTTATCTCATTTAATTATTATAACTTTTTTAAATTTTTAAACAAAATATAATAAAAAATTCAATTTTTTCAAATTTTAAAATAAAAATTATATTAAAAAATTATATTCTAACAATATTTTGTTAACTCTAAACTCATCTCACTCGGCTTACAAAATTGTTTAACTAAACAGTAATATTTAAACCGGTTTATATAATTGTTATTTAAAATGTTAAAAATACCTACATATAAAGTGAATGATATAATAATCAATTTAATAGGTGCGGTATCCTGATCTTAAAATTCCAACATCCAGAAGATTTTTGCTACAGAACAAAGCATATCTTATTTGTGGTAATTGATAACTTGATATGGTTCATTTACGTGGAAATGAGAATTTTAATTCCTGAAGCTGAAAAAGGTGTGGTTCATACTTCATAGTACATACATTTCCCATCCCTTTGTTTCACTCACACTGAACTCAAAACCGAAAAAGGAAAAAGAAAAAGAAAGATGTATCATGAAAGAAAGAACAGTAGTAGAAGATGTATCCAAAATTGCAAAACCTAAACTCTGATAATGTTGCAAGACAACTCAGCAGCCTTAATACCAAGATCAATTGGACTCTATATATTAAAGGGTGATTCAAAAGTGATTGGAATTGGAAGCAGTATGTATCATTAATGAAAGTGAGAGAGTACTTTGAGCAAAAAAAAAAAAAAAAGTGAGAGAGTACTTACAAGTTACACTTTAAGAATATCAGAATACACTCTCAAAAGGGAGAAGTAAAAAAATGAAACAAATGCTGTACATGTTAACAGCTTCCCACAGATGAAAGAAACCATATAAACCAATTATAGAAACAAAATCAGAACAAAGAGAAATAGTTGACCTCCAACTAGCAACTTCCACCTTCTCTACAGAGTAAATGAGGAGAGAGTGGCAAATAAAAATCCCTACTTCCAGGTCAGAGTGAATGGTGTTATTGAACAAATGATTTTTAGTGTATAATGCCTGTCCTCTCATGGGACATCTAGGAATCAGCCTAAACCAATTGATCACATTGCCGAGATGACTTCCTGAAAATGAGAAAAAAGATGAAAAAAGGAACTTAGACATAGTACAGAACTAAGCATTGAAACAGAAAAGGTAATTAGAAAGCAAACGAGTACTAAAAAATATACACACCCCAAGATAGCAAACACATTTTCTCTTTGGTTCAAATCCGAAGGTAACCTCCTCTTCCTTGAACTCCCCCATTTCCTACTGTTCTCTTGAGGAATGACTTCCTGTTGAGAGACCAACTTCTCCTCATGGCCCTCCTCCGCTGCCAAGTAGCTAAATGGGCATAAAGAACAGGGAAACAGAAGCACAGCAAAACCAGAAGTAGCATTGCCATGCAGAGTAACATTACATTACGGAAACCGTCTTTGGACTTTGGGTCCATTTGACCTGTCCATGGAACTCCTCCCACATTCATGCCAAACACTGTTACAAGTGATTGGTGTCAATTGCAAATCACTTCAGCAAAATCAGTAAACAAAATTGCAAAGAAAAGTTCCAAATGAAAAGGCTACAACAAAGAGAAACTTTTACCTCCAGTGATGATGGACAAAGGAAGAAATATTATTGAAAGGAACGAAAGGTAATATAGTTTCCTGTTTATTTGCTCGGCCTGCCAGCTATCAAGGCCAGCTTGGATTGCCGTGACACGATTTGCAATAAATCCCACATTTTCTTTTAACCTCCTTAATTGTCCAATTAACTCTTCAAGGGAGTTAATGTCTTCGCTAGCAAACCAACCTTTTGAAGAACACTTCTCTTTCACTCGTGGAAATACTTGCTCCCCATGTGCTATCACCTGAGTTCAATGAAAATTCAAAACTGTGAAGGTCTCGGTGTCTCATCAACAGTTTCGAATATTATGGGTAATTAGATTTGAACTAAGGTTACAGGATTCAGAGTCCAATGCCCAGACCACTAGACCCTGCAACCTTTTTTTAACTTATATTTCATTAAACTGAAACTCAAAAAATATCCTACCGACTATTATAGCCAATGGAAGATCACAACAATACCATCCAAAATATTTATTGGTGATATTTTTACTTGGCCTCACAAACACTTATGGTCATAAACACAGCTGGTGTGTTCTAATTTCGTGAACTTGGCTCCATGAGAAGGAGCCAAAGACCTCAGAGAGAATCAAACTCCATTGATATTTTAGTTTAAGGGCATGCTTCTCACCAGAGACTTGAATTTGTTAACCGTGACTCAGATACAACTGAATGGGCTAACTAACAAGTAACAAGGGATAAGGTTACTAATAACTCTAGTCCCTCCTGTTTTCTGACATTAAAGAAACCAAATGAGTATGGTACCTGCAAAAGGCGCTGCAAGTTAAGATGCATTTTAGGGAATCTTCTATCATCTAGCATTTGCTTCTTCAAAGCAAAACCACCTGAATGAAACAGAAGAATCATGCCTTAATTTCAACCATATTTCAAACCATGCAACAGAACATGAAGTTGGAAAGAGATTGATCTCTGGGTTCTTTTTCACCAGAGCATGAAATGGCATGTCTTTTCAGATTAAAACCCTGTAACTGGCCTTATCAAGCTTTCCCAATGACATAGACCACAGATTGATCAATTGGCACGTGCAAGGTAACACTTGTGAACATGATAAGCCATTTTGTATATAATAGCATACTGGCTCAGAAAAAAATAGTAATAAAAGACTGTAAGAGTGATTCTTTATGACCTAAAGAAATCTGACAATTAAACATTTTCTTGAAGATACCAGTCCAAAAGTCATCAGTCATTTACACTGCCAATTTTCTTAAGAAATGCGATAGGAATATGAGTGGAAACTTATCAAGTTTAGAGTTATAAATCACATATTTAGGCTATTTCCCACCAAAATAGACTCAAAATGGTCATCTTATACAGTTTTATTTTTATTCCAAAATTTTCAGATGCTATTGAAGACAGGAAAAGCCATCCTTTTTCATGTCTTGTCAATGGATATGGGAAAGTACACCTTCCAATGAAAATGCAGATCCTGCAACGTTTCCAATATCCTCATTTAGGTTGTAAGAACTTTCAATGATGGGCCCAGAAAGACAAAGTGAAATTTATTTCATTGACCAGCAAAGCTCCAAACGATTTTACCTACGAAGCTCCAAACCATTTCTTTTACCATTCAGTACCTGTATCCTTAGTTACGTCTAGTTTTCATGCCATTAGTTCCTTTTTTCCAATTATAAGAAGCACAAAGAATCCAGATGCAGTTCTTTTTGTTTTCTAGAAGATTAAACGCAAAAGTGAACAACAAAAGCAAAGGCTCCATATTGCTCAAGGATATGGGCTCACTAGACATTTTAAATTAAGGTTCTCAAGTATAACCCATGCACATGCTGGTTCAGTTATTTCCAATGAATGATACACAATCCCCCAACAGAATAATTGGATATCTCAAGGTCTATGAGTTTCCACAGAATATTATATACTGGAGATCAATAATTGGATTCAGTACTAAAGATAACATTTTATTAAAAATTATTAAGTAATGTTTTAATCCACTTTCATTCTTTCATTTTCAAGCATGCAACCTTTATTAATGATATCTCAAGGTCTATGAGTTTCCACATCTGTGGTGTGTCCATTGGCGCCTTTTTTTCACTATGTTCTGGCTTTGCTTGTGAATAGAAGGGGGTAAAATGGTAGAAGAGACTAATACAGAGCAAACATCAGGATCATGAGAAGTAATGCTTGAATCCTAAGAATTTGATGTATTAATATAATATCCAGCAAAGGAAGTGAAAGCCAAGAAGTTTCTTCCACAAGTTAACTGATGAATAAACTCATAGTTGGGAAACAATATATGAGGAATATTTAATTATCAACTTAAATTGGAATCATTTTGGATATTTTACCTTTATCCATTTGGAGCTCCACAGAATCCAGCTCCATCTCAAGTTTAGTCACAACATCTTGAAGGTGATCCACATGTGTGTCAAGAATGTGAACAACAAGATTAGAGACGGATTTCGGCACAGGATTATCAGCCTCCTCAGAGTGATTCATTGTCAACAAGAACTCGAGAACATGCTCCTTTATAACAATTCCACCTTCCTTCTGTTCACCCCTAAGATAAGGATTCTCCACTCTAGGAATCTCTGAAAGAAGAGACTCACCAATCTCTGAGAAGCCCAGTCTAGGAACACGGCCCAAAGATACCGTAATCACTGAATTCTCAGTAACTCTAGCAGCAATTCTAAATGTAAAGTCGCTGGAGGGAGGACCGGGTGAATTAACTCTGAAGACAAGAGCCCCATCCACATGCCCACAAAAGGGTCCATTGCTGACAAGCGAAAGAATGTCTTGGAGTTTCAAAGGGGGACAAAGAACCCCAATGAGGTATTGTGCAGATCGTGAAAGTTTTTCATTTACTTTTGGAAGTTCCACATGGTACCAACAAAACTCATTGTCTCTACCCTCTGCTAGATCCCATTCCTTATTATAGAAGTTCCCATGGCCATCAAAAATATAAGCTTTCTGCCTCACCATACCCTGAAAACGGGACGGGGGCTCCCTAAGATGAGCGTCTCCCAAGAGTTCCCTGTCCATTTCCTCTGTCTCTCCATCACCGGTTGGTTCTTCGTGAGCTAGGTCCATAATTTTATTCAGCTTATCTTCTAATAATCAATCCAATCACAAAAACGATATATATTAAACGTGATCCACAAAATCCTTAATCAACTTTACAACATTTCAACCTCAAAGCATCGTATAATTTATCTCTTGAGACCCAAAGCAGTCACATACACGAAGATGATGACATCAAATCGACCTCACCGCCTCAAGACACGATTGACCCGACGCTCGGATCCAGAACGAAACTCAATCAATATAATTAACCAAATTTGCTACAAGCCTACTATACCCAACTTTGAAACCACTCAGATTCTAAATTCAACATCCATCAGACCCCGAGAAACCGACCGATCAAATCTTCACTCTTTTAAATCCCCCCCAACCTCCAGAAACCCCATTACAACACGTAATCCCCAAAGTATACATTAACAACGAAAAAAGAATGAAAAGGCAACAGAGATAAACTACTCAGAAATAGATATTGTACCTCATTGAAAGGCCACAAATGAGCATGCGATGGCCTAAACAAGATAAAATTATTCCTAATCAAGAAAAGCCACGTCGGAATCAATAAACCCAATCGCAAGGTACCAGGAACAAACATAAACAAAACTCCTAAAAATGCCTCTCCAGCCTTATTGAAGGTCGTTGGGCAACCACTTGCGGTGGTTGAAAATTTCAAACAAATTTCATAAATGTCTTTCAGCTATACAATATTTATTTGCGACTAGCGAGATAGAGAGAAAATGGGATTTGTCGGAAGTAAAATTTTGAAACGAAGAATACGCGTTGCATGGTTCTCAGTTTCCTACGAAGGAAAAAGCTAGGGATCCCGCTCCCTTTTTTTTTTATATATTTTTTTTAGAATTTAGTGATTACGAAAATATTATTTAATAATATTATAAATTATTTTTTAAAAAAAATATTTAAAAGCATTTTAAAAAAAAAAAATCCTTTGAATTGGACTAGCGTGCCGGGAGCATATTTCCCATTCTGATAATACTAAAAAAAAAAAAAAAAAAAGAACATGTCTGAACCAATTAAGTAATTTTTTTAAAGGGAAGATATTGCAATCCGTGGTGCTTGTCAGCTTGAGATCTGAAACGAAAAAAGAAAGTGAAAAAAAATATTAATTTGTATCCCTATTTTAGTAAGAGTTGTGCTACATAGAAGCCCCACACTCCTACACACCACTTAAAAATATATGATTTTATTTTTTTATCATCATATTTCATATTGAAATTTCAATATGAAATATGAGGATAAAAAAGTAAAATTATATACCTTTTAAGTGGTGTGCAGGGTGTGAAGCTTATGTTTAGAATTTTTTTTTTAAAAAAGATCAACATATTGATCCGTTTGAATAGTAAAATGAGATGAATTAAAATAATTTTTAAATAATAATAAGATTATTAATTTAAATTAGATGAAATAAAGTGAATGATTCATCTCGCATCTATATCCAAACGGGTCCTAAAATACATGATATCAGTTAATAAAACAATATGAATACATAGAAAATGTACAAAACTATAACTTTAAAAAGTTTTGTGTGATTTGCATATCAATTAGCAATTGTCGACTAAAAAGTATTTTAGTTATAAAGAGATTATATAAAAATAAATATATAAAATAATATGATCTAACAAGGTATGTCAGATTATAAATTTATTTTTATCATAAAATAAATTATATAAAATCAAGTCAATTTATATTATAAAATTTATTTATATACATAAAATTTCAAAAAAAAAAATGAAATAAATAATTCGAATGATGTTTATCATGCCTTCGCTCTTATATTTCAACAAAAATTGGCTCAAACCAAACATTTATTTCCATCCCAATGAACAAAAAACATGGGCATAGGTTACTTTAAATGGTTGGACAAATCCTTAAAAAAAGAAGGCTCCGTGAGGCCCATCAAGCTCGCCCACTTCTAATGGGCTAAAAGACACATTAGCCTGTTAGTAGCGAACAATTTGTGATAGCATTCGGTTCGTTTCCCTGCGATTGGGCGACCTAAGATGATAATGGATCGACTAAAATTGGCCACTAATATCAACCAAATATTTATTCTTGAGTAATGCTATACACCATATTACTATCATATTTTTATTTTATTATATAAAATAAGATATATTTATTATTATTAAATAATAAAAAATTATTTAATAAATAATTATTTAATAGTGATAAATATTTCACATCATGTATAAAAAATTCAGATACACCCAATACATTTTGTTTTTTTGGATTTGAATTTTTTAATGTTCTTTTTCTTTGTTCCTTTCAGGGACAGAAATTCAAGAAAAATGTACTTTATGTCCGATGAATTATCTATTTATATATATATATATATATATATATTTTTACTCTCTTCTTCATGTGACTTTTTATTGGTGATCAATGAATATGTAGGCTTTTATTTAAAGAAAAAAAAAAACCCCAGATACAACTCATAACCCAGGTTCCAAATTTTTAAAATTTGATTTTAATTCGGATTCTGACCAAGGTTTGATCCAGGTTAATTCGGTCTGGGTTTCGGCCCAATTTTAAAATTTGAAATCCTGTCCAGGAATACCCGGAATTGGAATGAGCAGTCTTAAAAATGTAGACATCAAGATAACGTTTAGCAACTAAAGCAACAATATCCATGAGTTTCAACCGACGTAATTTTTCTTCAAAATCATGTACACATCAAGATGACGTACGTTTTGATTCATCTTATTCTGATGGAGACTATTAATTTATGTGTTAATTTGTTTGAGTATATTGAGAATTGTTGTATAATTAGTACTAAAAGTTGAAGCCTTTTATATAGAATCTTTCTCGGAACGATACTATATTTGAGTAATGTTAAATATTATCGTAGAGGGCGTAAATATTACGTAATCTTTTTTAAAAAAATGAGATTCATTTTTAAAAATTTATTTATTTTATATGAGTTTATATTTATTTATTTTTTTTAAAAAGAATTGTACGACACTTATGTACTCCATAATTATAAATATCATTTCTTTTCTCTTATATCATGAAAAAAAAAAGTAACACTACCTCTAGTCAAACAATACGACAATAACATTCACACAGAGAGATTTGGATTCAAAATCCACCTCAATTCATCTCATCTCATCTCATCATTACAATTTTTTCAAATTTTTACACAAAATATAATAAACAATTTAATTTTTTCAAATTCTAAAATAACTTTATCAAATTTCCACACTAAATATAATAAATAATTTAACTTTTATTCTACTATTTATAAATTATCTCAACTCATCAATGAATCTAAACTTCTAATAAATGTCTCATGGACCATTAATAATATTCTATCCTATCCATTATTCATTAATGTTCTGTAATTAGTCGTTTGATCTATATAATCAAGACTTTTCTTGTGCACCTCCTGATCTCTGCTCTCCCTCTCCCATGGCCACCCTAGAAATTCAATCTCCGGATCCCACCACCAAACTCTCGAACCGGCCTGAAACCATTGCAGATAATTCCGTAGATGAAGATCATGAGCTGATCTCTCCGGTGGAAGAAGTCCAGCTAACCGTGACGAACACCGACGACCCGACCCTGCCCGTGTGGACGTTTCGGATGTGGAGCTTGGGCCTCATCTCATGCGGTCTCCTCTCCTTCCTTAACCAGTTCTTCGCCTACCGGAAAGAGCCAATCGTCATAACCCAAATCACTGTCTTGGTGTCCACCCTACCAATAGGCCGTTTCATGGCAGCCACACTCCCAACAACCCAGTTTAGAATACCGGGGTTTGGCTCTAGGTTGTTCTCCCTCAACCCTGGTCCGTTTAACATGAAAGAGCACGTACTCATTTCCATCTTCGCCAATGCCGGTACAGCATTCGGAAATGGTCCGGCTTATTCTGTTTACATCGTTGATATCATCATAGCCTTCTATCGCCGGAAAATATCGTTTTTGGCTGGTTGGCTTCTTATTATCACTACTCAGGTAACATGATATACTGACCGTTGGTCAATTAGTTGGATCATTGTCATCTTTACCAGCGCACCACCATGTTAAAATTTAAAAGCTTCGAGATATAATATATATATATATATATATATATATATGAATAAATATAAATAGAAGTCATTATTGAGAACATTCATTTTATATATATGATGTGACATCATTTAGACCACACATTTCTTTAAATGAGTGTTGGGAATAATCAACTAGAAGCAGTCATGCAGTGAGTGCAAAATGTGCACTGTTATAATGGCTTCTCTCTAATGCGCTACATCAAATCATATTATTTTATATGAGATCTGTGACTAAAATATTTATCCTTTCAATTATATATCATATTCACATTTTAATAATTTTTATTTAAATAATTGATGTGAGAGATACTTAAAAGATCGAATACACCGATTAGTATCATTAAAAACCGACAAATTTCAACTAAAAAAAGGGACAAATTTCAGAATAGCATTTTTATTTTATTTTAATGCGAGCAATTTATGATAATAACAAGGGACGTCTACATTTAATATAGCAGCAAGTAAGAATGTAATATCCGACGGGAAGATACTTTGGGATAGGTACTACCAAAAAGAAGAGTATTGGGTTAGTGAAGATGATTTGTAAATAATAATATAAAAGTGATAAAAATAATAATAAAATAATATTAAATAATAGTAAAAAATAATGAAAAATAAATATGCGATTCGGTGGGCCATTTCATTTGCCGGCCTTCTTGCATGTTAATGGTAGTGCAAGTTTCAAGACATTATTATTATGCTTAATTACTTATAGTTAATAATACGCACAAAATTAGTAAATATTATTCATTGGGTTTGGTTGGGTTTGCAGGTACTAGGATATGGTTGGGCTGGGCTATTGAGGAAGTACGTGGTGGAGCCGGCCCAAATGTGGTGGCCTTCTACTCTGGTCCAAGTCTCAATTTTCCGGTACGTAACTTTTGCATTCTTAGGTTCGGGAAAATGAAATGGTTTTATGTATAAAATATATTTTATAATAGTAATAATAAAAATTTTACAATCTAACGGAATATATCAAATTAAGTTAATTTATAAGTTAATTTTTATAAAATCTCTTGATCAAGTGCTTCTCTTTTAGATATAATATTCATTATCTTTTTAACCATATCATTTCACTATCTCAACAAATAATTGATAGATAAGTAAAATAAGATAAATCCCTCTTCAATCATTAAAATTTAAATATTGTAAAGAGAATTGCTACAAATACAAAGAGATTATATAAAGTAAACTCACAAACTGATGTGATTTCATAGAATCCGTTAGATCTTCTTTATAATAAAAGTAACTTTATAATCTTAACGTACCGTATCAAGCTACGTCAATTTATAGATTTATTTTTGTGTAATCACTTTATGGCTAAAGTAATTTTCATTTTTCTATAATAACATAACAAAAGACCAAAACTAGTAGTCCTAAACAAACCAACCCAATCACGAGCCTAATTTTCATGTCTAGCTAATACTCAATCAATACTGAAATTTTCAGGGCTCTGCACGAGAAAGAAGAGAAGCGCACAATCACACGGGGGAAGTTCTTCCTAATTGCATTAATATGCAGTTTTTCATGGGCAATAGTGCCGGGCTACCTCTTCTCAACAGTCACAAACATCTCATGGGTGTGCTGGGCATTCTCAAACTCAGTTACTGCCCAGCAAATTGGCTCAGGCATGCAAGGCCTTGGACTCGGAGCATTTACACTAGATTGGGCTGCCGTGGCCTCCTTTTTGTTTAGCCCCCTCATCAGCCCCTTCTTCTCCATTATGAACATCTTTGCAGGCTATGTTTTGATTGTCTACATTGCAATCCCCATAGCATATTGGGGGTTTAACTTGTACGGTGCTAATAAATTTCCCATTTTCTCTTCTGATTTGTTTACATCCCAAGGACAAGCATACAACACCACAATCATTGTCAATGACAAGTTTCAATTAGATCTAACAAAGTACGAGGAGCAAGGGCCAGTTCACATGAGCATGTTTTTTGCTCTCACTTATGGATTTGGCTTTGCCACTGTTGCTGCCACCCTTACGCATGTGGCCTTTTTTAATGGAAGGTAACCATAGAATATTCCTACATGAATATTATAAGAATTGGATAATGAATTTTATGATTTATTAAAGGTAGAATCTTTCAATGCTTTGAGTTCTTTTTATGTGTTTAAAATAAGGGGGAAAATGCAAACTACTGGTTATGTTTTCTATGTGTTTTGCTTTAATTGTAACAGACTACTATTTTAAAGTTTATGATTAAAATTATGTTGTCATTTTGATAAGAAAATCTAATCGACAGAGAAATTTATGAGCGATTCCGAGCTTCGTACATAGGCAAGGATGATATTCATACAAGGTTGATGAGAAGATACAAGGACATACCTTCCTGGTGGTTTTACTTGTTGCTTGCTGTGACACTTGCAGTTTCCCTTGTAATTTGCATCGTTTTGAATGATCAGGTCCAAATGCCATGGTGGGCACTCTTCTTTGCCAGTGCCATAGCCTTTACTTTCACCCTTCCAATTAGTGTCATAACTGCCACAACAAACCAGGTGATTGTGAAAAATTTTGCTAATTTCCCCTTCTTTATCAGTTTAGGGAGTAAACATTTGCATGTTCAAATATTCTACGTCAAAATTCTTTTACTTTTTCACTGATTTTGTGATGCTCTATATACACAGACACCAGGGTTAAACATAATAACAGAGTACATAATGGGTCTGATATATCCAGAAAGACCAATTGCTAATGTATGCTTCAAAGTCTATGGCTATATGAGCATGGCTCAAGCAGTGTCCTTCCTCAGTGATTTCAAGCTAGGACATTACATGAAGATTCCACCCAGATCAATGTTCTTAGTTCAGGTACAAATACTTCATACTTCCTTACTTCTTACATCATCATATGTAACAAGTACTGGTGAAATGAATCTACGCCAAAGACATTGATTGGTTTTATATGTATACCTAGTTTGTAGGAACAATTGTTGCCGGAACAATCAACATGGGAGTGGCATGGTGGCTGCTAAACTTCATTCATCATATATGTCAGCCACAACTCCTTCCTGCCAATAGTCCCTGGACATGCCCTAACGATCGAGTTTTCTTCGATGCATCTGTGATATGGGGCTTAGTGGGGCCGAGACGAATCTTTGGAACTTTAGGGAGCTATGAGGCCATGAATTGGTTCTTCCTCGGAGGTTTGATTGGTCCAGTTATCGTTTGGCTATTGCACAAGGCATTCCCCAAGCAATCTTGGATCCCATTTATTAACCTTCCAGTCCTTCTGGGGGCAACTGGAAATATGCCACCGGCAACACCCTTGAACTACAATTCTTGGGTTTTGGTCGGAATATTTTTCAATTATTTTGTATTCAAGTATCGAAAGCAATGGTGGCAGAGGTACAATTATGTTCTTTCAGGAGCATTGGATGCTGGGGTTGCTTTCATGGGAGTGCTACTATACTTTTCATTGGGCATGAAGGGAAAAGGTGTGACTTGGTGGGGTACAGGTGGTGAACACTGTGATTTGGCATATTGTCCAACGGCAAAGGGCATAGCGGTTGATAATTGTCCAGTACATCATTAATGCTTTGTATTTAACTTTTAGAGTAATAACTCATGTAATTTAACTTGAAAATGCATTCCAACCAACGTTACTCTCAACTTAAATTTGCAATAACTTATTGGAGGAAACTTCTGTTATTCATCATGTTGTCAGTATTTTTCATTTGTGGAAAGCGTGAGAGGAAAGCCTCTTAGGAGAACATATATAGCAGACTTCTTACGACGCCAATTGCCCCTGTGAGATTTTTTTCCCCTTGAGTGTTCATGAGAGTTGTGCTTAGATATATTCAATGTGAACATATAAAAGTCATTTATTTTCTAAAGTCATGTGGTCTGATTGATATAATCTACAGCAGTCTCTAAAATGGAGGCTGGAGTTTGAAACCTCCTCCCCCAATCCAAAAAAAAACATTTATTTAAGCCATATCTCAATTGCAACTACTGGGAGCAATTCATTGAAAGGTCACAAAGATGTCTCGAGGGCAAAATTTATGACATTCAATGTCATCTCCATTTGTGAATTTTAATTGCTAGATGTTTTTTCATATTACCAAGGTGTATATATATATATACACACACATGTAGGATTGTCTAGGATTCCTAAATATAACTAGCCCATAGACATCAAGTCAGATTATTTGATAGGTTTAATTTAATTAGCCTGATTGGACTTGATCATGCATTGAAATGATTGAACAATATTGTGGCCATCGATGTTTTTTAGTTGCTAAAGCAAATGACAAATAGAAAGAACAAAAGAAGCACACGAATCAAACATCCTTATTCAAACATAGGAGAAGAGAGGGAGAGAAAGTGAGCCCATAGGCATTACTCATTTGAAAGAGAAATCCACTTCGCAACTTTGAGGTCATCGCTTGTATGTTTGTTTTTTTCAATACTTCGGCTCACTTGATAAAATCTGGATATGTGCATTTTGAAACTACACAACTTTTCTAAAAATCACTTTGGGAAATCCTCAAAGCAAACCAACATGCCAAAATCGTACCTTGTTATATATTAATAAGTCAAATCTAATTAAACTCTCATCTTTCAAGTTCACCAACACCCACCTTTCACCTCCGCTTTACTTTTGTATCACTCAATGGGTACACTAGATAAACAAACATCAACCCCAAATACAATAGCCACCACCACTGCAAAATTCAAAGACCCAGAAAAGAACCACCTCTTTGATGTCGCTATTGGCAATGTGGACAAGGATGAGCTGCCTCCCATTGAAGAAGTCCGGCGAACCGTGGCCAACACCGACGATCATACCCTTCCCGTATGGACCTTTCCGGACGTGGTTCTTGGGCTTACTTTCATGTGCCCTCCTTGTTGGGTTTATGCTCCTTTTGGAGTCCCACACCGATGGGATTTGTAAAGGGAGCCAAGGCCCATGGCCTATAAATAAGAGGGTCTAGCTTCTTAGTTAAGTACACCAAATCATAAGCTTATTTAGTAACTTGTGACTCTAGTAAAATTCCTCTATTAGTCTTTTCTTGTAAAAGAGAAAGAGGTGAGAGTTAAAGTTTTACTAGTGGGGAAGCTTTGTGGGTGTCATTTGGAGTGAGGAGAAAAATTGTGTGATTGTAATAATTTTTCATATAGTGTATTTTCTTCTCTGGGTCTGGTGGTTTTTTCTCCTATTTTGGGAGTTTCCACGTAAATTCTTGTGTTGTTATTATTTCTCTGTTTTACTTCATATTTCACCAAAGGGTGGATCCTAGGGGGTGAATTTAGGAGGTCTAAATTCCCAACAAGTGGTATCAGAGACACTAGGTTCTTTTTGGTGGGTGGAGCTTTGGTGTGGTAGTGTAGATACGTACAGTCTAAGGAGGTTCTGTCTAGGAGATTGGTATTTAAGTGGTCCAGTGTGACCCTCCAATCTTTCCTGGGAACCTTGAAGTTCTGTCTAGGAAAGAATAATCTTTCCTGGGAACTTACTTAGTGAGTACCATTCATTTCTACGGTAAAATTCATCGAGGCAATGTCAAGAAGTAAGGTTTCAAATTCTATCCGATATGAGGTGGAGAAATTTGATGGGAGAATTAATTTTGGCTTGTGGCAAGTTCAAGTCAAGGATGTTTTGATTCAATCAGGATTACACAAGGCATTGAAAGGCAGACCAACCCCTGAAGTCAGCAGTGATACTAGCGTGACTGATCAAACAAAGAGCAGATCTGTAATGAGCGATGAAGATTGGGAAGATCTGGATTTGAGAGCAGCAAGTGCGATACGTCTGTGCTTGGCCAAGAATGTTCTTGCAAATATACATGGTATATCTACGGCAAAGAAACTCTGGGAAAAGCTAGAAGAGTTGTATCAGACAAAATGCGTCTCAAATCGGGTGTACCTAAAGGAACAGTTTCATACACTGCATATGAGTGAAGGTACGACTATTTCAGATCATTTAAGTGTTCTCAATGGTATTGTCTCTGAGCTAGAATCTATTGGAGTTAAAATTGATGATGAGGATCAAGCCTTGAGGCTCATCTGGTCTCTTCCATCTTCCTATGAACATATGAAGCCTATTTTGATACATGGGAAGGAGAAAATAATTTTTTCAGAGGTTACCAGTAAACTCTTTTCTGAAGAGAGAAGACTAGGTGGTGGAAGAAATGGTCCACCTGTGAATTTAGCAGTGGTAGTAGCTGGTAATGGGAAGAAGAAGAACTCCATGAAGATGAAAGTAGTCTGCTGGGGGTGTGGACAATCTGGGCACGTCAAGAAAAATTGTCCAAGAGGTGGAGCAGGTTCGGCAAGTGGCTCCAAGTCAGTAAATGGAGATACTGATAATGAAACTAACGTTGTGTCCCTCTCCATGGAAGACGATGTCTGTTAAAGGGATATGTACATCCTCATGGCATGCCATTAATTCCCAAAGTTGTCATGATAGAGGATGTGTTAATGTTAGCTGGTCCACAAATTTGCACACAAGCATTGGTTTGGCATTAATGTAGGGTGTGTGGTGGAAATTTATGTCGATGGCTGATGAACTTCCAGGAAAGCCAAACGTGGAAGTTGCACCATAATTTTTCAGCAATGTTATTTTTCGACATGAGCCGAAATTGAAATGCTTGGAATTGGTTTATTCTGAGTGGGTATGCTTTTATGGTGGAGCATGATAGCAGAAGCTATGAAGATCTTTATTGCGGTGGAGCGTGGCTGTGGGACCAGCCAAAGTCGCAAGGTGGAGATTGTTGGGTTTATGCTCCTTTTGGAGTCCCACACCGATGGGATTTGTAAAGGGAGCCAAGGCCCATGGCCTATAAATAAGAGGGTCTAGCTTCTTAGTTAAGTACACCAAATCATAAGCTTATTTAGTAACTTGTGACTCTAGTAAAATTCCTCTATTAGTCTTTTCTTGTAAAAGAGAAAGAGGTGAGAGTTAAAGTTTTACTAGTGGGGAAGCTTTGTGGGTGTCATTTGGAGTGAGGAGAAAAATTGTGTGATTGTAATAATTTTTCATATAGTGTATTTTCTTCTCTGGGTCTGGTGGTTTTTTCTCCTATTTTGGGAGTTTCCACGTAAATTCTTGTGTTGTTATTATTTCTCTGTTTTACTTCATATTTCACCAAAGGGTGGATCCTAGGGGGTGAATTTAGGAGGTCTAAATTCCCAACACTCCTCTCCTTCCTCAACCAGTTCTTCACCTATCATACCGAGCCCCTCATCATAACCCAAATAACCATCCAAGTGGCCACCCTCCCCATCGGTCGCTTCATGGCTCCTCCCAAAGACCAAGTTCCAAATTCCCAGGCTTGGATCCCAAACATTCTCAATCAACCCAAGTCCATTCAATATGAAGGAGCACGTCCTCATTTCCATCTTCACTAATGTTGGGACTGCATTTGGATCAGGGACTGCATTCGCCGTTGATATTGTCACCATAATCAAAGCATTTTATGGTCGCAATATCTCGTTTGTTGCTAGTTGGCTTTTTATTACCACAACACAGGTGAGAGTTATACTATGAATTTCCTATAATTTGTTTTAAGAGAGATGCAAATGTTATGACTGCTATCGAAAAATAAAATAAACAAAAGAAATGCCCAATTTATAAAAACTTATATTAAAAGAGCATTCACGTATCATTTCTCATAAAATTCTTTATAATTTAGTTAAAAAATACATTCCCTAAAATTTTTTCTTAAATTTGACTTATCTTTCAAAAACCTCCTACATCTCATTCTCTATCCTTTATCTATTTTATTAAAATAATATTTCTCTATTACTTATTTGTTATTTTTTTCTCTCACTTCTATTTACAAACTTAACTACTCAATATTTTTTCTTATATTTTGAACTATTACTCTAGTGAATATTTTAAACAAAAATTTAAATTATTATTTTGTGGATATGATAATATTTTTAAAATTAATTTTTAAAATTTTAGTAATTAATTAAATTATTTTTAAAATTATTATTTAAAACTATAACAAATATGTGTATGAGAGAAATTGTAGATGATTGGAAGATGAATTTATTTTATGTATTAGAATAAAATATTGATAGAAAATAGTTTAGGGGATGAATAATCATTCCTTATATTTGGAAAATTACTATTCATCCTCTAAATATTTTTCCTAAAATAGTGATTTGGATGTATGACGTATTTTGATCAAAACCGTAAAATAAATCTCAAATTATAAGAAATCGGTACTTTGGGGCATCGAATGTGAATGCTCTAACATCTCTTTTAAAACAAAATAGTTCTTAAATTAAATTATTACTTAATGACAATATTTATAACTAATTCAAAGCATGATTCACAGAAACATTATGTATAACATAAAAATTTGAGTGTAAAGTTAAAGAGTAATGATTTGTACAAGTCGGAGATAGATAAGTTATATACAGTTTTTTTTATATATAAAAAAATGAACTATACTATGAAAAAATGTAAAAAAGGACTCTTTATTTTTTAAAGAGCCTTTTTTTTTTTTTTATAAAAAAATCTGTACGAAATTTGTTTAAGCATTAACCAAAGTTAAATATTTGGTTCCACTACTAATTACATCAACGTTCTTTTTATTTTCAGTAAAAAGAAAACGAAGGCAGATTGATATATATAGTAACTTGGGACTTGGGAGTACGGTTGAGTTGTGTGCATTGTTCAGGTATTGGGATATGGTTGGGCTGGGCTATTAAGGAAGTACGTGGTCGAGCCTGCAGATATGAGGTGGCCTGGCACTCTCGTTCAAGTTGCACTTTTCCAGTGCGTAAAAATTAAGATTTTATTATATTCATACACTATAAGGTCACCAAGATTATTTATTTTCTTCCTTACTTTATAGCATTCCAAGATTTTTGAAACTCAGCAATAAGCTTTTAGTGTCATGAAAAGCTCAAGATGCCTCCGAAGTGCAAATTAAGGACTTCGGAGGCATCTTGATTTTCAATACTTGCCCTTTTGCAGGACTTTGCATGAACACGACAACCAGCGAAATTCACGGGGAAAGTTCTTTCTGATTGCATTGATTTGCAGTTTCATCTGGTACCTGGTCCCAGGGTACCTTTTCTAAACACTCACAAGCATATCATGGGTGTGCTGGGTATTCCCCAACTCTGTCACAGCCCAACAGCTAGCTTCAGGCATGAGAGGCCTCGGACTCGGAGCCCTCACACTTGACTGGTCTGTGGTGGCATCTCACTTGCTTAGCCCCCTAGTCAGCCCTTTCTTTTCCATCGCCAACGTTTTTGCAGGCTATGTATTGGTCATCTACATTGCCATCCCTATAGCATACTGGGTATTTGACATGTACAATGCAAGTAGATTTCCTATTTTCTCGTCACATTTGTTCACATCCCAAGGTCAAATATACAATATATCAGATATTGTCAATAACAAGTTTGAGCTAGATTTAGGTAAGTATGAGGAGCAAGGGAGGATTCATTTGAGCATGTTTTTTGCTCTCACTTATGGCTTTGGATTTGCTGCAGTCGCATCCACCCTCACACATGTGGCTTTTTTCAATGGCAGGTGTGCGTGTGTGTGTGTTCCTAGTTGATTCTACAGCTTGTAAAAAAGTCATGTTTTATGTTTCCTTGGTGTCCTTCGTGTATTATATTTGTGAAGCCATGATTTTTTCTAGTTATGTTAGAAAGTACTTCTTAATTCATGCACAACCATGTACGTGGACAGGAAAATTTATGAGCAGTATAACGGTTCTTATAAGGGCAAGGAGGATATCCATACCAAATTGATGAGGACATACCTTCCAAGTGGTTCTACATATTGCTTGGTGCGTCGACACTCGCAGTTTCCTTAGCACTCTGCATATTTTTAAATGATCAGGTTCAAATGCCATGGTGGGGACTTCTCGTTGCCGCAGCAATTGCCTTTATTTTCATTCTTCCAATCAGCATCATAACTGCCACAACAAACCAGGTTATTGAGATAATACTTCTTTTATCTTGCAGCAAGATGGCCTAACCAGTTGGCCGGGGTCATGCAAGCCGTGTAATACCAGGCTATATATATAATTTACTTTTTCTTGTTACATAAAACTCAAAGAAAACCACTCTTTTTTAATGATCATATTTCTACAATTCTGAATAAGGCCAAACAACTAGATATTAATTATATATTAATGTTAGGACAAGTACTCCACCTAGATGAATGAGTATCACATGATTACCAGAGTATTATTTAAGCTTGTTTTAACATAATCGATCTTCTCTAGCTAGCTAATTCAAGCATTAATATAAGCACATGTTTCAATCCCTCATATTTACATAAAACCTTTAATTTTGCCGTCAACAATTTGATGCTCTATATACAGACACCAGGGCTAAACATTATCACAGAGTATGCAATGGGTCTAATATACACAGGAAGACCAATAGCCAATGTTTGCTTTAAAACCTATGGATATATGAGCATGGCTCAGGCTGTCTCCTTTCTCAGTGACTTCAAGCTAGGACACTATATGAAGATTCCTCCAAGATCAATGTTCTTGGTTCAGGTATAATATTTCTCCTTCCTGCTACTGACAAGTCAAAAGAAATAACCATTCACCTGACATTGACTTTCGTTGTTAAGAGAGAAGACCTTGCTAGCGTTTGTTAATTTGGAAAGATCTTACTAATTTGACTTTAATGGGCAATAACGTATAGTAGCATACAAAGTTGAAATATATAGAAGTTGAGAATGTCGAATCTTTAATGTCAATATCCTTCTTTCAACCTCCAAGTCGTCCCATTCAACTACTAAGCAAGGTGTACTAGATGAGTACGGGATGGGATTTCATCTAACTTCACTGTATTAGAATGACAATTCAGATAATTTTTTAACTCTCCATGAGTATCTGTATGCTAGTTTTGCTCATATTCTAAAAATCATTTCTGAGAAATTTTGTTCCATTGTCGTACTGTTGGTGTGCATGTACCTTTCTAGTTCATTGGAACAATCTTGGCTGGAACCATCAACCTTGCAGTGGCATGGTGGTTGCTGTACTCAATTGAGAACATATGCCGGGATGATCTCCTTCCCTCTGACAGCCCCTGGACATGCCCATCGGATCGAGTCTTCTTTGACGCATCCGTTATATGGGTTCTGGTTGGACCAAAACGGATATTTGGGACTCTTGGAAATTATGGGATGATGAATTGGTTCTTCCTCGGAGGTGCAATAGGACCATTTATTAATGTTTGGATATTACATAAGGCATTTCCTGAGCAAAAGTGGATTCCCCTTATTAATCTTCCAGTCCTTCTGGGAGCAACTGGCCTGGATGATGCCTCCAGCAACTCCAGTGAACTACAATGCATGGATTATTGTAGGAACAATTTTCATCTTCCGTTACAGAAAGGAGTGGTGGGATAGGTACAATTACATTCTTTCAGCAGCTTTGGATGCTGGGGTGGCTTTCATGGGAGTGCTACTCTACTTAATTTAAAGTGGGCATGCAGGAGGGGAAAGGTTTGACCTGGTGGCCGGGTACCGATGGCGAACATTGTCCATTAGCAACATGTCCAACAGCCAAGGGCATAGTGGTCGATGGTTGTCCACTAAACTAACTTTTTGTGTGTGTGTGTGTATATATGCATGGAGTACTAGACAAAGGTGGGGATTAACTATATCCCTTAATACTTCAAATTGTACGTACGTGCATGTATATATATATATATATATATATATATATATATTGTAAAGATCATTCGATTTTACCCTAATTGCAACAAATCTGAGTACTCAACTGAAGCTTCATTCAATTCTCTCCGCCTCATGCACTACTTATATTTCGTTGACTTATCGATTAGTATGCTATTATTTATTATTTGAAAGGGAAATTAAACGCCTTTGCACCAATGTTAATGTTTGGGAAACTTACTTGTTGCTTGAGTGATAGAAAAGTACTGAAGCTATAAAAATATTGGAGGCACCGCGCGAGGCCTGTTAGAAAAAAAATAAAATAAAAAAGTTAAAAATCAAGATATAAGATTTAAATGATTCGGTATAACGTGTCAACGTACACACAACTGTAAAAATTTTTTTATTTCAAATGATAAGCAAATATATATAATTTGGTGTCCGTATAAGAGAATAATATTAATACAATATATAGTAAATTAATCTAATCAAGGAATCGGTCAGATCATCAAGAACCAAAATAGATAAAAAGATTTTGGTGCCTGAAAGTATACAATAGCTAGCATAAACATGAACTGCTTAATTGATTGAATATTGGTTGAGATGGGATCAGGTCCATAAGCTGCATGATTTGTAAGCTGGACATAGGAGATCAGCATGTTTCCAAGCATGATAAGTTGGTAGTTTAATTTGAGACTTTCGGCTTTTATCTTTGATTACGTACTATCATCGGAGACATTAATGCATGTTGGAAATTAATTAAGCATCTGATCTCTGTTATCAACTTATTAAACCTCTTTAACCAGCCCACTGGGCCTTTTCAGAAACTCCAGATGACCAAGGAATGCATCTTTCTGCGCGCGCTAATTAAACACATGACATAATTAACTAGCTAGGGTCCTTAATTAATTAGGGATCGGATGTCGTCTGCTAAAATAAGTCATGTGTGGGTACTCACAGTATATTTCTGCTGGGTGCCAAAGCTAGCTAGAGATGCCAGCCTTCGTTCACACACATGCAAATCATTTCTTGGCCTTGTCCGGCCAGTACGTAGTACGTACTAGCTTGCAAGTGCCACAGAATCTATTTTATAAGTTAATTAATTACGATAAATACACATGATGCCACAGAATCGTCCCATAAATAATCAAAAATTCTGTTCATGTGACGTTGCTGATCGCGTCAATACAATATATATATATATATCTCAACTTGGTCGCGTCAATACAATATATCTCAAATTGTACGTACAATTTAATTTGTAATAACTACATGAATTACTCATGATTCTTCAAAACGCCGATCGACCGCCTAATTTATTAATGGTACGTACGTACCGTACGTACATTGCAATCAATATTGCATGCTTTTGTGGCCGGCTTGGACATCTCGACTTTACAAGTACACTCATGATCATATGGCGGCTTTAAAAATGAAGCATGCAGCTTAATTTAGAAAAACCAGAATTCTATTTTTTTATTTAAAAAATAAAATAGTTGACTTTCATCTTCTAAAAGATCAGATTGAAATTTTGACCAAACAGATACACTGGTACGTACCGAAATTATCAGTATTATAACCAATAGTACTACAATTGATTGATCATGACAAATGTTGACAGCTAGCTAGCTAGAACAACACGCACGCGAACCATGAGAAGCATGCCACGCACGTACGTACCAGTAGTACCATTTAAATAGTTCATTAATTTGTTTGATCGCGACAAATTTTAAGACATGAGCTAGAACATAATTAATATATATATACAAGGCAGGCAAGTGCAATCTTTCCCACATTATTGTGTAGATTTTACATAGATAGTGGATAATAATATCTTGCGGCAAGCTTCATACATATATAGAACATAATTCGCGTACACCGAGCTTCATAAAAAAATATGCTTAGTTTATCGATCGTCGAATCTCAGTACTGTTGGAAGCTTGATTTTTCCACTGTCGGCAAATTGCTGATGATGCTATAGTACTGACGGATAGGCATCCACTGCATGCAGCTCTCAAAATGGAATTAATTGCTAGTGTAGTTGTAATCTGTTTCAATTTCGAGGACCCGTTAATGGATTATTTAAACACATGAAGTAATAATTGCTGTAATGATCTTGACATGGTGTATATATATATATATATGTAGCATGCATGTTGGCATTTATATGTATTGAGGAGATCTATAGTACCCTAGTTCCATTGTCCAGCTTTCTGGTAGTACTTCGTTGTTTTGAGGCTGCGGCTGGCTCAGCTGGAGATGGAGTAGGGGTGCGTGCAGATCGAAACCTTTGCTGATAGTGTATGCAGGAGCAACACGATTTCTACTTGCAGCTTCGTTCACTTCCCTTGCTTTATAAACCTAATTAAGGTAAAGATTAGCCTCTTTTTTAAGCTAATTATAATTGGGTAGAAGATCGATATATATATATATATATATATGTGTATATCTATATATATAATTCCTTCACCTTCTCTTGTTTCAAGATAAATACCATGCATGCATGGACCCTGCAGATCATGTATATCTAGCTTATTAATTGGTGTTCAATTTCGTTCTTTCTTTCCCCCTCTGAAGCTAGGCTAGCTCTTCATGTATGTACGTACTAAAATATTGAAAGAAATACAAAGAAGAAAAGATCAAATGGTTTAATTTACGGATCGATATTGCATAATTGTATATGGTTATCTGGCCTCTAGATCATCAATATATACGTACCTTCATTTTCAATTCCTCGTTTTCTTTGCGAATGAGGTTTATCTTCTCGTAGAGTTCTAGATTCTCCTGTTGAATGAGGTTTCCCTACAATGATATGAAGGAAAGTTAGCTTATGAATTAAGTGGAATCGGCAGCAAAGCCTGAACTAGGGGAAAGAATGCAGCCTTTTTTTTTTCCTGGAGAACCTTGATCTGGTTTAGTTCTTTTATGGAAAATACTTTAGATATAAAAGTATTACACAAAATTAATTCACAAACTAGTGTAGCTTGATTAGAGTCTAAAGTTACTTGTAAAGTACATCTAATAAATCTCACAAAACCATATCAGTTGTAAATTGATCTTGTATAATTTCTTTATATATTTAGCAGTTCTCTTCTTTTATTTGGTCAGTAAATATTTCTCCTGCAAAAAAGAATACCTACGTGAAGGTTCAAAGTGTGTGCTATCTATTCGTGGAATTTTGAATTGCTGGATTAAATCGTAAGTACTAAAGGCTAATATTCTCATACTTTCTTCTCTCGAACACCCTTCAAGCTCATTTCCAGCTGAGTTTCTAGGTTTTGTAGATCTTCAATTCTCAGACTAGAAAGTTCTTCGCCCATCAAGTGCCTGCATGCATGCATAATAGTTTCAAGTACTGTAGGTTATATACTGAAAGGAAATAATTAGTGCTAAATTAACACATTTTAAGTTTTACTACAAAAGTCTTACAACCCGTCAAATCATGTTAATTATTAACTTATTTGTGTCAACATGACTTGCTGTTAGCTAGCAGGTTGGAAGATGCCTTTGAAGATGATTCAAGTCATCCTCGTCGTCATACCCATGCATGCTGATCATCACCTGCATCCGCTCTAGTCATGACTACTCAACCAGAGGGAGTACTAGAGAATGAAAGAGGTCAATACGTACGTGTCCTTGAATCTACGCTTCTAGCACAAATTAAGCTGAGCCTAAAAGTTTGACTTGGCCACAGGAGGCCGTGCATTTTTAGCTAGCCGGGGCTGGAGGGAAGCAAATGAAGGGAGGTTTTATGGCTGACCAAACAAGCGAAAACTGAGTTTAGGCTGAACTTAATTTAGTTGAGGTTAGGCAGCCTGGAGCTGTGAGTGTAATTCTAGATATGGTTTGAACACAAGTACTTGATACAGGCATGCATTTCTTTCGCATTAATAGTTTCCAATTTGAATGTTGATATGGTTTGTTTGATATTCATTTTATTGAGCTTGAAATGACTGATCTACGTACCTGTGGCAATCTTCCATGAACTGCAGTTGTTGCCTCGAGGCTGCTGCCTCCCTCTGCCAAAACTATGACGCATGCAGTAGATATTAGTCTATGGAATATGGATCATAATGATCGTCTCATTTTTAAGTCATGTAATAAGACTGCATGACTAAATATATCTTTCCTTTTATTCTTTATTTAGAAGACGTACGGCATGATGCATGCATGACCAAATCATTTAAACACTCTCATGAATACTCATGTACAAACATATATAGCAGTTAATTAATATATATATATATATATATATATGAGATGAGATAAATTGCTACAGTCACAACAAAATTTTATAAAAATAAACTTACAAACGGATATAACTTCGTTTGATACATACGTACATTCAATTTACTTTGCAACAAAAATGGCTTTAATTAACTATATTAGTTAAACAGTATATTTGAGTATATGTTTATATATGAATGGCTGGCATGGAAAGTGAGTTAAAAGCATATAACGTGCAAGCTGGTAATTATTAACCTGCAGTACTAGATCGACGGTGATTTACAAGTTAATTACTTTATCGTCGGTTTGTTGCTTTTTTGTAGTCGTGGATCATAAAACAAGAAATATAATACTACATATAGTTATGGAGTTTAAAAGTCGTACAATTGTTTTGAAAAAGAGTAAGATCTACTATTAAAAAGTTAATTTTTTTTTATATAGATTCCATATTTATTTACTTTTTTCAAAATAATTACATAATACTCGTACATTCACAACTACAACTATCATTTCTCATAATAGTATACATATGCATGCCTATCGATTATTAATTGACGCATGAACTTGTGGAGCTAGGAATATGCATGTGGTCTAGGCATGATCAATATTAATTACCTTGACTTCCATATTAGCAGGATTGTACTGCTGGTCTGCTTTCTCTTTTTCTTTGATGTAACGCCCAACAACAGATTTCATGCTGAAAATATACATTGGGCAGCATTATCATCATGATAATCAAAGTAACCTTCTGCAGATCACATTTATAATAACAGAGAGAAAGAACTATATTTCTCATTCTTCATTGTCACAAGACTAAATATATATCATACTATATATCACAGATGAAAGCACTATAAATTAACTAATTTTGTTGGGTTAATGTTAAAAAATTGAGGAAACAATTAGATACATGCATGCTGGCTAGTACGACTGTCGTTGCTGGGTAATTAAAATCTTGGTTACTATATATCCAGTGGATATAAATTGGTTTTGATTACTATCTCCCTATTCATGATGTGTTATCGATCAATCTGGCCTTAAATGTGTCTGCGCGCGTACCAAAGTGATCTGATCAATCCAAAACTCTAGAGTTTAATTAAAGAGAGATATATATAGAGATAGACATAAAAAATGGATTTTATATATTTATTAAATTTTTAATATTGTCTAAGAGATTTTAAGGAAAATTGTACGGTATACTCTTCAAATTAAAGGATATTGGTGCAATATAGAGTACTTTTGAACTTTTGCATGCAAATATTGGAACCTAGCTAACTGAAAAATTCGAAAGCATTGAACCAAAAACGAAGGATAAAATTAAACTACATGCATATCTCCCTTTTTTGAAATAATCTTTGTTTTAAACGATTCATGCATGCATGATTTGCTATCATGGTCATCGATTCCAATGGAAATATACTATGGTGGTTACTGTTGTGATTAGAATTAATGTTTTGTCGGACTTGTAATATATATATCAATTTGATTCAGCGTAAGTACTTACCAATTAATCATCTATCCAATCTCTTGAATTTTCTCTTAATTTGTATTGTATATAACCTTTTGTTAAAACAATCTTACAAATATAAAATGCAAGCTGGTTTCGAGGAATACCAAGAACAGCTAGCATTATTATAGAGATGATCATGCTTTTCGAAATCAGCATTAGTTTATTGACAACATCATGAATAAGTACTGTATGATGAAAGAAGATATATTTTTTTCTGAAATAAAACAAAAAAAATATTCTTATAATATCAAAACCTGAAATGAGTCTATTTCTAGACATAATTATCAGATATATATATATAAACACACACACATACACACATACATGATATAGAGACAAACACACATGACAAGCACAAATTACAGATTGACCATCTGCGTCGAAATCAAGATTTACTTTTACTTCTCCACTTATATATATATCATTCTAAAGTACTCTAGTCCATCCATTTTTGTCAAACCAAAACAGATGTGGAAACTTGGATCTTCTCTAGAAAATTAGTAAAAGTTTCACCAGCTAAACTGAAAATGTCCCTATCTAATAAGTAATGAATTTTATTACTCCAAGTTAAACGAACTAGCTGGAAGCTGTTTGATTCCTCGATATTGAACTTGAACAGAAGTAATATCTTAAAATTCCAAAAGTCTGTTTCTTTGTTGAAACAAGATCGATGGTTTCTTGGAATAAATTAGCTTACGGGTCTTCAAGGTTGAAGTATATAGATGCATGTCAATTTTCAAGGTTCTTCAAAATGAAAGCATGCTTAATATAATATGTTAGCATAATCCACGTCAGTACTATTTCTCCGAATGATCAGCAGCACACCTTATTTTTATTATTTTTATTAATAAATGCCTAAAAAAATATATAATTTATCTGTAAAATGATGATTTATGTTGTAAAAGAGCTAATCAAAAGAAACACACAAACAAAAGATTGAGAAACAAATGTAGGTAGAGAAACTTAAATCGCTTATGAATTATTAATGATAAATATGTAAAACTTTATTGATCAGAGAATGAAACCTTGTGCTAGCATAGTCGTATAGCTTGTCGGTGCTGGAGAAGACAATGACCCCAACTTCTGCATCACAAAGGATTGAGAGCTCCTTGGCCTTCTTAAGCAACCCTTTTCGACGCTTTGAGAAAGTCACCTGCCTGCTTGTGGAATTATCAATCCTTTGGATTGCTATCTTCCCTCTCCCCATCGATCTGACCTTCCTTCTCCGATAATCCTCGGTGTTTTTTCCTCGTTTCTTTTTTCGGCTGGATCGGCATAAAAGGAGATTATAAATGGTTCGATACCTTAATAATCAATAAGAAAAGAAAAGGAGAGAAGAAAACTCTCTGCTAAAGATAACAAATGATCTGCAAACAATAATAATAGTGAAGGAAAGCAAGATGCAGATGCAAAACTGAGCTTACTTGTCTGGATCTTCAATGGAGGACGAGGAGGAAGGAGAGACGAGGAAGAATCCCAAATAATTAACCTGAGATGTGCTATCTGGTGCGAATTTTTATTCTTTATATGGAAAGTTGGGGAGTGGCCATCCCTAAGGAAGTAAACCTTTGTCGGTATTTATTTTTGGAAATAATTTAGCTGTCCTGTGTACCCCAAGTCCACCAAATGGTTTCAACGATTGGCTGCTACGTGTACTCACGCGAGTGTTTAAAAAGAATTGTACTCGCTCAGTTGAGTTGACAATTTCGGGAAGAATCTATCGAAGGAGTGTGAAACGCTGTGACCGCTTCCGGATCAGAGTTGGGCGTCTCAGAGACAGATTGCTATGGACAAGTGTCGACACCACGAAGCGAGTGTTTCGTAGCTTTATGGGACGAGTGGGGAGAGATCGGGATTCCTCGTACCTGGATTATCGGACTCGTGGAAAAATTAGAAAGGATAATGCTACGGACGATATTTCTAACCAAGACAACTGACCGACAAGTATGAATGCATTTTTTTATTTTTTTATTTTAAAATAATAAAAATATCAATTCATTAATAATTACTTTTTTATCATTAAATTAAAAAAATAAAAATAAAACTTATAATCGATTAATTTTATCAATCAATTTTATAAGTCTAGGTAGTATTTTTCAAGTAGAAAATGAAGGTGGTCGCATCCTGTAGATTGCTGACAGGTGTTTTCCAAAACCGAGGGCGCTTTTCTTCCATTTTGGGGTATTCTTGCTGCGTTTTTAAATTTTGGACCACAAAAAGTCAAAACCCTATCAATAACTCACGAATTAATGCCAGAGAAGTGTACAACATAAATAAACTTTACAAAAACAAAAAAAAATTATAAATTAATGTGAATTGGTGTAATACGTTATTTTAATTTTACAATTTAATAAAAATAAATTTATAATTTAATATACTATATCAAATAATGTCAGTTTATAAATAAATTTTTGTAGAATTTTTTTATGAATAAAAAGTATTTCTCTTAAAAAAAAAAAGACAATATATGTCAATATATCATGTCCACTATGGGTATGGTACAAGCAAAATACACTAGATTATAAAAATTTTGACTATTTATAATTGTAATAAACATAGACATGATATCATGCAAACCTCATTGTATTTAATGTTGGAACCTTCACATTAACCACGTGCAACATTTAATAAAGTAAAATCTAGTACTTTTGTAACATTTATCTCTTTCCAAATGGTAGGAAGTGTTTAAATAAATAAATAAATAAAATTGTTAAGAATTTCAATATCATGTATACATGATGATCATTTTACTACCAAGTTTAGTTGGATCCAAATTAAAGCGATTGTGATTAGTTTTAAGGCTTCATTATGAATTCAAAGATGACGCTCCCGGGCCCACATCATGTATATTTTTAGGAATAATTAATTTTAGCAGGGGGCCATCAGGCCTATTTTTATAGGATATATAAAACTGATGATCGAGTTTTGAATATCGTATGCTCCAATATTTAATTATTAGTTGTGTAGGGCTCAAGATCATGATTTGTATAAAATATTGTTTAATAATATTAATGTTTGTTTCGATTTAGAATATATATATATATAGTACATGAATGAATTATTAAGATTCCTATAGCGTACGTATTAATTTAGATGGATGAACATCTGAATTAATGATATTGCTTTCTTCATGATCAGTTAAATACTATAGCAATAATTGTCTTCTTCAGTACGACCCAATACAGTTTTATATATATATAGTCATGGGGTGATCAGATTGATGTCGGGTGCATGCACCATGTTTTTTCTATATATAATTATATATGTATGCCAAATTTAATTAATTACAATGTACTGATCATGAGTGAATTACTTAATTCTGAAATTATAAGCTAGGGAAAAAAAAAAAATATATATATATATATATATAATGAAAAGGTTACTAAAGCTAGTTGCATGTAAATTAAACTATATATTGACCATGTAATTAATTAATTAAGTGGCATTAATTACAGTACATACATGATTAACTTTGTTGACAGCGTGGTAAGATGGCCTGCCTGAATTAATTTTCCTGATTAATGTATGTTGTTAATTTATTATAACCAATTATATATATAACCTTCTTTAATTTCTTCAGAAAAAAGTGGGAAATTAGCAAATTAATTGCGTTTCTAACGGCCTCAAATAATGACATTAATGGAAATTAATTAGTACTGCATGCACCCACAAGTACCTTAATTTGGAATTAAGCTGATCGATCCGGTATTAATTCTTAATTTTGACGCTGCTAGAAGTACTAATATAATTAATTAGGATAATGTAGTACTTTTGACATGTCACATGATTTATATATATTGATGACTCTCTCTTTTTTTGGTAAGTACTAGTACTACATATGGACTCGATTGAGTCCTTAATTGCCGTGGAATAATAGTTATTCCTTCTCAAATATATATGCTTAATTTGTGGGTCCAGCCTTAGGTGCATATATATATGGATGTCGTTTGGATTCTGCATGTTTCCAAATGGTTGGCCAAATAATCTGCTAAAGTTTCATAATTAATATTGAAGCTAATCATTATCGAAATAGCTAGCTAGCTAGCTAGGGCATGAGTACTACTCGGAGGAGTTGTGGCCCAAATTAAATATAGATGGAGAGATTTCATAATCAAGCTGATTAATTCCATGCGAATAGGGTGGCATGCATGCATGATCATCGAATTGCAGATGGTTTGCATGAGTTGGCTAACCGAATATATATATATATATATATATATATATATATATATGAAAATATTCTAGTCACAAAGATATTACATAAAAATAATTTTACAAACTGAAGTGGTTTGATATGATTTGTTAGATTATAAAATTACTTTTATTATAAAGTAGATTTAATAGATCAGATGAAACTACATTAATTTGTGAGATTATTTTTATGTAATTCTTTTTTTAGTGTAACAATACTCATAAATATATATATATATATATATAAATGAGTTATTACGTACGTACAATACTACGTACAGGCAGGCTTCCCCAACAACAGAATTATACCTTTAAGATCGAAGGCATGATGATCATCCTTTTCAATACCTTAAATATTAAGTTCAGAATCTATCTAGATCTATATAAATATATATATATATATATATATATATATATATATATATATAATAGGGTTCCACTGCGCCCTTAATTAAATTAATTATATCATGAGGATGGAGGCATGCATCAGCTCTCTCTAATTCCATTAATTTAATTAATTTGTTTTATAATATATTGGTAGTCACCCCTACTAGTGCTCGATCGATTAATTACCAGGAGACTAATTGATGAAAGAATTATTATTTAGGAAAATGTCAAATTTAGTATAAAAATCTTACAACCAGCTTTATATGATCATTGGTAACACATCACCAATATTGTAATATATATGCATGGTTTGACTTAATTATTATGAGTTTATAAGGCTATGTATATTGTGAAAATTATAGTACCTCATGATCTAATATTATTATGAGATCTTGATGTATTAACGTTTCTATTCCAACTCGAAAACTTAAATATATAAAAGATTCACAATTTTGTCATCAGGTAAATCATGATGAAGAAAATATTAAATACTCATTAAATATTATTCATGCATGAGATCATTCACTTTTGATGTTGATATTATCGTTTATATTCTAAAATTTATGATGATAATTGACACTTGCACTGTTTATTATTATTATTTTTTATTATTTTTTTTAAGAAAAATATCATCATTTATTTATTAAAAAAAACTTATATCTATGACCGGATACATTTGAAGATATCCTCATATCAACCATTTGGAAGTACTCCATTAGTACACCATTGGACTGGTCTGAATTTCATTACTGCTGATACTCTTTATGAATAAATCTCTAAAAGACAACACTCTACATAAATAAAAACTCAATCTTACTCTTCAAAAAAATGGAAAACTCAAGTACTTCTACGGACAAACCGTCTAAGAGATGAGTTCTATTTTTTATTTTAACTATATAATAAAAAAAATAAAAGAAAACAAGAATAAAAAATGATGGATTACAATTTAAACAAACCTCGAGCTTCATTTGAGGCACCAAACGCATGCAATTTTTAATGTCATCCCTATTGTTAAGCTTTCTCGGTAATCTTATGTTTCGGTTGGTGTTTAAGGAAACATCTAATCTTTTTTCACGTGGGATTAGGCAGTTACAACTCATGACTCTCTGGTTCGTAACATTGGCACTCGAGCCTTAACTCATAAGAAAACTGGCATATATATGTTTATAGCTAGGCTGGCCATTGAGCTCATGAATTGATATTGGTAAAATAACTTGGATTCAATATTAAAGTAGTTTTTATTTATAATCCAATATTAAAGTAGTTAATGATTATTCTATAATTAAGTTTGTAAAAAAAATTTGTAAGTTTCTAATTTATTATATTATGCATTGGGTTTCTCAAATTATTAATTGTTTTATTTATCTCCGTTAGTACTGTAATATCAAATGAAAACTGAATTCTGGCCTAAAAATTGCGGCAGCATCTCCAAGAAGAATAAAAAAATAAAAAATAAAATAAAATAAAGGCCAGATAAAAAATAAGAAATGATAAAAATAAAAAAAAATAATTTTATTTATCAACCTCACATACACACTAAACACTTCACTTTTTTTTATTTTTTTTTATTTTTCTTATAATAAATATATGGTGTATGGATGATAAGTAGAATAATTCAATTAATTTAATATAAATAAAAAATAATAAAAAATAATTTTAAAATATATAAAATATGAAGTGTGGATGAATATCATCCCTCAACCAAAAATACCTCTTTTGATAGGGTAGCTAGCTACGGTGCGTGGGGAGTGCAGACCACCCGAGTGAGTGGCTCGCAACTTTCAATTTTAAATATTCTCGTTTATTTTTATAATTATTTACATCTTATTTTATTTTATTTAGTTATTATAATTTTTTTAAGTTTTTATATAAAATAAAATAAATAATTTAATTTTTTTTAATTTAAAAATAAAAAAAATATTCTAATAATATTTGATTTAACTTCTAATTTTTATCTCAACTCAAAAAGAAAAAAAAAAAAAACCCTATATATCATTCATCACGAGTCTAACGAACTTTCGTTGATTCGATGCAATTAAAAGTTATGCTTTATATATATATATATATATATATTTATTTATTTATTTTGATTATATTACAAGTTTTCATAATCATGATCAGTTTCCTGCTAAGAGAAATAGTTTTTTTTCCCCGTACAATTTACGCATTACTTTTTATTTTATTTTTTTGGGGAGTGACGGATGATATAAATCGTTAATTTATGCGGATTAAAAACTATAATATATATTAGCTAGTTATAATAATAGCAACTTGCCAACTTATTTTGTCCTGAATTTAATTAATTAATTAATTAATTACTTTAATTCATGATTTGAGTTCATCATTTTAGAGCATACGCTAGCTACGTACGGGTCCATTATTCTTGTCGTTTACTTAAAGAAAACGAATTAGAAAATATATATATACGCTTCTGTTGTAACAACGAATTAAAAACAAAAAGGAAGAAGAGATAGGATAAGATTAAAAAATAAAAAAAGAACCAACTACCTCGTCACAGGGTGGGTTTTGAAGGACAGAGATATATATATATATATATAATATAATATAAATAATGCTAATATATTTTTTTATTTTATTCTCTTATTTTGACCATTCATATATTTAATTTTTTTTAATTTTTTTATTCTTAATAGTTAAGAAAATAACCATTAGTGTATTAATATATATTTTTTTTATTTTTTAAAAATGTTTAAATTATATGTTTAAAAAATATTTTTTTGTTCTTATATATTACCCTACTTAAAGAACAAATCAAGGGGTTGGAGTACGTAGTAATTACTGCTTCTCCACTTGCAATGGTTCTTTTGACTCAGAGAGGTCCCCCAGAGTGGCACCCAGCTTCACCTGAACTCAAGGAGTTCTTCTCTTGTCTTCAAATGACAAATTCTAAAATTTTATGTTTCTTTTGCATCATTTAATTATTAGCTAACTCAAAATTCTGATTCCTTTTAACCAACATCATATCTGTATGTTAGCATATGCACACGTGTCAGCAGATCGGGCCAATGGGAAAAAATGAAAAAAAATCTTTAACCGATAGATAGACACATTACAAGAATTGCTCCTACCTAAGTCTTTTCATGAATATTATAGATGGAGATTATATTATACAAAATATCCAGATATCTAGAGAAGTACTCCTACCTAAGTCCCTTCATGAATATCTGCAACTAGCTGTATGTTCTATAATGGAATCAAGAATGTTTATTACCTTGTTTTCAATATCTGAGAGGACATGATGATCGAATTGCATTACTAAAATGAAAGGTAAATGAAAATCTATATGTTCAATGAATCTAACAGCCTGTTAAGTTTTGATATGCAGCCACATATTAATGGAGTCATTGAGCATGTTAGATGTTCTCAAAGGTGTTACAACTTATTTGCTTACAATAGATGGACTACATTTTGTAAATCTCTTTATTTACTGAAGCGCGCATGTAATATAAGGTTGCTAACTGCTTGATCTGTTTCATATTTTCAAAAAGTCTGCATGCCAAGCAGCTGTTGCCCATTGTAAAGAAAAGGGGAAGAATATTTCAAAGTTGGCTCTGAAATATAGCCTGTCAAATAAAGACTTTTCATCTGTTTTGTTTGGAATGAACTGATCTATTGCATGGACAGGTAAGTTTCTGGGCTCAAGTATATGTGTGCCTTCTTGTTTGTTTTATAATTAATTCATGTAGATAAGTTTTCAGTTGATTCTACTCCTGGTAAAGTTTCATTGCAAAGATCGGATGGTCCACATCATTGCTACTTCTAACATAAAGCACAACAAACTCGTTAAGCACTCCCTTTTTAATGAATAAATTTTGAATCTGCAGTCTTTTCCCTCTTATAAGCCATAACTAAACTGTAGCGTCCTAAAGATCAGGTGCTCAAGCACTTTTGATGGTAAATATATCTTCATCTGAAATACCCATGCCATGTCCTTTAAACCAGGTTATATCTTACTATCAGGAGTATTGATTGCCATAATTCCTAATGTAATCTGTACAATCAGGACCAGCCAATTCAGTCTCAGATTCCTAATGAAATCTGCCAGCGTAGTTTTCGTTGGATATCTAAATCTACAGTTACCTTATCCCCATCTCACTCCACCATCTGGGCCTGCTTCTGCGTCTTACTTCCAATTGGAATCAATAAGCTTGATATGGTATTTATGTAATATTTGAACATAGTAGTTTTTGAACCTCCAGGTATAATCCATAACTGCTAAAGAGAACTTTTTGTGTATGTCAAACATGAAAATTAATTCAAGCACCTGTCAAACATGCACCTCCCTGACTAATAGAGAAGACCTTGTGCTGTATATGAATTAAGTAGTATTTTCTATTAAACAACGTTGAAATATCCCTTAAAAATCGTGCTCTTTTAACCGTTGATTAACTCATGGCATTTTGATGATCAGGCGGAGGAGAATGTTGCGGCTGCTATAGAAGTCATAACTGTTGGCAAAGATGAGGAAACACTGTTAGAGTTGAAGCTATCCTGAAGCCAGTGAAGAATTAGACATGGCCAAGCGGAATCCAACATTGATAACTACTACTTATGTGCATTGTTTTTTTGTTTGTTTTTGTTTTTTTAATGGGCATGTGAATTGGTCCATTAATAACAAGTTAATCCAATTGGGGATGAATTCTATTGTTGTGAGGCTTTACCTGTATAAGGGGAAATAATGTGCGTGTGGGTGAGCCCTAGGGCTCTAGCCCAACCAATGCATCGTGGCGAGTCAAGGGACCCGACCGACTTGGCTGGTGAGAGGGTCAACAAGTTAAGAGACTTGTGTCCGACCATTGTGTCGCCACGAGTAAGGAACTCGGCTTAGTCGATGGAGATGCTTGTCCGTGCTAAAAAAAAATCAACTCGGTTAGCGTAAATGACTTAAATCATAAAGTGAGGTGACAAACCTAAATTGCTTTGCCAGAGTGTAGTGAAGGTTGTCATGTTTCAACGATAAAGAAGATTCGGGTGCTTGCGATACCATGTAATTTATTCGGAGAGTTTTGGTTGTGGTAGTCGATTATTGCTTGACTGAAATCGGCCGAGCAAACTTGAACGAGCAAGTTGGTGAAACATGTTGAGCGAGCAAGTTGGTAGAGGACGTTGCTTGGGCCATGCAACTTGCGCTGCATGTGTGGTTGTTCCTTGTTCTCCATTACGTGTATTGTGGGCAAGTCAAACATTGGGTTGTTCCTTATTCTCCATCACGTGTAGCTACATGGCTTATGCATGGTGCACATTCCACATGTGTAGCACATGCTTAAACACTGGTTGTTAGCTGTTAGGAAGTTGCCCGCCAAGTGAGCGCATTAGTGCTAAACAATTTGTCCCGATGAAGTTATATTGGGACGTCAGGACGTTGCCCTGTAGGGACTACGTAGTCGGTGTTCCGCACCACAGGAAACAGTTTTGTTAGCATGAATAAAATTCACACAAATTCTGAGAGAGACAAACCAGGGAGTTTTAGTCGTTGTAGTCAATTTTTACTTTATTGAAAATTGCCTGCAATTGGTTGCAATTTCTTCTCTTCTCGCTCTTCTTCCTTCCTTTTTTTTTTTTTTTTTTATTACCAATAAGTAAATTTTGTTGTGTTGAACGCGGCCGACTAACTTCATTTTTTGGGCAGGGGATTTGTAGCCTGTGGTCTGTTGCTTGAGCAGTTGAGGCGAGTGGCTTTGTGCCCTAGCAAACTTGGGTGAGCAGAGTTGGGCGAGCTTGTTGGGCAAGTATGTTGGGCGAGCAGCTACTGGAGCAAGTTTGGGCGAGTAGCTTTGTCTGAGGGGTTGGTCGAGAACTAATTGGTCAATGAGGGGTTAGTGAAGCACGTTGCATGGGCCATGCAACATGCTGAGCCAAGTGGGTGGTTGGGATGTTCCTGTTTGTCAGTGAGGCTTGTGGCCGAAGTGCTTCCAGGCGACTTCAACTGTATGTGGGCGAGCAGTGCTCAGGCCAAGTCCCCGAGCACTTACACCTAGCAAGGTAATCGTGTTGTGGAGCACCTCATTGGTGACATAAGATGCCGGCTGGCAGAGTGTGGGTAGTCGAGTGGCCGACCCGATGAGTGGCCATTGCTGGATAGTTGAGTACTGGCTGGGGGCCACCTTGAGCCTCCCATGGTGGTCGGGGACCACCTCAAGAATAGCATAAGGCATTGACGATTCAAGTGGTGACAGTCGGCAGAGACAAGGAGCTCACGGCAATGCCGTGAGCTCGCCGTGCATGTTTCCTACACTTCGTGTGTGGCCAATGGCCCCGTCAGTTGGTCCAGGTGGTCAAAGACCACCCCTGTGTATGCAAAAGTTGTAAGCGGTCACTACGTGACTGCCGTCGTAGACATGGAGTCCACGACAGTGTCTTGAACTTGCCGTGCATGATGTGCATGGCCAACAACCGCCACCAATCGGTTGGGGTGGTCGGGAACCACCTTAAGAAAGGCAGACAGTGCCGGCAAGCCACTGGATGGTCGTTAGCAGCCCAGAGAAATGTGTCAAGGATTTAGGCACTATGCATTTAAGTGCACAGTATTTACCCACCAGTGCATATGCTATGTGCATGTGTGGTCATTCTCCCACCTCCAACGTAGAAAGTGAATCTGATCCCATAGATAACGTCATTGTTGATACATAAAAAATTGTATAACAAACCAGAAGGGGAGAAAGAGTCATTCTCAGCTCGCTAGGACTATTCGGGCCTCGATAAGTGTGGTCTGATGCCCTTGGCAGTGGTCCGGTGCGGTTGTATGGTGTCGATGCGTACATCCATGACGGTCTATAGAAAACAAATGCAAGGAAAGTAATTGATTGAGACATAGAGATTTACGTGTTTGACATAATGTCTATGTCCATGGGCGTTTGGGTGGGAGAGAAATTCATTATAATATGCTTATTTACAGCCTCTCATAATCTCTAATTTCTCATTGTACAATGGAGATTTTGAATACATTTGCTAGAGAAGACCCCCTGCTAGAGCTCCCATTCAAGAGGTTGAAGAAGAAGTCGAAGTTCCCAAGTCGTCTGACCGTTTGCTTTTTATCTAATCCTCTTCTCGCATGCGCCTCTATAGTGGTGAGGGAAGTCCGCTTTGCGTGTCTGACCACCTCTCCCTTTCCCAATTTCTTCTGACACACTCTTCTCCCTTACCTTCATGCTTTTCCTTTTGTCTCTTAGTGGTGGTCTGGACCTGATCTTGGGCCTAGATATTTTATCCTCTTCACAACGAGTAGATCAATCAATTTGGTTTGAAGCCAGATTGAGTAAAACGATATATGCAATTGTATGTATTGGTGCATCTTTTTGGTTCTTCACTTTCAGTATTACTTCTTTTGTATAATCTTTTTATGTATGTTGTAGTTTTTATCTTATAATTATAAAGGTGTACTACCTTTAGTTTTACGTGTGAAACCACACCTATTTACATTTGTGCAAACAAACGGAAAGAACGTTGTTGTTTGATATAGAGTTAATACACATTGTTTGCATGTCTGACCACCTCTCCCTTTTATAATTACTTCTGACACTACCCCTTTGCCTTCTGACACACTCTTCTCCCTTACCTTCATGCTTTTCCTTTTGTCTGTTAGTGGTGGTCTGGTGGGCCGGACCTGGTCTTGGGCCTAGATATTTTATTCTCTTCACAACAAGTAGATCAATCAATTTGGTTTGAAGCCCCATTGAGTAAAACGATATATGCAATTGTATGTATTGGTGCATCTTTTTGGGTTCTTCACTTTCAGTATTACTTCTTTTGTATAATCTTTTTATATATGTAGCAGTTTTTATCTTATAATTATAAAGGTGTACTACCTCTAGTTTTAAGTGTGAAACCACGCCTATTTACATTTGCGCAAACAAACGGAAAGAACGTTGTTGTTTGATATAGAGTTAATACACGAGTAATGTTAGATACAGTCATATGTTATAAAAACATCATACATTTTTTAAAAAAGTGTGAGGTCTAACATTAAAAAAATAATTTTTTATTCGAATTTCATATTTATTCAATTTTTTTTTAAAAAAATATACGACGTTTATGCACTTTATGACTGCAATTATCATTTCTTTAATATATTCAGTTGAAGCTTACAGACATAGAGGATAAAAATAAGTAAGATCTAGGGTGTAAAAAAGAATCGGTGAATCGGACTACACCAACCAGTACCCATTTTATTTTTATTAAAATCGGTCAGGTTCTGGTTTTTCTTTTTCTAAAACCGAATCGGACCGATTCATATATATATATATTATATTTTTTTATATTGTATATAATTTTTATATATAATATATAATTATATATAAAATATTTTTGTATTATATGATAAATTACTAACTAATATAATATTAAATTTTAAAATCTTATATCACTATATATTATAATATACTACAATATATTACTATATTATATATTATAATATATCACTATAGTTTATAATATAATATATCATTATAGTCTATAATACAATTATAATATATTACAATATATTATCACTATAGTATTATATACTATAATATACTATTATATATATAATATAGTATATTAAAATCGAAAAATCCAACCGGACCGGAACTGATAAAACCGGAAGTACTGGTTTAGGGGATAACCGGTGTGAAATCGATTTTTAAAAATACAAAACTAATACATACCGATTCGGTTCTAAATTTTATCCAGAACTGGACTAAACCGGATCGGTTACCTCCCAAGTAATATCTATAAGGTGCTCCGCTGCCGTCCAGACTAAATAATTAGAAAGTTGAAGCGATAGCACAAAAGACACAGATTCCTATATTAATATTAAGAGTAGTGCTACAGACAGGCACAAATATGTGCCTGCCCGCGAACCCCACTAACACGTCAGCTATTATATATATATTTTTTATAGAAGTCAGCTAATATATTAAAAAAAATAAAAAAGGAAGAAAATGAAGAAAAAAGAGGGAAAAAGCAGGAAGAAGCAGCTTTTTGTTCTCCAATTTAGTTTTGGGCACAGGTCCTTGGGGTATTTTCACCCTCTTCTACTTGCAAAAGTGGAAGAAGTTTTTTCATTACAGCGGAAGAAACGAAGTTCCAGAAAATGAAACGCAATAGATTTCATAAATCAGATGAGTTGACAGATCTTTCATAAATTTCATTCCAACAAATTTCAATTTTTTCCTTGGCGTCAGATCTTTCTGTATGAGTCTCTTGTAGGCATAAATCAAATGAAACTCGCATAAATCAGATGAATCTCTGGAGGTTTCAAAGTGTTAGATTTTGGGATTTCAGACTTTCAGGAGAAGGTAACAATGAACTTGATTATGGGGAAGGCGACAACAAACTTGATTTGAAAAAGAAATCAAAATTTTTTTTCTCAGGCACTAGATGACTCTTCGAAACGGGGAAGAATTTTTTCTTCTGTTTATCTTTTCTATGACTTTGGTACTGGTAAGAGGAGATGAAATAGCACAAAGCGAGTGCCTAGGAGAGACACCGAGTAGGGGGAGAGAAACAAAATCATAAAATGTAAAACGCATCATTTGAAGAAGCCGAACTCCCCATTTTACAAGTTTCTAAACACACTGTTTTATTTTCTCCAAAATGGTGCGTCTCTCTCCACATTAGATGTCGTCCGCGGATAGGCCCCAATTTGTGCCTGCGTTTAGACTTTTTCTAATATTAATTATATACACAAAAGACACATATATACACATTCAGAGAACGCTCTATATAGGACATGTATACAAACCAATCAAATATAGAATAATGTTTAGAAAAATAAAGACAGCGATCGTTTCAACTTTCTAATTATTTTGTCCGGACGGCAGCGGATCAAACATATGGTTCATTTCACATTTCTTGTTGTATCTCTAATTTAATTTAGATGTATCCTTGAATATTAAAACAAATTATTAATTAAAAGATAAGCCAAACTAATATTATTTACTTCTGTAGTGGCGATATCTCTCTGCAATCAGGCCGTGAACTATGAACTCAGTTCTAGAATTTATAATAATATATATAATGTTATACACCAAATTAAAATATTAATTTTTACATTATATTCTTATTTAAAAATAATTCCTATCGTTTTGCAAAGTAAAATTACTGATTAAGATTTTATACTACATTTTCAACTAATAACCGACTTAATTTTTATTAGAAAATTTTTTATTTAGAGAAGATTCATCAAATCTAGTTTTACAAGACGTGCTTTAGACTCTTGGGGCTTTGGAGACATAATCGTTCTCAGTTATTATTAGATATTCTTAAATTCTATTTTTTCTCTCTCATTTTTTAAAATCTAATCAAACGTCTTAACTCAAACTATTTTATTATTATTTACAAATATCGTGATATATTCTTAGTATCCAAATAAGTTATAGAAGCAATTATAATCACCATTATCAATAAAGTTATATAAGTAATCTACTCATTTGGAAAAAAAAGTGGGCCCTTACCTCTACAAACTATAAAGGATTATACGAAATTTTTTTTATGGATACTTGAAAATTATATTTTTACTATTTATAATTTTTACATTATATAATAAATTAATAATGACAAAAAAGAAATATATTCTCAAAAGAGACTACCTCAAATAATTATAATTATTATGTAGGATACTTTCAAAACTAAAAATGACATAATATATATTTAATATTTTTGATATTTTTATTGAGTTAATTAATTTTTTTTAATTAGATTTTTTTTTTCTATTTAAAAAAATTTACTTAATATTTATTTTGGGAACTTCTTCTACTCGGGGTCTCACGTAATTGCCTAAATGGAAGAGACGGCCCTGAATTATAAACACAACTAGCATGGCCAGGGTCAACAACGACTTCAGCTAGAAAACACCTACGCAAGCAAAGTCGAGTCAAGACTTTAATTTTTTACGAGCTGAACAAGTCTTCTGGGAAGCTTAAAAAGGACTTCCATGCAGTTCCACTTCTTAATCCTTTCAAATTACAGTTTGGAATATCTCAAACCCAGCCTCCTTCCGAGCTCCGATCATGGTTGGCTTCAACTTCATGAAAATCAAACATTTCCTGTTTCCAAATCCCCCCGTCCTCTTTTATCTCTTCATGCTCACCAATCTCTTCTCACTTGTATTCCCTTTTACAAGTACCACATCCTTCAACTTCCCCAGTTTCAATCCTTTAGATAAAAAAAACATATCATATGACAGAGCTTTCCCCGAGAAAAAAGTTATCCACCTCACCGACATTCATGACCAACCATCGACCGTGGGTCGCGCTACATATTCCAGTCCAATGCACCTTTGGGACAATGCCTCAACAAACCTCGCAGATTTCACTACCCATTTTTCTTTTGTCATCGCCGGTACGCCAAATAAACCTACATATGCAGACGGGCTTGCGTTCTTCCTAGCACCTGTTTATTCACAGATTCTCGATTCAAATTATAGTGGTGGGACCTTGGGTCTTACTTCCATTGATCTGGCACTAAACTCGACGAAAAATTATTTTGTCGCAGTGGAGTTTGATATCTTTAAAAATGAATGGGATCCGCAGGGCGAACATGTTGGTATTGACATCAAGTCCATGGAATCTGTTGCTAATGCGTCGTGGAATAGTAGTATCTCGATTAGAGACGGGGAAAAAAAATGAAGCTTGGATTAGTTATAATTCTACATCTTATAATTTGAGTGTTGGCTTTACTGGTCTTGAAAACAATGTCACTGTATGGCAGTTCCTTTCTTTTAATGTTGACTTGAGAAAACACCTACCTGAAAAAGTCACTTTTCGATTCTCAGCCGCAACAGGAAATTCTTCTGCAGTGCATACCATATGCTCGTGGAATTTCAGTTCCAGTTTGCAAATTGATGATACCAAAACTAACAAGAAGTTAGGATTAGCCGTGGGGTTGGGAGCTGGTGGATTGATTTTGGTTGCTGCGTTGGCTTCGGTTCTGTTGGTCTTGTGGAAGAAGAATGGGAGGGATAAAGAAGATGATCGTGCCTTTGCTGAGTACATGGACGGCGAATTCCAAAAGGGAACATGGCCAAAAAGGTTCTCATTCAGGGAATTAACTCGTGCCACGAATAATTTTAGGGATGAAGAGAAGCTAGGCCAGGGAGGATTTGGTGGCGTTTATAAAGGATTTTTAAGAGACTCAAATATCTTCGTTGCTATTAAGAGGGTATCAAAAGAAGCAGGGGATGAAGGAGTATGCAGCAGAAGTAAAAATCATCAGTCGATTGAGACATAGGAATTTGGTGCAACTCATTGGTTGGTGCCACGAAAGAAGAGAACTCCTACTTGTTTATGAGTTCATGCCGAATGGAAGCTTAGATTCTCATCTTTTTAAAGAAGAAAGCTTGTTGACTTGGGATGCGAGGTACAAAATAGCTCAAGGCCTGGCATCTTCCTTGCTTTATCTGCACGAAGGATGGGAACAATGTGTGGTGCATAGGGACATAAAATCTAGCAACATTATGCTTGATTCAAACTTCAATGCTAAACTTGGGGATTTTGGCCTAGCTAGGCTTGTGGACCATGCCAAAGGGTCACAAACTACTGTTTTGGCTGGCACCTTTGGCTACATGGCTCCTGAATGTGTCACCACTGGCAAGGCGAGCAGGGAATCAGATGTGTATAGTTTTGGAATTGTAGCTCTGGAGATAGCTTGTGGAAGGAAACCAATCAACCCCAAGGCCCCTGAAGATCAAGTTGTCATGGTGGAGTGGGTTTGGGAGCTTTATGGAAAAGGAGAGGTGCTTGGAGCAGCTGACCCAAGGTTGGGTGGAGACTTTGATGGGGAGCAAATGGAGCGCTTGATAATTGTTGGGATGTGGTGTGCTCACCCTGATCGCAACCTTAGGCCCTCAATTAAGCAAGCAATTCATGTTTTCAACTTTGAAGCTCCATTGCCTGTTCTCCCCTCGAGTATTCCCGGCCCAGCATATCTTCCTCCAACAGTGAATAGATCTTCATTGCGACTTTCGATGTCCGATGCTGCTACCGGTTCTGAGGGCGGAAAAACCCGATATTCAAGCTATAGTCAGAACACTAATTCCTCACAGTTCACCTCATCTTCTACGGCAGAGGCATCACTTCTGCATTCGTGCTAAGTTGGTTAGAGGTAAATTTAAATGTATTTTTAGATTCTAATTCAGTTCAATTTTTCTCCTAGTACGTCGTTTTTTTGTCACTTCTTCATACATCTACTCTGTAAATATGTACATGTGCTTTCTTCCTGTGATTTACGTATTATATTGTGCTTGTACAAACAACCTAATAGCCCCAAACTGCGCACCTCGGATGGATCGAATTGACATCGTTTCAAGGGAAAGAATGTGTTATCACATCATTCCATCATTAGTAAGAGCATACTTTTTTATATGAAGTAGTTTTGGGATTAGCTTCAGCATTTTATATTATGTAAGCCATTGGAAGTCTCATCGATTCAGCTTTAAATGCGTGGTCATAGAGCGAAAATGAATCATTGCTCAGCCCAAAGAGGCGAAGACTACACAATCGAATAAACCGCAAATTGATGCGAATACTTATGTAATAGAATCATATAATAAAACAAAGGGGGGCTCTACAGCCACCGCTTCCAGTCCTGCTGGGAGCCACTAAGAGCACTCTTATTGAATTAGTTAAAAGGTAAATTTAATGAGTATTTAACTATTAAAGAGTAAAATATACTCACATTAGATTAGTCAAATTTCAAATATTTAGAATTTAGCTACAGTGACTTTAAAAAGTTTTTTCAAATTTAAAGGTTACTGTACATATATCAAATACATATTTAATTAATTATTTCTCTCTCCCTTTCTTTATATCACATATTTTATCACAATTAATATATTAATTTGACTTAGTGATATATTAATTTAATCAGAACATGATTATTAATTAACATATAATAAGTAGAATAGTAAAATATGATAAAATTAAATAAATTAATAATTAAAAAAAATTAAATATTTTTGAAATTATTAATTATTCATTACTATATAATGAATAAATGTATAATCTAATGTAGAGATTTAATGTAAATAACTAAAATCAAATTCATCTTATATTATTTTATTATTATATAATGAAAAAATAGATATTCCAATGTAGAGATTTAAATGAATGGAATAGTCAAAAGTTAAATTTCTCTTACATTCATCAAAATTGTCCTTTAACTTTGGCTAATCCAATAAGAGTGCTCTAATAGTGTAAAATGTTGTATTTTTGTATTTTATTTTTTTATACATGTATTTTTTTAACATTATAAAATATTTAAAAATAAATAAAAAAATTATAATATTATTAAAAAATACTTACTTAATCACTAAATAAAAAATATATATATTAAAAAAAATATAACGGGACTGGAACTGAGAGCAGTGAGAGTAGCTTTTTCCTAAAACAAAATAGAATATCACGTGTCTATATTCCGAGAATGTATAATAATTACTCAAAAGAGTATATGTTAATTTTAATCCGAAAAAATAAAAGTCAATCGATCTAAATTCTTGCTAAAAAGATGCTCACAAATTGTCTACGATATCCATGAAACAAGTAACAATAGATACACATATTTTTATACAAGTATGTTTTAAAATAAAGATATTTTAATAAAATGATTATACTTTATAAATTATTTTATAAAATTGTCAATTGTTTAAAATATGATTGTGTAAATTAGGGTTTGTTTATCCGTTTCTTATTTCTTAATGAATAATTCTACATATAGTCGTGAAGTATATAAACGACACGTAATCGCTTTGAAAAAGAGTGTAGTCCATTATTAATTTTTTTTTCCATGTGGGTCTAATGTTTTATTCATCATTTTTAAAACGATTACGTAGTGGTTGCACAATTCACGATTACAAATATCTTTTCTCTTTGTTAATTAAGAGTTTACCACGTAAACGGCCATGTTCTATCTACTGATTAAACAAACTAAAGAGGCAGATTTGTTAATTGTAATTAGAATGGCCATAAGTTTTTCTATAATTAAGTACACTTCTTAAGAACTTGAGAACCCCTCTCTCTAAATAATAATAATAATAAAAAAAAGCATTTTGAAGACAAAAAAAAAAAAAATAGACTTTTTTCAAAGAGTAATGCTATGGATCAGCTGTCGATCAGTCGACGGCTGATTCGTAGCACACCTTACGTGTCATGATTTAACCATCTTTTATTTATTTATTTATTTATTTATAATTTCTCACCCGTTTCTCCCCTCTTCTTCCCGTTTCTCTCCTCATATGTGTCCTTGTCGCACACCAGATTTGCCGTCGTCGTCGATTTGGCCTCCCACTGCAACCACCGACCACCACCACCGAGCCCGTCCTCCTCCCCTAGCTCGAGCATGTAGCTCCTCCGCACGCACGCACGCCCGTAGCCCAACCCCACGCACCCATGTCGCGGCTCACATTCCGCCACCTACAGCCGCGTGTCGCCGCCCACAAGCACGTCGGACATCCACCCCTCGGCCATACCCTCATTTCCCAACCCACACCGACTGCCCACATCGACCGTTTCTCTCTCCTTCACGGCCAAATCTACACCGTCGGCCGCCATCTCGACAATTGACGATACGTCGGTAGTCGTCACCTCCTCGACAATCAACGCCCGAGGATGGGCGAGGGGGTGAGGCCCTGGGCGACATGGGTTTGGGGAGAGAGAGTAAAAATAAAATTTGAAATAAGAGGGAAGCGGGTTTTGTTGGGGGTGTTTTTGGTCATTTCACTATGGTGTGTTTTGGATGATCCCAAACAGTGGGCTGATGACAATACTTTTCCTTTTCAAAAAGCCTTTACCTATCAATTAACAACAACTGTTTTTTTCTCTCTCTCTCTCTCTCTCTCTCTCGCAAGAAGACTACTATTTTATTGATGAAAATAGAAAACTAGTACATCATAAGTTGTTTGACAGAAATTTAATTATGTAGAGGTGGATCTTTTCTACTATGAAAGGACAACAGAGAATGGAGAATTTGGATTAAAGAGATATTGCCGTAAGCTTGCATTGTCACTGTCCATTGTGCCAAGTTGTGTACGCATCGATTCAATAAACGATGTATTTTCTTAACTTTTCATTTTTTGAAAAAAGTAAGATGATGGTCGCCCGTGATTGGAATCATATGGTGGTGCGTGAATCCCCTTCCAATAGCATTTTTTGCAAACCCAATCCTTTTGCTTCCGTAACTATTTCAGATATTTCAGATATATAGTTTTAAATCAATAATAAAAATTGTAAGTTCACTTTATATATAAATATATATCTTATTTGAAATTCTCGAATTCGAACTTATATATAGTACTGTGAGAGATTTTTTTTTCAAGTGGAATGTACAATATATACTCCTTTGCTAATAAAAAGTTAAAATTATAAGGTAAGTCTTGCAAACTAATATTTACAGCTAGCTTCGTGATATCTCTTCAATCACATGAAAATCAAATCAGTCTTAAAATAATATTTTTAATAAAGTTGACCTAGCATTTTTCTTAACTAAAACAAACTTAAAACCATGGTTGTCTTAGGTGCTGTTTGAATAGATCCAAGTCCTGCCAAATCTCAATTTAATGTTTTTAAATTTTAAAATAATAATAATATTAAAAAATAATATTTTAATAATATTTTATTCATTTTTTACATAAAATCGTCTCATTTCAACTACTATCCAAACAACACCTAAGAGAAATACTAATTGCAATCATAAAGTGTCGCAAGCGCTGCCATATGTTTTTAAAAGAAAAATGATACTATGTTTCTTGAGTTTGCTCCTTCAATTTGATCGTTTATGTATTTTATTTTATTTTATTTTATTTTTCAATATTTTTTTACTTAATGGTTAATGAAATAACTAGTAATCTATTGGTTTTTTTTTAAATGTTTAAACATGTTTACAAAATGTTTGAAATAAAAAGTAAAAAAAAAAAATGCAATTTGCACTAGAGGCACACCAAATGGACAAACTTGGATGGCATAATAACACTACCATTTTTTAAAATAAAGTGAATATATAAAATTCACATGAAAAAATTATTTTTTTAATAATATATTTTTTATTTTAAGAAAATATACGCAACACTGAGCATCATCAATGGATTAGCCAAACTTGAAGGACACTTTTGATGAATGTGAGATGAATTTACCTTTTGACTATTCCATTTACATAAGTCTTCACATTGAAATAACTATTTTTTTTATATAATAATAAAATAATATAAGATGAATTTGACTTTAGCTATTCACATCAAATTCTTACATTGAATTATCCATTATATAGTAATGAGTAATTAATAACTAAAAAAATCTTTAATTTTTTTCATTATTAATTTATTTTATTATCATATTTTACAATTATACCTATTATATGTAAATTAGTAATCGTATTCTAAACAAAAAAGAGAAGGTCTGGAACCATGCATTAATGGTTACTTAGAAAATATAGACATTTACTTGAAAGTAGTTAATTTACTTGAAGCCGTGCCCCCAAATATCACCTGGTGATATTATTTTCGTTAACTTGAAAATAGACATGAAAATAAAAAGAGAAATAAATGATAAAATATACATTTGGTATATCTACGTTTGGTGGAGTTAAAGTCTAAATATTTAAATTTTAGCTAAATCATTGTGATTATATTTTTTGGGTCTAATAACTACTTTTACGCAGCATAAATGTACGCAATATTAATCATGAATTAACTCTATATCAAACGGCAACGAGTCTTTCCGTTTGTTTGCATAAATCTAGGTAGGCGCGGCTTCACGCGTAAAACTAGAGGTAGCACACCTTTAAAATTATAAGAGCGTTAGCAGTTTGACTAAAGTTTAAATAGGAAATTTATTTTTATAAATTTAATTAATTAAATACCAAATAATAACTTTTTTAAAACTATCATTATTCTATTAAAATATTAATTTTAAAATTTTCATTTATTTTAATTCTAATTATAATTAGAATAAGAAAGATTTATTAGAAAACAACTTATAACACGACTTTCTATCGATTCAATCGTAGGAAAATTCTACGAATTAAAATCCCAGGAAAAATTCAAATCTAGGAAAATTCAAAGAAAATTAAATTGTAGGAAAAACTATAATGAAAAATTCAAATCGGGGGGAACCCATTAACTTAGTATATTACTGTGTCACTTTCTTTCTCTAGCTGGCCAGCGAAAATAAGAGTAATTTTTTTAGTTAGTATATTACTGTGTCACTGGTGTAATTTTTTATGCCCAAGATTTGGCCAGCAACTTGGGTGGCCAAATCTTGGGCTGGTTAGATTTGATCAGTAAAAATAATTTTAGTTAAAAATTATTGTAGATATATTGAGTCTATTATAATCAGTTTTTATGCAACTTAAGTTGATTCCATTACTAGCAAAGGGGATAGATGCCCAACAAGAATCTTCGTGCAAACTTTATAAAAAACATAATAGAGATTGATGGGATGAAACTTGTCAAACTCCTTTGGGTTGTCCACCTTTTGAATTAAGACCAAAACAGATGTAGCAAAAAATTTCGGAATGAGGGATTCTTTGAAGAATTCATGCACCGCCTCTACCACATCTATACTCACAATATCCCAACAAGATTTATAGAAACCCAAACCAAAGCCGTCCGGGCCGAGACTGCTATCACTTGGAATGGAGAGTATGGCAGCTTTAACTTCTTGGATCGAATGAAGCTTTAGAAAACCAGAGTTATCAGCATCCGAAAGCCTTGAAGAAAATTGAGTTGGCTTCCCCTTGTTCTAGCCATGATTGTTTTGCTTGTTGGGCTAACCTGGTTTCTTCCTGGCTCATCCAAGTATCTAGTTCCATTTTTGTCCCATGAAAATCAAGCTTCATGTCTTCCGTGAAATCTTCTTGTAACTTAGCTTCTAGCAAAATGGCCTTCTCTTCAAGTCATTTGATGTGATCTATAGTCCACCCAAACACTTCTTTGTTCCACACACAGAGGTTTCCTTTAAAGGTTTTTAATTTTGAGGCTAGCTGAACCATACCATGCCCATGAGCTTCCTTGTCCCAAGCCGAGCACACATAGTCCCCAAAAGAAGGATGGCTAGTCCACATTTGTTGGAATTTGAAAAGGGGAAAGCCATATTTTGTTGAGCATTGTACAATGGCTACAACCAAAGGGGAGTGATCGGAGGTTGTTCTAGGAAGATAAAGAAGGGATACCATTTGAAAAGCCAAGTTCCATGAGGAGTTGACCAATTATCTATCTAGCTATGCCTAACTCCGAGCAGTTCCAAGGTGGCCATTACACCATGAAAGCTTATTCCCTTCACTATTCACCTCCGATAGCCCCGCATCATCAATAAAGTTATTGAAATCCTCCATTGTTGTCACTGACTTGGGTCTTCCACCTCTGCGTTCACCATCCCTACGAATAATATTAAAGTCACTCAGCACAATCCATGGGGCTGAAATACGATTAATTCCAAGCAAATCTGACCACACCTCCTACGTTCTCCATATAGGCATTTAGCGTAAACACTAGTAATGAGCACTTGCTGAGATCCCACCTTACAAGAATGGAAATGGACTGTTTATTCACACCTACCAGCGAAACATTTATCCCTTTATCCCAAAGCAACCAGAGCTTTCCACCACTCACTTCATTGGAAACACATCCCTCCAAGCATAGCCAATTTTGTAGTCTAACCACATGGATGTCAACGCTGAAAGGTTTGGCTATTGCCACTATGCTTGGCTTAAATTTCCTAACCAGTTTAAAAAGTCTTCTCTTAGAGGTACCGAGACCTCTTAAATTCTAGTAGATGATTGGATTCATCATAAATTCATTCTAAGAGGCTTGCTTTTGGCCCTGGAAGAGCTTCGAACTTTAGACCCCACTTCCCTCACAGTATCAGGACGATCATCATCAGCATCCGAGAGGATTTTTTTTTGTCTTTGTACGTGCTTTGGGACCGTTTCCATCTCTAGCTTTTATTGGGACCCTAAGTCTTCAGGAGCTAAAGCCTCATGCTCATAAGACATTACCATCAAACCAATCTCAGCCATAAGTACTTCCTTTGTTCTCTCTATCATTCTCTCTTCACGAGTCACATAACTATTAATTTGAGGAGCATCTAAATGTTCCTCCACAATGGCCTCTATGTTATACTCTTCCTGCACCTCCCGAAACACTCTAACATCATTCTGTATCTCTCATTCCTCCACTCGCACAACATTTTCATTTCTAGCAACTTCTCATTTCATCAACGTTAAACTCTGATGGTTACTTTCCCTCAAAACACAAATACTCTCCACCTTTACATTAAATACAGGCATAGGAATTACCTGTGGTTCTTCCACAATTTGTGTTGCCTTCACCTCCAGGTTTTTCGGAACCCATTGCTACTTTGGTTTTCCCCCTTCAGCATTTTTCTTACAAGTGGAGACATTATGGCCCTGCATTTGACAATTGCAGCAATAGGCAGGTAGCGTTTCATAAGAAATTTCTTGGAAGCGACTTCCTTCTTTTCTTGGTACTCCAATCCAGAAACCTTTAATATGAACAGAGGTTGCATTCATCTCAACACACACAAGCGCACCATCCATTCTGGTAGCACAGCGTGTAGCATTATCTCACCTAATGAACCGACCTATCGTTAGATTTCGTAGGAAAGCTTCATGATAATAGTTTGGTGGCAAACTCGGAAGAACAATCTAGACTAGAACCAAAGATGGTTCGTGCTCCTCATTGAACAGGGTAGACCATTGAAACACACGGTAAAGGACACCCTCCACATCACAAGTTTCACGAGAGAAAGCCTTGAAGAAATTCTTTGCATTTGAAAACCTAAGGAACACATTCCGTGGTTTCCGCATGCTAGAGACCACGGGTTGGGATTGAAGGCTCCAATGGTTCCGAACAAAAGCTCGTATGACATCCAACGATGGCCTTTGGTGAAGGAACTTCAACACAAGAGAGTATCTAAATGGCAAAGCAGAGCTGAGTATTTCTTCCTTGGAGAAACTGACATACATTTCTCCCTCCAGGACCTTAGGCAGCCTCAAAGGAACATCAACTTCTGGGAAAGGCGTTGGCATCTGACAGACCATATCCACGAATGATCATGGCCGGGCAGGCCGGGCCAGATTGCCCAAGATGGCCCGGCGGCAGCCATCAGTGACGTTTATCCTAGGCAGAAGCATCTTTGAGAACATAAGCCTCACTCAGGAGATGATCCATAGTATCAATAAACCAGCTCGAGGTGGAAATGTGGTGTTAAAATTAGATATGGCTAAGGCATACGATAGTGTTGGTTGGAATTTGTTACATCACGTTTTATCTGCTTTTGGTTGTTTTGAACATATATGTCATCTTCAAACAATGTATTTCTTCGCCATGATTCTTAGTGGTAATGAGTGGAACTCCAAAAGGTTTCTTCCAAAGAGGTTGGGGCTTACGTCAAGGGGATCATTTTCCCCGTACCTCTTTATCGTGATGGAAGAAGTCTTTTCCAGGCTCTTAAAAAAAGAATTCGAGGAGAAAAAAAATAACGCCTTTCCACCACCCGCGCGATGCACCGCTTATCTCCCACCTTTTGTATGCAAATGATATTGTGCTCTTTGTAAATGGTAGCAAAGCATCAGTAAGAGCCATTGCTAGAACGTTGGAGATATATGAAACATGGTTTGGCCAGAAGGTGAATAAAGACAAGTCCTCTATCATATTTTCAAAGCATATCACGGCTGCTAGAAAAAGATCCCTGCTTCGTATTACCGGTTTCTATGAGGAAACCCTTCCTTTTAAATATGTGGGTGTTCCAATTATTTGTGGAAGACTAAAATTGGTTCACTTGGATGAAGTAGTTGGAAAGATTCAGGAGAGGATTGATGGTTGGAAGGCAAGACTCCTCTCCAACGGGGCGAGACTTCTTCTTATTAAGCATGTCCTTGGCAGCATTCCTATCCATTTACTCTCCATTTTGCAAGTGCCAAAATCGGTTATAGTATCTCTTAATAGATGCTTTGGAAATTTCTTTTGGGGGATGAAGGAAGGCAAACCAAAGAAACATTGGAGAGCTTGGGATGGGAGGTGTAAACCCGTGCAAGAAGGTGAAGCTGGGATTCGTAACATTGCTGAAACTCAGAAAGAACTACACATGAAATTCGCTTGGAAGATTCTAACGGAGAATTCCCAATGGTCAAGGTTCTTCAAAGCAAAATATGTGAAGTAAAACCATATATCTCTGGTGAATCAAACAAAAGGCACAAAATTTTGGAAAATGGTTATTAAAAGCATGTCAGGTATCATTGAACATTCAAAATGGAAAGTAAAAAATGGGGAGTTGTCCTTCTGGAATGATAAGTGGTTGAGCGAGGATGCACTTGGGAAGCTTCTACCTATTAACGGCTCCCATAGGCTTCAAGTGAAGGAATGTTTCTTGGAGTCGGGTTGTGATTTAGACATGCTTAACAGTCTAGTGGGGTCGGTAAAAGCAGAGGAAATAACAAATCTGTTCAGTAAAAGAAAGGAAGGGGAGGACATTTTGGTGTGGACTATCAAGGAGGATGGGAAATTCTCCACCCGAAGTGCTTTTGAGTGTATTCGTGTTAAAACCTCAAAACAAACATGGGCTGCCTGGATATGGCATGCAAGTCTACCAAACAATATTGTGACAACCATGTGGAAGGCTATGAACAATGCTCTAAGTGTGGATGACAAAATTCGGAAAGTTGGAATCCCAGTGGTATCGCGGTGCAACTATTTCGCTCAAAGGGCATATGAGGATCAAAGCCATGTGCTTGCGACAGGAGAAGTAGCTCAACTCATTTGGTCGAGATGTGTGGCGTTCGTAGGAATGAATCATGTACCAACTAGGAGCTGGCGGGACACAGTCAAAGCTTGGTTTACCAAGGCAACAAAATCGTCAACAATGGGGCAGCTTATTGGTATAATCCCTTCCATTTGAACATGGAAACTCTGGACCAAGCGTTGCAAAGTGCGGATGGAAGATGTGGCGGAATCAGCTGAGGATATTTGGCGTAGCTTGAATTATTGGATTGCCAAAGTTGCAGGAAAGCTTAAGTCCAAAAAACCTTTGACAAGTCGTGATGTACATGTGCTTGAAGACATGAAAATCCCCTATAATCTGATAACAAGGAAGCTTGCTTAGGTAGTTAGATGGCTGAGACCGCAACATGGTTGGTTTAAACTAAATGTAGACGGGAGCTCCCGAGGGAATCCAGGACAATCGGGGGCTGGTGGTGTGATTCGAAATGATCAAGGAAAATTGGTGATGGTCTTTTCGGAGTCTCTGGGTCAAGGCACAAGCCATTATGCAGAATGCTTGGCACTCCTTCATGGGGTATGCTTTCTAAAGAACTTATGCATCACAAGGGTTGAAATAGAAATGGACTCGTTGGTTGTAGTAAACTAGCTAAAATCTTCCTCTTGTGGAGTTTGGTATCTTGAGGAGTATTGGGATGAGATTCAAGCTACTCTTCGACAGATTCAAGTTACTTTCCGACATATTTTCAGACAAGGTAATGCACCTGTAGATTTTCTTGCTCAAATAGGATCCAAAGGCTCCTCATACAGATGGACGTCTTATAGGAACATACCGCATCTTCTCAAAGGATTGTTGCATACTTTGGGACTTCCCTATATTAGACAAATTGGTTAGATAGGATGTTGTTTCTTTCTTTTATGTTATGTTTATCTTGAATGTTGTAATCATGTTTTTCCCTCCACCAAAAAGTGAGGTTTATCAATAAATTTTTAGAGATGCCGCCCTCGTTTATATATATTAAAAAAAAAAAATTGATGCCACTACTAGTACTCTAAAACAAGTAAAAGAGCTCACTTTTTCCCATTCAAAACCTTTTTTTTTCTCCCTTCTCTCTAGAAAATCAAAAGTCCCAACCTATTTTCCTTTTAAGGGAAGGCCTCCTCCTTCCTCTCATATTCCTCCAAGGTATTTTTTCTTTTCTTTATATTTTTTTCTACCAGGCTAAAAAATGATTGATCTACTATCCTTCGATCATCTGAAGACTACACACGCTATACTTGAGGCATTCTACGTACATGCATTATAATCTAAAAAAGAGCCCAGAACTCATTACAAGAAAACTGTTTAAATGTGCCCAGTTATTTCTTATGAAAATTACTATTTCATATGAAAATGAGTATATTTTCATTGTAAATAATTCGTCACAAATATTTATTTTTCTTGTAGTGATATATATGTATACTTCATCTATCATCGGATCAATGCATGAGGCTCATGTGCTGCCCACATAACGTGTAAGCTCTACACGCAATTTCAGTAGATTTCTAGTCTCAAGTCTTCAAAATGCACACCATCACAGTACTCCATTAATCCTGCCTCATGTGCCGGTATGGTATAGTTGCTGATCTTCTTTAGGTGTTGTTGAGGATCAAGTTTTTTGGGTTCTAGTTATCTAATAATGTTCATACTTTCTCCCAATGAAAACATATATAGAAGTAGTGAAAGTGAAGAACCCAAAAAGATGCACCATAACATACGATTGCAGTATCGTTTTACTCAATGGGGCTTCAAACCAAAATTGATTGATCTACTCGTTGGATCAAAACAAACAAGTCGATCATGTCGAAGCCATCAAACATGGGCACAAACGTATGGTTCATTGCACATTTGTCTTTAAGGCTCCATTTGGTTGACAAATTCAGTGGAGATCAATTTAGTTTAGTCAAATTTTAAGCTGAGTTCAACATCCAAACACACAACTCTTAAATTATTAAACTAATCTCAACTCAAAACCTCTTTACACGTGAGATTCACAATATTTTTCAATTTAACACTTCTTTACATTCGGAATCCACAATTTTTTTCAACTTCTTATAAATACATCTAAATTTATCTTAACATCCAAACATATTTAAACTCATCTTAAATGGATTCTATAAAATTCACTCTATCATCTCAATTCACTACTATTTATAAAGAACTCAACTCACACTAATCTCTTGTACGTCCCTCTCTTTGAGCATTAAAGTCAATGTAATAAAATTCTTGTACGGAACACCTCACCACTTATTCTTGTATCTCTAATTTAATTTCAATGTATACTTGAATATTAAAACAAATTATGAATTAAAAGATAACCCAAACTAAAAATATTTACTACTGTAGTGGTGATATCTCTCTGCAATCAGGCCGTGAACTATGAACTCAGTTCTAGAATTTATAATTTAGACGTTAAAAGAATAAAGCTTCGGATTAAGCTACAAAATTGTTATACACCCACCACGAAAATAATTAATTATAAATATAAACTCAACTAGCAATAGCATGGCCAGGGTCAACAACGACTTCCGCTGGAAAACACCTACGCAAGCAAATATTGAACATTTCTATGGTGCCGCCCTTGAAAAAGTCAAGACTTTTTAAGTTTTTTACGAGCTAAAGGAGTCTTCTGGGGAAGGTTAAAAGGACTTCCAGTTCCACTTCTTTACACATTCAAATTACAGACGTTTGGAATATCTCAAACCCTGCCTCCTTCCAAGCTCCGATCATGGTTGGCTTCAACTTCATGAAAATCAAACATTTCCTGTTTCCAAATCCCCCCGTCCTCTGTTATCTCTTAATGCTCGCCAATCTCTTCTCACTTGTATTCCCTTATACAAGTACCACATCCTTCAACTTTTAATATAATACGTTAAATTATAAAATTATTTTTAAAATAAAATAAATTTAATATATTATATAAATTTATATAAATTTATAAATTTATTTTTATATAATTTCTTAAAGAAATTATATGGACAGGTGTTCTCTTGCCATAATAATTCATCGCAATATTCAACGAAGTTGGTAATTAATAAAGCCGCGACGTATCGATTACCAGTCAATAAACGTCGTTTGATCAAACAACAACGTGTCAGCTTAAAAGCCATATTTCTCTTGGAAAAGACAGGATGCTTACCACGATCATCTCCTCGAATGACACACGTCATGTGGGGATATAAGTCTCTTTCTCGTTTACAGGCGCGTTTTGGAAAGAATAGGACTTTATATGTATCCAAGAAGAAATTTCAGATCAAAAGACGATCTTTTAGTCAAAGTTCGACTTCAATCGAGAGAGAAATTTTGACAAAAATTTGTTAACAAAATGATAATTAGCTAGCTAGCCTACATGAAATTTGATGATCGATCATCATCGAGCTGTCTTTCTCAACCGCAACCATGTTTTTCCTTTTCCACCCAACAAAGCTCCTCCTTCGGTACTTGATGATCATAACCATTTTCATCTTCCTCGCAATCCCCTGTGCAGCTCAGATATCATTCAACTACACCGATTTCAGTAAAACTGACAATAGATCAACTTTAAGAGTTTCAGGAAACGCTACTTTCTTAGGTTTAGTCATTCAGCTCACGCCAAATGCAGTGGATAACTGGGGTCGAGCCACGTATTCGCAACCGATGCATCTTTGGGATAAAGAGTCAGGAAAACTAGCCGACTTCAACACCAGCTTCTCCTTTATCATCTATTCGGAAGGCAGTGACAACTATTCAGATGGGCTCACTTTCTTCCTCGCAAGCCGCGATCTTCCTCCACCTTCTCCAACAGATGGCCTTGGCATTGGCCTTGCGAGCCGTGACCAAGTGAGCGACCCAAATTTCTTGGCTGCATATAAATTCGTTGCAGTGGAGTTTGATACTTTTCGGAATAGAAGATGGGATCCGGTTGAGCCTGTTCGTGAACATGTTGGTATCAATGTCAACAATTTAACTTCTCAGAACTCTACGCCATGGTATAGTGTCATTAAAGAGAATAGAACATATAGTGCTAGTATTAGCTATCGTTCTAGTACGCAGAATTTGAGTGTCACCTTCACTGGATTCAACAATATTGTCAATGGCACCGTGCCAGTTCAACAGCACCTTTCTTCTATGGTTGCTTTGGAAGATCAGTTACCAGAATGGGTTGAATTTGGCTTCTCTTCCTCAACAGGTTTCTCTACCGAGTTGCATGTTCTTTGCTCGTGGTCCTTCGAATCGACGCCACCTTTTTTCATTCGGAAATCTACAGAACCTAACAAGAAAGGAGACGACAGCAAGAAAAAATTGGTGGGGGGGCTGAGCGTCGGTGCATTTGTTTTAATTGGTTGTGTAGGATTGGTTTGGCTTAAGAATAGGAAGAAGCGAGCTAGAGGGGGAGAAGAGGATTTAGGCTTTGAGTTTTCTATGGACGATGAATTTGAACAAGGTACGGGGCCAAAGAAATTTTCCTACAAAGAACTCGTTCGTGCGACTAATGATTTTGCAGAGGAAAATAAGCTTGGAGAAGGAGGGTTCGGTGGGGTTTATAAAGGATTTTTAAGAGACTTGAATTCCTATGTTGCTGTGAAAAGGGTGTCAAGGGGATCCAAACAGGGGATAAAGGAATATGCGTCTGAGGTGAAGATCATTAGTCGACTGAGACATAGGAATTTGGTGCAACTAATTGGTTGGTGCCACGAGAAGAAAGATCTCCTACTCATTTACGAATTTATGTCAAATGGTAGCTTAGATTCGCATCTTTTCAAACGCAAGAGCTTGTTGACATGGGCAACGAGGTACAACATTTCTCGAGGCTTGGCTTCCGCATTGCTGTACTTGCACGGAGAATGGGAACAATGCGTTTTGCACAGGGACATTAAGGCAAGCAACATCATGTTAGATTCAAGTTTCAATGCGAAGCTCGGAGATTTCGGCTTGGCTAGGCTGGTGGAGCATGCAAAAGGAGCACAAACCACGGCATTGGCTGGGACCATGGGCTATATGGCACCAGAATGTTTTATCTCGGGAAGGGCTAGCAAGGAGTCAGATATATACAGTTTTGGGATTGTGGCTCTGGAGATAGCCTGTGGACGAAAACAAATTGAAACCAAGGTCACGGAAGAAGAAATTATGTTGGTAGAGTGGGTTTGGGAGCTTTATGGAAAGGGAAAGCTTCTTGATGCAGCCGACCCCAGATTATGTGGAGATTTTGATCGGCAGGAAATGGAACGTTTGATGATTGTTGGGCTTTGGTGTGCTCATCCAGATCACACTGTCAGACCTTCAATTAGGAAAGCCATTCATGTGCTTGATTTTGAAGCTTCACTTCCCATTCTAGCACCAAAGATGCCAGTGCCAACCTATCTTGATCCTCCATTTGGGCCATCATCTGCATCTTCTGCTACCGCTTCTGACCAAGTCCAGCTCTCTCAGTCTACGAGCCATAGTATTTACACAGGTTCCTCACAATTCAATACATCTTCTACAGCATCTTCTTCATCTACCATACTTTTATACTCTGACAATTAACACCATGTAAAATAATATAGGGTGGAGCACAGACACTTGATGATGTGCATGATATACTGATTGTTTTAGGTTTTTAATGTATTAGTGATTGCTGTAATTTGTTATCCTTTCAAGTTAATATATAGTTTATATTTTGTCAGTTGTCATATAGACTTTCTCAAACATTAACGAAAAAGCATTATCATACCCTGACAAAGTCCTCTGCCTAACTTGACAGAGACAGTGACAATTAAACTTCTTCTTGTGTTTGTTCTGGCAACAAACAAAAGCGAATCTTCACAAGATAAAAAAAAATAATCATAACAGTTCTGTATTCAACACAATTATAAGTATGGCAAAATATATCTCCCCGAATAAATTTATTCATCCATTGCTGGTTCTTCCCAAACTGGAGATTTGGTCTTACAATTTTAATCACTCCACCCCGGAGAGATGCTGCCTCTTTCCATGTCATACAGCCACCAACCATCAATTGCGTTATTGGTGACATGAAATATAGACAATTGCTCTGGCATCCCACTTTGCTTGCAGAGACGGACACACAGAAATTCTCCCCCATAAATAATGTTTGATCGCCTAGGCTCTGCATCTTAATCCATGAGAGTCTGAGAAGATTGAGCCGAAATACCTCAACAGCATCTACAACCTGAACCGACTTTTTAGATATGAGAAAAATCAGTAAAATCTCCCCGTCTGACTCGAGCAAATATTCTCTAAAATGCCTCGATGAAACAGTAGGGACTGCCCTTCTTGTACCCAAAGCAGTGATTTGGAGAAGAGAATCAACGACTTCTATCACTGCAAGTGTTCCCTGCAAACTCATAGCATAGAATTTGCCTCTAAACCCAATGGCATTAGTAAATTGCATGTAATATTGCTGTTGTGATTCGTTTGAAGCTGTTTGTGGATTGATAAGGGTGCAGTCTTGTTTTATCCATTCATGCTCTACTCCTCTCATTCCTCTAGTTATGAGCCTTTGGAACACGAAAGCTGGATGACTAGTGCCCGTTAAAACCAACAGTACCATGCAATCTTTGTTACAAGCTGGATCTGAAGGCGACGATGAGGTGGTTAGGGCGGCGCAACTAAATCGAATTGTTACATCCCATGGTGGGAGACAATAAGTTGATATCTTTGTAGGCTTTGCTGGATCCCAGAGAAAGTAGGCTGAAGGCGTTTCTCCTTTACCCAACATTACACCATCAGAGCACCCGAGATAGGATTCCCATTGATGCAGGGGCGATATCCTCAACCAGGAGGCAGGCTTGCCCCGACACCATTCGGGAACTGAATGGTGACGGACGTAATTATTAGGGTACTTATCCTCATGATTTCATTCTTGATCATCACTGTTTCTATCTTTAGTGTCGGAGAGTTGAAGCCATGGCAGCTTTGTATCTGGGTTGCATTTTCTAGTTGCCGCCCTCCAGGACTTGGTCACTCTGCCAAAGTTGATGTTTTGCTCTAGAGCTGACTGCCTTGCCATCCGTTCAGTGAGTTGGTGTGGAAGATCAACAGTATAATACGAACGACTATCCTTGGCTTCTTTGTTAGCTGGAAATTGCTGCTTCTTCTTCTTTACAGCCATTTTCTCCACCTACACACGTCCTTGTGTTTGTGTTGGACAGTTGGAGAGAGCTAGCTTCTGTTTTTGGGAATATTGGAGCTAGCTCAGAGTAATTAAAGTACTATGTCACCGTAGGAAATTTGATCCCTCTCCAAACTCAAGGCAATTTGAGAGCAAGTATTGAGAAATGAATTGTAATTTAATCATCTCACTTTAAAGCTATTGAAAGAAGTGGGTATAACAATGAACTGCGAATGCAGTGCTGGCAACAAAAAATGGTTGGAGTAGAGGAAGTTGTGAGGAACCATTCAGCGAAGTGAAAGGCATGCAACGAAAATCATAAACACCCAATTTCAGATATATGGATCAACAATTAATATACACCAATATACCTTGCTACTCAAATTCACAAATAATTGTAACCATCAAGAGAATAGAGTTAACAATAAATTTATAGTGTGTATCTTTTTTAATAACTTAAATTCATGGTATGACTATCTAGCAAGATTCTTGAAATGCATATGGTGATATGGAACTTTAGGTATGATTCATGAGACGACCACAGGGATAGTCCACTCACTCTTGTCAGATTTGTACATATAATAGAAGCTATGTAAATTTAAATAGATAAGTTCGAAGCTGGAGAGTTTCTTTGTTTTCCTCCAATCCAGCAATTGGGCATTTACGCCCTGTTTGGATACGAAGAAAACGACACAATGAGAAAAGAAAATAGAGACAACTTTCCTCGATTAAGCCATATACCATTATCCCCTGTTTCGAAGATGTAGATTGCCCAGTAACTACACAACAAATAAATAAACAAACGTAAGATTCATTTTTTCATTTTTCACCTTTTTCACATTTAACAAGCACATTTCATGTATAGAAGGAAAAATCTACCAATCACAAAAAACAGTATGCTTGATTGAAGCTCAAGTATTTGGTGATTGGGAAGGGAAGTTTCACCAACAAAGGATGCCATTAAAGCTTCTGCAGTAACCGATCTCCAAAGCTTGGAGGGTTCTACTTAATAGCCGATCATAGCCCCCTTTTCAATTGTTTTACTCCATAGTTGTTTGCTTTGTGGAAGTTTACAGTTTTGTTGGGGGAACAGAGGCACCTAACATGATATTAATGGTCCCTCAATAAATAATTTATGTCCCTCAATAAAGGTGCATTGGAAGGTCTTTCCTTGAATCTGTGCAAGCTAAACTCGAAGATTGCAGCAAGGGTCTCAAGAAGTGGAGTAAGCACATGGATAGGGAGAGAACAAAAGCTATTAAAGACAAAACTGTATTCTTAGCAAAGTTGCAGGTAAATGAGTCACAAAGCTCTTTGGTTGCCCAGAAACAATTGCGGAAGGATATTGATGTTTTGTTGGATCAAGAAGACATCAAATGGAAGCAAAGAGCAGAGAGACATTGGCTGGAAAAGGGTGACAGAAATACAAAATTTTATCATGCTTGTGTCAATCAGCCAAGGAAGAAAAATTGCATAAAAAGAATAATGAATGGTGATGGTGTGGTGCTTACAGATCTAGAAGACATTATGCACGGTTTCAGGCAGCATTTCTCACAGGTATTTCTCTCCACTAATCCCTCTAGAGAATGTATAAATCAGTGTTTAGATGGAGTAAACTCAAGAATTTCTGAAACTATGAGGAGTGATCTGGAAAGGGACTTCACTAGTGAGGAAGTATTAGTTGCTTTGAAACAAATGTCTCATTTTAAAGCTCCCGGACCAGATGGCTTTAGTATTGGGTTTTTCTTAGATCATTGGGGGATAGTTGGCATGGAAGTTACTCAAGCTGTTTTGGATTTCTTGAAAAATGGGGAAATGCCTACAGGTTTAAATCACACCATTATTGCTTTGGTTCCTAAGGTAAACTCCCCTTCCTCTATGAATGAATTTAGACCTATTAGCTTATGCAATGTATTGTATAAGCTAATATCCAAAGTTTTGGCAAATCGAATGAAAAAAGGTGTTGGCTGGGGTAGTTTCTTGGAACCAAAGTGCATTTATTCCTAGAAGGCTTATCACAGACAATGTTATGATGGCATACATTCTGGAGTCAATGTTATGGGCAGCATGGCGATTAAACTTGATATGTCCAAAGCTTGGGTGGAGTGGGATTTTCTGGAGTCAATCATGATGAGGTTGGGTTTTGGTGGACAATGGACCAAATTGATTATGCTTTGTGTTAAAACAGTAACATATTCTGTTAAAGTAAATGGTGTTCTAGGCCAGACTATTGTTCCTTCAAGAGGGCTAGACAAGGTGATACATTGCCACCTTATTTGTTTCTTCTTTGTGCCGAGGGACTTAGTTCCCTCTTCCAAAAAGCTGAGAGAAGTGGAACTATTCGTGGTGTATTTGCCTCAAGGGGTGGGATGTCCATTAACCACCTGTTATTTGCAGACGATTGTGTCATCTTTTGTAGGGCAAAGCAAGAAGAATGGTGTTCTATTGAGCAGATTTTATGCTTGTATGAATGTGCTTCTGGTTAGACAATGAACAAGCAAAAAACTTCTATTATTTTCAGTCCTAACACAAATTTGGAAGAAAATGAGCTGATTGTTGATTCTACCAATGGAGTGATGTGGGGAGACAATGATAGCCCTCTAAGGAAATGGAACTCCAACTTTTCTGATTTTAAGCTGTTGTGGGAAGAACTTTACAGTAGAGTGGAGGTGTTAATTTTAGATCAGGTTGCTGCAATATTTTACAAGATATAGATTAGAAGGAACCATTTTGTTTTTGAAAATGTGTTTAAGGGTCCAGCTGCTCTACTCAGATCTGCACTATCTGACATAGAGGTTTTTCATGACCTGCATCAATGCTCAATACCCATTGCTGATAGGCTGCCTCAACAGGTTTCTGTCATTAGTTGGAATCCCCCAACTGAGCCTTTTCGCAAACTAAACTTTGATGCTGCTTATGATGTTGAAGGCAGTCTTATGGGCATTGGGATTGTGGTAAGAAACTTTAGAGGGGAAGCTGAGATTGTGGTGTCTGCTTCAAGGTCCTATGTTTGTTCTGCATTCACAACAGAGTGCTATGCTCTCATGAGGGGCATTCAACTGTGCCAAGAATTGAATTTGCATAAGGTGCTTTTCGAGGGTGATGCTAAGCAAGTTTTTAATGAGGTCAAAGGAAGCAATTCAGATCTATCTTGGAAGGGCCAATTGATTGATGATATACAAGTCCTAATGTCTGCTAAAGTTGGGTGGGATATATGCTTTGTTAGAAGAGATGGTAATAAGGCTGCACATATGGTTGCAAAACTAGGCTTACATTCAGAAAGTGAGTGTGTGGATTGAGGATGGCCTCAAGAGGTTATGTCTGTTATTCAGTTTGATAAGTCATGTATTCTTTGATTCTATAAATGAGATCTGGGTTTTTTTTCAAAAATAAATAAATAAATAAATAATTTCTGTCAAGTCTAAAACAACAATCAATTATAATGACAACATACTCTAAGCATTTAATTGATCATGAATTAATTTTCCTTTGGTATGATTCATTCCACACATCTGCCCTGTTTATGGTATGCATATCATTGGTATTATTCCACATAATTTTCAATTATAGAGAATAAAATAAAGGAGTTAGCCTATTTTCCTTTTGCTACTACCAAGTTGGCATGACAATAGTACGTGCATTTGAAAGCATACAACAAACACATTGTATTTGGACAGTGAATTAAGATAACATAAGTTTAGATGAAAGTTAAAAGTTGAATAATATAGTATTAGAATATTATATTTTAATATTATTATTGTTTTAAGATTTGAAAAAATTGAATTGTTTATTATATTTTGTATGAGAATTTAAAAAAATTGTAATAATCAAATGAAATGAGATAAAACACTTTCACATTCCAAACGGAGAGTGTGAAGCATATGTATGTTGATTCTTTGGTGGAAATCTTGGTTGATTGAATTAGTATGACTGGTTCTTAATTTCCCCAAATATTCTCTCTCTCACACACACGTAAAATCTAAGCAATAATTTTTTATAAATTTTTTCTCATATATACATGCAGCGTCCAAGCACACTTTATGCATCTTTATGTATAAAACTATTAATCTTTATACTCATTTTCAATACTTTCTTTTTATATTCAATTTGAATATAATATGCAAAACTAGTTAGTGCTTTGTAACTCATTTCTTGTATTTTGTGTTTTCTAATGTAATGTATAAATATCAAAAAATGTAATATGGTATTGGATTGCATTGTGTGTAGCATGCATTTTAAGTGATGAATATTGAAGTTTTTTTTACATGCATTTGGTGTGAGTATCACTGATGGAAGACCATGATATATTTTTGTTATTATGGATAATGTTCAATGGTCAATGCAATTAATATTATATTTTTAACATGAAAAATTTTATTCAAATATTGCCTTTTTTATTTGAAAAAATGCAATTAATGTTATGATTTTTAAAAGGAAAACACTATAGACACAAAGTGATTCCACAAAACAATCTCACATGCTGATGTGGCACACTACCAGTGTACCACGTCTCCCCTATTTTTATTTTATTTTCCTTTCTCTCCCTCCCCCCATTCCCGCCCCCTGCCATCTCCCCGTGCCCGCTCCCCGCGCCGGCCATGGTGGTCGAGGACCACCTAATGGTGGATAGAAGACGCTGGCGGTCCAAGCGTTACTGTCGACGTGGAGCGCCGTTAAGGGAGATATTAGAGAGGGAGGCACTTTATCGAGAGAGGGAGATGCTGCTCGGGGAGAAGGGAGAGAGAGGGGCTGGGTGCGGTGGCTAGGGGAGAAGCTTATGCCGACGAGGGGTTGGGTGCGGTGGTGCAGTTGGGCTGCGACGGCGGCGCTGGCAACGGCGAAAGGGAGAAGCCGTGTGAGGGGCTCGATTTCGAGAGGTGGAGAGGGAGAGGGGCTGGGTCCGGTCGGGAGGTCACTAGTGAGGGGGAACGGCCACTGGTAATGGTCGGCAAGCGGCGGCAGCGGCACTGCTATGGTTGGGAGATCGAGTTGGGTGAGGCGCACAGTTGAAGCACACAGCTGAAGGGGGAAAGAGGAGAGAGAGGGAAAGGGGGGAAATGAAAGGTTAGGAAAAATGGACACGTGGCACACTGATAGTGTACCACATCAGTGTGTGTGGGATCCCTTTGTGTCTCTAGCAACTCTCTTTTTAAAATTACTTTTTTCTTGAAATAAATTTAATAAAATATTGACTTTTAATAAAAAAAAAGTTGGTACAGTCCAGTACCTGTATTTCCAAATTTTGAAAATCCAATTTCATCTGGATATCGGCCCGGTAGTCTTATGAGCTCATAGCCTCGTATAGCAAAAATGAATGCAAAATGAGTGCTCAGCCCAATGACTAAAGACCACCCAATCAGTAACCTAAATTCTTTCCCATTTGCAGCCCTCCGAAGTACTGAAACTTCTCTCCTGCATGAGAGCCAAGCTGGGCAAAAGGATACCTTTGAATTTCTTGATAAAAAACGCTATCAGAGAAACAAAGATAAGAGGAAATGGGTGGCTTGAAATCAGATTTGTAACCCTACTGAAGAAGTGGGTTAGATATACGGGACTTTGGAGATATTTAGCGTGCTTTACATTTGAAATTAACTTGGCGTTTGCTTTTGGGTAACTCCCTGTGGGCGGAGTTTTTTCGAGGTAAGTATGTTAGGAATAAACATTTATCCCTTCTAGTATCGAATATTGGAACTCGTTTTGGAAGTCTATTGTTTATAGTATTCCGTACGTTCTTAATAACTCTAAGTGGATTGTTCGTGAGAGTAATATTTCCTCCTTGTATGACGATTGGGAGGAGGGTGATCCTCTTAAGGATCATTACCCGATTACTGATCAACCTTTGATTAAGATTAAAGAGTTTCGCATTGAGAATGGTTGAGATATTCCTTCTTTGGAGAGACTTGTTGGTCAAAACAAAGCTGATGAGTTGTATCATTTCTTGGCTAGGTGTAAAGATGGGCATGATGTTTTAATCTGGATTAAGGAGAATGATGGGACTTTTTCTACAAAAAGTGTTTGGGATCTTATAAGAGTCTGGACGCCTTCTCTTCAGTGGGCACCTTGGATTTGGCACCCTAATCTTCCTCAGAAAATCTCTGTTATGATGTAGAAGGCTTTGAATAATTGTTTAAGTGTGGATCAAAAGATAAAAATGGTCAAGATTCCTTTGACTTCTAAATGTAACTGTTGTTTGTCAGGTTAAAGTGAGGATCTTAATCATGTTCTCTATACTGGGGATTTTGCTAGGAAAATTTGGTGCCTAGCTTTGGTTCAATTGGGGGTGCATATGGGTGTTTTACGTACCTAGCAAGAGCATATCAACTTCTAGTGACGTCGTGCTGGTAAGTCGTCTCAATTTCGAACTATTTTTGATATTCTCCCATCCATCATCTCTTGGAAGCTCTGGGATCGGTGTTTTAAAGCTATGTATGATGGTAATTTTGACACTGTTGAGTCGGTTTGGCATGTTATTAAGAGCTGGATCTGCAAAATTATGCAATTGGCCATGAAGTCATCGAACTTCTTAAACAGGATGTTATTTTAAATAGGTTGGATATTCCGGTCATTCTACCTAGGGTGAAACAGGTCTCTATGGTGAAGTGGACTCCACCCTTGCAGGGTCGGGTGAAGCTTAATACTGATGGTAGTAGTTTGGGTAACCGTGGGCAAGTTGGTGCTAGGGGGGTCATCCGCGATGACAATGGTAGGATGTATGCTGCTTTCTTTGTTTTCTTAGGTCATGGCTCCAATTATTTTGCTAAACTGAGGGTTTATTGGAAGGGGTGAAGAGATGTTGTAATCTTGGTTTCTATCAGGTTGACATTGAGGCGAATTCTCAGATTCTAGTTAATTGGATTAGCAAGGGTGAGTACAATATTTGGTATCTGAAGAATTTTTGGGAGGAGCTTCATATTTGTCTTGAAAGCTTGGATTATAGAGTGAAGCATGTTTATCGTGAAGGGAATGTTATTGCTGTTTATCTTGCTAAACAAGGAGCTGGGGATTTAAACATAGATTGGTTCGCAGATCAAGTTTCGTTGACCAGTACTCTAAGAGGCCTTTTTTGCATGGATCGACTTGGTTTTCCCAATTTGCGGATCTCGCCATGAGGTATTGCTTTTATTCAGTTTGATTAACTTGTTTATTTATTGTTATGCTTGTGTTGTTTCATTTTTTGTAGGTTTCATTTTTATTTGTTTTTATTTTTGTTTCGTCTATTGTAAGTTTGACTATATGTAATTTGGTTTGGCGTCTAGGTCTTTTTATGCCTGAGTTTTAGTTTTTGCCAATTGAAAATGTTCGAAAGAATATGTGCAGTCATTGGCACAAATGTACTGATATAGGAGGATCTGAGTTAGATAATGCTGAGTTGTTAGACTGCACATTGACTGCTCTTAAATACCTAGAGGTGACAGATCAGAGCAAAAAGAGCAAGAAATCCGTGATCTTTCCTTGATTGGGACAGTTTTGGGCACGTTTCGATTTTTTAGCCATAACTTTGGTTACGGGTATTAGAATCGGCATATGACACCAATTCGGAAAGCTCTTTTTAGCGCACACGTCGTGGGCACCCAACTATGCTCGGTGTGCATCATTTTCGAAGCCAAATTCTACTGTTTTTCCCTCCAATTTCCTATTTTTAGTTATTTGTTTTTTTTTTTATGGTAATATTTCATTTACTATTTTGGAAGTAATTCTAAACTCGATTTGGGCCAAATTTTTTGCAGATTACTTCTTTATTTACGTATTTAATTTTGACATAATTATTGGGATTTTGCTATTTTTGGTAAAATTTCAATACAGTCAACTTTTAACTATTACAACCCGGCTTGTGGGTTGATTTGGTCATTCTTGAGTATTGATAATTTGAATTGAACATCAGAGACGTTTTCTCTGTATTTTTGAATGATTCTCTTGTTTTCTTTCTTGTGAATTATATGTTGAAACTAGCCTGTAAAATAATAGCTATTCTGTCCGGCGTCACATACTCCTATGCCTGGGGCCCTCAGCATTGACTATACACATTCGAGGGAAAATATATAAGAACATGAGATGTTTTGGATTGCGTTTAGATAGCGAAATGATCTCAATTAATTTGTATATAATAATAAAAAGATGGTTAAAAAAAAGGATTAAGTGACCTGGCAACAAGTAATGACTTAAAAAAAAAAAAAAAGGAAATTAAGCTAGCTGATCATGAATGGGTTAGTTGCAACCACCCTCATGACCCAAGAACTGCCCAGAAGAGTGTGATTCATTCGGAAACCACGTGTCACCCACAAAAGATTGAATCATAACCTTATAAGCTAATAGTCTCAATATTCTTAGTACTAAAAATACATACTTCACCTATTTTCATTGGTGTAAATTAATAAAGTAGGCTTAAATATTGACTTTACTCTGCAGTATTTGATTTAGAAAAATTATATTTGTAGTTTTAAAATATGCATGTAAATTCTATGTAATTTAAATAATAATAATAATAATAAGTGGTTAAATCTAGATTCCACATAATTTCTTTTTTAAAATTGTGAATCTCACTTCTTTTTAAAAGAAATGCGTGGACAGCTTGCACATGATGACTCATAAATTATATATACCTTATTTATTAAATTTAATTTGATCTACATATGCGTGTGTACGTTTATGTAGAATATGAATCCCAGGAATTAAAAGAGGTGTTATGATTGTATATATTATCCGATCGAGAAAAGTTTTTTCTCCCAAATTGGTTAGAAATTTCTTGATGATCCTTTTATTCATTCCTCTATTGCCTCGAAAAGGCTACTCACTATTATAATTATTCACTATTATTTGCTATTGTATATAATTATTTTTAGACTATATTACTATTTACAAACTATTCATTATTATTTACAAATTATTTCATTATTATTCTCATTATATATATTCTTATTTGAAATACTCTAATTAATATCTAAACAAAGCCTAAGATGCATGATGCACTTCTAATTTTCTAGTATCCTGATCTTGATGGTTTTCTGGTTGCTGTGATGGCCGGAGGTACGTACAGCTAGGCCCAGCTTCTGGTTACTCACTTTTTGCTGCTGGTTCGATCGTGCATGTGTACGCATGCCCAACTATTGACTTTGGGCCAGTGGGGATTCATAACGCAATAAACACCGTATATTCGTTGAAACTTTGGCAAAAGAGAAATACTTTAAATATAAAAAATTACATAAAAGTAAATTTATAAATTGATGTGATTTGATACGATTTATCAAATTATAAAATTATTTTTAAAATTAAATAAATTTAATATATTATATAAAATTATATTAATTTATAAATTTATTTTTATGTAATTTTATGATGCAGTTCTCTCGCATAATAATTCATCGCAATATTCAACGAAGTTGGTAATAAAGCCGCGACGTATTGATTACCAGTCAATCGACGTCGTTTGATCAAACAATAACGTGTCAGCTTAAAAGCTCTGTTTCTCGTCAGATCAAAAGATGATCTTTTAGTCAAAGTCGAATTTCTGGTTTACAAACTCGCGTTTTGGAACGAATAGGACTTCATATGTATCCGAGAAGAAATTTCAGATTAAAAGGTGATCTTTTAGTCAAAGTTCGACTTCAATCGAGAGAGAAATTTTGACAAAATTTTGTTAACAAAATGATAATTAGCTAGCTAGCCTACATGCAATTTGATGATCGATCATCATCAAGCTGCCTTTCTCAACCGCAACAATGTTTTTCCTTTTCCACCCAACAAAGCTCCTCCTTCCGTACTTGATGATCATAACCATTTTCATCTTTCTCCCAATCCCCTGTGCAGCTCAATTATCATTCAACTACACCGATTTCAGAAAAACTGACAATAGATCAACTTTAAGAGTTTCAGGAAACGCTACTTTCCTAGGTTTAGTCATTCAGCTCACGCCAAATGCAGTGGATAACTGGGGTCGAGCCACGTATTCGCAACCGATGCATCTTTGGGATAAAGAGTCAGGAAAACTCGCCGACTTCAACACCAGCTTCTCCTTTATCATCTATTCAGAAGGCAGAGACCTCTATTCAGATGGGATCACTTTCTTCCTCGCAAGCCCAGATCTTCCTCCACCTTCTCCAACAGATGGCCGTGGCATTGGCCTTGCGAGCCGTGCTCAAGAGAGCGACCCGAATTTCATGGCTGCATATAAATTCGTTGCAGTGGAGTTTGATACTCATCTGAATAGTAGATGGAATCCGGTTGAGCCTGTTCGTGAACATGTTGGTATCAATGTCAACAGTCTAACTTCTCAGAACTCTACGCCATGGTATTGTGCCATTAAATAGAATAGAACATATAGTGCTAGTATTAGCTATCGTTCTAGTACGCAGAATTTGAGTGTCACCTTCACTGGATTCAACAATGTCAATGGCACCGTGCCAGTTCAACAGCACCTTTCTTCTATGGTTGCTTTGGAAGATCAGTTACCAGAATGGGTTGAATTTGGCTTCTCTTCCTCAACAGGAATAGTTGCTGAGTTGCATGTTCTTTGCTCGTGGTCCTTCGAATCGACGCCACCTTTTTACATTCGGGAATCTGCAGAACCTAACAAGAATGGAGACGACAGCAAGAAAAACTTGGTGGTGGGGGTGAGCGTCGGTGCATTTGTTTTAATTGGTTGTGTAGGATTGGTTTGGCTTAAGAATAGGAAGAAGCGAGCTAGAGGGCGAGAAGAGGATTTAGGCTTTGAGTTTTCTATGGACGATGAATTTGAACAAGGTACGGGGCCAAAGAAATTTTCCTACAAAGAACTCGTTCGTGCGACTAATGATTTTGCAGAGGAAAATAAGCTTGGAGAAGGAGGGTTCGGTGGGGTTTATAAAGGATTTTTAAGAGACTTGAATTCCTATGTTGCTGTGAAAAGGGTGTCAAGGGGATCCAAACAGGGGATAAAGGAATATGTGTCCGAGGTGAAGATCATTAGTCGACTGAGACATAGGAATTTGGTGCAACTAATTGGTTGGTGCCACGAGAAGAAAGATCTCCTACTCATTTACGAATTTATGTCAAATGGTAGCTTAGATTCGCATCTTTTCAAACGCAAGAGCTTGTTGACATGGGCAACGAGGTACAACATTTCTCGAGGCTTGGCGTCCGCATTGCTGTACTTTCACGAAGAATGGGAACAATGCGTTTTGCACAGGGACATTAAGGCAAGCAACATCATGTTAGATTCAAGTTTCAATACGAAGCTCGGAGATTTTGGCTTAGCTAGGCTGGTGGAGCATGCAAAAGCAGCACAAACCACGGCATTGGCCGGGACCATGGGCTATATGGCACCAGAATGTTTTATCTCGGGCAGGGCTAGCAAGGAGTCAGATATATACAGTTTTGGGATTGTGGCTTTGGAGATAGCCTGTGGACGAAAACCAATTGAAACCAAGGCCACAGAAGAAGAAATTATGTTGGTAGAGTGGGTTTGGGAGCTTTATGGAAAGGGAAAGCTTCTTGATGCAGCCGACCCCAGATTATGTGGAGATTTTGATCGGCAGGAAATGGAACGTTTGATGATTGTTGGGCTTTGGTGTGCTCATCCAGATCACACTCTCAGACCTTCAATTAGGAAAGCCATTCATGTGCTTGATTTTGAAGCTTCACTTCCCATTCTAGCACCAAAGATGCCAGTGCCAACCTATCTTGATCCTCCATTTGGGCCATCATCTGCATCTTCTGCTACCGCTTCTGACCAAGTCCAGCTCTCTCAGTTTACGAGCCATAGTATTTACACAGGTTCCTCACAATTCAATACATCTTCTGCAGCATCTTCTTCATCTACCATACTTTTATACTCGCACTCCGACAATTAACACCATGTAAAATAATATAGGGTCGAGCACAGACACTTGATGATGTGCATGATATACTGATTGTTTTAGTTTTTAATGTATTAGTGATTGCTGTAATTTGTTTTCCTTTCAAGTTAATATATAGTTTATATTTTGTCAGTTGTCATATAGACTTTCTCAAACATTAACGAAAAAGCATTATCATACCCTGACAAAGTCCTCTGCCTAACTTGACAGAGACAGTGACAATCAAACTTCTTCTTGTGTTTGTTCTGGCAAGAAACAAAAGCGAATCTTCACAGGATAAAAAAAAATAATCATAACAGTTCTGTATTCAACACAATTATAAGTATGGCAAAATATTTCTCCCCGAATAAATTTATTCATCCATTGCTGGTTCTTCCCAAACTGGAGATTTGGTCTTACAATTTTAATCACTCCACCCCGGAGAGATGCTGCCTCTTTCCATGTCATACAGCCACCAACCATCAATTGCGTTGTTGGTGACATGAAAATATAGACAATTGCTCTGGCATCCCACTTTGCTTGCAGAGACGGACACACAGAAATTCTCCCCCATAAATAATGTTTGATCGCCTAGGCTCTGCATCTTAATCCATGAGAGTCTGAGAAGATTGAGCCGAAATACCTCAACATCATCTACAACCTGAACCGACTTTTTAGATATGAGAAAAATCAGTAAAATCTCCCCGTCTGACTCGAGCAAATATTCTCTAAAATGCCTCGATGAAACAGTAGGGACTGCCCTTCTTGTACCCAAAGCAGTGATTTGGAGAAGAGAATCAACGACTTCTATCACTGCAAGTGTTCCCTGCAAACTCAAAGCATAGAACTTGCCTCTAAACCCAATGGCATTTGTAAATTGCATGTAATAGTGCTGTTGTGATTCGTTTGAAGCTGTTTGTGTATCGATAAGGGTGCAGTCTTGTTTTATCCATTCATGCTCTACTCCTCTCATTCCTCTAGTTATGAGCCTTTGGAACACGAAAGCTGGATGACTAGTGCCCATTAAAACCAACAGTACCATGCAATCTTTGTTACAAGCTGGATCTGAAGACGACGATGAGGTGGTTAGGGCGGCGCAACTAAATCGAATTGTTACATCCCATGGTGGGAGACAATAAGTTGATATCTTTGTAGGCTTTGCTGGATCCCAGAGAAAGTAGGCTGAAGGCGTTTCTCCTTTAGCCAACATTACACCATCAGAGCACCCGAGATAGGATTCCCATTGATGCAGGGGCGATGTCCTCAACCAGGAGGCAGGCTTGCCCCGACACCATTCGGGAACTGAATGGTGACGGACGTAATTATTAGGGTACTTATCCTCATGATTGCATTTTCTATCATCACTGTTTCTTTCTTTAGTGTCGGAGAGTTGAAGCCATGGCAGCTTTGTATCTGGGTTGCATTTTCTTGTTGCCGCCCTCGGACTTGGTCACTCTGCCAAAGTTGATGCTTTGCTCTAGAGCTGACTGCCTTGCCATCCATTCAGTGAGTTGGTGTGGAAGATCAACAGTATAATACGAACGACTATCCTTGGCTTATAAGGGAACCCACTAAATAGAACTCACTCTTGAAAACTGATTTATAAGGGAATGGTGCATAAGGGCTTATAAACCACTAACCAATCTCATACTTAATCGATGTGGGATCGTAACGACCACCATGCTCTGCTGCCGACGTCCATGGCAGCCCCGACGCTCACACGGGCTGGTTGTGATTACAATACCGGACGAACATTGCTATATCGGCATCACCCCTCGTGCCGCGCACTATTGCAACAGTCGCAACATGACCTTAAACGTGAGGTGGCTCTGATACCATTTGTTATGAACCTACTAGGTAGAACTCACCCTTGAAAATCGGTTTACAAGAGAATGATGCTTATAGACTTATAAACCATCAATCAATCTCATACTTAGTCGATGCGAGATCGTAACAGGTGAATAATGACTGATGAATAGCAAAACCCATATAAAAATTGAGAATTAGTTTGTCTAAATTCTATAAAAAATAATATTACATACTATGTGTCAATCAGTTTTCTTTTGAGTTAGATTTTTTAATTAACTTGTTGGACCAAGACTTATCAAATCAGAATGTAACTTATATTTTGTGAAAAGTTTGTGTAAACGTAATAGTTCTCATAAAAATATGCGTTTTCAGTAGGGGTGTAACCGGTCCGGTCCGGTCCGGTTTTAGATAAAATCTAGGACCGAACCGGTATGTACCGATTTTGTATTTTTCAAAACCGTTTACACACCGGTTACCCTCCTAAACCGGTACTTCCGGTTTTACCGGTTTCCGGTCCGGTCCGGTTTTCCGGTTTTTTTAAAATGTAAATTTCACAATTTGTCATTAAAAATTTGTTTATAAAAAAAAAAAATTGATTTAAAAAAAACTGTTTTATACTTTTATTAATATATTAGACTATATAATAGTATTAATATTAGACTATTGGTATAGTTATAAGTTATATATTAGTATTAGTTATAAACTTTTAGTGATTTAGTATTAACATTTTATGTAATAATTTATAAATTATAATAAGAAATTATTTCATATATGAATATATATGTTATATATAAAATTTCACATAAAAATTTATAATTATACATTATATATAAAACTTATATATATTAATATTTAATATATATAAAATATTTTGTATAAAACTTATATATAAAAATATTATTTTTTATTTTTTTTAATCAACCGGTCCGGTCCGGTCCAAAAAATCCCGAAACCAGAACCGGAACTGGCCGGTTTTTACGTTTTAAAAACCAGTTCCGGACCAGACCGGTTCAAAACTGGTAAAACCGGTCCGGTTCGATCCGGTCCGGTCCAGTTTTCCAATTTTTCGATTTGAATTTACACCCTTAATTTTCAGTACAAACTTGCAAATAAAAGATTTCACCTAACTTCTACAAATTAGAGAACAGCCTGAGAGATCTCATCTTTGATCTGTAATAACTAATAAGGAATTTTCTTTCTGATCCCCAGAAGGGGAGACTATGATATTGACAGAATTTTTGGGTGCGGATTTTCTAGGTCAAAGAATACTGTTCTCTTTGATCCATTACTCCTTGAGAAAGGCTATAGAATCAAGACGAGTGGTATTGTACAATTTGTGCCAACTGCCCCACTGCATGGTGAAAGAGATTGAAACTGTTGAGATCATTTTGCAGGCTTTATTGCATTGTGGATGAGACCAGACAATCCTCTTGAACACTGCACATTCTCAAGAGATATTAAAGCCTTAAAGCCAACACAATTAATCTTTTTAGCTAAACTCGAACTTGTCATTAAAAAATGATGGCAACACCGCACTTTCCGACACAATATGTTGATCCAAAATTATTTAAACACAAATATTTTTTACAATATTTTATACAATTATATTTTAATTTAGTAGTATTTTTATAAAACATCTTATAAAAATAATAATATTTTATAAAAATACTCATACTTTATAACATTGTTGTGTAATGTATCGCATGTATATCATTATTTTTTTCTATATATTGCACTGAATTTCTTGCCTGGCCTGTAAAACCACCTCCGGTCCATCTACGTCTCATCCACGATCGATTCACAACTTTTGCAAACACAATTAATGGACGATCTCCTTAATTATCACGTAACATCTCCTTCCATATTTAGACTTGCACATTACATTCTTGCATTACGTGTATAACATAGGGCTGAATAAGAACCAATCAAATTGATCAAAAGCAATTGGAATCGACTGAAATCAATGGAGAATCAATCGATCAGCAGATTAAAAAAAAAAAATCAAATTGCAATTTTACCACCATTGATTTTGTTATAAGGAGGGAAAAAAAATATATACTGATACCAGTATTGGCTGTGTAATAACTTGTTTGGTTTTGTTAGTTATAATTGGGTTGATATTAATTAGTAGGTAATTGGTTCCCACTTCTCATATTATTTTAGTTTTCGTTTGTTCTTACAAACGAGTTAAGAAGAATTGAAATAAAAATTAAAAATTAAAAATTAAATAAAATATTATTATAAAATATTTTTTAATATTATTTTTATTTTAAAATTTAAAAAAATTAAATTATTTATTTTATTTTATATAAAAATTTAAAATAATTATAATAATTAAATAAAATGAGATAAAAAATTTGGTAAAGAGAACCAAGCTTTAATGCCGTTGAGGAAAACGGAAAAGTAAACAATTATTATTATTATTAATATTATTATTTGTCTGCTCACGATCTGAATAACGTTTAATGGCTAAGATCATGCCTGTGACGGCTTCTATTTAAAGCGTCCTGTATCTTTAAATTACCTTTAGGATAGGGAATTTTTCGATGCCAACGGATGAAAACTTGTCATTACCCCGTGAATCCGTGACCTTAAGTACGCCAAGGGTAATGTATTATGTAACAGTACTCTCTCTCTTTCACTAAATAACGAAACTGCCACTCTCTCACAAGAGGAGATATTCACGTAGCCGCCTCAACCGGTATCCGTCTGTATACAAAGGGATACTATCTTCTGGGACTCTCTCTCTCCATTCTCCCTAGGCCGGGCCTGCATCTCTGAGTTGTACCTTTCGGATAAATTTACCATCCTCACCACGAATGGTACACTTAAAATCTTTGAGAGATCACGGTTCTCTTGTAAATGACGTGATTGTAAAGAGTGTATGAACATCAATGCAGAGGATCAAAACCCCAATTCTTAAGAAGTATCTGCTGCTATTAAAATTGGCTCCATTCTGAACATAACCGACTCAGCATCCTGAAAATTATTCGCATGTCTCTTCCTTTCCCCAATTAAAATTACCCCACGCTCTCCCACACTAACATAAACACCGTAATCCATTCTATCGCAAGTGGTTGCTCTATCGGAATGTTTTTTTTTGTTTTTGGATGAATGCCATTATAGAATGTGAGTGATACTGCGACTCTTTCGTAATCTCCTTGTTACATTCGGGAAGCAAGAAAATTATGTAGGATTCTCCCCTTTCATTTCATTTCCTGTTCAAAAATATTTCTTTTACAGAAAGTTCTCCTTTTTTTGGTTCTTGATTTCAATATTATAAGTTAGAGCCATTTAACTCTCATGCAGATTCTGGGGCGTTTTCGTTTATTAGTTGTTATTTGCGCTGTTCTTGATTTGTACGAGAGATTTTTGAAGAGCCTTCTTGGGTTTGTGGTCATGGACTGCGCTGCATGTATGAAGTTTCTGACTCAGGGTGGAAGCTTTGGATGTGGGTTTTTGGTTTTTGGGTGTTTCTCACAGGTTGTCCATTTTTTGGGGTTGTTTTTTATGTTCGGTTTGGGTTTAAAGGTTTTGCAACTTGGTTGTCATGGAAAGGGTCTGGTACAATTTTTGTGTGAATATAGAGGGAAATCGAGTGGTCTAAGAAATGGGTTTTGTTTGAAAAATTGTGTTGCTGACGCATGTGATTCAAAGGCCATGCCTTGCGAGTGTGACTCGTTGAAATTCTTGGAGAATTCGGAGTCACTCAGTAGGGATGATTTGCTCGTAAGCAGAGAGGTATTGGATTCAGACGACGATGTTAAAGCAAATGATGTTTTGGAAGAGGATGATGAGGAAAAAGATTCTTATGCTGAGGATGGAGAATATGATGTAATGGCATTAAGAAAATTGGTGAAGATAGAAAGACAGCGAGCAGATGCTGCTTATGCAGAGCTTGAGAAGGAAAGAATGGCTGCTGCATCGGCAGCTGAGGAGACAATGACCATGATTTTGCGCCTTCAAAGTGAGAAGAGCTCCACAGAGATGCAAGCCAATCAATACCGCAGGTTGGCCGAGCAGAAGCAGCAATATGACCTAGAAGTAATACAATCTTTGCAATGGATTGTTATGAAACACGAGTCCTATAGGAGTCTGTTGGAAGATCATTTGAGGTTGTGCAGGCAAAAGCTGAAGCTTTATACAAAGGGAGATGAATTGGATGGACTTGAAGGGATTGATGCAAGTATGCGTTTTCTGAACACCCCTGCAGCAGATGGTCTGGATGATGGGCTAATTGGCTCTCTTGACATGGATTATCCTTGATGTTGCAAGTTACCGAGTAATACATTGATGTAGCTTTGTTCCAAACTATTTTAGTTTATGAATGTACATGTAGATGTCATTGATTTTAAATTTTTGAGTCGGAGATCAGAATTTCATACTGCTGAGATCTGTTTCTCCCTTCTTTTCAGGGTAGCAAAATGAAAAATTGTCTAGCTTTATATCTGTCATGTTGGTTGTTTTGTGATGCAAGATTTATAACAAGGAGTTGGGTGAAGGTGGATTGGTATGTAATGCACTTCTTCCTTCTCAGTCTCTCGTTTTCTGGGATGGATAATGGATATTCTGTAGCCATGAATGAGTCAAGTATAATAGGCGCCTAATGGTATCTTTATCTGTACTTATCATCCTTAAACACACTGACTATATCCAAAGTCCTAATTCTTCAACTGCAAATTCAGCACGCAGGATTTAAAATTTATATTACAGATATAAGTGAATAAATACCAGCATTCATGGCTATATTCAATTGGCATCACGACTGTGAATGAAAATAAATAAATAAATAAGAGTAATGGATTAAATTTGGTTGAAATTTGAGTAAATTCGGCTATTTTTACCGTTAGATTTATTGGAGAATTAAAATTCTTTAAAATGTGATTATAATTATTTAATTTTTTGTTTCTTATGTTTATGAGGTTGCCTTGTGTTAAATTGTAGACAATAACGTGAAGAAACTCTCAAATTCTCATTTTTAAATCTCAAACAATTTATTGAATTAAAATTCTTTAGAGTTTTTATCGAAATTTAGTATATTAGGATTTTTAAAATTCTATTTAAAGTGTAAAATAAATAAATCATATATAATATATTATTATTATTTATTGTCTCGATAAATTTTTTAAATTTTAAATAAATAATACAATATTTATCTGGATCTCTATGTCAATTTCGTTATTTAGAGCCTTTAAACGTCATTACTCATTAGACCTGAATACGAATCTGATGGGATTTAGTACGCAAGGATGCTCCTATTTCTGTAAGTTAATTTTTTATTTATAAATATGTAAGCTTGATTAAAAAAAAAAAAATTTACAATATGCAAACACGCCTCCACTGAGAACTGTGGAATAAAAGAAAGAAAAATTATAGTATAAGTCTCACCACTTAAAAATATTGAAATAAAATATCAAATAAGAGATTAAAAGAAAATTAAAATAAAATGTTAAATATGAGAATAAAAAAATAAAATTATCTAATTTTAAAAGGGGGTGGGGCTTAAAAAAATACTCAGGCGCTGAGTCACAGCTTTTTAAGTTCATCTTCAATCATCATCGTGTTCAGCGAAACCAAAAATGTTTCACCTTTCGATTCGACGAGGTTAGTTCAATTGCATCAAATCAATTTCATTACCAACCCGATTCTCTTTTTTTGGTAATTTTTTTTTTCTCGATAGAATTTGGTTTTGACTAAGTGTGTGGTTTTTTGTTGCAGTGAGGAGTTCGAACTTGAAGGCCTTGAGGTCTCAGATCTTCGCTTTGAGTAAACATCATTTCTCTACGGCCACCGAGCCCTCCGCCAAGCATTCTCAGCCTCCGGTTGTCTTTAACGCTCCATTTTATTTTATTTTTTTTGTATTTTTTGGTGTATGTGTAGTTCATACAATGTTATGTGCCAAGGATATGTAAAACAATGAACTAAAATGGATTGGAAATTGTGAATCTGAGATGTAAACTTCATTCAGATGCGCTATATGGGATGATTTTGGCGTTTTCAGGATTATACTGTTCTTTTTATTTGTCTTTGAAAAGATAAGGTTATCAATTGGAAATGAAACCGAAAGGAGTTCAAATGAGATTGTATTATGTTGCGCAGGTTATTAAAGACTCAATATTGATATTTCTTTTTGCAACAATAAATTTGGAATTTTTCTATTAATGACAGTGAAGTCAGGGTATTAGAATTGTTTGCTCTATTATGTTTTAAATACTTCATGTTCCTTTCTTTGTATTATTATTTTTTATGTTTCTGTACAACTAAACTCAGCCTGTCAGGATTGATGCTTCTAAAGCTGACATATGTTACCTTCTTGTTTCGTTGTTTTGGTTTTTTCATCAGAGGGTTCCAAATCTTATTGGCGGTGCTTTTGTTGATTCAAAGTCACCGGCTTCCATCGATGTCATAAACCCTGTGAGCATAAGATGCATCACCTGCCTACTTTTATGTACTAATTCACTTATAACTTGTAAGGGCAATTTTTTTTATTTCATGGGCTCATCTTGGTTTATAATAAACATGGGGAATAGGCAACACAAGAAGTTGTTTCACAAGTTCCACTGACCACAAATGAAGAGTTCAAAGCTGCAGTATCTGCAGCAAAGCATGCATTTCCATCATGGCGTAACACCCCAGTCACTACCCGCCAACGTATCATGTTCAAGCTTCAAGAGCTTATTCGAAGAGACATGGTAAGTATGTTGGCACTGTTACTGCTAGAGAATATTATGCTATATTGTTTTTTTTTATATAAGTAAAAATAATATATATTACAAAAAGGAATAACCAAGTACACTGATGTATACAAGAAAACGACCCAAATTATGCTATATTGTACGCTTCTAGAAGATAGTATTGCCCCTCCTAGAAGATAGTCTTGATGAAGTTTCCCTACCAGCCGTTCCTTTCCAGAATTTTCTTCTGTTATATTGTACCCTTCTGTTTTTCCATTATGATTGCTTGTCATTACCTCAGGATAAGCTTGCATTGAACATTACAACTGAGCAAGGAAAGACATTAAAGGATGCTCATGGAGATGTGTTCCGTGGGCTAGGTTAGTGTGTTTTTCTGTTTTTTATTCTGTAAGGAGATTTTGTAGTCTTATATTGGTTATGCTCTCATTTAAGGACAGTGGACTCCTTTGTTGTCTTTGTTTTCCTCTTGTAGAGGTGGTTGAACATGCTTGTGGAATGGGAACTCTGCAAATGGGGGAATATGTTTCCAATGTATCAAATGGAATTGATACTTACAGCATTAGAGAGCCACTTGGTGTATGTGCTGGGATTTGTCCCTTCAACTTTCCAGCAATGATTCCCTTATGGGTGAGCTTGCCATATGTTTTGATCCGCGTTATTTGCTTGCCAGACTGGTTCATTCCATTTTCCTCTTCAGTTACTGCTCATAAGGAGTGGGAAATTCTATTAACAAAGTTGCGGTTAAGACAGAGAAAACTGTTATTGCTCTTTATCTCTCTCTCTCATGAATGATATTTTTTCAACCAAGGGAAAAAGATAAAGAAAATATGAACAAAGCAGAAAACAAACACATACAGCCTAGCTACAAATTGAAGCCGAAATATAGCAGAAAGAAAAGTAAACCAATAGAAAAGACTAGCTTAATTATTTTCAGAAATGGTGAAAAGGATATGCCAATCACCGCAAAGTTCATTTTTAGATGTCTTTTGATTTTTCTGCATTAACCAAGCTTGACTCTAACATCTGAAATGGAATGCAATAGAGCACCCCACTTCTTGTCTGTCAACTTACTGATTGCCAATTTTAACACATTTCCAATCTTCAATCTCTCGGTGACCCAAGCATAGTTGCAGGATTTCAACAGTCTCTTGATGAAAGCTCGGTCAAAAATAGTTGCTCTACTTCTATTTAGTTTCTGCAAAAAGTAAACAATACGCCCTATGCCTTACTATGTTATTTGTCATCAAGCATAAAATATTAGTCAAATTTTTTTTTTCCTTTTGAGTCTTCATAGTTTATTATGGTACTTAAATATTTGCTTTTTTCCCATTGAAGAAATAATTAAGTTTTTGTTTTATCATGATCTCGCAGATGTTCCCAGTTGCAGTTACATGTGGGAATACCTTTGTACTAAAGCCATCTGAAAAAGATCCAGGTGATTCTAATATACTCACATCAAACAAGAAAAGATCATTTTCCACAATAATGCACATTGATGACCACCAAACTGTCCTTTCCAACATGCTAGGAGACCCACCACTCCAGACTTATGACTTTATCTTCTTTAGTTGAAAAGCATCTATAATTTCTCAGGCCTTTTTTGATTAAGTGAAATCAGGTTTCCAAAATCCAAAACTGATGGCATAATTATATCATTGCTGAATTTCTTAGAGCAAGCTAGAGTTATTTTGCCAGTGAATCTCCTCCTTATTATAGAGATGAATATGTTCAGAAGGATCAGTAAAAGGACCAGTTTCGTTGACTAATTGATCATATCCACCCTTTGTCCTTTGGTCTTTCCACAGGGTTAGTCATGACTCATTAATCTATTACTCCTATCAGCTTCCCTTTCTTTGACTTGTTCATCTCATTTCTTCATTGCACATATGAGTTTATAGTTTGGTTGGGGTGATTTTTAAATGAAGTTTCCTTCCAAGATAAATGATGTTCTATTTCTTCATGTTGTTATCCAAGGAAAGGCAATTGGTTCTTATGCTTCTATTTGAAAGTAATGTGTATTTTTCTTTTCCAGGGGCTTCTGTAATGCTCGCAGAGTTGGCAAAGGAAGCTGGTTTGCCTAATGGTGTCTTAAATATTGTTCATGGCACCAATGTATACTCTCTCTCTCTCTTCTCGACCAATGTATGCTCTTTAGTTCAGCACTATTTTACTAGCTGTTGGTTCACTATACATGTCCCATGCCATTGCACTCAATGACTCGTGGATCTTTCATTGGTCTCTCTCTTTTAAAATGAAGATAAGATTTAGGTGCTGTTTGGATAGTGAATTGAGTTGAGATGAAAGTTGAAAGTTGAAAGTTGAATAAAATATTGTTAGAATATTATTTTTTAATATTATTATTGTTTTGGGATTTGAAAAAGTTGAATTGTTTATTATATTATGTGTGAGAATTTGGAAAAGTTGTAATGATGAGATGAGATGAAACACTTTCACTATCCAAACAGGGCCTAATGTGTTTTTAATGTATTTACTCTCTTATGGGTCTATGATAGTATCACTTGTGCTGTTTTGGTGCGTTTATGTCACTAATTTTTGTATTCCTTAAGAATCGGTTTTCTTAGTTTGCTCAAATTTTGTGGCAGGATATTGTTAATGCTATTTGTGATGATGATGACATCAGAGCTGTATCATTTGTTGGCTCTAATACTGTACGTTATCTCATAGCATTCATTTCATGAATCATCCAATTATGTGGCGTTTTCGTGCCATATTTTGCACCTTATTTCTCACATTCCATTGGAACTTAGTGACCATCTATAATGTGATTAAATGAAATGCAAATTCATTAACCATCTATAATATATGATTAGATGTTTGTTAGATCATCAGTCATATTCTTACATGATTTTTCATTTTTATATCAAAGGCTGGAATGCACATATATGCAAGAGCATCGGCTAAAGGGAAGCGTGTTCAGGTAAGTGTCACTTCTCCATTAAAAAAATATACAATTCCTTTTATGAGCAATGTGGTTCCTTTTATACCCATGCAATTGTTGAAGTTGAAATGAATCGGCCTTATCTGCAGTCTAACATGGGGGCAAAAAATCATGCAATTGTCATGCCTGATGCAAATGTGGATGCTACTTTAAATGCTATAGTTGCTGCTGGTTTTGGTGCTGCTGGCCAAAGGTGCATGGCACTCAGCACTGTTGTTTTTGTTGGAGGCTTAAAGTCATGGTAATCTACTTTGTTTCCCTGATCATATATTGTGCCTTTTATATTAGTCTATCTTTTATAATCCTACTTTTGATGTTGGAGGGTCAATGTCATGTTTATTATACTGAATATAATAGTAAGTGCATGCTGTACGTACAAGTAATTGAAAATTTTCATTACTCCCATATCCATTACTTAGTCAACGGTTCCACTTTTATCTTGAAATAATCCTTGGTCATTATGGTGATATTTTTTTTCTCATCCTTTATGCTGCCATGTTACCCATTCTAATTTTGGATTCCTTAAGTTCCTTTTTGCATTCTTCCATTTAACCCATTTCTATTCTGAGAGAAGTCTATTATCTTTGTTACAATGCAGCTCCTTGTTTCTTTTCTCTAATCAAGTGAAGATTTCTTCTTTTCTAGAATGTTCCAAACATTCCTTGACACAACATTTCCTTGTCTTGAAGTAAATTAAGTCTAATAAAGGAGTCCTAACCATTATAAACTTTTCCTGGAATCATCTGCCATGAAGAACACGGAAAATGATAGACATACAACACTTTTTACAACCTTTTTTACAACTATGTTTTAAATTAGGGGCATTTTTGTAAAGTAACTTATAAAAATAACATCATTTTACATAAATACCCTCATTTTAAAACATGGTTGTAAAAAGGATTGTACATGTATCATTACTCATTTTCTGATGCATGTGACATCGATGTTCTCTATGCAAGATTGAATATATGTTAGATTTTGATATATGTATAGCTTTCACAAACATCTGAATCCGAAAGGAGATAAGGAGTGAGTTGTCTTGTTACTTTCCCCATCTTTTTCTATAGATGAGGATAATTGGATTCGCTAGTATGTTTGGCAAGTAGAGGAAGAATGAAAAATTAACCAGAGGAACTCTCAAATGAACTTTAATGGCATATCACTAATTCTTGAACTTGTCTATCAATATGTGACATATTTTGCCCTTTCCAGGTAAAGCAGGTGGTTTTAGGACTCTGGTATATTTACTTGAGATTTTTTTTTTATTGATTCACCTGACAATTTTTTATAGTTAACCAGGAATTATCTGTTTTAACCTTTTTTTAGGGAGAATAAACTAATGGAATGTGCCAAAGCTCTCAAAGTAAATGCTGGAACAGAGCCTGAAGTAGATCTTGGTCCTGTAATTAGCAAACAGGTTAGGACTATTTCCAAAGTTTTTCCCACCACAGACAAACAATCTTTGCAACATGCGAAGTTTTTAACTGTTCTTATTTTCCTTCTTTTTTTTTTTTTTTTGCGTCTTAGCTGTATGAGTAGATACTTATTGGCACTTTTCATTCATAATTGAATTCAGTTCTCTGTAGTTTTTTGACTCTATTACCTTAAATTTTACAATTTACAGGCGAAGGAGCGAATACACAGATTAATTCAAAGTGGTGTTGAAAATGGTGCTAGGCTGCTCCTTGATGGGAGAAATATAGTGGTACTATTTTCTTTAACATTCCACTGTCTGTAACTAGTATTGGACCTTTCATAGTATACTATTAATTGCTTATGTTGTGTCTTGAATGGTTGATGATGTGATGTCTTATGCAAGAAGCATACTATATGTACTTTGCAACATTGCAGAAAATTGTAAGAAGAATGACTGGCATTGAGTGAATGAGAGAAGTAGTTTGATACATTAATTATGATTTGGTAGAGATTGAAGGCAGTGTTATGCATAGGAATCACATCATTACTGTAAAAATTGTTGGTAGGCACACAAGCTGAACATCTCAAGTACGACTTTTGTTGAAGCCCATATTAATGTCATGTACAGTTCTGGCTGCTTTGAAAGTCGTAGCCCCCATTAATGCTTTGCACAGTTTTTACTGGTTTACATCTATATTCAAATGAACTAACCTACCTCTGAGCATCCATGAACTTCGTTTGGCCTGGATGGAAGTTTAAGGGACTTACGTAGGCATGAATTTTATCGCCCATACATTCGAGGAAGTTTAAGCATTAGAGTCGTGCGGATAATATATTACATGTTGCACTCTCTTAAATTAATTCCTCCTATAAGCTTAAAAGGGTCGATGATTTTTCATTTGAATTAAAAAAAAAATTATGCATTTCTTCTCAAGAGTGATTAACTGGTGCATAATGGGGTTGAAGTCTCCCCATTTTTTTAATTTCATTTGTTCATAGACTGGTCTACTAATCAATATATTTATGATTGGCAATAGGTTCCCGGATATGAACATGGGAATTTTATTGGTCCCACCATCTTAACAGATGTCACAGCCAACATGGAGTGCTACAATGTATCTTTTCTTTTTCCTTTCTTTTTCCCTGTCCCCTTTCATTTTCTACAATTATTCCCGTATGTTGTCATAAAGAACCATGTCCAACGGACAAAAAGAGTTGAACCTCTGACTTCAGAATAAAGATGATGATTATCCTTTATCTTTGCATTTCAGGAGGAAATTTTTGGCCCAGTTCTTCTTTGCATGGAGGTGTGTTCATTAATCCCTTGTTCTTTGACGATCAGTTATTCCATAATAAATTGCTTAAAAGTTAATATGGAGATACGTTAATATACTTTTCTTTCGTGTCACTCACAATATCAGGCTGACAGCTTTGAAGAGGCCATAAAGATTGTTAATAGAAACAAGTACTTTCTTGAATCTGCTTCTCTTGTTGTGTAGATTACATTACTCCCTCTCTTTCTCACTTAATACTTTGGGAACAGATATGGTAACGGGGCTTCCATATTCACTACATCTGGTGTAGCTGCAAGGAAATTTCAGACTGAAATTGAAGCTGGCCAAGTAAGACTTGTTTTCTGAATGTCCTGGAGTTTATTTTGCAAGGCAGAGTAATAGGACTGGTAGAGGTCCAATTTAAAACACCGACTGAATGGCTATTTTTAACTGCGTGGACAACTTATCCTGCTACCCTTTTCACCAAATTATTGTTAAATACAATGGCCTGAGTAACTAGAGAAACTTGGCAATTTGCTAACATATAAAATTGCATGGTTTGAAGGAAATACCGGGCCACGGTTTTCCAATTCTCAAACTACAGTTTTGCCCTCTACGAGCTCATCTCTGCGTTGACTGAATAGGTAGGTCAACAATCAACTGTAACTTCTTTTTTTCCCTGATTTTACTCAGGTTGGCATCAATGTTCCTATCCCAGTTCCTTTGCCCTTCTTCTCATTTACCGGCTCCAAGGCATCTTTTGCAGGCGATCTCAATTTCTATGGTAAATTATATTCCTGCTCTCCATATTTTACCAGGCTTTATTCTTTTCTTTTCTTTTCTTTTTTTCCCCCTTTCACTGTAGTTGCTACTTGAATTTGGTTAATTGAAGATTCTACTTCGACTTTTTCAGGCAAGGCTGGAGTTAATTTCTACACCCAGATCAAAACAGTCACTCAGCAATGGAAGGATTTACCAGGTGGAAGTGGAGTGAACCTGGCAATGCCGACTTCTCAGAAGTGATAGTGGGCAAAAGATGTGTAATAATATATGTTAATAGTTATTCTACTTTCGGAACATTTATGAACCCTCCAATAAATCAGTATCTGAGTTCCTCTTCTCTGCTTGGGGTTTCCTTGTACATTTTCCCTTTGTTCTGTCATTGAATAAAATAACAGTGGACACCCACAGTAATAATTCTGGTTTGGGAAATTGTGGAGTGAAGGATGCACCATTTAGGTGAGACTTTGATGTGTGAGTACGCTGTATGAGTGCTTAATAACAGTGGGTTTGGGGACGAGAGTGTACATTGCATTTTAAGCTCATGTTAGAACGGTTTTGTAGTTTTAACGTAGAAAAGGAAGTCCGTGGCTTCTTAACTGAGAAATACTTGGTTTTCACATAAATCTTGCATATAAAAAGTTTATAAGTTGATGTGATTTATGTAATACGTTAGATTAAGGTATTGTTTGAATAGTGAGTTGAGATGAAAATTGAAAGTTGAATAAAATATTATTATAATATTATTTTTTAATATTATTATTATTTTAAAATTTGAAAATATTGAATTGTTTATTATATTTTGTGTAGAAATTTAGAAAAGTTATAATGATTTAGGGATTGTTTGAAAATCGAAATGGTTTCATCTTATCTTGTCTCTCAATTTTTTTTATAATTTTCTTTCTAAACAGTATTCAAATATAGATATTTTTTAATTTTAAATATTCAACTTGTTCATTTAATTATTAATTAATCATCACAACTTACTCAAATTTTTAATAGAATATAAAAAAATTTTCAAATTTTAGAACAAAAACTATATTAAAAATAATATTTTAATTTTATATGATTTTTATTTAACTTTCTCTCATTTTTTAAAATTTAATAAAATATTTCAACTTAAACAATTTTACTATTATTCAAAAATGATTTCATTATTATCCACAGAATTTTTACATCATCTCATTCTCCAAACATTCATTTATTTTATAAATAAAAAAAAATGTACAATCTCACCTTAAAAAATTCATTATTGCTTACCAAACTATCATTTTGAAATTACAACCAAAATATTACCAATACTAATGTAAATATTAACATCATTATTATTTTGAGGAGTTCGATGAGATAAACGAAGGTATCGAAATGGATAAGAACAACGGAAACAACACGGTGAGTTGTTATTATTTTTATTATTATTTAAAAAAAATTACTTCGGAGCCAATAAATGATAGTTTAATTCGTTTGGACTTCTTTCTGGTAGGTTCGAGTGACACGCGACACAAGAGACGACGCGGCTAGAGCGCGCCACGTCATAAATATCCCCAGAAAGATCTGCTTGAGAAGGAGAAGGCTATAAATATCCCTCTGCGGTAGCCTCAACCGAATGCCAGATTAACGATTTCTTCCTAAGCTCGATCTCTCTGGATACTTTCAGAAACCACACACCAGCGGAAGAAAAACGAAAAGCTCTAGCTTCTTCTGAAACCCAGCTTTTTCAACATTTCACCCGTGGAACGATAGACTACGATCACCATCTTCGATGGGCATGTCTTCGGAGACAACTATTACGAGGTTGGTACATTTTAACATTTCCTTTTCGTCTCTTTTGGTTTCTCTTCTTATTCTTTTCCCTTGATTGAGGATTCTTCATTTTTGTTTCTTTGTTTTTTTGGGGGGAAGGTTGGGTGAAAGGTTTTTCGATTATGTGAGGCTGTTTGGTTTCTGGGATACTTACTTTCACTACTTGATTATTCGGGCCACCGCCCTTGGGAGGGGGGGAGGTTTAGGGTTTTCCTTTGATTTGGGGAATGTCTTCATCTTCTATCTGGTAGGTTACTACAGCGTTGCATTAAAATCGTAGAAGTACAGAGTTTATGAAAATGTTTCTGCCTTGCCAAAATGGTGGTCGAGGCTGTTGTGTAATCAAATGTGGAGTTTAATTGAATAATTTCAGCTCACCGAAACCATAGTGTAGCGTGATTTAGTAATATTATTAGTTACAGGGATTGACTAGGAGTCTATGAAGTACAAATAAATTAGATAACTGGAACTGAGAGTGTCAGGGTCTGAGGAATATCCTTGATCAACATCAATTAAGTGATGAGTAGAAACGAAGATAGTTACACTAGCCATTGAATCCTTATCCTCAAGATTGATTCAGTGGTTTGATGAGAGAGTATCTCTTACCGAAAAAAAAAAAAAGTCAAAAACTTGGAGCAAAGGAGAATCTCGATTTCATGTAAATTGGCCTACTGTTTGTTGGGAGTGAGAGCTGTTTGTCCGGATATTATCTAATGTGGATTTTTAGCAATCTTTTAAGTAATTGCATTTTACTTGTTGACTTTCCGGGTTTTTCTTTTCATTGGAGTTTTGCTTTCAATGTTAGTGCAGATTCCTAAAATCTCAAATGCAGAATAATATATTTGTTGCTTGATTGTTGCTTTGTGCTGTGACATACCATTGCGTAGATTCTGTGAATATAATTTTTCAAATATAAGGTGCTGATATGACGTATTTCTCGTTGAATTCTTCCAGGAAGAGGAAGTCGCGGAGTGGACAAGGAGGTTTGTCCGTGGCTGAGACTCTTGCCAAGTGGAAAGAGAAGAACGCCCAGCTTGACTCCCGCAATGATAAATCCATTCGTAAAGGTCCAGCCATTGGGTCAAAGAAGGGATGCATGAAAGGAAAGGGAGGGCCAGAGAACTCAATATGTAATTACAGAGGTGTTAGGCAGAGGACGTGGGGTAAGTGGGTCGCAGAAATTCGGCAGCCAAACAAGGGACAAAGGCTTTGGCTTGGAACTTTTTCAAATGCAGTTGAAGCTGCATGTGCTTATGATGAAGCTGCAAGGACAATGTACGGTTCTTGTGCCCGCCTCAATTTTCCTGATTTTTCTTCAGCCACCACTTCATCTGGCTTTTGTTCGGTAGCAACTCAGTCAGGACTTGATTCTACAATTACAGTAAATTCTGAGGTCCCTGTAGTCGAGGATATAGATGTGAAGCCTGTTTCCTCCAATTTGCATGGGGAAGTTGAATCGAGAATTTCTACTCAGCATGCTGCAGTAACTGAAGCTTCCATTCCAAATAGAACTACACTGACGAAAGCAAATGATGAGCCCTGTGACACCCAAAAGGAATCTACTGGCATTACAAGCTACTATGGGGATGACGGACAGAATTATTCTATGAAACCAGAAGCAAAGGATGAGCACCGTGGCACCAAACAGGAAGCTACTGGTGTTAGCAACTGTTATGGGGATCCTGGGCAGGATTATTCTATGGATGAGTTGTGTGATTTGGATGAACTTTTGGGGCTCTTAGACAACAGTCCTTTCATCAACATTGAAGCAATACTGGGTTTGGGTTGTGATGCTGGCCAACTAGGGTTCCCAGCATCAACCTGCGAAAGCAGTCAAAGTGCGAAGCCGGCTGATCTGCCATACCGGTTGTAGAATTTAAATTTTAGATGCCAAGTTGCTAGGGAGTCTGTATTATGAGTAGAAAACTCCCAAGAGTTGTCTGACTACTTGAAATCAGATAGGCAGGGTCGTCGGGTTTTCTGATATTGAAGGAGATAAAGTTTGTTTGATATGGAAGACTTGTATTCTTTAATATTGCTAACTATGCGGATTCTCTATGGGTTTTAGATTGGGGAATTTAGCCTTTTCTTTTAACAGTTGTAACCTCTTTCACTTGTGACAACACATAATCAAATAGAACGACAAAGTTTTGGTTGTATGTTTGTTTTGCTTACTGATCTGATTAGTGATCTACAATATTTTCGGTGATGTTTATCTGTCTTCTACACAGTACTTATACTTGAGACCTTCCATTTATATATATTTTGTGTGAGAATCACGTTTCAAATGATGATGGCATATAGTGTAGTACAACATGATACTGCATCTATAGGGCATTGCAAAGGGTGAAGCCATACCCATTACTTTGGGAATCAATGCTTTTCCATACATGATATATATAGAGATGCATCGACAGATGAGATCTTGTTTTCAGCTACTGGGGCTGGCCAGCAGTGCAAGTAATGAATGCCATGAAAATATTATCAAATCTCTATATAGAGATGTCTATCATATGCGTGTGTGTGTGTGGGAAAGTAATAGCTAGCTATATACGCACTGTCCTCAGCCCTCAAATTCTGACCTTCCTTTATTTTTTTCGCGAGATTTGTGGGATTGAAAGAATTAGGTAGGAGGCTTTCTTTGTGTTTGTTCTCCGACATCTCACTTTGTTTTTAGTACCACATGACAAGCACCTTTCTTCTTCTTTTTATGCAGTTTTCATGCTCACAACTTCATGCACTGCTTAAGCTTCCCGGAGTCGAAATTAAGCAATATATATTTAACCCTTTTTTTTTTTTTTTTTGAGCTTACAGAAGTCATTGGAATACTAATTAAATAAAATAAGAATGTATATATAATTGGTCTTGACTATTTTATATAAGAGTAATGATACATATAATTGTGAAATGTGCAAGGGCCGTACAGTAGTTTTGAAAAAAAAGTGGATCAAATATTAAAAAAATTTTTTTTTTCATGTGAATCTCGTATTTATTTACTTTTTTCAAAGTTATTATACGGTATTTGCACACTCACGATTGTAACTATCGTTTCTCTTTATATAATTAGGATATAAATAAAAATAATACGGTATTTAATGTTATTTATAGATAAGTGTGATTTCTACCATAATTTAAAAAAAAAAATTGAGAAAAATAAAAATAAAAATCATATACCAATTAAAATAATACTCACCTCAAAAAGAAAAAAAATAATTCTGATGTTGGCTTCAGAACAAAGTAAAGGATTACACTAAAGAGGAGATGCTGGCTGTATACGTGTATGGAATCCATTTGCTAAGGTGTACACGTGACTGTAACCAGGTGATAGAAAATCACGTGAAAACTTGGAAGTGCCTCGTGCCCCCGACACACCTCTTTCAACTGTAAATTAAGGATATCTGTGACATTATGATATTGGGTGCAATCTTTTATCTTGCATGCATCTTCCCCACCAGCCCCCATCCCATTTTTGCCTATTCACAATTGCTAAAGTGCCCTCAATACTATAATATCACCGTGCCTCAATTACCATTTTGCCCACCTTCGTTCATCTTTCTTTTCTTCCTTTTAATTCTCTCACTTTTTGGAAAGACCAACATATTTATCTATAAAAGAAATGTTAAGTTTAAAAACATATTATGAAAATATAAAATTTATATATTGACGCGGTTTATATGATAAAAGAATTGCTACATATAAAAAGATATTACACAAAAATAAATTTACGAACTAATATGATTTCATGTGATCCATTAGAACTATTTTATAATAAAAGTAACTTTACAAGAGAAAATCTATTTTGCCTCTAAAGTGTATCGCTCAAATGTATGCTTAATAATTTTTTTTTTTACTTAGTGATTTTAAGTGTATTGATGTATTTTTTTTATTTTTTAAATATATTAAAAAAATGTGAATAGAAAAATAAAAATAAAAATAAGTTACAAAATCAACTAGTGGTAAGTCTGAGCGGTGCTACTCAGGCGGCAGAGTAGTACCGCTCAACTTTACAATCTGACATATCGCACCAAATTATATCAATTTGTAGAATTACTTTTATATAATTCTTTTACGACTAAAATATTTTTCACATGATAAATAATATGTATCACGTCAAGAGTGACTATTTAATTACATAAACCAGATTTTTTGGGAAATATTTTTCCAAAGTCTAATATTTCTCAATTTTAAAAGTCTTAGCTACATTTCTTTCCTATAAGTGGGGAACAAAAGATATAAAATGTTGAAGAAAAAGTTGAATACTCTTGCATTAATTAATATTTATGGAACATGGTTGCATTAAATTTTAATGGAGGAATTATCTTCAACCATATATGATTGCAAAGAACGTTCTTAATTATTGCATCATATATATACATATGTAATATGTATATATATAAGTGTAAATGACGTGTTTCACATCACTAATTGTTCGGATGACCTACAACAGATGAGAGGGTGGCACTGGTCACCCTGAAAAGCAACGATGTCTTAGTTAGAGAAACGTGATCTCAATATGTGTATATAAGCCAAAGTTAGAGTTTAATGTTACATTTAGGTGTTATTTATAGAGATATTGAGGACATACATAAGCACTAGTTATCCCATAATAAGTAGACGAGATAACTATCCTGATCCATCGGCATTATCATATCACACGGTTAAACCCGTGGGTCACATGGGCTCTTGGACAATACGTCCCCCAGTCTTGGGTCTATAGGCTGAACCTATTCACTAGTCGTGGACTTATAACCAATGGACTTAAAAATCCCTTACAGTTAGCTCGCTAATTTCCTATGTGTTGGCACAGAGGGAATTAATTTTTTTCATATCCTTTTAATCCGCTTGAAGGTACCTTATCCGTTGGCTTGGGTTATGGAGGCACCTTACCCCACTGGCTTAGGTTAGGTTGGTGGCCATCAGATTTCCTTTCCTTCTACCCCACTAAGGATCCACACTAACTAAAGTATAGATCCAAACTTGTCGCCATACCCCAAAAATGTGGCCACGCAACTGTTCACGCTCATTTATTCTCTCCCATTTGAAAAGAATGGTAACTGTCAGCGTTCTCATCCGTTTGGCTTCCCAAGAACCTCCTCATCATTACCCTCTACCCTCTCCCCTCTCCCCTCTTTCATTTTCTTGATTCATTTCATCTCTCCTATTTGTGCCGTATCTCTTCTTGCTTTTTCACATTCTCTTTCATTTTCTTTCTCGTACCCTAACTCATTTTCCTTCTCACATCCTCTCTCGTGGCTAACTACGACTCCTCACGTATCCCTAACCAACCTTTGGCCCAAGCTCCAGCGAGGGCCTATTCCGACGTTGCCACAGAGTCTTCCGACAACCGAGCCCTTCCATATTCAAGGGATTCACTTAGCGTTCCACCCTTATTGAGCGAGACCTAATGAAGTTGAGGTCCACCTATCGCATCCCCCATTATGTAAAGCTCTCTATTCTAGATGGGGGACACATTGATAAGGAAGGGTACGCGAGATCTGTTTTCCTTCCGGTTTGTGCCCTAGCGCATGGCTTGCTATTCCCTTTCATTCGTCCAATCAGCAATGTCTTGGACTTTCTGGGGGTTGGCTCCTACTAAACTTCATTCGCATGCATGGCGTGTTCTACCATGCTCATGCGTGATTTTTCACATGACCTAGGAACCCTTGGGGGAAACTTATCCAGATTTGACCGCCAAGGAATTCCTTCCTTTTATTCCATAAAGAGGCTGCCAGGTAACATTTGTAGCTTTCGTGTTCATTCACAACGCTTGGTGGCGTTCGAGCCCTACCACTCTAATGTCAAGCAATGGCAGGAAAAGAAAAATTCCTTCTTTCTGGGGAAGGTTGGGAATTTCTCGCCAAAGAAAGGCACATCTAAGATTTCTTCGTTCATGCGAATTAGGGAAAAGTGACTGACGACAAAAGCCTCTTGCTATAGCTAACTGATAAAGAACGCTCTAGTGTTGATATAGTCCTCAACTGAGCTAAAGAAAATGATGGTGGTCTCGGAACTGAGCAACTCCTAACCGTCGCCAACATCGATAGGTTCCTTGTGGTGCCTAATCGCGTCCATGTTAGGGGGCGTAAATTTAAGGTCGTGACACCTCCGACAAAGAGACATGCTCCTTCGTCTACTGAGCGTCCCCAAAAATGTCCAAGTCATAGTGAAGGCGGCGAGGGTGAAACTACAAAGCCCGTCGTGGAGGTGGAAGTGGAATCAAAATGGATCATGGCTTCTAGTTCTAACGTTGCTGTTAGGAGTAAGGCACCCGAAGTCTCTCCTGTGAGGGTGTCACCACCCACATCACCAGGTCTTGACAACCTCAATGGGCTCATGGGGCAAGCCCTTGTTGACCTGGTAACGACCTTCGATTTTTTACTTGCCTTCGAAGGAGTTTGGTTCAGTGAGTACTTTCCCTTTTGAGTTCCCTTCCTTTCTCTCCCCGACTTCAATTTCTAGTGTCGATGATATTTCTACAGATATTTACAACGCATTTTCCATGGGCTTGTCTAGGGTGGCCATGCTTGAAGCTGTTGCCCCTCAAGTTGGGGAAACCCAGACTGACATCGAAGGCTTTGACAGCATTGAAACCTATGGCAAGCAAGATTCCACGCCCAATTCCCTACCAGCGACCATCTCAGGGGGAGAGACTCCGCCCACAAATGAAGAGAGCGTCTCTATTCCCTCCCCTTCCCCCTCTTCTTTTGGCAGTGATGGGACTCCTAAACTCCCCAAGAGAGGGGTGGCTCATCCTTGGAAGAAGAGGGAGAGATGGGGACGATCCAGATAGAGTTGGCGGCGGGAGCATGACGACCATAGGGACAGGGACCAAGGTCAAGGTCAAGGTGTGTTTGTGTCTGAGACAAAAGTTCCAACCGACCCTCTCGTGCCTTTAGCATATTCCTTATTAGGGGGAACTCAAGCAGCAACTGAAGCAAGTGGGGTCAAGGGGGTGGCGCCCAGGTGTCTTCCTCCTCCTTCCAGGCCTGTGGCGGAGATGTCTCGACGCTTGAAGGATTTATTATCCTCGATATCGTCTTACTTTGTACCTGATCTTCTTCTTTGATTGTTGGCTATTCTTACTTGTAATGACTACCTTGTTTGGCCTTTGTACTATGCAAAGGGTGGACGACCTAGCGGCTTGGATTGTGAGTGATCGTGCCCACCTGGAAGATGAGGTGCGGAAGAGACGAATTCAAGGGTTCTTCACCAAGAATGAGAGGGAGCGTCTTTTTTTAAGGAGATGGAACGTCTTTTGGCTGAGAAGACTGAGGTTGAGTGCTATCCAGAGCAAGCTAATGGGCACATTCATGCCTTAGAAGCCGACCTCAAGTCTCTCCGTGAAGAGTCGTGTGAGCTATGGGGCGAATTGCTTCGTGCCCAGTCCCCTCCAAGTCCACGACAATTTTGCTCTTTTGCTAGTGGAATTGGAACGGGTGTTTGCCAAAGCCCAAGTATCCCTCCTAAGTGAGGCACTAGCCTCCTCTCGGAAGTTGCAAGCAGAGGCTGAGTAGCATTCTCGGGAGTCTGTTCAGGTACTATCTTCCTTTGAGGAGGAGCCAAAAAGCTCGCACTTGAGCTATTAGCGGTGAAAACGTCACATGCAAAGGAGTGTAGGCAACCTAACCTTCAACTATTCGAGTCGAAGGAGAATTATGTAGGGTTGGCATCACGGTTTGCCGCCTATAAGAATAGTCGGGAGGACGCCGACACCCACTTGGATTAGACGGCCAAAATCATGGTGCGCTTGGAATCCACAAACAAAGAGCAGAAGACAAAGATAAAGGAGTTGGAGTCTCAATTGGCTTCTACCAATTGCAAGTTGGTTCGTCTGCATCCTCAGGTGGCCGCCACTGTAAATAACGTGTTTCACACCATCAACTGCTTGGATGACTTGCAACAGATGAAAGGGCAGCACTGGTCTCCTAGGGAAGCTCCGATTCCTAAGTTAAAGAAATGTGATCTCAATATGTGTATATAAACCAAAGTTAGAGTTTAGTGTTACCTTTAGGTGTTATTTATAAAGGTGTTGAGGACATAAATAAGCACTAGTTATGCCATAATAAGAGGACGAGATAACTATCATGATCCATTGGCATTATCATATCACACGGTTACACCCATGGGTCACATTGGCTTTTGGACAATGGGCTTATGGGCTCTTGGACAATGCGTCCCCAGTCTTGGGCCCACAAGCTGAACATGTCCACTAGTTGTAAACTTATAACTAAGGGACCTAAATATCCCTTTCACTGAATTGATCCTTAGTGGTTTTCCAGCTAGTTATCACAACTTTAATTTGTTGGTAATATAGATTGGAACACGCAATAGATATATAGGCAAAATATTTGAGATAATCATACTCAGACTCCACCAATCAAAGTCAAAGCAATCCCTCACGTGGACTAGCTTTGTAGTGGTTGGAATATCATTCAGAAAAAATCTACACAACCTCTCATCTTTCACACACTATATATTTTTTAAATCTTATTATTTTTTTCTTTCATCAAATTTTTAATATATGAATAATGAATAGAAAAATAAAATTATTTTTAAAAAAATAAACTCAAAAAAAAATTTTTAAAAAAAATTAAAAAATTAAAAAATTAAAAAAAAAAAAGATAATATATGGAGGTTGAGAAGGTTGTGAAGCATTACTCAATCATTCATTGGCCAAAGAAAAAAGGGAAGGAAAAAATAAATGAAAAGAAACTTCGATTATAAATTGACCACTCAGCCGATGACTTGGTGATTTGTGACTACAACCACTCAAACGGTCTTCATGTGGTTTCGTAGTTGCATGCACTAGTTTCTATGAGGAAGACATAATTATGCATGGTTGATGAAATAATTTCAAACCAAAAAAAAAAAAAATTAAGAAAAGATTGATGATATCCACAATTAATTTCACAATCAAGTACCAATATATATATATATGATAGTACCATTTATTGAAAAAAATTAATTAATTAATTAATTTGAGTTTTCTTCTAAATTAAATTTTAATTTTTGCATGACTATCTTGATCTGTATATATAAATTGAGTTGTATATAAGGTATTACTATCGAGGAAATTAAGAATATCCTCTGAATTTTTGGAAATTTGATCTTACAAATCTCCTTTATGAGTAGGTGCATGCTAATTTAAAGCATGGAAAGCTATTAATGTTACCAAAACGTACGGATATATGCACGAGTCTTGCCATATATTTTTGTAACAATTAATCGACTCTTGGGGCTTGAATTTAGTCACATGAAGATAGAAATTATCATCACATAATAATTATATGCATGCAATGGTTTGTGTATTGAGCTTTTCTAGTCATCTTTCACTACTAATAATTAAGACTAATGATCTAAACTTTTTCTCTTATATGTTTATACTTTGCATTACAAATTAATGAATCCAAATTTCATTTGTTGTGTAAACTTCATGCACTAGCATCGACGACCCACTTTATCTTCTCTTTATCTTATATATACAGTAGTCTCCACTGATCTCCAGCGGCAAAAATTAGAAAAGGCTCAAAATTCCAGTACATAAACATGTACATGATGAAAAGCGAGTACTGCATGCATATTATATTGATCGAGCTCCAAATTAATACCATGCATGCAGAAACGTACACGACTGCATGTGGAGAATTTCTGGCTATATATGGAATTAACTCGATCGATCAAAATGCACGGCCTGCACACCAAACTGCGAATTAGGAGCCTCAATTAAGTACAAGGTCGGGCATATATCTGAAACCAAATATCAGATTCAGGAAAACATTACACACGCAATACTATTTAAATTACAACTATATATAACTCACCAAATTGCCGGTATTGATCTATATATAAAGAGATTTCTTTAAAAAATAAATTCGTAAATTAAGGTCTTAGATTGCAAAATTATTTTCACTACAAAATAGATATAATATTGTATCATATGAATCCATGTCAATTTGTATGATTTTTTTTTTAGGAGTGCTACATATTATATATATTTACAATTTTACTTATAAAAAACTTACAAGCTGACTAATTTTATCATTTTCTTTTGAAATCAAATTTCATTATTTTCGGCATATCAATAACTGAACGTGGAAGTAAATATTTTATAAGTTTCTCTTAAATACATTTAGCATTTCTCTATTTTATAAGTATATTTAGCATTTCTTAAGTACATTTAACATTTCCCGTTCTATTACTTTAAGACCTGGTTTGGATAGATAGATATTTCCATCTCATCTCATCTTCCTTGTTTGTTTTCACAGATGAATTGAGATTAAAATTAAAAATTGAATAAAATATTATTATAATATATTTTTTTAATATTATTTTTATTTTAAAATTTAAAAATGTTGAATTGTTTATTTTATTATATATGATAATCTGAAAAAATTATAATAATTAGATAAAATGAGATGAATACTTGAAAGGAATTGTGAAAATAAACGAGGCTCAATATCCAAACACCACAAATACAAATAATTTTTAATTTCAAATATTTAACTCAAATATCTTATTATTATTCATAAATCATCTCAACTCATCCCACCTTATTTAATCATACCGAATTATGTAAGATTTTATTTATTTATTTATTTATTTATTTTTTTTTGGGGTTTGCGCGACGATAATCCAATTTCCCCAACTTTTACAGAGTTTGAGGCAAGGTACATTGGTGAGTCCCAATCGATCCCGTAATCCGGTTAGATTCATTCATTACTGTCAACATTTAAGTATTGAAGTTTGTTTGAATTGGAATGAATAGCTTTCACATCGAGGGTAATTCTGGTAAACGGCCAAATAGTGGGCCGAGGCTACGCTTGTAAATTAGGTGTCCGAACAATTACCCTTTCTGGAACCCACCACCAGTTTATAACCAGCTTCCTTCTTGTCCATCTGTGACAACCTCCGAACAAATAAAAAAAAACAGACAGAGGGATAACCTCAACGCTTATATTTGAGAAGATCGATCATCGGTCTCCTCTTTCTCTTATCTCTCTCTCTCTCTCTCTCTCTCTCTCAGTTGGGTTTTGGAGTGAGAAAGAGGGCATTTACAGAGAGAGAAGTAGAGGAAAGGCCGAAACAGTATTTCTTCCTTGTCTTTCTCTATCTCTGTAAAACCCCCATTTAGAGAAAGAGAGAGAGTGAGTGAGAGAGAATGGAAATGGGTGGGAAGAGATTCGCCGTTCTTCTGTGCGCAGAGGACTCGGACTACGTGAAGAAGATGTACGGAGGGTACTTCGGGGTGTTCGTGAGAATGCTGGCCGAGGAAGGCGAGACGTGGAAAATGTACCGCGTGGCCTGCGGCGAGTTCCCGGACGACGAAGAGATCGGTGTTTTTGATGGGTTTGTGATCACTGGAAGCTGCAACGATGCACATGGAAACGACGTTTGGATCTGTAAGCTGTTGAATCTGTTGAAGAAATTGGACTCCATGAAGAAAAAAGTTCTGGGTATATGCTTTGGACACCAGGTAATTAATTCTATCTGTCTTCATAGTTTAATCTCCTAATTCGGCCATTAGAATAGTGGTTTGTTTTTCTGTTTTTGCGTGCTTTAAATTACTCTGGTTGGGATTTGGTGCCAGCCTATTGATTCTCCACCTTCCACCCATTTTGTTGCACTAGAAACCGGTGGATGCTCATGCCACATTGCATATCCAAGCACTCCTGATCTAAAGGGAAACCCTAGCTGTTTCTTTATCCATTTCAAAAGTTTTCTTTCCTTTTTAATTTCTGGGTTTTAGCGTTTTGATCTTTTCAATCTGTAAATGATTTTTTCAGCATTTTTTTTTTCCATCAATATCTCACTCGCAAAAAAGAAAAAAAAAGTTCGTTGGTAGCCGTCGTATTTGTTATTTTCGTTATTTGTACACGCTACTAATGCGCGTGTGCATGATGACTTTAACGAGACGAAAGCAAACGCCATGGCGGCAGTTGTGTGAGGCGGAGAGAGAGAGAGAGAGATGAAACTGAAAAAGTCACGAGGCGGTTGGCACGGAGTCCGTCGCACAGAAATTTATGTGCCAGTGGTCCGGTAGTTGTGTCGCAGACCACTTTTGGACGGAAGTATAGCCTTCTTTTTCAGTCTTTGTGCAATTACATTTTAAATGGAGTATAATTTTTATATATAATTTTTTTATTTATAAATTGGTGTAAAATATATATTCTCGTAAATATTGATTTTCAAATGATTTAATTTTTAAATTTTTTTTATAAATCATATTATATATGTAAGTCAACAAAGAAGAGGATGTGTCCTCCCGCAGCCGATTATTAAGAATTGAAAATTATGTGAGCTATGTTGATAGAGACTATCATGCATGTTGACGGAGACTACTATGTTAAATGGAAGACAAATATTTTAGTTACAAAAATTAATTTTATAAATTGATATATTTTAATATAATTTATTAAATTATAAAATTATTTTTATTATAAAATAAATTTGATTGATCATACCTTAATTTTATATAATCTCTTTATAACACTCTAATTGTAAATTGAAACCGTTTGGTAAGATCTAAGACCCAGTCTACTTATGAGGGAAATAGGTGTTGTACGAGGTCTTTAGGGTTCATGTTACATGTATGAAAAATGATTTACTTACAACACATTATACAATACATTGTACAATAATGTGTTGTATAAAATGTTGTAGGTGTATCATTACTGTACATGTATTGTCGTGTCTCATGATCTCTTGGCTTTATTAAATTTTTTTTTTTTTTTAATTTCAGTGAATCTCAATCCTCTCGATGATAGTCGAGCAGGGTATTTGTGTATGTAAGCTATTATTTTGAAAGTTTGGTGAAAACCCATAAATTTCTTTTTTTTTGTTTTGTTAGGTGGTGGGATTTGTCGAAGTTTATAATTTTTTTTTTTTTTCTCTCTTATTGGAGTTTCAAAAAGTTGTGGATCGAATCCATCAAGAATATGTTTAGATTGAAATGTTTGTGAGAGGTCTTTTCTTTTTCTTTTTTTGTGAAAATTATTTAGTTTTTGTTTGTTATGGAAATCAATATATATATGTTAGAAGTTTTGATAACAATTATTATTTCTTTTATTTTTATTTTAGATATTTTTTTAAAGAATTTTCAAAATTTCTCTATTGCCAAATCAACATAGGTACACGAAACTTTCTGAACATTCAAACTTAATAGAAACTATGTAATGAAGTAGTACTCTGATGAATGTGCCATGTAACCATATGTTGGCCGTGACTAGGACTTGTTGAAACCTAACAGTCAAAGAGTGACAAGGAGGCAAGCCTAATTTCTTGAATGTCACGTGAAGCATGATTTAGTAAGGTGAAAATCTTGAATATCATGCATGTTTCATGTATACTCACAATTGTCTTTGTAAAATTACAGTTTGCACCTTTAAATAATTAGAGATTTTACACTTTACATTCTAAACTTACAAAACCAACAAATTACATATCCTATTTATTAAAAAAAACAAAAACATATTTTCTTTCTTTATTCAATTTTAAGGTTTAAAATTGATGAAATGTAAGTGATATGACAGCTTAATGATAATATCTTAATAGAACTTGCAAAATAATCTATTTTTTATACTTTAGGAGTGGAATGCATCAATTTTGGGGTATAAAGTAGAAAACATGTATTTCTTATATATGAGAAATATTTTAACCACGTAGGAATTATATAAAAATAATCTTATAAATTGAAGTAATTTAATGTGGTTCGTCAGATTATGATGAATCAGATGAAACCACGTCATTTTATAAAATTCTTTTTGTATAATTCTTTTGTATAAAATTATATTAGTTCATGAATGACTATTTATGGTAGGTCTCTTTGTTGGTATACAATTACCATAAGATTGGCATTATTGAGTAAATCCCATGTCCCATAAAATGAAGAGATAAGGACCATAATGTTCTGCAAAAGATTGATTTGAAGAAAAAGCAAAACTTTAAAATACATTATTGTTTCCACATCACTGTTCACATCGTGGACAAGAGCACATATACAGTTCATATATAAATGCATGAGTGACGCACCGCAATTGTCGGTAGGCTGTAAATCAATATATATCTTTCTGTTAGGAATTAAAACGTGATGGCTGCAAATGATCATGAATTGTGCGTGTGGGGCCAGTTAATTCTCGATCTGGGACTGCCTGATCCTATAATATTGGATATAAGATGTCTTGTTTTTTTTTAATAGAATTGACGTAAGATGTCTTGTGTCGTGCCCTGGCCACTTTTTGAGTACGAAAAGTATGCCTGAGACTGACGTTACATGCGAGTCACGTACACGTTTCTATTGAAATAATTTTAAATAATTTAAATAAAATATTATTTTTTAAAAAATTTAAAAAATTTGAATTATTTATTATATTTTATATAAAAATTTAAAAAAATTATAATAATAAATTGAAGTGAGTTTTAAATTTAAATAAGGTCAAAACATTAGTTTTATGAGACTGGTCTAGTATGAGAATGTCTCCCGATAAGGCTATTTAATTTTTTTAATTATTTTTTTCATATTCTTAAATATTTTAAAAAAATTTATAACGTTATTAAAAAAATATTTCTTTACATATTAAGTAAAAAAAATTTAAAAAAAAAATTAGGGGTATCGAGATGGGTCTACGGTGGATTTAGCTTTTCTCTAATTTTATTGATGGATACTATTTTCTGATAGATACTCCTCTAGGCTAAGTTTTTTTTTGGGTAGCGAATTAAGGATCTTGTTGGTTGCCATTTTTCTTCTTGTAAATATTTATGGTGGTAATTATAATTAACGAGCCTCGTGTTTTTAAACATGAATATATATCCAAATGAAAGAAATAAATTTTCTTTGTTATGTAAAAATTAATGAATTACGATTTTGATCAGATACTAGCCCGTGCAATTGGAGGACAGACAGGTCGGAACAAGTCGGGCTGGGACATTGGAGTCACAACCATTCATTTATCATCCTCCTCAAAGCTCCTTTCTTCTGATCTGAAAATTCCTGCAACTCTCTCTCTGATCGAATGCCACCGAGACGAGGTATTTCTATATATCTAAATGGAAGGAAAATATCATCACTTTGTAACCGGACGTACAGCTAGCAGGAATATTGACACTTGCAATCACAACTGATTAATCATATGTTTTCTTAATGTGACATACTAATTAATTCCATGTATATATAATGTGGATGTCAGGTCCGGGAACTTCCTGCCAAGGCTGAGGTGATTGCATGGTCTGAGAAAACAGGAATCGAGATGTTTAGGTATGGGAATCATTTCATGGGCATCCAAGGTCACCCCGAGTACACACACGACATTCTTCTTCACCTCGTTGATGACCGCCTTCTCCAACGCGATTTGATTATGGTATATATGTCCTTATAAATTATCCGTCTCATCAACTACTATATATAATATAATATATATATAAATATATATCATCGTTTTGGCATGTATTTTATGCAGGAATCCTATGCTGAGGAGGTGAGAGCTAAGATGGTAGAAGGTCATGAGCCGGATAGAGAGGCATGGAAGAAACTGTGCATTAGCTTTCTCAAGGGTAGCACTGGAATGGACTTCGTTAGATCAATAAAAGAAAATTGTAAATATTAGTTAGCACTCGATCGTGTTCGTTCGGAAGTAGTAGTAGTAGAAGGAATTAAAGATCGAGTTGGAGATCATCAAGTACTGTGATAGGGCAGTCATGATCCGGCGCTATATATAATATATATATATATATATATAGCTATATGTCATGCAAGTTAATTAATTAGCATTATTATTATACATAGCTGCAATATTAGGAGGCAATTAGTTTAATTAATTAGCATTAGCTAGCTAGCTAGCTAGCTGTTTTCTGAGTTAATGGCAATCTTCATCAAGATATCATTGATGAACTGTAATTCTCGTGCATATCGAGAAATTAAGTCGAAATTTACAAACCTATCCATATTTGTCATGGAAATCATTACTTTTTTTTTTGTTTTTGTGTCTATTTTTAACTGTTTTATTTTTTGAGTTATTATTTAATACTATTTTATAACAATTTTAGAGGAATTAACAGCATAAAGATATAAAAAGATGGGCCACTGTCGGTATTATCTTAGCTTGTGCTAGCTTTAAGTGCCAATCGTCAATATATTTTAGAAACAAGAAGCCACGTTTATGTTTACTTGTTGGTTACAGCTAACGACATTATATTCCACAAGGGTCGCACTACACCCACCGAGAATTTTCCGAAAAATTCTCCCGACAAGTGCATTTACTTTTTTTTTTTTTCTTTTTCTTCATGTGTTTTTTCAATCATCTTAAATATTTAAAAAAAAAAAACTACAACATCATTAAAAAATATTTCTTTAATTAAAAGTAAAAAAAAAAATGTTGGGACGTATCAATATCGGAACAGCATTTCCCATTCGACAAAACCATCGAGGGAGGCCGAGGGTTTTGCGGTCCATTCTTGATGATAATATAAAATCATTATTTTCAAAATTTTGTGACAGAATATGACCGTATTTTTCCACAACTTTTTGGTGGCACCAACATATATATATATATATATATATAGACGCATGCAACAACCATAGCACTATAGTAGTTCACAACGTACGTATTTTAGACGAAAATTAGATTAAGCTATAAATGTAGGAAGCGTTGTTGTTGTTGTTGCTGCTGCTGCGTGGGAGGCCCCTCCAGAGCTAATTTACTGAAAAAAAAAAAGGCACAACCTTTCGCTAGCTCTACCCTCCTCTCACGTTTTTATTTTATTTATAATGTTAATTTAGTCCAATATAATATATATAAAATTTAGGATAAAAAAGGAAACATCAAATTTGGTAGTATCTGTAACCTCTCCCTTTCAAAGATCTCAGTCTTTCTCTTATCTATTTGTGATCGTGCATGTGGTAGATATCATGTACTTTTTCGTCCATGTGTTTTAAGTGTGTGATTTTACCAAAAGTAAAATATATTTAATCCTGTGGCCGTGGGTAACCACAACCACGTCCATTAAGGTTTCGTTTAGATTTTAAATTCATTTCAATTTATCTTAACTTATCATTATAATTTTTTTAAATCTCAATATAAAATATAATAAATAATTTAATTTTTTTAAATTTTAAAATAATAATAATATTAAAAAATAATATTTTAACAATATTTTATCATCTCAATTTAACTCAATTTAATTCACTTAACATCCAAACAAAACCTAAAAAACGTATTCTTAAATGGGCCATTCTTAATTTGACTTTTCCCACCACGTACATAATAAACAGATGGGAAAAACTTTGGCAGTGGAAGATGCCCAAACTCGCAGCCAGTCCACCCTTCATTTAGGACCACACAAATCTATTGCAGTAGATGCCTTCGTGCCGTGGTACGTACAACCCACCAACACGACCATTGTGATTATCTATTTTTTATTATCTTTTCATTATTTTATGAAATGATATTAAAGAATTAGAAATTATTTATTATATTTTATTTATAATCTATCTTTTAATATTACATCATGAGATGAGATGATAAAAAAATAAATGATGAACAAATTTTTTCTATTTTAAATTTTATTCTCTTTATTTTTTTATTCTAAATTTTATAATGTGCTGGATATAAGAGGAAAACACTTTCCACTTAAACAAGAGTCTTTATCCTTCATAATGATAAACTTAAGTTTGCTATGGATCTATAAGATCCGCTTCATTCCCACCTGGTTTTTCCTCTACAAATTCTGCTCCTGGGCTCTCTCTATCGCTTATGGGTTTTGTGAGAATTGAAAAAATAAAAATGCTAAATATATTTAAGAAAAATTAAAAATATATATATATTCTCTACATGTCAATTATTAATATATTTAAAATCATGATAATTTGAATTTTAAAATAAATATTGTAAGTAAAATTATAAGTAGTCCTGAAAAAATAAAAGGCCTTCGGGTTGCAACGTGTCTTTGTAGATTATAATCAACCCTTCTTAAGATATTTATTCCACACGTGGTGCGAGAGCCGCTCCACAGGAGCTCTAAGCCCAGAAAACAAATCTCGGAAACGAAAATAGTAAAAACCTCAAGATTTCAGCAATCAGAATTAAGAGCAATCAGAGTAGGATTTGAATCCTTCAACATGAATTAAGGTCAATCAGAATAGGATTGTTTTGGAAGTTCCCCTTCCGATAATTAAAAAAAAAGGTGAATGAATAAAGAACCATTATCAGTCTTTGTAGATTGGTAAGGACATAAAATCTTCAACCCTAACTGGAGTACCATATCACCATCATCACAAACATAAAATTAGGATAAGTGGTGCAAACTTTCCATTGCATGGCAAAGGGAATTTGATTAGGCATTCAACATAGAACCAGAGTTCCTCCTGCACTCGGCCAGCATATCCATGTAGAACTGACACTTGCTGATGTCATTCCCATAGTTGTTCAAGCACTACAATAAAACAAAACCAAAGAGCAGTTGCCGCCAAAATTATAAAGCAGATCCATGGAATATCAAAATAATTATTTTAAAGCATAGAGGAACAAAAAAAAAAACAGGCTTGAGAAAATAAAATTGACATGAAACTTAGAAACTTCCCACCAAACTCTTGGATTCTCAAGATAGTGAAGAAACAGACAATTCATTTCTATACAAGCTCCTATCCTATGATAGAGAACTTCAGCTAATTTCCAGTCACATAGGAAAGCTTGCAGCTTTAAATACCAATCCTAAAGATGGTAGGTCACAACCTCAGTAGGCAGAGAATGTTCTAAATTAAGTCAGAAGATTTTGCAGAATGCAACTGTCAAGACAAAATATTGAATCCTTATCTACGACCACATAGATGAGCAATATTTACCAACATGTATGGAAGAGAAGAAAAATTACTCTCATATATCTCAAAAGATACCACCAGATAACATCTGTAAACAAGTATTTATATGAGTAGAATTTCTTTTTCTTTTGGTCAGTAATTATATGAGTAGAATTGCATACATCTTGGAATGCCTTGGAATGAATATTGCATGCATCAGAGCCGCTAAGGCTGTTTGTAGTAGAAGCCGGGGCAGCAGCAGCTGCCTCAGAGACCACGGTTTCATGTTGAATAGTGCGAGGACCCATCACAGCATCCACAGCCCTGTGGGCCACTGCACTTCCAGTGCCAAAAGCCATTCCTGTAATTAGAGACAACAAATTTAGAATAGCTCCCATTTGAAATTACTAGGCAACGATATGCATGGTGAAACAACACATAATACATATCCTAATACAAAGGCATTAATCTTCCGACACATACCCTGAGCTATGGTTGAACCAATGCCTCCTAGAATGGATCCACCACTGACAGCCTGTGCAGGAGCTGGAGGAGGAGCATGGTTAACTGCAACAAAACAAAAATTACAAACACATGTAATCAGACAGAAGAGAGTCGATAGAAATACAAGCAAATGAATCAGCGTGCAGAGACCAAAACAATACCATGAAGTGTGAACAAAGTATAGGCAATAATACCTGGCTGAGGTGGATTTCGCACCGGAGCAGGACGAAGGGGTGCACGGGAAGCAGGTCTTCCTGCAGCGGAAGTCGGAACCATTAAGATGTCGAAGCAATAAAACGAAAAGGGAAAAACGAAAGAGCATTATGTCCATTCAAATGTTCTTATCATATCATACAGATCCACAGTTAAATATATTTAATCATAAAAACAATGCACCAAATTCCTTATTCCTCAAGGCACAATCTTCAAGCTCAACATAAGCTCAATACCAGCTATGCCGAAATTGCAAGCAAAAAAATAGACAGAATGAAAATAAGCACCCTTTCATTAAATTACCGATAGAATGTGAAAAAAATAGCAAACTTTAAATGAAAAATGAAAAATATCTAGAAAATGAAGAGAACAAAACCCTGGGACAACAATGGAACCGAAGACAAGTATTGTCCTAGAAACAGTCGTACAGGAATGAAGAGGAACATGAAATAAACCCTAAAAAGACCATGTAAATTGAAAAGGAGGATCACATATCTGGAGAAAGATAATGAAGACACTCACCACCGGAGCTTCGGCGAGGCATGGTTCGTGAAGCGGCGGCAGAGAGGGTGAAAATTCCGGAAGCGTAGACGTAGACTGTAGGGAGGTGATGCCCAAAACCTAAAGTTTATATTATGAAAGGAATAATTCTTTCAGAATATGCGAGGTTAATGACGTTGCATTGACCTGTTTGTTGCTGGGGTGAACCGTGAATCGGTGATGCTTGGCGTGTTTCGCTTTATGGATATCAAAAGTTCCGTGTACCCGGATAGAAACACGTGTCTCAGTCCTAGCCCTATGATTTATGAGATGCATGGGAGGACGTACCTGCTAAGGTTCATTGGAAATAACTCTATAACTCTCTTTGTTCTGTAATAACTCTATAACTCTGTATTTCCTTTTGATTAATATACGGTTGGTTTGAGTTAAAAAAAATCATTGGAAATTGGAAACCGTGTGATATTTTTTTAATTTGTTTATTTATTTTGACGTATTATTTATTTAGATATTTAGTTTGATGGATGTATCTGTCACAAGTTCATAGAAGGAATACAACGGCCATGGACTTTGGGCCAATTTAATCTCATTTACAACTTCATTTACTTGATGCTACCTATTATTTAGATTACAATATAGCTAGTAGGCCTTAGGCCTTAGTTTTATTTTTTATATGTTTTTAGTGTGTTAGTTTGGGACCATGTAGGGGTCTTCTCCTTTATGTAAGGACCAAGTATTCTAGGGTTCTTTATATAGAAACTTAATGAAACTTCTACTTTCATTTTCTTATCTTCTTCTTCATTTTCTTTTATGGAGGTGCTTCCCTTGAAGTGAGTAATTTCAATAATATTTTGTTCTTATGTAACTGGAGGTATATTACAAGTGGTATCCAGAGCCAGTCTTTCATTGTCATCGGTTTCATCAATCGGTAAAAATGGAAAATATTATCTCATCTTTACTCAATATCAAAGAGCTACTGTAACAAAATTTTTAACGCTTCGACGTTCTCCATCAACATTTGAAAGATTTTCGAGAAAGCCACAACAAAATACACCATATATTTCAACAGTCTCTGGACGAATTTGCTAACAACTTTACGAATTTAAGCTATTTGGAACGAGTTGGTACGATGCAGGAAAGAGAAGATGAAGAACAAGCAACAATAGATTCCTTGTCCAAGTGCATCTTTGAACAAAGTTACCTCTCTCAAATCCCGGTTAGTGATGACCCATCTGCTAATCACCACCATATGCCTCATTTGTTATTCGAAACAACCCAAGTAATAGCCAAACAACATTATCCCCAGTCCCTCCAAACCAAACATTCGATAGAGGTTGATGACGGACAAATTTTAAACTACCGAAAATTCAAAGCAAAAGCAAAAATGGGAATCAACGAAGAATTACAATCTCTGGATGATTTTGAATTTGTAGATGTCGTGATATTTGGTATGGTTGAGGTATATAAAGTCATTTCTATCTTGCTTGTAATCTGTGGTGGAAAAATATTCTTGGGTTTGCAAGTTTCAATAGAGACAAATCTTGCCCCTCAGTTGCTTGATATTTTGTCCCTTAGTTGCTTTTAAGCCTTTTGATAGAGGAAGAGAAATGAATCTTATGGGAACAATAATGGGTTGTACTGGTCCCAAGTCTATCATTGAAATTCAGAATGGGTTGACAAATCTCGACTTAATTGTTATCCAGATTGAGAGTGGCAAATCCAGTGATATTAGGAGCTTGCATGATGCTTTGAGTAGGTGTGGTGTGGTGTTAACCAAGAGGAAGAAAACTGAGTTCAAAGTATGGGACTTAGAAGAGGATCTTGGGAGGGTTGTCACATGTTCTACATAAGCGGGTCGAGATTTAGTTTCTGCATTTGAATTTGCACCTGGTGCATTGGGGGCATTACTATCTTATGCCGAATTACTTGCAGATGAGAGCAATTATGAAAATTATATTATTTGTAGATACAATATATATGGTTACATGAGGTTAGATTCTACTATTCGGAGGGTGCTGAATGTCTTGAAAAGCAAAACAGATGCAAACAACAAATTTTGTTTGCTTGGTCTCATGAATAGAACTTGTACTACTGGAATGGTAAACATGTGGCTAAAGCAGCCTTTATTAGACATAAATGAGATCAGCTCTAGACTAGATTTGGTACAAGCAATTGTGGAGGATTTCATTTGGGACTGTGGAATAATATATGGGAAAGTCTATTACAAGGACCGAGTAGTCGAGTTGCATAGTGCTCCAACCTTGAGGACAAGGTTCTTTGAAGGGGACGTCAATGTAATGAGTAACTTGGGCCCAATCAAGCCATCGACTATCATTCTATCCTTGTGCTACTTTTACTTTTGTGTGTTAGGCCTTAGACCATTTTACTGGATCTTTGGATTGTAATAGGTACTGGGCTTAGGCTCGTAGAATAAACTAGTTGCAGATTCTAGTCTTATTATCTTGTTGTTACTTTTAGCCCAAGCTCAATACGTAGATTATATGTATTGAGCAACTTGGCTCTGAAGAATTATCTAGAATCATTAATGAAAATCTTTTTCTATTCTCTTTTATCTCTTTCTCTTGAAGGCTAAATCAACATCGAATTTGACCATTTTCTTTACATTTTCTATCGTATTTGATAGTTATCCAAATACTACCCATCATGTGTGTTACAATATCAAATATAAATCTTTATGATAAAAATTATTTATAAATTACAAGTATTAAATCACCGTCTTTTTTTTTTTAGTTTTATTTAATTGTCTATATCAAGCACACTCCACCTTCGATTTGTCGTGACGCTATTTGGGACTTGAATTAAATGCGACTAAAAATGTTAAATATGTGTTAGGGAATGCTGTTCTTTTGAAGTGTAAGAGCATTAGTATTGAATTGGCTATCTTATTTTTAAAATTTTTGACTAATATGTAACTTTTTTATCTTTAGCTAATCATTCAAAACTTGAAATCTACATTGGATTAGTCATTACACTCTCTATAATAATAAAATATTATTATTTTTTTATTATTTATATTTTTTAATTAATTTATATTTTATTTTCATAATCTTCAATAGCCTCTAACAAATCATATTTATTTTTATTTTCACAATCTAACAATCTATAATATAATAATCATATGTATATAGATGGTAAAATCTTATATGAATAAAAATATCAGATCTATAATATAATAATTTAAAAAAATACTTTTAGATTTGCTATAGTTCTTTTCATATTTGAAAAGAAGAATGGATTTACTGTAACTTATAGTTTGGATGAAAACAATTTAACTAATCCAATGTGGAGCAAATATATATGATATTTGCTAAATTTGAAAATGAAAAGACATTTAGCTAATCCAAATTATCCAATACCAATGCTCTAATGTTTGTGACAATAATATGTATGTATTATGAAGGATTTATGGTGGATTACATGAAATAGCTACTTAATTTGCAGTTTCTTTTCGGCCTCGTTTGATTACGCAATTCAGATGAAATAAGATAAAATGTTTTGTTAAAAGTTGAATAAAATATTATTATATTATAATTTTTGTTTTGAAATTTGAAAAAATTGAATTATTTATTATATCTTATGTAGGAGTTTGAAAAATTTATAATGATTATATGAGAAGAAATTAGATGAGATAAAATAATTTGATTTTGTATAACTAAACTAACCCTTCATTATACGTTTGTATATATGCTTTATACTATTTTGTTGCCAAAAAATAAAAAAGAATGGGTTTAGATTGATTAATTAATGGATTATCATTCAGTTTTGATTGCAAGCAATCGTGCATTGAAATTAGCAACCAAGACAACTGCCCTCGTAAAAGAGAATTTACAACGAGAATGTTGATCATAGCCATTTTTCTCTCCACAAAAGGCCAACTTTCTTGTAGTTAATATATATAACGCTAATAGGACTCACTATACATCAACGTACGCGCGTACACAGCTAGCTCTAGCTTTCTATCGGTTGAAATTAAAAATTTCATATTCATATTCATAGTATATATATGTTCTAATTTATTAAGTAATGTTATATATAATTATAGATTGTATAAGTGCTACACATTCATTTTGAAAAATAGTATAGTCTATTATTAATTTTTCTTATGTAGGTTCCGTGATATTTATCATTTTTAAAAAAAAATACAATATTTGTATATTTTATAATTATAAATATTATTTTTCTTATCTTATACAGTGGATGCTCCCGGCCTGATCATCATAGGGATCGATGCAAATGATCTGAATGCATCAAAAGCTAGCATCATGAATGGTAACGTAGGAAATCATGCTTTCAATAATTAATATATATAATTTTCTTTTTTTTTTTGGGTTATAAGCAAGTAAATGCATGCATGTATTAATCCAAAAAATAAAATTATACAAACAATAGTACCAATGGGATTAACCCAATATATTTTTATTTGATGCAATCATCGAGATGCAAACAAACAATATATAAATTAAAGAAATACTTTAGACATAAATAGAATATATAAAAATAAATTTATAAATTGATGTGATTTAATATAATATATCAAATTATAAAATTAATTTTATTATAAAATAAATTTAACAGATTCTATTAAATTATATTAATTTATAAATTTATTTTATATAATATTTTGTGCATGTAATAATTCTCGAATCGGGAGTCACGAGTAGTCTAGTCAGGACCCGGCCATGAGTGACAAGGTAGGAGTCGTCGGTGCATCTTGATTTCTTTGTTTAAATAATAATTAAGAATCCTGTGTTCCAAATTTCCAAATCCAAAAGTCCCTCCAAACCATGACAGAAAGCATATGCATCCAGGATCCATGATTTGATATCGATCGGTGTTCTACCTGCATGTTCAAACTTTTCCGGCTGCAGTTTACGACGACTTTGACTTTTTTTGCCGAATTCAGATCGAAATTTAACTACATTTTGAAAGCAAAGCAATATTTCGTATCGATCAAATTAAAATTAGCCCACTTCCATGCAGGATATTGACTCTTAACATATATATATATATATATATATATATATATAAAAGCTGCATGCATTTTTATGATCTTCTATTTTCTTTTCTATTTTCCTTTCGATCTATCCGTTAAAAAAACCGATCGAGTTTAACCATCCAGTATAATAATGATCACCATCATGTCAACAATGGTCAATTTAATACAGAACTAATTACCATAAAATCAATGCGGGTTAAACAACAAATGATCAATATGTTGACTACAATAATGCAAAAATTCCAACCACACGGCTCTAGAAGATTCGACCTAATTAATTTATATATATGCACCTTCACCTAAATAAAGTTGTACCTAATTTTTTGTTTTCTTCATTGTTTCTTCGTCTTCTTTAATTTGTTATCCATCTTTTGACTGAATTTCACTTGGACCATTTAGTCGGCAAGCGATGATTTTTGCAAGCCATTCTCAAGATATATACATATATATATATATATATATATATATATATATACACATGAAAAAAAAAAAAAGGCAAGAAGAGAAATGAGTTAAAATTAAATTTGAGTGCAACGTAACAAGCAGAGTCTTTGTGTCATTGTGTGGATAAGATCAGGTTTAAAATCTAGTAGTGCTCGAAACTTGTAATGAAAGAAGGGCAATTTTCCTTTTAATTTGATTTGGAAATTCTAACAACTTGCCAACTTGGGGACTTTGCTTGGGTTAGTTCTTAAGAAATTGAAGTTTGTAAGTCCTCAAAAGCGAACGAAACTAATCCGACTTGTAGTGGATCATGACGATGATTGAATCGAGGAAGAGAAAAATTGAAAGCGTGAGACACATGAGAGAGCCAGACTCCACCCTTATTCTTTTTAAACTTATTGAATTATTCTACTCATAATCTATATATCATATATTTAATAAGAGAAAAAAATAAAAAAATATAGTGTGTGACATGTGGAGATGATGAATAGATTTTTTCTTTCTAAATAAAAATACTCTAGATTCCTCCTATAAATGATTAGGCTATTGAAAGTGAAGGAAAAGCAAAGGGAAGTACTTGCAGAGAGTGCTAATGGAAAGACACACCTATCATCAAGAAGCAAAGTGCAGGAGAATTACGTCTTGATCACAAAGATATCAGTGAACTGAACCTACCGAAATCTTGTAGCATATATTTCCTCAGTGGCAAGGATGACTTGATGATGAACTTCGAGGCCAGTCACCATTCGGCCTGATGAAGGATATTATTTAGGTGGCACATTTTTGTTCTCTTTCCAAGTTTCAGTATCTATTTACCCTCATCAAGCACCAAAGGTCAAGTGCAAGACGAAGGTATACCATCCTAATATTGACAGCTTGGAAGGAAATGTGTACCTCAACATTCTAAGAGAAGACTCGTGGAAACCAGCTGTTTTAAATATAAACACTATAATATATGGCCTATTAATTCATCTTTATACGGAACCGCCCAATAGTGAAGATTCACTCAATCATGTCGATGCAGCTGCAGTTTTAAGAGACCACCCAAAGTTGTTTGAATCGAATGTGCGTAGGGCAATGGCTGGTGCGTATGTCGTAACGTTGCATATAGCAGCCATTTGTGATGCTAATTAGCACTGAGTTCATTGCTCGAAGGTTCAAGGGCTGTAAATTTGGTCGCAGGACTTGATTCCTAGGGTGGTGCGCGTTTTGGGCATGAATTCTTCAAAATGTAGAAGCCCACTGGGAGATGTTTGTATTCTGTGACATGTTTGAGATATTGGTTGAGGACATTCGATTTTCTTTAATATTTCGACGTGAATCATGGGCATAAGACTTTAGTTATGTATTTATTCCTTTCCTTTTTTTTAAAAAAAAATAATAAAAAATTGAAGTTTGTTACAAGTCCTCCGAGAAGTTTGGTATCGGAAATTTGGATTGAATACATTAGGTTGCACCTACCACTTCATTGACAAAACGAGTCATCCAATCATATTATATTAAATGATTGGAGATTATTTATTATATTTTACTTATAAACCTATCATTTAATGACACATTATATAATGATGGGAGGATGATAGAAGTTAGTATGATGAATAGATTTTTTCATATGTATATTGGCCGGAAAGCCAGTCTTGGATTGTATAATCAAAACCGTTCGTTCGCATGCAAATTATCGTCCCCTGATCTAATTCCTAATTCGCATTTGCAGGCATCCACTAACATCAAGCTGATTCGAGGTCAAATCAATCTAACGCGTTTTGAGAAAGTCATATATTGCAGATTCACTTCACAAACACCGTACATGACTATGCTCAAGAAATTGGAACCATCCGCCAAATTCAACACTAGACCAACATGCAAATTGTTTATTAAGGTTTTAGCTAGCTAGCTAGCTAAATATCTTTGATCTCCCTAGCAGCTCATCACTCCCTCGATCGTGTATAAATATCACCAAGCATTCCACCCATGTTATCTTCAAATTAACCTCACTCCAAGGCATCATCAATGGCTTCCAAACTTTTCTTTCCCATCTCAGTTCCCTTTTTCGTTATCCTTCCCTTCTTCTTTGCCTCTCTATCTTATGCTGCAGAGAGCTATAATAACCCAAACAAAACAGTCTCCCCAGGAACCATTTGCATGTTCACTCCATACCCTTCTTACTGCAAATCTCTGCTCCCTAGCGGGACCTCAAACGTCTATGGCTATGGCCGATTTTCGATCCAGAAATCACTGTCGCAGTCCAATACATTTTTGGACCTGCTGGAGAAATATCTTCAGCGCGGGTCCTCTTTGTCCACAAACACAGTTAGCGCTCTTCAAGATTGCCGGTTTCTAATCGGACTAAACATGGATTTCTTGTCGAACTCCATTGAGAATGTCAATAAAACCAGTTGGTTTCTTCCCGTCTTGGAAGCAGACAGGCTCCAAACCTTTCTTAGTGCCATTTTAACCAACCAGCAAACTTGTTTAGATGGCCTAAAAGAAACGGAGTCAGCTTCAAGTGTGACGAATGAGCTTTTGGGCCCAATCTCCAATAACACTAAACTGTACAGTGTTTCTCTAGCCTTCTTCACCAGGGGTTGGGTGCCACGCAGCCTAAATTGGAAGCCCACGAGGAAACATGTCACATTCAGATCAAATGGACGCTTACCCTTTAAAATGTCTAGTCGGACTCGTGCTATTTACGACTCTGTGAGGGGGAGGAAACTTCTCCAATCGGTGGATGATCAGGTTACCGTGTTTGATATTGTAGTCGTCAGCAAAGATGGAAGCGGCAATTTCACCAACATCACTGATGCCATTAATGCTGCTCCAAGCAACATCAAACCTGCTGATGGGTATTTCTTGATCTATGTCACGGCGGGTGTTTACGAAGAGAATGTGTCCATTCCTAAGAGCAAGAGGTACTTGCTAATGGTTGGAGATGGTATCAATCAGACGATTGTCACAGGCAACAGAAGCGTTGCTGATGGATCGACAACCTTCAATTCCGCAACATTTGGTAATTAAGAATTCAATATTCTTCTCATGCACGTCAAGTTTTTATTTTTTGAAGTAATTAACTGCATGCTTGTATAACATGGAGGGAATCTAATCTGATCATGGATTTTCATGTCCGCCATTTCAGCTGTGGTTGCAACAGGTTTTGTAGGCGTGGACATGACTTTTCGCAACACTGCTGGAGCAATAAAGCACCAGGCAGTTGCAGTTCGGAATGGAGCCGATACATCTACATTTTATCGCTGCAGCTTTGAAGGGTACCAAGACACCTTATACACACATTCTCTCAGGCAATTCTACAGAGAATGCGATATCTATGGTACAGTTGATTTCATCTTTGGAAATGCTGCGGTTGTTCTGCAGAACTGCAACATATATCCCCGTTTGCCAATGAGTGGACAATTCAATGCTATAACAGCACAAGGGCGAATCGACCCTAATCAAAACACGGGTACTTCCCTTCATAATTGCACGATTAGAGCCGCCGACGACCTGGCCTCCAGTAATACAACTACTGAGACATACCTGGGAAGGCCATGGAAGGAGTACTCGAAGACAGTTTTCATGCAGAGTTTTATGGATAGTTTGATAAGTCCTGCTGGTTGGCGTGCATGGAATGGAAGTTTTGCACTAAGCACCTTGTATTATGCTGAATATGACAACACAGGACCTGGATCGGACACTGCAGAGCGAGTGACATGGTCTGGTTATCATGTGATTAACAGCATCACGGATGCTGCCAATTTCACTGCGTCTGATATGTTACTGGGGGAAAACTGGTTGCCTCAGACAGGAGTGCCCTACACTAGCGGCTTAATATAGCCAGGAGCAACTTCTTGGATACATATATTTGGCGGCTTCTCCTAGTCAAAAGCTTGGCACTAATTGTCTGTTTCATTCGTTCTTTCAAGAATGGAACAGTACAACGTTTGAATAATTTAATTTTGACTTAAATTTGCACTCGTGTAATTGTGAATTTGGGAGGAGCTATATAGCCACTAGCCAGGCAAGAGGATTACTTTGCACTTTACCAATGTAGTGCTAGCTTTTCATTCACTTATGAACTGGTTTATTTGTGTTTTTTAATAAAAGCTAAGCAAAACTTGTAGATAATTTCGTAACAATATAATATTTCCCTTTTATGGACTCTATTTGATTAATTGTATGGTATTAAGTATCTCTTAAACATGATTGAAATATTTTAAATATATTTATTAATGTGATATATTTTAAATGATTGAAAAATAAAATTAATTAAAATATTATATTATATGACTGAAGTACGAGGATGAGAACAAATTAGAATATCATAAAAAAACAAAAAAGAATAGAATTGGTCTACAAAAAATTAAATATTATTTTAAAAATAGAATTGGTCTACAAACAATTATTTTTATTTTAAAATTTTAAAAATTAAATTATTTATTTTATTTTATATAAAAATTATAATAAATAAATAAATAAATTATAAAAACAAACGCTTAAAAAGTTCCATCGAGCCGTGTGGCGTGTGCCACCTTCCCAAGGAATTGGCACAAAAATTATGCAAAATCCAGAATCGTACCTTCAGTAATAACTCTATTAATCAGTCTTATTCAACAAAAAAAAAAAAAAAACTCTATTAATCAGCCTCTGGGAAAACTATTTCTTCTTTTTTCACAAAACTGTTTGTTCAATCCCAATATATATTTTCGTATCAATTTTTAATTGCTGGATAACTAATTACACACATCCACGATCTCCTCTCTCTCTAAATTCCAAAACCCTAGGTGTGGTTCCACATCCATACCCACCGATCCAATCCCATCCACTCCAGTTCCATTCATCCATGGCGGACGAGGCAGTCCCGTCGGCGTCCCAGTCACCTTCGTCGACGTCATCGGCCCCGCCGCTGGGCCACTCGGTGATTCCAATAGTCAACAAGCTTCAGGACATCTTCGCGCAGCTCGGGAGCCAGTCGACCATCGAGCTCCCACAGGTCGCCGTGGTCGGGAGCCAGAGCAGCGGCAAGTCCAGCGTGCTCGAGGCCCTAGTAGGCCGCGACTTCCTACCCAGGGGATCGGAAATCTGCACTCGGAGGCCGCTCGTTCTGCAGTTATTGCAGACGAAGAGGAAGCCGGACGGGACGGAGGAGGAGTACGGGGAGTTCCTCCATTTGCCGGGGAAACGGTTCTTCGATTTCTCAGAGATTCGGAGAGAAATTCAGGTGCCTTTTCTTCTCTGTTGCTTTTCGAATTTTTGTTCCAATGGAGATTGTTTTTAGTTGCTGAGAAATGTAAGAGAATATGATTAAATGTGATGATTTTGATTATCTGGTTGGACTCGTAGATTTTGGTGGAGGGTTTAATGGTTCTGTACTTTCTGTTTGTTTGCTGAGGAAGTGTTGGAGAGAGTACAAGTGGTTAAAATGAGTCTGGTTGCGAAGGAAGTTTGGGAGAAGATAATGACTCGTGATTTTGATACGTGGTTTCTTAGTATACGAGACATGAGAATGCATAAGTTTTACTGGCGCAATAATCTTTGGTCGGTCTGGAATGGTTTGCTTAATTTGCATTGGAGCTGTTGCATTAGCCTTATAAGTTCAGGTACTTTATTCATGGTGTCAATTGTATTTGAAGGTGCACTGACATGCACATTCGCACCCGTGTGTAAGTCAAATTGTCTTCTTTCTCTGGTTATTTCTGATATTGAGGTAATCTGCTCCTCGTGCGTGAGCAAGGTTTGGATAGAAAGAGAAACATTACTGTAACTTAATGTAATATATATATATATATATATAAACTGAGGCTATAAGTGACAGTTTTGCTGGTTGCTTTGAAGCTCTGAACATCACCTATATCTCTCTCTTCATTGCTCTTAGGCTAAATCAGTTTGTGATTGCTTGTTTTTCTCAACTCAAATTGTTTAACATATCCTTGTAACAGACTTTTAAGTATTTTTTGCAAACCATGAACTCTGGCTTTTCTTTCCTTTCTTTTAATTTCTCATGACATTTTATTTTTAAATAATTCCCGATGGACTATAGGCTGAGACAGAGAGGGAAGCAGGAGGCAACAAAGGTGTCTCAGACAAGCAGATTCGTCTGAAGATTTTTTCACCAAATGTTCTTGATATCACCCTTGTGGATCTACCTGGTATAACAAAGGTTCCCGTTGGTGACCAGCCCTCTGATATTGAAGCACGAATTAGGACAATGATCATGTCGTACATTAGAACACCAAGTTGTCTAATTCTGGCTGTTACACCCGCAAATTCAGATTTAGCAAATTCAGATGCGCTTCAGATTGCTGGAAATGCTGATCCTGATGGTGAGTTCTGAATTGCGAAAAATTTCTGCTTTGGTATGTTTTCTATCTGTGTGTTGTTTTTACATGTATTTAATTGATTTTTAAGTGTTAATTTTCTAATGGCAGGTCATAGAACCATAGGTATAATCACAAAGGTACCTTATACCTTAACTTGATTCTCTTCACTATAAATTTTCTTTTCAAACATACTTATATATAAAAAAAAAAAAAAAAATTTTTTTCAAATATTGGCAAGCTGTAGTCATTCTCTGATGAGGTTTGGTGTTTCTCTATATGACTTTAGTTGGATATAATGGATAGAGGTACTGATGCCCGTAATTTATTGCTTGGGAAAGTGATTCCCCTCCGACTTGGATATGTGGGAGTTGTTAATCGTAGTCAAGAGGTAATCATGTAACTCTTTTAGTTTTTTTTTTTTTTTTAATCAAGACTGAGATGGACAAAGTAGCATACAGTTCTAGTTAGCAAGTTGGATAAGGTTTTGATTTCTCTGTTCAATTTAATGCTTTGAATAGGATATTATGCTCAACCGGAGTATCAAAGATGCTCTTGTGGCTGAGGAAAAGTTCTTCCGGAGTCGTCCAGTACGCCCATGCCATCCCATATTATTCATTGCTTTATGCGAGTTGGATTCCATTATAAAATTGTTGACTTAATTTTATTTTTCTCAATAGGTATATAATGGTCTAGCTGATCGCTGTGGTGTTCCTCAGTTGGCAAAGAAGTTGAATCAGGTAGATACTTTTACAACTCACTTATCACTTATATACTGGAAGTCTGGAACATAATTGAACTATTCTGAAATAGATGATTGTTTTTCATCATCTGCTGCAATTCAAGTGCATGTTTTTTTTTTTTTTATAAGTAATAAACTTTTATTGATCGAATGCAACTAGGTAAAGCCCATGTACATAGGTAGTATACAAAAGAGACCCCTGCAATTCAAGTGCATGTTCACATGCAACACACCCTTGTTCCCTTCTCTTCCCCTTTTTCCTTTCATTCGGCATTATCATCCAATTATTTTTCCCAGTTGTAAGTTAGTGAGGTTCTGGAAATGTCATAGAAATTTCCTCTCTTGAATGCTAAATTAGGGTTTTAATCCTCAAATTCTTTATGGACCTGAGATTTGTTACATCTGATTCATTTGCAGATTCTAGTACAACATATCAAGACAGTGCTTCCAGGGCTGAAGTCACGCATAAGCTCTACACTGGTTTCTGTTGCCAAGGAGCATGCAAGTTATGGAGAAATCACAGAATCAAAGGCATGTTTTATTATGTTGAAAGTGCATACAACTTTGATTGAGATCATTGTTTGATTTCATCTTCATTGCATGTCATGAGCTTATTGGTTTTGTCTTAGTCATGACAATGGACTGTCTTTTTTTTTTTTTTTTGCATTCCATGCCGCTGAGATCCAGTGTCATCTACAGTAAGGAATGTTTTTGAAACAATTTTCATATTGTCTAATGTTGTCACTAGGATTTTTGTAAGGGATGATGATAATGTACTGAATCTGTTTTAGTCTTTTTCCTGCTTCGAGAGGGTAGTAGGTATTTCCTTTGTATACTTCCTGTGTACTTGGGCTGTGCCTATTCTTGGTAATAAAATCTCTTATTAATTATCAAAAAAAAAAAAAAAAATGTTGTCACTACTTGATGACTGATGTGATATTTTTTTTTTGTTTTAAATTGCTTGGCAGCTTCTGTTGGCTATTACTGACACTTTGCTTATATTTATTCAAAGCTGTCCACTCTTGTCGATTCTTTAAATGTTTATACTGATTCCTACATTCTATCCTTCTCATCTAAGAAGCTTGTCAGGGAGCTCTTCCTGCACTCTGCATTCCTATGATCTACTTACTTCTGTGTGTTGGATTGGTTCCACATTTTTCAGATGTCATTGCCTGATTTCATAATCTGTTCTTTATTCACTTAGTTGGAAACTTCTTTTTTACTACTTGCATCTTGCTACAGTTTTTCTAAGTCTTTGCTTTTTCTGGCATCCTGTTTCTATGATATTAGAATGTTTCCCATATATTAACTCACTTATTGGATTCAATAGGCTGGTCAGGGAGCTCTTCTTCTTAACATTCTTTCAAAGTACTCTGAAGGTAAATATGGCTTTGCCTTAGATTTGTTGTCTTTAGCCCTCTATATACAATGCCTTCTCAAACTAACGTTCTGTAGCATGTCTATTTTGTCCATGTTTTGTTCACTGATTGTAAGATTTGTGCCTTCTTGTAAACAGCATTTTCTTCAATGGTGGAGGGGAAAAATGAAGAAATGTCAACATTGGAGCTGTCTGGTGGAGCAAGAATTCACTATATTTTTCAATCAATCTTTGTCAAGAGTTTAGAGGTGTGTTTCGATATCTATAGGCACTTTCCCCAGGCCTTTTATTCCCAATGGGATTTGCTTTACACTTTTGGTTTGGTGTTGCGATTTTGTGGTACTTCTTTCAATGATATATATATATATATATATTTATTTATTTCTCTATAATCATTGGTTTTTCTGTACAACCAACATCACATTGATACATGTGAAAATTGTAAATGATGTTAGATTTGGATCTTTAGATTATTTTTCAAGTGAACAAATTTCTAATGGTTTTGATTTTTGTGTATAAAATTTATATTCACCTCAAAAGATACTCTTAAACCAATTAACCATCGAACATCGCTGTTACAAAGTTGCTCCTGATAGTCTATACCCCACTCATTACAACTGTTTACTAGTGTATAGCTGATTATAACCCGAACCTCTTGTTGATTAAAATTATGTTTCATGAGTGAGCTAGCTTGCACCCAAGGGGTGATGTGCTGAATTCCATTTTGGTCGCTGGGCTAAAGTGCCAGTTTGTAATATGATATTGACTGTCTCTGATGCAATTTGATCTCTTGCAGGGGGTGGATCCATGTGAGGACCTAACTGATGATGACATTCGAATTTCTATTCAGAATGCAACTGGCACTAGATCTGCATTATTTGCTCCGGAAGTAGGTCTTGCTTTTTTTTTCTTTTTTCACATAAAGATTTCTTTAATATCATTCTGATTTTCGTGCTTTAATATCATTCTAATTTTTTTTCCGTATATTAGGTGCCGTTTGAGGTTCTTGTTCGAAGGCAAATAGCACGACTATTGGATCCAAGCCTTCAGTGTGCCAGGTTCATATATGACGAATTGATTAAGGTGGGGGATTTCTTATGTCCTGTCTCTGGTGGTCTCACAACGCCACTACATGTAAATCTCAATATCAAAATAACATAGTTCTCTTCCCAGATAAGCCACCACTGTCTAGTCAATGAACTGCAGCGATTTCCTGTTTTGAGAAAGCGTATGGATGAAGTTATTGGCAACTTTCTCCGAGAAGGCCTTGAACCCTCGGAAACAATGATTGGGCATCTTATTGAGATGGAGGTATGCTGAACTCAAGATATACATGTTCTTTCTTTCTTTTCATTATGGGGCTTTAAGTTTTGTTCCACTTTATAAACCTGGATAACAGCAATTGATTTTCAACTCGACTTGCATTTCACATTTCTTGTCATCAAATGATATATGTTACAATGCTTATGAACGTTAAGATTATTGGTTTAATTGGTACCCATTGAGGATTGAACCCAATGATCTAGGTGGAGGTATCATTTGATCTAAAGACCATTGCAAAAGATATGATTGATTAATGATGGTGGTGATTTTGGCATCTGTATATTATGTGGTTTGCTTGTGTTGCTCATCGGTAATTTCATTGTTGTTAATCTTTCATCTAATTTAGTTGCATTTGTTGCATCGAAACATTTCTCATCAGACTGTTTTGTTATTCTTTTAAGCATGCCTCATATGCATAATGTAACATAAAAACATCATTGGTAGCAGCAGAAGATCCATCTATTTTCTATGGCTAGTATTTCCCCCCCTTGAGATAGTAACTAATATGGTCGTTGATGGACAGGGAGTCTATAATACTAATGAGGTCAGCAGTAAAAAAATTAAAGTCCTTTTTGCTTATTTCCCTTACGATATTTCTGCAATACAATTATTCATATTGCTTTCTTTTATGAATCTTTTACTGTGCTTCCTCACGATTTTTATAATATATCAATACTCTATGGACTTGTTAGGCATACATACTGGCTGCACTTAACTTGATTGTGATGCATAAGAATGCTGAGGATTTTACTTATAAAAACAAAAAAACAAAAGAATGCTGAGGATTTTGTATAAAACCCAATTTGCAGATGGACTACATAAACACTTCCCACCCAAATTTTATTGGTGGGAGTAAAGCTGTAGAGATTGCAAAGCAACAGCTTCCTAAGGTCTCTCTCCCTCTTTCCAGGCAAAAGGTATACATCTGCTGTGCTTATAGTTGTGTATATTTTGCAATTGGTAAGATCTCTCATTTCTCCTGATGCTTTTTTTTACATCCCTTGGTCTGAAAGGATGGTTTAGAGCCTGATAAGGTGCCGACATCAGAAAGAAGTGTGAAGTCTCGAGCCATGCTTGCCAGGCAAGCCAATGGAGTTGTGTCTGATCAGGTATTTTCTGTCCTTTTCTGATGGCAAATGAGCAGTCCCCTTGCAGCGACAAATAAAAAAAAAAAAACTATGCAAAATTTGTGCTCAAACTTGTCATTATACTATTTAAGATACAAGGTTTTACTTGCATTAATATTCACGGTTGGTCTAATTACTTGTTTTGTGATTTATTTTGATTGACTGGTAGGGTGTTAAGCCTGTGGCTGACGTCGAAAAAGTCGCATTGTCTGGTAATGTGTTATTCTGATATTATTATTTGTACTTTTTCTTCATTTTTTGGAATTTGTATGACACACACTCCTCTCATCCTCTCGATGATGCGAATTGCGTGAAAGCAGCTGAGAACCCAAGGCTTTTAATATTTTTTTCCTTGGTTACAAAAGCTGTTTCTGACAGCAAAAGCTGGTAAAAATCAAGAATCTGTACTAGGATTCCAAGATATTCTAAACTTTGGAAGGAATGATAATTGATCAGGAAATACAAGTGGTTCAAGTTGGGGAATTTCATCAATTTTTGGTGGAAATGATAACCGCACTTCTGGAAAAGAAAGCTTCATAAACAAGTCATTTAGTGAACCTGTTCACAGCTTGGAGCAATCCGTCTCTATAATCCAGTTGAGAGAGGTACTCTTAGCTGTCCAGTGTCTGTTGTGGACTAACTGATATTCTTCCCCCTGTTCATATTTTCTAATAAATATTTATTGATATCCTTTAAGCCCCCAAGTGTCTTGAGGCCAACAGAAAACCAATCAGAGGAGGAGGCCATTGAAATTATAGCCATAAAGCTGCTGTTGAGATCATACTATGACATTGTTCGGAAGAACATCGAGGACTGTGTACCTAAAGCAATTATGCACTTTCTGGTAATTCTCATCTGCTTCCCCTGTAATATCATGGAAAAAAAATTATTTTGTATTTTCGCATAGAACATGCCATCCCTCTCTGCCTTCCACGTTATTTCTTTCATCCTCAACTTAAATATCTTATGATTGCATCTGAATGAAGGTGCATGTCAACAATCTGTAAAAATTATATAACTTTGCTCTCTCTATCATTATTTGTGTGGTAAAATATTCCTTCATCATGCATTGTTTTGGTTCTGATAGTTCCACAACTTTTATTGCCATGCATCCAGGTAAACCATACGAAACGTGAGCTGCACAATGTTTTCATAAAAAAACTTTACCGGTAAGGGAGAGCAGTGTACCTAAATAATTTGACTTTTTTTATTGTATACTCGTTTCTGTCCTTGCTGACGGTTGATTGTTCCATGTATTTTATGGTTGAAATCAGAGAGAACCTGCTTGAAGAGATGTTGCAGGAGCCAGAGGAGGTAGCGATGAAGAGAAAGCGCACTCGAGAAACACTCCGAATTCTTCAACAGGCTTTCCGGGTAATCATTTCCCGATTGGTAACCAGCAGCAGAGGCTTTAGTATATTTATAGGGTCTCCAAAATTCAATTTTAATTTCTCCACTCCGTTTAGTTTTTTATTATAAACCTTGTGGAAGCAATATTTGTTGTCTGCATGGTGGGTGACTTATTCTTCCCCACTGCTCTTTTCCTGACTGCGTATAACTAAGTGGCCTTGGGTTTATGGTGGTGAATTTTCTTTGCTCAAGTTTACTAGCTGTAAGATGTTATAAATTCCATGGTCTTGTCTTAGGTTCAATAAGTTAACTAAATTTGATGGGAAATTGGTGGAATTCATTGAGACTAGTTCTTTTATGTGTAGACATTGGATGAATTGCCTCTAGAAGCTGAGACAGTTGAGAAGGGTTACAGTTTGGGCACTGATCCGACGGGGTTGCCAAAGATCCATGGACTGCCAACATCATCTCTGTATTCTATGAGCAGTTCCAATGATTCCTACTCAGCTTCTCCCAAAAATCCGAAGTCCCGAAAGTCATCTCACTCGGGGGAGCTTCAGCCACCAATATATGGTAATGCAGACTCTAATGGAAGTGGACGCATGTTCATGCCAGGTCTCTATCCAACGGTGGATCTGTAAGGTATTTGACTGTACGTATTGGTCCATGTCTTTTTTTAACGATATCAAGGCTTTGTTATTCATTTCATTACCCTGTCCAACTGTGGAGATGGTTGGAATTCGAGCTGTCAGGGCTGGCTCGTCGGGGGGGAGTCAGCATATTCTCTCCTACCTAGATTTTGTGCAAAGCCAGATATTGGTATCATTTTCTTCTTTATATGTTTCTTTTTTTGTGCCTCTAATATAATATAGGCGATAATTGCATTATTAATTAATTGAGGGTGCAAAAAGAATAACACGGAGCACATATACCTTTCTTTTTTGTCAGAAGCAGCTGCTTTACCACATATATTCCTATCTTTTCTTTACGAGCTTTTTGGTTTGAGATTTTGTTGAATTGTTATGGCTTCAGCCAGTTGTATAGTCATAATCTATGTTTGTGGTTTTGTGCCAATATGCCCCGCTACCCATAGATGGCATTGCACCCTTTTTTTCAGTCAAACTCCTTTGCTCCGTTGTTGACGTTTTACATGTAAGGCAGTGTTGATCATAATGGAATGTTTTTTAATTGAAGAGAATATATTATTATAGCAGTAGATGTATTTTTCCATGAATATATTATTGGTTTATTTGATTCATACCACTTTGTATCTGCTTCTTTATCAATATCGTGCTGATTCGCTTTGCAAAGTCTTTCAAATAGATGGAGACTTGTATTTTTTTTTTTTTTTAAGTGCTATATTCATAAAGAAATCTAATGAAAAATGAATTTACAAATTAATATAAATTAATACGATGCATCAGATTATAATGTATTTTTTACTATAAAATAAATATCATATCATATCAGGCACGCATGCACGCCACATCAAAAATGTGAACTAATTTTTGTGAGATCTTTTTGTTATTTTAGCATTTATGTGATGGAGCATTCCAACCCTATTTTTGGCGTTTCCTAGCAAAGGTTTGTTTGTTTTCCACGAGATATCTACTCGCAATGACCGCCAAACACTATTTATCAATGAGAAATGATAATTATAATTGTGAGTGTGTAAGTATTGTATAATTATTTTGAAAAAAATTAATAAATATGAGACTCATATTAAAAGAAATTAATATTTTAATATTAGATTTAATTTTTTTTTAAAATAATTGTATAACATTTATATATTTTATAACTGTACATAGTATTACTCTTTATCAATTTTAACCTATATGGTGGCTATTCATCTTTTTAACGAGTTCTATTTAGTACTAGTCTCAAATACATAAATCTTGCTTTTTATAAAGGGTCTATATAGTATTTGTGTGATATTCTATAAGATAAAAATAAGGATAATGGTGTATAAAATTTCATATTGTTTGAAAAAGAGTTCAGTTTTTCATAATGTTCTAATAGAGTTTTAATTATATCATTAATTAGTTTTTTTAAAAATAGATAAAGTGATTTGAGCTTTCTATTAGAGTATTACAAATTTACAATTTAAGAGTATTGGTAATGGACTAGCTAAATGTCAATGCAAGTCCAAACTTTAGCTAGATGTGAGAAAAAGCCTTCACATTGGACTAGCCAATAGTCTAAAGCTTAAGACTTGATGAATAGTAAATCTTAAGTCCTCTCTAAATATGGTTAGTTACTATTCACAATGGAAATTAATATTTAATTATTTTATCACTTCCCTCTCTTTGAATGGTAAAACATGCATAGCATGCACATTATTTCTATTGATTGATAGAGTAGATACATTATTTCTACAAAGTATGAAGATCTAAGAAATATATAAATTATATTTACAAATAAAAAAATAAAAAGAAGTAAAAAATATTATATTATATTAGTATTTTAACTTTATAATGACTAGTCAACTGTGGACTCACCTAATCAAAAATTGATATTATAGCTAAAAATTAAAATTCTAGTTAAATTTTAGACTTGACAATGACTAGACCATTACCAATGCTCTAAGACATGTACAAACCATTTCTCCTTTCTAATTAATCGAGGTGGCCTAGACGTGAAAAAGTGTTTAGCTGGGATGCCATCTCGGCTGGCCTCCAACCATTTGACTCGACATCGAGGCTGCCAAAATTGCCGGCTAGCTATAAACTTTTCACATATCTCAACTTATCTTAACTCATCATTATAATTTTCTCAAATTTTTACATAAAATATAATAAATAATTTAACTTTTATTCTACTATTCACAAACCATCTCAACCCATCTCAATTTATCTCTGAATCCAAACCACTCCTCAATCTGTCAACAGCCATCGTAATTCTTTTAATTTTTTTAAGACTCGTTTTGAAAATGGTGCATTTGAATGTTGAACTGAGTTGAATTGAATTGAGATGATACAATATTATTATTATTATTTTGAGATTTAAAAAAATTAAATTGTTTATTATATTTTGTGTTAAAATTTAAAAAAATTGTAATGATGAGTTAAAATAAATTTAACTTCCAAACGAAGAGATTAAAATTTTGTAAAGAGTACTATTATTCCTCATTCTTTTTCTCATTATTCTCTCATCATCTGATATTAAATAATTAAAGATAATTTATTATGTTTCACTTGTAAACTTATCATTTAATATCATATCATAAAATGATAAGAGGATGATAAGAAAAACAATGATGAATAAATTTTTTCTTTTGTGAATAGTAATAAAATAGTTTGTAAATAATAATGAGATAATTTGAATTGAATATTTTTTTAGATTTTGAAAAAAGTTAAATAAAAATATTATAGAATTAAAATATTGTTAAAATATAATTTTTGTTTGGAGAATTGAAAAAATTGAATTGTTTTTTATTTTTTATTTAAAAGTTTAGAAAAATTGTAATAATTAGTTTAAAAATTTAGTATTTGAATTATGTTTGGAAAGGAGATGGGATGAAATAAGAATTTTGAGATGAGATCTATTTCCAAACAAGTCCTATTCTCCCTACGTGAAACAATCAATACAGTGCAATTGAGTGGACGAGGGAGGCAATAACGAAGAAAAAGGGGACTTATTCACATAATAGATCCAATGCAATGTACGGCGCAACTGATTCAAATAAGTAAAATGTGTGTCGTACAACTCGCATCGACAAGTCAATTGGTCTATGAACATAAACCACCTCTGGATATCTAACGTTAGTAAAAACCAGCAGTGTACCTGCATTCCAGTCAAGAACCAGAGCATATTCCCCCCATGTTATAGCACACTTTCAGCTCCTTGGCCAATCAGTCCCCATGTTCGAAACGTCAATGTCAACCTGTCAGTAAGTATACATGAAGTTGAAGAACTAACAAAAACTTTTATCAAAGTTGGCATGCAGAAACCAATACCTGCTCATCAAAGTTCTCTGGTATCTCAAATTCTGTCCCCGAAGCATTCGCAAGTTCATCAATAGTTTCCTGCAAAAATCAGATAAGTTTCAACCTCCAAGTGTGGAAAATCATACCACAGAGCTTCCTTCGAGAATGTTCTGAAATAAATTTCTTAAGATGCTGACAAGAACATGAAAGAGAAGCAAGCCATTCTTGTTGATTTATGTTTTCATGTTTTGGCAAGTTGCATCTCTCTCTCTGTGTTATTCATTTCGATAACTGATAAATATAATACAGATGCCAAGAATATAATATTTTTTATAAGGCTGAGAATATAGTATTCCGGTACCTGATCACCAAGGTCAACGGATGGATTCTCCAGTTCAATGGACAGATGGTCAGTAACAACTTCCGTCGTTTGCATGAAATCCTGCATCAGCTAATTGTTTTACTTAAACCAAATACAGATATACAAGCAGTCACTTTCAAATTGGCAACTTCTAGGCCAGCATTTCTGCTATAAATAGGATCTCTGATGTACTAAAGCAGTGACATGGATCATAGCATCTACGCTATAAGATGAAAAGATTTTGTTTTGATATGTTATAGTATAAAAACATAATACATTGTGAAATATTATACAACATGCTAGCCAACTAGGTTTTCCAGTGTCCAGTCGAGAACAGAGCATGTCCTACCTGCTCACCTGACCTCGTAGAAGGATTTTTAAACTCCAAAGGTACAGGTTTTGCATCATTCAGGCTTCCCTGAGCAGTCGACACAGGAGAATTCGGTATTAGAACGTTAGTATTACTAATATACAATAATAGTTTTAGACTGCATTTATTAAGCATAAAATATGTTTTATCTGGAGCCACTCTTGGAAAAATCAACAAATACACAATTTCAGAAAGCACTTTGACAAATAATTTTTTGAATGATAATGTATCTTAAAATCCAAAGATAAGTTTGAGGTAATTGAGTAAAGATACAAGGTGTTCGCATAAAACTTCTCAGTTCTCACTTGTAATCAAACAAGACTTCCAGAAGGTTCTTCAATAACCCACCGATGGTTAAGGGGAAAGCAAGACAACCAATTGTCAGGATTGGAAAGAGAAAAAAAAACAGAGGAAAAAATGCATCGGCACACACACATTTCAGATAAATTGGCATTGGATATTGATTTGCTTTGCTCAAATGCATCACCACCAATCCTAAGAATTTATACCTGCTCATCCTCATCAGCATAACAATTTTCAGGTTCCATCGTCGAAGGCTTAATATCAGCTGAAGTATCCTGAGGTACAAACAATATCATCATGAATGACATTCTATACTAAAACTACATGTTCCGAGAAACTTCGCAGATGAGTCCACAAAGTACCCTATTACCACCAGATTTTCAGTTGATAAATCACAAAAGATCTATATAAAGAAACAAGGCATTAAAAACATTGCTCATAACTAACATCAATTTTTGTCAGCTTAAGGAAAATTATTTAATCTTAAATTTCTAAATTTTTCTTTTGATTGTTAAATAAGAATTTTATTGACGAGAATTTCTTACTTAATATTTATGACTCGAGATGTGTCCTAAACTGACTTTGTGATGTCAGGTTCGAGTATGTATCTAGGTGTGGCATACATCCACTTTCAAAGAATTTCATTACATATCGTGTGTAGCATTTCCCAGTGACAAATGCATGCAGATACCATGTGGGACAGTATTAAGGAAATATAGATCAAAATACGTACAGGCTCATTTTGGTCGAGAGGAATGGTCCTTCCTGCTTTTGCAAGATCTCTCAAAGTTCCCTTCAAGATCGGTAAAAAGATTAAAAAAGGGTGAGTAGAACCAAAAGGAAAATACCATTATAAATTAAATAATATTACAAACAAGAATACAGGTTTAAGAGCGAAGCTAGAAACAAATTTAAGGACATCAATACAAAAACACTTCAATACACATGGCAAAGAGGAAATACGTGTTTTTGCAAGAATGGGCACTCCAGATGAAAAATAAACATTAATCCTTATTTGTTCTTTTGAAGCTCCATTGAGGACACTTGGCCGAAGGGTTACATAATGAAACTTACCCTCTCCCATATCTTAAACACTCAATCCCTTTTGAATGAACATAATTCACCAATAATTACAGCAAATAATTGTAAATATAAAGTTTTTTATTTTTTTTATAAGAATTGTAAACATAAAGTTAGCAATAACAACAACAATAAGTATAATGATGATCACATTATAATAGAATAGCCATGACAGAAATAGTTCCAGAGTTTCAAGTGAAGAGAGAGAGAGATTTCGTGTACTACACCTCAAGATTGGGAAATCAGCAATCCATTCCTTAAAAATGTTAAACAATAGTGAAAGATAGCAGGGTTACCCCCCTAAAAGAAGTACTGGCAAGGTTCAAGAACAGCTCGAGTGGGCTCATGATTGGGATATATATTTAATTCAATCAGGTTTCTTTTAAAAATGAGAGTCATAAAATCCAAAGAAATATTTGAGATATGTGATTATCTGTCCGATTTCTAACCAAGTCATCTCAAGTTTATGATAATCTGCATGGAACAGGGAACTTCAGTCTTGACTTGAGATCTAGCCAAGGTTTATCAGATCCAAAACCATCAGAGCTGTGGTTGAGCAGCCTGATATTTGGCTTGGCTTTGGCTTGTTTGCATCCATTTTGACTGCACTAGCCAAATACTGAAGCTGAGTAAATTCATAGTTCATAGGCTTTGGGTATATAAATATTTTTTTTATCTTTCCTTTTTTGCCCATCTTATGTTTCATTTTTAGTGTCTACATTGTCATGAAAATCTACTTTTTATATTTTCGTAGCTTACTTCATCACAGAATAAATCTTTGCCAAAATTTGAGGATACCATAAGTAATATCAACTTCTTGATATTGCCGATAAAAAAAAATATCAAGCTCTGTTGTCATAAAGAGCCCTGCCTCATAGAATCTTCAAAAGACTTGAAAGATTAAATGAAGAAGCAATCTTACACAGAGACATTCTTTGATAATTGCAATAACATGTGTGTGTGTAATCTGCCAACACCTACCTTGTTTGCCCACATAAGTCCACATGCATTGCAAAGGGATCTAGGCCCAGCTGGCCCCCGACGCATCGCTGGAGTAGACTTTTCACTAATACCACAGTGTTGACATCTACGTAAACTACACAAAATGCAAAAACAGAGCAATCAAAACAAAAGAATAAGAGCCATCACAGCATTGAGTAGTGGATGCAGCAAGCACCATGACATACTTGGAGAAAACTGACTTAAACTTTTGTCCTTGAAGTTTAAACAAGCAAGTGAACATTTAGCTTCAAACTCACATAGTTGCAGGACTAGGTGTGCCATCACTTGAATCCCCATTTTCTGCAGCTGCTTTGTAGGTGCCCTTTAAAGACGCAAACTGTCCATTTTTACGATGCATCCTAAAAGACAAATCAAAGTTAGCTCTATCACAATGCTTAAGAAAGGAGAGAATTTCAGAGAGTCGCTCTCTCCACACCACTAGATATATTTTACATTTTTTTATTGGTAAACAAAATTTGTATTGATAATAAAGATATATATTTTTTGAAGTGATACAAACATGCTTTAGTTCTCATTCAATATTGGTGGCATAATTTGTCCGATTAGGACTAACTAGGATTTAATAGGTCAGAGCTCTTTGGAATCGGATGATGGTGTTACTGGGTTCAACAAATGGTTCAGTTTTTCTCTAGCTCGAAATGCCATAAATTTTTTTGATTGGTAAAGAGCAAAAAATACAACGAAATGCCATAAATTTATAAAAAAAAAAAAAAAAAAAAAAAAAAAAAAAAAAAAAAAAAAAAGAAAAAGAGAATAAGAGAACTTAAGTCATTGGTTTTATGGTTGTCTCTAAGCATTTTCCTTTTTGACATCTCAATTGAGTGATGCAGAAAGAGTAAAAGGAAAATTAGGAAAGAAATCAACCATCAACATCAAGGCTTCCAATTTTTTAGAAGTTCTATACATGAAAATCCAGATTATTGTATAATGTGCCTTTTATAGAACCATGTCCTTGTGAAGATCTATAAAACTTTTTGGTAACGAGCATACAAAGCATGTTGTGAAAATCCCAGGGAGATTACTTCAAGATAATATCGAGTATTTGTAGTCAACAACTTTACATTATATATATATATATATATGAAGGCCTTGCTTTCTACCGTATAACAGAAGTTTCCAAAAATATGTTTAGAACTAACCTCTGAGCAACCTCTTTTCGACAAGTGTACCGAATTTTCTTTTCAAAACATCTCTCTTTTCGCTTTTCACGGAATCTAACAAGGGATGCAATTCTTCGCGAAAGTTTTGAACCACGTGATGTATCACCTATACCCTAATGTGTATTTGAAAAAATAAAAAATGAAAATAAGGAAATTTTAAAAGAATTTTCACAAGCACAGCAGTTCTTCAGTGGAATACCCTGCTATTCTGTTGTAGCAGAAACTGAGAGCTAGGGACACTATCAGGTATATCACAACCTCCCAGCAGTAGTAGCACTGCCTGCACCTGCATGTGCAAATTCCAGCATATCAGGTTGATTTAACCCAAAAAACTCTCAAGCATCACATGCCAATGCCATTCCAAAAAGAAGACGACCAAACTAGAGATCAAAGTACGCCAAAACAAAATTCCTATTGCAATTTGACCAAAAGTACACATGAAATATTGAAAATCATAACAAACATAATAGTCAACTTGGTACCAAACTAACGACTCAATACCCGGCAGCCCACTGAAACGAGATAACTACAAAACCTAACCACATCCCCCCCCTGATAGAATAGTATTTGGACAGAATACTCCATACAACCCATCCCATGTCAGCCCAAATAAGTAGAAAAAATAGTGAGTCAACAATCTACGTCCTAGTTCTATTAAAGCGAAAAAATAAATCTACATCCCAAAGGGAAATGGCTTAACCAAATGATGCATTTCTATTGGGCGACAGCCATCCTGAAACCTAAAAATCAAGCAGGCCGAGTAAAAAATGTCAATCATATGCGAATTTCTAATTAAAAATCCTAATTGTAAATCACTTATAATCGTTTACCAAAATGAATAAATAAATAAAATTAAGACAGCCACTTAGTTTTGTTTACCACTTGATTTTCATTCTCCTTATTTTATTTTCTTTTGTTAAACAATGAACCAATCAGACCTCAAAGACCGAAAACAACCAAGACGAAGATAGTAGTCACAAATAACGCCAACCTTCTCCGGCGTAACGGCGGGGAAAACGTAGACCTCGCCTTCGAACGCGACTGTGAGCTCGCTGGTGCGAGACTTCAACACGGAACCGCTATTCACCCGAGCTTCCACCTCTTCCACTACATTCATGGCCTCGTGCGGGGCACCTCCATCCAGGTATTCGTCTTCGGATCCACCTTCCACCTCTATCGGCACCAGCACCAGCTGGTCCTCTGGCTCCTCGAATGGCCTCGCCTGCAGTGGCTGCGCATTCACCATCTTCATTACTCAAACATCACCCGCTCAGTAACTCTCACTCACCGAAATTTCTCGGCCCTAAAAAAATTTCTCGCTTTCCAGACAGGAACTTGGACGCTTAAACCCCCAATTGCTTCAATTCCCAAGTTATAAAACCCTATATATGCACGCAAGTATAGGCCTCATGACGACGAAAATGGAAAGATAATGAAAGCTATGTTGGTTGGTGTTTCCTAGAAGGGAGAGTCCATTGGAATACTGAAACGATGAAAGAGAAGAATTTCAAGACTTCTTTCCAGAAACTTGAGAGTGACGCCGATCGGAGCCGTTGAATAGAGGAAGGTGTGATGGAGATTACGTGGGGCCCATGAAGGAAGACGAAGTAGGTCACGTGGTGTGAGGAGGGTGTGTGTCAGGTGGGGACGGACGCGAGGGAGTCCCAACGAACTTCCACGTGCATCACCGTTGAAAACACATCCAATGGTTGAGAGATGAGCGTTATCTTTATGCTTGCTGCTGTCACACCATGTCCAAATTTTTAATGGTATATAATTCTCTCTTTCCCATAATCGGCGCTCGACATCTTCAAAATTCCTTGCCAATAACACAAGCTTCAAGCACAAAAGGAATCGTTCAACTTCCATCACAACTCAACATATTTCAAACGAGAGAAATGATTTTTTAATGTTATAAAAAAATACTTAAATCTAATATTTATATAAAAAATTATTTTTTTAATGATAGATGCTACATTTTTTAAAGAGAATTGTTAAAACATAAAGAGATTATTAAATTCACAAACTGATGTAATTTCATAAAATCTATTAAATTTATTTTATAATAAAAATAACTTTATAATTTGACGTACCACGTCAAGTTACATTAATTTATAGATTTATTTTTATCTAATCATTTGTAGTTAAAATATTAGAGTAGTGATACCAGATGACACAAGATTCATATCTCTAAAATGGAGATCATAAGTTCAACCTCCCTTCTCCAATTTATTTATAAAAAAAAAAGTAATGATACACGTTCAACCTTTTTATTCTTTACATAACCATATTTTAAAAAAAGAATATTTATATAAAATGATTTTATAATAATATCGGTCGTTTAAAATATAATTATATAAAAAAGTTTGTAAAAATGATTGCGTCGCTGTCGAATTCCTCATGGTGGTAATAACCTTTTCATTTCCCCCTAGAGTTATTGGTCTCCATATGAAAAACGTTGATGTTCAGAACCCATTATCGGGCGTACAAATTATAGCCACACACACAAAGAACCAAGTTTTTTCGTTTTTCAATAATAGGTAATCGAAAAGTTACATAAATGACGTGTAAGTAAAATAAGAGTTGAAGATACAGCGCTATATGTACACTTAAAGTCAAAGCAAATTGTACGTTACTACAGGTGAATTTAGAACCGCACCTACTGCAATACAGGCTGCTAATTTGTCACTCATCTTTCTGCAGTTACAGCTGAGTTATCGCCATTAGCAGAGGAGACCAGTTCTGCAGCAGCCGGGGTTACAGCATCTGAATCAATTGCATCACCATCACCCTGTGATAAGCACCCATGAGGAACAGGGGAAGACGGAGGAATAGAAAATCACACGCACATACCCACAAATATACATACAAATATATATATATTTATATATATATATATATATATATATATATGAGGGCAGGAAAGAGAATTGTCTGGTGGGGGAAAGGGTTCAAAGACATCTTCACATGGGGTGTAGCTCTACCTGTTCAATTGTCTTCACAGATGAATCCAGGACACTCACATTGGAAACCTTGGGAAGATCTCGTAAAACTCCCTACAAAATCCAAGTTCTGATATTAAGATCACTCAAAGAGCACTTGGAATTAGTTTTGGAGAGAGCACAATATATCTTTGAGGAAATTTACAAGGCTTAGCATGCATGGTCGTGAGTATAAAGATGCGTCTTCAAGATTAGTTAAATATTCAACTTAGTGTGGATGAACAAAAAGGAACGCAATTCAAGTGCCATGTGGTAAAGATGAAAAACAAATTAAAAGAAATATATGATTCTACAACCTCATCTGCTCTGACAAAATCCCTTACAGAAGCCAGGAGGAAAGATCAACCCAAAGACGAAGTGGAAGTGAACAGTATAGAGGTTAACTAAATAACATAATTAAACAAGGTGAATACAGCCATAAACAGTAAATGTGAAGATCTACAGAACCGGAACTATAGTCCACAAAGCACTAAATGTATATGATATCGGTATATTGTTTTTGTAATTGCACAAACCTTGTTGGCCCACTTGAGCCCACATGCATTACACAAAGTCCTTGGACCGGCTGGCCCTCGACGCATCATTGGAGTAGACTTTGAACTGATTCCACAATGTGTACATCTGCAAAGAACATTGCAGAAAAGATTTTACAAAATGAGTGGGAGGGAGGGAGAGAGAGAGATTTCATAAGTATATAATGATCTTAAGTTCAAACTTGCCGCTATCAACTTCTTCAAAGACACATCAGAAACTTGGGGAGCATTTATATCAACTTAAATGGGAAGGGCACTATAGGCAGGTGATAGGAAGATCCATTCTATGGTCCTCAGAATAGAGAAATATACACCGGAGAGAGAGATAAACACTCACAAAGTTTCCTGCATGCTATCATCTTGTCCAGAACCCTGTGCTCCGCTAAGAACTGAAGACTCTGACCCCACTACATCAGCTATGGCCTTGGATGATGTAAACTGACCCTTCTTACGCTGCATCCTGAATATAGGCACGGATGAAAGATGAGAAGGTGACCAGAAGGAAACCCATTCTGGCAGAAGGGGGAAAGGCAGTAAAGATATAGGTGGGGAAAAAAGAAACAATAGACAGTGAGTGGGAACCAGCACAACTTCACAATGCTGCATTTATTACATAATATCCAACTCACTCCCCCTCAAAAACACAGAGAGAGAGAGAGAGAGAGAGAAACAGTGCAACCCTAAAGTATATTTCTTTTATCGGTAAACAAATTTTTATTGATCAAAAGAGTAGGCAAAAGCCCAAATATACGGGACATACACAAGAGCAACGCCTGAATTATTATTGAGATCACAAGTATTTTCAAAGCCAACCTCTTTGAGTCTCTAGTATACAAGTCTAGCTCTAACTAAGACCCCAAGTTTTTATTTTTGTTGGATATAAAACCAACATTATATTTAATATGAGAACAGCTAATTCAACTAGAATAATCAAATTTTAATCTGCAACTTGTTTTGCATTTAAAAGTGTAATTTAAACATAAGGGCAATGTAATACCTGAGTGCAACTTCTTTCCGTACACTATAACGGATTTTCTTATCAAAACACCGCTCTTTTCTCTTCTCCCGAAAACGGCTTAAAGAAGCAGCTCTCTGTGGTTGAATTGATCTTCCAGGAAAGTCATTCATACCCTGGAACAGATGTAGCCATGCCAGTGAAAGTACAAACAAATCAACAACTTTGGAACATGCCATAGTATTCAGAAAACTTCTGTGATTTAAGCATTTACCACCCTTAGATTAAGAGGTGCTGCTCCCATGGTCGGCATGACAGAAGGGATTTCATATCCACCCAAAAGTAACAACACTGCCTGCACCTGTCAAATCAACCCAGGAAAAGCTTAACTTACTTACCGTTTCATATTTACAAGCCTTAAACCCGAAAATACTCGATGTGTACGAAGATAACAAGAACCGGATAATTTGTTTCCTTCTCTTTCTTGGATAGAGTAATCTGTTTTTAATATTTTTCTTACCACAAGCAAGATCCATTAAAAGAGCCACTTCGACTTACATGGCTGTTCAAACTGGAAAAACAATCCATCATCGAGTAGCAATTAGGAAAAAAAGGAAAAAAAAAAAACAGTATTTTACTGATAACTATAACACAACTAGATCTTTCTACAAGTCTAGAACTCTGAAATGATTCAGAAAAAAAAAAAAAAAAACAGAATATAACCCAAAAACCAACTGTTTTTTGTAAGTAATGAAGGACTTTGTTAATGAAGAATATAGGCATAGCCCAAATACACAAGAAATATACAAGTGATACACCTATGCTTGATGAACAACCATTACAAGAAACGCATGGACACTTAGCTCGCCAAAATCTATCACTATTGACAAAAGCCAATATAATTTTTATATCCCACATAAATTACAAGCCTAATATGACCTTGATTCTTCAATGCAGTAATGGAAAGTCTTAATAGTCTTTTAGGGTAAATGAAAGCTATAAACATAAAAGTAAATCAGATGCACGAATTGGAACAAAAAGGGCAGACCAAACTAGCTTAGGTGTCGAAAAGAGTTAAGATGCTACATAATCATACTAAATTCTAAAAACATAACCCAAACCCTAATGGGTGGGTAAGCCATAAGCAGCATCAGAAATTTATGAGACCAAGCATAATAAAGAAAACTAGCCACAACCAAGCCGCAAACACTAACTTCTCATAAAATTAATAAGTACGATGATCCTGTATGGTCCAACAAATTAACCGAATCTCACATTGGCTAAAAGGCACCATAGGGCAAAACCACTTGAAAATTCACCAAAAGAACCAAAACCCATACCAAGATCCTAAACCTCTTTTCTGCCAAATCACCATCAAACACATAAAACAAAGCACAATTCACAAACTTCAGCAGCACCTAGAAGAAAAACCCGAACCTTATCCGGAGAAACCGCATCGAACACATAAACCTCGCCCTGGAACGAGAGAGTGAGTTGGTCAGCGCCTCCGTTACCCGCCACCGGAGGAAATTCTGAGCCGGGAACGTACATGGAATTTGTAGCGACTTCCTGGACGCCACCGTTTAACTTCACCGCTAAGGCGTTGTCTTCGAACCGCATATGGGGGTTGTCAATGGACTCTTCGTCTCCTGCAACATCTTCGTCTTCTTCCTCAACGTGACTCTCTATGTTATTGTTCATTGCTCCTGAATTGTACATCGAAGCTTCACGATTCGATTCCGGCATTTTCGCAGCGTTCCATTACAGGACCCATTCAATTTGTTTTTTCGAAGTACAAAAAACAGAAACCCCTAGAATTCAAAAACACATTGAAGCACTAATAAATAGCTAAATTTTATAAATACGGCTAAATATATATATATATATATAATATTTATAAAAAAAAAAAAAGAACCTTCACAGCAAAAGGCCCTAAAATTGCCCTGAAACTCACGGAATCACGAATACAATGAAGGAGAAAACTCTTCGGAATCACAACAATTCAAAAGCGAAAATATCAAGGATTTAAATTAAATCTCAAACCCAATAAGTTCCAGTAACTATTAAAATGCTTGAATTATCCTTTAAAAAAATACCTATAATTCAGTTTTACCGCAGAAGTATAATAGTTGAAAATGCAAAGAAATTTATTTTTTTAATGAAATCCAACGTTCAAAGCAATTAAACTGTACATGAGATTTTAAGGATTGAGCGGTTTGGTAAGCGGTGAGAGGGGAAGAAAGGTAAAAGAACAAGTATTTACGGGGAATGCCACTGTTGGAGGGTGCGGGGGTGAAACGGATGAGATATGCGGCAATTCTACGGCAGGGGACAGAACAGAGTGGTGAGTGGCCAGCGAATACAAGGTTTTACCTTAATTGCTGAGTGAGCACGAGCCGATCAGATGTCATGTTATATGCTCACGATATATGATATATTTATAAAAAGAATTATAAAATCTATAAATTAACTTAAAATGATCCAAGTAAGTTTATTAGGTGGGATAATATATTTAATAAAGTGTTTATATTATATAATTTAATTATTTTATTAAATAAATTTTAAATCTTATAAACTAAAATTATCATCTAAATGATATTAATCGACTTAATAGTTGAATAATTGTTTTTTATAATTCTTTTATAAGATTATGTACAAATTTTAAATAGACAAATTCTGCATAGTCAATATATTTGGATTTTGGTTTCAAGAACGATAGATTCTAATTGATTCACAAATTTGGGGAATCAACCAAGTGAATCTGTTTGGCACAAAATGCAATCAAATCCACACACATGCATCTCCCCATCTAATCTATCCATCTGATGAACTAAAGTTATAAGTTTATAACACACGATTTGTTATAGTTTTCTTAATTCATATATGGTCTTTATTGAGAAAGATACATATAAAAGAGATATTTCGAATCTAGAAACTGAAACCATGAACGTAGAAGAAGTAGAAGAAGAAGTTGAGAGACTTGAAAGAAGAAATCAAAGAGGCTTGGCAAGTTCCAGAACAATGGGTACTTACTTACACTACCTTTCATTCATTCTTTCAGTAGTTTCTGTTGTTTTCTTTCTCTTAGATTTGAGATCATTGTTCTCCATCTCTGTCACCCTTACATTCCAAATTGCTCCTCGACCCAGATTGAGAGATGAATAATTTCCTGGGATTGGAATGTCTAATAATCGACTCGATGGTGATCTGGCTGGATCCAGGTTATACGGACCGTGCATATTGCCTGATATCTTATATTTTATAGCCGATACTTCCTCCTTGGTAACTGATAGATGGGGGAGATCTAATCGTGTCATTTGGGTCCTGGGATATGAAAAGTGTCCAACAATTCGGAATGATTAGATTGCTATATGCTTGAGTTGAGGACTCATTGTTGGAGTTGTGTTTTGGTTGTTCTTTTTCTTCCTAGTCAGTAGTCATACCCGATTGATTTCTTGCATTGCTCTTTCATGGGGATTTTTACGATTTTTCCAGAAGCGGAACAGAAAACTCCATTTATAATGGAGTCGGTGCTTTCACTGGGACAAGAAAATATCTAATTGCAACAACAGATTTTACTTTTCAACCTTAAAGATTGAAGCTTTTTTTACCCTTTCTGATATGCAGTGCAAGGGATGGAGACAATAACTTTTTAATTTACATCAGCTTATTTCGATTTGTACTTCAATATGTTATTTGGGTCTTTCTAATATAAATAAAATAAAATAAAAACTGGCTTGTGTCTGGAAGGTCACATTTGGGGTCCTATTCAATGACGATAAGTGTGCAAGCATATTCGAAGCAGCAAAGAAGAGGAAAGTTTTGGCATATGGATGGTGAGCCGCTGCTGCAAGGAGTCCATGAGAGTGTGGAAATCACACTCAAACCCACCCCAGCTGCCTTGGCTACCATCAGATCTTTGTTTCGAAGTTAGTAACTGTTGTACTGGTTTTTGTTGATGCATTCAAGAGACTATGCTACTTGGGGAGAATATGTTTGCCCTTGTTTGAATCTCCATGAAGTTAACTAAGCTTCTCTTCTTCCTCTCCCCCAATAACTCTCGAGTGAAAAATGAAAATGGAAGTTGAAAGTTTGCTATTCTGGCTGGCATGTCACTGTTCTTAAGCCGGAAAAGTGCAAAACTCCATGTATCATGCAGGCATTTTGCGAAATAGATATTATACAAAGGGTCCGAAAATGGGTTGAAACTGAAAGTTGGAAAAAAGGGTTCAAGCGTTTTTCATCCTATTATAAAAATACGAATCAGTAGCCATGATTAATTACTCGTTAAATTAGAGCCAACTTTTCCCAAAAAAATGCCAGGAATTGGCATATACAGAAGGGCTGAATCTTCCTATTGCAATGTACACATTTTTTTTGGGGGAGAAAGCGAGAGAGAGCAACTAACACAAGCAACAAACTGGAGTTGTCTTCTCTGAGAACTACTATGAGCCAAAGGAGGATGAGAAAATTTCATCACGATGATCCAGTGAGAATGAATGCATGGAGGAGACTCTGAGCTGCCTGGGTTTCATCGGGTGTCCCAGATATGACAACAATCCTGTCACTTGATCCAGAAAGAGGTTCGTGCACTATGACCTTGGCGCCCGATATCTGATCAGAAACACCAAGAGAGTAAGTACAAGTTGGCTCTAAAAAATTGCATTAAACAATGACAACCACCATAGTATCCGAGCATCAGAAAAGTACAGCTTGGGATAAAATGGTAGAAAGAAAGAAGGTAATGAAACGAAAGAAACGAAAAACCAAGAGGTACTCTTTATCTGCAAAAAGCTCAAATGCTTTCAGGGATGCAACTGTGTTGTAGCAGCACTTCAGTGAGTTTTGAAATAGTTCAATAAATAACTTTAAACTTTTGGAAAGCTTTCCAAAGTTATAAGTAGAGATGGCAGCCATTATCAACTAAAAATCATAATGTTAAAATCTATAACTGATACCGGTGTAAATGATGCCAACACAGCAATACTGCTGGAATGGATAGAGTATGGGCTACCTGTCTCAAACGAGCCAGATTGCTACCATTTTTCCCATACACTGAGCTAATAACATTATCAGGAACTATGATCTCTACAGTTGTATTTGTCACAATGGCAGATTTGCTTCCGCTGCAAACATTAAAAAAAAGTGTCAGAAACTAAATAAAAGATGCATGCAATTACTCAGTTTTGGACATTGTGGACATTTTAGACTCCTCAATTATGCTTTCCAGTCAGAAGTACATGGACTATATAGTTTTTGTTATCGGTACATTTATTGTTTTTAAATGTTAGGTACATGGACTATATAGTTATGCTTTCCAATCAGTTGGTTATTTTAGTTTTAATACAGAATAGGCGTGTAAAAGGTCTCAGCCACCTGTAGTGTGCATATAGGTAATTCAGTTGATATCTAAGAATAAAATGCGAGAATGTGCATAAACTAATCAAGCACAACATTATCTGAATTAATTACAAGCAAAGGCTCACCATTATTTCAAATTTTAACTTGAAAAGGACCTTTCCTTATCTCTGCAGATCTAATTTAGCACTCCATAGATCAAAAACCATTAAAGCTTTGATAATCTTTATTTTTTCTACAAGTAAAAGGATATTTTATTAATACTGAAATAAGTATAGCCCAAGTACACAGGAAGTATACAAGATAATACACCTAGTTAAGAACTAGAAGTAGATAAAAGGAAATCATGAAGGCTGGAACCATTAAAATCTATAGCAATGGCCCAAGGTTTATCCTCCTGACAACTGGTATCAGAACTGATAATGAAGCCCACTATAAGAACTTAGTGGGCTCCATTTATCTTTTTTTACTATTATGTTTTTAGTTGATTTTGATTGGTATTGAATTTAATCATTCGTTACGTTTTTTATAAGTGGTATCGATCCTTCATTGCTTAGTTTGATATTAAAAAGTTGTAGGTATCATAATACAAAATCTCCTACCAACCCTCCAACCTAACCCAAACTTTATTCCGATTCCTCAAACCAAAAGACAATGCATACATGCTTTACACTTCTCTATTTGTTTGTACTTTGTACCAATACTTATAAAAGATACTTAGTGCTAAATCTGATGCAAATTGATTTCACACAAATCATCCCATGCAAACGGAAATAGAATTCCAAATAGATAGAATGGAGTTGTGTGTTTGAACCTGCCAAGTTCTAAGCCACCTTTAAGAGATGCCAATCCCCTGCCAACATCAGTGATGCTTCTTGGATTTACTCCAACTGCTGACTGCAGTTGAACCCACCATAAGTGGCAAAATCATGAGAGAGGGGGAGGGGGTGGGGAAGAGAGTCTTACCTGTGACGTCCATGACCTTGGTGAAGAAGGACGGTCTAAACCATGGGAAATTGCATAATGATCTATACTTTGACTTAAAGTAGCATGTTGACTGAGACCAACTGAAGGATCTGTACTTTGAGTTAGGGTAGCATGTCGACCAAGACCATGAGAAACACCAACTGATGGATGACTTCCAAGAGGACCAGGATCTCTCAGTCTTCCATAGGGGCTGGTATCAGTTAATACAGAGGAACTGCTCCTTGCTCCAACTGAAGGATCTGTACTTTGACTTAGGGTACCATGGCGGCCAAGACCATGAGAGACACCAACTGATGGATGACTTCCAAGAGGACCAGGATCTCTCATTCTTCCATAGGGGCTGGAATCGGTTAATACAGAGGAACTGCTCCTTGCTCCAACATTGTTCTGGGTGCTGGAAAAAAGGTTATCTCGCAGTCTACCAGTTACATTATACAGTGCATCTTGAACATTTGAAAACTCTCCCAAAATCTGTCAAAGTTAAATAAATAGAAAAATAAATGAAAACCTTGTAGCAATTACAGATAATCCTATTTGACTTGGGCCACTATAAACAAAAAGGCTCACTAAATGAAAACTGGATTATACAGTTTGCTTAAAGCTCTCATTCCAAACAATAAGCATATTAAACTACCAGCACAAACATTTCCTTTTGAGAAGTACAATTATTTTCTGATAAAAAAAGACAGCTCAAATATACAAGGAGGGTATTGAAGCTACATCTACGGAATTACAATCTGAAATTCAGAATATCTAAGAATAAAAAAAATGGAGTTACTAACCCAAAAAAGAAACTATAAAATGCAACAAATGGCCAAACACTCTCATATTGATAATAGCCAAATATAGGGCCCTTCGGACCCACTCCTAGGGAGTAAACTGGATACAACCCAAACCACCAAAACTGTGTATTAGGTAATCTAGCGGAATTGAATCCCAGATGTATCCCAAGCCCACCTTTGACTATTAAGTTGAATCTGAAAATAATCTATGCATGCTTTTAATTTTTTTTTTTTTTTTTATAATTATCTATGCATGCTTTTAATAAGAAACACTCCCCCATCCTGCCCCCTCCCCCCAACATAAAACTATGGAACGAACAAAATTGAAGCTTATTTTGCCATCCTTCCATTGTACTTAAGCAAAGGAGTGATAATGTCGCACCTGCACCACTTGATCATTCTCTGACACGCACTTTGGGACCTGTTCACCACCGATTATTCGTATTCCAGCACCTGTAACTTTTCGCATCTCTGAAATTATTGCACCTCCTTTTCCCAGCAAACAACCAACTTGGTTTGACGGGACAACAAGCCGTGCTGCAACAGGTGACCCCTTATTTGAGCCTGAATCTTGCCCCTTTTCAATACCTGCCTCTACACACCTAGAGAAAACAAGAACAACCGCCTTCTGTGCTGGGGAATATCGTGATTCAGGATTCTACACACGACAAAGCCAACCATAAAACCTATTAATAACCCATACACCCATAAATAAGCGTATGTAAATCATGAAATTGTTAGAGAGAGAAAGAGTACTCAACAACAGACCTCCGATGCAGTAATGGTAATTAATCGTTCATCGCACTCAGTTATAGATGCTCCAACACATATAGTAGCACCTGTCTCATTTTGAAGAGCCCTCACAATGGCACCCCCCTTTCCAATAACACCTCCAACCCTATCATTGGAACAAAGAATCTTAAAAATAACGTCCTGCTGTAGTGTTCTTGTTTCAACTGCAGGAACCCTCTCAATCTCTATTGACATTGGATGAACTCCTGAGGCGTAATTGATTGAGCTGCTTGGCGTCGTGTATAGCCCAGGATTTCTCTGAGGAAGATTATCTAAATGCGGGTCAGGTAAATTCTCACGGGGAACTGCTTCCACAGGTTTGCTTCCAATCATCCTTGTCTTATCACCTGGTGGACAATCTTGAAGACAGCGAGAGACAGCAACAAGTGCTTTCTTTACAGCCAAAACATTCCCCTCTACCTGCAACATTGTAGATGCATTCCACAAGGAAACAAGAGATAAGTTGTCTACAACATTGTATAATAGAAACTCATCACCTACTCTACGAACATCCTGGCCTATAAACTTTAGCTCATCTAGTCGAAAAAACCAAAATTTAGAGCACAAAAGATGAAACCTAATACACATTATTCTGGAAAGAAAGAAAGCAAGTAATCAGTGAATGTGCGACTCCATGAGAGTTCAAAACAAACCTTACCTCAATCATCTCTTCAGACGGTGAGGCGCAGGCCGGCAACTTGTCTGTCAAAACCCTAATTTTGCAGCCGCTCTCTTTCCTTATCTTCTCGACGACCTTACCTCCCTTCCCTATGACGGACCCTACCTGCGTCGCCTCCACCAGGAGACGGCACGACACAATACCGACCCCAACATCCACGCCATCGCTCTCCGCCGCCACCTCCAGAATCCTCTCGAAAACCTTCAGCAGGGCATCCTGCGCCTTCGAGACCTCAACAACACTGTCGGGATTCAGGAACTCGTTTCCTTTGCCGGCGCCAGTGTTGTTCTTCAGAGTGACCTTGGCGGAGATGGCGCCAGGGGCGATGACGAGAATGACCCGGTCCGGGGAATCGGGCGGAGCGTCCTCGATCCGGATCTTGGCGCCTGTGGACTGCTGGAGGGTCTTGATCACGCTGCCGGACTTACCAATGATGCCGCCGATGCGGGAGGCGTGGCAGAGGAGGCGGAAGGGGACGTGGCCGGGGGGAATGGAGAGGGGAGGGGGTGGGTGCTTGGAGCGCTTGGAGGAACCGTTAGAGGGGATGGGGTAGGGGTCGGGCATGGAGGGTGTGGTGGATGAGTAGAGAGTCGAGTTCGGACGCTTCCCTGGTGGAGAAAGATAGGTGCTTCCCATAATCTAACACGCTCAAAGGCTCACAGCACAAACATACACACTCTCTCTCTCTCTCCCTCTCTCCTTCTCTCGCTCTATGCAAGTGTTAGGTTTTTTGAAAAAAGAAAAAAGAAAAAAATTGTCTATTTCTCGGTCTCACTGGACTCTGGAGAGTTGCAGTGGTGGATAGATAGAGACGGAAGAAGCGAAAAGGGTTTTGGTCCTTGGAACAGAGATCAGTGAAACGACGCCGTACTGAAGCAAGCGCCTCTTTAGGCCAGTATGAATTACGAAATAATAATAATACACTTACGCTTTATTTACTACTATTTTATTATTTAGTTATTTTTTTCTTTTCTTCTTTGAATTTAAATTAAAATTTTCAAAACATAATTTTTTTTATATAATTTAGAAGAAAATAAATTTAATCAACTAATATAATTATATAATTTAATTAAAATTTAATTTAATTTTATAAAACTTAATATTCTTTATTTTTAATTAATTTATATAATTACGTTAGTTAATTGAATTTATTTATTTTTAGATTATGAAAGAATGTTATATTTTGATATTTTTAATACAAATTTAAATAGTAAAAGGAAAATAAATAATAAAACAATAATAAAAGAGGTATAAGGTATCATTATCCATTATGAAATGTTAAAATTTGAGAGAATCTAATAAGAAGAAGAAGAAGAAAACATGATTGTTTACATATATTTTTTTTTATAAGTAAAAATATTATATATATATATATATATCAAAATGAGAAATCAAGTATACTGAATGTATACAAGAAAACACATTGCTCATAATAAAAAACCTCTAATAACCCAAAAAGCCTGTGAAAAAAATCCAAAATACACCAAGCCCGACCCCAAGCCTGATCCCAACCCTTGTTTCTCGTAGAACTAAAACTCTACCCAAAAATCCTATTCCAACCCTTGTTTTCCCGTATTCACAATGCTCTTTCTTTAGACTTCCCTTTAGATGAGCTACCACCCTTAGCATCGTAGTTGATTCCTGAAAAAAGACGATATAACTCTCTGCTTTTCTTGAAACTTGATTTGGTTTCAAGCGCGTGACTTGCCTCGATCGCAGTAATTAATTCTTTAAATTGGTCTTCACATCCTCCATGTGAAATTCCCACGAACTGTTGAATCTCATTAACTTTAGGCTGAATCCAATCTGCTATTGGAGGAAGAGAGACCAAGGGAGCCACAATATCCCCAGACACAGTAGCCACCGTCACCAACGCCAAATCCATATTCAAATCTCGTACCTCCTCAGTAACTCCATTGATTCTCTCCAATGGTATGACATCAAGTCCCTTTACCTTTGGTGACCCTTTATGCGTAACTTCAGTAGGTAATGGTTTGACACCATTTTCCTTCAACTCCGACGAGGGAGCCATATTCTCTTCGTGTACAAAAGTCACTTGAGGCTAATAACATTCCATTGTAGATGTCTCTACGCCGATACCCAACGTAGAACCCACTTCAAATAATCCAGACTTCCTTTTAACCCGCCATACTCTTTTGGATCTGGGTATAGAAACAGGGCCGAATCCGGTTTTCCATTTTCCTTTATCTACGTTTAAAGGATTTGGACCTTTCTTAGTCTTATTCCTTACAACCTTGTTGCCTCTAGCTGAAAGCAGGTCTATTTTTGTAGACAAAAAAGTTATCGTTGCCTTCAATTCGACAAATTGGGTTTCTATCTCCTTTAAGGAATTATGCATCGTGACAAGTTGGTTCTGTGGCGTGATCTGCAAACCACTTCCATCAATCCCCTCACTATGAACCTTCGAAGCATGCCCAGTCTTTAGAGTTGCCGCATATGATCGCCTCTCCACCGTAGATGTACTTGAGTCTTTAAGATTTACCTTCGACTTGATGTTCTTATTCCGCTTTTGGTTTTCCTTTGACCCATTAGTAAAAAGCATATCCACAGCTCTGCGTAATTTCGCAGCAAATTTCTCCCAACCTAGACCTTCATACCCTTCGGGAATGACGACAACACTTCGCCAGCCTCCTCCACCATATTTTGTGACAGTTAGAAACCTACCATGCTTATTGGAGCATCGTTGAGCCATGAATGTTATGTTTCCTTCACGCAAGTGTTTTGTGAAATCCAAATATCTCCCCGCCTGTAATACTGCTTCCATCGTAGCCATCAGCCATTCTATACCACTACGACCCATCACTAAAAATCTCCAAACCCTTATACTCCTCTCCACGATTTTTAAGGAAGACCTCCATGTTTATGGCAAAAGTTCGAAATCATTCGATTTCACCCAAAAGCGTACCATCTGACCCATACTAATCAAACCTACGACTTTAGTTGCAGGATCATCTCAATATGCATGTCTTCATTGTCGAGGATGCACGAAAGAGGTAACGGAGAAAACAGAGTCGTCAGAGGATGACCGACGTCGAAGGCCCACAATGTGGTCGTCGAAGTCCGTCGAAACAATCTGTAGAAAGCAGTCCGTCGAAACAATAGAAAAGCAACAAACTCCCAGTCGCCGGAGAAGACCTACGTCGGAAGCCCCACAACTGAGTCGCTTGGATCTATTGTTCAGGTCTGTGGCGGTGTCGAAGATGACAGCAACATTTGACACTTCTGACAATGAAGAAAATCGAAGGGGCCAGTTATCCGACAAGGACCGATGCCGGACGGCCCACAACGAGGTCTCTTGGGCTCGTCGGCCTTGTCTATGACGGCGGTGTGGTGTTACTCTCCGGTTGATGGTGGGTGGGGGTTGGCGGCAGGATAGGTAAGGTTTTCTCTCGCTCTGACTGTTTACATACATGAACTGTAGTTTTCTATTTTTTTAAAACAAATTCTATGGACTCTCCCATGTTTAAGGTAATTTATAAAAACTTTAATTCGTGCTGAGTTATTTCAACTTATTTGAATCAAATAACACTACTTGGACCGTATAGAAATTAATCATAATCAAACTTAAATAAATTAAATTTGAATAATTTAAATTCATATCATATTATTTAAAATTATTTCGAATCGACATAGGAGATGCTAAAGGAATGAAATGATATGAGAATTTTGTGAATAGTAATAAAATAGTTCGTAAATCATAATGAAATTATTTGAGTTATGATGTTTTATTGGATTTTGAAAAAGTATAAAGAAAAAATTGAATAAAAATATAATATTATTATAATATTTTTTTTAATATTTTTTTTTTGTGATTTAAAAATATTGAATTATTTTTTATATTTTATCTATAAGTTTAAAAATGTTGTAATGATTAGATACTGATTAGATAAACAAATTGAATACTTGAAATTAAAAAATATTTGTATTTGAGTGATATTTGGAAATGAGATGAGATGAAACCTCTACCAAACAACCCCTTAGGTTAGGTTTGGATAATGAGTTGAAATGAAATTAGTTAATATGAAAATTAAAAGTTGAATAAAATATTGTTAGAATATTATTTTTTTAATATTATTATTGTTTTGAAATTTGAAAAAATTGAATTGTTTATTATATTTTGTGTGAGAATTTTTAAAAATTATAATGATAGGATGAGATGAAATAAGTTGTAACTTGTGAGTCCCTCTCGATCCAAACCGAGCCATAATGGTAAACACATTGTTAAGTGATCTACTCTAATCATATTGTTATTATCTCTTCACGAAATATTCCCTCATTTCTTTTGTCAAACATCTACAACTATCAAATATTAGTAAAAGAGAAATGATTGGGAATATACTATAAATGTAAAATGTTTAATTTCTCAAGAATTTTTATACATAATAATATATTTAAAATAAGCCAACTATTTTACAAATAAGAAAAACTAGAGAATTTTCATATACATACGAAAAAATAACATACCAATGGCTAGCTCTTGAGTTCCCTGTAAATGGAAACCAACACGATCGAAGTCATTCGAGTTCATGACATATGGGCAGGCAGACTCAGACCATAGTGACAGAGCTCGCAAATTCAGAGATGAAGACATTCTTTGAACATTAAAAGATGCAAAAAGACATCCTCTACGCTTCTAAACTCCTCTTGCAATTCTTGTATTAGTTCCGGACAAGATGAGTATGAAAAACAGGGGAAGAATCTGAATAGTAAGAATTTTACAACTCCTGAGATTTTTGAGAAAAAAAAAATCTTGAAAATATGCTCTGAATAGCGCCATTGTTATCAATCTACAGTAACACCAAAGACACCACAATCATACGAGAAAGAAAAAACAAGAACGAAAAAAAGAGGGAAAACAGAGGTTCAGAGTAACACATAAGGAAAGGCTTTGAAACCTCATGCCTCTTCCGAATTGCCAAGCACAAAGGAGAAAACCTCGCGCACCCGAGGAAACTCCACCAAGCCTATGTCCACTGCATACCCAGAAAACGGCAACTTCAACTTCCGCACTAGGCTATATGCATCGGCCATCCGAGTGCTCGGCACTTCCTCAGCCACCGCACAATAAGGAATCCAAGAGTTCTGTCTATACTCATCCGAAATCTCGATCCCTTCCTTCTGCATTGCATCGCACAGTTGCGCCTGGAACTGGAGAAGCGACAACGATGGCGTCGGCGAGAGGAAAAACACGTTGTTTTCATCGGGAAGAGTTCCGATTGAAGAGAAAGATAGAGGCAAGTACTCCTGCTTCGAAGCAAGGTTCTTGAGAACGTTTTCAAGCATCGGAGGATCGATAGAGGGGCTGGAGAAGAGGGTGATATGTGGACGGGATTGGATTTCGATGAGTTTCGTGCTGATTTTGCGGCTTGCGAGCACGTTCCAGGCCTTCAAGACCTGGTTTTCGAGGGCGGTTTCGAAGTAAAGCTCTATAGCATAGCCTTGCGACATTGTAATTAGAATCAAAGTTCAGAAAGAAAAAAAGAGTGAATCGAAGAGAAAGGCACAACCCAAAGAACTGAAATGTAAGATTTCGCGCAAGAACAGAGGGAATGGGAACTAGCCAAATGGGATGGAAGGGAAATGCGGCCTAAGAGGTGAAAAAGATGTGAGAGTCAAAGCAGCCAACAAAGATTAAAACCCAAGAGTTTAGGGCAAGAACAGAAAGAATGAGAGATTCCCAGATGAAATCTAAGGTAGAAGAAGCCAAATGAGTAATAAGCCCAAGGAAGAAAATGGAAGTGAGATGAGCAATAAGAAATTGATAGGAGAGAGAGAGAGAGGTATTGCCGTATTGGTATGGCCGTATGGGAATGCGAAACTGAAAGTAACAAGGACGGTGGGAGTAGAGTTCCAATCAGAAAGAGACTGGGAATAAAGGAAAACAAATCAAAAGGCTTTTGTGATGAACAATTGTGTAGTTACCAACATATCCGTGACAAAATCTCTGATTTATTGCAAGAGAAGTGGTTAAATCAAAATTAAATTTATAAATTAACATCGTTTTATACGAGACGTTAATATATTTTATAACAAAAATAATTTTATAATTTAATATATCACATCAAATCATATCAGTTTGTAAATTTATTTTTATAAAATTTTTTTATATCTAAAAACATTTCTCTTATTTTAATAGATGAAGATCTTTACTAACACAAAAGAACCCCAAGTTTGAATTATAATAGACCCGATGGATGTTGGAGCGAATTCAGCAAAGCCTTCGTCTCCTTGGGTAGATGATCGAGTTCCACAAGGTGATATAAATTCTGAGAATTGTTCCAATTGGAATGGATGCGTTGATATTTTGAGAATCATCAAGGGAATCCATTAACACCATCTAATTAATTAATCTTCTGAAGCCATGACTGCAACTTTTGATCCAGAACCGCAAAGAGACGACTTTAGGATGATTTCATTCTGCACATTGCACAACAAGCTAGGAGTATTGGCCCTGTCATTGTTCTTTCTTCTTTTCTTACCATTAGTAAATTAGTAGTGGTGGTGGTGAAAACCTATTTCCATGGAAATTCATATTTTTCCTTTTTCGAAACTAGAAATTTTATTGAAAAAATCAATTCATTTAACTATAGATCATAGATATAACACAGCTAGCTGTGTAACATAGTGGAAGGAAAAAAAAACGTGGAATTAGTTAATCCAACTCAATATATATATATTTTTTTTATGATTAAGGTGATATATAGACATATATTAATATAATATGTCATGATAACATAATGTGAATATTACTCTTAATTAGATGCCTAAGAGCAGAAGACGAGATTGTGTTTGTTTGTTAAACCAAACTCAACTCATCTCAAACAAATCATTGATGAGACCCACTACTTCAACTTTCTATAAAAAAATTTAAATTCATTTCAACCTACTCAATACATTTTGATTTAAAAATTTAAACTCATTTCAACCTAAAAAAGTTAAACTTATCTCAATGAAACCCATAAAATATTACTATTCACAACTCAACTCAACCATCTCAACATCCAAACATAGCTTGATGGTTGGAAAGTTAGATTGTCATTTCAGATGCAGTGTTTGCGAAGGTCGTGTTGGTTGAAAATTGGACTTTCAGTTTCAAGTTTAAGAAGATAGCACCCCATATTTAAAAGAAGGGAAAAGATACTTACAATCGTGAATTGCGTAACCGTCGCGTAATCGCTTTGAAAAAAATGAATAAAACATGGGACCTATATGAAAAAAATTAATTTTTTAATAGTAGACCCCACTCTTTTTCAAAGCGATTACGCGACAGTTACGCACTTCACGATTGTATGTAGAATTACTCTTAAAAGAATAATCATATTTGAAGGTATTTATACTACATACAATTTACATGATATAATTTGATTTGAAAGATAAATTTTCTTTTAATTAGCTATACCCACTATTAGGCTTAATCTTTTGGCCCTTTTTATATGAAAATATGTATTAAGTTTATTTGCTATTTGCTATACTTGTTTGGATTTTTGTTGGGTTGTATATAGTACTGTTCATCCGAGTTTCAGCCTAGGAACCCAGGTATATTTGGACCAGAACTCGAGTTTCAAATTCGGGCTGAAATTCGGATTGAAACCGGTCTTTAAAAATCCATAATTTCGGATTTCGAGTTGCACCGTTTTTTTTTAATCAAAGCCTACATATTATGAATATTTTTTATAAAAAAAATGTTGATGCAATATTCAAATTCTATTTATTTAATTTTTTAAATCAACGCTTACATTTTTCTTGATCACCAATAAAAAGCTACAAGGAGAAGAGAGTAAAAAAAAAAAAAAAGAAAATAGATGATTTACTGGACATAATATGCATTTTTCTTTTGAGTTTTTGTCTATCTAGTTGTTAGAAATAAACAAAAAAAAAAAAAATCAAAATATTATAATCGAAAAAAAAAAAAAGAAAACCAGATATAGAGTGTAACTGAATTTTTCTATGCAGATATAAACTCTGATTTGTTTTCAGCTGAAAAAAAAGGGCCCGAATGAACAGTCACAGTCGTATCCCAGCCCCTTGTAAGTTTATTTTTAGCCAAAAGAAATTGCATTTAATTACTTGGTACAAAAAAAATCCCACCATTTCATATCTTTGTACGGTTCTATCTTTCCCTGTAAACAACCCAAACCTAGAAAGAAGATAAAACATTTTGTAGTTTCCTTTCTATTTCCTTCCCATCTTGCAATCAAATAATGCTAACGTGAATAGTGTTTGGAGGTGATGCCATTATTATTACTAAATTACAATATATAAAAGGAATAGATGGCATAAGAAACTATCTTATTTGATAGTGAAAATATTTTATCTTATTTTGTCAAATCTCATCTCATTATAATAATTTTCTCAAATTATCACATAAAATATAATAAATAATTTAAATTTTTTAAAATTTTAAAATAATAATAATATTAAAAAATAATATTTTATTTAACTTTTATATAAAATCATCTCATCTCACTGTCCAAACGGCGCCCGAAATAAATCAATATGATAAACTCTACATCATCCTAACCTAATTAAATATGAAGCAAATCGTACAGGTCGAAAATTAACCAACGAACCAAAGGGAGAAATAGGCCGAAACTTTCAGAAAAATGATACAAATTACGTATATATTTGTGTTGTTCCACCCAAAAATCCAAAAAACTGACCCCAGGTGCTAAACGAACGTAATCCATAACTTGGGATCGGACGGCACCCTTGGCCGCTCGAAAAAGGTTGAAGTCCTAGGGTATATCACTGTAAGCAAGGAACAGACAAAGGAAGACGCTCTGGGTTTCACGTTCATAAATCATAATCCCCAAAACCCAACTCAGAGAAGTATAAGGCCAAGGATATCCATATATCAATCCATAGCACATCGGCCAGGTTTTAGATGGATATACTTTTAGACCTTAATTATGTTATTCAGAATGCCTGCATGGCGGCAAGTCAATAGGTTAATAGCTACCACCAAAGTGATCCTGCATGCCCCTCTCACTTTGTCTTGTTACCATCCTTGACGACTACTAGTGTTAATCTTATCCTTAACCAATAACGTTGGAATTAGTAGAGTAAAACAAAAGGTATCTCAACTCATCTCAATTTACCTTTATCTAATTACTACAATTTTTTTAAATTTTATACAATATATAATAAATAATTCAACTTTTTTAAATTTCAGACAAATAATAATATTAAAAAATAATATTTTATTCAACTTTTAACTTTCATCTCAACTCACTGTCTAAATCTCCCCAAATCGCATTGCTGTACGTTTTGAGGGTTTACTTGGACTACTGATCATTCGTATGCGAACGTTTTAGGCCATTTCTCGATTAGTTTTTTTCTTTTTCTTTTTTTTTAATTTACGTAGCATATCCACATGCTGCATCCATTGTGGAGTGCTACTTGTATATATATGTATGGCCAATGTACATTGGTTGGCGTATAACATTGTGAAGCTGGGAACAAAGTAATTGTAAACTAAAATGGTGTCTCCAGGAATTGATCTTTTGAAGGGTGAGATTCCTATTGAGCAGGAGTCCGTGGTATTGCATGAAGATGTTGTGACTGGTCTAGTCCTTGTCGACATCATCAATGGTTTCTGCACTGTTGGTGCTGGAAAAATGGTAAATTACTTCAAATACCTAGCTAATGTCTTCTGGTTTTCATCCCTTTACAGTTCTCTATTGGTTTTTGTTTTTGATACCTTTATTTGGAGTTACAAGATAATTATCTTCCATTTAGTTTCTGTGAATTGTGACACACAATTTATTTCATTTGCTCTCTCTCTCTCTGGGGCACCATGTCTCCAAAAATTTTGTTTTGTTCCATAATATATATATGTTCATCATGTGTTGTGTTTCAGGCTCCAAGAGAGCCTAATAGCCAGATTTCACGAATGATCAATGAATCAGAAAGGCTAGCCAGACTGTTCTGTGAGAAGAAATGGCCTATTCTGGCATTCATTGATTCTCATCATCCTGACAAACCGGAGGTACCATATCCTCCTCACTGTATTGCTGGCACCGATGAGTCAAATTTGGTTCCTGGTAATCACTTATGTTTTCTCTTTGCTAATGAATTTATAGTGCATGTGACTGCTTGCCTGTTTGTTCGTATCTAATCACATGACACCTAAGACAAATCGTTGTTGTTGAAATGATTGTTAAAATTTTTTATGGTGATCAAAGCAGCTGATTTGTTGTTGTGTATTTTTGGGTTTACTAGAAGACCAATTTCTATTAGTTCATGAATAAACACAAAAAAACTGGAGTTTGATATCAGATGCAACTGCCAAAATAAGCATTAATATTAGTTATTTCCCAGTTGAGCTGAGGGGAAAACACTGCATGAAAAGGTACTCCTCGGTGTTGATGGTCTTCTTCTTGAACTTTATCTTCCTTTAATATTTGGATCACAATCCCTAATGGATTTTTAACCAAATATTATGGCTGTTAAAAGGTTACAGTCATTTTCTGAATTTTCATTTTGTTTTTTGTCTGTACATGCCTTGGTATTGGTAGGGTGGCTAGCTAATTGGAATGCCATAAGCTCTGTCTCTGTCTCTCATGTTTCTTTCTTCCACTACAGCTCTGCAATGGTTAGAGAATGAACCTAATGTGACAATCAGACGCAAAGACTGCATTGATGGATACTTGGGTTCAACTGAGGATGATGGCTCAAATGTTTTTGTGGATTGGGTAAAGAAGAATCAGATCAAAGCTGTAAGTGTTTCCAAACCAAATCCGTCCATATCTCTTTCTACTTGTTGAACATATCCTTCCTAACTTTTAATTCGAATTTGTAACCTATCAAAAGAACTTTTTATTTGAATTGTCAAGCATGATTGATTTTGTTTATGGCTTGTCTTTGTGAAGATATTGACTGTAGGGATATGCACAGATGTCTGTGTGCTGGACTTCGTTTGCTCTACATTATCAGCAAGAAACCATGGTTTTCTCACACCTCTGGAGGATGTGGTGGTGTATTCCCGTGGATGTGCGACATTTGATCTTCCTCTCCACGTTGCCAGAAACATCAAAGGAGCTTTAGCTCATCCCCAGGTCTTTAATACTGTGATTGTTATCATAGTTGCTTTTAACAATACTGAGATCACATAAACTTCCCCTCATACTCTGTTTTCTCATAGTCCAAAGAGGAATTTGACATTTCATTAACTTTTTCGCTCTCCTATGAGGGATTTTTATGAACTTATTAACTTCTTTGTAAGGCTCTAATGTCAGACAATCTGACATAGGGATTCAGAAAATATCTTGGTTATTGGCAGGAGTTCATGCATCATGTTGGCCTATACATGGCGAAAGGAAGAGGAGCAAAAATAGCAAGTGAAGTGTCATTTCACGCACCAAAGAAACCATGAGCTAGAGTGCATTGCTCAGTTAAATTGTAGGGCCTGTGTATTTTTACTCTTTCTGAATAAATTTGTGTGCAAAGTACGTTGGGATGGAGGAAGAAGAAAGTTGTGCGAGAAATATGGAGAGTCTGGATCCCCATGACTGAAAATAATATCATCAACGTGTGGTCCAGTGAGTTACAAAAACAAGCATCAGTTCATTAATATGAACCCCATTGGAGTGCTTTAAAGTTTAACCATCGTGTGTACGTGATTTTCGTAGTTGTTAGCATTATGATCAGTTGTTCAGTTTTCAACACCATACAGGCTCTTGTTAGGGAGAACAAGGAAATAAGTAAAAGAGTAAAGAAAAACTGCAACTATGAAAGACTAGGAGAGTTCACATCCTAAGGAAAAGGTGACAGGCACTCTATAGGAGAGAAACTGTGCTATCATATCACGGATCCTTGCGGAAAAAACTATGGTTCAGTCACAGTTGCACAACTTCTAAGCAAACGTAATAAAATATTGAACTATGGTGTCCATCTAGCCACATCACTTGCATGGTGCAAGCATTAAAGATAAAACCAACTGAAAAGGGGAAAAAAAGAAAAGTAAATGGTGCATTTCTAATATTAATTATGAAAAAGAATTTTGACTGCATCCTACTTGAATTCTGTATTTGAACTGCATCCCAAAATTAAGGCCATCAACAGGCCTCACATATTTACATCTCTAGTGAAGGTATTTCCTAAGACCATCTACAGGTTAGAATATGATAAATATACTACATCCAGTTACAAGGCAAAAACCCTGATAATTGACAATTGATATGCAGCACTACAACTATTAAAAAATACAATGTTGAAAGGGTTGCCCAGAAAGGGGGAGCAATGGAAGGGGCCATTCATTGTATTTTAAATATATGATGGCCACACTTGCTGAGAGTCAATAATGCTTGCGAGTGCATTGATCAGTTGAGTGAGCATGGGCCTGATGACTGAAGAACTCCAGGTATTCAGTCATAGATATCTTCGGACTGCACAAAAAAGGTCATAAAGGAAATCATAGCAAGAGATCTTAAAATCTGTTACAAACATTTTAAACCGGGCTCCACATCGGGTGTACGCAGAAAACCCTGCAATTATAACTCTCAACTGAACAACTCCAGAATTTCCATCTAATTAAATTCATCCAATAACAAGAGGGTGTAAACCAGATTTGCTTCCAAGTGAACTCACTTATGGTGTTTTTTTTTTACCCTGCGATACCTCCAGATATTAACAAGCATTCAGCATCATAAGAAAGCTAGTGATACACTATGCATTTAATAATCTAATTGCAGGCCACTGCTATTAGTGATGTTCATATCCAAGGGTGCACAGAATGCTTCTTTCAAAAAACTTATCCCATACTCAACTTAAGGGGGCAACTAAAATTAACACAGATTATGCATGCATGCTATATGCTATACTCTATTGGACCCCCTTTTCCAAAGGAGGTGACAAATGACAAGCCTCATCCCAACAGTAGGATGCACATGGCAACATTTGTAAGGTTACACTCACATTTAATTAACTGTCTAGAGAAAGTAGACCCCAGCTAACTATCATAGAAAAAGTAAACCCCAGGTACTCATGGCACTGCATGTAAATTTTCTTTTTTTATACATGAAGGGAACTTACCTTACAAAATCTGAATAAAGAATTTACAAGCTGGAACAACGGATGTACATTAAGAATCTACTCCTGAAGCCTCAGCCTATTGAAGAAAACCAAGAAATGATATTCAGGGGCCCAATAGACAAATCCAACAACAGGCCCCCCTTTGATGTACTGCAGAATTCCATTGAAGGTATAAGATGCAGTCAGTATCCCTATGCGGAAACAGCAAAGTAAAGGTACAGGAAAAATATGATCATATATATTGCGGCAAAATGTAGACCTTTCCATCAAGAATAACAAGTTCACCATCAACCCATCGAGGATTGCGAAACCCAGGCTCAGCAAGCCTCCCTTGACCCTTATAGCGCGCAATCTGAGTAGCCAACAAGATCACAAAAAGCTCTTCAACTCAAAGAAAAGAGAAAAGGGCGATAAAGAAATACAGAAATGGAGACTTCATCAGAAAAACTCAGCAGCATGAGCTAAATATATACCACTCCAAGTTCTTCTGGAATGATCCCTTTATGAGGAAGCTGATATCTTTTCCCAACCTTTGCACGGAATGCCACCTGCAGAAACAAAGAGTGTCATTGCTTTGGGAGACAAACTAGATAAATAAATCAGTTACCACGGAGGTAAATGTGCCTCAGGACCAGCAACATGTACCATTTTTTTATGAGTAACATGTTCCAAGTTTTAGATTACAAATTAACCCAGTCTCATTATCATGAAACTATAGTATTCCTAAGACTCAACAGCGAACATCAATTACACATCCCTCATAAATATTAGTAGATTTCATCTAAAAAAATAATAAAATGCAGATTTGTTTTAGCAACAAAAATGGGGAGAGGCTAGAGAAAAAACAACAGTACTGGACAATAGAGCTGACATAGCAACCCCCTATTGTTGACTAAGAGCAACTGTAGCAGAATATCCATACAAATTTGTCAATTGTATGTAGAGCTAGAAAGCAGGGATATTTCAAAATAGTCGCTGGACATTTTTTAAAAAGTAGTCACCGTACTTGTCTTTGATATTGAACGAATACTTTTTTTTTTTTTTTTTTTTTTTTTTTTTTTTTTTTGGGGGGGGGGGGTTAAAAGTTAAATTTTGTTGGGAAAAATGAATTTAGAGGCAAAATAAGAGATTTAGCCTCTGAATTAAATTCTAAATTCTATGAACATAGAAAGTAAAAAACCTTTGAAATTCTAAATTCTATGAATATCCCATACAAATCGTGGATAGTGTACTTCTTTGTCATAAATAGCCTCTTAATTAGCTCTAAGCAACCGTTAAAAGCTATATCTTCACCTCTATCAAGAAAGTTTGTTGTGATTCACACCGGCTAGATATCTTTCGTTAGGTACCAATGCCATCAACTCATATGGTCATACTTATAAAAAAAATCTATACTATTTAGTTATTTGAGAAAACGACGGGTTATTGTTCTAAATTGGTGTTGTATATGTAAGAAGCATGAGGAGTCAGTTGATCATCTGCTTTTACACTATGAGGTGGCCAAGGGCATGTGGGATGATTTTTTCTCAAGAGTTGGATTGTCTTGGGTTATGCCTTGTAGATTGGTGGATTTCCTCGCAAGCTGGAGAGGACTATACGACAATTCTTAGATAGCAGCAATTTGGAGGTTGGTACCAATATGCTTGTGTTGGTGTATTTGGAGGGAGAGAAACGCAAGAAGTTTCAAAAATCAAGAGAGAACACTGGATGAGCTAAAAATTTTCTTTTTTAAATCATTGTTCTCATGGACTGGGGCCATAGTTTGTAACGGACTTAGTGTCCATAATCTTCTTCTTTCTATTGTAACCTCTAGCTAGCTGTTTCTTCATGTATACTTCCTGTGTACTTGGGTTTTGTCTATTTCTATGAATACAATATCTTTGATTACCTATAAAAAAAAAAAATACTATTTAGTTATCTATAAAGTTTGTTATTGTCCTTTAACCTTAAAACTAACATAAACCCACAAGCTATAGCAGGTTTACATCTAATATTTAGTAAAATCTACCAGCTATAGCAGACAAAGATGCAATTATGTCTTTTACAAGAACATAATTTCTGACAATTCAAAGATAAGTCTTCCTTTTAGTTTTAGTGCCCAAAAAGCAAAAATTCAAAGAGAAGTCTTCCTAGGAGTTGGTTCAAGTGGTAAAGGCCTTGAGCTTGGGGGTATGCTCCCCTTAGATCTAAGGTTCAAATCACCTTGGGTGCAAATAATCTCTAGGGGCCATCGGACTGGGGGATTTTTTCCTTAAATAACCCGAGGTGCACTTGCGGAAAACTCCTTGCCGAGAGCCTGTGCACCCCCGAGATTAGTCGGGACGCTGTTCCTGGACACCCGGTGCCAATAAAAAAAAACAAAAACACATTTATGAATTTCATAACCCAACACTTATTTTTAAAAAAATGTGGAGCCACCACACACTAAGGGGAAGCACAAAATTATTTTTATAACAGTAACGCAAAAGTGACTTCTGTTATTAAGCTCCACAAAATCTGGCTCTATCAAAATATGGATAACACAAGAATTGGTTTTAAGAAATTACCTTGCCGGCTGGTACATAAGGGTCACCTGTAAGTTTAACGGCTTCTACATATTCATAAAACTCAAGCTCTGATGGCTCCTTTTTTCCACCATCCTCTTGCCACTGACCAAATTTGCGGCTTAGATTAATGACTTCTGAGGAGTACAGGCCATGTGCACCAATGTATAGACCTGATAAAATGGACATATTTTGAACTCTTAGGCCCCGTTTGAATCATCTCATCTCATCTCATCTCATTATTACAACTTTCTCAAATTTTCACACAAAATATAATAAACAATTCAACTTTTCAATTCTCAAAACAATAATAATATTACAAAATAACATTCTAACAATATTTTATTCAATTTTCAACTTTCATTTCAACTCATCTCATCTCAACTTACTATTCAAACGGCACCTTAATAATACTATAAGTTGGTTTAAGGGAATAGGATAAAAAAGAGGTAACATATTCTAGGATTTAGAAACATAAAAAACAAATATCATAACCGTCTAGGTTCATAATCTCATCATTATACAAAAGCGATACATTTCCAAAGAAAATCACCATTTAGAGGATCTGGAGTCGTTGGTATTTCAATGCGACTGAAGGTTGTTGATCCGGACAACGGTTGATGATTTTGAGCCTGTCTGAGCGTGAGATTTATTAATTCACCAACATCTTTGAGAACCTGACAGTTAAAGCAAAGGTTACAACTAAACATACTTGATAGGAAAAACTTCACTACACGGACAGTTTGTCACTTTGGCATGTATTAGGTGGGTCAGCACTCTTCAAAAAACCAACCTTTAAGGGTATCTTCTCTCTACCAATGAATTTAGCAAGATCAAACATAACATGGTCAATGCTGCGTTGATGCTTAGCTGATTTATCTGCTGAAGGTCGTTCCTTGACACCAGAATCCTGCTCATTGACAGTTTTCTCAATAGAGAAGGAAAATGACAAACGCCCCTTCTTCTCCAGCTTAGCAGGTATTCGAAGTAAATCTTTAGTAGGCAAACTGTTGGAGAGTTTCTGTGCAAGACCACCTACAACAACTTTAACGGCAATTTCATTGTGCTCTTCGCTTTCAATAATCCCAGGATCATCATCCATTTCAATTTCATCAGTCTCTTGGTCACTTTCCCCATCATCTTCGTCCTCTGCCTCTACACCTTCCATCCCATTGTCCTTCTCTTCATCTTCTTCCTCAATTATCTGCTCAATCACCTTAGATATTAAATCCTTGTCTACCTTCCCTGGTGCTGTGACTTTTAAAACCTTGACCTTGACACCAGGAATCATATCCCTCAATATGTTCTGGAAACCAGACAGACCCTCAGCTAGATCAGAACTATCATCTCTATCATCACCATCTTCGGGATCTTCAGTATTCACAACAAATAGATCACTTTTGTCTTCAGTTGAGTCTAAAGGATTTAAGCTGCCAGTGGCATCCAATGCTTTAGTGCGTATTGTTGGAGAACCTTCAAAAGCCCCCCTCCGCTTTAAGTACACAGCCTGAAAATGTCGATGTAAAGATAACGTGCTATATAGTATAGTAACTGGCACAACACATTCAACATGAAAGTGCAAAGGAACATAACACCTGAAACAAGTGGTGGAAACATGCATGCTTAAATGCATATATTGTATGCCACCACTACATGAAGACAAGGATGCAATAATGAGTGTACTCTCGGTTGGAGTGAAAGTATGCATATTTGCATGTAAAATTAGATACTTGTGGAAAATACTATGCATATATGCCTAAGCACGCCACTGCCAAAGTCTATGTAAACAAGAGTTAGAGAATCAAACTATAGTTGCCAAACTAGCAAAACTTGTAAAATTGATCAAGACAAAAACATGACCATCAGCAGACCACTCGCCAATGCAATCTAGATAACTATACTAAATAAAAAAAAAATGATCAGATCACAAAAGCAGCCATATCAATTGTCATCACAATGCCAATAGAATACTATTCCTTACCCCCAACTAAGGAAACACTTAGAATTTTCACTCTTAATGGGTAGAGATAACATACCTGCTGTTTGTATTCACCTCTCTTATTCACTTTAAGAAAAATTTCAAACAAGGGAACACCAGCTGCAGCCATAGCAAGTTGCCTGAAAATATAAGCTATTAAAAATTGATGAACAGCAGGGCTTGAAAATATAAGAATCTTTAATAGTAAGAAAAAGTAGCATGGTGTGTTGAAGGATCCAAATGGAAAAGTTTCGTTGGCATACCAAAACTGCTTGAAATTAAAAGTATATGAAAAAAATGTCTAGGAGAACCAAACCATAATTAACACAAGATATCTTCCATGAGAGAAACCCTTCCCAACAAAAATCGACTACAAGAAAGAGAAAAAAAAAAATGCCCAGGAAAACAAAAGGCACCCAACAGAAAACAACGGCAACGTCAGACCTCCACTCTTAACTCAGAAGTTTGACTAAAACTTGAGGATCAAAACGAAAGAACTAATCAAGAAAAAATACTTACCGAGGGCTAAAACTTCTTGCCAAGTATCTTCCATGCTCTGCTGTTATTCTAATAATTAGACCGTGTGGATCATTGACATTTTTTGAAATGCCAGCCCACCATCCCACCTGAAAACCAGAATCACAAACAAACTACATAGCACCAAGTAATTTTGTGAAGAAATAACAATTTGACGATATGCCAATAATAAGGAAAAAAGCTAGCAATTTTCTTGGAACCAAACAAATTCCACATTCAAGAGAACAGAAACCAGTTAACACTTCAAAAATAAACAACAAATTTGCAACAGTGGAACCTAGTTGACTTGATTTTCTGTTCGCTGCCTTTTACAAATGAAGGACTTTGGGTTTATTTAAACACTGCATCCCCTTCCGCCAAAAAAAAAGTAAGGAAGAAAAATAATTCACAATAGAAGCAACTCAAAGATTGTGTGTTGACTCGGATAAGCAAAATGTCAGGGCACCCATACCCCTTATGAACACTGGAAAGCTGGCTGTTGTGGCAAACAGTTACCAAAGATTATGAATGAGTACATGCAGAAATCTTTCTCAGAGACAAATGAGAAAAATATCACCAGCCATTAGTGTCAAATATGCACATCAAACAACTACAAGAATAATTTATTAATCCACCCACTTGCACATAAAAAGGCATGTTTACAACCGGAGCTAAGACATATTTGTACATCATGATGCACAATTTTTTTATGCAACTCACCAATCCAGCACAGGCATTATCACGTATATCAGCTGCATCCTGGAAACGCTCTTCCTCTATAGCTTTCTGAAACAAAGATTTCAAAAAAATAAAAGAAAGATAAAATGAAGGACAAGCTCATCATCCCTACACCACAAGGGAAAAAAAAAAGATATATATATAAAAAATAAAAGCAGGTGTGTAGTGTAGGGATGATGAGTAGAATAACTTAATTAGTTTAGTAGAAATTAAAAAAAATTAAAACAAGTGTGGCGTGCGGTGTAGGCAGCTGGATAGCAAAGCTCTGTTTTGTTTTTTTTTTGTGTGCCAATGAGTGTTTTCATACATTCAGATGAGACATCACTCTGCCAACGGTATCATTTGTAGCTGCAGCTGCAATGGCCACCTTGAGCCTAGCAGCATCTTCATAATCCTCTACATATACCGCATGACCTAACTGTGACTGTTGAGACAAAAAGAAATATATTATCAGCGAATAAATTACGTCCACACAAGAGAAAGCAGGATAATAATTAAACCCGGAAATTTGATAGCATTCACACATAAGTGCGACGTGAGCGTTTCGCTAATTAGTTTCTTGAAATTTTCATAAAAACAAGATTAAGTTTAAAGGGTGATTCTGGAAACTTCATTTGAAGATCAATCATAAATTCTAGATTTCTCACTGGCAAGTACATTGGAGTTGCTAAGCAGGACAACAGTTTCAAGCGAATATAAAAAAGATTCTTTTTTAAGTGAACATATAAAGCAGTCATTGAGTAGACTCGAAAGAGTGTATTTAACGCATAAAAGACGAACTCACGCTATCTCAAAACATCACTCACAAAGCGAAAGATGGGGAAAATTAATTAATACTTTTGAGGTGTCGACTAGTTTAGCTGGTAAAGTCACCTAGTGTTACGGAGGGTTAAAGTTAATTATTAACGCTATTTTTCAATCTAAAAAAGGAAAAAAAAAATTCTGTTTATTTCTTATCCTGCCATACTTATAAAACATTTCTTATCCTGCCAGTTATTGAATTCTTCCCCAACAAAAGTCTCCAACCCGGTTCCAACAATGCACTTTGTGTAGGCTCCAACTGTGGAATTCACGCCTTCCAAATTTTAATTTGTTCGCTAGAGCATGTCCATTGTCTAATTGGCACTTCTTCATCGTCAAACGACCCAATATAGAAAAAAAAAAAAAGAACAAACTCGCAAAGCCCACGTTCGTGCAATTGAGAAGACGTAAACATTGAAATCAAATTGACCTTCAGAAGGGAGACCATACGCTCCTCGTCATCCATTTCGTCGAAATGCTTGCGCCAGCGATCCCAATTCCACTCTTCCACTTCCACCTCTGCATTTCGGCTCTTGCTCAGCTCACCATCGCGAACATCCTCCGCCTCTTTCTGTTTCGAGTTGAAGTAGGAATCGAACCGTTTGATCGCGGTCTTGACGACGTCGCCGAGGACAGAGTCCCATCGCCAGTGGGTGGAGTTGTCGGGAGAGGATGAGGGATTGTGGTGGCAACGGCAGAGGTAGGAGTCGGAAAGCCGAGAGAAGGAGAGGGAATGAATCTGAGAGGGATGGGATGGTGGTTTGAGAGGGTGAGAGGAGGGGAATTTGGGGTTTGGAAAGGTCAGGTTGCGAGGAGTCGGAGGAGATATGGAAGCCATAACAGATAAGAGAGAGAGAGAGAGAGAGAGAGAGAGCTGCGTTCGTGTGCGTGGGTGGGAGCTGTGGTTGTGAAGAGAGAAAGCGAGAACCAGGTCGAGTGGTGAGAGAGAGAGGGAGAGGGTATTGATATTGGGAACCGGGGGTTGCAGGGCCGGGAAGGGTTGGGCAACTTGAAGATAAGGATTGAATTTCAGTTGTTTTCCTTCTTTGGGTTTGGGTTTTCATTTCATCCTTTTCTATTTACTTTTAACCGTCCAGATTAGCTTTATTTAGACAATTAGCCCACCCATTTTCTTTATATAATATTATTATTATTTGAGTTTTATAACCATTTTTACGTATTATTTATATATTTTATTGATGTAATTAATTAAAATAATTATTTTATATTAAACAAATGTAAGGGAATCGATCTTATTAATAAAGTACATAAAAAACACGCAAAAATAACTAGATAGAAGTTTTATTATTATTTATGTGTATCTTAATTCCAAATAATTTGTGAGATTGAATCAATTTTAAAGTATTTTAAAAATCGAATTGAAAATTTTAATAATTAAAAAGAATAGTGATGGAGAAAAGTTATATAATTATTGTCATTCTTAAGGCTCGAATGCATGCCTGCATGATCTCTGTCCTAAATGAAATTAATCGAATAGTAAACACAAAGAATTGAAATTAGTTTGATGGATGATTCAAGTTGTTGGATGTGACAGAGCAGAACTAATGGAATAATAAGTTAAGTAGCTTTAAATATCTTAAAAAGGTAGCTTTCGATTGAGGATTGTGATTACATCATTACATCTCATCATATTGTAGCTGGGAAGTATCTGAAACTTGTTCAACTGGGGGGGGGGGGGCGTAACATCTGCTGCTGGCAGCTGCTCAATGAAGTGGACTCCAACTTACAATATTGCTTGAGTAGCAAGGCAAAATCATCACGTTCTCTGCCTCTTTCTTTCTCAGGCAATCATATTATTCTCAAGTGACATGCTCGCACGCAGTTTCCCATTTTTTTTCTTTTTGTTTGACGCCATTGCAAGTTGTAGTAATTGATTCTCTACCTGCTGTAAAAGTTGCCTAATTTTGGCTTAGACTATAATTTTGCTCTTGGGAGGAATCATGGTCTGTTGATAATTTATAGCCACCCCTATGACGTTTTCTGGTGTTAAAATTTGTTGTTAATTGTTAGAGAGTGATACAGATATAAAGAGATTACATAAAAATAACTTCATAAATTGATATGATTTCATATGATCTGTTAGATCAACGTCCTATAATAGTTTAAATTTACTTTTATATAATGGCTAAAGTATCTCACTAATTGTCATGATTAATTATTTAATTCAATGATGTATCTCTAATTTAAAAATAACTTTAAATCATTTTCCTTCATCATTTTCCTCACCTAATACTTTGACGTAAATGATTGTACTTGTCCTCTCAAGGCCTGTGCAGAGACGTTTCTACAAATGAGACCTCTCTAGAAGATTTTTTCTTCTACAAATATACACACAGGGTCAATGTATTTTTGAGATATTATTCCAACACACTTTTCAATTATTGCATTGTCTCCTTTTCAGAACTCTTAATAGTACTTGAGATTTACAAAGTTTTCTTATGTAATAAAGGATCAGAAATGACTTGAGGCTCAAAATCTGGCTTCACATAATGAGCAAGCAACTCTGCATACAACTCATATCGAGAAGTCATTCGGAATCCCCACTTGTCTTTCAGCTGCCTACAAAGGTTGAGATCCATGTCTGAGATCAGCAGCCCGTCCCTGTTACGGGAAAGAGATGGAGTGCAAGAAGCATCTGGGGCTGAAAAATGACTGGATCCATAGAAATGCCCAAAATCTGCATGTTGTGGCTTTCCATCACCGGAGGTGAATGGATTGGGGAATATCTCAGTTCCAACACGATTGATTGACCCAACAAAGTAACTATTTGCTATTGCAGCATTACGGGCCTGTAAAACCGACAATAATATGTCAACATTCTATCAAGAAACATCCTCTTTCTGGATATCATGAAAGATTGGGTTCAAGGGTTGACGAATAGTAAATATGACAGATATAGTGTAACAAATGGCTGCCAAACGTTGTCATGTCAGTGGCCATTTGCTAGACAGTGTCCACAATGGTACTTGTAACAGGTAGTAGCTTTTAATAAATTATGCCATTCACTACAATGTATTCCTCTCCCTATGCAAAAGAATATGGGGCTGCTATCTAACAATAGTTATTTCTAATGTGAAAAGAGTAATGCTACATACAGTCGTGGAGTACGCAAATGCCGTATAATCGTTTTGAAAATGAATTGGGTTCACTATTAAAAAATTAGTTTTTTTCATGTTGGTCCCGTATTCACTCACTTTTTCTAAAGAGATTACATGACGCTTGCACATTCCATGATTGCAAATATCATTTCTCTAAAACAAATGGATAGAAAAAATAACCTCAATGGCCCACATAGGTTCACTGAGTTCACCAACAGTAGCAGAAGGGTTGAAAACAATCTCTGCACCATTCAAGCCAAAACCTAACCAATTCAATGGATGGTGCCTCCCATAACATATATTGACACCGATCTTTCCATAAGCCGTCTCAAAAACAGGATGCCCAGTATTGCCCTCCATATAATATGTGCTCTCATTGAAGTCTCCAACTCTTGGTATATGGTTCTGTCAAAAAGGCCAATTTCATCATGTCCTCCCAAAAAAAATAAAATAAAAGAGAACTATAACAACAGACAAACTAGTAGTTTACTTTACGATGCTTGCCAATTATGTTGCCATGATTTCCAATTATAACAGCAGTGTTCCAAATAGTCTCTCCATGATTGACATCCCTCTCAAGAATTGGATTTATGATGACCATATTATATTTCAGGGCAAAATCTTGAAGAAATTGCGTTGATTCCCCACCAACAGGTTCTGCAAATTCACACCACCTCTTCTCCCGCGTACAAAAGGCAAATGGCATCATCCATGCTTCCTGGTTGAAATTTACATAAATGTCATTTGAGATTTTCAGACTTTAGATAGAAGTGAATCAATAATACTATTTTCACCCAAATCCCATTACGCACCTGTAGGCATAATATGTTGACTCCTGAAGCACCGGCAACCTCAATGATAGGCTTTAGTTTCTGAAAAAGAGCCCTCTTTTGATCCTGAAAGTGGGTAGTAGTTGGAAGAGCTATGGAGTTCTGAATAAGACCAACCCTAACTACTCGAGGTGCTCTCAATAATTCTTTGTCAGCACGAAAGCAGAAAGCCTGAAAGAATTTAATATAAAAAATTAGGATCCATCGACAATGTAGCAGTAATGATTTAAGAACTATTTCATGTCTGATACTAGTAGACAGAACACCGTGGAAGTCTGCAACATGCATGTCCTGCGTGCAAAATTACTGAAATTACCTTTTTTTCACATTCTACCACAAAATCACAATGTTACCTACCATCCCACAATGGAAAAAAATCAACAAGAAATCTCAAACTTATCAATCGAATGATAACCATTCCAGTCATTATTACGATGAATTAAGTTTCTTGAGTTTAAAGGATCAATTCAGATACTACATAAAGCACACGGAAAAGGAATTTATGGTCAACCTAGTACTTCAAAGAGATTCTAAAACTGAACCACTATAGCATAACCAGGATAAATGCCTACCTGGAGGTCAAAATCATGTTCTGAAGAGAGTGCTTTAGCAGAATCTGGAAGATCTATTTTATCAATTGCCCTCGCACAATTAAGCCCCAGAAGTAAGCGACTGACTTCCTGTAAACTTGTAATCACGTAATCAGAAATATCAGAATTCAGAAGCACAGCCAATTTAAAAGGAAGAAAAATAACCCACCTTCCATCACAATTAGAGAAAAATTTAAGCCCACTCTACCCCACCTTCCCCAACAACAACCAAAAAAAAAACAGAGAGAGAGAAGGGCTCGGACCTACATATTGTGTTCAATAAAATGCTTGAAAGAAAGAATATTTCCTTATATATTCAATAGTGAGTGCAGCGTCTATAAATAGACCTTTACAATGAATAAGACAAATACTTACACAACGGTTTACAGCAGAGAATAACAAGTCACAGCAGAGAGCAACAAACAATTATTCCTAATGTACATTCTAGAAGAAGGAATAAATATTCCAGTGCTATGAACCATCGTGTATCTGCTGCAAAGATGATTTGGAAACTGTGATATTATCATTGAGGCTGATACGCCCCTTCAAATCCAAGGGGGTATCGACCACATTGAGATTCGACTTGAAGTGCAGAAATTTATCGGCAACCAAGGGTTTTGTTAGAACATCTGCAATCTGATCTTTGGAACTGATGAAAGATACACGAAGCATTTTGGCAGCAACACGATCTCGAACAAAGTGATAATCTATGTCCATGTGCTTGGTTTTGGAGTGATAAACAGGATTAGCTGAGAGATATGTTGCTCCAAGGTTATCGCACCAAAGAATTGGAGATTGAGGAAGAAAAATACCAAGCTCACGTATAAGTGTTTGTAACCAGATAAGTTCAGCAGCTGAGGCAGCAACAGTTTTGTATTCCGCTTCTGTTGAGGATCGAGCCACAGTCTTTTGCTTCTTTGAACTCCACGAAAGTAGATGTTTGCCAAGATATATGCAGTAGCCTCCTGTTGATCTACGATCGTTTGGACATCCACCCCAATCAGCATCAGAGTATGGTTGAAGAGTGAAGTTGGACTGAGGTTGAAAAAGAAGGCCATGATTTATGGTAGCTTTGAGATATCGAAGGATTCTCTTCACAGCACTCCAGTGTGTAGCTTTCGGGGCATGAAGGAACTGACATACCTTGTTGACAGAGAAAGATATGTCAGGTCGAGTCAAAGATAGATATTGTAGACCACCAACCAAGCTTCTGTATAAAGTGGCATCGTCAAACACTGGAGCATCAAATTTTGACAATTTCAGAGAGGCAGCCATGGGTGACATTATTGGCTTGGAATGAAGCATGTTGCTTCGAGTTAGAAGGCTCTTAATGTATTTACGTTGTGTAAACAGAAGACCTTGTTTAGTGTAGTCAACCTCAAGTCCAAGAAAAAAAGATAGTTTTCCAAGATCCTTCACAGGGAAAGCTTTCCCGAGAGCATGAATGAGGTCAGTTATGGAAGAAGTACGAGAAGCCGTGATGACTATATCATCAACGTAAATCAGCAAAAAAAATTGTGGTATGAGCATGATGAAAAATAAACAATGATGGGTCAGCTTTAGATGCAATGAAGCCATAATTAAGAAGCCAAGAGCTGAGTTCAGCAAACCAGGATCTTGGAGCTTGTTTGAGGCCATACAGAGCTTTATGGAGCTTGCACACATGGTTGGGACGTAGAGGGTCTATAAAATCTTGAGGTAGTTGCATGTAGACTTCATCAGTGAGAGTTCCATGGAGGAAAGCATTGTTGATGTCCAATTGGCGCAGTGGCCATCGTTTGGTAACAGCAATAGACAAGATGAGACGTATGGTGGTCGGTTTGACCACAGGGCTCAATGTCTCGTTGTAGTCAATTCCAGGCTGCTGATGAAAGCCTTTTGCAACTAACCGAGCCTTTCTTCTGTCAAACGAACCGTCGGCGTTGGTTTTTGTTTTGTAAACCCACCTGCAACCCAGTACGTTAGAAATATTAACAGGTGGTACAAGACTCCAAGTGTGGGTCTTCATGAGAGCAGAGTACTCTTGAGCCATAGCTTCACGTCAGTCTGAGAATTTTGAAGCTGTAGAGTAACTTGTAGATTCATCAGGCACAGTAGCAACAATGAGAAAACAATGGCGAGGCGGGTACGGAATAGTTCCATCAGAGGCAATACGTGGGTGGAGAGAGTTTGTGGTTGAGCGAGTTATTATAGGTGAGCGTGGAGGGACATAATTCGAGAGAGAGGGAGCTTGATCTTGAGAGAGAGGAGATGAATCGGGATTTGGAGAAGCAGAGCGGTCGAAGGTTGAAGATGAGGGTATTATCGGGTTGGGTAGATGTGAAGCAGGACTGGATTGTGATGGGCTAGGGCCGAGTAATGATGAGGAGATTAATTCAGTCGGTAATGGGCCAGGTGATGAGGAGCCAGGGAATGGACTGAGAAGGGAGTTTGGGAAAATAGGTAAAAGAGTGTGAGGTGTTGAAGTTGATAGAGATGAAGTGGGCCGTGTCATTTTATTGTAAGGGAATGATGTTTCATGAAAGCGGACGTCGCGCGAAATGTAAAGTTGGTTTGTGGTGAGATCAAGACATTTATACCCTTTGTGGGTATTGCTATATCCTAAAAATATGCAAGAAGTTGAACGGAAACTGAGTTTATTTGGCAAATATGGACGTAAATTTGGCCAACATTCACAACCAAATAAGGTTGTTTCAAAGGCTTCAGTCCAAAAGGTAAAAGGTAAGGAAGCTTGGGCTAGGAGAGCAAGCCCAGTTTCCACAATATGACGATGTTTTCTTTCGACAAGCCCATTTTGCTAATGAGTGTGTGGGCAGGAAAAACGATGTTTAATTCCAAGTTTTTGACACATGGAGGTGATGGGTTTGAATTCACCACCTCCATTAGTTTGTAATGTTATTAACTTGGTTTTAAACATGCGTTCAACAAGAGGTAAAAAAATGGAGAAAATATTAATGGCATCATATTTGAGTTTGAGAGGAAAAATCCATGTGAATCTTGTATAGTGATCAACAAAAGATAAATAATATTTAAATCCCATACGAGAAACACAAGGAGCAGGACCCCATAAATCTGAACAAACCAATTCTAAGGGCCCTTTAGAGGAAAAACGACTGGAATTAAAAGGAAGTTGACAAGCTTTTGCAAGTGGACACTCAGGACATTTAAACATAGCTTCAGTGGAGACAACAGGCAAACACCTTGTGCGCAGGATGCGGGAGACTTGATCTAGAGATGGAAGACCCATCCTTCGATGCCACTGGGCAATGGAAGCACGTTCACCAAAATGAACCGAGGGAGAGAGAGAGTTGGTGGAACTGGTTGCTGTTGATTGAAAAACATAGAGCCCGTTACGGGTTGGTCCTGTGAGGAGGATTTTCCCGCTCTGAGAGTCTTTCACAAAGAAGTGAGTGGAGTGAAATTCAAAGAAACAACGATTATCAACACAGAACTTTAGCACAGAGACTAGATTCTTAGTAATGGAGGGAACATGTAATAGATTTTGAAGAAGAAAGGAAGAAGATGAAGTGGGCAAGGAAGAATCACCGTAAGCACTGATAGGGAGACCATTACCATCACCAACCCGAATTGTTTCATCACCATTGTATTGTTCTGAGGACAAGTTCAAGTTGCTCATGTTGTTAGTGATGTGGTGAGTTGCTGCCGAATCTGGGTACCAGGAGTTATCGTGGAATCCATTTTGAACGGTGTAGCTAGCTGTGTTTGCAGAGAAGTTCAAAGGAGCCTCATATTGAAAAGCATTGTTAAATCGGTTTCGGCACTGAAGAGCTACGTGTCCAACTCTATTGCAGACTTGATAGGTGGGACGTGCCGAGTGGTTCTGTGAAGCAGTGTTGGTGAAGGACATGCGTCCACAACCATTATTATAATGTCGTCCCCTGCCACGACCATTTCTACCACCACGCGAAGACCCACGAAATTTGTGCTCACGTGATGTAGCAGTGCTGAGATTTGCAGAAATTTCTCCAGAAGAAATGGAAGATTTAGCAATGTGAGACATACGGGTTTCTTGAATAAGTAACAATTGATACAACTCATGGGAATTGAGAGGATCGGTTCGTGTGGTAATAGAGGTGACAAAGTTCTCATAAGAAGGACCAAACCCATTTAAGAGGCAAGTAACAAGTTCTTTGTCAGATAAATGGCTTCTAATGGTAGCCAAAGAATCAGCAAGCATTCGGACCTTGCCGAAATATTCAGAGATAGTTTGCTCCCCTCGTGAGAGATTAGTGAGTTGAAAACGTACCTGAAACTCCTTAGCTTGAGAGTGGGAGGAGAACATTGAGGCAAGTTTGTTCCAAAGATCATATGCCGAAGTAGAGGAAAGGACATGACTGAGAATGGATTCAGACAGCGACGAGAAGAGAATACTAAGAACTAATTGGTCTGTGCGGCACCATGTATGGAAGGCAGGATTAGGTTTGGGTGGAGAATCAGTTTCAATGAGAAACTTAAGAGGTGCAGTGGAGGTGCCATCTACATAGGAGTATAGATCTTGGCCCCTTAGATAAGTTGAGGTTTGAACTTTCCATAGAAGGTAGTTCCCTGTGGTTAGTTTGGTAGAGATAAGATGAGAGAAAGAGGATGGGGAGGAAGAAGGAGAAGGAGGAGGATTTTGATGAAGGCAAGGCCATGGATCAGTGTGGACAGTGTGTCAAATTAGCTCTGATACCATGTTCGATAAAATGCTTGAAAGAAAGAATATTTCCTTATATATTCAATAGTGAGTGCAGCGTCTATAAATAGACCTTTACAATGAATAAGACAAATACTTACACAACGGTTTACAGCAGAGAATAACAAGTCACAGCAGAGAGCAACAAACAATTATTCCTAATGTACATTCTAGAAGAAGGAATAAATATTCCAGTGCTATGAACCATCGTGTAGCTGCTGCAAAGATGATTTGGAAACTGTGATATTATCATTGAGGCTGATATATTGCACAATTATTATTCTTTGTTTAGTAGTAAAAAGTATAACTAATAAAATACAGTCACGTGCAAAATTGCAATATTTAGCTCCGCCCAGCAAATTATACTAAGCCAGGGTAGCATGAATATGGTTTGATCTTCAGATAATCCAGACTAGTCGGACCAAACTGAGTGCTTTTATAGCTGGATAAACAAGTATGATCCAAAGTATCGTTGGTTATGGTGCTTGAGCTAAACTGAACAAGACTTAACCTCCCATCTGATCTTATTGGACCCATCTTCATTGCAGAGGAACCAAATCCTTCCTCAAATGGTTTTCAGTTCGAAGTTCAATTTACATGATCACAACAATTGCACATATATCCAAAAACCAAATCCTCCAACTCAAAATTATATATTCAAAGATTACAGCACAGGATTCATTAGTTTAGAAAAAAATCGAAACTTGTAATTTCAACCAACTCCACAAGTTTTCTATCTACTCATCGAAAGCAACAATTTCTTAATCGCTCCAAAAACCTTGTTGCTAAAAAATAACGAAACACCAAATTCATCGGGTAAAAAGTTGTTTAAAAATTGAGAACGCTTAAAGCACCTTGAAAGTGAAGCAGTACTCAAATTTGATGGTTCGCAAAATTAAAATAGATCAAATAAAGAATCAGCCCAGATGGAAACCCATAAAATCAATGAACTCGATACATATTTCTTTCTTTTTAAGAAATCTAGAACTAGTTGAAAAACCCAACAAAGATAGAAAGGAAACTAACCTGGAAGAGCTCAGGTTTGAGGTTTGCGCTTAGAAGAGAGTGAAGCGACTCGTACCCACAAATGGAACCGTCTTTCACGGTCTTAGTTGTTTCTTCTTTAACTTCTCCATTTTCTGCTTCAATCGCTTGTGCTTTCTCCATTTTCTTCTCTGAGAGAGAGAGAGAGAGAAGACTCAGAGGAGGTGGTGGTGGAATGGAATATGCCAGCAGTGACGAAGATGATTTGCCTTCTCTGAATATTAGAAGTTAAAACCTTGAAACAATTTGAAACGGCGGGTTACAGAGTGGCCTGTGGGCGTGAAATTCCAGCCGTTGGATCAAGAAGCTGTTGATGTTGTGGGCTGTGGTGGGGTAGGGTGATGGAGGAATGCAACTGCCAGTCAAGCTTTTCATTACGGAGGAGGGTAATCCGTTAGATAACGGCACCACCTTCAAAGAACATGTGTCCGTTCAGAGTTAACTCTCCAACCGCCACGTGTTCCGTTCCGAATTCAGTTCCTTGAATAGCAGGTGAAGAGTCCCGCTTTCCAGCGCACAGGATTTTCTCGGAGCTGAGAAAATGACGAGAAACGAAGAGGAAGAGGAACTAGTGAGGAGGGGATCTACGAGCTCCACCACTAGACTGAGAGTCAGAACGGACCCTTTCCTGCTGGTCTGTAGGGGCTTCAGCGTCATAACCGCTCTCACTGCCATCCTCTGTATTGTGGTCAACGTTCTCTCAGCCATTCGATCCTTCAAGGACGGATCCGATGTACTCTTTTCTCTCTATCTCTGTGCATATTTATATATGAAATGCATTTGTTTCTACGTCGAGGTGAAATTTTGTGTTGTTATATGATCGTAATTGCAGATATTCGATGGGATATTTCGGTGTTACGCCGTTGGGATTGCGTTCTTTGTGGTTCTGGCCGAGACGGAATGGGGATTCATCCTCAAGTTCTCGAAGGTTCGGTTTATTGGTTTAGTTGTTGTTTCAAGCAATTTTAATTTGATGTGTAGTTCAAGGAATTCGATTGGAAGTTGATATTTGAAAGAAGATAAATGAAAGCTTTACCCCTCTTTTATTATATTTTTACTAACTTTTTTTTTAAAATTTTTTTATTTAATATTTAAAGAAGTGATTATTAATAAAATTATATATTTTTTAATTTTTTTTAATAATTAAAAATATTAAAAGAATACTTAAAAGATATATATATATATATATATATATGAGCTTTGCTACACAACCTCCATCACACTCCATACTCCACACTTTTTTAAATTTTTTAAATTTTTAATATTTTTTTAAAATTTTTTTTGAGTTTATTCTTTTTAAATTATTTCAAATTTTTTATTCATTATTCATATAATAAATATTTGATAAAAGAAAAAAATAATAAAAATTAAAAATAATGTGGAGTGTGGAGGTTGTGTGAATAGTAGGAGGTTGAGTAGATTTTTTATATATATATATACGTATGTATTAAGAATAGTAAAGAGATAATAAAGGATTGTAAGCCTATCTTATTTAGAATGTTAATCGTTCTTTGGAGAGACTTTTGATTTGACATGCCAAACCATGTGTTAGAGCATTGGCATTGGCTTCATCAAAAGTCTAGCTAAATGTAAAATATGATAAATTTGATCAAAAGAGAACTGCATTAGATTAGCCAAAAAGATAAATGTGAAATTTTGAGTTACAGTAAATGTATAGGTTTTTTTAAATTTGCAGAACTACTGTTTACTCATCAAATCTATTTTTTATTCACTTTTAATCTCCAATGGTCTTTTTTGTTCACGTTTAATCTCTAACTGTCTTGTAATAATAATGTAAGAATCAAATTAAATTATTAATTAACATATGATTAGTATAATTATAAAATATGAAAAATAAAATAAAATAAAATATTATTATTAAAAAATTAATATTATATTATTATTTTGATGAATTTAATAACTAATTCAATGTAGAATTATGGATAAGGAAGTTTTAGATATATGGAAAACATGTACTTTTCATCAAAATTTAAAAATAAATTTGATGAATCCAATGCTAATGCTAGAAGACTGCCAAGCACTTACCGTTGGCATACCACTAGTGTAGTTTATTTATTTTTAATCATTTTTTAAAATATTTTTAATTATTAAAAAAATTAAAAATATACAATTTCATTAATAATTACTTTCTTGATCATTAAGTAAAATAAATTAAAAATTAAAATATTCGAGCAATAATTTTAAACGGTAACATTGAGGAAGTTAAGTAACATTTTCGTATTATTTAACGCCTTCACTAAATTCAAATGCTTGATAATATATATAGATGTTACCATTTAGATCATTGATCTCATTAAAAACATTTGCGTCCCCATTTTGCAGGTGTTGGAGTATTGGGCTGGTAGGGGTATGCTGCAGATCTTGTATGTCATCAATTTAGTAACGAGTTTGTTTTTATCCCTACCCCTGACAGTGTCTTGATTCGGTTTCGTCTCACAAATGACAAAACCCAATAAAAGTAAACCCGAGCCGATATTTCAAAATCCAAATCCTAAAAGTTTATAATCTTAAATGTTTGAATCTGATTTGATTCAGTGCCAAACAGAGCAGACTTAGGTTAGTTAAACTGGGATGTGCCCAAACTCATTCGTAACTGTCACATTTAACTATTCTTTATTATTGGGCAAGAGATAGAACTCTCAAGAAAGGATTAGACTTTTTCTATAATGTATTTTAGACTCATTTTTTACACAATCTGAAAAAAGTAACAATTTTACTCGGTTTTTGAACGAGAACATTCTCTTCAGTGTTGCAGTGATGACAAGAGCTTTCCCTGACTATTCTGGGGTGCAAGAGGACCTTATTCTTCTTCAGAACATATCAAGTTATATGCTTCTTGCTTGTGGTGTACTCTATTTAGCTTCGGTAAGATATTGGAAAGCTCAGATTTTTAATTCAGGAGGTTTGCATGTTTGAACATGTTTTTACCCTCCTCCAACCCGGCTTATATATGAGGCACAGAAACTTGCACTGTTCAAATTTGTAAAATGGAACTTTTGCATGTCTCAATGAAATTCATTTTCTCAGTCAAGTCAAATAGAGATTCTTAAATTTACTCATCGTGGCACCAGTTCTTCAATGATGCCTTGCCGTGTTGAGGTTAAAGTATACGATGTATAAGCATCATTTTACTCTTACATCTTCCGAGTTATTGGAAATGACGTCACAACTATTTCTATATCCTGCACCTGACCTATTATCTTTAGGACCTGATGTGTGTTACTTGATTCTTGTTCCATTTCCAAGGGGCTCCTGTGCATTGGGCATCTCAAGCGTGCACGGCAGAAGAAAGAGATTACAAGGGACCAAGCTGTCAAGGATCTGGAAGTAAGCTATTCTATTACTATAATTTTACAACTGACGACTTAGACACTAACAAGATTTCTGGTCTGCCATTCACTTTCATGATTGTTTTTGTTTACGATTCCAATTCCCACTGATGGAAAATTGTATTTAAAAAAGGAGAAAAAAGATGAGATTTTGATGCATCATATCTTTTGAGTTCAGGCTCACAGTTTGAAAATTTTAAACCAGCTAATGATGATCCTACCTTAAATCTTTGATCTCAGTGGTAAAAAAACCTAATAATTATGAAGCTGGTGGTTTAATCCAGTTTTCCCAAAATTGTTTTCCTACTGGAAGTATTGGGGGAACTCTTTGACTCATACATGGTTTTACATGAGCTCATATCAAAAGGCCATTACCCATTATTGGTCCTACAAACTGAATTTCCGGTTTTGGGTGCTTAACTAACTGAGGGCTATGTGTTAGATTGTTCCAGATATTCTGCTTCGTGTGTTCATTAGGGTGCTAAGGAGGCTGTGTGGTCCTTAAACTTTCTTGTGAGTCACATGCATCAAGCTCCCCCTTGCCTCATCTAATTATAAAGAAAAAATCTATTCATCATCCAAACTTCTATCATCTTTCCATCATCCCATGATGTGGCATTAAATGATAAGTTCACAAGTAAAATATAATAAATAATCTCCAATCATTTAATGCCACATCATGGGATGATGGGAGGATGATGGAAGTTGGGATGATGAGTAGCATTACTCTTCAATACTTTTTTTTTTTTTCAATACTTTACTCTATTGGTCAATTATAATTGATTTTCAGGGTAGGTCTTTTCACGATTTCCTTGTATCCCTAAGCTAGACTTAAACTTGCTCATATATATATCCAGTATACTTGGGCATCCTTTGTATCACTTTTGATCAATAAAATTTTGTTTACTGATAAAAAAAAAAAAAAACTGTTAGCATAGGCAAAATATTCATAAATCTGATTCAAACCACTTTTCAGATTGATTGGTTGGAACTTGATTATCTTATTAAGTACCCTAGATTTTGGAATGATGTTAAATTCTTTCCTTCGATTGTACTGTATGTTGATTTCATGCAGAAATTTCCTTTATTAACTTGCTTTTGCTGACGATTATAGGAATTGGAGCGGCGTAGAGAGGAACTTGAACAATGGCTTGTCACGGAAAGGGTCTAAGGCAATTTGCATGAGTACGTCAGAGGCAATGAAACCAAGTCTATTTTGCCATTTGCTCTTGCGTTGTTCAGTCAATTTGAAGAGGGATGTTTTTGCTCCTTCTTGACCAATTAATTTTATTTAAACAAGAGAAACCCCAGAGATGATATATTCTACCTTTTGAAGTCCTTGAAGTTCAGTTTTGAGCAGCTAACATCGTGTATCCATGGAAGACGGTGCCTGATGCTATCATTTTTTTACAAAAAGCTTGTATGAAACTTGTCTATTTAAAGCTTGTACCTAATATTCTTTATTCATAGTTCATTTGTTTTCTAAGAGTTACCTGATCCTTACCTGATCCATATCGAAGAACATGCAACCATTTCGGTTCTTTAATTTGGAATGAAAGAGTGGGTCAGTAGTTTATTTGAAAGGCAGATATTGATCTATTTCTGCGTCCATACTTCAGAAGTAGTATGCCTACTTTGGTTATATGGTTGGTGCCGTTTCTTTCCTGCTAACCTACACGCAATATCTGTTATACAGCCAACACACAGCATTCTTCTGCAGAAGGCGCATGGAAAATGAACTTGCTTTTAATTAGGCCTCTCCCCATGCCGGCGGCATATAAAAACAACAGTTTTCTGGGCTATGCCTGATTGATTAGCTTTTATCTGTACTGCCTCTTATTCTTTCTATATCTCTCTTTCTGAATATAAACCTCTCGAGCTTCTTTACAATATTAATTGAAATCGATCATTATCGAAGCTAAAAATATTAGAAGCACCAGACAAGGTGGATTGTGGAGGCAGGATACATAATTTCATGGGCATTACAAGATCAAGACTGACTAGAATAATCAGCCGTTACCAGAAGTACTGGGATTTTCACATGAATTTATAGGGTCGCTTCGATGATAAGAGAGAAATTAGATGCAAAAAATGGACTTTACAACATATATAATAAAAAGGCTATAGATGCTTATAATGGTCGAGTTCTTCCCCTTTTCATGAACATGCTACGCATATTTCATGGCCTTCAGTCTGCTGATAATCTTGCACTAATAATATGGTAGGCATCTTAACGGTACTAACCAACCTTGAAAACCTCAAGCACAAATGTCAAAACGTATATGCAGGTATTGTTTCAAGGATTCCCAGACACATGACACACACACACACACACACACACACACACACACACACACACACACACATATATATATATATATGTATACCATATGAATAAGTTCATATATGACATGAGCTTCATATATCTGTGCATCTTGTAGTACATCATATCTCGCCAATGGATGAGGCTCAACGGTACGTAGTACATGCATTTTCCATTAACAGTTTTAATGCTTTTATTCTTTCGCCGACATTATTTTCCATTCATGAAACAAATTGGCCCTTAAATGTGTCCATAACATGATTATAATGAGCATCAACTGCTGATCACCATATACATTTGCTGACTTTCTCTGAATCAACTTTGCCGAAACAAATTGGTCTTACTGGAATTTAACTACGTACGTACAACAGTGAGCTGGGTTTGATATTTACTTGGACATGTTTAATTTGCATGTTCTTCAACTGAGAAAATGCTAATCCATGGGCTCTTGATCTCCACTATATATCTTTCAGACTCAGTCAGGAAAAGGCAACCTGCAAGACGTATCCAAAGCAGCACGCCTTCTTAGGCATTTGATCACTTACCAAAGTTATTGATATGTTGAAATCAATATTACTCTATAGTGATATATATTGATTTGATATTTACCTTCCTATAAGTTTTACAATCTCATATATCACATCAAGTTATATTAATTTGTAAAAATTTTTTTTTATTACTTTTTTAGACTAAGGCCATGTTTAGATTGTAAGATGATCTCATCTCAACATTCAAACACCACAAATACAAACACTTTTCAATTTCAAATTTTTAACTTTTTCATCTAATTATTACAACTTTACCAAACTTCAAAACAAAGCACTAAAAATAATTCAATTTTTTCAAATATCAAAACAAAAGATTATATTAAAAAATTATATTCTAATAATATTTTAACTTTATAATTGTTTTATTCAATTTTTTCTCTCTCATTTCTCAAAACCCCTGAAAAACATCTTAACTCAAATCATTTCACTTCTATTCACAAACTATTACACTACTATTCACAATTTCTCAGCTCATCTCAACATCCAAACGAGTCTTAAGCACCTCACTTACACCAGGGGAAAAAATACCAGTGGGATATTGCAAACTCACCCCAATCTGAGAGAAGTGTCGGATGAGTGAAGGTCCTGATGAGGTGGATCAGCTGAGCTACAAATATTGGTGACTAACTCAGATGGCTGACCTTGTCCAAGTAAATGTGCTTCAACGTTCAACAGATTCTCCACCTGCTGAACAGACATTTTCCATAAAACTTAGAAAGTTCCAAACAAAGAAAAGAAAGAAAATCAAGATCAGACACCTGTTTTAGTTGCTGGTTCTCGTCCATCATCTTGTCTCTCTGCATTAAAAATGAATAAGATAAACGAGATATTATTAAGACATCCTAGTATATATATATTAACCCCCAAAAGGTATTTTATTTTAGGTTGGCATATAACTACCTAACTCAATTAATGTTCATGATAGAACAATATTGATACCCTAGTACTTTTGGGGAGGAGGGTGGGAGTGGGACTCTATTTAGGTCGAGAAATAGTACTATAATCATTTGCTTAAATAATGAAAACAGATTATCTTCAATCACCTAACTTAATTGGATGGCTCAATTCTATAGAGAAATAGACACATCATTTTGGGTGCCAATCATTTTTTACAAATCATCCAATTTGGCCAAGCAATTGGAAAGAATCTCAATTGGCACATAACATACGATTATATATTTGTAGGTTCTACTGTGTTGTGTTAGCAATGCATGGTCTTCCTCTATGCTTGAGCCAAGCCAGCGCACATACAGAGACCTTTGCAAAAGGCAGACAAAGCTTAACGAATCCCAGACTTGTCTCAGTAATTTTTATGAGCTAGGCGCATAAAAATTACTTAAGAAAGAATGAAGATGTTTTTCATTGAAACCATATAGAACAACAGTACTTCGTAGTTTCTGAAATGGTAATAACAGTATGAATTGTCTTGTAAAAGTCTGAAGTTTGGCAACTAACCTTCCACTTAAGGGCACTGATCTCTTTTAAAAATCTTTCATTCTGAAACACAAAATTTTATTATATGAACTATGAAGAAAGATATATAGAAAATTTCAAAGCTCAAATATTATAAATGCCAGAAGACAGAGATCACAGGAAAGAGAGACAAACCTTTGTTTCCAAAACACGGCCCAAGCTCGCATCAAGCAGCTGCTCTAATTCCTGCAACTCATTTACATTCAATCCTTGGAGTTCTTCTCCCTTCATCTTCCTGTTACGTGTAATAATTTCTTTTACTTTTTGTGGAATGCGCATGTATTTACGTATACTAACAAGTTGATAGCAATGTCGTTGTAATACCTCAGTTCATGAGTCTTCTCCACGACTTCCTTGCTCAACAAAGTGTAGGTGGTGCTCTCAAGCTAAAAGGGCACAAAGAATTGCCATTGATGAAGATTTGATGATTTTCAGTATACAATCTGTTTGCAAGCACTTATGATATAGCAATTGTTGCTAACAAATTACGTATAGGCATTTCCTTTGACACGAAATTAAATTTTCAACGATGTTGTGAATATTAGGGTCATCATTCTGGATTGCTACAAGGAATTTGTTCCAATATTAATTGTTTCAGAAAACACACCAAGCTTTTCCTAAGCTGAAATATTTACATTAAAGTTTCGCAAAGGGATTATGAATTAACAATATATCCAGAGCTAGCAATTGCTTCCTTGTGATAATGATAGAATTACGACCATAATTAACACCTATACAAAAACATTTGAGAAATAAGATTGACAAACATTGGAAATAAGCTATAGCCACAAGTTAGAAGTGTAAATTAATCAACCGCTTGAAGAAATTTTGAGGCTCCATATCTTAATTGTGATAGAAAATTTTGTAAGAGGGGACGTTGGATAATGTGGGTCTACTACAGTGTATCGAGTATTAGAATAACAAGATATATAATGCAGATGTGGGCTAACAACCTAGGTATGATACGTATGGAATTGTATAAAAAACCAAAAATAAAGGGAAGCTACTTTTCCTTTTTTGAGGTATCACTGACTCACTGTCTTGTGAGTCAACAAAGCTTGAAATTAATCTTTGTACCTCAAATTACTTATTCATTAATTTAAGAACATGATGAAACGTCATCTACTTCTAGCTAACATCAAAAGGCGCATTATTCTCCGTGCTAAGCTAAAACATATGTATCACACCTGCAGCTCCACAGATTGTGGTTGGTTCGTTTTGTCAAGATTCCTGCCTGAATGGAGATCATGCCTCTCAATTACCTGCTGCATACTTCAAATAGCAAAAGAATAACATATTCAGTTCTTTCTTCCTTTGTTTTCCTTAAAAGCACGTTGTGGACTGATCAGAAGCATGGTACTTGTAAAAAGAAAGAACAGGGGTCATGTGACCAAATCAGGGAAGAAAGTGGGAATGACACAACATGAAGATCATGAGAAGTCAGTCCGTTTATAAGTCTGTATGCGAGTTCTTTAACTCTTGTATTTGTTATTTTTGAGCATTGATATCATTTCACTCTGGACTGGGTTACAAGGTTTTTCCTAAGCTTTTGGATTTTTCTCATCAATAAGATCTTGTGTAATACTTCTGCATGTATTAGTTTTTTGGGATAAATACACTTTGTACACTCAAACTACCAAGGGCTTTACACTTTATGTGATACCTCTTTCTAATAAGTGATAAGTGTAGGTGGTGTATGCATGAGATCCTACATTACTTGGGAATGAGAAGTTCTTGCTCTTTATAATGTTCCAATGGGGCTCCAATTGTATCATTAACTAGTCCTTTTGAAGTATAGATCATGTGACTTGGGCCTTCCATTAGGATGTTACAAATGGTATCAAAGCCTATCCCAACTAGAAATGTGGGAATTAAGCCGTGCCACCTATGACAAACTGGTTTGATGAGGACATCAGTGTTGAATAATAAACTTAATAAATAGAGTTGTCTTTTGGTAGATTCATGAACTAGAGTGAAGGTTCATCTTGAAAGAAGTAATTCATGTATTTGGGGTATTCATATACTTGGGTATTCGTGTACTAGGGAAGTTCATGTGTTAGAGTAAATGCTAGATGAATCTACAAGCCTATAAATACTCATGCATGCATTGGCACAAAGCAAGCCACTTGAGAAGTAATTCAGTTAGAGAAATTTCAGAAATAGTCTCTCATCTCTTCCCTCTAGAATAGAATATTTGTTTTTCTCCTCCAACAAACTGGTATCGGAGCTACAATTTTCTAGATCCTGAAGATGGCTAACTCGACGTTTCCGTTTCAATTTCCGCATTTGACAAATGAGAATTATGAGAATTAGTACATTCGAATGAGGGTTTTACTTGGATCTCAAGATGCATGGGAGATCGTAGAGAAAGGTTATGAGGAGCCTAGAGATGAAGTTTTGTTGAGTCCTAATCAAAAAGAGGCTCTGCAAAGGTTGGGAAGAAGGACCAACAAGCTCTCACACTCATCCATCAATGTTTGGATGAAACAATGTTCAAGAAATGGGCCAATGCCACTACTTCCAAGCAAGCATGGGAGATCTTACAAAACTCTTATCAAGGAGTTGATAAAGTGAAGAAGGTGCAGTTCCAAACGCTACAAGGTGAGTTCGAAGTCCTTTGTATGCAAGAATTTGAGACGATTGCAGATTATTTTTCAAAATTGTTGGTCATTGTGAATCAAATGAGGAGATATGGAGAAAAGTTGGAGAATGTCCGGGTGGTTGAGAAGATTCTTCGCTTGTTGCATTCAAAGTTCGATTATATTGTGGTGGCTATCTAAGAGTCGAAAGATTTGGAGACAATGACGGTTGATCAACTCATGGGATATCTCCAAGCCCATGAAGAGAGACTCAAGAAGAAGAAGGAAGAACCTATTGAGCAGGTTCTCGCCACAAAGCTCTCTGTAAAAGAGAAGGAATGAGAGCATGATAAAAGTCAACGAGGAAGAGGATGCGGAAGTGGACAAGGAAGTGGAAGAAGAGTACGAGTACGAGGAAAAGGTGGACAAAACAATCAAAACGCCAACCATGAAAAGAGAGGTCAATCCCAAGAGGTCGTGGAAGAGGAAATTACTCAAGACAAAATGGGAGACAATATGACAAGTCCAAAATCAAATGCTACAATTGTCAAAAGTATGGTCACTATGCTTTGGAGTGCTGGAGTTCTCCTAGCAATGCTGAAGAGAAGGCAAATCACAATGAAAATGAGGAAGCGGAGCCCACTTTGCTACTAGCCTACAAATGAGAAGAAACTAACAAATCGAATTTGTGGTATCTTGATAATGCTGCAAGCAATCATATGTGTGGAGACAAAAACAAGTTCATGGAACTTGACAAATCGGTGAGTGGGAATGGCACTTTTGGAGATTTGTCAAAAGTTCCCATCAAATAGAGAGATACGATTCTAATTCGGTTAAAAAATGGGAGTCATCAATTTATGTCAAATGTTTATTATGTTCCAAGTATGAAAAACAATATTTTGAGTTTAGGGCAACTCTTGGAAAAAGACTATGAGATTGAAATGAAAAATTGTAGTCTTTTTCTAAGAGATGAGAAAAAGAATTTGATTGCTAGTGTCCATGACAAGCAACATGATGTTTTTGCTTGATATTCAAACTGATGTAGCTAAGTGCCTCAAAGCTTGTGTGAAAGATACGTCTTGGCTTTGGCATTTGAGACTTGGGCATGTGAATTTTGGTGGATTGAAGTTATTGGCTCAAAAGGAGATGATGAAAGGTTTGTCGTCTATTGATCAAAATTTTGCAAAGGGAGTCTTATTGGCAAACAATTCCGGAAGAGCTTTCCAAAAGAATTATTTACAAGAGCAAGTGAGCCGCTCCAACTTGATCATACCGATGTTTGTGGACCAATTAAGCTTTCTTCATTTGGTAAAAATCGATACGTCCTCCTCTTTATTGATGACTTTAGTAGAAAAATATGGGTATATTTTTTGAAAGAAAAATCTAAAGTGTTTGGTGCTTTTAAAAAATTCAAAGCACTTGTTGAAAAATAAAGTGGCTATGAGATTAAGGCTTTGAGATCAGATGGAGAGGGTGAGTTTACATGTAATGAATTTAATGAGTTTTGTGAAGCACATCGGATTCTTCGGGCTTTGACGATTCCGAGATCACCTCAACAAAACGGGGTGGTTGAAAGAAAAAACAGAACGATTCTCAATACGGCTCGAAGCATGTTGAAGACGAAGATGATGCCTAAAGAGTTTTGGGCGGAAGCGGTTGATTGTGTTTTTTACTTATCAAACTATTGTCCTACAAGAAGTGTAGAGAAATCAACTCCCCAAGAAGCATGGAGGGAAAGAAAGCTAAACGTTTCCCATTTGAGAGTTTTCGAAAGTATTGGCTATGTGCATGTGCCCGATCAAGAAAGATCCAAGCTCGATGATAAAAGCAAAAAGCACATCTTCATCGGCTATTATCAAAGATCCAAAGGCTACAAGCTTTATAATCCAAGCATTAAGAAGACGATTATTAGTAGAGATGTGAAATTTGACGAAGAAGGTTCGTGGGATTGGAGTGATCAAGAAAATTAAAGATATGATTTCTTTCCATTCTCTGAAGATGAAGATCAAAGAAATGATGTACAAGAACTCATGACACCTCCTCAATCACCAACAATTCCTAATACTCCTTTATCATCTTCTTGTGAAGGAAGTTCTAGTGAAAGACAATCCCGAATGAGAAGTCTCCAAGATCTTTATGAGGTAACAGAAAATTTAAATGATGATCTAACTCTTTTTTGTCACTTTGCTGATTGTGAACCAATAAGTTTTGAAGAAGCGGTATGAGAGAAAAGGTGGAGAATTGCCATGGATGATGAGATCAAATCAATCAAGAAGAATGATACTTGAGAATTGACGACTTTACCAGAGGGACAAAAGCCCATTGGTGTGAAGTGGGTTTTCAAAGTAAAGAAGAATGCCAAGGAAGAAGTAGAAAGATTCAATGCGAGATTGGTGGCCAAGGGATATAGTCAACATCCTGGTATTGATTATGGAGAGGTCTTTGCCCCTGTTGCACAATTAGAGATGTTCTGGATGATTATTTCTCTTGCAGTTCAAAAGAAGTGAAGGATTTATCAAATGGATGTCAAATCGGCTTTCCTGAATGGAATCCTTGAGGAAGAAGTTTATGTAAAGCAACCTATGGGTTATGTGGTCAGAGGACAAGAAGATAAAGTGTTGAAGTTAAAGAAAGCCTTGTACAACTTAAAACAAGCTCCAAAGGCATGGAATAGTCGAATTGACAAATATTTTCAGGAGAATCGATTCACCGAGTGCCCGCATGAATATGCTCTCTATGCTAAGATGTGTGAAAATAAAGACATTTTGTTTGTTTGCATATATGTTGATGATTTAATTTTTACTAGAAGCAATTCAAACATATTTGGAGAATTTAAGAAAGCTATGACGAGAGAATTTGAAATGACCGATATTGGTCTCATGCTTATTATCTTGGCATTGAGATCAAACAAAAGGAGGATGGAATTTTTATCTCTCAAGAAGGTTTTGCAAAGTAAATTTTCAAAAGATTCAAGATGGAAGATTGTCAATTCGTGAGCACCCCAGTTGAATATGGTGCGAAATTGTCCAAGCATGAAGACGGAGAGAAGGTAGACCCCACAATATTCAAAAGTCTTGTTGGAAGTTTAAGATACTTGACTTGCACAAGACCCGATATACTTTATGGAGTTGGACTTGTTAGCCGATATATGGAGTCACCAAGCACAATGCATTTCAAAGCGGCTAAGAGGATTCTATGTTATCTTAAAGGTACTATTGATTACGGTCTTCTTTATTCATTTTCTAATGAATTTAAGCTTGTGGAGTATAGTGATAGTGATTGGGCCGGAGACTTGGATGACAGGAAGAACACTACCGGTTTTGTGTTTTACTTGGGAAATACGGCATTTACTTGGTGTTCTAAGAAGCAACCAATTGTGATGCTTTCCACATGCGAAGCTGAATATGTTGCTGCGACATCTTGTGTTTGTCATGCAATTTGGTTGAGAAAGTTATTAAAGGAGCTACTCATGCCACAAGAGGAAGCTACAGAGATTTTTGTTGATAACAAGTCGGCACTTGCATTGGTGAAAAATCCAGTCTTTCATGATAGAAGCAAGCATATTGACACAAGATTTCATTTTCTTCAAGAAAGCATTGTCAAGAATGAAGTACAAGTCAAATTTGTGAAGACCCATGATCAAGTTGCAGATATTTTTACGAAACCTCTCAAGTATGAGACTTTTAACAAGTTGCAGATGTTGCTCGAAGTTACCAAGAATTAAGTTTAAAGGCGGGTGTTGAATAATAAACTTAATAAATAGAGTTGTCTTTTGGTAGATTCATGAACTAAAGTGAAGGTTCATCTTGAAAGAAGTAATTCATGTATTTGGGATATTCATGTATTTGGGTATTCGTGTGCTAGGGAAGTTCATGTATTAGAGTAAATGCTAGATGAAACTACAAGCCTATAAATACTTATGTATGCATTGGCACAAAGCAAGCCACTTGAGAAGTAATTCAGTTAGAGAAATTTTAGAAATAGTATATCCTCTATTCTCTCTAAAATAGAATATTTGTTTTTTTCCTCCAACAGTCGGGAATATAGGGGAGGAGATTGTGATACCCCATTCTAATAAGTGATAAGGGTATGTGGTTTACAGGACCTCACATTGCTTGGAAATGAGAAGTTCTTGCTCTTTATAGTATTTCAATAGGGTTCCAAAAATACCATTGACTAGTCATTTTGGAGTATAGGCTATGTGGCTTGAACCTTCCATTAGGGCGTTACACTTTATATCCCAAGTTATCAAAATTAACAAATTTTTTTTTTTATGAATATCAAAACTAACATATTACACCATCAAACTACAAAAAATTGACACTTTACACACTCCATTAGGATCTAACCGTCAAGATTGTATTATATCAACTATTTTACACTTTGTACCCCAAATTATCAAAACTAACACATTGCACCCTCAAACTACAAAAATCTGACACTTTATACACTCCATTAAGATCTAACCATCATGAGTATGTCACATAAACTATTTTTCATTCATCTCAACGGTCATAACTGAATTGAAGTACAAAATGACAGTTTTTTATAGTTCAAGAGTTCAATGTGTCAGTTTTGATAATTTGGGCTACAAAGTGCAAAACCCTGGTAGTTCAAGGGTGCAAGTGTACTTTCCCAATTTTTTATTATCTTTTACTTATTATGCTTATGTTTGATCATACTTGACATGCAGATGAAACATTGAATGTTAACTTGATTATCGATTCAAATATTTATCAAAACTGAATTTGGCACAGTTAGTAGATTGTTAGTAAAATTTTCATTCGGTAGACTTTCATTCATAACATGTATTCACCCATCTCGGGAATTAAATTTATCATAAGATATCATTATTGTTATTCAACCTGAAAATTTTCAATCCTGTCCCCTTGGAATACGAGGGATACGAATTAAAATTAATTTGAGTTTGTTATTCCAATATCTTCTTTAAAGTAAGTAGTTTGGTTTTGTCTTCTCGAATATGAGAGTTCAAAATGTGCATTGGGGCTTTAGCTAGGATCCTAATTGCTTGTTTGTTCTCTGGGATTAACTAGAGCTAATCGCTCTCTCTTTTAAAGGAGATAGGTTATGTAATTTTGTGAATGGGATCCTTCATTTGTTAGGAAGGAGAAGTCGTCGTTATTTATCATAATTAATTCTGAAGAAGTTTCAATTGTTGTAGTTTGAGTTTTTCCTATTTGTGTCTCTTTGGATAAGAGAGAGTTGAAATGTGTGTTCAAGTTTATCCTATCTGAAAAAGAAATCGGAACAATGGCTGAAGATCATAGATTTATATATTTAGTATTGATGTATATGTTATATTTGTCTGCATGCCATCATTACTCAATTGAGATTTGAAGCCTAAATTAGTAATTTGCTTGTGGCACATGCATCTATGCACCCTTAAACTATTAATATCGATTGATACAGGAGATGGATTGACTACTAGCATAGGTTGAGGTTCTTTAAGGAGATGCAAATTATATAACCTAGTGTGATTCTGTTACTTTGCTGCTATTTGTCTGTCACAAGAATTCTGGTGGCCATGGGTATTTATAAATTAAGGCTTTTGCACGTCTTTGTGGATTGAGCTATTAAGACCAATTTAGACATATTTTCTTTTTGATAAGTAAATTAAGACTTTGATAAGTAATTTATAGACATATTTTCAGAACTTAACCTTATTTTTCCTATCCCCTTGAAAGGTGATAAAGGTGCTCTAGGACTACTTAGAGCTTGAATTATATATTAAAAGAAAATGATTACTTTGAGCTTGTATTTCAGATGTCTCTTTAATTCCAGACTAGTCTCTCCTATTAAAGGGGTAGGCTACCTGTGTCTCCTGAGATTTGAGAAAGTTGAAGCATGCATTAGATCTTACATATTATTTGAAGAGAGAGAGAGCATTGACTAAAGCTAGTATAGAAGGACAGGGTGATGGTGACTTCTCAATATGCTTCTTAATTACAGATCCCCGAGGGAGAGGTTTTGGGGCCATCTGAGAGGTCTTTTCTTGCTGAGGAGGAGATAGGGTCACTGATGGCATTGCAGTGGGCATCAATGGAAGATCATGAGATGGATGGGGAGCCTATACCGCTGAAGGCTTTACCACCATGTCAGCATATAGTTTCAGACTAGGTTATGAATAAGGTGCAGGAGATTCAGCATTGTGTGGGGCTGGAGTGTGAAGGTTTCAAAGAACAATTTATGACTTTGCTAACTGCCATTGAAGTGGGAAATATGCAGATCAAGAAATTTGGTTCAAAAAACAGCAGGAAGCTCAAAAGATTAACTTGGTCTATTAATTATGAGGGCAATTCAAACCGTGAAAGATCTAAAGGGAGGGGGTCGACAATGTCCTTATAAAGTCTAAACGAGAATAAGCGCTTGTCGATAAAAAAATTTGCTCTGAGAGTGGAAGGTAAATATTGTGTGCTTGCAAGAAACCAAGAGGGAGAATATTTCAAGAAGCATTATCAGAAGCTTATGGAGATGTTCATATGTTGATTGGGTCTTTCTTGCTTCAATAGGGGCGTCGGGGGGTGTCCTAGTTATGTGGGATAAAAGGGTGGTGGAAAAAATGGAGGATTATATCGGAGAATACACAGCTTTTGCTGGAATTTATGGGCCGACCTTGGACAGCAATAGAAATTCTCTATGGAAAGAGGTGGCCGGTTTACATAGCTGATGGGAACTTCCTTGGTGTATAGGTGTGGATTTTAATGTTGTTAGATTCTCAAGTGAAAGATTGAGAGATAGCAAGTTGCGGCCAGCAATGTCGAATTTCTCCGATTGTATTTTTGAATTGGGTTTGGTGGACCTTCCTCTCATAGGTGGTGCATTCACATGGTCAAATAATCAGACATGGTCTAGATTGAACAAATTTCTAGTTTCCCAAGAGTGGAAATCTCATAACCCGGAGGTATGTCAAAAAAAATTGTCTCGCCTTTGTTCTAATCACTTCTCTATTTTGTTGGATTGTGGAAGAATTCAAGAAGGAGATACTTTAAATTTGAGAATATATGGCTAAAAACTGATGAATTTGTAGAACGAGTTAGGCAATGATGGTCTTCCTATCAAATCCAAGGTACCCCTAGCTTCATTCTGGCAAGTAAATTGAAAGCCTTAAAAAAAGATTTAAAGTTTTGGAATGGGCAGTCTTTTGGTGATATAGGCAACTGGAAAAGTCATTATTGGAGGAGCTTCATGAGGTAGAGACAGCACAGCAGGGACGGGCCCTTTCACCAGAGGAACTGTCTCAGAGAACAGAACTAGTCTTGGAACTAGAGAGGGTTACCCTATTGGAGGAGATTTCTTGATGACAAAAATCTCGGGCTTTGTGGATGAAAGAGGGTGATCGCAGCACAAAGGTTTTTCATAGAGTGAAAAATTCCCATAAGAGAACTAATGTCATTGAAATGATGAATATTAACGGAATTGTTTGCATGAAGATCCCTGATCCAAGAACATGTGGTTGGTTATTTTGAGTAGTTACTTACCGAATCAGAGGGGTGGAGGCTGAAGATTGATGGGCTACCATTTGAGTCCATTGAACAGCAAAATGTCATTTGGCTGGAGAGGCTGTTTGAGGAGGCTAAGGTCCATGAAGTGGTAAGGAAGATGGTTAAAGACAAAACACCTGAGCTGGATGGACTTTCTATGGGTTTCTTCCAACTTCCAAGCTTGCTTGAAAGCTAGGAAGTGGTGAAGGAGGACTTAATGAAGATATTTCATGAATTTTTCTCAGTTGAAAATTTTGAAGAAAGTCTCAACGCCACTTTTATTGCTCTTATTCCCAAGAAAATTGGGGCATCGGAGGTTAAGGATTACCTGCCCATTAGCCCTGTGAAAGAGATGTATAAGATCATTTCCAAGATGCTTGCAAATCGATTGGGAGGAATTTTGGAACAAATCATTACGAAATCCCAAAACGCATTCATATGGGGAAGACATATACTAGACTTAGTACTCATTGCCAATGAATGCTTAGATAGTAGATTCAAATCAAACAATCTAGGTCTTGTGTGCAAGTTAGATATGGAGAAGGCCTACGATCATGTCAATTGAGATTTTTTGTTATACTTGCTTGGGCGATGTGGTTTTGGGGAGAGGTGATGCATATCGATGACGCACTTCTCAGTTTTGGTGAAAGGCTGCCTAGTGGATTTTTTTAACAGCTCCCGAGGCTTGAGACAAAGGGATCCTCTATCTCCACTTCTCTTTGTCATAGTCATGGAGGCATTTAGTATAATGATCTCAGCGATGGTTAATAACGAGTTTCTGACAAGTTTCTCGGTTGGTGACATACATAGAGGTACTATTAACTTTTCCCACTTGTTGTTTGCAGACAATACCCTTATTTTTTGTGAGACAAAATTAAGCCAAATTCAGGCATTAAGGGCATTTCTACTTTGTTTTGAGGCTGTCTTCGGGTTAAAAGTGAATTTATCCAAATCAGAGTTGGTTCCTATTGGCAACGTTCGTAACATCCAACTGCTGACTAACACTCTTGGTTGTAAGGTCTCTTATTTCCCTATGAATTACCTTGGCCTTCCTTGGGGGCTGCCTCCAGGGCTAAAACTATTTGGGATACAGTAATTGAGAAAATTAAACGAAGATTGTCAGGTTGGAAGTGGTTGTATTGACAGTCGAAAGGTAGTAGGATTACATTAATCAAAAGCACTCTTTCCAACCTACCTATATCTTTTATCCTTGTTCCCAATCCCTATGAGTGTGGCAACACGTATTGAGAAATTGTATTGTGATTTCCTTTAGAGCGAACTTGGGGATGAATTTAAATTCCATTTGGTCATGTGGGACAAAATATGTTCCACGATCTCTTCTGGTGGCTTGTGAATCAGAAATTTGAGGGTGTTCAACTAGGCTTTACTTGGGAAATGACTTTGGCATTATAATATGGAACATAAAGCTTTATGGAAGTCAATGATTGATTATAAATATGGAGCCTTGTTTTGGGGGGGGTACTAAAGAGGTAAGTGGAATTTATGGCGTGGGTCTATGGAAGCACATTAGATGAGGGTGGGGAGTTTTTGTCCAGCCTACTAGAATTGTGATGGGAGAAGGCTCGAACTCTTAGGGACTTATTCCCCACAGTATTCATACTTGCACGTGAGAAAGAAGCTTCAATGGCGACCTTATAGAGAGGGATGATGATTTACTACAATAGAATATGAGCTTCACTAGGGCAACCCAAGATTGGGAAGTCAACAATTTTGTAGAATTTTTCCAACTCTTATATTCTATGAGACCTAGCAATCAAGGAGCTGATACTTTGTGGTGGATACCTGTTAGAAAACGTATTTTTTTTCATTTTGCTATTTCTATAAAGCCCTCACACAACCGTAGAATAATCTCTTTTCATGAAGAAGGATTTGGAGAGAAAATGCCCCTCCTAGAGTGGCATTTTTTGCATGGACAACGTCTTTGGAAAAGTTTTTGATGATTGATAACTTACGGGAGCGCAAGATGATAGTTGTGGAATGATGTTGTATATGTAAGCAAAGTGGTGAGACTGTGGACCATCTTCTACTACACTACAAGATCGCTAGAGTATTATGGGCCAATGTATTCCGACAAGTAGAGCTAGCCTGGGTTATGCTTGCTACAGTAGTTGAACTTCTAGCTTGTTGGCCATACCTCAATGGTATTCCACGAATCTCAGTTGTGTGGAAGATGATCTCTATCTGTATTCTATGGTGTATTTGGCAGGAACGAAATGATCGGACGTTCGAAGACAGAGAGTGCTCTTTGGAGGAGATTAGATTGTTTTTTATTAGAATTCTCTTTCTTTGGGTCAAAACTGTAGATTTCAATGGCCTCAATTTTCATAGTTTTCTTATTTCTATTTCTTCCCCCTAAATAGGTGTAATCTCTTGTACACCACCTGTGTACTCGAGCTTTGCCTATTCATATTAATATAATATAATCGTTTACCTATAAACAAAAAAACATATATATATATATGCTAACGAGTTATCTTAAGGAATCCAATTAAGTACATTCTAGCACTCATTCAATATATAGGGAAGGAGAAAATTCATTAAATGGTTTTATTGGAATAATTTTCACCAAAATTAGAGACAAAACTTAATATATAAAGCTTGTGATGACAGTGTTCCGTGAGAGTGCATCATAAATCCATACAAAATTGTTGACTTGCCTCCTGCTTATTGATCTATACTTTCTATTGATATTTTAATTCTATACCTTACCTAAACTGAGAATTCTTTTAAAATGAAGCTACCATTTCTAACAACAAAATTAAAAGATAAGTTTAGAAGTGCCATTAGCATAATTATAATAGATATATAATTAATATTTTTATGATGGACAGGAGATATATTGATTTAGAAGTGCCAAAAGTGAGATTTTGTTTACCGATAAAAAATAAAAATGAATTGCCATAAGTGAAATTGACACTGATACTTGTCGAGTTGTTAGGAATTCATGAATTAGTTGACTAAGCTATAACATTTAGGGTCTGTTTAGATATTTAGAATATCTCAGTATATCTATAAATAGTAATGAAATAGTTTGGGTTAACATGTTTTATTAGGTTTTGAAAAATAAGAAAGAAAAAATTGAATAAAAATATTATAAGGTTAAAATTTTGTGTAAATATTATTATTTTTTAAAAATTTAAGTTTTGTTTGGGAGTTTAGAAAAATTGTAATGATTAGTCACTAATTAGATAAAAAAAAGTTAAAGATTTGAAATTGAAAAATATTTTGTATTTGAGGGATGTTTGGAAAGGAAATATCTGAGAATACTTGAGATATGTTATGTTGCGCCCAAACGGGGCCTTATTTTCAGTACTATAGTGCAAGTGATCAAATTATTATGATTTAAAATCAAACATCGGTTAAGCATCATTTCTTAGAGAATGAATCCCAATCATGTTATTTCGACTCATTGGCAGCAGCTTGCTACTTCCAGTCTTCTCAATGAGATTTGATCTTTCACATGTCCGGTTGTCTCAACATTTCATCAGCCAGTCGCTACTCCCACTGGGGCTACAGGATGTAAGCCCCACAACCCAAAGCGACGAAGAACAAATAGAATATCTACCCTAGTACTCACTCTATTGACCAAACACAGACAATTAATACACATAGATATAAAGATCATAATCATCAAGAACAAAATCCTAGAAGAAAAATTGAGAAGTTTGCTTTCGTCCTGGTATTCGTGTGTGAATCATTAATCAATGCATTAAGGCAAAATTTATTAGTTTTCTTAAAAGATTCATCAATCCTAAAACCTCCCAATATTACTTGACATATATCAGAGCTACGTCTCTCTAGCTCTACATTGCTATCATTACAATGTGTCTACGAGCTAAATTGCTTTAGTACTGTGAGTGAGTCTGTAAAAGTGAAAGCATAGTGATCCAAAAGTTCATTCTTATATATTTTTTTTATCAGTAAATAGGAATTTTATAAAAATTAGGCGAAGCCAAGTACAGGGACATATACAAGAACCACACGCCTATGCAACAAAAAAAAAAGTTAATTCTTATATATGCAATTGGATTTGTGTATTAGAGACTTGATGCAAGAAAATTGTTACAGCATATCACAACTTTAACACAATTATTACTAGAAAAATAAATTTTTCATGAGTACTTTTAAACTGTTGATTATCAGTACATGATATGTTTGAACTAAAGTAAAAGAATTAATCTTTAATGCTAGTTAGTTGTGTTAAAGTAGTAACCCTATCCTTGCTCCTTGATGCAAATGTAACGATGAGATCATGCATGACATTAATGTGATTGGTTGTGGTAATCGTGAAAATGTTATTTCTAAAAAAATATAGTGAACAAGCTCAATTAAGACATATTGGATTGTATGGCTCTTAAGATTATAATGAGGTAAAGGTTACCAAGCTGCCTAGTTTCATTTTTTATTTTTTTGCAAATATTACTACGAACAAGCTAGATTGGTATGATGCAATTCGTGTGAATGTATGCCATATGCTTTGAGGAAGACCTTGGCAATATGATGGGCATGCTATCTATGATGTGCATAGAACTATCTACACTTTTAAAATGAGAAAGTTAAAAATTGTTCTTTTACCTAGCAAAGAAGAAAAGACCACCAGATTTTAATAAGAAGTGAGTAGTAATATTACAACGCCAGGAAGCCTAATTCCTATCAGGACTTGTACTCCAAAATGAGTAGTTAAGATTACAATTAAAACCCACTGTAATCATTATAAAACTTAATAACTTCTCTTTCTTATATTATGTGAGATCTCATTCACCATCATTTCACATTGAATTCAGGATTTATAATTCCTCTAAATCCTTAACATTGTTCTTAATTAGATCATTCCATTGTAGGTAGCATAGCTCAAATCTCATATTTCTAGATGAAATTTGTCTCTAATACCATTTGTAAGGACTCAAGAAAAGTCCAAGCCAAATCTAGCTAGTATTATACTTTAAAAAGATTAGTTAAGGTTATAATTGTAGACCACTGGAGTAATTATAAACTGTAAAAACTTATCCCTCTTAAACAGTATATAAGAGATTTCACTCACTATTATTTTGTACTAAATTCAGGGTATTAGAAGTAGTTTTCTTCTCTTGATCAAGTTTGAAAAAGAGAGTAAGCAGAAGGATCTATTGCATACATTGGCTGTTAATTAATGGAAACTTTGTTATATATACATAGTCTTACCTAAAAAAGGGAAAAAAAATTATTGTTATATCTCTCATTTGCCATAATGTTAACAACCCAAAGAAAGTGATATCCACACACGTGCTTATACTTTAATAGGACTAGTGCTCAAGGTTGCAATTGGAGCTCATTAGAACTATTATGGAACCAATGTCGTACTTAGTACTCTTTTATCGGTGGTACTTTAGTACTTTTAAGATCGAAACAGTCTATCATGCTTCAAAATTCAACATCCAAAGTGGTCTACACTGGCATGATGATATTAGCTCTTTTTCTTTCGACAGCCCTAATCACCTTATATATATTAGTATTCAATTATGAGTTTTAATAATATCCTCATAGGAAACCAATTATTAAGGATCCAAAGAAAACATTAGCCATATCTATGCTAGCTTGGTCTAAAATGGTCAATGTTTTTATAAAACTTTTTAAAATCATAATAGAACAATAATATCCTCGTATGAAACCAGTTATTAAGGATCCAAAGAAAACAACAGCCATATCGGTCTACGCTTAGTCTAAAATAGTCAATACTTTTACAAAACCTTTTAAAAGCATAATAAAACTAAGTTCCACTTAGAAAAGGGAAAACCAATGTGCTAGAGTACATAACTTATGGACTATCTATAAGTACAGTTTTAACACTCCTAATTAGTAAAATTCCTAGTGATCGTATTTGGTCATATAGAGCCTTCAGTTGGAGGACGTTTACGGTTGCATGTGGGCATGAAATGCTGTTTGATTCCATTGTAACTAAAGAAGGTTATGTTTCTTCAGATATGTCTTTTTGATAGGTATGTTTCTTTAGATATGGTACTCATGATCATGGGCTTCAAATGGAGTTGGATTTTTCATTCAATGATGATCATGACTCGGTAGATATATATATCGGAAAGCACTACTAATATAGCTAGGTAGCACAGAACAGTTTGGGAATTACCAAGCATGCATCATGAGTAATTAATATATGACAACGAAAAAAAGTAGTAGTACTACGAATTGCAAGGGAGATTAGCTTTCTGCACTAGGAGACTATATATGCAAGCTCATAGCTTGGAAGTACTCGATTTTTGCATGCATTAGTGAATAATTCTCAACTAATTCATGATAATGTTAACATGTGCATATGACTATATATATAAAACATAGGAAAAGCACTAATTATTAAGAAGGTTCAAACCTAAACAAAAAGCCATGAGTTGCTATTAAATATATATATAGGACATGCATTAATTGAGGATGTCAACAAGACATGCAACATGACTTGGCTTCATTATAAAGATAATTAAAAATCCCTTTCTGTTTAAAAAGTACGTACTTTGCACTTGCATTTCGTTTGCAGATTGCTTTCTGAATAATTCTTTACCAAAAGCGATAATTAGATCAATATGATGAGGTTGGACTTGTTGCTTTGTAGAATTCATGAAATCATCACATCACTTCTGTTTGCAATGCCTATATATATAGCTAGGGATCGGGTTTTCTTTGTGAATAGCCCGGAACATTGGTGTCAATTAATGCCAACTGATCTAAACCAAATATTCTAATCCCAAAATATATCATGATATCATTCATTTGGATATATATAGATACCCTATATTTTATGAAGACATTCGTATAGAAATGCTGTCAACATATTAGTAGCTAGGACAACAAAAGTGTATTGAATTAGGAGGAAATACAAAAAGCCAAATGTCAAATACTTGTGATGTGATTCATTAAAGAAAAACTTGAAACGTCTACTGAAGTTTTACAGTAATCTAATGCTACACTAAACATGCATGGGGAAAATCAAGTATTAATTTATATAAGTTAGTAGGCAATAATTAGCAATATCACAGGAAAAAAAAAAAAAAAATTAGTTGGCTTCTAGCTAGCTAACTACAGAATAAGTAGCAGCAACACACGTCAAACCCTTATGGGTGGCATTAGCGTCTCTCTCTTTCTATCTCGCATGGAAACTGGGCTCTATGTAATTTGCAGAAACCGTAAGATTCTGTAGTACTTTTTTCTCTTTATTTGATGTTTCATTTATATATATAGTCTCCTAGTGCAGAAAGCTAATTACATAGAGCATATATATATATATATACAGCATTTTTTCAGGCATTTGTTTCATATATATATATACAGCATTTTTTCAGGCATTCGTCTAGTTAGTTTAATCCTGTTGCTTGGTCAAGGGATCTTTCGTGGCTTTTCAGAAGTGATAAAAGCACTGGAAAAATCATGAATGAGACGATCTAAACGTGTAAACGGTTATTTTGCTATAAGAAGAAACTATATTGCCTTTTCTATAAGTAGAAAGGTTGCTGAGATAGAAAGAAACCTTGAGCTGGCGTAGTCGAAGAGTTTTCCAGTAGAAGAAAAGACTATGAGTGCTATTTCAGCATCGCAGAGAGTTGAGAGCTCCAGAGCCTTCTTAAACAGGCCCCTCCTCCTCTTAGAGAAAGTCACCTGCCTGGCCGTCGTGTTATCGATCCTCTTTATCTGAATTTTCTTTCTCGTCATTTTCCCGGAAAAATCATCCGACCCTAAACAGCATACCAATCAAATTGTTAGTCCAAACTAGTATTCAGGAAAGAGGTCGCTTTTAAATGGAAAATTTTTAAGAGAGACACACAAAATGATACGTATAGAAAAATACGAAAGAGATCAAGTCTCATAGGTTTGAATCAGATGGTATAGGGGAGATCAAAACTCTACTTGCACCGAAGAGGGGTAATTTTCTTTCATAAAGTAATCGAGGATCTGGAATGTGAATCATAAAAGAAGAAGGAGAAGAAGCAAGAAATAACCAGTTTTTTTTCCACACACAGATTATAATCATAAAGAATCAAACTTGACTTTCAATCCCAAAAAATTAAGAAGGGAAATAACAAAATCCAAGCACCCTTCACACAAAAAGTCGATTAATCCTGCAGATCCCCCACAAGTCTTCTAGTAAGAAAGAATTTCCTTAAATGGAAAACGTAGAGAGAGAGAGAGAAAGGGAGAGATTGGTATGTAGGGAAACATGGGTTTTGCAAAAGAGAGGGGGACAAAGAGCGGAACTTTGGCAAATGTAACCATAAATCTGAAACCAACCCTAATAATTTACAGCAATACTGTGGGGGCCGGTGAAGAAGAAGGATATCAACTAACCCTAGGAAACCAAGCTCATTGAGTTCACAAATTGCAAAGAGGATAGTGGTGGAAGATATAGTAGAGATCAACTGGTGTCATATATCTAATCGTTTCACTTATCTTCGATCCTTTGCTTTCTTACTTTCAAGGTCGTTGTCGTTTGTAGAGCTGTTGACAGCAGTATCAGATACAAGATGCCACCAATGGGTTATTGCCACCAATGGTTGAGAGAGGATGTGTGTGAGAATGAGAACAAGATTAAACCCATTTTCTCTCTCTTTCTTTCTTTCTCTTTCTTTCTGTTTTTGTTTTCCGGGACCAACCCCTCATCCTAAATGTGTCCTGAGATCAAAAACAGTAAAGTATCCTTTATGTGGCCAAACAGAGGCCGGGGGGTTTCTCATCTTTTGGAGGAGGAGCTCCATTCGTATTCTTCGTATTAATGGCGATGAAAAAAAGTGAAAGGGATGAGGAGAGCATCCATAGTCGTTGATTATCATTATATAAAGTCATGAAATAGTGAGTGAAAATATGAAAATGACTTTTTTTTTTTTTTTTAATGGGATTATTCTTATTTTATATGGTGATTGTTTGCTTTTCGTACAAATAGCCAGGCCTCATTGCTGACAGAAATCATGACATGTTTGTACCCTCGTACCCGTCGTGTCTCCCACCACACTCCCCATCTGGAAGTTATGAAAAAAACTAATAAATAAATATTTCCCTCTTTTTTTTTTTTTAATCTTTTCTTTAACGTTAAAAAAAATGTTCTCTCTTTTGAAATTAATGCAAAAAAACCAAAAATATTAAATTTTCTCCATTTCAAAAATATTAAATAGTAGACTACTTGAAGTAGGGCCTACGCCATTCGGCGACTTTTCTTGCCAATATTACGAGGTTATCGTTTTCGGACGATTTGAAATCTTCCTCGGGCCTTTGCTTCTTTCTTTCTTTCTTTTTTTCTTTAAAAAATTACAAGTTATTTGAAAACGTTAACTGTAATTTAAATAATAGTTCAACTAATTTTTATATTTGACCCAACTAGACACCTAACATCAGGCTTGGGACCATATTAATTAAGTTAAAAGAACGCAAGTATTTATGGTTGAGTTATTGTTTAAGCTCGTACAAGTAGATAAGTTTAATTATTTATATTAATATTAACATTTTTCGCGTATAGGTTTAATATGAATTTATAACTTCTATTGATCTGATATGTTATGAAATAATTATTTATTTTAAAAAATAAATTGATTTTAAAAAATACATTTATAGGCCTTGTTTGGATATTAGAGTCATTTCAACTGATCTTATTTAATTATTATAATTTTTTTAAATTTTTACATAAAAAATAATATTTTAATAATATTTTCTTTAACTTTAAATTTTTATATCAATTTATTTCATCTCAACTCACTATCATAACGGCACATTAGTCAATGTCTATTTCTATTCCAAGTATTGGCTAAATTATAATAAGTTAAGAAAAAGAAGATGGAATGGAGACATATATAATATTACTGTAGAGTTACATACTACTACTCCTTGCCCGGTGGGCATGTTTGAGATTATGTTCATCAGATCAAGAAAACTATAAAATTCCATTAATTAGCTAATAGTTTATAACCCAGATGATTAATTCAGAAAAAATAAAAAGGAAAAGAGCGTCTTATTTGTTATGTTAGTTTCATGTGTTGGCATGATTTGTTACATACGTTAATGCTCTTAGATGTATATGCTCAAAGCCTCTTAGATTGTTATTTTTATGAACGAAATTATAAATATAAATTAAAATGGAAAGATTATATGAATATTTTTTAGAGGATAAAATTAATTATAAAGTCTACTTAATAAATAAAAAAATCAATTTTTAAGGATATTTTAGAATTTTTAGAGGAATTAAAGCCCTTCAAGGTATGCAACGTACACATGGGTCCGCCCCTGCCTATTTTAGTCAATGGTGTTTGCTCCATTTGTGGATCACTGGCAAGTATGGGAGGGGCATCTTTTTCTGATCATTTGCCCATTGGAAAATAAAAAATGGTCGACATTATCTCTATATTGGCGAATTTAGATTGAATTATTATTATTATTATTGTCGGTCTGCAGTAGAGATTTGGAGATTTTGGCTGTGTTAATGCGCACCTAAAGCATGTGAAAGACCAATAGATAATCAATATGGTAGAGCAGCACAAAGTAAACCAAACTCAAATATATGACATTACAATCAACCAAAGACAACATATATATGTAGTACAGTCCAACAGGAGTACCAATATCTAGTGCATGGAAACAAACTAAAACAAGAGACAATATAGATCAGCGGAACACAAAGAAAGTGTCAGGATGAATTCTACCCAAGTCCAAGCCAAGCAAGCAGGATGCATTGAACAAGAGAATGATGCTCAAAGAGTAACAGTTCAGGGATTGTTGGATGAGTGAGTAGGGATCATGGGAATATCCTTGGGCAGTGTTGGGATGGTTGGCACTGTGGGCTTTGGAAGGTCGGGGAGATGAGGAAGAGTAGGCAGTTTTGGCATTTCTGGCTTCGGTACAGTCGGCAATTCAGGCTTAGGCAAAGTCGGGATTTCTGGTAATGGTGGCAGTTCAGTCTTCGGCAAAGTTGGCAGCTCAGGCTTTGGTAAATCGGGAAGTGGATGCAACTCAGGCTTAGGAAGCTCTGGTATCTTCGGCAACGGTTCCTCCACAAGGTGTCGAGCCCCTGCCAGGACTGTGCTGCAGCTCAAGAATAACATAGCAGTGAGCAGCAGCTGTGAAATAGAGCTAGAAGGAAGGCGGTCTTGAGCCATTGTTGGAACAGATGAAAGACGTACACTCCTGGACGGATGAGAATGGCAGCTCTTTTTCTTTTGCAAAGGGTGTTGAGTTTTCTTGGCACAATGACAATGCTTCATAGGCCAAGGGTATTAATAGAAGGGGAGGTAGTGCAGAGTAGGTTGGTTGGTGAGAAAGTTTTGCAGTAGTTTGTTCAACTTCTTACCTATATGCAACGTGTACAACTTCCATGATCATCATCATTTTATAGTATGACATATCTAGGCACCAGAATCAGATTACTCGAAACTTTTCAGCTGTTGAAGCTTTTATTTATTATACCCCTTTCGACATAAGGAATTTAATTGATTCTTTTGAGCAGTTGAGCGAATCGTGTGACAGTAAGGAAATAGTATTTATATATTAGGTTAGTCAATTCATGGCAAGCAAATATATATATATATATATATGAATGTTCATTATTCTACTTCTTTAGTTTCACATGACTGTAGGGTACCAGATAATGTATGTGCGCCGCAAAAGAGAGAGACTATGAGCAAACAAAAATTTCATGTGAAGTTATTTTGCATACTCTTTGCACACTCTTTTAATATGATTGGTTGTGTCACTTCTTTTTAATATAAAATAACTGTTTTGGTCAATAATATTAGTAAAATGTATAATAAATACGTAAAAATAACTGTATATAGTATAACTCCTTATTTTTCGATTAATTAGAAGTCTAACTTCAAAAGCTAGACACAAAAGTAGAGAGCGAATTGTAAAATAAAGCTGCTATTTGTAAAGATAAAAGTAACAATATTAAAACCCCAGGGGGAATAAAGTTAAATAATTTTCCCAAAAGTTTGTAACGTGTCTCGAGAATTTTGAAGGGATAATATTCTTAGCTTCCCACATGTTTGCCAATGCTTTGTGGGGAAGACAGATATCTAATTTTACAGATTCAAAATGAGAAACCTAGTGGTAGAATCTAGTTCCACAACTAAAAATGCAGCTACCCTTTCAGCCAAGCAGGCATGCACAAATTTTTTAAAAATAGGTTCTCAATTAGGTCAAGTTTGAATAGTAAGATGAGATGAAATAATTTTAAATAAAAATTAAAAATTAAATAAAATATTGGTAGAATATTATTTTTTAATATTATTATTGTTTTGAGATTTGAAAAAATTGAATTATTTATTATATTTTGTGTGAAAATTTGATAAAGTTATAATGATAATATGAGATAAGATTAAATCGTTTCTGTATCCTAACATGACCATAGTGTCTCATTTACATTTTGACGGTTTCAATCTCCAGGCAGAAACAGAAATCAGCTAAATCGCTATTTTTTCTTCACCAGATTCAGCACCAATAAAACTGGTTTTTGACTGCAAATCTGCTATTTTTCTCCCTGTTGCTTGCCTTGTAGTCCAGTGTCCACTTCTCAAATGTACAATCGATGAAGTCATAGTAGCCACCATGCAAAGAAAGAACTCCCTCAGCCACTTTTTCTTCAATCCATGGGTAAGTGAGCAGGTTTAACAAGGAATGGTTGACCGATTCCTGTAATAGAATTACAGAATGTAAGAGGCTACATCACTGAACATACAGTAACTTCTTATAAATCTGGTATATTGACCTAAAATTTCTGAGTGATTCATGTAGTAGGATGAGCTGCTCTAATTGCACAATTCTCTGAACAAACGGCTCAAACATAAAGACCCCAGCTCTTACAAGATGTGGACAGTTATGGACGCAACGTTCATGGAGGTAGGATTAGCCTCACTTTTTAGCAACTGACTTGTATTCTGGCCCCTATCATATGACACGAATTTGTGCAAGTAGTTTTAGCCCCACTTCTAACCCGAGAGTAAAGGGAATTTTTATAATAATCATAAAAAGGTGAATATTTGATCTATCAAACATTCATACTATGGGATTTGATATTCTAATTAAGGATGAAAGAAACTACCTTCTCACAGTGTCTGCACTGCTGGTCAAAGCTTAGGTTGGAAGCTGCAGACTTTGTGATTAACCTTGCGTTCTTTCCAACAACAACCCAACTTCTAATAAAGCTACTGTATGGAAGAGTTTGGCCACATAAAAGCACGTATGCACTGTCATCTGTTCCTAATACTGAATACTGGAAAATGGTGCATGCAAAACTAGTAAGAAAAAGAGTGGTGTTGTATTAGTTACCTTGAATCTACTTCATCTTCCATACTCATAAGTGCACGAATGCCTCCGCAACAGCTGTGGCCAATGACTAATATGTTTTCAACCTGCAATTGGAATTATCATTCGGCACTCAGTATAGGAACTTGAGAAAGATTTTTTCAATAAGTATGAAAAGGAAAACAGACTTTGTGGCTGTATAATTGTCCATATTGTTTTTCATTTAAGATGCCAGCATAGAGTGAATTAAGCCAGTGAATTAAGATTCCTTGAGTTTAAAAGCAAATCCATCATACACTTAAAAGATTTTGGTGCTTGAATTTGTGTTCCTAACTAAGACTCTATAATAGCACAATATACTTCTTTTTTTCCTTGCAGTCACAAGTTCATTCTCTTACACAAATGCATTGTTAAAAATTACATAAGAATTACAGTCATCACTAACCATTATTTGACTTGGCTACAGTATTTTTGTTGATCAATCCCCCCAGGGGTTTAGGTTCGATGGGTGAGACCTAAGGGCTTTGCCTTGGGGTGGTTCCCCCATCATTAAAAAATATATATATATAGATAAATCCCTAATACACAGTTCCATTTACCTAGCAAATTATTAGGTCCCCTTGGTCATCACCACCATCAATGAAAGGTCATACATAAAAAAGGCATCTCCAGGATACAAAAGACATGATCAAAGAAGCCTATGTGCTAGAAATCTAGGCATGAAATACTTACTTTAAGAGAATTTACAGCAAATTCTAATGCAGCATTTGTTTCTGAGGGTCCACTCTGCACACACAAAAGAAAAAGGAAGGGAAAAACACTGCTTATCTGCTGGGAAGTAGAACTTCAAAATAAACCACATCCAATGAAATATGCACCTCAAATGTGGGCACCAGATTTGCTACATTTCTGACCATAAATGCTTCCCCAGGTTGAAAACCCAGGATAATTGAGGGGCAAACCCTAGAGTCTGCACAAGCAATGATCATGAACTGTTCTGCAACTAGTTAGTTTCAACAGGCTACCTATCCTGACACTTCAGAAAATAAATTGGGGGAAACCAAAGTTTGTCCATCCAGATGTTCTCTACATTAGGAGTAAAACAGAAAAAAGTTATCACCTTTGGTGCTTGACCCTGGGCAAGATTTTGAAAATGGTCTAAGTTTTCCCTGGGCAGATAATACAAGTCACTTTAGGAGAAACTAATTGGTTTAGAGTCAAACAGCCTTAGGCCATAGATAGTTGCTGCTTACTTGAATTTACGTCTTTTGAATCTCAGAAATCGATGTTTCAGATCTTCAAACAAATCACACCCATTTTCACTTTCAGTCAAGCTTTCCAGCTTGCGATTGTCAAGTTGCTGAGTCAGTCCTGGAGGTTCCTTTGACGCCTTGAATTTTAAATGCCTGCAAACATCAAAGCAGGACAATTAAAGCAGCATACGGAAAATGTGCTTGTACATTCATGTTCAATGAATTATAAAGCGGATGCCTTTAAGTTGAAATAGAGACATTTTTATCAGTCAGGGTGATGAGATTTGCGTGGTAGTTGTGATCTTAAATCTACACTTCTCTCCGGTTAGTAACCTCAACAAAATATATATATATATATATATATATATATTTATAGTCAATGACAGCAGGATGTGATCCATAACTTTAGTCTTATAATAACAGAAGCGGTCCATGGATCTATATCTACGGGCAGGTTTTAACTCGAACAAACGAAAGGTCATTGTACAAAGCAAAAAAATAAATCACCAGTCTTGCAATGGAAATTTTCAGATTTAAGTACGAGATTGAAACAAAGACAATTTGACCAATTAAATCAAATTCAAGCATTCCCAATTCTATCGGAATAGGTAAATCTTCATCAGAATCATTGGAAATCAACTTCTACCTCAAGTTAGAAAGAAACATAAAGGCAGGTTGTGATATTAACAGTTCAAATTTCTTGAAAATACAATTAGAATAACTGTATTATAGCAGGGAAACTAAACGAATTTAAAATAGCTAACTTACTTAAAAGAAGTCAATAATCTCAGATGGGCCTGCTCAGTTTCTCCTGATTTCAGCTTAGGACCAAGGATCTATTGCCAAAAATGACAGTATTTTATTTTATTCTAATCGTTAAACCAAAATGACAAGAAAATAACAAAACCGCATTGAAATGGGGAAACCTCAGAGAGAGAGAGAGAGAGAGAGAGAGAGTATGCAAGAACTAACAGTTGCTGTCTTTAAGGAAGTTGGGCGAGCATCCACGGAAGAATTGAAGAGCCGTGAAAAGGGAGTTGGTGAAGGAGCTGCCATCGGAGAAATCTAAGCTGAAGGGGATTCAGACGGTGCTGGAATTGAACGTAGCAGAAGGTGGATTTCGGTTGGATGGATCAAGAAACAGCTGCCCTTGTCTCCCAGAAAGACGGAGAAACCGAAGTTCGAAAAAAAAAAAAAAACTACTTTACCGTCCGAAGTCTACAGCTCAAGTTACCACTTGCTATTTAAATTTTTTTTTTATTTAATAATTAAGAAAGTAATTTTAAATATATTAATATATATATATTTTAAAATATTTAATTTTTTTAAAATAAAATTAAAAATAAACTAGCGATATAATTTAGTGGCAGAGTAACACGAATTAAAAGGGCCATGTGTTTGTGCCATTCCGTTTAGTGGCCAGCCAACTCTCCACAATGAAGTTGGACTCCACAATAAAATAATTTTAGGATTGAGAATTAAAAAAAAAAAAAAAGGAAAATTACATTTTCTCTCTTCGAAGTTCGAATCCATCAATATTTTTTCAATTTACATGGATAATTATCTGTATAAATATAAAGTATTAAATTTTTTTAATAGAAGTAATGTTTGATACAGAATTAAAATGTATAAACTAACTTAAAGTGTATTAAATTCTCACGTACTTTTTTAAAATAAAAATAAACAAACTTATCATTAAAAAAATTATTATTTTTAAGTAAATCTAAAATTTATCAATATTTAAAATAAAATAAAAAACTTGAAACTTGAACATTCTAAAATTATACAAATCATTTATATTTTGAAAACGAATAACCAATTTTAAAAATTTATGATACAAAAAATAATTTCATGTGGACATATTAGAAGCAGACTTGGGCTCATAATATTGAGGCTTGACGATGAATATAAGATTTTGAGTGGAACGTGGGCTGAGTGTGAAAAAGGTCACTGGGCTCATGAACAAGTTATTGCTAAATGACTGTTGGGCTCATTAACATCGTTAGTGAATGGCCATGGCCCATGATTCACTTCTCTGTGGACCTTCTGCAATCTAATTTAGAAAATGATTTTATGAAAATAAGATATAAATTAATGTAATTTACTTTACGGTAAAATATCATGATTACAATGAGTTTGAAAGAATTTCTTTTCATAAAATCTATGGATACAAAGAATTTTATAATGCGGTAATTTAATATTATTCGAATTTTGGATATGTATATATATATATATATATATAATGTGAGTGTTATATGATGTAGTATGAGATGATTGGAGATTATTTATTATGTTTTATTTATAAACATATCATTTAATGTCACATCATGAGATGATAAGAAAATGATATAAAAAATAATGATTAATAATTTTTTTTTTACTGATATATTTTCATCTCTTTAAATACCATTCAATAACTGAGATTCTACAATTTCTTCGTCCAAATATTTCTTATAGTTTGAAAAAAGAGAATTACTACATAACAGTACATTTAGAAATGGATGTTACAAAAACAAACAAGAAATGATATTTTCCATAGAGATTACGTAAGTGTCGCGTATTTTTTTTTAAAAAAGTGAGTAAATTTAAGATTTAAATAAAAAAAAAATTAATTTTTTAATAGTGAACCACACTCTTTTTCAAAATGAGTACATGACACTTGCACAACTCATGAATGTATTTAACATTACTCAAAACAAGCTTACAAAGTAACGTGGTTTGATATTAAACGTTGAATGATCTACTTTATAATAAAATCAACTTTACAATTTAATTTATCAAATCAAGCCAAATTAATTTATAAATCTAATTTTACAAAACAAGGACCCATAAGCAAGTTTGAGAAATAGGATGAGACATAAAATTCTCATATCATATATTCTTATTATTATATATTTTTCAAATCTATATATAAAATATAATAAACAATTTAATTTTTTTAAATTCTAAAATAATAATAATATTAAAATATAATATTTTAAATTTTTAAATAAAATATAAAATTCTAACCTCACCTCAATCCTACTTCAATAACTAGTACCGTGGTCCGTCATTCCTACCGCTACTGCAATAACTAGTACCGTGGTCCGTCAATTGGTTGAAAGCCTTGCAGTTGTGTTCTACATATATTTTTCTTTCTGCCTATATTGAGTAGTGGGAGTCTATGACCATTAATGATTGACCTTCTTCAAAGGAGGAGGCCATTTGCAGTCCAATCCCCTTTAATTATTAGCCCCAATACAAAATCATCTCATCAATTTTATTATTAAAATTTTTTTAAAATTTTTATATAAAATATAATAAATGATATAATTTTTTTAAATTTTAAAATAATAATAATATTAAAAAATAATATTTTATTCAATTTTTAATTTTTATTTAAACCATCTAATCTCGTTTCTTCTTACAGTCAAAAAGCTCACCTTTGAGTTTCCTGATTCCACAACAACATTTTACGCTGTTTAAAACCGGACACAAGAGTCCTCAAACATGCAATCAATGCATGAAATCTAACCCACCAAACCCGGTGGCCAAGTCCTCCCCTCATTTATATCTGTTCGTACTTTTACTCGACTATATAAGCGCACACATCCACTACTTGTCTTCCCCACATTCATACAAATTAAGTAACTTTAATTTACGCAACAATATTATTATTCCTGCATCGATTGGCCTTTGATTTCGTATGCATGGTGATCATGGCATCTTCCCGTACCTTTGCGGCCTTGGCATTAATGTTCTTCATCGCTCTGTCGTTTCCGGGCGTTGATGTAGCCGTAGCTACTCGAAAACTCTTGGCACCGACGACGACCTTGCCTCAAATTCCTGGCCTGGTACTTCCAGCTCTGCCTCCAGGACCAGGAGGAATCATCCCCGACCTACCAACATTCCCGGATTACAGGTTGCCGCCACCAATGATTTCATTTCCAGCTATCCCCCCCGTCGGCGACATTCCTACATTTCCGATCTTCCCTCCGGCTACAACTACCACCCCTTAATTACTTTGATAATTCTGATAACTTTACTTGGGTACTACTGTTGGTACTGGATCTATATAATATATAGAGTGGATCTACTCCATGTACGTACGTAGTTGCATATATAAATGCACTTAAATAAAAGATCCATTCATCATAAGCCCTAGCTCCCATGCATGCTAGCTCAATTTATGTAGCTTTTGGTGATCTTTGATCACTTTCAGTCTTCTTTCATGTGCATATATGATATATCCTTAATCATTACGAGTGAGAATATATATATAAATATACACACATTAATAAATACTCACAACTAGTAAAATTGAAAAAAAAAACGATTATGGAATTGCGTGACTGTGAAGTACTGACAAATAACCAAAACGAGACAAAAGATAATGAAATAATTGAACCTTTTGTTCAGGAAATTTAAAAGGGTAAAATCGCATGCATGAGGCAAGTGGACTCAGGAAAATCCTTGAATTATTTACTTTTAGGCAAGGAATTGCCCACTTTGATAGGTGGGATGATATCAAAATCTTTCTATTTTTGGTCGCTCACAAGTTTGCCTCGACCTGGCCTACTCTGATTTCTCGTTGTTTACTTCACAGAGAGTCAGAAACCTCACACACAGTACTCACAGTACTATACCTAATAAATGGTGGATATGCACCAAATATGGATATATTGAATTAATTATTGCAGGGATGAATATTGATTAATTCTTTAAAAAATAACGCATACTCTCACATAAATTACACGAGTACCGACAGACATGGCAACTCAGACCATGATCTCTCCCACACCCTCAACCCCCACCATTGGTGAACAGAAACTCCCTCTTCCCTAAGCCTTCCATACAAAGCCAAGCACTCCCAATAAGCCCTCTTGCTGTTGTATCTCCCCCCCCCCCCACCCTGCCACCATTGGCTCCTGCACTCCAGAAACAGTTGATCCACCAAACTACAGAATATTGTTCTCCTGTTTATCATTTCCGCCACCACTTGTGCTTCTGCCTTCATCACCGGTACATACTCCTCTTCCTTCACATTCTTCATTAATCAATCCGAAATATCAACATTGGAAACCACCCCTGCTGCTCGACCACTCCTCACGCACCACCGCAAGATTTTAAACCTCGAAATCTTGGTTCCTCCTTGGATAATTCTGATGAAACCATTCGGTCACACCGCTATATATTCTCCTCAGCCAAGCCAACACCAATGAAAACTCTTTGCTTATAACCTTCAAGAGTATCACCCAACAAGTCAGGGATGAGCTCAATTTTCTCAAAGCACTCGTTGGATTTCACTGAAGCCCTTCTTGGTGGTTCGAGCAAGACATCTTCGAGGCACACTAACATGGCATTCTTGGCCTCGGACGCCAATTGGCAAAGGCGCCGCTTTTTTGAGGACTCAACCAACTCGTTGGATGAACCCCCTTTCATCAATGTCATTAATATGGAACGGCCACAATGCCCCCAATCTTCACGACACGGTTGGCAAATTTAGTGTCCGCAATGCTGGATGTGAACAAGAAATCAAATGTCTCATTTGCGATTGAGTTGTTGTGCAGATCAAAATCCACTACCACGTCGATCACGTGTTGTGCTGCTTGTGCAGATGCTATAAATTATGAATAGTTCCCACGATGCTGGGGCTAACGATGAGAACCTTATCGTTCATTCTCAAAAGGCCTTCACTGGCCAAGTCTCGAAAAAGGGAATTCAAGATCAGCTTAGAATTTAGCACATCAGATCCAATATTGTAAGATTTGAAACGTCCTTCCTCTAAGGGTGCGTTTGGTTACCAAACTCAGTTGAATTTAGTCTAACTTTAAGCTGAGTCTAACATTCAAATATCAAACTCTCAAATTACTAAATTTATCCAAACTCAAGACCTTCTTACACGTGGGATCCATGTACAACTTTTTTCAACTTAAAACATCTTTATACGTGAGATGCACAACCTTTTTTAATTTTTCATAAAAAGTATTAAATTCATCTTAACATCCAAATACACTTTAAACTCATTTTAGATGGACTTCACATAACTCTCTACACTACTCAATTCATTATTATTCATAAAGAACTCAACTTAACTGAGTTTAGCTCAACATTCAATCTAAGAATGGACAAGACGCAATGTCAAGGCACTTCAAAACACACATCATGTAGTCTTCTTGTTGTTACCTATGGAAAAAATTTTGGAAGATGAACTCAAGAAGGAATTTGATGCTGTATAGGATGAATTTTAGAGGTGCAATATTGGATCTTTGGTTGTAAATTTTCTGTTATTAATTTTAGAAAATTGTGAATGATAGATTTTTCAGAAAATTGTAAATATTTTATTGTAAATTTCATGTTATTAATTTTTTATCGTTGTTGTAAATTTTTGGAGGTGAAATATTGAATTGTGAATGATAAGGGGAGGAGGCTGACGGGGGTGGGAAGAGGAGGAGGAGGAGGAGGAGGAGGAGGAGACGAGAAAGAGATTGGGTTGGGAGCTTGGGACGTATCCCTTTCAAAAAAGAAAAAAAAAAAATCCTTGCATGCGAGCTAATTGTTTAGTTTGCTATAATTCATATGTATCAGCTCTTCATTTACGAGTGTAAAATAGAATATCCCACCCATGTAACTGGGAGCACCTCCCTTTTTTTTCCTCTATTTGATTAAGCACATAAACAAAAACCCTAGCCACTATTTTAAGTTGACACACTTATCACTCGTACTCTCAAATGACTTCCAATTATAATATGCACTTACGACTAAAGAAATATATACAAAGGCAATTATGATCTAACTGCATTTAGGCTACCTTAAAAACCAAAAACCAAAAAGAGGCTTAACGAGGAGAGATCCCATAATAGGACAAATAGACTATAGTGGTATTTAATGCTTGTACCCTCCACTCAAAGCAAATAAAAATATTTTTATTTTTATAACGAAATTTATGAATTGATTTTTTTAATTAATATATTTTTATAATTTAAACATTTATTTTTATATTTTCATTTTTCCTTTACTTTTCAGCTCTTAATGCACGAGAGCAATATATTAGATCTATGATTAAGGTTAGTGGACCATATCATGGCTCTTGGTTGTTTGCATAACTCTGTTTCTTTTGTCGTCTAAGGTGGTTTCTATTGCGTAATTCAAACACACTGCCTTTTAATGATACTAAGGTGCTGACAATGAGACCCATCAAATAAAAACCAAAAAACTTGATAATTGCTTATGACCAAATTAGGTCACTAATGAGTGGGCTATATTATTAATTAGTTAACGTCCCTCACATGCCATTTTGCCACTAAACTCCATCGTTCAACAACCTTAAAAATATTCACATATATATATATATAAATATAATTATAAGCGATTCTGCATATTATTATGTGCATCAATTCAATATGATTGGTCAGAAAATAAATTTTATTGAAAACAGTACTAATTTAAATTTAAAATATGAATGCAACAATATTAATACTTAAATTAACGCAAATTTACTTATATATAACAAAACTATATATATATATATATCCTTTTTTGGAGTTACAACTATACTATAATAATATTTTCAATCTTACTTGAAAGACATATCTGAACGGATTTTAAAAAATTAGATAGTTTTATTGAAATATTAGATTTATTTTATAATAAAAATAATTTTATAATTTAATATAAATTATGTGAGTTTATAAATTTATTTTATTTAAATTTTTTTATAATTAAAATATTTTTTTTTTATTTATGCACGCGATGAGGAAGATTCTATGCACCGGAAAAGAGAGAAAAGACTCAAAAGAGTGTTGAGTGTCGAGTGTCGGTCCATCGCTTGGAAAGGTGGCGGCCATGGCCAGGCAATCTGGGTCCCCTCGCACCTTAAAGACTTTCATTTCAAAGCAATGCAATATTCATTCATAAACGGTAATTGAAGTAACTAAAAACCAGAGATCAGGTTCATCTAACCTAGACATTCTACTGTATCGGAACCTTAATTCCAGATTTAAAATTGGGCAAAAAATATGATTTGGTTTCTCTTAATATGGTCCTGCCAACCCCTATCAAACGCACTTTCTTTTGGACTCTTTCCTTGCACCCACTCTCTCACTGTTGCCTTTTGGCCCTCTTCACCTCCTCTCTCTTTCTTGCCCTCTCTCCTTGAAGAGCCTTGTGAAAGATTTCGTTTGGTTCAGATCAGAGAAGAAGGTCTTTGATTTCTCTCTAATCTCCCTGTGAGTTCTTGAATTCCGTTGTTTTTTTTTTTTTACCCCACTGTTTTTGCTGTTCTTAGTTACAGGTTTTGTATCCCCTGACTCGTAGCTGAGAAAAAACAAAAGATTGGAAAAGGAAACAGAATTGAAAGTCTGATTCTAACCATAAAAATAAAGACTCTTAAGCGTATGGAAGTGGTTTCGTATGGGAATCAGAAACCCGATTTAATTGTGCCTGATTCTGCTGCACGCCTTTTTCCTCTACTTTTGCATTTTTCAGTTTTAGTTGGGGCAAACTCAAGCCAGGCTTGAACATGATTTTTGAAGATTCTTCTTCATTTTTTTTTTTTTTTTTGGATTTCCTTAGATTCCCAGAGACCAAACGGAGAGTTAATGATTGTGTGATTTTCTTACAAGTTCTGATATTTTTCCTATCACAATCATTTCTTTCAAGTTCTGAGATTTTTCCTATTTTTTCCCTATTTTCAATATTCCTTTACCTGTTTGTGGAAAACCGAGTCACTCATAGCATCCTTAGATAATAAATTTCGACTTTTCATGCTTTTCTGTCAGCGTTTTCCATGATCGTTTTCTTTTTACCATCAGATAATCCAATGTCTTTTCGATTTCTAATATTTCGATTAGAAATTTCCTCGATCTCGTCCTAGAAATCAGTTTCTGGATCGATTTTTATAGAAATCTGCCAAAGGTTTGTTCTAATGAAGCAAATGGTTTTGTATTTTGCTCGGTTAAATTTATGCAGAAATCTTCTAATATTATCTTTGCAACTAAAATAAGCATTAGTTATCTTGTTTAAATTCTTCAATTATAACTCTTAACTCTGATTAATATTCCCATCATTTGATATAGATATGTACCTATGCTACTTTTTGTCAGGAATTTTGAATTCAATACGTTGCACCAGATTAAGCAGTCGTGGATAGTTCTATACTGCAGAGGAGGGGATCAGTATGCCGGGGTTGAGTTTATCTGTTGATGTGTTTCGCAAAGTTGTGTGCTTGAACTTATATTGCAGGGTTATTCTGTAAATCATTGCTTCCTTAACGGGACCCTGGTCTTGCTTCTCTTGGACTACTATTCTTTGCTCAAAAGTCCATGGGATCCAATCACTTTTTCGTCATTTCTTATGACATGCGAAGGATTAGCTGAAAACATAGAGACAGAACATAGTTAGAACTCCAACTCTCATTTTTATTCCCCCTCGTGTTTGATCTCATCTTGTTTCTCAATCTAACCGTGTTTTTTCCTTCAAGGTCTAGTTTTGCCCATTTTCTGCTCCCTGTTAGGTGTTTGTTTTGTGCTTCTATAGTAGTCAGATAGTGAAGGGTTGAACGAAGTTATGGTGTGCCAAGCAGCAAGCCAAACTAGATTCCGGGCTTTAAAACATGAGAGTGGGATTGCAGGGAAACCTACAATTATAGTTAGAGTTATTGCTTGCTTTCAACCTTTGCAGGATTGCCAAGTGAGTACAAGAAACATTTGCATTTTTTGTCCCATTTCAATTTTTCTTCCCCTAACAGTTTCCATGATCAATCAGTCAGCTTTTCTTATTAAGAAGGCAGGAATAATATTGTGTTCTTGTTGTTTTCCAGGCTGAGTACTTCCGTCACTTGCTTAAACCTGTCACGTAGATTGATGGTTTTTTCCTCATCAAATTGAGCTGGAAATCATTGATTTTCTTTTTCTATTTTTTGTTCCTAAAAGAAGTTGCAAATTTTTGAATATTCCAGATTGAAGTGCCAATCCATCTCCTGGTAGGTTTTATCGATCTCTTGTCATTACTGCTAAAACGATCTTGTTTCATTTTTAAAGTTATCTTTTATATTTATCATTTCTAGGTTATTGTTTTACGTGGATGGTGATGGCCAGCAAATCTCGGCTTTCTCTAGAGAATTCTGCTTGGAAACCATCTAAACTGAGTTTCATGAACACGGATCTCAGGCCGAGGCAACAGGAATGTTTGCCTGCATGCACAAATCCTGGCAATCGCATGTCCCCAGCACCTATGGCACAGCCCAATTTTGCAGTTCCTGGTATACCAGACTTGAAGACTGAACAAACAAATGGAGCTCATGGTTCTCTTCAATGTTTACCGCATCAATGCCAGGGCTTGCTACCCATTCCTGACCCATATCTTAAAACAAAGAAATCCATGCTGTCAAATTCTGGGTCGTCTGCAAAGAGATTCCTTATTTTTGATCAGTGTGGGAATCAAACAAGGCTAATTTATAACTCATTTTGCTTCCCTTCCCCGAATCCAAATACTGCCGCTAAACCAATTTGTTTTTATTATGGGGAAGAGCAGGCAGCTAGAGTGAGTCAAATTGATCCAAGCAAGTACATTTTACATGAAGCATCTGGTGAAAATATAACAACTTTTGAAGAAAGTGAGATGCATGAAGACACGGAAGAAATCAATGCCTTGCTATACTCTGACAATGATGAATATGGTGACGGTGACGATGATGAAACAGCAAGCACAGGCCATTCTCCGATGGCTATAAAGGGGGGATACAAGAAATATGATCATGTTGACTACCTAACAGATGAAGTTGCTGGCCCTGATAGCCCAAACAAAAGGCAAAAATTGCTCGATGGTGGGTACAAAAAATCATCACCGATGGCCACTACTAGTTCCGTAAGACTGGACAGATCTGTTGAGTATGGCAGTGATGCAGAGTCAGGCTATGCCTTTGGCCAGAACCAAGGTGAGAAAGCTGGTTCTATTTTGGGCAAAATGTGTTTTAGAAGGGATAAGATCTATGAGACTTTGAGAATTCTTGAGCGCATAATTCCTGGTGCAGAGGGTAAGGACCCATTGTTTGTTATTGATGAAGCTATAGATTACCTGAAGATTTTAAAGCTCAACGCCAAATCTCTAGGGGTGAACAACCAATAGGTTGCACCTTCTTTGGCATGCTTGCTGAAGGGTTGAAAAAAAGGGTGAAAAGGTAGTAAGCCTTGATTTCTTGGCTTGAACGATTAAGAGCTTGAAATAACTGCTGTGACTTTTGTGTTTGTTGGGCTGAAGAGCCGTATATAATGGGCCAATAAAGGAACGATGTAATGGTGTGGAAATTCACTTTGGTTGCTGGAAGTGTTGAAAAAATGGGTTGTTTTTGTTGACCAGAAATAATTATCTTTTAGCTTTTGTGGGATTAAAGACCAAAGGAAGTCGCAAAGATTTGAACGCATGGGAGATGCTAGTGGTGGGCTGTGCTGTGAAATGAGGACTTATCCGGATTGTTGAGAACCCCCGAGTATGCGCATGCGTGTTTGGTAATTAAGGTCCCACTTTCAATCCCGCTTTTCTTGTTGATTTTATGCTTTTCTCCTCTCCCTACAAGTTTGCATAAAATTCTAAAGGTATGAAGAAAGTTGCTGCCGTGGACGAGTGCTTGGAGTGGGGGCATAGTCTTTCACCAGAGGCATGTTGTAAAAGGTTATAGCTTGTTTTTCATAGGGTAAAAGTCATTCTGCTGTCCTGTAATTTGTGGGCTCTGATTACTTTAGACAAGTTTTGTATCTTTGTGAAGATTTCCTTGAGTGGATTTGGATTGCTCTGTGGTGATGCTATTATGAGTTTGTCAGTTTTCATGTTTGAGTGTGAAAATAATTGGAGTGTGGATGTTGCAGTGGTGGTGGTGGGGGTGGGTATGGGACTACATGCTTTGGATGGGTGGAGCGGTGTTTACTTTGCTTGGTGTTTTGTTGTTCTTTTTGTGCTATGTAGTATGTACGTGTCCTTGTGTGTGGTGCCTTTTTGTAAACTTGAAAAGATATCTATTGCGAATACGTAGTGTTCTCCATGTTCCATGCTGATTGCAGTGGTACTGAACTCAAAACATGTAATCAGGGACTTCAATTTCTCACATTTAGCACTCGAGTGGATAAGTGAGTATTCGTAACTTGAAAATTTCTTTTTGAGTGTAAATTTGGGGTCATCGATCAACTCGACGCGTAGAAATTTTTTGGATAGATGGATGGTTGAACTGACTGAGCTTGCAAAACCTGGCAAAAGGAACGTCTATGTTAATGGCTAATTATCATTTTAGTAAAATAGGTTATTCTGAACCCTTATTCAAGCAAATATATTCATTTTAATTGTATGCTGCCATATGTAAAGTGAAGACAGAGAAATGTTTTGGATTTTGAATTTGTGTTTATTTTTTTTCTACTTAGTAATTAAAGAAGTATTTTTTAATAATGATGTAAATGTTTTTTTTTTTAAATATTTATGATGATTAAAAAAATACATAAAATATATGAATAATTTTACATACAATTGTAGAATACGTAAATATTATACAGTAATTTTGAAAATTAGTGAAATTTATTATTAAAAAATTAATTTTTTTATGTAAATTTTATATTTATTTTTTTTTTTTAAATGACTGGACTATATTTATATATTAAATAATTATTTTTCAAAATATATATACTGTTCCAAACACTTCTTGTGGCTACTTTATCGGTGGCCGTAGTTCCACTTGAAGACATATAATGGCTCGAATTTCAATGCTATCAACAAAGACGTCCTTTCTTTCCCGAAGAGCCTGATCAAGAAAACTGGCCCCTACAAGTTGGAAAGAAAAAGGGTTAGAAAAGAAGGAAAACGCATAAGCACAACGTACTATAGGACACCCGTGTTTGCAGTCGCTCCTTTCATGTGCAACCCCATCATAAGTTTTCAGCACTTTTTTTGGCCTTCAGAAATAATCTTTGCAATGTGGGGCTCGCAAACATTTGGAAAAAATAGATGAATTTAAAATTTATAAGTAATTTTTTCTTTTAATAGTAAATCTTTTTTTTTTTTTTCAAACGGATAACTCATAATTGCATTATCGTTTTGGATAATGATAGATTTATTATTTCGGACTTCCTACTATCTATTTACTACTTATTTTATTTTTTATTTTTATTTTTTTTACTAAATAATTAAAGAAGTGACTATTAGTGAAGTTATATATATATTTTTTTAAATTTTTTATTAATGATTAAGGATGTTAAAAAAATAGTTGAAAGAAAATAATAAAAAAATAAAAATTTCAAATACACTATAAAGTAATAAAATGGTAGTAGGAGAGTAGTAAGCCTATCATTATCTGACTATTTTGTTTATGTCAGTTGTTTCTTTGAAGTGTTTTTTTTTTTTTTTTTCTTTTCTGGTCCAGAATGTTTTGAGGTTTAAAAATGTTTAGTCTTTCTCATGCTTGGGTTGAGATTTTCTATTTAAATATATTTGTAATTTCCAGGTGTCAGATTTGTAACTACAGCTTTTTTCTGCCACATATGAGAACAATCAATAAACTTGGGTACCGTCCTCTTTTTTAAAAAAAAAAAAGCAGCTTCTTAGGCTAGACTTTTTAATGATCTTGATTTATTTGTTTGTTTTAATGTCGTTCAGGTTGCTTATAATGCTCAGGTTGTTTTAATGTTGTTCAGGTTTCAAGACCATGGTTACAGCAGAAACCAACATAAAAGCCAACCTGCAACAAAGTTTTAGATTTATTTCCAGGTCTTCGTAGCTAGCTGTGAGATAACGTTATCATTCGGAAGAAGAGGGAGAAAAGAAACAAAACCACTTAAGTCGGGTATTATACATAAAAACTTCATAAGTCACATCTCTCCAAACTTCTTAAGATTTCGGCAAATTTGTAGTGACATGGATAGAGAAGTGAATGCACTTCATGCATGTGGAAAATACCTCAATGACTGGAAGTTGGTGCTAGTAAATGAAACATGAGGCGCAGATGCTGGAACCCAAGGGAATTCGGCTAATGCAGAGCGTATTAATAATTGGGAGAATGATGGGTTTTTCAAATGGTATAGGTGGAGTGTATTGGGCTTGCCCCTGGTGCAGACTACTGTGCATCATTTTAGAAGCATGGACAATATCCCATTAAGTAAAAGCCTAGAGTTCATCATGGGCTAGTGCTTACTGAAATTGGGTTGGGGACTTGTTAGTCTGCTGACAAAATCGTCTGCATATTACATCAGCAATGCCTTTTCCCGTGTAAGATAACGAAAGTGGAGTATCTTATCATGTTTTTTCCTTTCTATGTTTGACGAGATTACATTATTGAATCTTGTACACTGTGCATCAAAAAGTAACATAAAAAAGCTCATTAAGTAAGAATTACAAAGAATAATCTGCTTTCCATCAGAAACTCGAGTTGTCTACAGTTCAATAATTTGGAAGCAGAGAATACATACAGCAGCCAAAGTGCATGTGTCCATGCAAGGACTTCTCGTATCATTGAAATCTTGATGGAGTACTTTGTGAAAGGTATGGGTGCCATGACTCATGAGGGGCGCTGGCTATGAGCCTTCCTCTTTTTAAGTGCATTTGTAGCAATCTTTTGTAAAAAGTACTTGATAGGGCCATCGGTGGGTCTAACTATCCCAAAAGGCATTTGCATCTGGTCATTTCCTGTCGATAAAGTTATATGAAGTGTAGTAAGCGAACTTTTGAAAACTTCAGTTCGTGTCTGTGCTTTGTAATATTGATGGTGGGACTCATGCCCACAATCTCAGTGGACGATGACATCCCTTTTTGCAGCACATTGACATGCTTTCGTGTGTTCTGCTCATTGTTGGGAGGGGACATTGGCAGTAATTTCCATCTCTCTCTCTCTCTCTCTATATATATATATATATTGTATTCTTACTTCAATCTATCATATCATGGTTGTGAAAGTACATGTCAACAATGACACAAATGTAGTTTATATCAACAATGTTAAGATTACTGCAAAAAACTCGGCAAAATACTGGTTTTGATCAACTTATAGTAATTAAAAGCTAGGGGTATTCAGAAATAGCTGCTATGTAATGAAGGATCCATTGACTCCCACAAATAAAAGAAACAGAAGGAAAGAAATTTTGGAACACGATCAAAATGAAGGACGTATCTATTTTTGGCAACTGGAACTCTCTAATCTATCAGGATATTGAATTTCTCCACCTTCTAGGTGTCTTTCTAGGCTGTTCTGCAGGGTTGAGCTGAGGCCCACTATTCTGGTTTTCTAAACCTGTCATCTTCGTAAATTTGCTTAGTTTCTTCCACCCACTGCTCCATGCTGACGTCTGTTTCTGCTTCACCAATTTATCGAATTGTCTCTGCAGATTCTCCATGTCATTTTGAAGCCCATTGTACTTGGTTTTCACGCTATCGAGCTCAAACTTGAGAGTGTTAATGTCTTTCTTGGCGGTTGTCCATCCTTCTTGGAATGATTGTGGAGTCCCTTCAAGTAGTGATTTCCGGTTTGAAAGAGATGGTTGGTAGTAACATTCACCACCTTCTTTCAGGGAACTGTTGGCTATTGTATTGCTTATCTTTAGCTGCTCAGAGAAGAGGACTTGCACCACGACTCTTAATGGAAGCCTTTCATTTTGGGCAGCATGCATGCATGCATCAATCGAGAGCTTCTGGCAATCCATCAAACGGCAAAGTCGCTTCCTTTCATGCTCAGAAAGCATTGGATGGGCCTGTTACGATGTTAGACTACCAGAATTATAATAGCAAGTACTATTATTAGTTTTTATGTTCATTTCACTAAATTTGGTATGCTATACATACATGTTCATGGATCTCATAATATGCATGTCACAAGTAAAAGCATGGCATTACTGGCATCTTGATGATGCATACATACAAAACATATTCTTGCTATAACACTTCTGCATGTTAAAGTCTTCATGGATGCATAAATTTGGTATGCTATACATACATGTTCATGGATCTCATAATATGCATGTCACAAGTAAAAGCATGGCATTACTGGCATCTTGATGATGCATACATACAAAACATATTCTTGCTATAACACTTCTGCATGTTAAAGACTTCATGGATACATAAATTTGGTGTGCTATACATAAATGTTCATGGATCTCATAATATGCATGTCACAAGTAAAAGCATTGCATTACTGTCATCTTGATGGTGCATGCATACAAAACATATTCTTGCTATAACACTTCTGCATGTTAAAGACTTCATGGATACATAAATTTGGTATGCTATACATACATGTTCATGGATCTCATAATATGCATGTCACAAGCAAAAACATGGCATTACTGGCATCTTGATGATGCTGCTGCATACATACAAAACATATTTCTTGCTATAACACTTATCCATGTTAAAGACTTCAACTATAACAATGCGAATGAATTTTGGAGTTCATCTGTTCCAACTTTGCAAAGAAGCGGGAAAGTTTGTCCTTTAGTCATACTTATAACACTAATCAAGCATGCACATCTGTCATACACTTCAAAGCAAAAGGAACTTCATTTGTGCACAAAATTCACAGGTGAGGAACCTTCTCTATTGTGGGATATTTTCTTTTTGTTTTTTGGGTGGCTCATCAACCGACCCAGCAGTTCCTTTTTTTTCTTTTTCTTTTTTCTTTTTTTGCTTACAAGAGTAACTTTAGAAATAAGGAATTACCTTGAGGTATGAATCAATTGCTCTGTAAAGTCCGTCATCACAGGTCCTTGCAGATTCAGGCAAAGCTTCGGCCAGCACCTGGAACTTTGTGAGGGAGAGGTCTCTATCTCTGGACACCTCTGTAAGATAACTGTCAACAAGCCTTGCCACTCTCATCTTAGCGTTTGGGTTAGCAACCCTGTGACTACCTTCATACATGGATTTGTCAGAAAAGGATTGTCTGCTCGGACTTGAACTTTCCATCTGTTCTTGAACTAGAAAATGCTCCAGAAGTCTCTGAACAAGATCCACATCGTACATTGTCTCACTTTTACTGTAAGAAGGGATAAGAAGATCTGCCAATGTAGCCTGTTCAAACTGCATTCCCACTCGTTTCTCCAATTCAGTTGCCAAAGCAGGAGCCACTTTCAACATGTTTGCCATTCTCAACAGCTGAAGCAGGAAGCTGCATGAGACACTATCCTTCTGTGGGGGAATTATACTGATGAGGCTTTCAATGATCATCCGCTGATCTTTGGCCTGAACAGTAGAAAGCTCATCTTTAGTTCCTGCCACAATCATATGGAGCCCGCCCCTCCAACTACTGCTGATACTACCTGTATTAATGTTTCTGCCATTGCTAATTCCTTCGTCTCCTGCCCCTGCTGCATCACTTATCAGGCCTGGAAGCCATTTGGCTGCATAGTGCATTATCGCAGCTCCAATCAGTTCAAATTTCATTCCTTTAACCTTAATTGCTGTGACGACCCTGACAAAGTGATCAATCCTAAGGAGAGAAACATCTTCAAACCACCAATCAGGAGGAACCTGCTGATTTCTACTGGGACTGGAGTCCATGTCATTCCATTTTGAGCTGGAATCTTTTGGGGGCTTTCCAGTATATGCCCATCTTATTCCTTTTGGATTGGCACAAGCCTTCCAAGCAATAGACTCGCTGCACCTTCGCACAATTTGAAGGTTCTCTGCCCATGGCGAGAGCTTCTCGCAGCTTTTCAACACTGCTATTGAGTCTCTCCATGAAGATAAAACAACATAGCTTAGAAATGCTTCGGTTTTGAATATAAGATTGCCTTCTTCCAAGTCCTCTGTCATTTCAAGGTACTCTGCAGCACATCTCAGGCCAGAGATGTTGGTTGCTGTTAGATCAACAGCAATTCCATAGCAGAATTTTGCAGCTAACTCAAAAGCATCAGATCCACCAGGTAGTTCATCCAGCACAATCTTATTCAATTCCGGGTTTCTTGATTCATATAGGATCCTGTTCACCTTTCCACTCCGAGAAAGCAAGGGATACTTATCCAACAAAAGAAAGAGAGAATCAAAAGAGAGATACGAATTAAATACATGCAAATACATGCGTTATCACTAGTAAACTTCATTTTCAAAGCTACAAGAAGTATAATTTTAAACATCTGGGTCGGAAGGAAATAAAAATTAAAAAATTAGCTACCTTGTGCAAGTGGAAATAAACATCCCCAACTTGAACTTGAAGATCACTAGGAATATCAGTATCGACATACCTACATAAATGAAAAAACCCACCGCATGCTTCAGAATGGAGGAAAATTCATAGCATACTAGAAAAACTGTAGCAAGATTATTGTGGATGAATTAACTATATACCAAGATTATTGGTTAATTTACCCGAAGCTCACAATCTCTAGACCTTCTAATTGTTCCAAAAACATATATTTACTAGCATTAAGAAACTAAACCTCTATCTTTAACTTTGGTTCTCATCCCTGTAATTAAATATACTCGGTCTTCATTCATACATACCAAGACTGGCCCCTTAGCTCAAATCCGTCAGTCTTGACCCCATGCTTGCTTGAGGTAAGAACGCTATTCCCATAGTCTCGGCCATCAACTGACTCGCTCTCTGATTCCCACATGATGAAAACACAAATTATCAAGAAAACCGAGCAGGATTTTATCAGGAAAGAGCCTCCAAAACAGAAGGAGAACTAAAAAACTGATCACAAGCACAAGGACGGAACAACCAGAAAGACACAAGACTGACGGAAAAAAAAAAATGGAAAAATCCCACGCGGTAAGCTTGGAATTGTCCAGAATTTTCGCTTCCTAGCAGAATTTCATGGCCCCTTTACAAAGTAATGGGAGTGGTAGGCACTGTTTTTGGATCATATCGGTTCCATGTCTTTGCTCTTTAGCTTTGGATTTCAGATATCTGTGTATAAAGAATGGGATATTCAGTACTGTTCCAGGACCATGATCCTAGTGGATCTGGATGCTCTACAGTGGAAATGCCTCTCCTTAATCAACTCGCATTGATTTATGAGTTCGTATTTAATACTGAAGCCTATGTAGCCCCAATGATTTGTTAGCATAATTACTTGCTTTGGTATGCATTAATCGTCCATGTTTACCACTTCATAGAAAACAAAAAACTATGAGTAACTAACAAAAAATAAAACCGAGTGAGTGAATTACTTCCATGATCAGGATCACATTTTAGTTCGGATTGACAAAAAAAAGAAGAAAAAAAAGGCACCTCAGTCCAGCCAGTAGTTGACCACATAAAAAGACCAATAAATATTCAGCCTGTTAGCAATAACTTGATTGTGCTTTCATTGAGAGATGATTCTCTGTTAATAATGCAGATGCGTCTTGAGTCAATAGAGTTTGGTCTTTGGGTCCCCATCGTATTAGGAGAGTTTGTCTTCCTGTTAACTCATGCAACTTGGAGAGAGATCCATTTCGAGCCTTTTCCCCCTTCCTCTTTTTAATTACTGATATAGTCAAAAACTTTTTTTTTTTTTGGGGCCTGACTCTGACTGGGAGATCCATTTTTCTTTTCTTTTTTTGAAAAAAATGGTAAATCTTTAACTTTTTGCTATATTAAGGCAGTTTTTTTAGAGCACTGATAGAAATGGACCGAATGGTGAGCATATCCTAAATCCTGATCCAGACCTTCACCATCGGTGGCCCTTTCATAAAGCTGGCTGTTGCTGTCCTTTTTCCTCATTGAATTGCACCACAGAAGTAGGTCCTTTTTACTCCGCCCGAGTAGCACCAAGTGACGTGAAATTGGCATTTTCATTTTTTTTATTCATATATTTTTATTATTTTAAAATATTTTTAAAAAATATAAAAAAATATCAATACATTAATAGTCATTTTCTTAACTATTAAATAAAAAATAATAATAATGCTACATACAGTCGTAGAGTGTGCAAGCGCCGTACAGTCATTTTGAAAAAGAATAAGATCTACTATTAAAAAATTAATTTTCTTTTCTTATGAGCCTCATATTTATTTATATTTTTTTTAAATTGATTGTGCTGCACTTACATACTCATAATTGCAACTATCATATCTCTTCCTATTATATTGGGGATGGTGCTCGACATACCATTAGTTATAAATTTATTATTTTTAAAGTATTTTTTTAACATTTTTAATCTTAAAAAAAAACAAAAATATATATAATTTCATTGAGGGTAATGCTAGGAATCACGTCCATTTTTCCGTTCCCATTTTTTGTTTTTAGTTTTTTTACGTAGTGATTAAGAAAATGTTATTTAATAATATTTTATATTTTTTTCATATTATTTTTTTAACACTTTTAAGTATTTTTTAAAAAAGAAAAAAACTCACAATATTATTAAATAATATTTTCTTAATTACTATATATATATAAAAAAAAAAAAAAAAACTCAAAAAAAAAATTTGGAAACAGAGAAATGAGCGAGATCCCCAAACAAGATTCCTATCATTTTCCTTTCACTAATAATGACTTCTTTAACCATATCCTTCTAGCTGTTCATTAGACCACCATCCTCTAATTTCATGTTTCTGGCGTAATACACTGACACTCACACACATATATTTGAGTGTATATTATTATTATTATTATTATTATTATGATAGCAAACCTTAACAGTACTGAAGGTGCTCTCTGGGACTGTTGAATGAAAGGAACAGACAAAGGGAAATAACACAAAATTCTGCGACCTAACAGTGATAGGGATAAGGAAGATGGGACCCCAAATAGCTTTAGTGGCTGAGAGTATGGTTACCACGCCTTCATTCTGTGGCAGCTGCCTATGGTGTGGTTTTTAAAGGACAGTCGATATACCTAATACCAACACAACAAACGAGTTTTCCATATTGTATGATTGATGCAGAAAAGTCTATTATTAACCATCAATCATAGGTAGAAGCGTTTTGGAGAATTATATATATCTTATTAAAGAAAAAAAATGAGGCCCCTTAAAAGAAACTCAAACTGACTTATCAAAAAAAAAAAAAAAACTCAAAACTATATTATTGTAACACCCGGGTGTAGCAACAAACAATTTTATAAAAATTTTGTTTTCTGATTTAGACGTATGAAGAGCCTAGTTATTTTTTTAAGTATTTTTCTTTATTTAGACTACAGGCTTAAAATCTTTGTTTTGACCGATTATGATTTTTTTGGACTTGGTAATTAAGTTTTCTCTAAAAGGCCAAGGTGAGTATTGAGCCGAGAATTTTCTGGGACAAGTTTAATTATTTTTTTAGAATTTGAGTTGTGACCCACTTAAGAAAAAGTCCAAACCTGTGATTTTTTTTTTTCAGACTCCACATTCCGTTTCTTTTTCACTTCATGCATGTCTCTTTCTCTCATGTCTAGGGTTTTATTTTTGGTCTTTCAATCACCTATATATTCACATCCTTCGTGCATGAAGAAAACCCAAAATAGTGTTGTCATCTCCTCCCCCATCTCTCTCGTGCTCTAAAGCCGCCACCCTCCACAACCTCCATGCAATCGCTGTCGCTGCCTCTCAATACCTGCTAGCACAGCCACACACGGAGTCATCTTTGCACTCCCATTTGTCGTCCAACACCCTCACGTAAGCTTAATCTTGTGCATCACTGCTGCCTCTACGTTACAACCCCCCACAGCGCCATCCCTGCACCACCATCGTGATTGCCGCTGTTATACCCTGCACCTCCGTACCTAGCTGCCGATAAGCTTTGGACGTAAAGGGCTATATTTTTGCACGCCAAAATAGGGAAAGCATCCCCACCATGAGCCACGTCGTTAGCCCCTTCCACTTCAATGCCACTGCCATTAGAAGATGCCGAAAGACGAGCCTTCATCTTCGAAAGCTGCCCTGGTCGACGCCCAACCCCAGATCGTCGCATGCATCGCTACCTCACGGTGAGTTTCTATTCTCTCTCACGCCGAGCTCGCTCTCTCTCTCTCTCTCTGTCTCTTACCGTGTTTCTCCCTCTAACCTTCTCTCTCTTCCAGCACGTGACCTGCCTCCACCCCCAGTTGTGCCATCGTAGACTTCCACCCAAGCCACCGCTGCACATAGCTTTCGGTATGCATGGCCCTGTTACGTAATATTAGTTTTTTTCAAATAACTCATGATCTCCTTGTAATTACGGAAATGCCTTCAAGGCTTTATTTATGGTTTATAGTATATACGTAGCACATCTCATACTCCTTTTAAGTGTTTTTACAATTTTGCCTTTCCAATTATAAAACTACTAAGAGTTTTTAATTACATTTTTTTATCCTTAGCATAAATTCATGGCAAAGTTTTTTTTTTTTTTTGAATTTATTTTAAGTCTCAAAAATTTATATTTTGTGCATATGGTGTTTTATTTAAAGTAAATTGTGTTTAATTGGATTATATTCCAGAGATACCAATTTCTATATTGGACTACATTAAAATAAAGGTTTTTTTTTCTTTTGTTAAATGATATTTTCTTTGGATCTAATTAATAATCATATTAATATATAAGTCGGAAGCGTTAATTGATATCAAGGTAATTTGGGAAGTGATTATATTTTAGAGATGTAAGAGTTGTAAATTGATTCTTTTAAGGAAAATTAGCTTATGTAGTATTTCAAGTCTAAGTATTGATATACGTGTTTGATTGAAAATTTATGAGACTACGTGACTATTTTATAGGTGACGATTAATATTCGTTCAGCATTGTTGTGGGAAAATTCTAAAAAATTAAGAAGTCCAGGTAAATGGGATTCCTATATTAGATTTTGCATAAAATAAAATGATCTGGGGTGTATTTTATGAAAAACATGCATGCTTTGTTATGAAAAGAAATTTGAAATAATCTCAATTATTTGTTTTGTATTACTCATGAAATTCTATATAAGAATAAAGTATTTTTTGGCATGACTGGTGCATACATGAGCTATTTTGACATTCTGTTTCTGAACTATGCAAAAGAGAGTGAATATGAAATTTTGTACATAAAATATGTTTTTGTGATAAGATTATGTTCTGTTCTGAAGATGTTCTGTACTCTGATATGATATGATGTGATTTTTGAAAACTTCTGGCATAACATTCTATTTATGTTTCTGTTCCGTTCTGACCTTACCACGGGTGTAAAACTGTGGCATTTGTTCTGGTTGGTACTAATATTTCTGTTTCCGGTGCACCCACTTTGGAAGCAAAGTGGTTTTCTGCGTGGTCTTTGCTGTGTGCACACTCGGGCTCCGAAAATAATAAAAGGAATATTCACATTTTGTTTCTGGTCGGTTGGCCGCCGAGGTTTGCACAACTCTACCACGGGGGTTAAACATGATATCTGTTCTGATATGATAAGATAAGATGTGATGTTTCAGTTTATACTATAACAAAAGGATTTTGATTATGAATATTTTTGAACTTTCGTTCTGATATTTTTTATAACATGTTCTGACTCTGCATTTTGAAAATAAAAAAAAATGTTTTGTTCTGCATTCCAATATTTGTAACTGCTCATGTTTACACACTAGTATAT